>NC_060124.1:648756151-650067281 GCF_021461395.2 Schistocerca americana
TTGCGTCGAGAATCAATACTTCGTCCTTCAGCCGACTTGTCTCCAAGGGTCTATTGCTGCCTCGAGCACCTGATGTTCGTTCTCCTGTGAGTCTAAATTTTCTAATCCGACGCAAAACTGATTGTTATTGTCACGTTCAAGCCTAATAATGACGATGGAACACTCAAATTGCGTCGAGATTAAATACATCGTCCTCCAGCCGACTTGTCTCGAAGGGCATATTACTGCCTCGGGCACCATATGGTCCGTCTCCTGTGAGTCTAGATTTTTGAATCCGACACAACACTGATAGTTAATATTAACGTTCAGGGCCTCCTACGGACGATGGAACACTCAAATTGCGTCGAGATTCAATACATCGTCCTTCAGCCGACTTGTCTCCAAGGCTCAATTGCTGCCTCGGGCACCTTATGGTCGTTCCCCTGTGAGTCTAGATTTTCGAATCCGACGCAAAACTGATAGTTAATTGTAATGTTCAGGGCCTCATAATGACGATGGAACACTCAAATTGCGTCGAGATTCAATACATCGGTTTCCAGCCGTCTTGTCTCCAAGGGCATATTGCTGCCTCGGGCACCATATGGTCCGTCTCCTGTGAGTCTAGATTTTTGAATCCGACGAGAAACTGATAGTTAATTGTAACGTTCAGGGCCTCCTAATGACAATGGAACACTCAAATTGCGTCGAGATTCAATACATCGTCCTTCAGCTGACTTGTCTCCAAGGGTCTATTGCTGCCTCGGCAACTTATGTTCGTTCTCCTGTGAGTCTAGATTTTCTTATCCGACGCAAAACTGATTGTTAATTGTAACGTTCAAGGCCTCCTAATGACGATGGAACACTCAAATTGCGTCGAGATTCAATACATCGTCCTCCAGCCGACTTGTATCCAAGGGTCAATTGCTGCCTGGGGCACCTTATGATCGTTCTCCTGTGAGACTAGATTTTCGAATCCGACGCAAAAATGATTGTTAATTGTAACGTTCAGGGCCACCTAATGACGATGCAACACTCAAATTGCGTCGAGATTCAATACATCGGCCTCCAGCCGACTTGCCTCCAAGGGTCTGTTGCCGCCTCGGGCACCTTACGGTCCGTCTCCTGTGAGTCTAGATTTTCGAATCCGACGAAAAACTGATAGTTAATTGTAACGTTCAGGGCCTCCTAATGACGATGGGACACTCAAATTGCGTCCAGATTCAATACATCGTCCTTCAGCCGACTTTTTTCCAAGGTTCTATTGCTGCTTCGACCACCTTATGGACGTGCTCCTGTGAGTCTAGAATTTCTAATCCGACGCAAAACTGATTGTTAATTGTAACGTTCAGGGCCTCCTAAAGACTATGGAACACACAAATTGAGTCGAGATTCAATTCATCGTCGTCCAGCCGACTTGTCTTCATGGGGATATTGCTGCCTCGGGCTCCTTATTGTCGCTTTCATGTGAGTCTAGATTTTCTAATCCGACGCTAAGCTGATTGTTAATTGTAACGTTCAGGGCTTCCTAATGACGATGGAACACTCAAATTGCGTCGAGATTCAATAGATCGGCATTTAGCCGATTTGTCTCCAAGGGTCTATTGCTGCCTCGGGCACCTTATGGTCGTTACCCTGTGAGTATAGATTTTAGAATCCGACGCAAAACTGATAGTTAATTGTAATGTTCAGGGCCTCCTAATGACGATGGAACACTCAAATTTCGTCGAGATTAGATACGTCGGCCTCCAACCGACTTCTCTCAAGGGCATATTGCTGCCTCGGGCACCATATGGTCCGTCTCCCGTGAGTCTACATTTTTGAATCCGACGAGAAACTGATAGTTAATTGTAACGCTCAGGGCCTCCTAATGACGATGGGGCACTCAAATTGCGTCGAGATTCAAAACATCGTCCTTCAACTGACTTGTCTCCAAGGGTCTATTGCTGCCTCGGGCACCTTATGGTCGTTCTCCTGTGAGTCTAGATTTTCGAATCCGACGCAAAACTGATAGTTAATTTTAACGTTCAGGGCCTCCTAATGGCGATGGAACACTCAAATTGCGTCGAGATCTAATACATCGACCCCCAGCCGACTTGTATCCAAGGCGATATTACTGTCACGGGCACCATATGATCCTTCTCCTGCGAGTAGATTTTCGAATCCGACGCTAAAAAGATAGTTAATGGTAACGTTCAGCGCCTCCTAATGACGATGGAACACTCAAATTGCGTCGAGTTTCAATACATTCTCCTCCAGCCGACTTGTCTCCAAAGGGATATTGCTGCCTCGGGCACCAAATGGTCTGTCTCCTGTGAGGCTAGATTTTTGAATCCGACGCAAAAAATGATAGTTAATTGTAACGTTCAGGGCCTCCTGATGACGATGGATCACTCAAATTGCGTCGAGATTCAATACATCGTCATCCAGCCGACTTGTATCCAAGGGGATATTGCTGTCTCGGGCACCATATGATCCTTCTCCTGGGAGTAGATTTTCAAATCCGATGCTAAAATGATAGTTAATTGTAACGTTCATCGCCTCCTAATGACGATGGATCACTCAAATTGCGTCGAGAGTCAATACATCATCCTCCAGCCGACTTGTCTCTGAGGGACTATTGCTGCCTCGGGCACTATATGGTCGTTCTCCTGTGTGTCTAGATTTTGGAATCCGACGCAAAAATGATAGTTAATTGTAATGTTCAGGGCCTCCTAATGACGATGGAACACTCAAATTTCGTCGAGATTAGATACGTCGGCCTCCAACCGACTTGTCTCCAAGGGCATATTGCTGCCTCGGGCACCATATGGTCCGTCTCCCGTGAGTCTACATTTTTGAATCCGACGAGAAACTGATAGTTAATTGTAACGCTCAGGGCCTTCTAATAACGATGGGGCACTCAAATTGCGTCGAGATTCAAAACATCGTCCTTCAACTGACTTGCCTCCAAGGGTCTATTGCTGCCTCGGGCACCTTATGGTCGTTCTCCTGTGAGTCTAGATTTTCGAATCCGACGCAAAACTGATAGTTAATTTTAACGTTCAGGGCCTAATAATGGCAATGGAACACTCAAATTGCGTCGAGATTCAATAGATCTTCATTCAGCCGATTTGTCTCCAAGGGTCTATTGCTGCCTCGGGCACCTTATGGTCGTTACCCTGTGAGTCTAGATTTTAGAATCCGACGCAAAACTGATAGTTAATTGTAATGTTCAGGGCCTCCTAATGACGATGGAACACTCAAATTTCGTCGAGATTAGATACGTGGGCCTCCAACCGACTTGTCTCCAAGGGCATATTGCTGCCTCGGGCACCATATGGTCCGTCTCCCGTGAGTCTACGTTTTTGAATCCGACGAGAAACTGATAGTTAATTGTAACGCTCAGGGCTTTCTAATAACGATGGGGCACTCAATTTGCGTCGAGATTCAATACATCGTCCTCCAGCCGACTTGTATCCAAGGCGATATTACTGTCTCGCGCACCATATGATCCTTCTCCTGTGAGTAGATTTTCGAATCCGACGCTAAAATGATAGTTAATTGTAACGTTCAGCGCCTCCTAATGACGATGGAACACTCAAATTGCGTCGAGATTCAATACATTGTCCTCCAGCCGACTTGTCTCCAAAGGGATATTGCTGCCTCGGTCACCAAATGTTCCGTCTCCTGTGAGTCTAGATTTTTGAATCCGACGCAAAAAATGATAGTTAATTGTAACGTTCAGGGCCTCCTGATGACGATGGATCACTCAAATTGCGTCGAAATTCAATACATCGTCATCCAGCCGACTTGTATCCAAGGGGATATTGCTGCCTCGGGCACCAATGATCCTTCTCCTGGGAGTAGATTTTCGAATCCGATTCTAATATGATAGTTAATTGTAACGTTAGTCGCATCCTAATGACGATGGATCACTCAAATTGCGTCGAGAGTCAATACATCATCCTCCAGCCGACTTGTCTCCAAGGGACTATAACTGCATCGGGCACCATATGGTCGTTCTCCCGTGTGTCTAGATTTTGGAATCGGACGCAAAAATGATAGTTAATTGTAACGCTCAAGACCTCCTAATGACGATGGAGCACTCAAATTGCGTCGCGATTCATTACATCGTCCTCTAGCCGACTTGACTCCAAGGGTCTATTGCTGCCTGGGTCACCTTATGATCGTTTTCCTGTGAGTCTAGATTTTCGAATCCGACGCAAAGCTGATAGTTAATTGTAACGTTCAGGGCCTCCTAATGACGGTGGAACACACAAATTGCGTCGAGATTCAATACATCGTCCTCCAGCCGACTTGTCTTCATGGGGATATTGCTGCCTCGGGCTCCTTATGGTCGCTCTCATGTGAGTCTCGATTTTCGAATCCGACGCGTAGCTGATTGTTAATTGTAACGTTCAGGGCTTCCTAATGACGATGGAACACTCAAATTGCGTCGAGATTCAATAGATCGGCATTCAGCCGATTTGTCTCCAAGGGTCTATTGCTGCCTCGGGCACCTTATGGTCGTTACCCTGTGAGTCTAGATTTTAGAATCCGACGCAAAACTGATAGTTAATTGTAATGTTGAGGGCCTCCTAATGACGATGGAACACTCAAATTTCGTCGAGATTAGATACGTCTGCCTCCAACCGACTTGTCTCCAAGGGCATATTGCTGCCTCGGGCACCATATGGTCCGTCTCCCGTGAGTCTACATTTTTGAATCCGACGAGAAACTGATAGTTAATTGTACCGCTCAGGGCCTCCTAATGACGATGGGACACTCAAATTGCGTCGAGATTCAAAAAATCGACCTTCAACTGACTTGTCTCCAAGGGTCTATTGCTGCCTCGGGCACCTTATGGTCGTTCTCCTGTGAGTCTAGATTTGCGAATCAGACGCATAACTGATAGTTAATTGTAACGTTCAGCGGCTCTTAATGGCGATGGAACACTCAAATTGCGTCGAGATTCAATACTTCGTCCTTCAGCCGACTTGTCTCCTAGGGTCTATTGCTGCCTCGGGCACCTTATGTTCGTTCTCCTGTGAGTCAAGACTTTCTAATCCGACGCAAAACTGATAGTTAATTGTGACGTTTAAGCCTAATGATGACGATGGAACACACAAATTGTGTCGACATTAAATACATCGTCCTCCAGCCGACTTGTCTCCAAGGGCATATTGCTGCCTCGGGCACCATATGGTCCGTCTCCTGTGCGTCTAGATTTTTGAATCCGACTCAAAACTGATAGTTAATAGTAACGTTCAGGGCCTCCTAATGACGATGGAACACTCAAATTGCGTCGAGATTCAATACACCGTCCTTAAGCAGACTTGTCTCCAACGGTCTATTGCTGCCTCGGGCACCTTATGGTCGTTCCCCTGTGAGTCTAGATTTTACAATCCGACGGAAAACTGATAGTTAATTGTAATGTTCAGGGCCTCATAATGACGATGGACCACTCAAATTGCGTCGAGATTCAATACATCGGTTTCCAGTCGACTTGTCTCCAAGGGCATATTGCTGCCTCGGGCACCATATGGTCCGTCTCCTGTGAGTCAAGATTTTAGAATCCGACGCAAAACCGATAGTTAATTGTAATGTTCAGGGCCTCATAATGACGATGGAACACTCAAATTGCGTCGAGATTCAATACATCGGTTTCCAGCCGACTTGTCTCCAAGTTCACATTGCTGCCTCGGGCACCTTATGTTCGTTCTCCTGTGAGTCTAGATTTTCTAAACCGACGCAAAACTGATTGTTAATTGTAACGTTCAAGGCCTCCTATTGACGATGGAACACTCAAATTGCGTCGAGATACAATACATCGTCCTCCAGTCGACTTGTATCCAAGGGGATATTGCTGTCTCGGGCACCATAAGATCCTTCTCCTGTGAGTAGATTTTCTAATCCGACGCTAAAATGATAGTTAATTGTAACGTTCATCGCCTCCTAATGACGATGGAACACTCAAATTGCGTCAAGAGTCAATACATCGTCCTCCAGCCGACTGGTCTCCAAGGGTCTATTGCTGCCTCGGGCACCTTATGATCGTTCTCCTGTGAGACTAGATTCTCGAATCCGACGCAGAAATGATTGTTAATTGTAACGTTCAGGGCCACTTAATGACGATGGAACACTCAAATTGCGTCGAGATTCAATACATTGTCCTCCAGCCGACTTGTCTCCAAAGTGATATTGCTGCCTCGGTCACCAAATGGTCCGTCTCCTGTGAGTAGATTTTCGAATCCGATGCTAAAATTATAGTTAATTGTAACGTTCATCGCCTCCTAATGACGATGAATCACTCAAATTGCGTCGAGAGTCAATACATCGTCCTCCAGCCGACTTGGCTCCAAGGATCTATTGCTGCCTCGGGCACCATATGGTCGTTCTCCTGTGTGTCTTGATTTTGGAGTCCGACGCCAAAATGTAATTGTAACGCTCAGGGCCTCCTAATGACGATGGAGCACTCAATTTGCGTCGCGATTTAATACATCGTCCTCCAGCGAACTGGTCTACAAGGGGATATAGCCTCGGGCACCTTATGGTCCGTCGCAAGTGAGTCTAGATTTTCGAATCCGACGAAAAACTGATAGTTAATTGTAACATTCAGGGCCTCCTAGTTACGATGGAACACTCAAATTGCGTCGCGATCCATTACATCGTCCTCTAGCCGACTTGACTCCAAGGGTCTATTGCTGCCTGGGGCACCTTATGATCGTTTTCCTGTGAGTCTAGATTTTCGAATCCGACGCAAAACTGATAGTTAATTGTAACGTTCAGGGCCTCCTAATGACGATGGAACACACAAATTGCGTCGAGATTCAATACATCGTCCTCCAGCCGACTTGTCTTCAGGGGGATATTGCTGCCTCGGGCTCCTAAAGGTCGCTCTCATGTGAGTCTAGATTTTCGAATCCGACGCGAAGCTGATTGTTAATTGTAACGTTCAGGGCTTCCTAATGACGATGGAACACTCAAATTGCGTCGAGATTCAAGCCATCGGTCTCCAGCCGACTTGTCTCCCAGGGGATATTGCTTCCTCGGGCACCATATGGTCCTTCTCCTGTGAGTCTAGATTTTCGAATCCGACGCAAAATTGATAGTTAATTGTTACGTTCAGCACCTACTAATGACGATGGAGCACTCATATTGCGTCGAGAGTCAATACATCGACCTCCAGCAGAGTTGTCTACAAGGGGATATTGCTGCCTCGGGCTCCTTATGGTCGCTGTCCTGTGAGTCTAGATTTTCGAATCCGACGCGAAACTGATAGTTAATTGTAACGTTCAGGGCCTCCTAATGACGATGGAACACTGAAATTGCGTCGAGATTCAATTTATCGTCCTTCAGCCGATATGTCTCCAACAGTCCATTGCTTAGTCGGGCACCTTATGGTCGTTCTCCTGTGAGTCTAGATTTTGGAATCCGACGCAAAACAAATAGTTAATTGTAACGTTCAGGGCCTCCTAATGACGATGGAACACTCAAATTGCGTCGAGATTCAATACATCGGCCTCGAGCCGACTTGTCTCCAAGGGTGTATTGCTGCCTCGGGCACCTTATGGTTGTTCTCCTGTGAATCTAGATTTTCGAATACGAACCGAAACTGATAGTTAATTGTAACGTTCAGGGCCTCCTAATGACGATGGAACACTCAAATTGCGTCGAAAGTCAATACATCGACATCCTGACGACTTGTCAACAAGGGGATATTGCTGCCTCGGGCTCCTTGTTGTCCGTCTCCTGTGAGTCTAGATTTTCGAATCCGACGCGAAACTGATAGTTAATTGTAACGTTCAGGGCCTCCTAAAGACGATGGAACACTCAAATTGCGTCGAGATCAATACATCGTCCTTCATTCGACTTGTCACCAAGAGTCCATTGCTGCCTCGGGCACCTTATGGTTGTTCTCCTGTTCGTCTAGATTTTCGAATCCGACGCAAAACTGATAGTTAATTGTAACGTTCAGGGCCTCCTAATGACGATGGAACACTCAAATTGCATCGCGATCCAATACATCGTCCTCCAGCCGACTTGTCTCCAAGGGGATATTGCTGTTTTGGGCACTATATGATCCTGCTCCTGTGAGTCTAGATTTTCGAATCCGACGCAAAAATGATTGTGAATTGTAACGTTCAGCACCTCCTAATGACGATAGAACACACAAATTGCGTCGAGATTCAATACACCGGCCTCCAGCCGACTAATCTCCAAGGGTCTGTTGCTGAATCGGGCACCTGATGGTCGTTCTCCTGTGAGTCTAGGTTTTCGAATCCGACGCAAAAATGATAGTTAATTGTAACGTTCAAGTCTTCCTAATGACGGCGGAACACTCAAATTGCGTCGGGATTCAATACATCGGCCTCCAGCCCACTTGTCTCCATGGGGATATTGCTGCCTCGGGCACCATATGGTCAGTCTCCTGTGAGTCTAGATTTTCGAATCCGACGCAAAAATGATAGTTAATTGTAACGTTCGGCGCCTCCTAATGACGATAGAACACTCAAATTGCGTAGAGATTCAATACATCGGCCTCCAGCCGACTTGTCTCCAAGAGTCTGTTGCTGCCTCGGGCACCTTATGGTCGTGCTCCTGTGAGTCTAGATTTTCGAATCCGACGCATAACTGATAGTTAATTGTAACGTTTAGTGCCTCCTAATGACGATGGATCACTCAAATTGCGTCGAGATTCAATACATCGTCCTTCAGCCGACTTGTCACCAAGAGTCCATTGCTGCCACGGGCACCTTATGGTCGTTCTCCTGTTAGTCCAGATTTTCGAATCCGACGAAAAACTGATAGTTAATTACAACATTCAGGGACACGTAATGACGAGGGAACACTCAAATTGCGTCGAGATTCAATACATCGGCCTCCAGCCGACTTGCCTCCAAGGCGATATTGCTGCTTCGGGCACCTTATGGTCCGTCTCCAGTGAGTCTAGATTTTCGAATCCGACGAAATACTGATTGTTAATTGTAATGTTCAGGGCTGCCTAATGACGATGGAACACTCAAATTGCGTCAAGATTCAATACATCGGCCTCCAGCCGACTTGTCTCCAAGGAGATATTGCTGTCTCGGGCACCATATGATCCTTCTCCTGTGAGTCTAGATTTTCGAATCCGACATAAAAATGATAGTGAATTGTAACGTTCAACACCTCCAATTGGCGATAGAACAGTCAAATTGCGTAGAGATTCAATACATCGGCCTCCAGCCGACCTGTCTCCAAGGGTCTGTTGCTGCCTCGGGCACCTTATGGTCGTTCTCCTGTGAGTCTAGATTTTCGAATCCGACGCAAAATTGATAGTTAATTGTAACGTTCAGCACCTACTAATGACGGTGGAACACTCAAATTGCGTCGAGAGTCAATACATCGACCTCCAGCCGACTTGTCTACAAGGGGATGTTGCTGCTTTGGGCACCATGTGGTCCGTCTCATGTGTTTCTAGATTTTCGAATCTGACGCGAAACTAGTAGTTAATTGTAACGGTCAGGGCCTCCTAATGACGATGGAAGAGTCAAATCGCGTCGAGATTCACTACATCGTCCTCCAGCCGACTTGTCTCCAAGGCGATATTGCTGCTTCGGGCACCTTATGGTCCGTCTCCAGTGAGTCTAGATTTTCGAATCCGACGAAAAACTGATAGTTAATTGTAACGTTCAGAGCTGCCTAATGGCGATGGAACCCTCAAATTGCGTCGAGATTCAATACATCGGGCTCCAGCCCACTTGTCTCCAAGGGGATATTGCTGCCTCGGGCACCTCATGGTCGTTCCCCTGTGAGTCTAGATTTTAGAATCCGACGCAAAACTGATAGTGAATTGTAATGTTCAGGGCCACCTAATGACGATGGAACACTCAAATTGCGTCGAGATTCAATACATCATCCTTCAGCCGACTTGTCACCAAGAGTCTATTGCTGCCTCGGGCACCTTATGGTCGTTCTCCTGTTAGTCTAGATCTTCGAACCCGACGAAAAACTGAAAGTTAATTATAACATTCAGGGCCTCCTAATGCCGATGGAACACTCAAGTTGCGTCCCGATCCAATACATCGTCCTCCAGTCGACTTGTCTCCAAGGGTCTATTGCTGCCTCGGGCACCTTATGATCGTTCTCCTGTGAGTCTAGATTTTCGAACCCGACGCAAAACTGATAGTTAATGGTAACATTCAGGGCCACCTAATGACGGTGGAACACTCAAATTGCGTCGAGATTCAATACGTCGTACTCCAGCCGACCTGTCTACAAAGAGATATCGCTGCCTCGGGCACCACATGGTCAGTCTCCGGTGATTCTACGTTTTCGAATCCGACGCAAAACTGATAGTTAATTGTAACGATCAGGGTCTCCTAATGACGATGGACCACTCAAATTGCGTCGCGATTCAATACATCGTCCTCCTAGCGGACTGGTCTAAAAGGGGATATTGCTGCCTCGGGCACCTTATGGTCCGTCTCCAGTGAGTCTAGATTTTCGAAACTGACGCGAAACTGATTGTTAATTGTAACGATCAGGACTTCCTAATGACGATGGAACACTCAAATTGCGTCGAGATTCAACATATCGTCCTTCAGCCGATTTGTCTCCAAGAGTCCATTGCTGCCTCGGCACCTTACGGTCGTTCTCCTGTGAGTCTAGATTTTCGAATCCGACGCAAAACAGATAGTTAATTGTAACGTTCAGTCCTCCTAATGACGATGGAACACTCAATATGCGTCGAGATTCAATACATCGTTCTCCAGCCGACTCGTCTCCAAGGGGATATTGCTGCCTCGGGCTCCTTATGGTCGCTGCCCTGTGAGTCTACATTTTCGAAAGCGACGCGAAACTTATTGTTAATTGTAACGATCAGGACTTCCTAATGACGATGGAACACTCAAATTGCGTCGAGATTCAATACATCGGCCTCCAGCCGACTTGTCTCCAAGGGTCTATTGCTGCCTCGGGCACCTTATGGTCGTTATCCTGTGAGTCTAGATTTTCGAATCCGACGCAAAAATGATAGTGAATTGTAACGTTCAGCGCCTCCTAATGACGATGGAACACTCAAATTGCGTCGAGATTCAATATATCGGCATTCAGCCGATTTGTCTCCAAGAGTCCATTGCTGCCTCGGGCACCTTATGGTCGTCCTCCTGTGAGTCTAGATTTTAGAATCCGACGCAAAAATGATAGTTAATTGTAACGTTTAGGGCGTCCTAATGACGATGGAACAGTCAAATTGCGTCGAGATTCACTACATCGACCTCCAGCTGACTTGTCTCCAAGGAGATATCGCTGCTTCGGGCACCAAATGGTCCGTCTCCGGTTATTCTACGTTTTCGAATCCGACGCAAAACTGATAGTTAATTGCAACTTTCAGGGCCTCCTAATGACGATGGAACACTCAAATTTTGTCGCGATGCAATACATCGTCTACCAGCCGACTTGTCTCCAAGGGTCTATTGCTGCCCTGGGCACCTTATGATCGTTCTCCTGTGAGTCTAGTTTTTCGAACCCGACGCAAAACTGATAGTTAATTGTTAAGCTCAGGGCCACCTAATGACGATGGAACACTCAAATTGCGTTGAGATTCAATACATCGTCCTCCAGCAGACTTGTCTCCATGGGTATATTGCTGCCTCGAGCACCACATGGTCCTTCTCCTGTGAGTCTAGTTTTTCGAATCCGACGCAAAACTGATAGTTAATTGTAATGTTCAGGGCCTCCAAATGATGATGGAACACTCAAATTGCGTCGAGATTCACTACATCGTCCTCCACCCGACTTGTCTCGAAGGGAATACGCTGCCTCAGGCACCACATGGTCCGTCTGCGGTGATTCAACGTTTTCAAATCCGACGCAAAACTGATAGTTAATTGTAACGTTCACGGCATCCTAACGACGATGGAGCACTCAAATTGCGTCGCGATCCAATACATCGTCCTCCAGCCGACTTGTCTCCAAGGGTCTATTGCTGCCTCGGGCACCTTATGATCGTTCTCCTGTGAGTCTAGATTTTCGAATCCGACGAAAAACTGATAGTTAATTGTAACACTGAGGGCCTCCTAGTTACGATGGAACGCTCAAATTGCGTCGCGATCCAATACATCGTCCTCCAGCCGACTTGTCTCCAAGGGTCTATTGCTGCCTGGGGCTGTTTATGATCGTTCTCCTGTGAATCCAGATTTCGAATCCGATGCAAAACTGATAGTTAATTGTAACGTTCAGGGCCTCCTAATGACGATGGAACACTCAAATTGCATCGAGATTCAACATACCGGCCTCCAGCCGACATGTCTCCATGGGGATATTGCTGCCTCGAACTCCTTATGGTCGCTGCCCTGTGAGTCTAGATTTTCGAAACCGACGCGAAACTGGTTGTTAATAGTAACGTTCAGGGCTTCCTAATGACGATGGAACACTCAAATTGCGTCGACATTCAATATATCGGCATTCAGCACATTTGTCTCCAAGGGTACATTTGCTGCCTCGGGCACTTTATGGTCGTTCCCCTGTGAGTCTAGATTTTAGAACCCGACGCAAAACTGAAAGTTAATTGTAAAGCTCAGGGCCACCTGATGACGATGGAACACTCAAATTGCGTTGAGATTCAATGCATCGTCCTAAAGCAGACTTGTCTCCAAGGGGATATTGCTGCCTCGGGCACCACATGGTCCTTCTCCTGTGAGTCTAGTTTTTCGAATCCGACGCAACACTGATAGCTAATTGTAATGTTCAGGGCCTCCAAATGACGATGGAACACTCAAATTGCATCGAGATTCACTACATCGACCTCCAGCCGACTTGTCTCCAAGGAGATATCGCTGCTTCGGGCACCACATGGTCCGCCTCCGGTGATTTTAGGTTTTCGAATCCGACGCCAAACTGATAGTTAATTGTAACGTTCAGGGCCTCCTAATGACGATGGAGCACTTGAGTTGCGTCGCGATTCAATACACCGTCCTCTAGCGGACTGGTCTCCAAGGGGATATTTCAGCCTCGGGCTCCATGTGGTCCGTCTCCTGTGCGTCTAGATTTTCGAATCCGACGCGAAACTGATAGTTAATTGTAACGTTCAGGGCCTCCAAATGACGATGGAACACTCAAATTGCGTCGAGATTCAATACATCGGCCGCGAGAAGGCTTGTCTCCAAGGATCTATTGCAGCCTCGGGCACCTTATGGTCGTTCTCCTGTGAGTCTACATTTTCGAATCTGACGCAAAAATGACAGTTAATTCTAACGTTAAGCGCCTCCTAATGACGATGGAACACTCAAATTGCGTCGAGACCTCCAGCCGGCTTGTCTACAAGGGGATATTGCTGCCTCGGGCTCCATGTGGTCCGTCTCCTGTGAGTCTAGATTTTCGAATACGACGCGAAACTAATAGTTAATTGTAACGTTCAGGGCCTCCTCATGACGATGGAACAATCAAATTGCGTCGAGATTCAATACATCGTCCTCCAGCCGACTTGTCTCCAAGGGTGTATTGCTGCCTCGGGCACCTTATGGTCGTTCTCCAGCGAGTCTAGATTTTCGAATCCGACGCAAAACAGATAGCTATTTGTAACGTTCATGGCCTCCTAATGACGAAGGAACACTCAAATTGCGTCGAGATTCACTACAACGTCCTCCATCCGACCTCTCTCCAAGGGGTTATTGCTGTCTCGGGCAGTATATGATTCTTGTCCTGTGAGTCTAGATTTTCGAATTCTACGCAAAAATGATAGTGAATTGTAACGTTCAGCGCCACCTAATGACGACAGAACACTCAAATTGCGTCGAGATTCACTACAACGTCCTCCAGCCGACTTGTCTCCAAGGGGATATTGCTGTCTCGGGCACATATGATCCCTCTCCTGTGAGTCTAGATTTTCGAATCCGACGCATAACTGATAGTTAATTGTAACGTTCAGCGCCTCCTAATGACGATTGAACACTCAAATTGCGTCCAGATTCAATACATCGTCCTCCAGCCGACTGGTCTCCAAGGGTCTATTAGTGCTTCGGGCACCTTATGGTCCGTCTCCGGTGTCTAGACTATCGAATCCGTCGAAAAAGTGATAGTTAATTGTAACATCCAGGGCCTCCTAGTTACGATGGAACACTCAAATTGAGTCGCGATCCAATACATCGTCCTCCAGTCCACTTGTCTCCAAGGGTCTATTGCTGCCTGGGGCTCCTTATGATTGTTCTCCTGTGAGTCTAGATTTTCGAATCCGATGCAAAACTGATAGTGAATTGTAACGTTCAGGCCCTCCTAATGACGATGGAACACTCAAATTGCATCGAGATTCAACATATCGGCCTCCAGCCGACTTGTATCCATGGGGATATTGCTGCCTCGGGCTCCTTATGGTCGCTGTCCAGTGAGTCTAGATTTTCGAAACCGTCGCGAAACTGATTGTTATTTGTAACGTTCAGGGCTTCCTAATGAAGATGGAACACTCAAATTGCGTCGGGATTCAATATATCGGCATTCAGCCGATTTGTCTCCAAGGGCTATTGCTGCCTCGAGCACCTTATGGTCGTTCCCCTGTGAGTCAAGATATGAGAATCCGACGCAAAACTGATAGTTAATTGTAACGTTAAGGGCCTCCTGATGACGATGGAGCACTCAAATTGCGTCGCGATTCAGTACATCGTCCTCCAGCGGACTGGTCTCCAAGGGGATATTGCTGCTTCGGGCAGCTTATGGTCCGTCTCCAGTGAGTCTAGATTTTCGAATCCGACGCAAAAATGATAGTGAATTGTAACATTCAGAGCGTCCTAATGACGATAGAACACTCAAATTGCGTCGAGATTCAATACATCGTCCTTCAGCCGACTTGCCTCCAAGAGTCCATTGCTGCCTCGGGCACCTTATGGTCGTTCTTCTGTTAGTCTAGATTTTTGAATCCGACGCAAAACAGATAGTTAATTGTAACGTTCAGGGCCTCATATTGACGATGGAACACTCAAATCGCGTCGAGATTGAATACATCGCCCTCGAGCCGAATTGTCTCCAAGGGTGTATTGCTGCCTCGGGCACCTTATGGTCGTTCACCAGCGAGTCTAGATTTTCGAATCCGACTCAAAACAGATAGTTAATTGTAACGTTCATGGCCTCCTAATGACGAAGGAACACTCAAATTGCTTCGAGATTCACTACAACGTCCTCCAGCCGACTTGTCTCCAAGGACATATCGCTGCCTCGGGCACCACATGGTCCGTCTCCAATGATTCTACGTTTTCGAATCCGACGCATAACTGATAGTTAATTGTAACGTTCAGGGCCTCCTAATGACGATGGAACACTCAAATGTTGTCGCGATCCAATACATCGTCCTCCAGCCGACTTGTCTCCAAGGGTCTATTGCTGCCACAGGCACCTTAAGATCGATCTCCTGTGAGTCTGGATTTTCGAACCCGACGCAAAACTCATAGTTAATTGTAACGTTCAGGGTCACCTAATGACGATGGAACACTCAAATTGCGTCGAGATTCTATACATCGGCCTCCAGGGGACTTGTCTACAAGGGGATATTGCTGCCTCGGGCTCCATGTGGTCCGTCTCCTGTGAGTCTAGATTTTCAATCCGACGCGAATCAAATAGTTAATTGTAATGATCAGGGCCTCCTAATGACGATGGAACACTCAAATTGCATCGAGATTCAACATACCGGCCTCCAGCCGACTTGTCACCATGGGGATATTGCTGCCTCGGGCTCATTATGGTCGCTGTCCTGTGAGTCTAGATTTTCGAAACCGACGCCAAACTGATTGTTAATTGTAACGTTCAGGGCTTCCTAATGACGATGGAACACTCAAATTGCGTCGAGAATCAATATATCGGCACTTAGCCGATTTGTCTCCAAGGGGATATTGCTGACTCGGGCACCAAATTGTCCATTTCCTGTGAGTGTAGATTTTTGAATCCGGCGCACAACTAATAGTTAATTGTAAAGTTCAGGGCCTCCTAATGACGATGGAACACTCAAATTGCGTCGTCCTTCAGCCGACATGTCTCCAAGAGTCCATTGCTGCCTCGGGCACCTTATGGCAGTTCTCCTGTGAGTCACGATTTTCGAATCCGACGCAAAACAGATAGTTAATTGTAACAATCAGGGCCTCCTAATGACGATGGAACAATCAAATTGCGTCGAGAGACAATACATCGACCTCCAGCCGACTTGTCTACAAGGGGATATTGCTGCCTCGGGCTCCATGTGGTCCGTCTCCTGTGAGTCTAGGTTTTCGAATCCGACGAAAAACTGATGGTTAATTGTAACATTTTGGGCCTGCTGGTTACGATGGAACACTCAAATTGCGTCGCGATCCAATACATCGTACTCCAGCCGACTTGTCTTCAAGGGTCTATTGCTGCCTGGGGCACCTAATGATCGTTTTCCTGTGAGTCTAGATTTTCTATAACGACGCAAAACTGATAGTTAATTGTAACGTTCAGGGCCTCCTAATGACGATGGAACACTCAAATTGCATCGAGATTCAACATACCGGCCTCCAGCCGACATGTCTCCATGGGGATATTGCTGCCTCGAACTCCTTATGGTCGCTGCCCTGTGAGTCTAGATTTTCGAAACCGACGCGAAACTGGTTGTTAATAGTAACGTTCAGGGCCTCCTAATGACGATGGAACACTCAAATTGCGTCGACATTCAATATATCGGCATTCAGCACATTTGTCTCCAAGGGTACATTTGCTGCCTCGGGCACTTTATGGTCGTTCCCCTGTGAGTCTAGATTTTAGAACCCGACGCAAAACTGAAAGTTAATTGTAAAGCTCAGGGCCACCTGATGACGATGGAACACTCAAATTGCGTTGAGATTCAATGCATCGTCCTAAAGCAGACTTGTCTCCAAGGGGATATTGCTGCCTCGGGCACCACATGGTCCTTCTCCTGTGAGTCTAGTTTTTCGAATCCGACGCAACACTGATAGCTAATTGTAATGTTCAGGGCCTCCAAATGACGATGGAACACTCAAATTGCATCGAGATTCACTACATCGACCTCCAGCCGACTTGTCTCCAAGGAGATATCGCTGCTTCGGGCACCACATGGTCCGCCTCCGGTGATTTTAGGTTTTCGAATCCGACGCCAAACTGATAGTTAATTGTAACGTTCAGGGCCTCCTAATGACGATGGAGCACTTGAGTTGCGTCGCGATTCAATACATCGTCCTCTAGCGGACTGGTCTCCAAGGGGATATTTCAGCCTCGGGCTCCATGTGGTCCGTCTCCTGTGCGTCTAGATTTTCGAATCCGACGCGAAACTGATAGTTAATTGTAACGTTCAGGGCCTCCAAATGACGATGGAACACTCAAATTGCGTCGAGATTCAATACATCGGCCGCGAGAAGGCTTGTCTCCAAGGATCTATTGCAGCCTCGGGCACCTTATGGTCGTTCTCCTGTGAGTCTACATTTTCGAATCTGACGCAAAAATGACAGTTAATTCTAACGTTAAGCGCCTCCTAATGACGATGGAACACTCAAATTGCGTCGAGACCTCCAGCCGGCTTGTCTACAAGGGGATATTGCTGCCTCGGGCTCCATGTGTTCCGTCTCCTGTGAGTCTAGATTTTCGAATACGACGCGAAACTAATAGTTAATTGTAACGTTCAGGGCCTCCTCATGACGATGGAACAATCAAATTGCGTCGAGATTCAATACATCGTCCTCCAGCCGACTTGTCTCCAAGGGTGTATTGCTGCCTCGGGCACCTTATGGTCGTTCTCCAGCGAGTCTAGATTTTCGAATCCGACGCAAAACAGATAGCTATTTGTAACGTTCATGGCCTCCTAATGACGAAGGAACACTCAAATTGCGTCGAGATTCACTACAACGTCCTCCATCCGACCTCTCTCCAAGGGGTTATTGCTGTCTCGGTCAGTATATGATTCTTGTCCTGTGAGTCTAGATTTTCGAATTCTACGCAAAAATGATAGTGAATTGTAACGTTCGGCGCCACCTAATGACGACAGAACACTCAAATTGCGTCGAGATTCACTACAACGTCCTCCAGCCGACTTGTCTCCAAGGGGATATTGCTGTCTCGGGCACATATGATCCCTCTCCTGTGAGTCTAGATTTTCGAATCCGACGCATAACTGATAGTTAATTGTAACGTTCAGCGCCTCCTAATGACGATTGAACACTCAAATTGCGTCCAGATTCAATACATCGTCCTCCAGCCGACTGGTCTCCAAGGGTCTATTAGTGCTTCGGGCACCTTATGGTCCGTCTCCGGTGAGTCTAGACTATCGAATCCGTCGAAAAAGTGATAGTTAATTGTAACATCCAGGGCCTCCTAGTTACGATGGAACACTCAAATTGAGTCGCGATCCAATACATCGTCCTCCAGTCCACTTGTCTCCAAGGGTCTATTGCTGCCTGGGGCTCCTTATGATTGTTCTCCTGTGAGTCTAGATTTTCGAATCCGATGCAAAACTGATAGTGAATTGTAACGTTCAGGCCCTCCTAATGACGATGGAACACTCAAATTGCATCGAGATTCAACATATCGGCCTCCAGCCGACTTGTATCCATGGGGATATTGCTGCCTCGGGCTCCTTATGGTCGCTGTCCAGTGAGTCTAGATTTTCGAAACCGTCGCGAAACTGATTGTTATTTGTAACGTTCAGGGCTTCCTAATGAAGATGGAACACTCAAATTGCGTCGAGATTGAATATATCGGCATTCAGCCGATTTGTCTCCAAGGGCTATTGCTGCCTCGAGCACCTTATGGTCGTTCCCCTGTGAGTCAAGATATGAGAATCCGACGCAAAACTGATAGTTAATTGTAACGTTAAGGGCCTCCTGATGACGATGGAGCACTCAAATTGCGTCGCGATTCAGTACATCGTCCTCCAGCGGACTGGTCTCCAAGGGGATATTGCTGCTTCGGGCAGCTTATGGTCCGTCTCCAGTGAGTCTAGATTTTCGAATCCGACGCAAAAATGATAGTGAATTGTAACATTCAGAGCGTCCTAATGACGATGGAACACTCAAATTGCGTCGAGATTCAATACATCGTCCTTCAGCCGACTTGCCTCCAAGAGTCCATTGCTGCCTCGGGCACCTTATGGTCGTTCTTCTGTTAGTCTAGATTTTTGAATCCGACGCAAAACAGATAGTTAATTGTAACGTTCAGGGCCTCATATTGACGATGGAACACTCAAATCGCGTCGAGATTGAATACATCGCCCTCGAGCCGAATTGTCTCCAAGGGTGTATTGCTGCCTCGGGCACCTTATGGTCGTTCACCAGCGAGTCTAGATTTTCGAATCCGACTCAAAACAGATAGTTAATTGTAACGTTCATGACCTCCTAAAGACGAAGGAACACTCAAATTGCTTCGAGATTCACTACAACGTCCTCCAGCCGACTTGTCTCCATGGACATATCGCTGCCTCGGGCACCACATGGTCCGTCTCCAATGATTCTACGTTTTCGAATCCGACGCATAACTGATGGTTAATTGTAACGTTCAGGGCCTCCTAATGACGATGGAACACTCAAATTTTGTCGCGATCCAATACATCGTCCTCCAGCCGACTTGTCTCCAAGGGTCTATTGCTGCCACAGGCACCTTAAGATCGATCTCCTGTGAGTCTGGATTTTCGAACCCGACGCAAAACTCATAGTTAATTGTAACGTTCAGGGTCACCTAATGACGATGGAACACTCAAATTGCGTCGAGATTCTATACATCGGCCTCCAGGGGACTTGTCTACAAGGGGATATTGCTGCCTCGGGCTCCATGTGGTCCGTCTCCTGTGAGTCTAGATTTTCAATCCGACGCGAATCAAATAGTTAATTGTAATGATCAGGGCCTCCTAATGACGATGGAACACTCAAATGGCATCGAGATTCAACATACCGGCCTCCAGCCGACTTGTCACCGTGGGGATATTGCTGCCTCGGGCTCATTATGGTCGCTGTCCTGTGAGTCTAGATTTTCGAAACCGACGCCAAACTGATTGTTAATTGTAACGTTCAGGGCTTCCTAATGACGATGGAACACTCAAATTGCGTCGAGAATCAATATATCGGCACTTAGCCGATTTGTCTCCAAGGGGATATTGCTGACTCGGGCACCAAATGGTCCATTTCCTGTGAGTGTAGATTTTTGAATCCGGCGCACAACTAATAGTTAATTGTAAAGTTCAGGGCCACCTAATGACGATGGAACACTCAAATTGCGTCGTCCTTCAGCCGACATGTCTCCAAGAGTCCATTGCTGCCTCGGGCACCTTATGGCAGTTCTCCTGTGAGTCTCGATTTTCGAATCCGACGCAAAACAGATAGTTAATTGTAACAATCAGGGCCTCCTAATGACGATGGAACAATCAAATTGCGTCGAGAGACAATACATCGACCTCCAGCCGACTTGTCTACAAGGGGATATTGCTGCCTCGGGCTCCATGTGGTCCGTCTCCTGTGAGTCTAGGTTTTCGAATCCGACGAAAAACTGATGGTTAATTGTAACATTTTGGGCCTGCTGGTTACGATGGAACACTCAAATTGCGTCGCGATCCAATACATCGTACTCCAGCCGACTTGTCTTCAAGGGTCTATTGCTGCCTGGGGCACCTAATGATCGTTTTCCTGTGAGTCTAGATTTTCTATAACGACGCAAAACTGATAGTTAATTGTAACGTACAGGGCCTCCTAATGACGATTTAACACACAAATTGCGTCGAGATTCACTACATCGTCCTCCAGCCGACTTGTCTCCAAGAGGATATCGCTGCCTCGGGCAGCACATGGTCTGTCTCCGGTGATTCTACGTTTTCGAATCCGACGCAAAACTGATAGATAATTGTAACGTTCAGGGCCTCCTAAAGACGATGAAGCACTCAAATTATGTCGCGATTCAATACATTGTCCTCCAGCGGACTGGTCTCCAAGGGGATATAGCCTCGGGCACCTTATGGTCCGTCTCCAGTGAGTCTAGATTTTCTAATCCGACGCGAAACTGATAGTTAATTGCAACTTTCAGGGCCTCCTAATGACGACGGATCACTCAAGTAGCGTCGAGATTCAATACATCGTCCTCCAGCCGACTTGTATCCAAGGGGATATTTCTGTCTCGGGCACCATATGATCCTTCTCCTGCGAGTAGATTTTCGAATCCGACGCTAAAATGATAGTTAATTGTAACGTTCAGCCCCCCCTAATGACGATGGGACACTCAAATTGCGCCGAGAGTCAATACATCGCCCTCAAGCCGACTTGTCTCCAAGGGTCTATTGCTGCCTCGGGCACCTTATGGTCGTTCTCCTGTGAGTATAGATTTTCGAATCCGACGCAAATATGATAGTTAATTGTAACGGTCAGGGCCTCCTAATGACGATGGAACACTCAAATTGCGTCGAGATTCAATACATCGGCTTCCAGCCGACTTGTCTCCAAGGGTCTGTTGCTGCCTCGGGCACCTTATGGTCGTTCTCCTGTTAGTCTAGATTTGCGAATCCGACGCATAACTGTTAGTTAATTGTAACGTTCAGCGCATCCTAATGACGATGGAACACTCAAATTCCGTCGAGATTCAATACATCATCCTCCAGCCGACTTGTCTCCAAGGGGATATTGCTGCCTCGGGCACCATATGGTCCTTCTCCTGTGAGTCTAGATTTTCGAATCCGACGCGAAACTGATTGTTAATTGTAACGTTCAGGGCCTCCTAATGACGATGGAACACTCTAATTGCGTCGCGATTCAATACATCGTCCTCCAGCTAACTGGTCTGCAAGGGGATATTGCTGCTTCGGGCACCTTTTGGTCCGTCTGCAGTGAGTCTAGATTTTCGAATCCGACGAAAGACTGATAGTTAATTGTAACATTCAGGTCCTCCTAGTTACAATGGAACTCTCAAATTGCGTCGCGATCCAATATATCGTCCTCCAGCCGACTTGTCTCCAAGGGTCTATTGCTGCCTGGGGCACCTTATGATCTTTTTCCTGTGAATTTAGATTTTCGAATCCGACGAAAAACTGATAGTTAATTGTAACGTTCAGGGCCTCATAATGACGATGGAACACTCAAATTGCGTCGAGATTCAATACATCGTCCTCCAGCCGACTTGTCTCCATTGGGATATTGCTGCCTCGGGCTCCTTATAGTCGCTCTCCTGTGAGTTTAGAATTTCGAATCCGACGCAAAACTGATTGTTAATAGTAACGTTCAGGGCCTCCTAATGACGATTGAACACTCAAATTGCGTCGAGATTCAATACACCGTCCTCCAGCCGACTTGTATCCAAGGGGATATTTCTGTCTCGGGCACCATATGATCCTTCTCCTGCGAGTAGATTTTCGAATCCGACGCTAAAATGATAGTTAATTGTAACGGTCAGGGCCTCCTAATGACGATGGAACACTCAAATTGCGTCGAGATTCAATACTTCGGCCTCCAGCCGACTTGTCTCCAAGGGGATATTGCTGTCTCGGGCACAATATGATCCTTCTATTGTGAGTCTAGATTTTCGATTCCGACGCAAACATGATAGTGAATTGTAACGTTCAGCGCCTCCTAATGACGATCGAACACTCAAAATGCGTCGCGATTCAATACATCGTCCTCCAGCGGACTGGTCTCCAAGGGGATATAGCCTCAGGCACCTTATGGTCCGTCTCCAGTGAGTCTAAATTTTTGAATCCGACGAAAAACTGATAGTTAATTGTAACATTCAGGGCCTCCTAATGACGATGGAGCACCCAAATTGATTCGCGATCCAATACATCGTCCTCCAGCCGACTTGTCTCTGAGGGTCTATTGCTGCCTCGGGCTCTAAATAGTCCGTCTCCTGTGAGTCTAGATTTTTGAATCCGACGCGAAACTAATAGTTTATTGTAACGTTCAGGGCCTCCTAATGACGATGGAGCACTCAAATTGCGCCGAGATTCAATACATTGTCCTTCAGCCGACTTGTCTCCAAAGGTCTATTGCTGCCTCGGGCACCTTATGTTCGTTCTCATGTGGGTCTAGATTTTCTAATCCGACGAAAAACTGATAGTTAATTGTAACATTCAGGGCCTCCTAATGACGATGGAGCACCCAAATTGATTCGCGATCCAATACATCGTCCTCCAGCCGACTTGTCTCCAAATAGTTCGTCTCCTGTGAGTCTAGATTTTTGAATCCGACGCGAAACTAATAGTTTATTGTAACGTTCAGGGCCTCCTAATGACGATGGAGCACTCAAATTGCGTCGAGATTCAATACATCGTCCTCCAGCCGACTTGTATCCAAGGGGATTATGCTGTCTCGGGCACCATATGATCCTTCTCCTGTGAATAGATTTTCCAATCCGACGCTAAAATGATAGTTAACTGTAACGTTCAGCGCCTCCTAATGACGATGGAACACACAAATTGCGCCGAGAGTCAATATGTCGTCCTCCAGCCGAATGGTCTCCAAGGGTCTATTGCTGCCTCGGGCACCTTATGGTCGTTCGCCTGTGAGTCTAGATTTTCGAATCCGACGCAAAGATGATAGTTAATTGTAACGTTGAGGGCCTCCTAATGACGATGCAACACTCAAATTGCGTATAGATTCAATACATCGTCCTCCAGCCGACTTGTCTCCAAGGGGATTTTGCTGCCTCGGGCACCACATGTTCCTTCTCCTGTGAGTCTAGATTTTCGAATCCGACGCGAAACTGATAGTTAATTGTAACGTTCAGGGCCTCCTGATGACGATGGAGCACTCAAATTGCGTCGCGATTCAATACATCGTACTCCAGCGGACTGGTCTCCAAGGGGATATTGTTGCTTCGGGCACCTTATGGTCCGTCTCCAGTGAGTCTAGATTTTCGAATCCGACGAAAAACTGATGGTTAATTGTAACTTTCAGGGCCTGCTGGTTACGATGGAACACTCAAATTGCGTCGTGATCCAATACATCGTACTCCAGCCGACTTGTCTTCAAGGGACTATTGCTGCCTGGGGCACCTAATGATCGTTTTCCTGTGAGTCTAGATTTTCGAATCCGACGCAAAACTGATAGTTAATTGTAACGGTCAGGGCCTCCTAAAGACGATGGAGCACTCAAATTGCGTCGCGATTCAATACATCGTCCTCCAGCAGACTGGTCTCCAAGGGGATATAGCCTCGATCACCTTAAGGCCCGTCTCCAGTGAGTCTAGATTTTTGAAGCCGACGCGAAACTGATAGTTAATTGTAACGTTCAGGGCCTCCTAATTACGATGGAGCACTCAAATTGCGTCGAAATTCAATACATCGCCCTCCAGCCGACTTGTCTCCAAGGGGATATTGCTGCCTCGGGAACCTTATGATCGTTCTCCTGTTAGTCTAGATTTGCGAATCCGACGCATAACTGTTAGTTAATTGTAACGTTCAGCGCCTCCTAATGACGATGAAACACTCAAATTGCGTCGAGATTCAATACATCGCCCTCCAGCCGACTTGTCTCCAAGGGGATATTGCCGCCTCGGGCACCATATGGTCCTTCTCCTGTGAGTCTAGATTTTCGAATCCGACGCGAAACTGATAGTTAATTGTAACGTTCAGGGCCTCCTAATGACGATGGACACTCAAATTGCGTCGAGATTCAATACATCGTCCATCAGCCGACTTGACTCCAAGGGGATATTGCTGCCTCGGGCACCAAATGGTCCATCTCCTGTGAGCGTAGATTTTTGAATCCGACGCGAAACTAATAGTTAATTGTAAAGTTCAGGGCCTCCTAATGACGATGGAACACTCAAATTGCGTCGAGAGTCAATACATCGGCCTCCATCCGATTTGTCTCCAAGGGGATATTTCTGTCTCGGGCACCATATGATCCTTCTCCTGCGAGTATATTTTCGAATCCGACGCTAAAATGATAGTTAATTGTAACGTTCAGCCCCCCCTAATGACGATGGGACACTCAAATTGCGCCGAGAGTCAATACATCGCCCTCAAGGCGACTTGTCTCCAAGAGTCCATTGCTGCCTCGGGCACCTTATGGCAGTTCTCCTGTGACTCTCCATTTTCGAATCCGACGCAAAACAGATAGTTAATTGTAACGTTCAGGGCCTCCTAATGACGATGGAACAATCAAATTGCGTCGAGAGTCAATACATCGGCCTCCAGCCGATTTGTCTCCAAGGGGATATTGCTGTCTTGGGCACCATATGATCCTTCTCCTGTGAGTAGATTTTCGAACCCGACGCTAGAATGAAAGTTAATTGTAACGTTCAGGAACTCCTAATGACGATGGAACACTCGAATTGCGTCGAGAGTCAATAGGTCGTGCTCCAGCCGAATTGTCTCCAAGGGTCTATTCCTGCCTCGGGCTTCTTATGGTCGTTCTCCTGTGAGTCTAGATTTTCGAATCCGACGCGAAACTGATAGTTAATTGTAACGTTCAGGGCCTCCTAATGACGACGGATCACACAAATAGCGTCGAGATTCAATACATCGTCCTCCAGCCGACTTGTATCCAAGGGGATATTTCTTTCTCGGGCACCACATGATCCTTCTCCTGCGAGTAGATTTTCGAATCCGACGCAAAAATGATAGTTAATTGTAACGTTCAGGGCCTCCTAATGACGATGCAACACTCAAATTGCGTCTCGATTCAATACATCGTCCTCCAGCCGACTTGTCTCCAAGGGGATATTGCTGCCTGTGGCACCAAATGGTCCATCTCCTGTGAGTGTAGATTTTTGAATCCGACGCACAACTAATAGTTAATTGTAAAGTTCAGGGCCTCCTAATGACGATGGAACACTCAAATTGCGTCGTCCTTCAGCCGACTTGTCACCAAGAGTCCATTGCTGCCTCGGGCACCTTATGGCAGTTCTCCTGTGAGTCTCGATTTTCGAATCCGACGCAAAACAGATAGTTAATTGTAACAATCAGGGCCTCCTAATGACGATGGAACAATCAAAGTGCGTCGATAGACAATACATCGACCTCCAGCCGACTTGTCTACAAGGGGATATTGCTGCCTCGGGCTCCATGTGGTCCGTCTCCTGTGAGTCTAGATTTTCCAATCCGACGAAAAACTGATGGTTAATTGTAACATTCAGGGCCTGCTAGTTACGATGGAACACTCAAATTGCGTCGCGATCCAATGCATCGTACTCCAGCCGACTTGCCTTCAAGGGTCTATTGCTGCCTGGGGCACCTAATGATCGTTTTCCTGTGAGTCTAGATTTTCTATAACGACGCAAAACTGATAGTTAATTGCAACTTTCAACGCCTCCTAATGACGACGGATCACTCAAAAAGCGTCGAGATTCAATACATCGTCCTCCAGCCGACTAGTATCCAAGGGGATATTTCTGTCTCGGGCAACATATGATCCTTCTCCTGCGAGTAGATTTTCGAATCCGACGCTAAAATGATAGTTAATTGTAACGTTCAGCCCCCCCCCTAATGACGATGGGACACTCAAATTGCGTCGAGAGTCAATACATCGCCCTCAAGCCGACTTGTCTCCAAGGGTCTATTGCTGCCTCGGGCACCTTATGGTCGTTCTCCTGTGAGTCTAGATTTTCGAATCCGACGCAAATATCATAGTTAATTGTAACGGTCAGGGCCTCCTAATTACGATGGAGCACTCAAATTGCGTCGAAATTCAATACATCGCCCTCCAGCCGACTTGTCTCCAAGGGGATATTGCTGCCTCGGGAACCTTATGATCGTTCTCCTGTTAGTCTAGATTTGCGAATCCGACGCGAAACTGATAGTTAATTGTAACGTTCAGGGCCTCCTAATGACGATGGACACTCAAATTGCGTCGAGATTCAATACATCGTCCATCAGCCGACTTGACTCCAAGGGGATATTGCTGCCTCGGGCACCAAATGGTCCATCTCCTGTGAGCGTAGATTTTTGAATCCGACGCGAAACTAATAGTTAATTGTAAAGTTCAGGGCCTCCTAATGACGATGGAACACTCAAATTGCGTCGAGAGTCAATACATCGGCCTCCATCCGATTTGTCTCCAAGGGGATATTTCTGTCTCGGGCACCATATGATCCTTCTCCTGCGAGTAGATTTTCGAATCCGACGCTAAAATGATAGTTAATTGTAACGTTCAGCCCCCCCTAATGACGATGGGACACTCAAATTGCGCCGAGAGTCAATACATCGCCCTCAAGGCGACTTGTCTCCAAGAGTCCATTGCTGCCTCGGGCACCTTATGGCAGTTCTCCTGTGACTCTCCATTTTCGAATCCGACGCAAAACAGATAGTTAATTGTAACGTTCAGGGCCTCCTAATGACGATGGAACAATCAAATTGCGTCGAGAGTCAATACATCGGCCTCCAGCCGATTTGTCTCCAAGGGGATATTGCTGTCTTGGGCACCATATGATCCTTCTCCTGTGAGTAGATTTTCGAACCCGACGCTAGAATGAAAGTTAATTGTAACGTTCAGGGCCTCCTAATGACGATGGAACACTCGAATTGCGTCGAGAGTCAATAGGTCGTGCTCCAGCCGAATTGTCTCCAAGGGTCTATTCCTGCCTCGGGCACCTTATGGTCGTTCTCCTGTGAGTCTAGATTTTCGAATCCGACGCGAAACTGATAGTTAATTGTAACGTTCAGGGCCTCCTAATGACGACGGATCACACAAATAGCGTCGAGATTCAATACATCGTCCTCCAGCCGACTTGTATCCAAGGGGATATTTCTTTCTCGGGCACCACATGATCCTTCTCCTGCGAGTAGATTTTCGAATCCGACGCAAAAATGATAGTTAATTGTAACGTTCAGGGCCTCCTAATGACGATGCAACACTCAAATTGCGTCTCGATTCAATACATCGTCCTCCAGCCGACTTGTCTCCAAGGGGATATTGCTGCCTGTGGCACCAAATGGTCCATCTCCTGTGAGTGTAGATTTTTGAATCCGACGCACAACTAATAGTTAATTGTAAAGTTCAGGGCCTCCTAATGACGATGGAACACTCAAATTGCGTCGTCCTTCAGCCGACTTGTCTCCAAGAGTCCATTGCTGCCTCGGGCACCTTATGGCAGTTCTCCTGTGAGTCTCGATTTTCGAATCCGACGCAAAACAGATAGTTAATTGTAACAATCAGGGCCTCCTAATGACGATGGAACAATCAAAGTGCGTCGATAGACAATACATCGACCTCCAGCCGACTTGTCTACAAGGGGATATTGCTGCCTCGGGCTCCATGTGGTCCGTCTCCTGTGAGTCTAGATTTTCCAATCCGACGAAAAACTGATGGTTAATTGTAACATTCAGGGCCTGCTAGTTACGATGGAACACTCAAATTGCGTCGCGATCCAATGCATCGTACTCCAGCCGACTTGTCTTCAAGGGTCTATTGCTGCCTGGGGCACCTAATGATCGTTTTCCTGTGAGTCTAGATTTTCTATAACGACGCAAAACTGATAGTTAATTGCAACTTTCAACGCCTCCTAATGACGACGGATCACTCAAAAAGCGTCGAGATTCAATACATCGTCCTCCAGCCGACTAGTATCCAAGGGGATATTTCTGTCTCGGGCAACATATGATCCTTCTCCTGCGAGTAGATTTTCGAATCCGACGCTAAAATGATAGTTAATTGTAACGTTCAGCCCCCCCCCCCTAATGACGATGGGACACTCAAATTGCGTCGAGAGTCAATACATCGCCCTCAAGCCGACTTGTCTCCAAGGGTCTATTGCTGCCTCGGGCACCTTATGGTCGCTCTCCTGTGAGTCTAGATTTTCGAATCCGACGCAAATATCATAGTTAATTGTAACGGTCAGGGCCTCCTAATGACGATGGAACACTCAAATTGCGTCGAGATTCAATACATCGGCTTCCAGCCGACTTGACTCCAAGGGTCTGTTGCGGCCTCGGGCACCTTATGGTCGTTCTCCTGTTAGTCTAGATTTGCGAATCCGACGCATAACTGTTAGTTAATTGTAACGTTCAGCGCCTCCTAATGACGATGGAACACTCATATTCCGTCGAGATTCAATACATCATCCTCCAGACGACTTGTCTCCAAGGGGATATTGCTGCCTCGGGCACCATATGGTCCTTCTCCTGTGAGTCTAGATTTTCGAATCCGACGCGAAACTGATTGTTAATTGCAACGTTCAGGGCCTCCTAATGACGATGGAACACTCAAATTGCGTCGCGATTCAATACATCGTCCTCCAGCGGACTGGTCTCCAAGGGGATATAGCCTCGGGCACCTTATGGTCCGTCTCCAGTGAGTCTAGATTTTCTAATCCGACGCGAAACTGATAGTTAATTGCAACTTTCAGGGCCTCCTAATGACGACGGATCACTCAAGTAGCGTCGAGATTCAGTACATCGTCCTCCAGCCGACTTGTATCCAAGGGGATATTACTGTCTCGGGCACCATATGATCCTTCTCCTGCGAGTAGATTTTCGAATCCGACGCTAAAATGATAATTAATTGTAACGTTCAGCCCCCCCTAATGACGATGGGACACTCAAATTGCGCCGAGAGTCAATACATCGCCTCAAGCCGACTTGTCTCCAAGGGTCTATTGCTGCCTCGGGCACCTTATGGTCGTTCTCCTGTGAGTATAGATTTTCGAATCCGACGCAAATATGATAGTTAATTGTAACGGTCAGGGCCTCCTAATGACGATGGAACACTCAAATTGCGTCGAGATTAAATACATCGGCTTCCAGCCGACTTGTCTCCAAGGGTCTGTTACTGCCTCGGGCACCTTATGGTCGTTCTCCTGTTAGTCTAGATTTGCGAATCCGACGCATAACTGTTAGTTAATTGTAACGTTCAGCGCATCCTAATGACGATGGAACACTCAAATTCCGTCGAGATTCAATACATCATCCTCCAGCCGACTTGTCTCCAAGGGGATATTGCTGCCTCGGGCACCATATGGTCCTTCTCCTGTGAGTCTAGATTTTCGAATCCGACGCGAAACTGATTGATAATTGTAACGTTCAGGGCCTCCTAATGACGATGGAACACTCTAATTGCGTCGCGATTCAATACATCGTCCTCCAGCTAACTGGTCTGCAAGGGGATATTGCTGCTTCGGGCACCTTTTGGTCCGTCTGCAGTGAGTCTAGATTTTCGAATCCGACGAAAGACTGATAGTTAATTGTAACATTCAGGTCCTCCTAGTTACAATGGAACTCTCAAATTGCGTCGCGATCCAATATATCGTCCTCCAGCCGACTTGTCTCCAAGGGTCTATTGCTGCCTGGGGCACCTTATGATCTTTTTCCTGTGAATTTAGATTTTCGAATCCGACCAAAAACTGATAGTTAATTGTAACGTTCAGGGCCTCATAATGACGATGGAACACTCAAATTGCGTCGAGATTCAATACATCGTCCTCCAGCCGACTTGTCTCCATTGGGATATTGCTGCCTCGGGCTCCTTATAGTCGCTCTCCTGTGAGTTTAGAATTTCGAATCCGACGCAAAACTGATTGTTAATAGTAACGTTCAGGGCCTCCTAATGACGATTGAACACTCAAATTGCGTCGAGATTCAATACACCGTCCTCCAGCCGACTTGTATCCAAGGGGATATTTCTGTCTCGGGCACCATATGATCCTTCTCCTGCGAGTAGATTTTCGAATCCGACGCTAAAATGATAGTTAATTGTAACGGTCAGGGCCTCCTAATGACGATGGAACACTCAAATTGCGTCGAGATTCAATACTTCGGCCTCCAGCCGACTTGTCTCCAAGGGGATATTGCTGTCTCGGGCTCAATATGATCCTTCTATTGTGAGTCTAGATTTTCGAATCCGACGCAAACATGATAGTGAATTGTAACGTTCAGCGCCTCCTAATGACGATCGAACACTCAAATTGCGTCGCGATTCAATACATCGTCCTCCAGCGGACTGGTCTCCAAGGGGATATAGCCTCAGGCACCTTATGGTCCGTCTCCAGTGAGTCTAAATTTTTGAATCCGACGAAAAACTGATAGTTAATTGTAACATTCAGGGCCTCCTAATGACGATGGAGCACCCAAATTGATTCGCGATCCAATACATCGTCCTCCAGCCGACTTGTCTCTGAGGGTCTATTGCTGCCTCGCGCTCAAAATAGTCCGTCTCCTGTGAGTCTAGATTTTTGAATCCGACGCGAAACTAATAGTTTATTGTAACGTTCAGGGCCTCCTAATGACGATGGAGCACTCAAATTGCGCCGAGATTCAATACATTGTCCTTCAGCCGACTTGTCTCCAAAGGTCTATTGCTGCCTCGGGCACCTTATGTTCGTTCTCATGTAGGTCTAGATTTTCTAATCCGACGAAAAACTGATAGTTAATTGTAACATTCAGGGCCTCCTAATGACGATGGAGCACCCAAATTGATTCGCGATCCAATACATCGTCCTCCAGCCGACTTGTCTCCAAGGGTCTATTACTGCCTCGGGCTCCAAATAGTTCGTCTCATGTGAGTCTAGATTTTTGAATCCGACGCGAAACTAATAGTTTATTGTAACGTTCAGGGCCTCCTAATGACGATGGAGCACTCAAATTGCGTCGAGATTCAATACATCGTCCTCCAGCCGACTTGTATCCAAGGGGATTATGCTGTCTCGGGCACCATATGATCCTTCTCCTGTGAATAGATTTTCCAATCCGACGCTAAAATGATAGTTAACTGTAACGCTCAGCGCCTCCTAATGACGATGGAACACACAAATTGCGCCGAGAGTCAATATATCGTCCTCCAGCCGAATGGTCTCCAAGGGTCTATTGCTGCCTCGGGCACCTTATGGTCGTTCGCCTGTGAGTCTAGATTTTCGAATCCGACGCAAAAATGATAGTTAATTGTAACGTTGAGGTCCTCCTAATGACGATGCAACACTCAAATTGCGTATAGATTCAATACATCGTCCTCCAGCCGACTTGTCTCCAAGGGGATTTTGCTGCCTCGGGCACCACATGGTCCTTCTCCTGTGAGTCTAGATTTTCGAATCCGACGCGAAACTGATAGTTAATTGTAACGTTCAGGGCCTCCTAATGACGATGGAGCACTCAAATTGCGTCGCGATTCAATACATCGTACTCCAGCGGACTGGTCTCCAAGGGGATATTGCTGCTTCGGGCACCTTATGGTCCGTCTCCAGTGAGTCTAGATTTTCGAATCCGACGAAAAACTGATGGTTAATTGTAACTTTCAGGGCCTGCTGGTTACGATGGAACACTCAAATTGCGTCGTGATCCAATACATCGTACTCCAGCCGACTTGTCTTCAAGGGACTATTGCTGCCTGGGGCACCTAATGATCGTTTTCCTGTGAGTCTAGATTTTCGAATCCGACGCAAAACTGATAGTTAATTGTAACGGTCAGGGCCTCCTAAAGACGATGGAGCACTCAAATTGCGTCGCGATTCAATACATCGTCCTCCAGCAGACTGGTCTCCAAGGGGATATAGCTTCGATCACCTTAAGGCCCGTCTCCAGTGAGTCTAGATTTTTGAAGCCGACGCGAAACTGATAGTTAATTGTAACGTTCAGGGCCTCCTAATTACGATGGAACACTCAAATTGCGTCGAAATTCAATACATCGCCCTCCAGCCGACTTGTCTCCAAGGGGATATTGCTGCCTCGGGAACCTTATGATCGTTCTCCTGTTAGTCTAGATTTGCGAATCCGACGCATAACTGTTAGTTAATTGTAACGTTCAGCGCCTCCTAATGACGATGAAACACTCAAATTGCGTCGAGATTCAATACATCGCCCTCCAGCCGACTTGTCTCCAAGGGGATATTGCCGCCTCGGGCACCATATGGTCCTTCTCCTGTGAGTCTAGATTTTCGAATCCGACGCGAAACTGATAGTTAATTGTAACGTTCAGGGCCTCCTAATGACGATGGACACTCAAATTGCGTCGAGATTCAATACATCGTCCATCAGCCGACTTGACTCCAAGGGGATATTGCTGCCTCGGGCACCAAATGGTCCATCTCCTGTGAGCGTAGATTTTTGAATCCGACGCGAAACTAATAGTTAATTTTAAAGTTCAGGGCCTCCTAATGACGATGGAACACTCAAATTGCGTCGAGAGTCAATACATCGGCCTCCATCCGATTTGTCTCCAAGGGGATATTTCTGTCTCGGGCACCATATGATCCTTCTCCTGCGAGTAGATTTTCGAATCCGACGCTAAAATGATAGTTAATTGTAACGTTCAGCCCCCCCTAATGACGATGGGACACTCAAATTGCGCCGAGAGTCAATACATCGCCCTCAAGCCGACTTGTCTCCAAGAGTCCATTGCTGCCTCGGGCACCTTATGGCAGTTCTCCAGTGACTCTCCATTTTCGAATCCGACGCAAAACAGATAGTTAATTGTAACGTTCAGGGCCTCCTAATGACGATGGAACAATCAAATTGCGTCGAGAGTCAATACATCGGCCTCCAGCCGATTTGTCTCCAAGGGGATATTGCTGTCTTGGGCACCATATGATCCTTCTCCTGTGAGTAGATTTTCGAACCCGACGCTAGAATGAAAGTTAATTGTAACGTTCAGCGCCTCCTAATGACAATGGAACACTCGAATTGCGTCGAGAGTCAATAGATCGTGCTCCAGCCGAATTGTCTCCAAGGGTCTATTCCTGCCTCGGGCACCTTATGGTCGTTCTCCTGTGAGTCTAGATTTTCGAATCCGACGCGAAACTGATAGTTAATTGTAACGTTCAGGGCCTCCTAATGACGACGGTTCACACAAATAGCGTCGAGATTCAATACATCGTCCTCCCACCGACTTGTATCCAAGGGGATATTTCTTTCTCGGGCACCACATGATCCTTCTCCTGCGAGTAGATTTTCGAATCCGACGCAAAAATGATAGTTAATTGTAACGTTCAGGGCCTCCTAATGACGATGCAACACTCAAATTGCGTCTCGATTCAATACATCGTCCTCCAGCCGACTTGTCTCCAAGGGGATATTGCTGCCTGGGGCACCAAATGGTCCATCTCCTGTGAGTGTAGATTTTTGAATCCGACGCACAACTAATAGTTAATTGCAAAGTTCAGGGCCTCCTAATGACGATGGAACACTCAAATTGCGTCGTCCTTCACCCGATTTGTCTCCAAGAGTCCATTGCTGCCTCGGGCACCTTATGGCAGTTCTCCTGTGAGTCTCGATTTTCGAATCCGACGCAAAACAGATAGTTAATTGTAACAATCAGGGCCTCCTAATGACGATGGAACAATCAAAGTGCGTCGATAGACAATACATCGACCTCCAGCCGACTTGTCTACAAGGGGATATTGCTGCCTCGGGCTCCATGTGGTCCGTCTCCTGTGAGTCTAGATTTTCGAATCCGACGAAAAACTGATGGTTAATTGTAACATTCAGGGCCTGCTAGTTACGATGGAACACTCAAATTGCGTAGCGATCCAATACATCGTACTCCAGCCGACTTGTCTTCAAGGGTCTATTGCTGCCTGGGGCACCTAATGATCGTTTTCCTGTGAGTCTAGATTTTCTATAACGACGCAAAACTGATAGTTAATTGCAACTTTCAACGCCTCCTAATGACGACGGATCACTCAAAAAGCGTCGAGATTCAATACATCGTCCTCCAGCCGACTAGTATCCAAGGGGATATTTCTGTCTCGGGCAACATATGATCCTTCTCCTGCGAGTAGATTTTCGAATCCGACGCTAAAATGATAGTTAATTGTAACGTTCAGCCCCCCCTAATGACGATGGGACACTCAAATTGCGTCGAGAGACAATACATCGCCCTCAAGCCGACTTGTCTCCAAGGGTCTATTGCTGCCTCGGGCACCTTATGGTCGTTCTCCTGTGAGTCTAGATTTTCGAATCCGACGCAAATATCATAGTTAATTGTAACGGTCAGGGCCTCCTAATGACAATGGAACACTCAAATTGCGTCGAGATTCAATACATCGGCTTCCAGCCGACTTGACTCCAAGGGTCTGTTGCTGCCTCGGGCACCTTATGGTCGTTCTCCTGTTAGTCTAGATTTGCGAATCCGACGCATAACTGTTAGTTAATTGTAACGTTCAGCGCCTCCTAATGACGATGGAACACTCATATTCCGTCGAGATTCAATACACCATCCTCCAGACGACTTGTCTCCAAGGGGATATTGCTGCCTCGGGCACCATATGGTCCTTCTCCTGTGAGTCTAGATTTTCGAATCCGACGCGAAACTGATTGTTAATTGCAACGTTCAGGGCCTCCTAATGACGATGGAACACTCAAATTGCGTCGCGATTCAATACATCGTCCTCCAGCGGACTGGTCTCCAAGGGGATATAGCCTCAGGCACCTTATGGTCCGTCTCCAGTGAGTCTAAATTTTTGAATCCGACGAAAAATTGATAGTTAATTGTAACATTCAGGGCCTCCTAATGACGATGGAGCACCCAAATTAATTCGCGATCCAATACATCAACCTCCAGCCGACTTGTCTCCAAGGGTCTATTGCTGCCTCGGGCTCCAAATAGTCCATCTCCTGTGAGTCTAGATTTTTGAATCCGACGCGAAACTAATAGTTTATTGTAACGTTCAGAGCCTCCTAATGACGATGAAGCACTCAAATTGCGTCGAGATTCAATACATCGTCCTCCAGCCGACTTGTATCCAAGGGGATATTGCTGTCTCGGGCACCATATGATCCTTCTCCTGTGAATAGATATTCGAATCCGATGCTAAAATGATAGTTAACTGTAACGTTCAGCGCCTCCTAATGACGATGGAACACTCAAATTGCGTCGAGAGTCAATACATCGTCCTCCAGCCGAATGGTCTCCAAGGGTCAATTGCTGCCTCGGGCACCTTATGGTCGTTCTCCTGTGAGTCCAGATTTTCGAATCCGACGCAAAAATGATAGTTAATTGTAACGTTCAGGGCCTCCTAATGACGATGCAACACTCAAATTGCGTCTCTATTCAATACATCGTCCTCCAGCCGACTTGTCTCCAAGGGGATTTTGCTGCCTCGGGCGCCACATGGTCCTTCTCCTGTGAGTCTAGATTTTCGAATCCGACGCTATACTGATAGTTAATTGTAACGTTCAGGGCAACCTAATGACGATGGAGCACTCAAATTGCCGTGCGATTCAATACATCGTACTCCAGCGGACTGGTCTCCAAGGGGATATTGCTGCTTCGGGCACCATATGGTCCGTCTCCAGTAAGTCTAGATTTTCGAATCCGACGAAAAACTGATGGTTAATTGTAACTTTCAGGGCCTGCTGGTTGTGATGGAACACTCAAATTGCGTCGCGATCCAATACATCGTACTCCAGCCGACTTGTCTTCAAGGGACTATTGCTACCTGGGGCACCTAATGATCGTTTTCCCGTGAGTCTAGATTTTCGAATCCGACGCAAAACTGATAGTTAATTGTAACGTACAGGGCCTCCTAATGACGATGGAACACTCAAATTGCGTCGAGATTCAATACATCGTCCTCCAGCCGACTTGTATCCAAGGGGATATTTCTGTCTCGGGCACCATATGATCTTTCTCCTGCGAGTAGATTTTCGAATCCGACGCTAAAATGATAGTTAATTGTAACGGTCAGGGCCACCTAATGACGATTGAACACTCAAATTGCGTCGAGATTCAATACATCGTCCTCCAGCCGACTTGTATCCAAGGGGATATTTCTGTCTCGGGCACCATATGATCCTTCTCCTGCGAGTAGATTTTCGAATCCGACGCTAAAATGATAGTTAATTGTAACGGTCAGGGCCTCCTAATGTCGATGGAACACTCAAATTGCGTCGAGATTCAACACTTCGGCCTCCAGCCGACTTGTCTCAAAGGGGATATTGCTGTCTCGGGCACAATATGATCCTTCTATTGTGAGTCGAGATTCTCGAATCCGAAGCAAACATGATAGTGAATTGTAACGTTCAGCGCCTCCTAATGACAATCGAACACTCAAATTGCGTCGCGATTCAATACATCGTCCTCCAGCGGACTGGTCTCCAAGGGGATATTGCTGCCTCGGGCTCAAAATAGTCCGTCTCCTGTGAGTCTAGATTTTTTAATCCGACGCGAAACTAATAGTTTACTGTAACGTTCAGGGCCTCCTAATGACGATGGAGCACTCAAATTGCGTCGAGATTCAATACATCGTCCTCCAGCCGACTTGTCTCCATTGGGATATTGCTGCCTCGGGCTCCTTATGGTCGCTCTCCTGTGAGTTTAGATTTTCGAATCCGACGCAAAACTGATTGTTAATAGTAACGTTCAGGGCCTCCTAATGTCGATGGAACACTCAAATTGCGTCGAGAGTCAATATATCGTCCTCCAGCCGAATGGTCTCCAAGGGTCTATTGCTGCCTGGGGCACCTTATGGTCGTTCTCCTGTGAGTCTAGATTTTCGAATCCAACGCAAAAATGATAGTTAATTGTAACGTTCAGGGCCTCCTAATGACGATGCAACACTCAAATTGCGTCTCGATTCAATACATCGTCCTCCAGCCGACTTGTCTTCAAGGGTCTATTGCTGCCTGGGGCACCTAAAGATCGTTTTCCTGTGAGTCTACATTTTCTATTTCGACGCAAAACTGATAGTTAATTGTAACGTACACGGCCTGCTAATGACGATGGAACACTCAAATTGCGTCGAGATTCACTACATCGTCCTCCAGCCGACTTGTCTCCAAGGGATATCGCTGCCTCGGGCACCACATGGTCTGTCACCAGTGATTCTACGTTTTCGAATCCGACGCAAAACTGATAGTTAATTGTAACGTTCAGGGCCTCCGAAAGACGATGGAGGACTCAAATTGTGTCGCGATTCAATACATCGTTCTCCAGCGGACTGGTCTCCAAGGGGATATAGCCTCGGGCACCTTATGGTCCGTTTCCAGTGAGTCTAGATTTTCTAATCCGACGCGAAACTGATAGTTAATTGTAACGTTCAGGGCCTCCTAATGACGACGGATCTTTCAAATAGCGTCGAGATTCAATACATCGTCCTCCAGCCGACTTGTATCCAAGGGGATATTTCTTTCTCTGGCACCATATGATCGTTCTCCTGCGAGTAGATTTTCGAATCCGACGCTAAAATGATTGTTAATAGTAACGTTCAGGGCCTCCTAATGACGATGGAACACTCAAATTGCGTCGAGATTCAATACATCGTCCTCCAGCCGACTTGTATCCAAGGGTCTATTGCTGCCTCGGGCACCTTATGGTCGTTCTCCTGTGAGTCTAGATTTTCGAATCCGACGCAAAAATGATAGTTAATTGTAACGTTCAGGGCCTCCTAATGACGATGGAACACAAAAAATTGCGGCTCGATTTAATACATCGTCCTCCAGCCGACTTGTCTCCAAGGGGATTTTGCTGCCTCGGGCACCACATGGTGCTTCTCCTGTGGGTCTAGATTTTCGAATCCGACGCGAAACTGATAGTTAATTGTAACCTTCAGGGCCTCCTAATGATGATGGAGCACTCAAATTGCGTCGCGATTCAATACATCGTACTCCAGCGGACTGGTCTCCAAGGGGATATTGCTGCTTCTGGCACCTTATGGTCCGTCTCCAGTGAGTCTAGATTTTCGAATCCGACGAAAAATTGTTGGTTAATTGTAACTTTCAGGGCCTGCTGGTTACGATGGAACACTCAAATTGCGTTGCGATCCAATACATCGTACTCCAGCCGACTTGTCTTCAAGGGTCTATTGCTGCCTGGGGCACCTAATGATCGTTTTCCTGTGAGTCTAGATTTTTAATCCGACGCAAAACTGATAGTTAATTGTAACGTACAGGGCCTCCTAATGACGATGGAACACTCAAATTGCGTCGAGATTCAATACATCGTCCTCCAGCCGACTTTCTCCATGGTGATATTGCTGCCTTGGGCTACTTATGGTCGCTCTCCTGTGAGTCTAGATTTTCGAATCCGACGCGAAGCTGTTAATTGTAACGGTCAGGGCTTCCTAATGACGATGGAACACTCAAATTTCGTCGAGACTCAATACATCGGCATTCAGCCGATTTGTCTCCAAGGGTCTATTGCTGCCTCGGGCACCTTATGATCGTTCACCTGTGAGTCTAGATTTTCGAACCCGACGTAAAACTGATAGTTAATTGTAACGGTCAGGGCCACCTAATGACGATGGAACACTCAAATTGCGTCGAGATTCAATACATCGTCCTCCAGCCGACTTGTCTCCAAGGGTCTATTGCTGCATCTGGCACCTTATGGTCCGTCTCCGGTGAGTCTAGATTATCGAACCCGACGAAAAACTGATAGTTAATTGTAACATTCAGGGCCTCCTAGTTACGATGGAACACTCAAATTGCGCCGCGATCTAATACATCGTCCACCAGCCGACTTGTCTCCAAGGGTCTATTGCTGCCTGGGGCTCTTTATGATCGTTCTCCTGTGAGTCCAGCTTTTCGAATCCGACGCAAAACTGATAGTTAATTGTAACGTTCAGGGCCTCCTAATGACGATGGAACACTCAAATTGCATCGAGATTCAACTTACCGGCCTCCAGCCGACTTGTCACCATGGGGATATTGCTGCCTCGGGCTCCTTATGGTCGCTGTCCTGTGAGTCTAGATTTTCGAAACCGACGCCAAACTGATTGTTAATTGTAACGTTCAGGGCTTCCTAATGACGATGGAACACTCAAATTGCGTCGAGAATCAATATATCGGCCTCCAGCCGATTTGTCTCCAAGGGGATATTGCTGTCTAGGGCACCATATGATCCTTCTCCTGTGAGTGTAGGTTTTCGAATCCGCCGCAAAACTAATCGTTAATTGTAAAGTTCAGAGCCTCCTAATGACGATGGAACACTCAAATTGCGTCGAGATTAAATACATCGTCCATCAGCCGACTTGACTCCAAGGGGATATTGCTGCCTCGGGCACCAAATGGTCCATCTCCTGTGAGTGTAGATTTTTGAATCCGACGAGAAACTAATAGTTAATTGTAAAGTTCAGGGCCTCCTAATGACGATGGAACACTCAAATTGCGTCGTCCTTCAGTCGACTTGTCTCCAAGAGTCCATTGCTGCCTCGGGCACCTTATGGCAGTTCTCCTGTGAGTCTCGATTTTCGAATCCGACGCAAAACAGATAGTTAATTGTAACGTTCAGGGCCTCCTAATGACGATGGAACAATCAAATTGCGTCGAGAGACAATACTTCGACCTCCAGCCGACTTGTCTACAAGGGGATATTGCTGCCTCGGGCTCCATGTGGTCCGTCTCCTGTGAGTCTAGATTTTCGAATCCGACGCAAAACAGATAGTTAATTGTAACGTTCTGGGCCTCCTAATGACGATGGAACAATCAAATTGCGTTGAGAGTCAATACATCGGCCTCCAGCCGATTTGTCTCCAAGGGGATATTGCTGTCTAGGGCACCATATGATCCTTCTCCTGTGAGTAGATTTTCGAACCCAACGCTAGAATGAAAGTTAATTGTAACGTTCAGCGCCTCCTAATGACGATGCAACACTCGAATTGCGTCGAGAGTCAATACATCGTGCTCCAGCCGAATTGTCTCCAAGGGTCTATTGCTGCTTTGGGCACCTTATGGTCGTTCTAGTGTGAGCCTAGATTTTCGAATCCGACGCAAAAATGATAGTTAATGTTAACTTTCAGGGCCACCTAATGACGATGAAACACTCAAATTGCCTCGTGACTCAATATATCAGCCTCCAGCCGACTTGTCTCCAAGGGGATATTGCTGCCTCGGGCACCATATGGTCCTTCTCCTGTGAGTCTAGATTTTCGAATCCAACGCGAAACTGATAGTTAATCGTAACGTTCAGGGCCTCCTAATGACGATGGAACACTCAAATTCGGTCGCAATTCAATACATCGTCCTCCAGCGGACTGGTCTCCTGCTTCGGGCACCTTATGGTCCGTCTCCAGTGAGTCTAGATTTTCGAATCCGACGAAAAACTGATAGTTAATTGTATCATTCAGGGCCTCCTAATGACGATGGACCACTCAAATTGCGTCGCGATTCAATAAATCGTCCTCCAGCGGACTGGTCTAAAAGGGGATATTGCTGCTTTGGGCACCTTATGGTCCGTCCCCAGTGAGTCTAGATTCTCGAATCCGGCGAAAAACTGATAGTTCATTGTAACATTCAGGGCCTCCTAGTTATGTTGGAACATTCAAATTGCGTCGCGATCCAATACATCGTCGTCCAGCCGACTTCTCTCCAAGAGTCTATTGCTGCCTCGGGAACCTTATGGTCGCTTTCCTGTGAGTCTAGATTTTCTAATGCGACGCAAAACTGATTGCTAATTGTAACGTTCAGGGCCTCCTAATGACGATGGAACACTAAAATTGCGTCGAGATTCAATACATCGGCCTCCAGCCGACTTGTCTCCAAGGGGATATTGCTGCTTCGGGTACCTTATGGTCCGTCTCCAGTGAGTCTAGATTTTCGAATCCGACGAAAGACTGATAGTTAATTGTAACGTTCAGGGCCTCCTAATGACGATGGAACACTCAAATTGCGTCGAGTCTCAATTCATCGTCCTCCAGCCGACTTGTCTCCATTGGGATATTGCTGCCTCGGGCTCCTTATGGTCGCTCTCCTGTGAGTTTAGATTTTCGAATCCGACGCGAAACTGATTGTTAATTGTAACGTTCAGGGCTTCCTAATGCCGATGGAACACTCAAATTGCGTCGAGATTCAATACACTTGCCTCCAGCCGAATTGTCTCCAAGGGGATATTGCTGTCTCAGGCACAATATGATCCTTCTACTGTGAGTCTAGATTTTCGAATCCGACGCAAACATGATGGTGAATTGTAACGTTCAGCGCCTCCTAATGACGATCGGACACTCAAATTGCGTCGCGAATCTATACATCGTCCTCCAGCTTACTGGTCTCCAAGGTGATATAGCCTCGGGAACCCTATGGTCCGTCTCCAGTGAGTCTAGATTTATGAATCCGACGAAAAACTGATAGTTAATTGTAACATTCAGGGCCTCCTAATGACGATGGAGCACTCAAATTGATTCGCGATCCAATACATCGTACTCCAGCTGACTTGTCTCCAAGGGTCCATTGCTGCCTCGGGCTCATAATAGTCCGTCTCCTGTGAGTCTAGATTTTTGAATCCGACGCGAAACTGATAGTTTATTGTAACTTTCAGGGCCTCCTAATGACGATGGAACACTCAAATTGCGTCGAGATTCAATACATCGTCCTTCAGCCGACTTGTCTCCAAGGGTCTATTGTTGCCTCTGGCACCTTATAGTCGTTCTCCTATGAGTCTAGATTTTCGAATCCGACGCAAAACTGATAGTTAATTGTAACTTTCAGGGCCTCCTAATGACGATGGAACACTCAAATTGCGTCGAGATTCAATACATCGTCCTTCAGCCGACTTGTCTCCATGGGTCTATTGCTGCCTCGGGCACCTTATGGTTGTTCTCCTGTGAGTCTAGAATTTCTAATGCGACGCAAAACTGATTGCAAATTGTAACGTTCAGGGCCTCCTAACGACGATGGAACACTCAAATTGCGTCGAGATTCAATACATCATCCTCCAGCCCACTTGTAACTAAGGGGATATTGCTGTCTCAAGCACCATATCATCCTTCTCCTGTGAGTAGATTTTCCAATCCGACGCTAAAATAATAGTTGTTTGTAACGTTCAGGGCCTGTTAATGACGATGGAACACTCAAATTGCGTCGAGATTCAATACATCGGCCTCCAGCCGACTTGTCTCCAAGGGGATATTGCTGCTTCGGGTACCTTATGGTCCGTCTCCAGTGAGTCTAGATTTTCGAATCCGACGAAAAACTGATAGTTAATTGTAACATTGCGTCGCGATCCAATACATCGGCCTCCAGCCGACCTGTCTCCAAGGGTCAATTGCTGTCTGGGGCACCTTATGATTGTTTTCCTGTGAGTCTAGATTTTCGAATCCGACGCAAAACTGATAGTTAATTGTAACGTTCAGGGCCTCCTAATGACGATGGAACACTCAAATTGCGTCGAGATTCAATACATCGTCGTCCAGCCGACTTGTCACCAAAGGTCTATTGCTGCCTCGGGCACCATATGGTCGTTCTCATGTGAGTTTAGATTTTCTAATCCGACGCAAAACTGATTGTTAATAGTAACGTTCAGGGCCTCCTAATGACGATTGAACACTCAAATTGCGTCGAGATTTAATACATCGTCCTCCAGCCGACATGTATCCAAGGGGATATCGCTGTCTCGGGCACCATATGATCCTTCTCCTGTGAGTAGATTTTCGAATCCGACGCTAAAATGATAGTTAATTGTAACAGTCAGCGCCTCCTAATGACGATGGAACACACAAATTGCGTCGAGATTCAATACATCGTCCTTCAGCCGACTTGTCTCCATGGGTCTGTTGCTGCCTCGGGCACCTTATATTCGTTCTCCTGTGAGTCTAGATTTTCTAATGCGACGCAAAACTGATTGCTAATTGTAACGTTCAGGGCCTCCTAATGACGATGGATCACTCAAATTGCGTCGAGATTCAATACATCATCCTCCAGCCCACTTGTATCCTAGGGGATATTGCTGTCTCAGACACCATATCATCCTTCTCCTGTGAGTAGATTTTCGAATCCGACGCTAAAATAATAGTTGATTGTAACGTTCAGCGCCTCCTGATGACGATGGAACACTCAAATTGCGTCGAGATTCAATACATCGGCCTCCAGGCGACTTGTCTCCAAGGGGATATTGCTGCTTCTGGTACCATATGGTCCGTATCCAGTGAGTCTAGATTTTCGAATCCGACGAAAGACTGATAGTTAATTGTAACTTTCAGGGCCTCCTAATGACGATGGAACACCCAAATTGCGTCGAGACTCAATACATCGTCCTCCAGCCGACTTGTCTCCATTGGGATATTGCTGCCTCGGGCTCCTTATGGTCGCTCTCCTGTGAGTTTACATTTTCGAATCCGACGCGAAACTGATTGTTAATTGTAAAGTTCAAGGCTTCCTAATGCCGATGGATCACTCAAACTGCGTCGAGATTCAATACACCGGCCTCCAGCCGAATTGTTTCCAAGGGGATATTGCTGTCTCGGGCACAATATGATCCTTCTACTGTGAGTCTAGATTTTCGAATCCGACGCAAACATTATGGTGAATTGTGACGTTCAGCGCCTCCTAATGACGATCGAACACTCAAATTGCGTCGCGATTCAATACATCGTCCTCCAGCGGACTGGTCTCCAAGGTGATATAGCCTCGGGCACCTTATGGTCCGTCTCCAGTGAGTCTAGATTTTTGAATCCGACGAAAAACTGATAGTTAATTGTAAGATTCAGGGCCTCCTAATGACGATGGAGCACTCAAATTGATTCGCGATCCAATACATCGTCCTCCAGCCGACTTGTCTCCAAGGGTCTATGGCTGCCTCGGGCTAAAAATAGTCCGTCTCCAGTGAGTCTAGATTTTCGAATCCGACGAAAAACTGATAGTTAATTGTAACTTTGCGTCGCGATCCAATACATCGGCCTCCAGCCGACCTGTCTCCAAGGGTCAATTGCTGTCTGGGGCACCTTATGATTGTTTTCCTGTGAGTCTAGATTTTCGAATCCGACGCAAAACTGTTAGTTAATTGTAACTTTCAGGGCCTCCTAATGACGATGGAACACTCAAATTGCGTCGAGATTCAATACATCGTCGTCCAGCCGACTTGTCACCAAAGGTCTATTGCTGTCTCGGGCACCTTATGGTCGTTCTCATGTGAGTTTAGATTTTCTAATTAGACGCAAAACTGATTGTTAATAGTAACGTTCAGGGCCTCCTAATGACGATTGAACACTCGAATTGCGTCGAGATTCAATACATCGTCCTCCAGCCGACATGTATCCAAGGGGATATTGCTGCCTCGGGCACCTTATGGTCGTTCTCATGTGAGTCTAGATTTTCGAATCTGACGCAAAACTGATAGTTAATTGTAACTTTCAGGGCCTCCTAATAACGATGGAACACTCAAATTGCGTCGAGATTCAATACATCGTTCTTCAGCCGACTTGTCTCCATGGGTCTATTGCTGCATCGGGCACCTTATGGTCATCCTCCTGTGAGTCTAGATTTTCGAATCCGACGCGAAACTGATAGTTAATTGTAACGTTCAGGGCCTTCTAATGACGATTTAGCACCCAAATTGCGTCGCGATTCAATAAATCGTCCTCCAGAGGACTGGTCTAAAAGGGGATATTGCTGCATTGGGCACCTTATGGTCCGTCTCCAGTGAGTCTAGATTCTCGAATCCGACGAAAAAGTGATAGTTAATTGTAACATTCAGGGCCTCCTAGCTACGTTGGAACACTCAAATTGCGTCTCGATCCAATACATCGTCCTCCAGCCGACTTGTCTCCAAGGGTCTATTGCTGCCTGTGGCACGTGCGACCGAACCGCCGAATCTTTCCATCAGTAAATGGGGTATGTTCTCAAGTGACTCCGTTGTTTTAACCCCTCCACTGACAGAATGACCCGCTTCCTACTTCCGTATGTATAAAGCCAATACGGACTTGTAGCTGTCACGCCTTTGCGCTTACTGCTACGTATTTTAACCGTAAATAGCTCAGCCCTAATGGTAAGAGTTGGTAGTGAATTCTGGCGTTATTAATCTTTGAAGACAGCACAGCTGCCACAAGCTCAGCTCACTTTTACTCCACTCCTACCCTCGCCATTACACCACATTAACTAGGTGGTACATAGACCTTGCTAAATTCACTTGCGTATACATTTCTGACCGTTACTCGCCAGTATTTACCTATTGGATTAGTACACTCCTAACCGGACTATTTCTCAAAGAGCTGTGATGATTGAACGGGTTCGATCCACGGCCTACAGTGCCCTACAGTTCACACGGTAACACTGCCTACCTGACCCACTTAACTTGGTAGTGAACTTATGTATCCAATCACCACTGCTAGCAGCAGTAGATAATCCTATCAGCACGACGAGAGCAGCAGACTTACCGTCGAATCCTCCTGAAAATACTTATAACTACGGTCGCCAACTCTGAAGGAGCAAAAGAATAAATCAATTTTTGGCTCGTTTCAAAGTGAAACGCCTTGAGTTGAATTTTAAACTTAATTCTGAATATTACTATTTCTGATCATTCTAGGTGATTCTACAAAGCAAATACTCTCTCAATTTCTGTGAGTTGGCTTGGTAATTACCACCAAGACAATTTAAGCTACTTAGGTTAACAGACTTCTACCCTTCAACTTATTTAATGATTTTGGGATATTACTCTTTGGACAATTGCTATAGAATTAGTTAAGTGACTTTACTTGAAAGGTTACTCAGAAAAATTTAAGTAACTATAAATAGGCGACTCATTCTGGTGTGACCATTGCTCTTTTCTACATTCTTAAACGCTAAAGTATTCTACAACCAAAAGAATTGTAAATGAAAGGGGCGATGGTGGCCTCAGTCTGATTTCACTACACTATGTTTCAGGTTACTACACTTTACAATGAACAACATGCGTTGTAATTTTACTCATTACTATATTCAGTCTTCTGCACTTGCACAAAAGAAAACTGGTATTCTCCTTTTACATGTATACAAAGTTCGACTTAACAATTTCAAGCAGTCTTGCCTTGGGTAGACGTGTCGGTGCTGGTGGTGGGATGCATGTGGCTAACGCAGCTCTTCACGCCTCATGCCCTTAATTACGGCTGGAACTACGAGCTGTAGTACTCGTATAAGCTACTGCACGTCCGCCATAAAATCTGGGCGCAGGAACTCTTACAATCAGCCCCAGTGGCATAGAGACGGCTTCGACAACCATTCGTCGCGTTCTACTCCACAAACGGCGACGATATTCTCCTTTTCGCTGTTGCACAGTCACTTTTGCGTGAGCACAGTTATGCACGTCCGCTCACGTCAACACTCCCCAGGCCATTCCATTGTTCAGTCCCTGTGTCTCCAGCTACCTCTAGCTATGCTCGTATCACCAAGAGTGGGGGCGTTCCCCTACCACCTTTTTACCGAAATCATTTAGTATTTAAGAATATTTACATTTATTACCCTGGAGTTCATACCAGTCATAATAATTTACTACTAGCGCTTTATAACATTAAATCATACAGTAATAGCTTATAATTACCAATAATAAGAATACATTTGACTCCGATAGCATAGTGCAATGTCTGTGACAGCGCTAATTCCCAGTTTCGCCAATAGATGGCATCAGGGTGCACTCCCTGGCAGTCTCACACCAGCGCGCCCGTTTCCGACGCGCGGGCTCCAAATTACTGTCAGCCCACAATCATTTCAGTTCCGTTACACACGTTATGATCGTTTTCCTGTGAGTCTAGATTTTCGAATCCGACGCAAAACAGATAGTTAATTGTAACGTTCAGGGCCTCATAATGACGATGGAACGCTCAAATTGCGACGAGATTCAATACATCGTCCTTCAGCCGACTTGCCTCGGGCACTTTATGGTCCGTCTCGTGTGAGTCCAGATTTTCGAATCCGACGCATATCTGATATTTAATTGTATAGTTCAGCGCCTACTAATGACGATTGAACACTCAAATTGAGTCGAGATTCAATACATCGTCTTCCAGAGGACTTTTCTCCTAGGGTCTATTGCTGCCTCGGGCACCTTATGATCGTTCTCCTGTGTCTTGATTTTCGAACCCGACGCAAAACTGATAGTTAATTGTAACGCTCAGGGCCACCTAATGACGATGGAACACTCAAATTGCGTGGAGATTCAATACATCGGCCTCCAGCCGACTTGTCTCCAAGGGGATATTGCTGTCTCGGGCACAATTTGATCCTTCTCCTGTGAGTCTAGATTTTCGAATCCGACGCAAAAATGATAGTGAATTGTAACGTTCAGGGCCTCCTAATGACGATGGAACACACAAATTGCGTCGAGATTCAATTCATCGGCCTCCACCCGACTTGTCTCCAAGGGTCTGTTTCTGCCTCGGGCACCTTACGGTCGTTCTCCTGTAAGTCTAGATTTTCGAATCCGACGCGAAACTGATAGTTAATTGTAACGTTCAGGGCCTCCTAATGACGATGGAGCACCCAAATTGCGTCGCGATTCAATAAATCGTCCTTCAGCGGACTGGTCTAAAAGGGGATATTGCTGCTTTGGGCACCTTATGGTCCGTCTCCAGTGAGTCTAGATTCTCGAATCCGACGAAAAACTGATAGTTAATTGTAACATTCAGGGCCTCCTAGTTACGTTGGAACACTCAATTTGCGTCGCGATCCAATACATCGTACTCCAGCCGATTTGTCTCCAAGGGTCTATTGTGCCTGGGGCACGTTATGATCGTTTTCCTGTGAGTCTAGATTTTCGAATACGACGCAAAACAGATAGTTAATTCTAGCGTTCAGGGCCTCATAATGACAATGGAACGCTCAAATTGCGACGAGATTCACTACATCGTCCTTCAGCCGACTTGTCTCCAAGAGTCTATTGCTGCCTCGGGCACCTTATGGTCGTTCTCCTGTGAGTCTAGATTTTCGAATCCGACGCAAAACAGATAGTTAATTGTAACGTTCAGGGCCTCGTAATGACGAAGGAACACTCAAATTGCGTCGATATTCTCTACATCGTCCTCCAGCGGACTTGTTTCCAAGGGGATATCGCTGCCTCGGGCACCACATGGTCCGTCTCCTGTGAGTCTAGATTTTCGAATCCGACGCATATCTGATATTTAATTGTATAGTTCAGCGCCTCCTATTGACGATTGAACACTCAGATTGCGTCGAGATTCAATACATCGTCCTCCAGCCGACTTGTCTCCAAGGGGATATCGCTGCCTCTTGCACCACATGGTCCGTCTCCGGTGATTCTAAGTTTTGGAATCCGACGCAAAACTGATAGTTAATTGCAACGTTCAGGGCCTCCTAATGACGATGGAGCACTCAAATTGCGTCGCGATTCAATACATCGTCCTCCAGCCGACTTGTCTCCAAGGGTCTATTGCTGCCTCGGGCACCTTATGGTCGTTCTATTGTAAGTCTAGATTTTCGAATCCGACGCAAAAATGATAGTTAATTGTAACGTTCAGGGCCTCCTAATGACGATGGAACACTGAAATTGCGTCGAGATTCAATACATCGGCCCCCAGCCGTCTTGTCTCCAAGGGCATGTTGCTGCCTCGGGCACCTTACTGTCGTTCTCCTGTGAGTCTAGATTTTCGAATCCGACGCGAACCTGATAGTTAATTTTAACGTTCAGGGCCTCCTAATGACGATGAAGCACTCAAATTACGTCGAGATTCAATACATCGTCCTTCAGCCGACTTGTCTCCAAGGGTCTATTGCTGCCTCGGGCAATTTATGGTCGTTCTCCTGTGAGTGTAGAAATTCGAATCCGAGGCAAAACTGATAGTTAATTGTAACGTCAGGGCCTCCTAATGACGATGGAACACTGAAATTGCGTCGAGATTCAATACATCGTCCTTCAGCCGACTTGTCTCCAAGGGTCTATTGCTGCCTCGGGCACCTTATGGTCGTTCTCCTGTGAGTGTAGATTTTCGAATCCGACGCAAAACTGATAGTTAATTGTAACGTCAGGGCCTCCTAAAGACGATGTAACACTCAAATTGCGTCGAGATTTAATACATCGTCCTTCAGCCGACTTGTCTCCATGGGTTTATTGCTGCCTCTGGCACCTTATGGTCGTTCTCCTGTGAGTTTAGATTTTCTAATGCGACGCAAAACTGATTGTTGATTGTAACGTTCAGGGCCTCCTAATGACGATGGAACACTCAAATTGCGTCGAGATTCAATACATCATCCTCCAGCCCACTTGTAGCCAAGGGGATATTGCTGTCTCGGGCACCATATCATCCTTCTCCTGTGAGTAGATTTTCGAGTCCGACGCTAAAATAATAGTTGATTGTAACGTTCAGCGCCCCCTAATGACAATGGAACACTCAAATTGCGTCGAGATTCAATATATCGTCCTCCAGCCGACTTGTACCCAAGGGGATATTGCTGTCTCGGGCTTCATATGATCCTTCTCCTGTGAGTAGATTTTCGAATCCGACGCTAAAATGATAGTTAATTGTAACGTTTAGCGCCTCCTAATGACGATGGAACACTCAAATTGCGTCCAGACTAAATACATCGTTCTCCAGCCGACTTGTCTCCAAGGGTCTATTGCTGACTCGGGCACCTTATGGTCGTTTTCCTGTAAGTCTAGATTTTCGAATCCGACGCAAAAATGATAGTTAATTGTAACGTTCAGGCCCTCCTAATGACGATGGAGCACTCAAATTGCGTCGAGATTCAATACATCGGCCCCCAGCCGACTTGTCTCCAAGGGTCTGTTGCTGCCTACGGCACCTTACGGTCGTTCTCCTGTGAGTCTAGATTTTCGAATCCGACGCGAACCTGATAGTTAATTCTAACGTTCAGGGCCTCCTAATGACGATTGAACACTCAAATTGCGTCGAGATTCAATACATCGCCCTCCAGCTGACTTGTATCCAAGGGGTGTTGCTGTCTCGGGCAACATATGATCCTTCTCCTGTGAGTAGATTTTCGAATACGACGCTAAAGTGATAGTTAATTGTAACAGTCAGCGCCTCCTAATTACGATGGAACACTCAAATTGCGTCGAGAGTCAATATATCGTCCTCCAGAAGAATGGTCTCCAAAGGTCTATTGCTGCCTCGGGCACCTTATGGTCGTTCTCCTGTGAGACAAGATTTTAGAATCCGACGCAAAACTGATTGTTAATTGTAACGTTCAGGGCCTCCAACTGACGATGGAACACTGAAATTGCGTCGAGATTCAATACACCGGCCTCGAGCCGACTTGTCTACAAGGGTCTATTGCTGCCTCGGGCTCCATGTGGTCCGTCTCCTGTGAGTCTAGATATTCGAAACCGACGCGAAACTGATATTTAATTGTACCGTTCAGTGCTTCCTAATGACGATCGAACACTCAAATTGCGTCGAAATTCAATACATCGTCCTTCAGCCGACTTGTCTCCAATAGTCTATTGTTGCCTCGGGCACCTTATGGTCGTTCTCCTGTGAGTCTAGATTTTCGAATCCGACGCAAAACAGATAGTTAATTGTAACGTTCATGGCCTCCTATTGACGATGGAACACACAAATTGCGTCGAGATTCAATACATCGGCCCGGAGCCGACTTGTCTCCAAGGGTCTATTGCTGCCTCGGGCTCCATGTGGTCCGTCTCCTGTGAGTCCAGATTTTCGAATACGACGCGAAACTGATAGATAATTGTAACGTTCAGGGCCTCCTAGTGACGATGGAACACTTAAATTGCGTCGAGATTCAATAAATCGGCCTCCAGCCGACTTGTACCCAAGGGGATATTGCTGCTTTGGGCACCATATTTTCCGTCTCCTGTGAGTCTACATTTTCTAATCCGACGCAAGAATGATAGTTAGTTGTAACGTTCAGCGCCTCCTAATGACGATGGAACACTCAAATTTCGTCGAGATTCAATACATCGTCCTTGAGCCGACTTGTCTCCAAGGGTCTATTGCTGCCTCGGGCTCCATGTGGTCCGTCTCCTGTGAGTCTATATTTTTGAATCCGACGCGAAACTGAAAGTTAATTGTAAAGTTCAGGGACTCCTATTGTCGATGGAACACTGAAATTGCGTCGAGATTCAATACATCGTCCTTCAGCCGACTTGTCTCCAAGGGTCTATTGCTGCCTCGGGCAGTTTATGGTCGTTCTCCTGTGAGTGTAGATTTTCGAATCCGAGGCAAAACTGATAGTTAATTGTAACGTCAGGGACTCCTAATGACGATGGAACACTCAAATTGCGTCGTGATTCAATACATCGTCCTTCAGCCGACTTGTCTCCATGGGTTTATTGCTGCCTCGGGCACCTTATGGTCGTTCTCCTGTGAGTCTAGATTTTCTAATGCGACGCAAAACTGATAGTTAATTGTAACGTTCAGGGCCTCCTAATGACGATGGAACACTCAAATTGAGTCGTGATTAAATACATCGTCCACCAGCCTGATTGTCTCCATGGGGATATTGCTGCCTCGGGCTCTATGTGGTCCGGCACCTGTGAGTCTAGATTTTCAGTCTGACGCGAAACTGATAGTTAATTGTAACGTTTAGGGCCTCATAATGACGATGGAACACTCAAATTGCGTCGAGATTCAATACATCGTCCTTCAGCCGACTTGTCTTCAAGAGTCTATTGCTGCCTCGGGCACCTTATGTTCAGTCTCCTGTGAGTCTAGATTTTCGAATCCGACGCAAAGCAGATAGTTAATTGTAACGTTCAGGGACTCCTAATGACGATGGAACACTCAAATTGCGTCGAGATTAAATACATGGGCCTCGAGCCGACTTGTCTCCAAGGGTCTATTTCTGGCTCGGGCACCTTATGGTCGTTCACCTGTGAGTCTCGATTTTCGAATCCGACGCAAGACAGATAGTTAATTGTAACGTTCAGGGCCTCCTAATGACGAAGGTACACTCAAATTGCGTCCATATTCACTACATCGTCCTCCAGCGGACTTGTTTCCAAGGGGATATCACTGCCTCGGGCACCAATTGGTCCGTCTCCGGTCATTCTACGTTTTCGAATCCGACGCGAACCTGATTGTTAATTCTAACGTTCAGGGCCTCCTAGTGACGATGGAGCACACAAATTGCGTCGTGATTTAATACATCGTCCTCCAGCGGACTGGTCTCCAAGGGGATATTGCTGCTTCGGGTACCTTATGGTGCGTCTCCAGTGAGTCTAGATTTTCGAATCCGACGAAAAGCATAGTTAATTGTAACATTCAGGGACTCCTAGTTACGATGGAACACTCAAATTGCGTCGCGATCCAATACATCGTCCTCCAGCCGACCTCTCTCCAAGGGTCAATTGCTGTCTGGGGCACCTTATGATCTTTTTCCTGTGAGTCTAGATTTTCGAATCCGACGCAAAACTGATAGTTAATTGTAACGTTCAGGGCCTCCTAATGACGATGGAACACTCAAATTGCGTCGAGATTTAATACATCGTCGTCCAGCAGACTTGTATCCAAGGGGATATTGATGTCTCGGTCACCATATGATCCTTCTCCTGTGAGTGGATTTTCGAATCCGACGCTAAAATGATAGTTAATTTTAGCGTTCAGGGCCTCCTAATGACGAAGGAACCCTCAAATTGCGTCGACATTCACTACATCGTCCTCTAGCGGACTTGTTTTCAAGGGGATATCGCTGCCTCGGGCACCAAATGGTCCGTCTCCTGTGAGTCCATATTTTTGAATCCGACGCGAAACTGATAGTTAAATGTAAAGTTCAGGGACTCCTAATGTTGATAGAACACTGAAATTGCGTCGAGATTCAATACATCGTCCTTCAGCCGACTTGTCTCCAAGGGTCTATTGCTGCCTCGGGCACCTTATGGTCGTTCTCCTGTGAGTGTAGATTTTCGAATCCGACGCAAAACTGATAGTTAATTGTAACGTCAGGGCCTCCTAAAGACGATGTAACACTCAAATTGCGTCGAGATTTAATACATCGTCCTTCAGCCGACTTGTCTCCATGGGTTTATTGCTGCCTCGGGCACCTTATGGTCGTTCTCCTGTGAGTCTAGATTTTCTAATGCGACGCAAAACTGATTGTTAATTGTAACGTTCAGGGCCTCCTAATGACGATGGAACACTCAAATTGCGTCGAGATTCAATACATCATCCTCCAGCCCACTTGTAGCCAAGGGGATATTGCTGTCTCGGGCACCATATCATCCTTCTCCTGTGAGTAGATTTTCGAGTCCGACGCTAAAATAATAGTTGATTGTAACGTTCAGCGCCCCCTAATGACAATGGAACACTCAAATTGCGTCCAGACTAAATACATCGTTCTCCAGCCGACTTGTCTCCAAGGGTCTATTGCTGCCTCGGGCACCTTATGGTCGTTTTCCTGTAAGTCTAGATTTTCGAATCCGACGCAAAAATGATAGTTAATTGTAACGTTCAGGGCCTCCTAATGACGATGGAGCACTCAAATTGCGTCGAGATTCAATACATCGGCCCCCAGCCGACTTGTCTCCAAGGGTCTGTTGCTGCCTACGGCACCTTACGGTCGTTCTCCTGTGAGTCTAGATTTTCGAATCCGACGCGAACCTGATAGTTAATTCTAACGTTCAGGGCCTCCTAATGACGATTGAACACTCAAATTGCGTCGAGATTCAATACATCGCCCTCCAGCTGACTTGTATCCAAGGGGTGTTGCTGTCTCGGGCAACATATGATCCTTCTCCTGTGAGTAAATTTTCGAATACGACGCTAAAATGATAGTTAATTGTAACAGTCCGCGCCTCCTAATGACGATGGAACACTCAAATTGCGTCGAGAGTCAATATATCGTCCTCCAGCCGAATGGTCTCCAAAGGTCTATTGCTGCCTCGGGCACCTTATGGTCGTTCTCCTGTGAGACAAGATTTTAGAATCCGACGCAAAACTGATTGTTAATTGTAACGTTCAGGGCCTCCAACTGACGATGGAACACTCAAATTGCGTCGAGATTCAATACACCGGCCTCGAGCCGACATGTCTACAAGGGTCTATTGCTGCCTCGGGCTCCATGTGGTCCGTCTCCTGTGAGTCTAGATATTCGAAACCGACGCGAAACTGATATTTAATTGTACCGTTCAGTGCCTCCTAATGACGATCGAACACTCAAATTGCGTCGAAATTCAATACATCGTCCTTCAGCCGACTTGTCTCCAACAGTCTATTGTTGCCTCGGGCACCTTATGGTCGTTCTCCTGTGAGTCTAGATTTTCGAATCCGACGCAAAACAGATAGTTAATTGTAACGTTCATGGCCTCCTATTGACGATGGAACACACAAATTGCGTCGAGATTCAATACATCGGCCCGGAGCCGACTTGTCTTCAAGGGTCTATTGCTGCCTCGGGCTCCATGTGGTCCGTCTCCTGTGAGTCTAGATTTTCGAATACGACGCGAAACTGATAGATAATTGTAACGTTCAGGGCCTCCTAGTGACGATGGAACACTTAAATTGCGTCGAGATTCAATAAATCGGCCTCCAGCCGACTTGTACCCAAGGGGATATTGCTGCTTTGGGCACCATATGGTCCGTCTCCTGTGAGTCTACATTTTCTTATCCGACGCAAGAATGATAGTTAATTGTAACGTTCAGCGCCTCCTAATGACGATGGAACACTCAAATTTCGTCGAGATTAAATACATCGTCCTTGATCCGACTTGTCGCCAAGGGTCTATTGCTGCCTCGGGCTCCATGTGGTCCGTCTCCTGTGAGTCTAGATTTTCGAATCCGACGCGAAACTGATATTTAATTGTACCGTTCAGGGCCTCCTAATGACGATCGAACACTCAAATTGCGTCGAAATTCAATACATCGTCCTTCAGCCGACTTGTCTCCAATAGTCTATTGCTGCCTCGGGCACCTTATGGTCGTTCTCCTGTGAGTCTAGATTTTCGAATCCGACGCAAAACAGATAGTTAATTGTAACGTTCATGGCCTCTTAATGACGATGGAACACTCAAATTGCGTCGAGATTCAATACATCGGCCCCGAGCCGAGTTGCCTCCAAGGGTCTATTGCTGCCTCGGGCTCCATGTAGTCCGTCTCCTGTGAGTGTAGATTTTCGAATACGACGCGAAACTGATAGTTAATTGTAACGTTCAGGGCCTCCTAATGACGATGGAACACTCAAATTGCGTCGAGATTCAATACATCGGCCTTCACCCGACTTGTCTCCATGGGTCTGTTGCTGCCTCGGGCACCTTACGGTTGTTCTCCTGTGAGTCTAGATTTTCGAATCCGACGCGAAACTGGTAGGTAATTGTAACGTTCAGGGCCTCCTAATGACGATGGAGCACCCAAATTGCGTCGCGATTCGATAAATCGTCCTCCAGCGGACTGGTCTAAAAGGGGATATTGCTGCTTTGGGCACCTCATGGTCCGTCTACTGTGACTCTAGATTCTCGAATCCGACGAAAAACTGATAGTTAATTGTAACATTCAGGGCCTCCTAGTTGCGTTGGAACACTCAAATTGCGTCGCGATCCAATACATCGTCCTCCAGCCGACTTGCCTTCAAGGGTCTATTGCTGTCTCGGGCACGTTATGATCGTTTTCCTGTGAGTCTAGATTTTCGAATGCGACGCAAACCAGATAGTTAATTGTAACGTTCAGGGCCTCATAATGACGATGGAACGCTCAAATTGCGACGAGATTCAATACATCGTCCTTCAGCCGACTTGTCTCCAAGAGTCTATTGCTGCCTCGGGCACCTTGTGGTCGTTCTCCTGTGAGTCTACATATTCGAATCCGACGCGAAACTGATAGTTAATTGTACCGTTCTGGGCCTCCTAATGACGATGGAACTCTCAAATTGCGTCGAGAGTCAATATATCGTCCTCCAGCCGAATGGTCTCCAAAGGTCTATTGCTGCCTCGGGCACCATATGGTCGTTCTCCTGTGAGACAAGATTTTAGAATCCGACGCAAAACTGATTGTTAATTGTAACGTTCAGGGCTTCCAACTGACGATGGAACACTCAAATTGCGTCGAGATTCAATACACCGGCCTCGAGCCGACTTGTCCACAAGGGTCTATTGCTGCCTCGGGCTCCATGTGGTCCGTCTCCTGGGCGTCTAGATATTCGAAACCGACGCGAAACTGATATTTAATTGTACCGTTCAGTGCCTCCTAATGACGATCGAACACTCAAATTGCGTCGAAATTCAATACATCGTCCTTCAGCCGACTTGTCTCCAATAGTCTATTGTTGCCTCGGGCACCTTATGGTCGTTCTCCTGTGAGTCTAGATTTTCGAATCCGACGCAAAACAGATAGTTAATTGTAACGTTCATGGCCTCCTATTGACGATGGAACACACAAATTGCGTCGAGATTCAATACATCGGCCCGGAGCCGACTTGTCTCCAAGGGTCTATTGCTGCCTCGGGCTCCAAGTGGTCCGTCTCCTGTGCGTCTAGATTTTCAAATACGACGCGAAACTGATAGATAATTGTAACGTTCAGGGCCTCCTAATGACGATGGAACACTTAAATTGCGTCGAGATACAATAAATCGGCCTCCAGCCGACTTGTTCCCAAGGGGATATTGCTGCTTTGGGCACCATATGGTCCGTCTCCTGTGAGTCTACATTTTCTAATCCGACGCAAGAATGATAGTTAATTGTAACGTTCAGCGCCTCCTAATGACGATGGAACACTCAAATTTCGTCGAGATTCAATACATCGTCCTTGAGCCGACTTGTCTCCAAGGGTCTATTGCTGCCTCGGGCACCTTATGGTCGTTCTCCTGTGAGTCTAGATTGTCTAATCCGACGCAAAACTGATAGTTAATTGTAACGTTCAGGGCCTCCTAATGACGATGGAACACTCAAATTGCGTCGATATTCAATACATCGTCCTTCAGCCGACTTGTCTCCAAGGGTCTATTGCTGCCTCGGGCACATTATGGTCGTTCTCCTGTGAGTCTAGATTTTCTAATCCGACGCAAAACTGATTGTTAATTGTAACGTTCAGGTACTCCTAATGACGATGGAACACTCAAATTGCGTCGAGATTCAATATATCGTCCTCCAGCCGACTTGTACCCAAGGGGATATTGCTGTCTCGGGCTTCATATGATCCTTCTCCTGTGAGTAGATTCTCGAATCCGACGCTAAAATGATACTTAATTGTAACGTTCAGCGCCTCCTAATGACGATGGAACACTCAAATTGCATCGAGACTAAATACATCGTCCTCCAGCCGACTTGTCTCCAAGGGTCTATTGCTGCCTCGTTCTCCATGTGGTCCGTCTCCTGTGAGTCTAGATTTTCGAATCCGACGCGAAACTGATATTTAATTGTACCGTTCAGGGCCTCCTAATGACGATCGAACACTCAAATTGCGTCGAAATTGAATACATCGTCCTTCAGCCGACTTGTCTCCAATAGTCTATTGCTGCCTCGGGCACCTTATGGTCGTTCTCCTGTGAGTCTAGATTTTCGAATCCGACGCAAAACAGATAGTTAATTGTAACGTTCATGGCCTCCTAATGACGATGGAACACTCAAATTGCGTCGAGATTCAATACATCGGCCCCGAGCCGACTTGTCTCCAAGGGTCTACTGCTGCCTCGGGCTCCAAGTGGTCCGTCTCCTGTGAGTATAGATTTTCGAATACGACGCGAAACTGATAGTTAATTGTAACGTTCAGGGCCTCCTAATGACGATGGAACACTCAAATTGCGTCGAGATTCAATACATCGGCCTCCACCCGACTTGTCTCCATGGGTCTGTTGCTGCCTCGGGCACCTTACGGTCGTTCTCCTGTGAGTCTAGATTTTCGAATCCGACGCGAAACTGGTAGGTAATTGTAACGTTCAGGGCCTCCTAATGACGTTGGAGCACCCAAATTGCGTCGCGATTCAATAAATCGTCCTCCAGCGGACTGGTCTAAAAGGGGATATTGCTGCTTTGGGCACCTCATGGTCCGTCTACTGTGACTCTAGATTCTCGAATCCGACGAAAAACTGATAGTTAATTGTAACATTCAGGGCCTCCTAGTTGCGTTGGAACACTCAAATTGCGTCGCGATCCAATACATCATCCTCCAGCCGACTTGTCTCCAAGGGTCTATTGCTGTCTCGGGCACGTTATGGTCGTTCTCCTGTGAGTCTAGATTTTCGAATCCGACGCAAAACAGATAGTTAATTGTAACGTTCATGGCCTCCTAATGACGATCGAACACTCAAATTGCGTCGAGATTCAATACATCGGCCCCGAGGCGAATTGTCTCCAAGGGTCTATTGCTGCCTCGGGCACCTTATGGTCGTTCTCCTGTGAGTCTAGATTTTCTAATCCGACGCAAAACTGATTGTTAATTGTAACGTTCAGGTACTCCTAACGACGATGGAACACTCAAATTGCGTCGAGATTCAATATATCGTCCTCCAGCCGACTTGCACCCAAGGGGATATTGCTGTCTCGGGCTTCATATGATCCTTCTCCTGTGAGTAGATTTTCGAATCCGACGCTAAAATGATAGTTAATTGTAACGTTCAGCGCCTCCTAATGACGATGGAACACTCAAATTGCGTCGAGATTCAATACATCGGCCTCCAGCCGACTTGTGTCCAAGGGGATATTACTGCTTCGGGTACCTTATGGTCCGTCTCCAGTGAGTCTAGATTTTCGAATCCGACGAAAAACTGATAGTTAATTGTAATATTCAGGGACTCCTAGTTACGATGGAACACTCAAGTTGTGTCGCGATCCAATACATCGTCCTCCAGCCGACCTGTCTCCTAGGGTCAATTGCTGTCTCGGTCACCATATGATCCTTCTCCTGTGAGTGGATTTTCGAATCCGACGCTAAAATGATAGTTAATTGTAACGTTCAGCGCCTCCTAATGACGATGGAACACTCAAATTGGGTCGAGATTCAATACATCGGCCTCCAGCCGACTTGTCTCCAAGGGGATATTGCTGCCTTGGGCGCCATATGGTCCGTCTCCTGTGAGTCTAGATTTTCGAATCCGACGCAAAACTATGATAGTTAATTGTAACGTTCAGCGCCTCCTAATGGCGATGGAACACTCAAATTGCGTCGAGATTCAATACATCGTCCTTCAGCCGACTTGTCTCCAAGGGTCTATTGCTGCCACGGGCACCTTATGGTCGTTCTCCTGTGAGTCTAGATTTTCTAATCCGACGCAAAACTGATTGTTAATTGTAACGTTCAGTTACTCCTAATGACGATGGAACACTCAAATTGCGTCGAGATTCAATATATCGTCCTCCAGCCGACTTGTACCCAAGGGGATACTGCTGTCTCGGGCTTCATATGATCCTTCTCCTGTGAGTAGATTTTCGAATCCGACGCTAAAATGATAGTTAATTGTAACGTTCAGCGCCTCCTAATGACGATGGAACACTCAAATTGCGTCGAGACTAAAAACATCGTCCTCCAGCCGACTTGTCTCCAAGCGTCTATTGCTGCCTCGGGCACCTTATGGTCGTTCTCCTGTAAGTCTAGATTTTCGAATCCGACGCAAAAATGATAGTTAATTGTCACGTTCAGGGCCTCCTAATGACAATGGATCACTCAAATTGCGTCGAGATTCAATACATCGGCCCCCAGCCGACTTGTCTCCAAGGGTCTGTTTCTGCCTCGGGCACCTTACGGTCGTTCTCCTGTGAGTCAAGATTTTCGAATCCGACGCGAACCTGATAGTTAATTCTAACGTTCAGGGCCTCCTAATGACGATGGAGCACTCAAATTGCGTCGCGATTCAATACATCGTCCTCCAGCGGACTGGTCTCCAAGGGGATATAGCTGCTTCGGGTACCTTATGGACCGTCTCCAGTGAGTCTAGAATTTCGAATCCGACGAAAAACTGATAATTAATTGTAACATTCAGGGACTCCTAGTTACGATGGAACACTCAAATTGCGTCGCGATCCAATACATCGTCCTCCAGCCGACCTGTCTCCAAGGGTCAATTGCTGTATGGGGCACTTTATGATCATTTTCCTGTGAGTCTAGATTTTCGAATCCGACGCAAAACTGACAGTTAATTGTAACGTTCAGGGCCTCCTAATGACGATGGAACACTCAAATTGCGTCGAGATTCAATACATCGTCGTCCAGCCGACTTGTATCCAAGGGGATATTGATGTCTCCGTCACCATATGATAATACTCGTGTGAGTCGATTTTCGAATCCGACGCTAAAATGATAGTTAATTGTAGCGTTCAGGGCCTCCTAATGACGATGGAACACTCAAATTGCGCCAAGATTCAATACATCGTCCTTCAGCCGACTTGTCTCCAAAGGTCTATTGCTGCCTTGGGCACCTTATGGTCGTTCTCATGGGAGTCTAGATTTTCTAATCCGACGCAAAACTGACTGTTAATACTAACGTTCAGGGCCTCCAAATGACGATGGAACACTCAAATTGCGTCGAGATTCAATACACCGGCCTCGTGCCGACTTGTCTACAAGGGTCTATTGCTGCCTCGGGCTCCATGTGGTCCGTCTCCTGTGAGTTTACATTTTCGAATCCGACGCGAAACTGATAGTTAATTGTACCGTTCTGGGCCTCCTAATGACGATCGAACACTCAAATTGCGTCGAAATTCAATACATCGTCCTTCAGCCGACATGTCTCCAAGAGTCTATTGCTGCATCGGGCACCTTTTGGTCGTTCTCCTGTGAGTCTAGATTTTCGAATCCGACGCAAAACAGATAGTCAATTGTAACGTTCATGGCCTCCTAATGACGATGGAACACTCAAATTGCGTCGAGATTCAATACATCGGCCCCGAGGCGAATTGTCTCCAAGGGTCTATTGCTGCCTCGGGCTCCATGTGGTCCGTCTCCTGTGAGTCTAGATTTTCGAATACGAACCGAAACTGATAGTTAATTGTAACGTTCAGGGCCTCCTAATGACGATGGAACACTCAAATCGCGTCGAGATTCAATACATCAGCCTCCACCCGACTTGTCTCCAAGGGTCTGTTGCTGCTTCGGGCACCTTACGGTCGTTCTCCTGTGAGGCTATATTTTGGAATCCGACGCGAAACTGATAGTTAATTGTACCGTCCAGTTACTCCTAATGACGATGGAAAACTCAAATTGCGTCGAGATTCAATATATCGTCCTCCAGCCGACTTGTACCCAAGGGGATACTGCTGTCTCGGGCTTCATATGATCCATCTCCTGTGAGTAGATTTTCGGATCCGACGCTAAAATGATAGTTAATTGTAACGTTCAGCGCCTCCTAATGACGATGGAACACTCAAATTGCGCCGAGATTCAATACATCGTCCTTCAGCCGACTTGTCTCCAAAGGTCTATTGCTGCCTTGGGCACCTTATGGTCGTTCTCATGGGAGTCTAGATTTTCTAACCCGACGCAAAACTGATTGTTAATAGTAACGTTCACGGCCTCCTAATGACGATTGAACACTCAAATTGCGTCGAGATTCAATACATCGTCCTCCACCCGACTTGTATCCAAGGGGTATGGCTGTCTCGGGCACCATATGATCCTTCTCCTGTGAGTAGATTTTCGAATCCGACGCTAAAATGATAGTTAATTGTAACAGTCAGCGCCACCTAATGACGATGGAACACTTAAATTGCGTCGAGAGTCAATATATCGTCCTCCAGCCGAATGGTCTCCAAGGGTCTATTGCTGCCTCGGGCACCTTATGGTCGTTCTCCTGTGAAACAAGATTTTAGAATGCGACGCAAAACTGATAGTTAATTGTAACGTTCAGGGCCTCCAAATGACGATGGAACACTCAAATTGCGTCGAGATTCAATATACCGGCCTCGTGCCGACTTGTCTACAAGGGTCCATTGCTGCCTCGGGCTCCATGTGGTCCGTCTCCTGTGAGTCTACATTTTCGAATCCGACGCGAAACTGATAGTTAATTGTACCGTTCTGGGCCTCCTAATGACGATCGAACACTCAAATTGTGTCGAAATTCAATACATCGTCCTTCAGCCGACATGTCTCCAGGAGTCTATTGCTGCATCGGGCACCTTTTGGTCGTTCTCCTGTGAGTCTAGATTTTCGAATCCGACGCAAAACAGATAGTTAATTGTAACGTTCATGGCCTCCTAATGACGATGGAACACTCAAATTGCGTCGAGATTCAATACATCGGCCCCGAGGCGAATTGTCTCCAAGGGTCTATTGCTGCCTCGGGCTCCATGTGGTCCGTCTCCTGTGAGTCTAGATTTTCGAATACGACGCGAAACTGATAGTTAATTGTAACGTTCAGGGCCTCCTAATGACGATGGAACACTCAAATTGCGTCGAGATTCAATACATCGGCCTCCATCCGACTTGTCTCCAAGGGTCTGTTGCTGCCTCGGGCACCTTACGGTCGTTCTCCTGTGAGGCTAGATTTTCGAATCCGACGCGAAACTGATAGTTAATTGTACCGTTCAGGGCCTCCTAAAGACGATGGAGCACCCAAATTTCGTCGCGATTCAATAAAACGTCCTCCAGCGGACTGGTCTGAAAGGGGATATTGCTGCATTGAGCACCCTATGGTCCGTCTCCAGTGAGTCTAGATTCTCGAATCCGACGAAAAACTGATAGTTAATTGTAACATTCAGGGCCTCCTAGTTACGTTGGAACACTCAAATTGCGTCGCGATCCAATACATCGTCCTCCAGCCGACATGTCTCCAAGGGTCTATTGCTGCCTGGGGCACGTTATGATAGTTTTCCTGTGAGTCTACATTTTCAAATGCGACGCAAAACAGATAGTTAATTGTAACGTTCAGGGCCTCATAATGACGATGGAACGCTCAAATTGCGACGAGATTCAATACATCGTCCTTCAGCCGACTTGTCTCCAAGAGCCTATTGCTGCCTCGGGCACCTTATGGTCGTTCTCCTGTGAGTCTAGATTTTCGAATCCGACGCAAAACAGATAGTCAATTGTAACGTTCAGGGCCTCCTAATGACGAAGGAACACTCAAATTGCGTCGATATTCACTACATCGACCTCCAGCGGACTTGTTTACAAGGGGATATCGCTGCCTCGGGCACCACATGGTCCGTCTCCGGTGATTCTAAGTTTTCTAATCCGACGCAAAACTGATAGTTAATTGCCACGTTCAGGGCCTCGTAATGACGATGAAGCACTCAAATTGCGTCGCGATTCAATACATCGTCCTCCAGCGGACTGGTCTCCAAGGGGATATTGCCTCGGGAACCTTATGGTCCGTCTCCAGTGAGTCTAGATTTTCGAATCCGACGAAAAACTGTTAGTTCATTGTAACATTCAGGGCCTCCTAATGGCGATTGAACACTCAACTTACGTCGCGATCCAATACATCGTCTTCCAGCCGACTTTTCTCCTGGGGTCTATTGCTGCCTCGGGCACCTTATGATCGTTTTCCTGTGGTTCTAGATTTTCGAACCCGACGCAAAACTGATAGTTAATTGTAACGCTCAGGGCCACCTAATGACGATGGAACACTCAAATTGGGTCGAGATTCAATACATCGTCCTCCAGCCGACTTGTACCAAAGGGGATATTGCTGTCTCGGGCTTGATATGATCCTTATCCTGTGAGTAGATTTTCGAATCCGACGATAAAATGATAGTTAATTGTAACGTTCAGCGCCTCCTAATGGCGATTGAACACTCAAATTGCGTCGAGACTCAATACATCGTCCTCCAACCGACTTGTCTCCAAGGGTCTATTGCTGCCTCGGGCACCTTATGGTCGTTCTCCTGTGAGTCTAGATTTTCGAATCCGACGCAAAAATGATAGTTAATTGTAACGTTCAGCGCCTCCTAATGGCGATTGAACACTCAAATTGCGTCGAGACTCAATACATCGTCCTCCAACCGACTTGTCTCCAAGGGTCTATTGCTGCCTCGGGCACCTTATGGTCGTTCTCATGTGAGTCAAGATTTTTCAATCCGACGCAAAACTGATTGTTAATAGTAACGTTCAGGGCCTCCTAATGACGATTGAACACTCAAATTACATCGAGATTCAATACATCGTCCTCCAGCCGACTTGTATCCAAGGGGATATTGCTGCCTCGGGCACCATATGATCCTTCTCCTGTGAGTAGATTTTCGAATCCGACGCTAAAATGATAGTTAATTGTAACAGTCAGCGAATTCTAATGACGATGGAACACTCAAATTGCGTCGAGAGTCAATATATAGTCCTCCAGCCGAATGGTCTCCAAGGGTCTATTGCTGCCTCGGGCACCTTATGGTCGTTCTCCTGTGAGACAAGATTTTAGAATCCGACGCAAAACTGATAGTTAATTGTAACGTTCAGGGCCTCCAAATGACGATGGAACACTCAAATTGCGTCGAGATTCAATACACCGGCCTCGAGCCGACTTGTCTCCAAGGGTCTATTGCTGCCTCGGGCTCCATGTTGTCCGTCTCCTGTGAGTCTAGATTTTCGAATCCGACGCGAAACTGATAGATAATTGTACCGTTCACGGCCTGCTAATGACGATGGAACACTCAAATTGCGTCGAAATTCAATACATCGTCCTTCAGCCGACTTGTCTCCAAGAGTCTATTGCTGCCTCGGGCACCTTATGGTCGTTCTCCTGTGAGTCTACATTTTCGAGTCCGACGCAAAACAGATAGTTAATTGTAACGTTCATGGCCTCCTAATGACGATGGAAAACACAAATTGCGTCGAGATTCAATACATCGGCACCGAGCCGAATTGTCTCCAAGGGTCTATTGCTGCCTCGGGCTCCATGTGGTCCGTCTCCTGTGAGTTTAGATTTTCGAAAACGAAGCGAAACTGATAGTTAATTGTACCGTTCAGGGCCTCCTAATGACGATGGAACACTCAAATTGCGTCGAGATTCGATACATCGGCCTCCACCCGACTTGTCTCCACGGGTGTGTTGCTGCCTCGGGCACCTTACGGTCGTTCTCCTGTGAGTCTAGATTTTCGAATCGGACGCGAAACTGATAGTTAATTGTAACGTTCAGGGCCTCCTAATGACGATGGAGCACCCAAATTGCGTCGCGATTCAATAAATCGTCCTCCAGCGGACTGGTCTAAAAGGGGATATTGCTGCTTTGGGCCCCTTATGGTCCATCTACTGTGAGTCTAGATTCTCGAATCCGACGAAAAACTGATAGTTAATTGTAACATTCAGGGCCTCCTAGTTACGTTGTAACACTCAAATTGCGTCGCGATCCAATACATCGTCCTCCAACCGACTTGTCTCCAAGGGTCTATTGCTGCCTGGGGCACGTTATGATCGTTTTGCTGTGAGTCTAGATTTTCGAATGCGACGCAAAACAGATAGTTAATTGTAACGTTCAGGGCCTCATAATGACGATGGAACGCCCATATTGCGACGAGATTCAATACATCGTCCTTCAGCCGACTTGTCTCCATGGGTTTGTTGCTGCCTCGGGCACCTTATGGTCATTCTCCTGTGAGTCTAGATTTTCTAATGCGACGCAAAACTGATTGTTAATTGTAACGTTCAGGGCCTCCTAATGACGATGGAACACTCAAATTGCGTCGAGATTCAATACATCATCCTCCAGCCCACTTGTATCCAAGGGGATATTGCTGTCTCGGGCACCATATCATCCTTCTCCTGTGAGTATATTTTCGAGTCCGACGCTAAAATAATAGTTGATTGTAACGTTCAGCGCCTCCTAATGACGATGGAACGCTCAAATTGCGTCGAGATTCAATAAATCGGCCTCCAGCCGACTTGTCTCCAAGGGGATATTGCTGCCTTGGGCACCATATGGTCCGTCTCCTGTGAGTCTAGATTTTCGAATCCGACGCAAAAATGATAGTTAATTGTAACGTTCAGCGCCTCCTAATGACGATGGAACACTCAAATTGCGTCGAGATTCAATACATCGTTCTTCAGCCGACTTGTCTCCAAGCGCCTATTGCTGCCTCGGGCACCTTATGGTCGGTCTCCTGTGAGTCTAGATTATCTAATCCGACACAAAACTGATAGTTAATTGTAACGTTCAGGGCCTCCTAATGACGATGGAACACTCAAACTGCGTCGAGACCCAATACATCGTCCTCCAGCCGACTTGTATCCAAGGGGATATTGCTGTCTCGCGCTTCATATGATCCTTCTCCTGTGAGTAGATTTTCGAATCCGCCGCTAAAATGATAGTTAATTGTAACGTTCAGCGCCTCCTAATGGCGATTGAACACTCAAATTGCGTCGAGACTCAATACATCGTCCTCCAACCGACTTGTCTCCAAGGGTCTATTGCTGCCTCGGGCACCTTATGGTCGTTCTCCTGTGAGTCTAGATTTTCGAATCCGACGCATAAATGATAGTTAATTGTAACGTTCAGGGCCTCCTAATGACGATGGAGCACTCAAATTGCGTCGCGATTCAATACATCGTCCTCCAGCCGACCTGTCTCCAAGGGTCAATAGCTGTCTGGGGCACCTTATGATCGTTTTCTTGTGAGTCTAGATTTTCGAATCCGACGCAAAACTGATAGTTAATTGTAACGTTCAGGGCCTCCTAACGATGATGGAACACTCAAATAGCGTCGAGATTCAATACATCGTCGTCCAGCCGACTTGTATCCATGGGGATATTGATGTCTCGTTCATCATATGATCCTTCTCGTGTGAGTGGATTTTCGAATCCGACGCTAAAATGATAGTTAATTGTAACGTTCAGAGCCTCCTAATGACGATGGAACACAAAAATTGCGCCGAGATTTAATACATCGTGATTCAGCCGACTTGTCTCCAAAAGTCTATTGCTGCGTCGGGCACCTTATGGTCGTTCTCATGTGAGTCAAGATTTTTCAATCCGACGCAAAACTGATTGTTAATAGTAACGTTCAGGGCCTCCTAATGACGATGGAACACTCAAATTGCGTCGAGATTCGATACATCGGCCTCCACCCGACTTGTCTCCACGGGTGTGTTGCTGCCTCGGGCACCTTACGGTCGTTCTCCTGTGAGTCTAGATTTTCGAATCGGACGCGAAACTGATAGTTAATTGTAACGTTCAGGGCCTCCTAATGACGATGGAACACTCAAATTGCGTCGAGATTCAATACATCGTCGTCCAGCCGAGTTGTATCCAAGGGGATATTGATGTCTCGGTCACTATATGATCCTTCTCCTGTGAGTGGATTTTCGAATCCGACGCTAAACTGGTAGTTAATTGTAACGTTCAGCGCCGCCTAATGACGATGGAACACTCCAATTGCGTCGAGATTCAATACATCGTCGTCCAGGCGAGTTTTATCCATGGGGATATTGCTGCCTCGGCTCCTTATGGTCGCTCACCTGCGAGTCTAGATTTTCGAATCCGACGCGAAACTGATTGTTAATTGTAACGCTCAGGGTTTCCTAATGACGATGGAACACTCTAATTGCGTCGAGATTCATTATATCGGCATTCAGCCGATTTGTCTCCAAGGCTCTATTTCTGCATCGGGCCCCATATGGTCGTTCCCCAGTGAGCCTAGATTTTCGAATCCGACGCAAAAATGATAGTTAATTGTAACGTTCAGCGCCTCCTAATGACGATGGAACACTCAAATTGCGTCGGGAGTCAATACATCGACCTCCAGGCGACTTGTATACAAGGGGATATTGCTGCCTCGGACTCCATGTGGTCCGTCACCTGTGAGTCTAGATTTTCAGTCCGACGCGAAACTGATAGTTAATTGTAACGTTCAGGGCCTCATAATGACGATGGAACACTCAAATTGCGTCGAGGTTCAATACATCGTCCTTCAGACGACTTGCCTCCAAGGGTCTATTGCTGCCTCGTGCACCTTATGGTCGTTCTCCTGTGAGTCTAGATTTTCTAATCCGACGCAAAACTGATTTTTAATTGTAAAGTTCAGGGACTCCTAATAACGATGGAACACTCTAATTGCGTCGAGATTAAATACATGGGTCTCGAGCCGACTTGTCTCCAAGGGTCTATATCTGGCTCGGGCACCTTATGGTCGTTCATCTGTGAGTCTAGATTTTCGAACCCGACGCAAAACAGATAGTTAATTGTAACGTTCAGAGCCTCCTAATGACGAAGGAACACTCAAATTGCGTCGATATTCACTACATCGTCCTCCAGCGGACTTGTTTCTAAGGGGATATCGCTGCCTCGCGCACCACTTGGTCCGTCTCCGGTCATTCTACGTTTTCGAATCCGACGCAAAACTGATTGTTAATTGTAACGTTCAGCGCCTCCTAATGACGATAGAACACTCAAAATGCGTCGCGATCCAATACATCGTCCTCCAGCCGACCTGTCTACAAGGGTCAATTGCTGTCTGGGGCACCCTATGATTGTTTTCCTGTGAGTCTAGATTTTCGAATCCGACGCAAAGCAGATAGTTAATTGTAACGTTCAGGGCCTCCTAATGACGATGGAACACTCAAATTGCGTCGAGATTCAAAACATAGTCCTCCAGCCGACTTGTATCCAGGGGGATATTGATGTCTCGGGCACCATATGATCCTTCTCCTGTGAATAGATTTTCGAATCCGACGCTAAAATGATAGTTAATTGTAACGTTCAGCGCCTCCTAATGACGATGGAACACTCAAATTGCGTCGAGATTCAATACATAGTCCTCCAGCCGATTTGTCTCCATGGGGATGTTGCTGCCTCGGGCTCCTTATGGTCGCTCTCCTGTGAGTCTAGATTTTCGAATCCGACGCGAAACTGAATGTTAATTGTAACGTTCAGTGTTTCCTGATGATGATGGAACACTCAAATTGCGTCGAGATTCAATACATGGGCTCGAGCCGACCTGTCTCCAAGGGTCTATTGCTGCCTCGGGCACCCTATGGTCGTTCTCCTGTGAAACTAGATTTTCGAATCCGACGCAAAACAGATAGTTAATTGTAACGTTCAGGGCCTCCTAATGACGAAGGAACACTCAAATTGCGTAGAGATTCACTACATCGTCCTCCAGCCGACTTGTCTCCAAGGGGATATCGCTGTCTCGGGCACCACTTGGTCCGTCTCCGGTGATTCTACGTTTTCGAAACCGTAGCAAAACTGATAGTTAATTGTAACGTTCAGGGCCTCCTAATGACGATGGAGCACTCAAATTGAGTCGCGATTCAATACATCGTCCTCCAGCGGACTGGTCTCCAAGCGGATATTGCTGCCTCGGGCTCCTTATAGTCCGTCTCCAGCGAGTCTAGATTTTCGAATCCGACGAAATATTGATAGCTAATTGTACCATTTCAGGGCCTCCTAATGACGATGGAACACTCAAATTTTGTCGTGATCCAATGTATCGTCCTCCAGCCGACTTGTCTCCAAGAGTCTATTGCTGCCTCGGGCACCTTATGATCGTTCTCCTGTGAGGCTAGATATTCGAACCCGACGCATAAATGATAGTGAATTGCAACGTTCAGCGCCTCCTAATGACGATAGAACTCTCAAAATGGGTCGGGAGTCAATACATCGACCTCCAGCCGAATTGTCTACAAGGGGAAACTGCTGCCTCGGGCTCCATGTGGTCCGTCACCTGTGAGTCTAGATTTTCAGTCCGACGCGAAACTGATAGTTAATTGTAACGTTCAGGGCCTCATAATGACGATGGAACACTCAAATTGGGTTGAGATTCAATACATCGTCCTTCAGCCGACTTGTCTTCAAGAGTCTATTGCTACTTCGGGCACCTTATGTTCGGTCTCCTGTGAGTCTAAATTTTCGAATCCGACGCAAAGCAGATAGTTAATTGTAACGTTCAGGGACTCCTAATGGCGATGGAACACTCAAATTGCGTCGAGATTAAATACATGGGCCTCGAGCCGACTTGTCTCCAAGGGTCTATTGCTGGCTTGGGCACCTTATGGTCGTTCTCCTGTGAGCCTAGATTTTAGAATCCGACGAAAAACTGATAGTTAATTGTAATGTTCAGTTCCTCCTAATGACGATGGAACACTCAAAATGGGTCGGGAGTCAATACATCGACCTCCAGCCGAATTGTCTACAAGGGGAAACTGCTGCCTCGGGCTCCATGTGGTCCGTCACCTGTGAGTCTAGATTTTCAGTCCGACGCGAAACTGATAGTTAATTGTAACGTTCAGCGCCTCCTAATGACGATGGAACACCGAAATTGCGTCGGGAGTCACTACATCGACCTCCAGCCGACTTGTCTCCAAGGGGATATTGCTGCCTCTGGCTCCAGGTGGTCCGTCACCTGTGACTCTAGATTTTCAGTCCGACGCGAAACTGATAGTTAATTGTAACGTTCAGGACCTCATAATGACGATGGAACACTCAAATTGCGTCGAGATTCAATACATCGTCCTTCAGCCGACTTGTCTTCAAGAGTCTATTGCTGCCTCGGGCACCTTATATTCGGTCTCCTGTGAGTCTAGATTTTCGAATCCGACGCAAAGCAGATAGTTAATTGTAACTTTCAGGGACTCCTAATGACGATGGAACACTCAAATTGCGTCGAGATTAAATACATGGGCCTCGAGCCGACTTGTCTCCAAGGGTCTATTGCTGGCTCGGGCACCTTATGGTCGTTCTCCTGTGAGTCTAGATTTTCGAATCCGACGCAAAACAGATAGTTAATCGTAACGTTCAGGGCCTCCTAATGACGAAGGATCACTCAAATTGCGTCGATATTCACTACATCGTCCTCCAGCGGACTTGTTTCCAAGGGGATATCGCTGCCTCGGGCACCACTTGGTCCGTCTCCGGTGATTCTACATTTTCGAATCCGAAGCAAAACTGATTGTTAATTGTAACGTTCAGGGCCTAGTAATGACGATGGAGCACTCAAATTGCGTCGCGATTCAAAACATCGTCCTCCAGCGGACTGGTCTCGAAGGGGATATTGCTGCCTCGGGCACCTTATGGCCCGTCTCCAGTGAGTCTAGATTTTCGAATCCGACGAAAATCTGATAGTTAATTATAACATTCAGGGCCTCCAAATGACGATGGAACACTCAAATTTTGTCGTGATCCAATATATCGTCCTCCAGCCGACTTGTCTCCAAGGGTCTATTGCAGCCTCGGGCACCTTATGATCGTTCTCCTGTGAGTCTAGATTTTCGAATCCGACGCAAAACTGATAGTTAATTGTAACGTTCAGTGACTCCTAATGACAATGGAACACTCAAAATGCGTCGAGATTAAATACATGGGCCTCGAGCCGACTTGTCTCCAAGGATCTATTGCTGGCTCGGGCACCTTATGGTCGTTCTCCTGTGAGTCTAGATTTTCGAATCCGACGCAAAACAAATAGTTAATTGTAACGTTCAGGGCCTCCTAATGACGAAGGATCACTCAAATTGCGTCGATATTCACTACATCGTCCTCCAGCGGACTTGTTTCCAAGGGGATATCGCTGCCTCGGGTACCTCTTGGTCCGTCTCCGGTGATTCTACATTTTCGAATCCGAAGCAATACTGATTGTTAATTGTAACGTTCAGGGCCTCCTAATGACGATGGAGCACTCAAATTGCGTCGCGATTCAAAACATCGTCCTCCAGCGGACTGGTCTCCAAGGGGATATTGCTGCCTTGGGCACCTTATGGCCCGTCTCCAGTGAGTCCAGATTTTCGAATCCGACGAAAATCTGATAGTTAATTGTAACATTCAGGGCCTCCAAATGACGGTGGAATACTCAAATTTTGTCGTGATCCAATATATCGTCCTCCAGCCGACTTGTCTCCAAGGGTCTATTGCAGCCTCGGGCACCTTATGATCGTTCTCCTGTGAGTCTAGATTTTCGAATCCGACGCAAAGCAGATAGTTAATTGTAACGATCAGGGACTCCTAATGGCGATGGAACAATCAAATTGCGTCGGGTTTAAATACACGGGAATCGAGCCGAATTGTCTCCAAGGGTCTATTGCTGGCTCGGGCACCTTATGGTCGTTCTCCTGTGAGTCTAGATTTTCGAATCCGACGCAAAACAGATAGTTAATTGTAACGTTCAGGGCCTCCTAATGACGAAGGATCTCTCAAATTGCGTCGATATTCACTACATCGTCCTCCAGCGGACTTGTTTCCAAGGGGATATCGCTGCCTCGGGCACCACTTGGTCCGTCTCCGGTGATTCTACGTTTTCGAATCCGTAGCAAAACTGATAGTTAATTGTAACGTTCAGGGCCTCCTAATGACGATGGAGCACTCAAATTGAGTCACGATTCAACACATCGTCCTCCAGCGGACTGGTCTCCAAGGGGATATTGCTGCCTCGGGCACCTTATGGCCCGTCTCCAGTAACTCTAGATTTTCGAATCCGGCGAAAATCTGATAGTTAATTGTAACATTCAGGGCCTCCAAATGACGATGGAACACTCAAATTTTTTCGTGATCCAATATATCGTCCTCCAGCCGACTTGTCTCCAAGGGTCCATAGCAGCCTCGGGCAATTTATGATCGTTCTCCTGTGAGTCTAGATTTTCGAATCCGAAGAAATACTGATAGTTAATTGTAAAGTTCAGCGCCTCCTAATGACGATGGATCACTCAAATTGCATCGAGATTAAATACATCGTCCTCCAGAGTGATTGTCTCCATGGGGATATTGCTGCCTCGGGCTCCTTATGGTCGCTCACCTGTGAGTCTAGATTTTCGAATCCGACGCGAAACTGATTATTAATTGTAACGCTCAGGGTTTCCCAATGACGATGGAACACTCTAATTGCGTCGAGATTCAATATATCGGCATTCAGCCGATTTGTCTCCAAGGGTATATTGCTGCCTCGGGCCCCTTATGGTCGTTCCCCAGTGAGCCTAGATTTTAGAATCCGACGCAAAACTGATAGTTAATTGTAACGTTCAGCGCCTCGTAATGACGATGGAACACTCAAATTGCGTCGGGAGTCAATACATCGACTTCCAGCCGACATGTCTACAAGGGGATAATGCTGCCTCGGGTTCCATGTGGTCCGTCACCTGTGAGTCTAGATTTTTAGTCCGACGCGAAACTGATAGTTAATTGTAAAATTCAGGGCCTCCTAATGACAAAATAGCACTCATTTTGAGTCGCGATTCAACACATCGTCCTCAAGCAGACCTGTCTCCAAAGGGATATTGCTGCCTCGGGCACCTTATGGTCCGTCTCCAGTGGGTTAAATTTTCGAATCCGACGAAAAACTGATAGTTAATTGTATCATTCAGGGCCTCCTAATGACGATGGAACACTCAAATTGCGTCGCGATCCAATACCACGTCCTCCAGCCGATTTGTCTCCAAGGGTCTATTGCTGCCTCGGGCACCTTATGGTCGTTCTCCTGTGAGTCTAGATTTTCGAATCCGACGCAAAACAGATAATTAATTGTAAAATTCATGGCCTCCTAATGACGATGGAATATTCAAAATGCGTCGAGATTCAATACATCGTCCTCCAGCAGACTTGTCTCCAAGGGGATATCGCTGCCTCGGGCACCACTTGGTCCGTCTCCGGTGATTCTACGTTTTCGAAACCGTAGCAAAACTGATAGTTAATTGTAACGTTCAGGGCCTCCTAATGACGATGAAGCACTCAAATTGAGTCGCGATTCAATACTTCGTCCTCCACCGGACTGGTCTCAAGGGGATATTGCTGCCTCGGGCTCCTTATGGTCCGTCTCCAGTGAGTCTAGATTTTCGAATCCGAAGAAATACTGATAGTTAATTGTACCATTCAGGGCCTCCTAATGACGATGGAACACTCAAATTTTGTCGTGATCCAATATATCGTCCTCCAGCCGACTTGTCTCCAAGGGTCCATTGCTGCCTCGTGCACCTTATGATCGTTCTCCTGTGAGTCTAGATTTTCGAACCTGACGCAAAAATGATAGTGAATTGTAACGTTCAGCGCCTCCTAATGACGATAGAACACTCAAAATGGGTCGGGAGTCAATACATCGACCTCCAGCCGACTGGTCTACAAGTGCATATTGCTGCCTCGGGCCCCATGTGGTCCGTCACCTGTGAGTCTAGATTTTCAGTCCGACGCGAAACTGATAGTTAATTGTAACGTTCAGGGACTCATAATGACGATGGAACACTGAAATTGCGTCGAGATTAAATACATGGGCCTCGAGCCGACTTGCCTCCAAGGGTCTACTGCTGGCTCGGGCACCTTATGGTCGTTCTCCTGTGAGTCTAGATTTTCGGATCCGACGCAAAACAGATAGTTAATTGTAACGTTCAGGGCCTCCTAATATCGAAGGAACACTCAAATTTTGTCGTGATCCAATCTATCGTCCTCCAGCCGACTTGTCTCCAAGGGTCTATTGCTGCCTCGGGCACCTTATGGTCGTTCTCCTGTGAGTCTAGATTTTCGGATCCGACGCAAAACAGATAGTTAATTGTAACGTTCAGGGCCTCCTAATATCGATGGAACACTCAAATTTTGTCGTGATCCAATATATCGTCCTCCAGCCGACTTGTCTCCAAGGGTCTATTGCTGCCTCGGGCTCCTTATGATCGTTCTCCTGTGAGTCTAGATTTTCGAACCCGACGCAAAAATGATAGTGAATTGTAACGTTCAGCGCCTCCTAATGACGAAAGAACACTCAAAATGCGTCGAGATTCAATACATCGTCGTCCAGCCGACTTGTCTCCAAGGGTCCATTGCTGCCTCGGGCACCTTATGATCGTTCTCCTTTGAGTCTAGATATTCGAACCCGACGCAAAAATGATAGTGAATTGTAACGTTCAGCGCCTCCTAATGACGATAGAACACTCAAAATGGGTCGGGAGTCAATACATCGACCTCCAGCCGACTGGTCTACAAGGGCATATTGCTGCCTCGGGCCCCATGTGGTCCGTCACCTGTGAGTCTAGATTTTCAGTCCGACGCGAAACTGATAGTTAATTGTAACGTTCAGGGCCTCATAATGACGATGGAACACTCAAATTGCGTTGAGATTCAATACATCGTCCTTCAGCCGACTTGTCTTCTACAGTCTATTGCTACCTCGGGCACCTTATGTTCGGTCTCCTGTGAGTCTAGATTTTCGAATCCGACGCAAAACAGATAATTAATTGTAAAATTCATGGCCTCCTAATGACGATGGAATATTCAAAATGCGTCGAGATTCAATACATCGTCCTCCAGCAGACTTGTCTCCAAGGGGATATCGCTGCCTCGGGCACCACTTGGTCCGTCTCCGGTGATTCTACGTTTTCGAAACCGTAGCAAAACTGATAGTTAATTGTAACGTTCAGGGCCTCCTAATGACGATGAAGCACTCAAATTGAGTCGCGATTCAATACTTCGTCCTCCACCGGACTGGTCTCCAAGGGGATATTGCTGCCTCGGGCTCCTTATGGTCCGTCTCCAGTGAGTCTAGATTTTCGAATCCGAAGAAATACTGATAGTTAATTGTACCATTCAGGGCCTCCTAATGACGATGGAACACTCAAATTTTGTCGTGATCCAATATATCGTCCTCCAGCCGACTTGTCTCCAAGGGTCCATTGCTGCCTCGGGCACCTTATGATCGTTCTCCTGTGAGTCTAGATTTTCGAACCTGACGCAAAAATGATAGTGAATTGTAACGTTCAGCGCCTCCTAATGACGATAGAACACTCAAAATGGGTCGGGAGTCAATACATCGACCTAGAGCCGACTGGTCTACAAGGGCATATTGCTGCCTCGGGCCCCATGTGGTCCGTCACCTGTGAGTCTAGATTTTCAGTCCGACGCGAAACTGATAGGTTATTGTAACGTTCAGGGCCTCATAATGACGATGGAACACTCAAATTGCGTTGAGATTCAATACATCGACCTTCAGCCGATTTGTCTTCTACAGTCTATTGCTACCTCGGGCACCTTATGTTCGGTCTCCTGTGAGTCTAGATTTTCGAATCCGACGCAAAGCAGATGGTTAATTGGAACGTTCAGGGACTCATAATGACGATGGAACACTGAAATTGCGTCGAGATTAAATACATGGGCCTCGAGCCGACTTGCCTCCAAGGGTCTACTGCTGGCTCGGGCACCTTATGGTCGTTCTCCTGTGAGTCTAGATTTTCGGATCCGACGCAAAACAGATAGTTAATTGTAACGTTCAGGGCCTCCTAATATCGAAGGAACACTCAAATTTTCTCGTGATCCAATCTATCGTCCTCCAGCCGACTTGTCTCCAAGGGTCTATTGCTGCCTCGGGCACCTTATGGTCGTTCTCCTGTGAGTCTAGATTTTCGGATCCGACGCAAGACAGGTAGTTAATTGTAACGTTCAGGGCCTCCTAATAACGATGGAACACTCAAATTTTGTCGTGATCCAATATATCGTCCTCCAGCCGACTTGTCTCCAAGGGTCTATTGCTGCCTCGGGCTCCTTATGATCGTTCTCCTGTGAGTCTAGATTTTCGAACCCGACGCAAAAATGATAGTGAATTGTAACGTTCAGCGCCTCCTAATGACGAAAGAACACTCAAAATGCGTCGAGATTCAATACATCGTCGTCCAGCCGACTTGTCTCCAAGGGTCCATTGCTGCCTCGGGCACCTTATGATCGTTCTCCTGTGAGTCTAGATATTCGAACCCGACGCAAAAATGATAGTGAATTGTAACGTTCAGCGCCTCCTAATGACGATAGAACACTCAAAATGGGTCGGGAGTCAATACATCGACCTCCAGCCGACTGGTCTACAAGGGCATATTGCTGCCTCGGGCCCCATGTGGTCCGTCACCTGTGAGTCTAGATTTTCAGTCCGACGCGAAACTGATAGTTAATTGTAACGTTCAGGGCCTCATAATGACGATGGAACACTCAAATTGCGTTGAGATTCAATACATCGTCCTTCAGCCGACTTGTCTTCTACAGTCTATTGCTACCTCGGGCACCTTATGTTCGGTCTCCTGTGAGTCTAGATTTTCGAATCCGACGCAAAGCAGATGGTTAATTGGAACGTTCAGGGACTCATAATGACGATGGAACACTCAAATTGCGTCGAGATTAAATACATGGGCCTCGAGCCGACTTGCCTCCAAGGGTCTACTGCTGGCTCGGGCACCTTATGGTCGTTCTCCTGTGAGTCTAGATTTTCGAATCCGACGCGAGACTGATTATTAATTGTAACGCTCAGGGTTTCCTAATGACGATGAAACACTCTAATTGCGTCGATATTCAATATATCGACATTCAGCCGATTTGTCTCCAAGGGTCTATTGCTGCCTCGGGCCCCATATGGTCGTTCCCCAGTGATCCTAAACTTTAGAATCCGCCGCAAAACTGATAGTTAATTGTAATGTTCAGGGCCTCCTAATGACGATGGAACACTCAAATGGCGTCTAGATTCAATACATCGACCTCCAGCCGACTTGTCTCCAAGGGGATATTGCTGCCTCGGGCACCGTATGTTCCGTCTCCTGTGAGTCTAGATTTTCGATTACGACGCAAAAATGATAGTGAATTGTAACGTTCAGAGCCTCCTAATGACGATGGAGCACTCAACTTGAGTCGCAATTCAACACATCGTCCTCCAGCAGACTTGTCTCCAAAGGGATATTGCTGCCTCGGGCACCTTATGGTCCGTCTCCAGTGGGTCTAGATTTTCGAATCCGACGAAAAACTGATAGTTAATTGTATCATTCAGGGCCTCCTAATGACGATGGAACACTCAAATTGCGTCGCGATCCAATACCATGTCCTCCAGCCGACTTGTCTCGTAGGGAATATTGCTGCCTCGGGCACCATATGGTCCTTCTCCTGTGAGTCTAGATTTTCGAATCCGACGCGAAACTGATTGTTAATTGTAACGTTCAGGGTTTCCTAATGACGATGGAACACTCAAATTGCGTCGAGATTCAATACATGGGCCTCGAGCCGACTTGTCTCCAAGGGTCTATTGCTGCCTCGGGCTCCCTATGATCGTTCTCCTGTGAGTCTAGATTTTCGAACCCGACGCAAAGATGATAGTGAATTGTAACGTTCAGCATCTCCTAATGACGAAAGAACACTCAAAATGCGTCGAGATTCAATACATCGTCGTCCAGCCGACTTGTATCCAAGGGGATACTGATGTCTCGGTCACCAAATGATCCTTCTCGTGTGAGTGGATTTTCGAATCCGACGCTAAAATGATAGTTAATTGTAAAGTTCAGCGCCTCCTAATGACGATGGAACACTCAAATTGCATCGAGATTAAATACATCGTCCTCCAGCCTGATTCTCTCCATGGGGATATTGCTGCCTCGGGCTCCTTATGGTCGCTCACCTGTGGGTCTAGATTTTCGAATCCGACGCGAAACTGATTGTTAATTGTAACGCTCAGGGTTTCCTAATGACGATGGAACACTCTAATTGCGTCGAGATTCAATATATCGGCATTCAGCCGATTTGTCTCCAAGGGTATTTTGCTGCCTCGGGCCCCTTATGGTCGTTCCCCAGTGAGCCTAGATTTTAGAATCCGACGCAAAACTGATAGTTAATTGTAATGTTCAGGGCCTCCTAATAACGATGGAACACTCAAATGGCGTCTAGATTCAATTCATCGACCTCTAGGCGACTTGTCTCCCAGGGGATATTGGTGCCTCGGGCACCATATGTTCCGTCTCCTGTGAGTCTAGATTTTCGAATCCGACGCAAAAATGATAGTGAAATGTAACGTTCAGCGCCTCGTAATGACGATGGAACACTCAAATTGTGTCGGGAGTCAATACATCGACTTCCAGCCGACATGTCTACAAGGGGATAATGCTGCCTCGGGCTCCATGTGGTCCGTCACCTGTGAGTCTAGATTTTCAGTCCGACGCGAAACTGATAGTTAATTGTAAAATTCAGGGCCTCCTAATGACGATGGAGCACTCAAATTGAGTCGCGATTCAACACATCGTCCTCAAGCAGACCTGTCTCCAAAGGGATATTGCTGCCTCGGGCACCATATGGTCCGTCTCCAGTGGGTCTAGATTTTCGAATCCGACGAAAAACTGATAGTTAATTGTATCATTCAGGGCCTCCTAATGACGATGGAACACTCAAATTGCGTCGCGATCCAATACCACGTCCTCCAGCCGATTTGTCTCCAAGGGTCTATTGCTGCCTCGGGCACTTTATGGTCGTTCTCCTGTGAGTCTAGATTTTCGAATCCGACGATAAACAGATAATTAATTGTAAAATTCATGGCCTCCTAATGACGATGGAACATTCAAAATGCGTCGAGATTCAATACATCGTCCTCCAGCAGACTTGTCTCCAAGGGGAAATACGCTGCCTCGGGCACCACTTGGTCCGTCTCCGGTGATTCTACGTTATCGAAACCGTAGCAAAACTGATAGTTAATTGTAACGTTCAGGGCCTCCTAATGACGATGAAGCACTCAAATTGAGTCGCGATTCAATACTTCGTCCTCCACCGGACTGGTCTCCAAGGGGATATTGCTGCCTCGGGCTCCTTATGGTCCGTCTCCAGTGAGTCTAGATTTTCGAATCCGAAGAAATACTGATAGTTAATTGTACCATTCAGGGCCTCCTAATGACGATGGAACACTCAAATTTTGTCGTGATCCAATAAATCGTCCTCCAGCCGACTTGTCTCCAAGGGTCCATTGCTGCCTCGGGCACCTTATGATCGTTCTCCTGTGAGTCTAGATATTCGAACCCGACGCAAAAATGATAGTGAATTGTAACGTTCAGCGCCTCCTAATGACGATAGAACACTCAAAATGGGTCGGGAGTCAATACATCGACCTCCAGCCGACTGGTCTACAAGGGCATATTGCTGCCTCGGGCTCCATGTGGTCCGTCACCTGTGAGTCTAGATTTTCAGTCCGACGCGAAACTGACAGTTAATTGTAACGTTCAGGGCCTCATAATGACGATGGAACACTCAAATTGCGTTGAGATTCAATACATCGTCCTTCAGCCGACTTGTCTTCTAAAGTCTATTGCTACCTCGGGCACCTTATGTTCGGTCTAATGTGAGTCTAGATTTTCGAATCCGACGCAAAGCAGATGGTTAATTGGAACGTTCAGGGACTCATAATGACGATGGAACACTCACATTGCGTCGAGATTAAATACATGGGCCTCGAGCCGACTTGTCTCCAAGGGTCTACTGCTGGCTCGGGCACCTTATGGTCGTTCTCCTGTGAGTCTAGATTTTCGAATCCGACGCGAGACTGATTGTTAATTGTAACGCTCAGGGATTCCTAATGACGATGAAACACTCTAATTGCGTCGATATTCAATATATCGACATTCAGTCGATTTGTCTCCAAGGGTCTATTGCTGCCTCGGGCCCCTTGTGGTCGTTCTCCTGTGAGTCTAGATTTTCGGATCCGACGCAAAACAGATAGTTAATTGTAACGTTCAGGGCCTCCTAATATCGAAGGAACACTCAAATTGCGTCGCGATTCAATACACCGTCCTCCAGCGGACTGGTCTCCAAGGGGATATTGCTGCCTCGGGCACGTTATGTTCCGTCTCCAGTGAGTCTAGATTTTCGAATCCGGCGAAAAACTGATAGTTAATTGTAACATTCAGGGCCTCCTAATGACGACGGAACACTCAAATTTTGTCGTGATCCAATATATCGTCCTCCAGCCGACTTGTCTCCAAGGGTCTATTGCTGCCTCGGGCTCCTTATGATCGTTCTCCTGTGAGTCTAGATTTTCGAACCCGACGCAAAAATGATAGTGAATTGCAACGTTCAGCGCCTCCTAATGACGAAAGAACACTCAAAATGCGTCGAGATTCAATACATCGTCGTCCAGCCGACTTGTATCCAAGGGGATACTGATGTCTCGGTCACCAAATGATCCTTCTCGTTTGAGTGGATTTTCGAATCCGACGCTAAAATGATAGTTAATTGTAAAGTTCAGCGCCTCGTAATGACGATGGAACACTCAAATTGCATCGAGATTAAATACATCGTCTTCCAGCCTGATTCTCTCCATGGGGATATTGCTGCCTCGGGCTCCTTATGGTCGCTCACCTGTGAGTCTAGATCTTCCAATCCGACGCGAAACTGATTGTTAATTGTAACGCTCAGGGTTTCCTAATGACGATGGAACACTCTAATTGCGTCGAGATTCAATATATCGGCATTCAGCCGATTTGTCTCCAAGGGTATTTTGCTGCCTCGGGCCCCTTATGGTCGTTCCCCAGTGAGCCTAGATTTTAGAATCCGACGCAAAACTGATAGTTAATTGTAATGTTCAGGGCCTCCTAATAACGATGGAACACTCAAATGGCGTCTAGATTCAATTCATCGACCTCTAGGCGACTTGTCTCCAAGGGGATATTGCTGCCTCGGGCACCATATGTTCCGTCTCCTGTGAGTCTAGATTTTCGAATCCGACGCAAAAATGATAGTGAAATGTAACGTTCAGCGCCTCGTAATGACGATGGAACACTCAAATTGTGTCGGGAGTCAATACATCGACTTCCAGCCGACATTTCTACAAGGGGATAATGCTGCCTCGGGCTCCATGTGGTCCGTCACCTGTGTGTCTAGATTTTCAGTCCGACGCGAAACTGATAGTTAATTGTAAAATTCAGGGCCTCCTAATGACGATGGAGCACTCAAATTGAGTCGCGATTCAACACATCGTCCTCAAGCAGACCTGTCTCCAAAGGGATATTGCTGCCTCGGGCACCTTATGGTCCGTCTCCAGTTGGTCTAGATTTTCGAATCCGACGAAAAACTGATAGTTAATTGTATCATTCAGGGCCTCCTAATGACGATGGAACACTCAAATTGCGTCGCGATCCAATACCACGTCCACCAGCCGATTTGTCTCCAAGGGTCTATTGCTGCCTCGGGCACCTTATGGTCGTTCTCCTGTGAGTCTAGATTTTCGAATCCGACGCAAAACAGATAATTAATTGTAAAATTCATGGCCTCCTAATGACGATGGAACATTCAAAATGCGTCGAGATTCAATACATCGTCCTCCAGCAGACTTGTCTCCAAGGGGATATCGCTGCCTCGGGCACCACTCGGTCCGTCTCCGGTGATTCTACGTTTTCGAAACCGTAGCAAAACTGATAGTTAATTGTAACGTTCAGGGCCTCCTAATGACGATGAAGCACTCAAATTGAGTCGCGATTCAATACTTCGTCCTCCACCGGACTGGTCTCCAAGGGGATATTGCTGCCTCGGGCTCCTTATGGTCCGTCTCCAGTGAGTCTAGATTTTCGAATCCGAAGAAATACTGATAGTTAATTGTACCATTAAGGGCCTCCTAATGACGATGGAACACTCAAATTTTGTCGTGATCCAATATATCGTCCTCCAGCCGACTTGTCTCCAAGGGTCCATTGCTGCCTCGGACACCTTATGATCGTTCTCCTGTGAGTCTAGATATTCGAGCCCGACGCAAAAATGATAGTGAATTGTAACGTTCAGCGCCTCCTAATGACGATAGAACACTCAAAATGGGTCGGGAGTCAATACATCGACCTCCAGCCGACTGGTCTACAAGGGCATATTGCTGCCTCGGGCTCCATGTGGTCCGTCACCTGTGAGTCTAGATTTTCAGTCCGACGCGAAACTGACAGTTAATTGTAACGTTCAGGGCCTCATAATGACGATGGAACACTCAAATTGCGTTGAGATTCAATACATGGGCCTCGAGCCGACTTGTCTCCAAGGGTCTACTGCTGGCTCGGGCACCTTATGGTCGTTCTCCTGTGAGTCTAGATTTTCGAATCCGACGCGAGACTGATTGTTAATTGTAACGCTCAGGGTTTCCTAATGACGATGAAACACTCTAATTGCGTCGATATTCAATATATCGACATTCAGTCGATTTGTCTCCAAGGGTCTATTGCTGCCTCGGGCCCCATATGGTCGTTCCCCAGTGATCCTAAACTTTAGAATCCGACGCAAAACTGATTGTTAATTGTAATGTTCAGGGCCTCCTAATGACGATGGAACACTCAAATTGCGTCGCGATCCAATACCACGTCCTCCAGCCGACTTGTCTCGTAGGGAATATTGCTGCTTCGGGCACCATATGGTCCTTCTCCTGTGAGTCTAGATTTTCGAATCCGACGCGAAACTGATTGTTAATTGTAACGTTCAGGGTTTCCTAATGACGATGGAACACTCAAATTGCGTCGAGTTTCAATACATGGGCCTCGAGCCGACTTGTCTCCAAGGGTCTATTGCTGCCTCGGGCCCCTTGTGGTCGTTCTCCTGTGAGTCTAGATTTTCGTATCCGACGCAAAACAGATAGTTAATTGTAACGTTCAGGGCCTCCTAATATCGAAGGAACACTCAAATTGCGTCGCGATTCAATACACCGTCCTCCAGCGGACTGGTCTCCAAGGGGATATTGCTGCCTTGGGCACGTTATGTTCCGTCTCCAGTGGGTCTAGATTTTCGAATCCGACGAAAAACTGATAGTTAATTGTAACATTCAGGGCCTCCTAATGACGACGGAACACTCAAATTTTGTCGTGATCCAATATATCGTCCTCCAGCCGACTTGTCTCCATGAGTCTATTGCTGCCTCGGGCTCCTTATGATCGTTCTCCTGTGAGTCTAGATTTTCGAACCCGACGCAAAAATGATAGTGAATTGTAACGTTCAGCGCCTCCTAATGACGAAAGAACGCTCAAAATGCGTCGAGATTCAATACATCGTCGTCCAGCCGACTTATATCCAAGGGGATATTGATGTCTCGGTCACCAAATGATCCTTCTCGTGTGAGTGGATTTTCGAATCCGACGCAAAAATGATAGTTAATTGTAAAGTTCAGCGCCTCCTAATGACGATGGAACACTCAAATTGCATCGAGATTAAATACATCGTCCTCCAGCCTGATTCTCTCCATGGGGATATTGCTGCCTCGGGCTCCTTATGGTCGCTCACCTGTGAGTCTAGATTTTCGAATCCGACGCGAAACTGATTGTTAATTGTAACGCTCAGGGTTTCCTAATGACGATGGAACACTCTAATTGCGTCGAGATTCAATATATCGGCATTCAGCCGATTTGTCTCCAAGGGTATATTGCTGCCTCGGGCCCCTTATGGTCGTTCCCCAGTGAGCCTAGATTTTAGAATCCGACGGAAAACTGATAGTTAATTGTAATGTTCAGGGCCTCCTAATAACGATGGAACACTCAAATGGCGTCTAGATTCAATTCATCGACCTCTAGGCGACTTGTCTCCAAGGGGATATTGGTGCCTCGGGCACCATATGTTCCGTCTCCTGTGAGTCTAGATTTTCGAATCCGACGCAAAAATGATAGTTAATTGTAACGTTCAGCGCCTCGTAATGACGATGGAACACTCAAATTGCGTCGGGAGTCAATACATCGACCTCCAGCCGACATGTCTACAAGGGGATAATGCTGCCTCGGGCTCCATGTGGTCCGTCACCTGTGAGTCTAGATTTTCAGTCCGACGCGAAACTGATAGTTAATTGTAAAATTCAGGGCCTCCTAATGACGATGGAGCACTCAAATTGAGTCGCGATTCAACACATCGTCCTCAAGCAGACCTGTCTCCAAAGGGATATTGCTGCCTCGGGCACCTTATGGTCCGTCTCCAGTGGGTCTAGATTTTCGAATCCGACGAAAAACTGATAGTTAATTGTATCATTCAGGGCCTCCTAATGACGATGGAACACTCAAATTGCGTCGCGATCCAATACCACGTCCTCCAGCCGATTTGTCTCCAAGGGTATATTGCTGCCTCAGGCACCTTATGGTCGTTCTCCTGTGAGTCTAGATTTTCGAATCCGACGCAAAACAGATAATTAATTGTAAAATTCAGGGCCTCCTAATGACGATGGAACATTCAAAATGCGTCGAGATTCAATACATCGTCCTCCAGCCTACTTGTATCCAGGGGGTTTTGATGTCTCGGGCACCATATGATCCTTCTCCTGTGAGTAGATTTTCGAATACGACGCTAAAATGATAGTTAATTGTAACGTCCAGCGCATCCTAATGACGATGGAACACTCAAATTGCGTCGAGATTCAGTACATAGTCCTCCAGCCGATTTGTCTCCATGGGGATATTGCTGCCTCGGGCTCCTTATGGTCGCTCTCATGTGAGTCTAGAATTTCGTATCCGACGCGAAACTGATTGTAAATTGTAACGTTCAGGGTTTCCTAATGACGATGGAACACTCAAATTGCGTCGAGATTCAATACATGGGCCTCGAGCCGACTTGTCTCCAAGTGTCTATTGCTGCCTCGGGCCCCTTGTGGTCGTTCTCCTGTGAGTCTAGATTTTCGAATCCGACGCAAAACTGATAGTTAGTTGTAACGTTCAGGGCCTCCTAATATCGAAGGAACACTCAAATTGCGTCTCGATTCAATACACCGTCCTCCAGCGGACTGGTCTCCAAGGGGATATTGCAGCCTCGGGCACGTTATGGTCCGTCTCCAGTGACTCTAGATTTTCGAATCCGACGAAAAACTGATAGTTAATTGTAACATTCAGGGCCTCCTAATGACGACGGAACACTCAAATTTTTTTGTGATCCAATATATCGTCCTCCAGCCGACTTGTCTCCAACGGTCTATTGCTGCCTCGGGCACCTTATGATCGTTCTCCTGTGAGTCTAGATTTTCGAACCCGACGCAAAAATGATAGTGAATTGTAACGTTCAGCGCCTCCTAATGACGATGGAACACTCAAATTGCGTCGAGATTAAATACATCGTCCTCCAGCCTGATTGTCTCCATTTGGATATTGCTGCCTCGGGCTCTTTATGGTCGCTCACCTGTGAGTCTAGATTTTCGAATTCGACGCGAAACTGATTGTTAATTGTAACGCTCAGGGTTTCCTAATGACGATGGAACACTCTAATTGCGTCGAGATTCAATATATCGGCATTCAGCCGATTTGTCTCCAAGGTTCTATTGCTGCCTCGGGCCACTTATGGTCGTTCCCCAGTGAGAATAGAATTTAGAATCCGACGCAAAACTGATAGTTAATTGTAAAATTCAGGGCCTCCTAATGACGATGGAGCACTCAAATTGAGTCGCGATTCAACACATCGTCCTTCATCCGACTTGTCTTCAAGAGTCCATTGCTGCCTCGGGTACCTTATGTACGATCTCCTGTGAGTCTAAATTTTCGAATCCGACGCAAAGCAGATAGTTAATATCCGACGCAAATCTGACTGTCAATTGTAACGTTCAGGGCCTCCTAATGACGATGGAGAACTCTAATTACGTCGCGATTCAATAAATCGTCCTCCAGCGGACTGGTCTCCAAGGAGATATTGCTGCTTCGGGCACCTTATGGTCCGTCTCCAGTGAGTCTAGATTTTCGAATCCGGCGAAAAACTGACAGTTAATTGTAACATTCAGGGCCTCCTAATGACGATGGAACACTCAAATTGCGTCGAGAATCAATACATCGGCATTCAGCCGACTTGTCTCCAAGAGTCTATTTCTGCCTCGTTCACCTTCTGGTCGTTCTCCTATGAGTCTAGATTTTCGGACCCGACGCAAAACAGATAGTTAATTGTATCGTTCAGGGCCTCCTAATGACGATGGAACACTCAAATTGCGCCGAGGGTCAATACATCGATCTCCAGCCGACTTGTCTACATGGGGATATTGCTGCCTCGGGCTTCATGTGGTCCGTCTCCTGTGAGTCTAGATTTTCGAATCCGACGCGAAACTGATAGTTAATTGTAACGTTCAGGGCCTCCTAATGACGATGGAACACTCAAATTGCGTCGAGACTCAATACATCGGCATTCAGCCGACTTGTCTCCAATAGTCTATTGCAGCTTCGGCACCTTCTGCTCGTTCTCCTGTGAGTCTAGATTTTCGAATCCGACGCGAAACTGATAGTTAAATGTAACGTTCAGGGCCTCCTAATGACGATGGAGCACTCTAATAACGTCGCGATTCAATACATCGTCCTCCAGCGGACTGGTCCGTAAGGGGATATTGCTGCTTAGAGCACCTTATAATCCGTCTCCAGTGAGTATAGATTTTCGAATCCGACGAAAAACTGACAGTTAATTGTAACATTCAGGGCCTCCTAATGACGATGCAACACTCAAATTGCGTCCAGGGTCAATTCATCGACCTCCAGCTGACTTGTCTACAAGGGGATTTTGCTGCCTCGGGCCCCATGTGGTCCGTCTCCTCTGAGTCTACATTTTCGAATCCGACGCGAAACAGATAGTTAATTGTAACGTTCAGGGCCTCCTAATGACGATGGAACACTCACATTGCGTCTAGATTCAATACATCGTCCTTCAGCCGACTTGTCTCCAAGGGGATATTGCTGTCTCGGGCACCATATGATCCTCCTCTTGTTAGTAGATTTTCGAATCCGACGCTAAAATGATAGTTAATTGTAACGTTCAGGGGCACCTAATGACGATGGAACACTCAAATTGCGTCGAGATTCAATACATCGGCATTAAGCCGACTTGTCTCCAAGAGTCTATTGCTGCCTCGGGCACCTTCTTGTCGTTCTCCTGTGAGTCTAGATTTTCGAATCCGACGGAAAACAGATAGTTAATTGTAACGTTCAGGGCCTCCTAATGACGATGGAACACTCAAATTGTGTCGAGATTCAAAACAGCGGCCTCGAGCCGACTTGTCTCCTAGGGTCTATTGCTGCCTCGGTCACCTCATGGTCGTTCTCCTGTGAGTCTAGATTTTCGAATCCGACGCAAAACAGATAGTTAATTGTAACGTTCAGGGCCTCCTAATGACGAAGGATCACTCAAATCGCGTCGAGATTCAATACATCGACCTCCAGCCGACTTGTCTACAAGGGGATATTGCTGCCTCGGGCTCGATGTGGTCCGTCTCCTGTGAGTCTAGATTTTCGAATCCGACGCAAAACTGATAATTAATTGTAACGCTCAGGGCCTCCTAATGACGATGGAACACTCAAATTGCGTCGAGATTCAATACATCGGCTTCGAGCCGCCTTGTCACAATGGGTCTATTGCTGCCTCGGGCACCTTATGTTCGTTCTCCTGTGAGTCTAGATTTTCGAATCCGACGCAAAACAGATAGCTAATTGTGACGTTCAGGGCCTCCTAATGACGAAGGAACACTCAAATCGCGTCGAGATTCAATACATCGACCTCCAGCCGACCTGTCGACAAGGGGATATTGCTGCCTCGGGCTCGATGTGGTCCGTATCCATTGAGTCTAGATTTTCGAATCCGACACAAAACTGATAGTTAATTGTAACGTTCAGGGCCTCCTAATGACGATGGAGAACTCTAATTACGTCGCGATTCAATACATCGTCCTCCAGCGGACTCGTCTCCAAGGGGATATTGCTGCTTCGGGCACCCTATGGTCCGTCTCCAGTGAGTCTATATTTTCGAATCCGACGAAAAACTGACAGTTAATTGTAACATTTAGGGCCTCCTAATGACGATGGAACACTCAAATTGCGTCGAGAATCAATACATCGGCCTCCAGCCAACTTGTCTCCAAGGGTCTATTCCTGCCTCGGGCACCTTATGCTCGTTCTCCTGTGAGTACAGATGTTCGAATCCGACGCAAAACTGATAGTTAATTATAACGTTCATGGCCTCCTAATGACGATAGAACACTCAAATTGCGTCGAGATTTAATACATCGTCTTCCAGCCGACTTGTCTCCAAGAGGATATTGCTGTCTCGGGCACCATATGAGCCTTCTCCTGTGAGTCTAGATTTTCGAATACGACGCAAAAATGATAGTGAATTGTAACGTTCAGCGCCTCCTAATGACGATAGAACACTCAAATTAGGTCGAGATTGAATACATCGTCCTCCAGCCGATTTGTCTCCAAGGGGATATTGCTGCCTGGGGCACCAAATGGTCCGTCTCCTGTGAGTCTAGAATTTTAAATCCGACGCGAAACTGATAGTTAATTGTAACGTTCAGGGCCTCCTAATGACGATGGAACACTCAAATTGCGTCGCTATTCAATACATCGTCCCTCCGCCGACTTGTCTCCAAGGGGATATTGCTGTCTCGGGCATCATATGATCCTTCTCCTGTGAGTAGATGTTCGAATCCGACGCTAAAATGATGGTTAATTGTAACGTTCAGGGCCTCCTAATGACGATGGAGCACTCTAATTAGGTCGCGATTCAATACATCGTCATCCAGCGGACTGGTCCACAAGCGGATATTGCTGCTTAGGGCATCTTATGGTCCGTCTCCAGTGAGTATAGATTTTCGAATCCGACGCAAAAATGATAGTTCATTGTAACGTTCAGGGCCTCCTAATGACGATGGAACACTCAAATTGCGTCGAGATTCAATACATCGACATTAAGCCGACTTGTCTCCAAGAGTCTATTGCTGCCTCGGGCACCTGATGGTCGTTCTCCTATGAGTCTAGATTTTCGAATCCGACGCCAAACAGATAGTTAATTGTAACGTTCAGGGCATCCTAATGACGAAGGAACACTCAAATTCGTCGAGATTCACTACATCGTCCTCCAGCAGACTTGTCTCCAAGGGGATATCGCTGCCTCGGGCACCACATGGTCCGTCTCCAGTGATTCTACGTTTTCGAATCCGACGCAAAACTTATAGTTAATTGTAATGTTCAGGGCCTCCTAATGACGATGGAGCACTCAAATTACGTCGAGATTCAATACATCGTCCTCCAGCCGATTTGTCTCCAAGGGGATATTGCTGCTTCGGCAACCAAATGTTCCGTCTCCTGTGAGTCTAGATATTTGAATCCGACGCGAAACTGATAGTTAATTGTAACGTTCAGGGCCACCTAATGACGATGGAACACTCAAATTGCGGTGAGTATCAATACATCGTCCTTCAGCCGACTTGTCTCCAAGGGGATATTGCTGTCTCGGGCACCATATGATCCTTCTCCTGTGGGTAGATTTTCGAAACCGACGCTAAAATGATAGTTAATTGTAACGTTCAGCGCCTCCTAATGACGATGGAACACTCAAATTGCGTAGAGAGGCAATACATCGTCCTCCAGTCGACTTTTCTCCAAGGGTCAATTGCTGCCTCGGGCACCTTATGGTCGTTCTCCTGTGAGTCTAGATTTTCGAATCCGACGCAAAAATGATAGTTAATTGTAACGTTCAGCGCCTCCTAATGACGATGGATCTCTCAAATTGCGTCGAGATATATATCGTCGTTCAGCCGACTTTTCTCCAAGGGAATATTGCTGCCTCGGGCTTCATATGGTCCGTCTCCTGTGAGTCTAGATTTTCGAATCCGACGCGAAACTGATAGTTAATTGTAACGTTCAGGGCCTCCTAATGACGATGGAACACTCAAGTTGCGTCGAGATTCAATACATCGGCATTCAGCCGACTTGTCTCCAAGAGTCTATTGCTGCCTCGGGCACCTTCTGGTCGTTCTCCTATGAGTCTAGATTTTCGAATCCAACGCAAAACAGATAGTTAATTGTAACGTTCAGGGCCTCCTAATGACGATGGAACACTCAAATTGCGTCGAAATTCAAAACATCGGCCTCGAGCCGACTTGTCTCCAAAGGTCTATTGCTACCTCGGGCACCTTATGGTCGTTATCCTGTGAGTCCAGATTTTCGAATCCGACGCAAAACCGATAGTTAATTATAAAGTTCAGGGCCTCCTAATGACGATGAAACACTCAAATTGCGTCGAGAGTCAATTCATCGACCTCCAGCTGACTTGTCTACAAGAGGATTTTGCTGCCTCGGGCTCCATGTGGTCCGTCTCCTGTGAGTCTACATTTTCGAATCCGACGCGAAACTGATAGTGAATTGTAACGTTCAGCGCCTCCTAATGACGATAGACCACTCAAATTGGGTCGAGATTGAATACATCGTCCTCCAGCCGATTTGTCTCCAAGGGGATATTGCCACCTGGGGCACCAAATGGTCCGTCTCCTGTGAGTCTAGAATTTTGAATCCGACGCGAAACTGATAGTTAATTGTAACGTTCAGGGCCTCCTAATGACGATGGAACACTCAAATTGCGTCGCTATTCAATACATCGTCCCTCAGCCGAGTTGTCTCCAAGGGGATATTGCTGTCTCGGGCATCATATGATCCTTCTCCTGTGAGTAGATACTCGATTCCGAAGCTAAAATGATGGTTAATTGTAACGTTCAGGGCCTCCTAATGACGATGGAGCACTCTAATTACGTCGCGATTCAATACATCGTCCTCCAGCGGACTTGTCCCCATGCGGATATTGCTGCTTCGGGCACCTTATGGTCCGTCTCCAGTGAGTTTAGATTTTCGTATCCCACGAAAAACTGACAGTTAATTGTAACATTCAGGGCCTCCTAATGACGATGGAACACTCAAATTGCGTCGAGATTCAATACACCGGCCTCCAGCCAACTAGTCTTCAAGGGGATATTGCTGCCTCGGGCACCATATGGTCCGTATCCTGTGACTAGATTTTCGAATCCGACGCAAAAATGATAGTTCATTGTAACGTTCAGCGCCTCCTAATGACGATGGAACGCTCAAATTGCGTCGAGAGTCAATACATCGATCTCCAGCCGACTTGTCGACAAGGGGATATTGCTGCCTCGGGCTTCATGTGGTCCGTCTCCTGTGAGTCTAGATTTTCGAATCCGACGCGAAACTGATAGTTAATTGTAACGTTCAGGGCCTCCTAATGACGATGGAACACTCAAATTGCCTCGAGATTCAATACATCGGCATTCAGCCGACTTGTCTCCAAGAGTCTATTGCTGCTTCTCCTGTGAGTCTAGATTTTCGAATCCGACGCAAAAATGATAGTGAATTGTAACGTTCAGCGCCCCCTAATGACGATAGAACACTCAAATTGCGTCGAGATTGAATACATCGTCCTCAAGCCGATTTGTCTCCAAGGGGATATTCCTGCCTCGGGCACCAAATGGACCGTCTCCTGTGAGTCTAGATTTTCGAATCCGACGCGAAACTGATAGTTAATTGTAACGTTCAGGGCCTCCTAATGACGATGGAACACTCAAATTGCGGTGAGTATTGATACATCGTCCCCCAGCCGACTTGTCTCCAAGGGGATATTGCTGTCTTGGGCACCATATGATCCTTCTCCTGTGAGTAGATTTTCGAAACCGACGCTAAAATAATAGTTAATTGTAACGTTCATTCCTCCTAATGACGATGGAACACTCAAATTGCGTCGAGATTCAATACATCGACCTCCAGCCGACTTGTCTACAAGGGGATATTGCTGCCTCGGGCTCGATGTGGTCCGCTCCTGTGAGCATAGATTTTCGAATCCGACGCAAAACTGATATTTAATTGCAACGCTCAGGTCCTCCTAATGACGATGGAACACTCAAATTGCGTCGAGATTTAATACATCGGCCTCGAGCCGCCTTTCACCATGGGTCTATTGCTGCCTCGGGCACCATATGGTCGTTCTCCTGTGAGTCTAGATTTGCGAACCCGACGCAAAACAGATGGTTAATTGTGACGTTCAGGGCCTCCTAATGACAAAGCAACACTCAAATCGCGTCGAGATTCAATACATCGACCTCCAGCCGACTTGTCTACAAGGGGATATCGCTGCCTCGGGCTCGATATGGTCCGTCTCCTGTGAGTCTAGATTTTCGAATCCGACGCAAAACTGGTAGTTAATTGTAACGTTCAGGGCCTCCTAATGAGGATGGAGCACTCAAATTGCGTCGCGATTCAAAACATCGTCCTCCAGCGGACTGGTCTCCAAGGGGATATTGCTGTCTCGGGCACCATATGAGCCCGCTCCTGTGAGTCTAGATTTTCGAATCCGCCGCAAAAATGATAGTGAAATGTAACGTTCAGCGCCTCCTATTGACGATGGAACACTCAAATTGCGTCGAGAGTCATTACATCGTCCTCCAGCCGACTTGTCTCCAAGGGTCTTTTGCTGCTTCGCCCACCTTATGGTCGTTCTCCTGTGAGTCTAGTTTTTCGAATCCGACGCAAAAATGATAGTTAAATGTCACGTTCACGGCCTCCTAATGACGAAGGACCAGTCAAATTGCGTCGAGATTAACTACATCGTCCTCCAGCCGACTTGTCTCCAAGAGTCTATTGCTGCCTCTTGCATCTTATGGTCGTTCTCCGGTGAGTCTAGATTTTCGGATCCGGCACAAAACAGGTAATTAATTGTAACGTTCAGCGCCTCCTAATGACTATGGAACACTCAAATTGCGTCGAGAGTCAATACATCGACCTCCAACCGACTTGTCTACAAGGGGATATTGCTGCCTCGGGCTCCATGTGGTCCGTCTCCTGTGAGTCTACATTTTCAAATCCGACGCGAAACTGATAGTTAATTGTAACGTTCAAGGCCTCCTAATGACGATGGAACACTCAAATTGCGACGCGATTCAAAACATCGTCCTTCAGCGGACTGGTCTCCAAGGGGATATTGCTGTCTCGGGCACCATATGAGCCTTCTCCTGTGAGTCTAGATTTTCGAATCCGACGCAAAAATGATAGTGAATTGTAACGTTCATGGCCTCCTAATGACGATGGAACACTCATATTGCGGTGAGATTAATTACATCGTCCTTCAGCCGACTTGTCTCCAAGGGGATATTGCTGTCTCGGACACCATATGATCCTTCTCCTGTGAGTGGATTTTCGAATCCGACGCTAAAATAATAGTTAATTGTAACTTTCAGCGCCTCCTAATGACGATGGAACACTCAAATTGCGTCGAGAGTCAATACATCGTCTTCCAGTCCACTTGTCTCCAAGGGTCTATTGCGGCCTCGGGCACCTTATGGTCGTTCTCATGTGAGTCTAGATTTTCGAATCCGACGCAAGAATGATAGCTAGTTGTAACGTTCAGCGCCTCCTAATGACGATGAAACACTCAAATTGCGTGGAGAGTCAATACATCGACCTCCAGCCGACTTGTCTACAAGGGGATATTGCTGCCTCGGGCTCCATGTGGTCCGTCTCTTGTGACTCTACATTTTCGAATCCCACGCGAAACTGATAGTTAATTGTAACGTTCATGGACACCTAATGACGATGGAACACTCAAATTGCGTCAAGACTCAATACATCGTCCTTCAGCCGACTTGTCACCAAGAGTCTATTGCTGCCTCTTGCATCTTATGGTCGTTCTCCGGTGAGTCTAGATTTTCGAATCCGGCACAAAACAGATAATTAATTGTAACGTCCAGCGCCTCCTAATGACTATGGATCACTCAAATTGCGTCGAGAGTCGATACATCGACCTCCAACCGACTTGTCTACAAGGGGATATTGCTGCCTCGGGCTCGATGTGTTCCGTATCCTGTGAGTCTAGATTTTCGAATCCGACGCAAAACTGATAGTTAATTGTAACGTTCATGGCCTCCTAATGACGATGGAGCACTCTAATTACGTCGCGATTCAATACATCGTCCTCCAGCGGACTGGTCCCCAAGGGGACATTGCTGCGTCGGGCACCTTATTGTCCGACTCCAGTGAGTCTAGATTTTCGAATCCGACGAAAAACTGATAGTTAATTGTAACATTCAGGGCCTCCTAGTTACGATGGAACACTCAAATTGCGTCGCGATCCAATACAACGTCCTCCAGCCGACTTGTCTCCAAGGGTCTATTGCTGCCTCGGGCACCATATGATCGTTCTCCTGTGAGTCTAGATTTTCGAATCCGACGGAAAACAGATAGTTAATTGTGACGATCAGGGCCTCCTAATGACGAAGGAACACTCAAATCGCGTCGAGAGTCACTACATCGTCCTCCAGCCGACTTGTGTCCAAGGGGATATCGCTGCCTCGGGCACCACATGGTCCGTATCCGGTGATTCTACGTTTTCGAATCCGACGCAAAACTGATAGTTAATTGTAACGTTCAGGGACTCCTAATGACGATGGTGCACTCAAATTGCGTCGCGATTCAATACATCGTCCTCCAGCGGACTGGTCTCCAAGGGGATATTGCTGCCTGAGGCCGTCTCCAGTGAGTCTAGATTTTCGAATCCGACGAAAAACTGATAGTTAATTTTAACATTCAGGGCCTCCTAATGACGATGGAACACTCAATTTGCGCCGCGATCCAATACATCGTGCTCCAGCCGACTTGTCTCCAAGGGTCTATTGCTGCCTGGGGCACCTTATGATGGTTCTCCTGTGAGTCTAGATTTTCGTACCCGACGCAAAACTGATAGTTAATTGTAACGTTCAGGGGCACCTAATGACGATGGAACACTCAAATTGCGTGGAGATTCAATACATCGGCCTCCAGCCGACTTGTCTCCAAAGGGATATTGCTGTCTCGGGCACCATATGAGCCTTCTCCTGAGAGTCTAGAGTTTCGAGTCCGACGCAAAAATGATAGTGAATTGTAACGATCAGCGCCTCCTAATGACGATGGAACACTCAAATTGCGTCGAGAGCCAATACATCGACCTCCAGCCGACTTGTCTACAAGGGGATATTGCTGCCTCGGGCTCGATGTGATCCGTCTCCTGTGAGTCTAGATTCTCGAATCCGACGCAAAACTGATAGTTAGTTGTAACGTTCAGAGCCTCCTAATGACGATGGAGCACTCAAATTGCGCCGAGATTCAATACATCGGCCTCCAGCGGCCTGGTCTCCAAGGGTATATTGCTGCCACGGGCACCTTATGGTCCGTCAAGAAGTGAGTCTAGATTTTCGAATCCGACGAAAAACTGATAGTTAATTGTAACATTCAGGGCCTCCTAATGACGATGGAACCCTCAAATTGCGTCGCGATCCAATACATCGTCCTCCAGCCGACTTGTCTCCAAGGGTCTATTGCTGCCTCGGGCACCTTATGATCGTACTCCTGTGAGTCTAGATTTTCGAACCCGAAGCAAAACAGATAGATAATTGTAACGTTCAGGGGCACCTAATGGCGATGGAACACTCAAATTGCGTCGAGATTCAATACATGGTCATCCAGCCGATTTGTCTCCAAGGGGATATTGCTGCCTCGGGCACCAAATGGTCCGTCTACTGTAAGTCAAGATTTTCGAATCCAACGCAAAAATGATAGTTAATTGTAACGTTCAGCGCCTCCTAATGACGATGGAACACTCAAATTGCGTCGAGAGTCAATACATCGACCTCCAACCGACTTGTCTACAAGGGGATATTGCTGCCTCGGGCTCGATGTGGTCCGCCTCCTGTGAGTCTAGATTTTCAAATCCGACGCTAAACTGATAGTTAATTGTATCATTTAAGGGCCTCCTAATGACGATGGAGCTCTCAAATTGCGTCGTGATTCAATACATCGTCCTCCAGCGGACTGGTCTCCATGGGGATATTGCTGCCTCGGGCACCAAATGGTCCGTCTCCAGTGAGTCAAGAATTTCGAACCCGACGCAAAACTGATTGTTAATTGTAACGTTCAGGGGCACCTATTGACGATGGAACACTCAAATTGCGTCGAGATTCAATACATCGTCCTCCAGCCGACTTGTCTCCAAGGGTCTATTGCTGTCTCGGGCACCTTATGGTCGTTCTCCTGTGAGTCTAGAATTTCGAATCCGACGCAAAAATGATAGTTAATTGTAACGTTCAGGGCCCCCCAATGACGATGGATGACTCAAATTGCGTCGAGATTCAATACATCGTCCTCCAGCCGACTTGTCTCCAAGGGTCTGTTGCTGCCCCTGGCACCTTATGGTCGTTCTCCTGTGAGTCTAGATTTTTGAAACCGACGCATAACTGATATTTAATTGTAACGTTCAGGGCCTCCTAATGTCGAAGAAACACTCAAATTGCGTCGAGATTCACTACATCGTTCTCCAGCCGACTTGTCTCCAACGGAATATCGCTGCTTCGGGCACCACATGGTCCGTCTCCGGTGATTCTACGTTTTCGAACCCGACGCAAAACTGATAGTTAATTGTAACGTTCAGGGCCTCCTAATGACGATGGAAAACTCAAATTGCGTCGCGATTCAATACATCGTCCTCCAGCGGACTGGTCTCCAATATGATTTTGCTGCTTCGGGCACCTAATGGTCCGTCTTTAGTATGTCTAGATTCTCGAATCCGTCGAAATACTGATAGTTAATTGTAACATTCAGGGCCTCCTAATGACGATGGAACCCTCACATTGCGTCGAGATTCAATACATCGGCCTCCAGCCGACTTGTCTCCAAGGGGATATTGCTGTCTCGGGCACCATATGAGCCTTCTCCTGTGAGTCTAGATTTTCGAATCCGACGCAAAAATGATAGTGAATTGTAACGTTCAGCGCCTCCTAATGACGATAGAACACTCAAATTGCGTCGAGATTCAATAAATCGTCCTGCCGCCGATTAGTCTCTAAGGGGATATTGCTGCCTCGGCAACCAAATGGTCCGTCTCCTGTGAGTCTAGATTTTTGAATCCGACGCGAAAATGATAGTTAATTGTAACGTTCAGGGCCTCCTAATGATGATGGAACACTCAAATGGCGTCGAGATTTTATACATCGTTGTTCAGCCGACTTCTCTCCATGGGGATATCGCTGCCTCGGGCACCACATGGTCCGTCTCCGGTGATTCTACGTTTTCGAATCCGACGCGAAACTGATAGTCAATTGTAACGTTCAGGGCCTCCTAATGACGATGGAGCACTCAAATTGCGTCGCGATTCAATACATCGTCCTCCAGCGGACTGGTCTCCAAGGGGATATTGCTGTCTCGGGCACCTAATGGTCCGTCTCCAGTGAGTCAAGAATTTCGAACCCGACGCCAAACTGATTGTTAATTGTAACGTTCAGGGGCACCTATTGACGATGGAACACTCAAATTGCGTCGAGATTCAATACATCGGCACTCAGCTAACTCGTCTCCAAGAATCTATTGCTGCCTCGGGCACCTTATGGTCGTTCTCCTGTGAGTCTAGATATTCGAATCCGACGCAAAACAGATAGTTAATTGTAACATTCAGGGCCTCCTAATGACGAAGGAACACTCGAATTGCGTCGAGATTCACTACATCGTTCTCCAGCCGACTTTTCTCCAACGGAATATCGCTGCCTCGGGCACCACATGGTCCGTCTCCGGTGATTCTACGTTTTCGAATCCGACGCAAAACTGATAGTTAATTGTAACGTTCAGGGACTCCTAAAGACGATGGAACTCTCAAATTGCGTCGAGATTCAATACAACGGCCTCCAGTCGACTTGTGTCCAAGGGGATATTGCTGCCTCGGGCACCATATGGTCCGTCTCCTTCGACTCTAGATTTTCGAATCCGACGCAAAAATGATAGTTAATTGTAAGGTTAAGCGCCTCCTAATGACGATGGAACACTCAAATTGCGTCGAGAGTCAATACATCGATCTCCAGCCGACTTGTCTACAAGGGGATATTGCTGCCTCGGACTTCATGTGGTCCGTCTCCTGTGAGTCTAGATTTTCGAATCCGACGCGAAACTGATAGTTAATTGTAACGTTCAGGGCCTCCTTATGACGATGGAGCACTCAAACTGCGTCGCGATTCAATTCATCGTCCTTCACCGGACTGGTCTCCATGGGGATATTGCTGCCTCGGGCACCTAATGGTCCGTCTCCAGTGAGTCTAGAATTTCGAACCCGACGCAAAACTGATTGTTAATTGTAACGTTCAGGGGCACCTATTGACGATGGAACATTCAAATTGCGTCGAGATTCAATACATCGTCCTCCAGCCGACTTGTCTCCAACTGTCTATTGATGCCTCGGGCACCTTATGGTCGTTCTCCTGTGAGTCTAGAATTTCGAATCCGACGCAAAAATGATAGTTAATTGTAACTTTCAGGGCCTCCCAATGACGATGGAACGCTCAAATTGCGTCGAGATTCAATACATCGGCCTCCAGCCGACTTGTCTCAAAGGGTCTGTTGCTGCCTCTGGCACCTTATAGTCGTTCTCCTGTGGGTCTAGATTTTCGAAACCGACGCGAAACTGATAGTTAATTGTAACGTTCAGGGCCTCCTAATGACGATGGAACACTCAAATTACGTCGAGATTCAATACATCGGCATTCAGCTAACTCGTCTCCAAGAATCTATTGCTGCCTCGGGCACCTTACGGTCGTTCTCCTGTGAGTCTAGATATTCGAATCCGACGCAAAACAGATAGTTAATTGTAACGTTCAGGGCCTCCTAATGACGAAGGAACACTCAAATTGCGTCGAGATTCACTACATCGTTCTCCAGCCGACTTGTCTCCAAGGGTCTATTGCTGCCTCAGGCACCTTATGATCGTTCTCCTGTGGGTCTAGATTTTCGAACCCGACAAAAAATTGATAGTTAATTATATTTTTCAGGGCCACCTAATGACGATGGAACACTCAAATTGCGTCGCGATTCAATACATCGGCCTCCAGCCGACTTGTCTCCAAGGGGATATTGCTGTCTCGGGCACCATATGATCCTTCTCCTGTGAGTCTAGATTTTCGAATCCGGCACAAAAATGATAGTGAATTGTAACGTTCAGCGCCTCCTAATGACGACAGAAATCTGAAATTGCGTCGAGATTCAATACATCGTCCTTCAGCCGACTTGTCTCCAAGGGTCTATTGCTGCAACGGGCACGAAATGTTCCGTTTCCTGTGAGTCTAGATTTTTGAATCCGACGCAAAACTGATAATTAATTGTAAAGTTCAGGGACTCCTAATTGCGATGGAGCACTCAAATTGCGTCGAGATTCGATACATCGGCCTCCAGCCGACTTGTCTCCAAGGGGATATTGCTGCCTCAAGCACCATATGGTCCGTCTCCTGTGACGCTAGATTTTCAAATCCGACGCAAAAACGATAGTTAATTGTAACGTTAAGTGCCTCCTAATGACGATGGAACACTCAAATTGCGTCGAAATTCAATACATCGGCCTCCGGCGGACTGGTCCCCAAAGGGATATTTCTGCTTCGGGCACCTTATGGTCCGTCTCCAGTGAGTCTAGATTTTCGGATCCGACGAAAAACTGATAGTTAATTGTAACATTCAGGGCCTCCTAGTTTCGATGGATCACTCAAATTGCGTCGAGATTCAATACATCGTCTTTCAGCCGACTTGTCTCCAAGGGTCTATTGCTGCAACGGGCACGAAATGGTCCGTTTCCTGTGAGTCTAGATTTTCGAATCCGACGCAAAACTGATAGTTAATTGTAAAGTTCAGGGACTCCTAATTACGAAGGAGCACTCAAATTTCGTCGCGATTCAATACTTCGTCCTCCAGCGGCCTGGTGTCCAAGGGGATATTGCTGCTTTGGTCACCTTATGATCCGTCTTCAGTGCGTCTAGATTTTCGAATCCGACGAAAAACTGATAGTTAATTGTAATATTCAGGGCCTCCTAATGACGATGGAACACTCAAATTGCGTCGCGATCCAATACATCGTCCTCCAGCCGACTTGTCTCCAAGGGTCTAATAATTGTAACGTTCAGGGGCACCTAATGACGATGGAACACTCAAATTGCGTCGAGATTCAATACATGGTCATCCAGCCGATTTGTCTCCAAGGGGATATTGCTGTCTTGGGCACCAAATGGTCCGTCTACTGTAAGTCTAGATTTTCGAATCCGACGCAAAAGTGATAGTTAATTGTAACGTTCAGCGCTTCCTAATGACGATGGAACACTCAAATTGCGTCGAGAGTCAATTTATTGACCTCCAACCGACTTGTCTACAAGGGGATATTGCTGCCTCGGGCTCGATGTGGTCCGCCTCCTGTGAGTCTAGATTTTCAAATCCGACGCAAAACTGATAGTTAATTGTATCATTTAAGGGCCTCCTAATGACGATGGAGCACTCAAATTGCGTCGTGATTCAATACATCGTCCTCCAGCGGACTGGTCTCCATGGGGATATTGCTGCCTCGGGCACCTAATGGTCCGTCTCCAGTGAGTCAAGAATTCCGAACCCGACGCCAAACTGATTGTTAATTGTAACGTTCAGGGGCACCTATTGACGATGGAACACTCAAATCGCGTCGAGATTCAATACATCGTCCTCCAGCCGACTTGTCTCCAAAGGTCTATTGCTGTCTCGGGCACCTTATGGTCGTTCTCCTGTGAGTCTAGAATTTCGAATCCGACGCAAAAATGATAGTTAATTGTAACGTTCAGGGCCTCCCTATGACAATGGAACACTCAAACTGCGTCGAGATTCAATACATCGGCCTCCAGCCGACTTGTCTCCAAGGGTCTGTTGCTGCCCCTGGCACCTTATGGTCGTTCTCCTGTGACTCTAGATTTTCGAAACCGACGCATAACTGATATTTAATTGTAACGTTCAGGGCCTCCTAATGACGATGGAACACTCAAATTGCGTCGAGATTCAATACACCGGCACTCAGCTAACTCGTCTCCAAGAATCTATTGCTGCCTCGGGCACCTTATGGTCGTTCTCCTGTGAGTCTAGATATTCGAATCCGACGCAAAACAGATAGTTAATTGTAACGATCAGGGCCTCCTAATGACGAAGGAACACTCAAATTGCGTCGAGATTCACTACATCGTTCTCCAGCCGACTTGTCTCCAACGGAAAATCGCTGCCTCGGGCACCACATGGTCCGTCTCCGGTGATTCTACGTTTTCGAATCCGACGCAAAACTGATAGTTAATTGTAACGTTCAGGGCCTCCTAATGACGATGGAAAACTCAAATTGCGTCGCGATTCAATACATCGTCCTCCAGCGGACTGGTCTCCAATAAGATATTGCTGCTTCGGGCACCTAATGGTCCGTCTTCAGAATGTCTAGATTGTCGAATCCGACGAAAAACTGATAATTAATTGTAACATTCAGGGCCTCCTAATGACGATGGAACACTCAAATATCGTCGCGATCCAATACATCGTCCTCCAGCCGACTTGCCTCCAAGGGTCTATTGCTGCCTCGGGCACATTATGATCGTTCTCCTGTGGGTCTAGATTTTCGAACCCGACACGAAATTGATAGTTAATTATAACTTTCAGGGCCACCTAATGACGATGGAACACTCAAATTGCGTCGCGATTCAATACATCGGCCTCCAGCCGACTTGTCTCCACGGGGATATTGCTGTCTCGGGCACGAAATGGTCCGTTTCCTGTGAGTCTAGATTTTCGAATCCGACGCAAAACTGATAGTTAATTGTAAAGTTCAGGGACTCCTAATTACGATGGAGCACTCAAATTGCGTCGCGTTTCTATACTTCGACCTCCAGCGGCCTGGTCTCCAAGGGGATATTGCTGCTTTGGTCACCTTATGATCCGTCTCCAGCGCGTCTAGATTTTCGAATCCGACGAAAAACTGATATTTAATTGTAACGTTCAGGGCCTCCTAAAGACGATGGAGCTCTCAAATTGCGTCGAGATTCAATACAACGGCCTCCAGCCGACTTGTATCCAAGGGGATATTGCTGCCTCGGGCACCATATGGTCCGTCTCCTTCGACACTAGATTTTCGAATCCGACGCAAAAATGATAGTTAATTGTAAGGTTAAGCGCCTCCTAATGACGATGGAACACTCAAATTGCGTCGAGAGTCAATACATCGATCTCCCGCCGACTTGTCTACAAGGGGATATTGCTGCCTCGGACTTCATGTGGTCCGTCTCCTGGGAGTCTAGATTTTCGAATCCGACGCGAAACTGATAGTTAATTGTAACGTTCAGGGCCTCCTTATGACGATGGAGCACTCAAATTGCGTCGCGAATCAATTCATCGTCCTTCAGCGGACTGGTCTCCATGGGGATATTGCTGCCTCGGGCACCTAATGGTCCGTCTCCAGTGAGTCTAGAATTTCGAACCCGACGCAAAACTGATTGTTAATTGTAACGTTCAGGGGCACCTATTGACGATGGAACACTCAAATTGCGTCGAGATTCAATACACCGCCCTCCAGCCGACTTGTCTCCAACTGTCTATTGATGCCTCGGGCACCTTATGGTCGTTCTCCTGTGAGTCTAGATATTCGAATCAGACGCAAAAATGAGAGTTAATTGTAACTTTCAGGGCCTCACAATGACGATGGAACACTCAAATTGCGTCGAGATTCAATACATCGTCATCCAGCCGACTTGTCTCAAAGGGTCTGTTGCTGCCTCTGGCACCTTATGGTCGTTCTCCTGTGAGTCTAGATTTTCGAAACCGACGCATAACTGATATTTAATTGTGACGTTCAGCGCCTCCTAATGACGATGGAACACTCATTTTGCGTCGAGAATCAAAACATCGTCCTCCAGCGACTTGTGTCCAAGGGGATATTGCTGCCTCGGGCACCAATTGGTCCGTCTCCTGTGAGTCTAGATCTTTTAATCCGACGAAAAACTGATTGTTAATTGTAACATTCGGGGCCTCCTAGTTACGATGGAACACTCAAATTGCGTCGAGATTCAATACATCGGCCTCCGGCGGACTGGTCCCCAAAGGGATATTTCTGCTTCGGGCACCGTATGGTCCGTCTCCAGTGAGTCTCGATTTTCGGATCCGACGAAAAACTGATAGTTAATTGTAACATTCAGGGCCTCCTAGTTACGATGGATCACTCAAATTGCGTCGCGATCCAATATATCGTCCTCCAGCCGACTTGTCTCCAAGGGTCTATTCCTGCCTGATGCACCTTATGATCGTTCTCCTGTGAGTCTAGATTTTCGAAACCGACGCATAACTGATATTTAATTGTAACGTTCAGCGCCTCCTAATGACGATGGAACACTCATTTTGCGTCGAGAATCAAAACATCGTCCTCCAGCGACTTGTGTCCAAGGGGATATTGCTGCCTCGGGCACCAATTGGTCCGACTCCTGTCAGTCTAGATCTTTTAATCCGACGAAAAACTGATTGTTAATTGTAACATTCAGGGCCTCCTAGTTACGATGGAACACTCAAATTGCGTCGAGAGTCAATACATCGATCTCCAGCCGACTTGTCTACAAGGGGATATTGCTGCCTCGGGCTTCATGTGGTCCCTCTCCTGTGAGTCTAGATTTTCGAATCCGACGCGAAACTAATAGTTAATTGTAACGTTCAAGGCCTCCTAATGACGATAGAACACTCAAATTACGTCGAGATTCATACATCGGCATTCAGCTAACTCGTCTCCAAAAATCTATTGCTGCCTCGGGCACCTTATGGTCGTTCTCCTGTGAGTCTCGATTTTCGAATCCGACGCGAAACTGATAGTTAATTGTAACGTTCAGGGCCTCCTAATGACGATGGAACACTCAAATTGCGTAGAGATTCAATACATCGTCCTTCAGCCGACTTGTCTCCAAGGGTCTATTGCTGCCACGGGCACGAAATGGTCCGTTTCCTGTGAGTCTAGATTTTCGAATCCGACGCAAATCTGATAGTTAATTGTAACGTTCAGCGCCTCCTAATGACGATGGAACACTCAAATTGCGTCGAGAGTCAATACATCGACCTCCAACCGACTTGTCTACAAGGGGATATTGCTGCCTCGGGCTCGATTTGGTCCGCCTCCTGTGAGTCTAGATTTTCGAATCCGACGCAAAACTGATAGTTAATTGTAACGTTCAGCGCCTCCTAATGACGATGGAACACTCATTTTGCGTCGAGAATCAAAACATCGTCCTCCAGCCGACTTGTGTCCAAGGGGATATTGCTGCCTCGGGCACCAATTGGTCCGTCTCCTGTGAGTCTAGATTTTTTAATCCGACGAAAAACTGATTGTTAATTGTAACATTCAGGGCCTCCTAGTTACGATGGAACACTCAAATTGCGTCGAGAGTCAATACATCGATCTCCAGCCGACTTGTCTACAAGGGGATATTGCTGCCTCGGGCTTCATGTGGTCCCTCTCCTGTGAGTCTAGATTTTCGAATCCGACGCGAAACTAATAGTTAATTGTAACGTTCAAGGCCTCCTAATAACGATAGAACACTCAAATTACGTCGAGATTCAATACATCGGCATTCAGCTAACTCGTCTCCGAAAATCTATTGCTGCCTCGGGCACCTTATGGTCGTTCTCCTGTGAGTCTAGATTTTCGAATCCGACGCGAAACTGTTAGTTAATTGTAACGTTCAGGGCCTCCTAATGACGATGGAGCACTCAAATTGCGTCGCGATTCAATTCATCGTCCTCCAGCGGACTGGTCTCCATGGGGATATTGCTGCCTCGGGCACCTAATGGTCCGTCTCCAGTGAGTCTAGAATTTCGAACCCGACGCAAAACTGATTGTTAATTGTAACGTTCAGGGGCACCTATTGACGATGGAACACTCAAATTGCGTCGAGATTCAATACACCGCACTCCAGCCGACGTGTCTCCAACTGTCTATTGATGCCTCGGGCACCTTATGGTCGTTCTCCTGTGAGTCTAGATATTCGAATCAGACGCAAAAATGAGAGTTAATTGTAACTTTCAGGGCCTCACAATGACGATGGAACACTCAAATTGCGTCGAGATTCAATACATCGGCATCCAGCCGACTTGTCTCAAAGGGTCTGTTGCTGCCTCTGGCACCTTATGGTCGTTCTCCTGTGAGTCTAGATTTTCGAAACCGACGCATAACTGATATTTAATTGTAACGTTCAGCGCCTCCTAATGACGATGGAACACTCATTTTGCGTCGAGAATCAATACATCGTCTTCCAGCCGACTTTTGTCCAAGGGGATATTGCTGCCTCGGGCACCATATGGTCCGTCTCCTGTGACTCCAGATTTTCGAATCCGACGCAAAAATGATAGTTAATTGTAACGTTAAGCGCCTCCTAATGACGATGGAACACTCAAATTGCGTCGAGATTCAATACATCGGCCTCCGGCGGACTGGTCCCCAAAGGGATATTTCTGCTTCGGGCACCGTATGGTCCGTCTCCAGTGAGTCTCGATTTTCGTATCCGACGAAAAACTGATAGTTAATTGTAACATTCAGGGCCTCCTAGTTACGATGGATCACTCAAATTGCGTCGCGATCCAATATATCGTCCTCCAGCCGACTTGGCTCCAAGGGTCTATTCCTGCCTGATGCACCTTATGATCGTTCTCCTGTGAGTCTAGATTTTCGAAACCGACGCATAACTGATATTTAATTGTAACGTTCAGCGCCTCCTAATGACGATGGAACACTCATTTTGCGTCGAGAATCAAAACATCGTCCTCCAGCGACTTGTGTCCAAGGGGATATTGCTGCCTCGGGCACCAATTGGTCCGTCTCCTGTGAGTCTAGATCTTTTAATCCGACGAAAAACTGATTGTTAATTGTAACATTCAGGGCCTCCTAGTTACGATGGAACACTCAAATTGCGTCGAGAGTCAATACATCGATCTCCAGCCGACTTGTCTACAAGGGGATATTGCTGCCTCGGGCTTCATGTGGTCCCTCTCCTGTGAGTCTAGATTTTCGAATCCGACGCGAAACTAATAGTTAATTGTAACGTTCAAGGCCTCCTAATGACGATAGAACACTCAAATTACGTCGAGATTCATACATCGGCATTCAGCTAACTCGTCTCCAAAAATCTATTGCTGCCTCGGGCACCTTATGGTCGTTCTCCTGTGAGTCTCGATTTTCGAATCCGACGCGAAACTGATAGTTAATTGTAACGTTCAGGGCCTCCTAATGACGATGGAACACTCAAATTGCGTCGAGATTCAATACATCGGCATTCAGCTAACTCGTTTCCAAGAATCAATTGCTGCCTCGGGCACCTTATTGTCGTTCTCCTGTGAGTCTAGATATTCGAATCCGACGCAGAACAGATAGTTAATTGTAGCGTTCAGGGCCTCCTAATGACGAAGGAACACTCAAATTGCGTCGAGATTCACTACATCGTCCTCCAGCCGACTTGTCTCCAAGGGTGTATTGCTGCCTCGGGCACCTTATGATCGTTCTTCTGTGGGTCTAGATTTTCGAACCCGACACAAAATTGATAGTTAATTATAACTTTTAGGGCCACCTAATGACGATGGAACACTCAAATTGCGTCGCGATTCAATACATCGGCCTCCAACCGACTTGTCTCCAAGGGGTTTATTGCTGTCTCGGGCACCATATGATGCTTCTCCTGTGAGTCTAGATTTTCGAATCCGACACAAAAATGATAGTGAATTGTAACGTTCAGCGCCTCCTAATGACGACAGAACACTGAAATTGCGTCGAGATTCAATACATCGTCCTCCAGCCGACTTGTCTCCAAGGGTCTATTGCTGCCTCGGGCACGAAATGGTACGTTTCCTGTGAGTCTAGATTTTCGAATGCGACGCAAAACTGATAGTTAATCGTAAAGTTCAGGGACTCCTAATTACGATAGAGCACTCAAATTGCGTCGCGTTTCAATACTTCGTCCTCCAGCGGCCAGGTCTGCAAGGCGATATTGCTGCCTCGGGCACCTTATGATCCGTCTCCAGTGCGTCTAGATTTTCGAATCCGACGAAAAACTGATAGTTAATTGTAATATTCAGGGCCTCCTAAAGACGATGGAACACTCAAATTGCGTCGAGAGTCAATACATCGATCTCCAGACGACTTGTCTACAAGGGGATATTGCTGTCTCGGGCACCAAATGGTCCGTCTCCTGTGAGTCTAGATTTTTGAATCCGACGCGAAACTGATAGTTAATTGTAACGTTCAGAGCCTCCAAATGACGATGGAACACTCAAATTGCGTCGAGATTCAATACATCGGCCTCGAGCCGACTTGTCTCCATGGGTCTATTGCTGCCTCGGGCACCTTATGATTGTTCTCATGTGAGTCTAGATTTTCGAATCCGACGCAAAACTGATAGTTAATTGTAACGCTCAGGGCCTCCTAATGACGATGGAGCACTCAAATTGCGTCGTGATTCAATACATCGGCCTCCAGCCGACTTGTCTCCAAGGGGATATTGCTGCCTCGGGCACCTTGTGGTCGTTCTCCTGTGAGTCTAGATTTTCGAATCCGACGCAAAACAGATGGTTAATTGTAACGTTCAGGGCTTCCTAATGACGAGGGAACACTCAAATTGCGTCGAGATTCACTACATCGTCCTCCAGCCGACTTGTCTCCAAGGGGATATCGTTGCCTCGGGCACCACATGGTCCGTCACCGGTGATTCTACGTTTTCGAATCCGACGCAAAACTGATAGTTAATTGTAACGTTCAGGGCCTCCTAATGACGATGGAGCACTCAAATTGCGACGCGATTCAATACATCGTCCTCCAGCGGACTGGTCTCCAAGGGCATATTGCTGCCTCGGGCACCATATGGTCCGTCTCCTGCGACTCTAGATTTTCGAATCCAACGCAAAAATGATAGTTAATTGTAACGTTAAGCGCCTCCTAATGACGATGCAACACTGAAATTGCGTCGAGAGTCAATACATCGATCTCCAGCAGACTTGTCTACAAGCTGATATTTCTGCCCCGGGCTTCATTTGGTCCGTCAACTGTGAGTCTAGATTTTCGAATCCGACGCGAAACTGATACTTAATTGTAACGTTCAAGGCCTCCTAATGACGATGGAGAACTCAAATTGCGTCGCGATTCAATTCATCGTCCTCCAGAGGACTGGTCTCCAAGGGGATATAGCCTCGGGCACCTTATGATCGTTCACCTGTGAGTCTAGATTTTCGAACCCGACGCAAAACTGATAGTTAATTGTAACGCTCAGGGCCACCTAATGACGATGGAGCACTCAAATTGCGTCGTGATTCAATACATCGGCCTCCAGCCGACTTGTCTCCTAGGGGATATTGCTGTCTCGGGCACCATTTGAGCCTTCTCCTGTGAGTCTAGAATATCGAATCCGACGCAAAAATGATAGTGAATTGTAACGTTCAGCGCCTCCTAATGACGATAGAACACTCAAATTGCGTCGAGATTCAATACATCGTCCTCCAGCCGACTTGTCTCCAAGGGGACATCGTTGCCTCGGGCACCACATGGTCCGTCACCGGTGATTCTACGTTTTCGAATCCGACGCAAAACTGATAGTTAATTGTAACGTTCAGGACCTCCTAATGACGATGGAACACTCAAATTGCGTCGAGATTCAAAACATCGGCCTCGAGCCGTCTAGTCTCCATCGGTCTATTGCTGCCTCGGACACCTTATGGTCGTTCTCCTGTGAGTCTAGATTTTCGAATCCGACGCAAAAGAGATGGTTAATTGTAACATTCCGCGCCTCCAAATGACGATGGAACACTCAAATTGCGTCGAGAGTCAATACATCGTACTCCAGCCGACTTGTCTCTAAGGGTCTATTGCTGCCTCGGGCACCTTATGGTCGTTCTCCTGTGAGCATACATTTTCGAATCCGACGCTAAAATGATAGTCAATTGTAACCTTCAGCTCCTCCTAATGCCGATGGAACACTCAAATTGCGTCGAGATTCAATACATGGTCCTCCAGCCGACATGTGTCCAAGGGGATATTGCTGACTCGGGCACCATATGGTCCTTCTCCTGTGAGAATAGATTTTCGAATTCGACGCGAAACTGATCGTTAATTGTAACGTTCAGGACCTCCTAATGACGATGGAACACTCAAATTGCGTCGAGATTCAAAACATCGGCCTCGAACCGTCTAGTCTCCAAGGGTCTATTGCTGCCTCGGGCACCTTATGGTCGTTCTCCTGTGAGTCTAGATTTTCGAATCCGACGCAAAACAGATGGTTAATTGTAACGTTCAGGGCTTCCTAATGACGAGGGAACACTCAAATTGCGTCGAGATTCACTACATCGTCCTCCAGCCGACTTGTCTCCAAGGGGATATCGTTGCCTCGGGCACCACATGGTCCGTCACCAGTGATTCTACGTTTTTCGAATCCGACGCAATACTGATAGTTAATTGTAACGTTCAGGGCCTCCTAATGACGATGGAGCACTCAAATTGCGACGCGATTCAATACATCGTCCTCCAGAGGACTGGTCTCCAAGGGGATATAGCCTCGGGCACCTTATGATCGTTCACCTGTGAGTCTAGATTTTCGAACCCGACGCAAAACTGATAGTTAATTGTAACGCTCAGGGCCACCTAATGACGATGGAGCACTCAAATTGCGTCGTGATTCAATACATCGGCCTCCAGCCGACTTGTCTCCAAGGGGATATTGCTGTCTCGGGCACCATTTGAGCCTTCTCCTGTGAGTCTAGAATTTCGAATCCGACGCAAAAATGATAGTGAATTGTAACGTTCAGCGCCTCCTAATGACGATAGATCACTCAAATTGCGTCGAGATTCAATACATAGTCCTCCAGCCGACTTGTCTCCAAGGGGATATCGTTGCCTCGGGCACCACATGGTCCGTCACCGGTGATTCTACGTTTTCGAATGCGACGCAAAACTGATAGTTAATTGTAACGTTCAGTACCTCCTAATGACGATGGAACACTCAAATTGCGTCGAGATTCAAAACATCGGCCTCGAGCCGTCTAGTCTGTAAGGGTCTATTGCTGCCTCGGGCACCTTATGGTCGTTCTCCTGTGAGTCTAGATTTTCGAATCCGACGCAAAACAGATGGTTAATTGCAACGTTCCGGTCTTCCTAATGACGAGGGAACACTCAAATTGCGTCGAGAGTCAATACATCGATCTCCAGCCGACTTGTCTACAAGGGGATATTGCTGCCCCGGGCTTCATTTGGTCCGTCAACTGTGAGTCTAGATTTTCGATTCCGACGCGAAACTGATACTTAATTGTAACGTTCAGGGCCTCCTAATGACGATGGAGAACTCAAATTGCGTCGCGATTCAATTCATCGTCCTCCAGAGGACTGGTCTCCAAGGGGATATAGCCTCGGGCACCTTATGATCGTTCACCTGTGAGTCTAGATTTTCGAACCCGACGCAAAACTGATAGTTAATTGTAACGCTCAGGGCCACCTAATGACGATGGAGCACTCAAATTGCGTCGTGATTCAATACATCGGCCTCCAGCCGACTTGTCTCCAAGGGGATATTGCTGTCTCGGGCACCATTTGAGCCTTCTCCTGTGAGTCTAGAATTTCGAATCCGACGCAAAAATGATAGTGAATTGTAACGTTCAGCGCCTCCTAATGACGATAGAACACTGAAATTGCGTCGAGATTCAATACATCGTCCTCCAACCGACTTGTCTCCAAGGGGATATCGTTGCCTCGGGCACCACATGGTCCGTCACCGGTGATTCTACGTTTTCGAATCCGACGCAAAACTGATAGTTAATTGTAACGTTCAGGGCCTCCTAATGACGATGGAGCACTCAAATTGCGTCGTGATTCAATACATCGGCCTCCAGCCGACTTGTCTCCAAGGGGATATTGCTGTCTCGGGCACCATTTGAGCCTTCTCCTGTGAGTCTAGAATTTCGAATCCGACGCAAAAATGATAGTGAATTGTAACGTTCAGCGCCTCCTAATGACGATTGAACACTCAAATTGCGTCGAGATTCAATACATCGTCCTCCAGCCGACTTGTCTCCAAGGGGATATTGCTGTCTCGGGCACCATATGAGCCTTCTCCTGTGAGTCTAGAATTTCGAATCCGACGCAATAATGATAGTGAATTGTAACGTTCAGCGCCTCCTAATGACGATAGAACACTCAAAATGCGTCGAGATTCAATACATCGTCCTTCAGCCGACTTGTCTCCAAGGGGATATTGCTGTCTCGGGCACCAAATGATCCTTCTCCTCTGAGTAGATTTTCGAATCCGACGCTAAAATGATAGTTAATTGTAACGTTCAGCGCCTCCTAATGACGATGGAACACTCTAATTGCGTCGAGATTCAATACATCGTCCTACAGCCTACTTGTCTCCAAGGGTCTATTGCTGCCTCAGGCACCTTATGGTCGTTCTCCTGTGAGTCTAGATTTTCGAATCCGACGCGAAACTGATCGTTATTTGTAACATTCAGGGCCTCCCAATGACGATGGAACACTCAAATTGCGTCGAGATTCAATACATCGGCCTCCAGCCGACTTGTCTCCAAGGGGATATTGCTGCCTCGGTCACCATATGGTCCGTCTCCTGTGACTCTAGATTTTCGAATCCGACGCAAAAATGATAGTTAATTGTAACGTTAAGCGCCCCCTAATGATGATGGAACACTCAAATTGCGTCGAGATTCAATACGTCGTCCTCCGGCGGACTGGTCCCCAAGGGGATATCTGTGCTTGGGGCACCTTATGGTCCGTCTCCAGTGAGTCTAGATTTTCGAATCCGACGAAAAACTGATAGTTAATTGTAACGTTCAGCGCCTCCTAATGACGATGGAACACTCAAATTGCGTCGAGAGTCAATACATCGACCTCCAACCGACTTGTCTACAAGGGGATATTGCTGCCTCGGGCTCGATGTGGTCCGCCTCCTGTGAGTCTAGATTTTCAAATCCGACGCAAAACTGATAGTTAATTGTATCATTTAAGGGCCTCCGAATGACGATGGCTCACTCAAATTGCGTCGTGATTCAATACATCGTCCTCCAGCGGACTGGTCTCCATGGGGATATTGCTGCCTCGGGCACCTAATGGTCCGTCTCCAGTGAGTCTAGAATTTCGAACCCGACGCAAAACTGATTGTTAATTGTAACGTTCAGGGGCCTCCATTGACGATGGAACACTCAAATTGCGTCGAGATTCAATACATCGTCCTCCAGCCGACTTGTCACCAAGGGTCTATTGCTCCCTCGGGCACCTTATGGTCGTTCTCCTGTGAGTCTAGAATTTCGAATCCGACGCAAAAATGATTGTTAATTGCAACGTTCAGGGCCTCCCAATGACGATGGAACACTCAAATTGCGTCGAGATATAATCCATCGGCCTCCAGCCGAATTGTCTCCAAGGTCTGTTGCTGCATCTGGCACCTTATGGTCGTTCTCCTGTGAGTCTAGATTTTCGGAACCGACGCATAACTGATATTTAATTGCAACGTTCAGCGCCTCCTAATGACGATGGAACACTCATTTTGCGTCGAGAATCAATACATCGTCCTCCAGCCGACTTGTGTCCAAGGGGATATTGCTGCCTCGGGCACCAATTGGTCCGTCTCCTGTGAGTCTAGATTTTTGAATCCGACGAAAAACTGATAATTAATTGTAACATTCAGGGCCTCCTAGTTACGATGGAACACTCAAATTGCGTCGAGAGTCAATACATCGATCTCCAGCCGACTTGTCTACAATCGGATATTGCTGCCTCGGGCTTCATGTGGTCCTTCTCCTGTGAGTCTAGATTTTCGAATCCGACGCGAAACTGATAGTTAATTGTAATGTTCTGGGCCTCCTAATGACGATGGAACACTCAAATTGCGTCGAGATTCAATACATCGGCATTCAGCTAACTCGTTTCCAAGAATCTATTGCTGCCTCGGGCACCTTATTGTCGTTATCCTGTGAGTCTAGATATTCGAATCCGACGCAGAACAGATAGTTAATTGTAGCGTTCAGGGCCTCCTAATGACGAAGGAACACTCAAATTGCGTCGAGATTCACTACATCGTTCTCCAGCCGACTTGTCTCCAACGGGATATCGCTGCCTCGGGCACCTCATGGTCCGTCTCCGGTGATTCTACGTTTTCGAATCCGACGCAAAACTGATAGTTAATTGTAACGTTCAGGGCCTCCTAATGACGATGGAAACCTCAAATTGCGTCGCGATTCAATGCATCGTCCTCCAGCGGACTGGTCTCCAAGATGATATTGCTGCTTCGGGCACCTAATGGTCCGTCTCCAGTATGTCTAGATATTCGAATCCGACGCAGAACAGATAGTTAATTGTAGCGTTCAGGGCCTCCTAATGACGATGGAACACTCAAATTGCGTCGCGATCCAATACATCGTCCTCCAGCCGACTTGTCTCCAAGGGTCTATTGCTGCCTCGGGCACCTGATGATCGTTCTTCTGTGGGTCTAGATTTTCGAACCCGACACAAAATTGATAGTTAATTATAACTTTTAGCTCCACCTAATGACGATGGAACACTCAAATTGCGTCGCGATTCAATACACCGGCCTCCAGCCGACTTGTCTCCAAGGGGATATTGCTGTCTCGGGCACCATATGATCCTTCTCCTGTGAGTCTAGATTTTCGGATCCGACACAAAAATGATAGTGAATTGTAACGTTCAGCGCCTCCTAATGACGACAGAACACTGAAATTGCGTCGAGATTCAATACATCGTCCCCCAGCCGACTTGTCTCCAAGGGTCTATTGCTGCCTCGGGCACGAAATGGTACGTTTCCTGTGAGTCTAGATTTTCGAATGCGACGCAAAACTGATAGTTAATCGTAAAGTTCAGGGACTCCTAATTACGATAGAGCACTCAAATTGCGTCGCGTTTCAATACTTCGTCCTCCAGCGGCCAGGTCTCCAAGGGGATATTGCTGCCTCGGGCACCTTACGATCCGTCTCCAGTGCGACTAGATTTTCGAATCCGACGAAAAACTGATAGTTAATTGTAAAATTCAGGGCCTCCTAAAGACGAAGGAACACTCAAATTGCGTCGAGAGTCAATACATCGATCTCCAGACGACTTGTCTACAAGGGGATATTGCTGTCTCGGGCAACAAGTGGTCCGTCTCCTGTGAGTCTAGATTTTTGAATCCGACGCGAAACTGATAGTTAATTGTAACGTTCAGAGCCTCCAAATGACGATGGAACACTCAAATTGCGTCGAGATTCAATACATCGGCCTCGAGCCGACTTGTCTCAATGGGTCTATTGCTGCCTCGGGCACCTTATGATTGTTCTCATGTGAGTCTAGATTTTCGAATCCGACGCAAAACTGATAGTTAATTGTAACGCTCAGGGCCTCCTAAAGACGATGGAGCACTCAAATTGCGTCGTGATTCAATACATCGGCCTCCAGCCGACTTGTCTCCAAGGGGATATTGCTGTCTCGGGCACCATGTGAGCCTTCTCCTGTGAGTCTAGAATTTCGAATCCGACGCAAAAATGATAGTGAATTGTAACGTTCAGCGCCTCCTAATGACGATAGAACACTCAAATTGCGTCGAGATTCAATACATCGTCCTTCAGCCGATTTGTCTCCAAGGGGATATTGCTGCCTCGGGCACCAAATGGTGCGTCTCCTGTGGGTCAAGATTTTTGAATCTGACGACAAACTGATAGTTAATTGTAACGTTCAGCGCCTCCTAATGACGATGGAACACTCAAATTGCGTCGAGAGTCAATACATCGTACTCCAGCCGACTTGTCTATAAGGGGATATTGCTGCCTCGGGCACCAAATGGTGCGTCTCCTGTGAGTCTAGATTTTTGAATCTGACGCGAAACTGATAGTTAATTGTAACGTTCAGCGCCTCCTAATGACGATGGAACACTCAAATTGCGTCGAGATTCAATACATCTACCTTCAGCCGACTTGTCTACAAGGGGATATTGCTGCCTCGGGCTTCATGTGGTCCGTCTCCTGTGAGTCCAGATTTTCGAATCCGACGCGAAACTGATAGTTAATTGTGGCCTCCTAATGACGATGGAGCACTCAAATTGCGTCGCGATTCAATTCATCGTCCTCCAGAGGACTGGTCTCCAAGGGGATATAGCCTCGGGCACCTTATGATCGTTCACCTGTGAGTCTAGATTTTCGAACCCGACGCAAAAGTGATAGTTAATTGCAACGCTCTGGGTCAACTAATGACGATGGAACACTCAAATTGCATCGTGATTCAATACATCGGCCTCCAGCCGAATTGTCTCCAAGGGGATATTGCTGTCTCGGGCACCATACGAGCCTTCTCCTGTGAGTCTAGAATTTCGAATCCGACGCAAAAATGATAGTGAATTGTAACGTTCAGCGCCTCCTAATGACGATATAACACTCAAAATGCGTCGAGATTCAATACATCGTCCTTCAGCCGACTTGTCTCCAAGGGGATATTGCTGTCTCGGGCACCAAATGATCCTTCTCCTCTGAGTAGATTTTCGAATCCGACGCTAAAATGATAGTTAATTGTAACGTTCAGCGCCTCCAAATGACGATGGAACACTCAAATTGCGTCGAGAGTGAATACATCGTACTCCAGCCGACTTGTCTCCAAGGGTCTATTGCTGCCTCGGGCACCTTATGGTCGTTCTCCTGTGAGCATACATTTTCGAATCCGACGCTAAAATGATAGTCAATTGTCACGTTCAGCTCCTCCTAATGCCGATGGAACACTCAAATTGCGTCGAGATTCAATACATGGTCCTCCAGCCGACATGTTTCCAAGGGGATATTGCTGACTCGGGCACCATATTGTCCTTCTCCTGTGAGAATAGATTTTCGAATCCGACGCGAAACTGATCGTTAATTGTAACGATCAGGACCTCCTAATGACGATGGAACACTCAAATTGCGTCGAGATTCAAAACATCGGCCTCGAGCCGTCTAGTCTCCAAGGGTCTATTGCTGCCTCGGGCACCTTATGGTCGTTCTCCTGTGAGTCTAGATTTTCGAATCCGACGCAAAACAGATGGTTAATTGTAACGTTCAGGGCTTCCTAATGACGAGGGAACACTCAAATTGCGTCGAGATTCACTACATCGTCCTCCAGCCGACTTGTCTCCAAGGGGATATCGTTGCCTCGGGCACCACATGGTCCGTCACCGGTGATTCTACGTTTCCGAATCCGACGCAAAACTGATAGTTAATTGTAACGTTCCGGGCCTCCTAATGACGATGGAGCACTCAAATTGCGACGCGATTCAATACATCGTCCTCCAGCGGACTGGTCTCCAAGGGCATATTGCTGCCTCGGGCACCATATGGTCCGACTCCTGCGACTCTAGATTTTCGAATCCGACGCAAAAATGATAGTTAATTGTAACGTTAAGCGCCTCCTAATGACGATGCAACACTCAAATTGCGTCGAGAGTCAATACATCGATCTCCAGCCGACTTGTCTACAAGGGGATATTGCTGCCCCGGGCTTTATTTGGTCCGCCAACTGTGAGTCTAGATTTTCGAATCCGACGCGAAACTGATACTTAATTGTAACGTTCAGGGCCTCCTAATGACGATGGAGAACTCAAATTGCGTCGCGATTCAATTCATCGTCCTCCAGAGGACTCGTCTCCAAGGGGATATAGCCTCGGGCACCTTATGATCGTTCACCTGTGAGTCTAGATTTTCGAACCCGACGCAAAACTGATAGTTAATTGTAACGCTCAGGGCCACCTAATGACGATGGAGCACTCAAATTCCGTCGTGATTCAATACATCGGCCTCCAGTTGACTTGTCTCCAAGGGGATATTGCTGTCTCGGGCACCATTTGAGCCTTCTCCTGTGGGTCTAGAATTTCGAATATGACGCAAAAATGATAGTGAATTGTATCGTTCAGCGCCTCCTAATGACGATAGATCACTCAAATTGCGTCGAGATTCAATACATCGTCCTCCAGCCGACATGTCTCCAAGGGGATATCGTTGCCTCGGGCACCACATGGTCCGTCACCGGTGATTCTACGTTTTCGAATCCGACGCAAAACTGATAGTTAATTGTAACGTTCAGGACCTCCTAATGACGATGGAACACTCAAATTGCGTCGAGATTCAAAACATCGGCCTCGAGCCGTCTAGTCTCCAAGGGTCTATTGCTGCCTCGGGCACCTTATGGTCGTTCTCCTGTGAGTCTAGATTTTCGAATCCGACGCAAAACAGATGGTTAATTGTAACTTTCAGGGCTTCCTAATGACGAGGGAACACTCAAATTGCGTCGAGAGTCAATACATCGATCTCCAGCCGACTTGTCTACAAGGGGATATTGCTGCCCCGGGCTTCATTTGGTCCGTCAACTGTGAGTCTAGATTTTCGAATCCGACGCGAAACTGATACTTAATTGTAACGTTCAGGGCCTCCTAATGACGATGGAGAACTCAAATTGCGTCGCGATTCAATTCATCGTCCTCCAGAGGACTGGTCTCCAAGGGGATATAGCCTCGGGCACCTTATGATCTTTCACCTGTGAGTCTAGATTTTCGAACCCGACGCAAAACTGATAGTTAATTGTAACGCTCAGGGCCACCTAATGACGATGGAGCACTCAAATTGCGTCGTGATTCAATACATCGGCCTCCAGCCGACTTGTCTCCAAGGGGATATTGCTGTCTCGGGCACCATATGAGCCTTCTCCTGTGAGTCTAGAATTTCAAATCCGACGCAAAAATGATAGTGAATTGCAACGTTCAGCGCCTCCTAATGACGATAGAACACTCAAATTGCGTCGAGATTCAATACATCGTCCTCCAGCCGACTTGTCTCCAAGTGGATATCGTTGCCTCGGGCACCACATGGTCCGTCACCGGTGATTCTACGTTTTCGAATGCGACGCAAAACTGATAGTTAATTGTAACGTTCAGGGCCTCCTAATGACGATGGAGCACTCAAATTGCGTCGTGATTCAATACATCGGCCTCCAGCCGACTTGTCTCCAAGGGGATATTGCTGTCTCGGGCACCATTTGAGCCTTCTCCTGTGAGTCTAGAATTTCGAATCCGACGCAAAAATGATAGTGAATTGTAACGTTCAGCGCCTCCTAATGACGATTGAACACTCAAATTGCGTCGAGATTCAATACATCGTCCTCCAGCCGACTTGTCTCCAAGGGGATATTGCTGTCTCGGGCACCATATGAGCCTTCTCCTGTGAGTCTAGAATTTCGAATCCGACGCAATAATGATAGTGATTTGTAACGTTCAGCGCCTCCTAATGACGATAGAACACTCAAATTGCGTCGTGACTCAATACATCGGCCTCCAGCCGACTTGTCTCCAAGGGGATATTGCTGTCTCGGGCACCATTTGAGCCTTCTCCTGTGAGTCTAGATTTTTCGAATCCGACGCAAAAATGATAGTGAATTGTAACGTTCAGCGCCTCCTAATGACGATAGAACACTCAAATTGCGTCGAGATTCAATACATCGTCCTCCAGCCGACATGTCTCCAAGGGGATATCGTTGCCTCGGGCACCACATGGTCCGTCACCGGTGATTCTACGTTTTCGAATCCGACGGAAAACTGATAGTTAATTGTAACGTTCAGGACCTCCTAATGACGATGGAACACTCAAATTGCGTCGAGATTCAAAACATCGGCCTCGAGCCGTCTAGTCTCCAAGGGTCTATTGCTGCCACAGGCACCTTATGGTCGTTCTCCTGTGAGTCTAGATTTTCGAATCCGACGCAAAACAGATGGTTAATTGTAACGTTCAGGGCTTCCTAATGACGAGGGAACACTCAAATTGCGTCGAGAGTCAATACATCGATCTCCAGCCGACTTGTCTACAAGGGGATATTGCTGCCCCGGGCTTCATTTGGTCCGTCAACTGTGAGTCTAGATTTTCGAATCCGACGCGAAACTGATACTTAATTGTAACGTTCAGGGCCTCCTAATGACGATGGAGAACTCATATTGCGTCGCGATTCTATTCATCGTCCTCCAGAGGACTGGTCTCCAAGGGGATATAGCCTCGGGCACCTTATGATCGTTCACCTGTGAGTCTAGATTTTCGAACCCGACGCAAAACTGATAGTTAATTGTAACGCTCAGGGCCACCTAATGACGATGGAGCACTCAAATTGCGTCGTGATTCAATACATCGGCCTCCAGCCGACTTGTCTCCAAGGGGATATTGCTGTCCCGGGCACCATATGAGCCTTCTCCTGTGAGTCTAGAATTTCGAATCCGACGCAAAAATGATAGTGAATTGTAACGTTCAGCGCCTCCTAATGACGATAGAACACTCAAATTGCGTCGAGATTCAATACATCGTCCTCCAGCCGACTTGTCTCCAAGGGGATATCGTTGCCTCGGGCACCACATGGTCCGTCACCGGTGATTCTACGTTTTCGAATGCGACGCAAAACTGATAGTTAATTGTAACGTTCAGGGCCTCCTAATGACGATGGAGCACTCAAATTGCGTCGTGATTCAATACATCGGCCTCCAGCCGAATTGTCTCCAAGGGGATATTGCTGTCTCGGGCACCATTTGAGCCTTCTCCTGTGAGTCTAGAATTTCGAATCCGACGCAAAAATGATAGTGAATTGTAACGTTCAGCGCCTCCTAATGACGACTGAACACTCAAATTGCGTCGAGATTCAATACATCGTCCTCCAGCCGACTTGTCTCCAAGGGGATATTGCTGTCTCGGGCACCATATGAGCCTTCTCCTGTGAGTCTAGATTTTCGAATCCGACGCTAAAATGATAGTTAATTGTAACGTTCAGCGCCTCCTAATGACGATGGAACACTCTAATTGCGTCGAGATTCAATACATCGTCCTACAGAAGCCTTGTCTCCAAGGGTCTATTGCTGCCTCAGGCACCTTATGGTCGTTCTCCTGTGAGTCTAGATTTTCGAATCCGACGCGAAACTGATCGTTAATTGTAACATTCAGGGCCTCCAAATGACGATGGAACACTCAAATTGCGTCGAGATTCAATACATCGGCCTCCAGCCGACTTGTCTCCAAGGGGATATTGCTGCCTCGGGCACCATATGGTCCGTCTCCTGTGACTCTAGATTTTCGAATCCGACGCAAAAATGATAATTAATTGTAACGTTAAGCGCCCCCTAATGACGATGGAACACTCAAATTGCGTCGAGATTCAATACGTCGTCCTCCGGCGGACTGGTCCCCAAGGGGATATCTCTGCTTCGGGCACCTTATGGTCCGTCTCCAGTGAGTCTAGATTTTCGAATCCGTCGAAAAACTGATAGTTAATTGTAACGTTCAGCGCCCCCTAGTGACGATGGAACACTCAAATTGCGTCGAGAGTCAATACATCGACCTCCAACCGACTTGTCTACAAGGGGATATTGCTGCCTCGGGCTCGATGTGGTCCGCCTCCTGTGAGTCTAGATTTTCAAATCCGACGCAAAACTGATAGTTAATTGTATCATTTAAGGGCCTCCGAATGACGATGGAGCACTCAAATTGCGTCGTCATTCAATACATCGTCCTCCAGCGGACTGGTCTCCATGGGGATATTGCTGCCTGGGGCACCTAATGGTCCGTCTCCAGTGAGTCTAGAATTTCGAACCCGACGCAAAACTGATTGTTAATTGTAACGTTCAGGGGCCTCCATTGACGATGGAACACTCAAATTGCGTCGAGATTCAATACATCGTCCTCCAGCCGACTTGTCACCAAGGGTCTATTGCTCCCTCGGGCACCTTAAGGTCGTTCTCCTGTGAGTCTAGAATTTCGAATCCGACGCAAAAATGATAGTTAATTGCAACGTTCAGGGCCTCCCAATGACGATGGAACACTCAAATTGCGTCGAGATTCAATCCATCGGCCTCCAGCCGAATTGTCTCCAAGGGTCTGTTGCTGCCTCTGGCACCTTATGGTCGTTCTCCTGTGAGTCTAGATTTTCGGAACCGACGCATAACTGATATTTAATTGTAACGTTCAGCGCCTCGTAATGACGATGGAACACTCATTTTGCATCGAGAATCAATACATCGTCCTCCAGCCGACTTGTGTCCAAGGGGATATTGCTGCCTCGGGCACCAATTGGTCCGTCTCCTGTGAGTCTAGATTTTTGAATCCGACGAAAAACTGATAATTAATTGTAACATTCAGGGCCTCCTAGTTACGATGGAACACTCAAATTGCGTCGAGAGTCAATACATCGATCTCCAGCCGACTTGTCTACAATCGGATATTGCTGCCTCGGGCTTCATGTGGTCCCTCTCCTGTGAGTCTAGATTTTCGAATCCGACGCGAAACTGACAGTTAATTGTAACGTTCAGGGCCTCCTAATGACGATGGAACACTCAAATTGCGTCGAGATTCAATACATCGGCATTCAGCTAACTCGTTTCCAAGAATCTATTGCTGCCTCGGGCACCTTATTGTCGTTCTCCTGTGAGTCTAGATTTTCGAATCCGACGCATAACTGATATTTAATTGTAGCGTTCAGGGCCTCCTAATGACGAAGGAACACTCAAATTGCGTCGAGATTCTCTACATCGTTCTCCAGCCGACTTGTCTCCAACGGGATATCGCTGCCTCGGGCACCTCATGGTCCGTCTCCGGTGATTCTACGTTTTCGAATCATACGCAAAACTGATAGTTAATTGTAACGTTCAGGGCCTCCTAATGACGATGCAAAACTCAAATTGCGTCGCGATTCAATGCACCGTCCTCCAGCGGACTGGTCTCCAAGATGATATTGCTGCTTCGGGCACCTAATGGTCCGTCTCCAGTATGTCTAGATTTTCGAATCCGACGAAAAACTGATAGTTAATTGTAACATTCAGGGCCTCCTAATGACGATGGAACACTCAAATTGCGTCGCGATCCAATACATCGTCCTCCAGCCGACTTGTCTCCAAGGGTCTATTGCTGCCTCGGGCACCTTATGTTCGTTCTTCTGTGGGTCTAGATTTTCGAACCCGACACAAAATTGATAGTTAATTATAACTTTTAGGGCCACCTAATGACGATAGAACACTCAAATTGCGTCGCGATTCAATACATCGGCCTCCAGCCGACTTGTCTCCAAGGGGATATTGCTGTCTCGGGCACCATATGATCCTTCTCCTGTGAGTCTAGATTTTCGAATCCGACACAAAAATGATAGTGAATTGTAACGTTCAGCGCCTCCTAATGACGACAGAACACTGAAATTGCGTCGAGATTCAATACATCGTCCTCCAGCCGACTTGTCTCCAAGGGTCTATTGCTGCCTCGGGCACGTAATGGTACGTTTCCTGTGAGTGTAGATTTTCGAATGCGACGCAAAACTGATAGTTAATCGTAAAGTTCAGGGACTCCTAATTACGATAGAGCACTCAAATTGCGTCGCGTTTCAATACTTCGTCCTCCAGCGGCCAGGTCTCCAAGGGGATATTGCTGCCTCGGGCACCTTATGATCCGTCTCCAGTGCGTCTAGATTTTCGAATCCGACGAAAAACTAACAGTTAATTGTAATATTCAGGGCCTCCTAAAGACGATGGAACACTCAAATTGCGTCGAGAGTCAATACATCGATCTCCAGACGACTTGTCTACAAGGGGATATTGCTGTCTCGGACACCAAATGGTCCGTCTCCTGTGAGTCTAGATTTTTGAATCCGACGTGAAACTGATAGTTAATTGTAACGTTCAGAGCCTCCAAATGACGATGAACACTCAAATTGCGTCGAGATTCAATACATCGGCCTCGAGCCGTCTTGTCTCCGTGGGTCTATTGCTGCCTCGGGCACCTTATGATTGTTCTCATGTGAGTCTAGATTTTCGAATCCGACGCAAAACAGATAGTTAATTGTAACGCTCAGGGCCTCCAAATGACGATAGAACACTTAAATTGCGTCGAGATTCAATACATCGTCCTCCAGCCGATTTGTCTCCAAGGGGATATTGCTGCCTCGGGCACCAAATGGTGCGTCCTCTGTGAGTCAAGATTTTTGAATCTGACGCGAAACTGATAGTTAATTGTAACGTTCAGCGCCTCCTAATGACGATGGAACACTCAAATTGTGTCGAGAGTCAATACATCGAACTCCAGCCGACTTGTCTATAAGGGTCTATTGCTGCCTCGGGCACCTTATGGTCGTTCTCCTGTGAGTCTAGATTTTCGAATCCGACGCAAAAATGATAGTTAATTGTAACGTTAAGCGCCTCCTAATGACGATGGAACACTGAATTTGCGTCGAGAGTCAATTCATCGATCTCCAGCCGACTTGTCTACAAGGGGATATTGCTGCCTCGGGCTTCATGTGGTCCGTCTCCTGTGAGTCCAGATTTTCGAATCCGACGCGAAACTTATAGTTAATTGTGGCCTCCTAATGACGATGGAGCACTCAAATTGCGTCGCGTTTCAATTCATCGTCCTCCAGAGGACTGGTCTCCAAGGGGATATAGCCTCGGGCACTTATGATCGTTCACCTGTGAGTCTAGATTTTCGAACCCGACGCAAAAGTGATAGTTAATTGCAACGCTCAGGGCCACCTAATGACGATGGAACACTCAAATTGCATCGTGATTCAATACATCGGCCTCCAGCCGACTTGTCTCCAAGGGGATATTGCTGTCTCGGGCACCATATGAGCCTTCTCCTGTGAGTCTAGAATTTCGAATCCGACGCAAAAATGATAGTGAATTGTAACGTTCAGCGCCTCCTAATGACGATAGTACACTCAAATTGCGTCGAGATTCAATACATCGTCCTTCAGCCGATTTGTCTCCAAGGCAATTTTGCTGCCTCGGGCACCAAATGGTGCCTCTCCTGTGGGTCTAGATTTTTGAATCTGACGCGAAACTGATAGTTAATTGTAACGTTCAGGGCCTCCTAATGACGATGGAACACTCAAATTGCGTCGAGATTCAATACTTCGGCATTCAGCCAACTTGTCTCCAAGAGTCTATTGCTGCCTCGGGCACCTTATGGTCGTTCTCCTGTGAGTCTAGATGTTCGAACCCGACACAAAACTGATAGGTAATTATAACGTTCAGGACCACCTAATGACGATGGAACACTCAAATTCCGTCGCGATTCAATACATCGTCCTTCAGCCGACTTGTCTCCAAGGGGATATTGCTGTCTCCGGCACAATATGATCGTTCTCCTGTGAGTCTTGATTTTCGAATCCGACGCAAAATTGATAGTGAATTGTAACGTTCAGCGCCTCCTAATGACGATAGAACACTCATATTGCGTCGAGATTCAATTTATCGTCCATCAGCCGACTTGTCTCCAAGGGGATATAGCTGCCTCGGGCACCACATGGTCCGTCACCGGTGATTCTACGTTTTCGAATCCGACGCAAAACTGATAGTTAATTGTAACGTTCAGGGCCTCCTAATGACGATGGAGCACTCAAATTGCATCGTGATTCAATACATCGGCCTCCAGCCGACTTGTCTCCAAGGGGATATTGCTGTCTCGGGCACCATTTGAGCCTTCTCCTGTGAGTCTAGAATTTCGAATCCTACGCAAAAATGATAGTGAATTGTAACGTTCAGCGCCTCCTAATGACGATAGAACACTCAAATTGCGTCGAGATTCAATACATCGTCCTCCAGCCGATTTGTCTTCAACAGGATATTGCTGCCTCGGGCACCAAATGGTGCGTCTCCTATGAGTCTAGATTTTTGAGTCTGACGCGAAACTGATAGTTAATTGTAACGTTCAGCACCTCCTAATGACGATGGAACACTCAAATTGCGTCGAGATTCAATACATCTACCTTCAGCCGACTTGTCTCCAAGGGGATATCGCTGTCTCGGGCACCAAATGATCCTTCTCCTGTGAGTAGATTTTCGATTTCGACGCTAAAATGATAGTTAATTGTAACGTTCAGCGCCTCCTAATGACGATGGAACACTCAAATTGCTTCGAGAGTCAATACATCGTACTCCAGCCGACTTGTCTCTAAGGGTCTATTGCTGCCTCGGGCACCGTATGGTCGTGCTCCTGTGAGACTAGGTTTTCGAATCCGACGCAAAAATGATAGTTAATTGTAACGTTAAGCGCCTCCTAATGACGATGGAACACTGAATTTGCGTCGAGAGTCAATACATCGATCTCCAGCCGACTTGTCTACAAGGGGATATTGCTGCCTCGGGCTTCATGTGGTCCGTCTCCTGTGAGTCCAGATTTTCGAATCCGACGCGAAACTGATAGTTAATTGTGGCCTCCTAATGACGATGGAGCACTCAAATTGCGTCGCGATTCAATTCATCGTCCTCCAGAGGACTGGTCTCCAAGGGGATATAGCCTCGGGCACCTTATGATCGTTCACCTGTGAGTCTAGATTTTCGAACCCGACGCAAAAGTGATAGTTAATTGCAACGCTCAGGGCCTCCTAATGACGATAGAACACTCAAAATGCGTCGAGAGTCAATACGTCGTACTCCAGCCGACTTGTCTCTAAGGGTCTATTGCTGCCTCGGGCACCTTATGGTCGTTCTCCTGTGAGCATAGATTTTCGAATCCGACGCTAAAATGATAGTCAATTGTAACGTTCAGCTCCTCCTAATGCCGATGGAACACTCAAATTGCGTCGAGATTCAATACATGGTCCTCCAGCCGACATGTGTCCAAGGGGATATTGCTGACTCGGGCACCATATGGTCCTTCTCCTGTGAGTCTAGATTTTCGAATCCGACGCGAAACTGATCGTTAATTGTAACGTTCAGGACCTCCAAATGACGATGGAACACTCAAATTGCGTCGAGATTCAAAACATCGGCCTCGAGCCGTCTAGTCTCCAAGGGTCTATTGCTGCCTCGGGCACCTTATGGTTGTTCTCCTGTGAGTCTAGATTTTCGAATCCGACGCAAAACAGATAGTTAATTGTAACGTTCAGGGCTTCCTAATGACGAGGGAACACTCAAATTGCGTCGAGATTCACTACATCGTCCTCCAGCCGACTTGTCTCCAAGGGGATATCGTTGCCTCGGGCACCACATGGTCCGTCACCGGTGATTCTACGATTTCGAATCCGACGCAAAACTGATAGTTAATTGTAACGTTCAGGGCCTCCTAATGACGATGGAGCACTCAAATTGCGACGCGATTCAATACATCGTCCTCCAGCGGACTGGTCTCCAAGGGGATAATGCTGCCTCGGGCACCTAATGGTCCGTCTCCAGTGAGTCTAGAATTTTGAATCCGACGAAAAACTGATAGTTAATTGTAACATTCAGGGCCTCCTAATGACGATGGAACACTCAAATTGCGTCGCGATCCAATACATCGTCCCCTAGCCGACTTGTCTGCAAGGGTCTATTGCTGCCTCGGGCACCTTATGATCATTCTGCTGTGAGTCTAGAATTTCGAAACCGACACAAAACTGATAGGTAATTATAACGTTCAGGGCCACCTAATGACGATGGAACACTCAAATTCCGTCGCGATTCAATACATCGGCCTCCAGCTGACTTGTCTCCAAGGGGATATTGCTGCCTCGGGCACCATATTTTCCGTCTCCTGCGACTCTAGATTTTCGAATCCGACGCAAAAATGATAGTTAATTGTTACGTTAAGCGCCTCCTAATGACGATGCAACACTCAAATTGCGTCGAGAGTCTATACATCGATCTCCAGCCGACTTGTCTACAAGGGGATATTGCTGCCCCGGGCTTCATGTGGTCCGTCAACTGTGAGTCTAGATTTTCGAATCCGACGCGAAACTGATACTTAATTGCAACGTTCAGGGCCTCCTAATGACGATGGAACACTCAAATTGCGTCGCGATCCAATACATCGTCCCCTAGCCGACTTGTCTGCAAGGGTCTATTGCTGTCTCGGGCACCATTTGAGCCTTCTCCTGTGAGTCTAGAATTTCGAATCCGACGCAAAAATGATAGTGAATTGTAACGTTCAGCGCCTCCTAATGACGATAGAACACTCAAATTGCGTCGAGATTCAATACATCGTCCTCCAGCCCACTTGTCTCCAAGGGGATATTGCTGTCTCGGGCACCATATGTGCCTTCTCCTGTGAGTCTAGAATTTCGAATCCGACGCAAAAATGATAGTGAATTGTAACGTTCAGCGCCTCCTAATGACGATAGAACACTCAAAATGCGTCGAGATTCAATACATCGTCCTTCAGCCGACTTGTCTCCAAGGGGATATTGCTGTCTCGGGCACCAAATGATCCTTCTCCTCTGAGTAGATTTTCGAATCCGACGCTAAAATGATAGTTAATTGTAACGTTCAGCGCCTCCTAATGACGATGGAACACTCAAATTGCGTCGAGAGTCAATACATCGATCTCCAGCCGACTTGTCTACAAGGGGATATTGCTGCCTCGGGCTTCATGTGGTCCGTCTCCTGTGAGTATAGATTTTCGAATCCGACGCTAAAATGATAGTCAATTGTAACGTTCAGCTCCTCACCATGACGATAGAACACTCAAATTGCGTCGAGATTCAATACATCGTCCTCCAGCCGATTTGTCTTCAAGGGGATATTGCTGCCTCCGGCACCAAATGGTGCGTCTCCTGTGAGTCTAGATTTTTGAATCTGACGCGAAACTGATAGTTAATTGTAACGTTCAGCGCCTCCTAATGACGATGGAACACTCAAATTGCGTCGAGATTCATTACATCGTCCTCGAGCCGACTTGTGCGCAAAGGGATATTGCTGCCTCGGGCACCATATGGTCCTTCTCCTGTGAGTCTAGATTTTCGAATCCGACGCGAAACTGATCGTTAATTGTAACATTCAGGGCCTCCCAATGATGATGGAACACTCAAATTGCGTCGAGATTCAATACATCGGCCTCCAGCCGACTTGTCTCCAAGGGGACATTGCTGCCTCGGGCACCATATGGTCCGTCTCCTGTGACTCTAGATTTTCGAATCCGACGCAAAAATGATAGTTAATTGTAGCGTTAAGCGCCTCCTAATGACGATGGAACACTCAATTTGCGTCGACATTCAATACGTCGGCCTCCGGCGGACTGGTCCCCAAGGGGATATCTCTGCTTCGGGCACTTTATGGTCCGTCTCCAGTGAGTCTAGATTTTCGAATCCGACGAAAAACTGATAGTTAATTATAACATTCAGGGCCTCCTAGTTACGATGGAACACTCAAATTGCGTCGCGATCCAATATATCGTCCTCCAGCCGACTTGTCTCCAAGGGTATATTGCTTCTTGGGGCACCTTATGATCGTTCTCCTGTGAGTCTAGATTTTCGAATCCGACGCGAAACTGATAGTTAATTGTAACGTCAGGGCCTCCTAATGACGATGGAGCACTCAAATTGCGTCGCGATTCAATTCATCGTCCTCCTGAGGACTGGTCTCCAAGGGGATATAGCCTCCGGCACCTTATGATCGTTCACCTGTGAGTCTAGATTTTCGAACCCGACGCAAAACTGATAGTTAATTGCAACGCTCAGGGCCACCTAATGACGATGGAACACTCAAATTGCGTCGTGATTCAATACATCTGCCTCCAGCCGACTTGTCTCCAAGGGGATATTGCTGTCACGTTCACCATATGAGCCTTCTCCTGTGAGTTTAGAATTTCGAATCCGACGCAAAAATTATAGTGAATTGTAACGTTCAGCGCCTCCTAATGACGATAGATCACTCAAATTGCGTCGAGATTCAATACATCGTCCTCCAGCCGATTTGTCTCCAAGAGGATATTGCTGCCTCGGGCACCAAATGGTGCGTCTCCTGTGAGTCTAGATTTTTGAATCTGACGCGAAACTGATAGTTAATTTTAACGTTCAGGGCCTCCTAATGACGATGGAACACTCAAATTGCGACGAGATTCAATACATCGTCCTTCAGCCGACTTGTCTCCAAGGGGATATTGCTGTCTCGGGCACCAAATGATCCTTCTCCTCGGAGTAGATTTTCGAATCCGACGTTAAAATGATAGTTAATTGTAACGTTCAGCGCCTCCTAATGACGATGGAACACTCAAATTGCGTCGAGAGTCAATACATCGTACTCCAGACGACTTGTCTCTAAGGGTCTACTGCTGCCTCGGGCACCTTATGGTCGTTCTCCTGTGAGCATAGATTTTCGAATCAGACGCTAAAATGATAGACAATTGTAACGTTCAGCGCCTCCTAATGACGATGGAACACTCAAATTGCGTCGAGATTCAATACGTGGTCCTCCAGCCGACTTGTGTCCAAGGGGATATTGCTGACTCGGGCACCATATGGTCCTTCTCCCGTGAGTCTAGATTTTCGAATCCGACGCGAATGTGATCGTTAATTGTAACGTTCAGGGCCTCCTAATGACGATGGAACACTCAAATTGCGACGAGATTCAATACATCGTCCTTCAGCCGACTTGTCTCCAAGGGGACATTGCTGCCTCGGGCACCATATGGTCCGTCTCCTGTGACTCTAGATTTTCGAATCCGACGCAAAAATGATAGTTAATTGTAACGTTAAGCGCCTCCTAATGACGATGAAACACTCAAATTGCGTCGAGATTCAATACGTCGGCCTCCGGCGGACTGGTCCCCAAGGGGATATCTCTGCTTCGGGCACCTTATGGTCCGTCTAAAGTGAGACTAGATTTACGAATCCGACGAAAAACTGATAGTTAATTGTAACATTCAGGGCCTCCTAGTTACGATGGAACACTCAAATTGCGTTGCGATCCAATATATCGTCCTCCAGCCGACTTGTCTCCAAGGTTATATAGCTTCTTGGGGCACCTTATGATCGTTCTCCTGTGAGTCTAGATTTTCGAATCCGACGCGAAACTGATAGTTAATTGTAACGTCAGGGCCTCCTAATGACGATGGAGCACTCAAATTGCGTCGCGATTCAATTCATCGTCCTCCTGAGGACTGGTCTCCAAGGGGATATAGCCTCGGGCACCTTAAGATCGTTCACCTGTGAGTCTAGATTTTCGAACCCGACGCAAAACTGATAGTTAATTGCAACGCTCAGGGCCACCTAATGACGATGGAACACTCAAATTGCGTCGTGATTCAATACATTTGCCTCCACCGACTTGTCTCCAAGGGGATATTGCTGTCACGGGCACCATATGAGTCTTCTCCTGTGAGTTTAGAATTTCGAATCCGACGCAAAAATGATAGTGAATTGTAACCTTCAGCGCCTCCTAATGACGATAGATCACTCAAATTGCGTCGAGATTCAATACATCGTCCTCCAGCCGATTTGTCTCCAAGTGGATATTGCAGCCTCGGGCATCAAATGGTGCGTCTCCTGTGAGTCTAGATTTTTGAATCTGACGCGAAACTGATAGTTAATTGTAACGTTCAGGGCCTCCTAATGACGATGCAACACTCAAATTGCGACGAGATTCAATACATCGTCCTTCAGCCGACTTGTCTCCAAGGGGATATTCCTGTTTCGGGCACCAAATGATCCTTCTCCTCTGAGTAGATTTTCGAATCCGACGTTAAAATGATAGTTAATTGTAACGTTCAGCGCCTCCTAATGACGATGGAACACTCAAATTGCGTCGAGAGTCAATACATCGTACTCCAGACGACTTGTCTCTAAGGGTCTACTGCTGCCTCGGGCACCTTATGGTCTTTCTCCTGTGAGCATAGATTTTCGAATCAGACGCTAAAATGATAGACAATTGTAACGTTCAGCGCCTCCTAATGACGATGGAACACTCAAATTGCGTCGAGATTCAATACATGGTCCTCCAGCCGACTTGTGTCCAAGGGGATATTGCTGACTCGGGCACCATATGGTCCTTCTCCCGTGAGTCTAGATTTTCGAATCCGACGCGAAACTGATCGTTAATTGTAACGTTCAGGGCCTCCTAATGACGATGGAACACTCAAATTGCGACGAGATTCAATACATCGTCCTTCAGCCGACTTGTCTCCAAGGGGATATTGCTGTCTCGGGCACCAAATGATCCTTCTCCTCTGAGTAGATTTTCGAATCCGACGTTAAAATGATAGTTAATTGTAACTTTCAGCGCCTCCTAATGACGATGGAACACTCAAATTGCGTCGAGAGTCAATACATCGATCTCCAGCCGACTTGTCTACAAGGGGATATTGCTGCCTCAGGCTTCATGTGGTCCGTCTCCTGTGAGTCTAGATTTTCGAATCCGACGCGAAACTGAGAGTTAATTGTAACGTTCAGGGCCTCCTACTGACGACGGAACACTCAAGTTGCGTCGAGATTCAATACTTCGGCATTCAGCCAACTTGTCTCCAAGAGTCTATTGCTGCCTCGGGCACCTTATGGTCGTTCTCCTGTGAGTCTAGATTTTCGAATCCGACGCGAAACTGATCGTTAATTGTAACGTTCAGCGCCTCCTAATGACGATGGAACACTCAAATTGCGTCGAGAATCAATACATCGTCCTCCAGCCGACTTGTGTCCAAGGGGATATTGCTGCCTCGGGCACCATATGGTCCTTCTCCTGTGAGTCTAGATTTTCGAATCCGACGTTAAAATGATAGTTAATTTTAACGTTCAGCGCCTCCTAATGACGAGGGAACACTCAAATTGCGTCGCGATTCACTACATCGTCCTCCAGCCGACTTGTCTCCAAGGGGATATCGCTACCTCGGGCACCACATGGTCCGTCACCGGTGATTCTACGTTTAGGAATCCGACGCAAGACTGATAGTTAATTAAAACTTTCGGGGCCACCTAATGACGATGGAACACTCAAATTCCGTCGCGATTCAATACATCGGCCTCCAGCCGACTTGTCTCCAAGGGGATATTGCTGCCTCGTGCACCATATGGTCCGTCTCCTGCGACTCTAGATTTTCGAATCCGACGCAAAAATGATAGTTAATTGTAACGTTAAGCGCCTCCTAATGACGATGGAACGCTCAAATTGCGTCGAGAGTCAATACATCGATCTCCAGCCGACTTGTCTACAAGGGGATATTGCTGCCCCGGGCTCCATGTGGTCCGTCTCCTGTGAGTCTAGATTTTCGAATCCGACGCAAAAATGATAGTGAATTGTAACGTTCAGCGCCTCCTAATGACGATAGAACACTCAAATTGCGTCGAGATTCAATTCATCGTCCATCAGCCGACTTGTCTCCATGGGTCTATTGCTGCCTCGGGCACCTTATGATTGTCCTCATGTGAGTCTAGATTTTCGATTCCGACGCAAAACTGATAGTTAATTGTAACGCTCAGGGCCGCCTAATGACGATGGAGCACTCAAATTGCGTCGTGATTCAATACATCGCCCTCCAGCCGACTTGCCTCCAAGGGGATATTGCTGTATCGGGCACCATATGAGCCTTCTCCTGTGAGTCTAGAATTTCGAATCCGACGCAAAAATGATAGTGAATTGTAACGTTCAGCGCCTACTAATGACGATAGAACACTCAAATTGCGTCGAGATTCAATACATCGTCCTCCAGCCGATTTGTCTCCAAGAGTCTATTCCTGCCTCGGGCACCTTATGGTCGTTCTCCTGTGAGTCTAGATTTTTGAATCTGACGCGAAACTGATAGTTAATTGTAACGTACAGGACCTCCTAATGGCGATGGAACACTCAAATTGCGTCGTGATTCAATATATCGTCCTTCAGCCGACTTGTCTCCAAGGGGATATTGCTGTCTCGGGCACCAAATGATCCTTCTCCTGTGAGTAGATTTTCGAATCCGACGCTAAAATGATAGTTAATTGTAACATTCAGCGCCTAGTAATGACGATGGAACACTCACATTGCGGCGAGAGTCAATACATCGTACTCCAGCCGACTTGTCTCTAAGGGTCTATTGCTGCCTGGGGCACCTTATGATCGTTCTCCTGTGAGTCTAGATTTTCGAATCCGACGCAAGACTGATAGTTAATTGTAACGTTCAGGGCCTCCTATGACGATGGAACACTCAAATTGCGTCGAGATGCAATACATCGGCCTCCAGCCGACTTGTCTCCAAGGGGATATTGCTGCCTCGGGCACCAAATGGTGCGTCTCCTGTGAGTCTAGATTTTTGAATCTGACGCGAAACTGATAGTTAATTGTAACGTTCAGGACCTCCTAATGACGATGGAACACTCTAATTGCGTCGCGATTCAATACATCGTCCTCCAGCGGACTGGTCCCCAAGGGGATATTGCTGCTTCGGGCACCTTATGATCGTCCTCCTGTGAGACTAGATTTTCGAATCCGACGCGAAACAGATAGTTAATTGTAACGTTCAGGGCCTCCTAATGACGATGGAGCACTCAAATTGCGTGGAGATTCAAAACATCTTCCTCGAGCCGTCTTGTCTCCAAGGGTCTACTGCTGCCTCGGGCACCTTATGGTCGTTCTCCTGTAAGTCTAGATTTTCGAACCCGACACAAAACTGATAGTTAATTATAACGTTCAGGGCCACCTAATGACTTTGGAACATTCAAATTCCGTCGCGATTCAATACATCGGAGTCCAGCCGACTTGTCCCCAAGGGGATATTGCTGTCTCGGGCCCCATATTTTCCTTCTCCTGTGAGTCTGAATTTTCGAATCCGACGCAAAAATGATAGTGAATTGTAACGTTCAGCGCCTCCTAATGACGATAGAACACACATATTGCGTCGAGATTCAGTACATCGTCCTCCAGCCGACTTGTCTCCAAGGGTCTATTGCTGCCTCGGGCAACAAATGGTCCGTCTCCTGTGAGTCTAGATTTTCGAATCCGACGCAAAACTGAAAGTTAATTGTAACGTTGAGGGCCTCCTAATGACGACGGAACACTCAAATTTCGTCGAGAGTCAATACATTGACCTCCAGCCGACTTGTCTTCAAGGGGATATTGCTGCCTCGGGCTCGATGTGGTACGTCACCTGTGAGTCTAGATTTTCGAATCCGACGCTAAAATAATAGTTAATTGTAACGTTCAGCGCCTCCTAATGACGATGGAACACACAAATTGCGTCGAGAATCAATACATCGTCCTCCAGCCGACTTGTGTCCAAGGGGATATTGCTGCCTCGGGCACCATATGGTCCTTCTCCTGTGAGTCTAGACTTTCGAATCCGACGCGAAACGGAACGTTAATTATAACGTTCAGGGCCTACCAATGACGATGGAGCACTGTAATTGCGTCGCGATTCAATACTTCGTCCTCCAGCGGACTGGTCCCCAAGGGGATATTGCTGCTTCGGGCACCTTATGGTCCGTCTCCAGTGAGTCTAGATTTTCGAATCCGACGAAAAACTGATAGTTAATTGTAACATTCAGGGCCTCCTAGTTACGATGGAACACTAAAATTGCGCGCGATCCAATACATCGTCCTCCAGCCGACTTGTCTCCAAGGGTCAATTGCTGCCTGGGGCACCTTATGATCGTTCTCCTGTGAGTCTAGATTTTCGAATCCGACGCAAAACTGATAGTTAATTGTAACGTTCAGGTCCTCCTAATTACGATGGAACACTCAAATTTAGTCGAGAATCAATACATCGGCCTCCAGCCAATTTGTCTCCAAGGGGATATTTGTGCCTAGGGCACCATATGGTCCGTCTCCTCGGACTCTAGATTTTCGAATCCGACCCAAAAATGATACTTAAATTTAACGTACAGCGCCTCCTAATGACGATGGAACACTCAAATTGCGTCGACAGTCAACACATCGATGTCCAGCCGACTTGTCTACAAGCGGATATTGCTGCCTCGGGCCTCATGTGGTCCGTCTCCTGTGAGTCTAGATTTTCGAATCCGACGCGAAACTGATAGTTAATTGTAACGTTCAGGGCCTCCAAATGACGATGAAACACTCAAATTGCGTCAAGATTCAATACTTCGGCATTCAGCCAACTTGTCTCCAAGAGTCTATTGCTGCCTCCGGCACCTTATGGTCGTTCTCCTTTGAGTCTAGATTTTCGAATCCGACGCAAAACAGATAGTTAATTGTAACGTTCAGGGCCTCCTAATGACGATGGAACACTCAAATTGCGTCGAGATTCAAAACATCGGCCTCGAGCCGTCTTGTCTCCAAGGGTCTATTGCTGCCTCGGGCACCTTATGGTCGTTCTTCTGTGAGTCTAGATTTTCGAATCCGACACAAAACTGATAGTTAATTGCAACGCTCAGGGCCTCCTAATGACGAAGGAACACTCAAATTGCGTCGAGTTCACTACATCGTCCTCCTGCCGACTTGTTTCCAAGGTGATATCGCTGCCTCGGGCACCATATGGTCCGTCACCGGTGATTCTACGTTTTCGAATCCGACGCAAAACTGATAGTTAATTGTAACGTTCAGGGCCTCCTAATGACGATGGAGCACTCAAATTGCGTCGCGATTCAATACATCGTCCTCCAGCGGATTGGTCTCCAAGGGGATATTGCTGCTTCGGGCACCTCATGGTCCGTCTCCAGTGAGTCTAGATTTTCGAATCCGACGAAAAACTGATAGTTAATTGTAACATTCAGGGCCTCCTAGTTACGATGGAACACTAAAATTGCGCCGCGATCCAATACATCGTCCTCCAGCCGACTTCTCTCCAAGGGTCTATTGCTGCCTGGGGCACCTTATGATCGTTCTCCTGTGAGTCTAGATTTTCGAATCCGACGCAAAACTGATAGTTAATTGTAATGTTCAGGGCCTCCTAATGACGATGGAACACTCAAATTTAGTCGAGAATCAATACATCGGCCTCCAGCCAATTTGTCTCCAAGGGGATATTTGTGCCTAGGGCACCATATGGTCCGTCTCCTCGGACTCTAGATTTTCGAATCCGACCCAAAAATGATACTTAAATTTAACGTACAGCGCCTCCTAATGACGATGGAACACTCAAATTGCGTCGACAGTCAACACATCGATGTCCAGCCGACTTGTCTACAAGGGGATATCGCTGCGTCGGGCTTCATGTGGTCCGTCTCCTGTGAGTCTAGATTTTCGAATCCGACGCGAAACTGATAGTTAATTGTAACGTTCAGGGCCTCCAAATGACGATGAAACACTCAAATTGCGTCGAGATTCAATACTTCGGCATTCAGCCAACTTGTCTCCAAGAGTCTATTGCTGCCTCCGGCACCTTATGGTCGTTCTAATTTGAGTCTAGATTTTCGAATCCGACGCAAAACAGATAGTTAATTGTAACGTTTAGGGCCTCCTAATGACGATGGAACACTCAAATTGCGTCGAGATTCAAAACATCGGCCTCGAGCCGTCTTGTCTCCAAGGGTCTATTGCTGCCTCGGGCACCTTATGGTCGTTCTTCTGTGAGTCTAGATTTTCGAATCCGACACAAAACAGATAGTTAATTGCAACGCTCAGGGCCTCCTAATGACGAAGGAACACTCAAATTGCGTCGAGATTCACTACATCGTCCTCCTGCCGACTTGTTTCCAAGGGGATATTGCTGTCTCGGGCACCAAATTTTCCTTCTCCTGTGAGTCTAGATTTTCGAATCCGACGCAAAAATGATAGTGAATTGTAACGTTCAGCGCCTCCTAATGACGATAGAACACTCATATTGCGTCGAGATTCAGTACATCGTCCTCCAGCCGACTTGTCTCCAAGGGTCTATTGCTGCCTCGGGCACCAAATGGTCCGTCTCCTGTGAGTCTAGATTTTCGAATCCGACGCAAAACTGATAGTTAATTGTAACGTTGAGGGCCACCTAATGACGACGGAACACTCAAATTTCGTCGAGAGTCAATACATTGACCTCCAGCCGACTTGTCTTCAAGGGTCTAATGCTGCCTCGGGCTCGATGTGGTACGTCTCCTGTGAGTCTAGATTTTCGAATCCGACGCAAAACTGATAGTTAATTGTAACGTTCATGGCCTCCTAATGACGATGGAACACTCAAATTTAGTCGAGAATCAATACATCGGCCTCCAGCCAATTTGTTTCCAAGGGGATATTTGTGCCTAGGGCACCATATGGTCCGTCTCCTCGGACTCTAGATTTTCGAATCCGACCCAAAAATGATACTTAAATTTAACGTACAGCGCCTCCTAATGACGATGGAACACTCAAATTGCGTCGACAGTCAACACATCGATGTCCAGCCGACTTGTCTACAAGGGGATATTGCTGCCTCGGGCTTCATGTGGTCCGTCTCCTGTAAGTCTAGATTTTCGAATCCGACGCGAAACTGATAGTTAATTGTAACGTTCAGGGCCTCCAAATTACGATGAAACACTCAAATTGCGTCGAGATTCAATACTTCGGCATTCAGCCAACTTGTGTCCAAGAGTCCATTGCTGCCTCCGGCACCTTATGGTCGTTCTCCTTTGAGTCTAGATTTTCGAATCCGACGCAAAACAGATAGTTAATTGTAACGTTCAGGGCCTCCTAATGACGATGGAACACTCAAATAGCGTCGAGATTCAAAACATCGGCCTCGAGCCGTCTTGTCTCCAAGGGTCTATTGCTGCCTCGGGCACCTTATGGTCGTTCTTCTGTGAGTCTAGATTTTCGAATCCGACACAAAACAGATAGTTAATTGCAACGCTCAGGGCCTCCTAATGACGAAGGAACACTCAAATTGCGTCGAGATTCACTACATCGTCCTCCTGCCGACTTGTTTCCAAGGTGATATCGCTGCCTCGGGCACCATATGGTCCGTCACCGGTGATTCTACGTTTTCGAATCCGACGCAAAACTGATAGTTAATTGTAACGTTCAGGGCCTCCTAATGACGATGGAGCACTCAAATTGCGTCGCGATTCAATACATCGTCCTCCAGCGGATTGGTCTCCAAGGGGATATTGCTGCCTGGGGCACCTAATGGTCCGTCTCCAGTGAGTCTTGATTTTCGAAACCGATGCGAAACTGATTGCTAATTGTAACGTTCGGGGCCTCCAAATGACGATGGAAACTCAAATTGCGTCGAGATTCAATATATCGGTATTCAGCCAATTTGTCTTCAAGGGTCTATTGCTGCATGGGGCTCCTTAAGATCAATCTCCTGTGAGTCTGGATATTAGAATCCGACGCAAAACTGATAGTTAATTGTAATGTTCAGGGCCTCTTAATGACAATGGAACACTCAAATTGCGTCGAGATTCAATACACCGGCCGCGAGCCGACTTGTCTCCAATGGGATATCGCTGCCTCGGGCACCACATGTTTCGTCTCCGGTGATTCTACGTTTTCGAATCAGACGCAAAACTGATAGTTAATTGTAACGTTCAGGGCCTCCTAATGACGATTAAGCACTCAAATTGCGTCGTGATTCAATACATCGTCCTCCAGCCGACTTGTGTCCAATGGGTATTGCTGCCTAGGGCACCATATGGTCCTTCTCCTGTGAGTCTAGATTTTCGAATTCGACGTGAAACTGTCCGTTAATTGTAACGTTTAGGGCCTCCTAATGACGATGGAGCACTCTAATTGCGTCGCGAATCAATACATCGTCCTCCGGCGGACTGGTCCCCAAGGGGATATTGCTGCTTCGGGCACCTTATGGTCCGTCTCCAGTGAGCCTAGATTTTCGAATCCGACGAAAAACTGATCGTTAATTGTATCATTCAGGGCCTCCTAGTTACGATGGAACACTCAAATTGCGTCGCGATCCAATATATCGTCCTCCAGCCGACTTGTCTCCAAGGGTCTAATGCTGCCTGGGGCACGCTATGATCGTTCTCCTGTGAGTCTATATTTTCGAATCCGACGCAAAACTGATAGTGAATTGTAACGTTCAGGGCCTCCTAAAGACGATGGAACACTCAAATTGCGTCGAGATTCAATACATCGGCCTCCAGCCGACGTGTCTCCTAGGGTTTGTTGCTGCCTCTGGCACCATATGGTCGTTCTCCTGTGAGTCTAGCCTTTGGACCCGACGCATAACTGATATTTAATTGTAACGTTCAGCGCCTCCTAATGACGATGGAACACTCACATTGCGTCGAGATTCACTACATCGTCCTCCAGCCGACTTGTCTCCAAGGGGATATCGCTACCTCGGGCACCACATGGTCCGTCTCCGGTGATTCTACGTTTTCGAATCCGACGGAAAACTGATACTTAATCGTAACGTTCAGGGCCTCCTAATGACGATGGAGCACTCAAATTGCGTCGAGATTCAATACATCGGCCGCCAGCCGACTTGTCTCCAAGGGGATGTTGCTGCCTCGGGCACCATATGGTCCGTCTCCTGTGAGCCTAGATTTTTGAACCCGACGCGAAACTAATAATTAATTGTTACGTTCAGTGCCTCCTAATGACGATGGAGCACTCAAATTGCGTCGCGATTCAATACATCGTCCTCCAGAGGACTGCTCTTGATGGGGATATAGCCTCGGGCACCTTAAAATCGTTCACCTGTGAGTCTAGATTTTCGAACCCGATGCAAAACTGATAGATAATTGCAACGCTCAGGGCCACCTAATGACGATGGAACACTCAAATTGCGTCGAGATTCAATACATCGGCCTCGAGCCGTTTTGTCTCCATCGGTCTATTGCTGCCTCGGCACCTTATGATTGATCTCCTGTGTGTCTAGATATTCGAATCCGACGCAAAACTGATAGTTAATTGTAACGCTCAGGGCCTCGTAATGACGATGGAGCACTCAAATTGCGTCGTGATTCAATATATCGGCCTGCAGCCGACTTGTCTCCAAGATTATATTCCTGTCTCGGGCACCATATGAGCCTTCTCCTGTGAGTCTAGATTTTCAAAAAAAAATGGTTCAAATGGCTCTGAGCACTATGGGACTCAACTGCTGTGGTCATAAGTCCCCTAGAACTTAGAACTACTTAAACCTAACTAACCTAAGGACAGCACACAACACCCAGCCATCACGAGGCAGAGAAAATCCCTGACCCCGCCGGGAATCGAACCCGGGAACCCGGGGGTGGGAAGCGAGAACGCTACCGCACGACCACGAGATGCGGGCCTAGATTTTCAAATCCGACGCAAAAAATGATAGTGAATTGTAACATTCAGGGCCTCCTAATGACGATGGAACACTCAAATTGCGTCGAGAGTCAATACATCGTACTCCAGCCGACTTGTCTCCAAGGGTCAATTGCTGCCTCGGGCACCTTATGGTCGTTCTCCTGTGAGTTTAGATTTTCGAATCCGACGCAAAAATGATAGATAATTGTAACGTTCAGCGCCTCCTAATGACGATGGAACACTCAAATTGCGTCGAGAGTCAATACATCGATCTCCAGCCGACTTGTCTACAATGGGATATTGCTGCCTCAGGCTTTCTTGTGGTCCGTCTCCTATGAGTCTACATTTTCGAATCCGACGCGAAACTGATAGTTAATTGTAGCGTTCAGGGCCTCCTATTGCCGATGGAACACTCAAATTGCGTCGAGATTCAATACTTCGGCATTCAGCTAACTTGTCTCCAAGAGTCTATTGTGCCTCGGGCACCTTATGGTCGTTCTCCTGTGAGTCTAGGTTTTCGAATCCGACGCAAAACATAGTTAATTGTAACGTTCGGATCCTCCTATTGACGATGGAACACTCAAATTGCGTGAGATTCACTACATCGTCCTCCAGCCGACTTGTCCCCAAGGGGATATCGCTGCCTCGGGCACCACATGGTCCGTCTCCGGTGATTCTACGTTTTCGAATCCGACGCAAAACTGATAGATAATTGTAACGTTCACGGCCTCCTAATGACGATGGAACACTCAAATTGCGTTGCGATTCAATACATCGGCCTCCAGCCGACTTGTCTCCAAGGGTCTATTGCTGCCTCGGGCACCTTATGGTCGTTCTCCTGTGAGTCTAGATTTTCAAATCCGACGCAAAAATGATAGTGAATTGTAACGTTCAGAGCCTCCTAATGACGATAGGACACTCAAACTGCGTCGAGATTCAGTACATCGTCCTCCAGCCGACTTGTCTCCAAGGGGATATCGCTGCCTCGCGCACCACATGGTCCGTCTCCGGTGATTCTACGTTTTCGAATCAGACGCAAAACTGATAGTTAATTGTAACGTTCAGGATCACCTAATGACGATGGAACACTCAAATTGCGTCGAGTCTCAATACATCGTCCTCCAGCCGACTCTCCTCCAAGGGTCTGTTGCTGCCTCGGGCACCTTATGGTCGTTCTCCTGTGAGTCTAGGTTTTCGAATCCGACGCAAAAATGATAGTTAATTGTAACGTTCAGGGCCTCCCAATGACGATGGAACACTCAAATTGCGTCGAGATTCAATACATCGTCCTCCAGCCGACTTGTCTCCATGGGGATATTGCTGCCTCGGGCTCCTTATGGTCGCTGTCCTGTGAGTCTTGATTTTCGAAACCGATGCGAAACTGATTGCTAATTGTAACGTTCGGGGCCTCCAAATGACGATGGAACACTCAAATTGCGTCGAGATTCAATATATCGGTATTCAGCCAATTTGTCTCCAAGGGTCTATTGCTGCATGGGGCTCCTTAAGATCAATCTCCTGTGAGTGTGGATATTAGAATCCGACGCAAAACTGATAGTTAATTGTAATGTTCAGGGCCTCTTAATGACAATGGAACACTCAAATTGCGTCGAGATTCAATACATCGGCCGCCAGCCGACTTGTCTCCAAGATGATATCGCTGCCTCGGGCACCACATGGTTCGTCTCCGGTGATTCTACGTTTTCGAATCAGACGCAAAACTGATAGTTAATTGTAACGTTCAGGGCCTCCTAATGACGATTAAGCACTCAAATTGCGTCGTGATTCAATACATCGTTCTCCAGCGGATTGGTCTCCATGGGGATATTGCTGTCTCGGACACCTAATGGTCCGTCTCCAGTGAGTCTAGATTTTCGAACCCTGACGCAAAACTGATTGTTAATTAAAACGTTCAGGGGCACCTACTGACGATGGAACACTCAAAATGCGTCGAGATTCAATACATCGTCCTCCAGCCGACTTGTGTCAAATGGGTATTGCTGCCTCGGGCACCATATGGTCCTTCTCCAGTGAGTCTAGATTTTCGAATTCGACGTGAAACTGTTCGTTAATTGTAACGTTTAGGGTCTCGTAATGACGATGGAGCACTCTAATTGCGTCGCGAATCAATACATCGTCCTCCGGCGGACTGGTCCCCAAGGGGATATTGCTGCTTCGGGCACCTTATGGTCCGTCTCCAGTGAGTCTAGATTTTCGAATCCGACGAAAAACTGATCGTTAATTGTAACATTCAGGGCCTCCTAGTTACGATGGAACACTCAAATTGCGGCGCGATCCAATATATCGTCCTCCAGCCGACTTGTCTCCAAGGGTCTAATGCTGCCTGGGGCACGCTATGATCGTTCTCCTGTGAGTCTATATTTTCGAATCCGACGCAAAACTGATAGTGAATTGTAACGTTCAGGGCCTCCTAAAGACGATGGAACACTCAAATTGCGTCGAGATTCAATACATCGGCCTCCAGCCGACTTGTCTCCTAGGGTTTGTTGCTGCCTCTGGCACCTTATGGTCGTTCTCCTGTGAGTCTAGCCTTTGGACCTGACGCATAACTGATATTTAATTGTAACGTTCAGCGCCTCCTAATGACGATGGAACACTCACATTGCGTCGAGATTTAAAACATCGTCCTCCAGCCCACTTGTGTCCAAAGGGATATTGCTGCCTCGGGCACCATATGGTCTTTCTCCTGTGAGTCTAGATTTTCGAATCCGACGCGAAACTGATCGTTAATTGTAACGTTAAGGGTCTCTTAATGACGATGGAGCACTCAAATTTCGTCGAGATTCAAAACATCGGCCTCGAGCCGACTTGTCTCCAAGGGTCTATTGCTGCCTCGGGCACCACATGGTCCGTCTCCGGTGATTCTACGTTTTCGAATCCGACGGAAAACTGATAGTTAATCGTAACGTTCAGGGCCTCCTAATGACGATGGAGCACTCAAATTGCGTCGAGATTCAATACATCGGCCGCCAGCCGTCTTGTCTCCAAGGGGATTTTGCTGCCTCGGGCACCATATGGTCCGTCTCCTGTGAGCCTAGATTTTTGAACCCGACGCGAAACTAATAATTAATTGTTACGTTCAGTGCCTCCTAATGACGATGGAACACTCAAATTGCGTCGAGAGTCAATACATCGATCTCCAGCCGACTTGTCTACAATGGGATATTGCTGCCTCACGCTTCATGTGGTCCGTCTCCTGTGAGTCTACAGTTTCGAATCCGACGCGAAACTGATAGTTAATTGTAACGTTCAGGGCCTCCTATTGCCGATGGAACACTCAAATTGCGTCGAGATTCAATACTTCGGCATTCAGCTAACTTGTCTCCAAGAGTCTATTGTGCCTCGGGCACCTTATGGTCGTTCTCCTGTGAGTCTAGGTTTTCGAATCCGACGCAAAACATAGTTAATTGTAACGTTCAGAACCTCCTATTGACGATGGAACACTCAAATTGCGTGAGATTCAGTACATCGTCCTCCAGCCGACTTGTCTCCAAGGGGATATCGCTGCCTCGCGCACCACATGGTCCGTCTCCGGTGATTCTACGTTTTCGAATCAGACGCAAAACTGATAGTTAATTGTAACGTTCAGGGGCACCTAATGACGATGGAACACTCAAATTGCGTCGAGTCTCAATACATCGTCCTCCAGCCGACTCTCCTCCAAGGGTCTGTTGCTGCCTCGGGCACCTTATGGTCGTTCTCCTGTGAGTCTAGGTTTTCGAATCCGACGCAAAAATGATAGTTAATTGTAACGTTCAGGGCCTCCCAATGACGATGGAACACTCAAATTGCGTCGAGATTCAATACATCGGCCTCCAGCCGACTTGTCTCCTAGGGTCTGTTGCCGCCTCTGGCACCTTATGGTCGTTCTCCTGTGAGTCTAGCCTTTGGACCCGACGCATAACTGATATTTAATTGTAACGTTCAGCGCCTCCTAATGACGATGGAACACTCACATTGCGTCGAGATACAATACATCGTCCTCCAGCCGACTTGTGTCCAAAGGGATATTGCCGCCTCGGGCACCATATGGTCATTCTCCTGTGAGTCTAGATTTTCGTATCCGACGCGAAACTGATCGTTAGTGTACTGTTAAGAACCTCCGAATGACGATGGAGCACTCAAATTTTTGTCGAGATTCAAAACATCGGCCTCGAGCCGACTTGTCTCCTAGGGTCTATTGCTGCCTCGGGCACCTTATGGTCGTTCTCCTGTGAGTCTAGATTTTCGAATCCGACGCAAAACAGATATTTAATTGTAACGTTCAGGGCCTCCTAATGACGAAGAAAAACTGAAATTGCGACGAGATTCACTACATCGTCCTCCAGCCGACTTGTCAACAAGGGGATATTGCTGAATCGGGCACCATATGGTCCGTCTCCTGTGAGCCTAGATTTTTGAAAACGACGCGAAACTAATAATTAATTGTTACGTTCAGGGCCTCCTAATGACGATGGAGCACTCAAATTGCGTCGCGATTCAATACATCGTCCTCCAGAGGACTGGTCTCCAAGGGGATATAGCCTCGGGCACCTTAAAATCGTTCACCTGTGAGTCTAGATTTTCGAACCCGACGCAAAACTGATAGATAATTGTAACGCTCAGGGCCACCTAATGACGATGGAACACTCAAATTGCGTCGAGATTCAATACATCGGCCTCGAGCCGACTTGTCTCCATGGGTCTATTGCTGCCTCGGCACCTCATGATTGTTCTCCTGTGTGTCTAGATATTCGATTCCGACGCAAAACTGATAGTTAATTGTAACGCTCAGGGCCTCGTAATGTCGATGGAGCACTCAAACTGCGTCGTGATTCAATACAACCGCCTCCAGCCGACTTGTCTCCAAGGGTATATCGCTGTCTCGGGCACCATATGAGCCTTCTCCTGTGAGTCTAGATTTTCGAATCCGACGCAAAAATGATAGTGAATTGTAACATTCAGGGCCTCCTAATGACGATAAAACACTTAAATTGCGTCGAGAGTCAATACATCGTACTCCAGCCGACTTGTCTCCAGGGGTCTATTGCTGCCTCGTTCACCTTATGGTCGTTCTCCTGTGAGTCTAGATTTTCGAATCCGACGCAAAAATGATAGTTAATTGTAACGTTCAGGGCCTCCTAATGACGATGGAACACTCAAATTGCGTCGAGATTCAATACATCGTCCTCCAGCCGACTTGTCTCCAAGGGGATATCGCTGCCTCGCGCACCTCATGGTCTGTCTCCGGTGATTCTACGTTTTCGAATCAGACGCAAAACTGATAGTTAATTGTAACTTTCAGGGGCACCTAATGACGATGGAACACTCAAATTGCGCCGAGTTTCAATACATCGTCCTCCAGCCGACTTGTCTCCAAGGGTCTGTTGCTGCCTCGGGCACCTTATGGTCGTTCTCCTGTGAGTCTAGGTTTTCGAATCCGACGCAAAAATGATAGTTAATTGTAACGTTCAGGGCCTCCCAATTACGATGGAACACTCAAATTGCGTCGAGATTCAATACATCGGCCTCCAGCCGACTTGTCTCCAAGGGTCTCTTGCTGCCTCGGGCACCAAATGGTACTTCTCCTGTGGGTCTAGATTTTCGCATCCGACGCGAAATTGATCGTTAATTGTAACGTTCAGAGCCTCCTAAAGACGAAGGAACACTCAAATTGCGTCGAGATTCAGTACATCGTCCTCCAGCCGACTTGTCTTCCAGGGTCTATTGCTGCCTCGGGCACCTTATGGTCAATCTCCTGTGCGTCTAGATTTTCGAATCCGACGCATAACTGATAGATAATTGTAACATTCAGGGCCTCCCAGTTACGATAGAACACTCAAATTGCGTCGCGATCCAATATATCGTCCTCCAGCCGACTTGTCTCCAAGGGTCTATTGCTGCCTGGGGCTCCTTATGATCGTTCTCCTGTGAACCTAGATTTACGAATCCGACGCAAAACTGATAGTTAATTGTAGCGATCAGGGCCTCGTAATGACGATGGAACACTCAAATTGCTTCGAGATTCAATACATCGTCCTCCAGCCGACTTGTCTCCATGGGGATGTTGCTGCCTCGGGCTCCTTATGGTCGCTGTCCTGTGAGTCTTGATTTTCGAAACCGATATGAAACTGATTGCTAATTGTAACGTTCGGGGCCTCCAAATGACGATGGAACACTCAAATTGCGTCGAGATTCAATATATCGGTATTCAGCCAATTTGTCTCCAAGGGTCTATTGCTGCATGGGGCTCCTTAAGATCAATCTCCTGTGAGTCTGGATATTAGAATCCGACGCAAAACTGATAGTTAATTGTAATGTTCAGGGCCTCTTAATGGCAATGGAACACTCAAATTGCGTCGAGATTCAATACATCGGCCGCCAGCCGACTTGTCTCCAAGGGGATATCGCTGCCTCGGGCACCACATGGTTCGTCTCCGGTGATTCTACGTTTTCGAATCAGACGCAAAACTGATAGTTATTTGTAACGTTCAGTGCCTCCTAATGACGATTAAGCACTCAAATTGCGTCGTGATTCAATACATCGTTCTCCAGCGGATTGGTCTCCATGGGGATATTGCTGTCTCGGACACCTAATGGTCCGTCTCCAGTGAGTCTAGATTTTCGAACCCGACGCAAAACTGAGTGTTAATTAAAACGTTCAGAGGCACCTACTGACGATGGAACGCTCAAATTGCGTCGAGATTCAATACATCGTCCTCCAGCCGACTTGTGCCAAATGGGTATTGCTGCCTCGGGCACCATATGGTCCTTCTCCTGTGAGTCTAGATTTTCGAATTCGACGTGAAACTGTTCGTTAATTGTAACGTTTAGGGCCTCCTAATGACGATGGAGCACTCTAATTGCGTCGCGAATCAATACATCGTCCTCCGGCGGACTGGTCCCCAAGGGGATATTGCTGCTTCGGGCACCTTATGGTCCGTCTCCAGTGAGTCTAGATTTTCGAATCCGACGAAAAACTGATCGTTAATTGTAAGATTCAGGGCCTCCTAGTTACGATGGAACGCTCAAATTGCGTCGCGATCCAATATATCGTCCTCCAGCCGACTTGTCTCCAAGGGTCTAATGCTGCCTGGGGCACGCTATGATCGTTCTCCTGTGAGTCTATATTTTCGAATCCGACGCAAAACTGATAGTGAATTGTAACGTTCAGGGCCTCCTAAAGACGATGGAACACTCAAATTGCGTCGAGATTCAATACATCGGCCTCCAGCCGACTTGTCTCCTAGGGTTTGTTGCTGCCTCTGGCACCTTATGGTCGTTCTCCTGTGAGTCTAGCCTTTGGAACCGACGCATAACTGATATTTAATTGTAACGTTCAGCGCCTCCTAATGACGATGGAACACTCACATTGCGTCGAGATTCAATACATCGTACTCCAGCCGACTTGTGTCCAAAGGGATATTGCTTCCTCGGGCACCATATGGTCTTTCTCCTATGAGTCTAGATTTTCGAATCCGACGCGAAACTGATCGTTAATTGTAACGTTAAGGGCCTCTTAATGACGATGGAGCACTCAAATTTCGTCGAGATTCAAAACATCGGCCTCGAGCCGACTTGTCTCCAAGGGTCTATTGCTGCCTCGGGCACCTTATGGTGGTTCTCCTGTGAGTCTAGATTTTCGAATCCGACGCAAAACAGATAGTTAATTGTAACGTTCAGGGCCTCCTAATGACGAAGGAAAACTGAAATTGCGACGAGATTCACTACATCGTCCTCCAGCCGACTTGTCTCCAAGGGGATATCGCTACCTCGGGCATCACATGGTCCGTCTCCGGTGATTCTACATTTTCGAATCCGACGGAAAACTGATAGTTAATCGTAACGTTCAGGGCCTCCTAATGACGATGGAGCACTCAAATTGCGTCGCGATTCAATACATCGTCCTCCAGAGGACTGGTCTCCAAGGGGATATAGCCTCAGGCACCTTAAAATCGTTCACCTGTGAGTCTAGATTTTCGAACCCGTCGCAAAACTGATAGATAATTGTAACGCTCAGGGCCACCTAATGACGATGGAACACTCAAATTGCGTCGAGATTCAATACATCGGCCTCGAGCCGTTTTGTCTCCATCGGTCTATTGCTGCCTCGGCACCTTATGATTGTTCTCCAGTGTGTCTAGATATTCGAATCCGACGCAAAACTGATAGTTAATTGTAACGCTCAGGGCCCCGTAATGACGATCGAGCACTCAAATTGCGTCGTGATTCAATATATCGGCCTGCAGCCGACTTGTCTCCAAGATTATATTCCTGTCTCGGGCACCATATGAGCCTTCTCCTGTGAGTCTAGATTTTCAAAAAAAAAATGGTTCAAATGGCTCTGAGCACTATGGGACTCAACTGCTGTGGTCATAAGTCCCCTAGAACTTAGAACTACTTAAATCTAACTAACCTAAGGACAGCACACAACACCCAGCCATCACGAGACAGAGAAAATCCCTGACCCCGCCGGGAATCGAACCCGGGAACCCGGGGGTGGGAAGCGAGAACGCTACCGCACGACCACGAGATGCGGGCCTAGATTTTCAAATCCGACGCAAAAAATGATAGTGAATTGTAACATTCAGGGCCTCCTAATGACGATGGAACACTCAAATTGCGTCGAGAGTCAATACATCGTACTCCTGCCGACTTGTCTCCAAGGGTCTATTGCTGCCTCGGGCACCTTATGGTCGTTCTCCTGTGAGTCTAGATTTTCGAATCCGACGCAAAAATGATAGATAATTGTAACGTTCAGCGCCTCCTAATGACGATGGAACACTCAAATTGCGTCGAGAGTCAATACATCGATCTCCAGCCGACTTGTCTACAATGGGATATTGCTGCCTCAGGCTTCATGTGGTCCGTCTCCTGTGAGTCTACATTTTCGAATCCGACGCGAAACTGATAGTTAATTGTAACGTTCAGGGCCTCCTATTGCCGATGGAACACTCAAATTGCGTCGAGATTCAATACTTCGACATTCAGCTAACTTGTCTCCAAGAGTCTATTGTGCCTCTGGCACCTTATGGTCGTTCTCCTGTGAGTCTAGGTTTTCGAATCCGACGCAAAACATAGTTAATTGTAACGTTCAGATCCTCCTATTGACGATGGAACACTCAAATTGCGTGAGATTCACTACATCGTCCTCCAGCCGACTTGTCCCCAAGGGGATATCGCTGCCTCGGGCACCACATGGTCAGTCTCCGGTGATTCTACGTTTTCGAATCCGACGCAAAACTGATAGATAATTGTAACGTTCAGGGCCTCCTAATGACGATGGAGCACTCAAATTGCGTTGCGATACAATACATCGTACTCCAGCGGACTTGTCTCCAAGGGTCTATCGCTGCCTAGGTCACCTTATGATCGTTCTGCTGTGAGTGTAGATTTTCGAACCCGACACAAAAGTGATAGTTAATTATAACGATCAAGGCCACATAATGACGATGGGACACTCAAATTCCGTCGCGATTCAATACATCGGCCTCCAGCCGACTTGTCTCCAAGGGTCTATTGCTGCCTCGGGCACCTTATGGTCGTTCTCCTGTGAGTCTAGATTTTCGAATCCGACGCAAAAATGATAGTGAATTGTTACGTTAAGAGCCTCCTAATGACGATAGAACACTCAAACTGCGTCGAGATTCAGTACATCGTCCTCCAGCCGACTTGTCTCCAAGGGGATATCGCTGCCTCGCGCACCACATGGTCCGTCTCCGGTGATTCTACGTTTTCGAATCAGACGCAAAACTGATAGTTAATTGTAACGTTCAGGGCCTCCCAATGACGATGGAACACTCAAATTTCGTCGAGATTCAAAACATCGGCCTTGAGCCGACTTGTCTCCAACGGTCTATTGCTGCCTCGGGAACCTTATGGTCGTTCTCCTGTGAGTCTAGATTTTCGAATCCGACGCAAAACAGATATTTAATTGTAACGTTCTGGGCCTCCTAATGACGAAGAAAAACTGAAATTGCGACGAGATTCACTACATCGTCCTCCAGCCGACTTGTCTCCAAGGGGATATTGCTGCCTCGGGCACCATATGGTCCGTCTCCTGTGAGCCTAGATTTTTGAAAACGACGCGAAACTAATAATTAATTGTTACGTTCAGGGCCTCCTAATGTCGATGGAGCACTCAAATTGCGTCGCGATTCAATACATCGTCCTCCAGAGAACTGGTCTCCAAGGGGATATAGCCTCGGGCACCTTAAAATCGTTCACCTGTGAGTCTAGATTTTCGAACCCGACGCAAAACTGATAGATAATTGTAACGCTCAGGGCCACCTAATGACGATGGAACACTCAAATTGCGTCGAGATTCAATACATCGGCCTCGAGCCGACTTGTCTCCATGGGTCCATTGCTGCCTCGGCACCTTATGATTGTTCTCCTGTGTGTCTAGATATTCGATTCCGACGCAAAACTGATAGTTAATTGTAACGCTCAGGGCCTCGTAATGTCGATGGAGCACTCAAACTGCGTCGTGATGCAATACAACCGCCTCCAGCCGACTTGTCTCCAAGGGTATATCGCTGTCTCGGGCACCATATGAGCCTTCTCCTGTGAGTCTAGATTTTCGAATCCGACGCAAAAATGATAGTGAATTGTAACATTCAGGGCCTCCTAATGACGATAAAACACTTAAATTGTGCCGAGAGTCAATACATCGTACTCCAGCCGAATGGTCTCCAAGGGTCTATTGCTGCCTCGTTCACCTTATGGTCGTTCCCCTGTGAGTCTAGATTTTCGAATCCGACGCAAAAATGATAGTTAATTGTAACGTTCAGGGCCTCCTAATGACGATGGAACACTCAATTTGCGTCGAGATTCAATACATCGGCCTCCAGCTGACTTGTCTCCAAGGGTCTATTGCTGCCTGGGGCACCTTATGATCGTTCTCCTGTGACTCTAGATTTTCGAATACGACCCAAAAATGATACTTAATTGTAACGTTCAGCGCCTCCTAATGACGATGGAACACTCAAATTGCGTCGAGAGTCAATACATCGATATCCAGCCGACTTGTCTACAATGGGATATTGCTGCTTCAGGCTTCATGTGGTCCGTCTCCTGTGAGTCTACATTTTCGAATCCGACGCGAAACTGATAGTTAATTGTAACGTTCAGGGCCTCCTATTGCCGATGGAACACTGAAATTGCGTCGAGATTCAATACTTCGGCATTCAGCCAACTTGTCTCCAAGAGTCTATTGTGCCTCGGGCACCTTATGGTCGTTCTCCTGTGAGTCTAGATTTTCGAATCCGACAAAAAACTGATAGTTAATTGTAACATTCAGGGCCTCCTAATGACGATGGAACACTCAAATTGCGTCGAGATTCAATACATCGTCCTCCAGCCGACTTGTCTCCATGGGGATATCGCTGCCTCGCGCACCACATGGTCTGTCTCCGGTGATTCTACGTTTTCGAATCAGACGCAAAACTGATTGTTAATTGTAACGTTCAGGGGCACCTAATGACGATGGAACACTCAAATTGCGCCGAGTTTCAATACATCGTCCTCCAGCCGACTTGTCTCCAAGGGTCTGTTGCTGCCTCGGGCACCTTATGGCCGTTCTCCTGTGAGTCTAGGTTTTCGAATCCGACGCAAAAATGATAGTTAATTGTAACGTTCAGGGCCTCCCAATGACGATGGAACACTCAAATTGCGTCGAGATTCAATACATCGGCCTCCAGCCGACTTGTCTCCAAGGGTCTATTGCTGCCTCGGGCACCTTATGGTCGATCTCCTGTGCGTCTAGATTTTCGAATCCGACGCATAACTGATAGTTAATCGTAACGTTCAGAGCCTCCTAATGACGAATGAACACTCAAATTGCGTCGAGATTTAATACATTGTCCTCCAGCGGACTGGTCTAGAAGGGGATATTGCTGCTTCGGGTACCTTATGGTCCGTCTCCAGTGAGTCTAGTTTTTCGAGTCCGACGAAAAACTGATAGATAATTGTAAGATTCAGGGCCTCCCAGTTACGATAGAACACTCAAATTGCGTCGCGACCCAATATATCGTCCTCCAGCCGACTTGTCTCCAAATGTCTATTGCTGCCTGGGGCTCCTTATGATCGTTCTCCTGTGAACCTAGATTTACGAATCCGACGCAAAACTGATAGTTAATTGTAGCGATCAGGGCCTCGTAATGACGATGGAACACTCAAATTGCTTCGAGATTCAATACATCGTCCTCCAGCCGACTTGTCTCCATGGGGATATTGCTGCCTCAGGCTCCTTATGGTCGCTGTCCTGTGAGTCTTGATTTTCGAAACCGACGCGAAACTGATTGCTAATTGTAACGTTCGGGGCCTCCAAATGACGATGGAACACTCAAATTGCGTCGAGATTCAATATATCGGTATTCAGCCGATTTGTCTCCAAGGGTCTATTGCTGCATGGGGCTCCTTAAGATCGATCTCCTGTGAGTCTGGATATTAGAATCCGACTCAAAACTGATAGTTTATTGTAATGATCAGGGCCACTTAATGACGATGGACCACTCAAATTGCGTCGAGATTCAATACATCGGCCGCCAGCCGACTTGTCTCCAAAGGGATATCGCTGCCTAGGGCACCACATGGTCCACCTCCGGTGATTCTACGTTTTCGAATCAGACGCAAAACTGATAGTTAATTGTAACTTTCAGGGTCTCCTAATGACGATGGAGCACTCAAATTGCGTCGTGATTCAATACAACATTCTCCAGCGGATTGGTCTCCATGGGGATATTGCTGTCTCGGGCACCTAATAGTCCGTCTCCAGTGATTCTAGATTTTCGATCCCGACGCAAAACTGATTGTTAATTAAAACGTTCAGAGGCACCTATTGACGATGGAACTCAAATTGCGTCGAGATTCAATACATCGTCCTCCAGCCGACTTGTGTCCAATGGGGTATTGCTGCCTCGGGCACCGTATGGTCCATCTCCTGTGAGTCTAGATTTTCGAATCCGACGCGAAACTGTTCGTTAATTGTAACGTTTAGGGCCTCCTAATGACGATGGAGCACTCTAATTGCGTCGCGAATCAATACATCGTCCTCCGGCGGACTGGTCCCCAAGGGGATATTGCTGCTTCGGGCACCTTATTGTCCGTCTCCAGTGAGTCTAGATTTTCGAATCCGACGAAAAACTGATCGTTAATTGTAAGATTCAGGGCCTCCTAGTTACGATGGAACACTCAAATTGCGTCGCGATCCAATATATCGTCCTCCAGCCGACTTGTCTCCAAGGGTCTATTGCTGCCTGGGGCACGCTATGATCGTTCTCCTGTGAGTCCAGATTTTCGAATCCGACGCGAAACTGATCGTTAATTGTAACGTTAAGGGCCTCCTAATGACGATGGAACACTCAAATTACGTCAAGATTCAATACATCGGCATTCAGACAACTTGTCTCCAAGAGTCTATTGCTGCCTCGGACACCTTATGGTCGTTATCCTGTGAGTCTAGATTTTCGAATCCGACGCGAAACTAATAATTAATTGTAACGTTCAGGGCCTCCTAATGACGATGGAGCACTCAAATTGCGTCGAGATTCAATACATCGGCATCCAGCCGACATGTCTCCAAGGGGATATTGCTGTCTCGGGCACCATATGGTCCGTCTCCTGTGAGCCTAGATTTTTGAACCCGACGCGAAACTAATAATTAATTGTAACGTTCAGGGCCTCCTAATGACGATGGAGCACTCAAATTGCGTCGAGATTCAATACATCGGCATCCAGCCGACACGTCTCCAAGGGGATATTGCTGTCTCGGGCACCAAATGGTCCGCCTCCTGTGAGTCTAGATTTTTGAATCCGACGCGAAACTGATAGTTGTTTGTAACGTTCAGGGCCGATAAATGACGATGGAACACTCAAATTGCGTCGAGATTCAATACATCGGCCTCGAGCCGACTTGTCTCCAAGGGTCTATTGCTGCCTCGGGCACCTTATGATTGTTCTCCTGTGAGTCTAGATTTTCGAATCCGACGCAAAACTGATAGTTAATTGTAACGCGTTAAGGCCTCCTAATTACGATGGAGCACTCAAATTGTGTCGTGATTGAATACATCGGCCTCCAGCCGACTTGTCCCCAAGGGTATATTGCTGTCTCGGGCACCATATGAGCCTTCTCCTGTGAGTCTAGATTTTCGAATCCGACGCAAAAATGATAGTGAATTGTAACATTCAGGGCCTCCTAATGACGAAGGAACACTCAAATTGCGTCGAGATTCAATACATCGTCCTTCAGCCGACTTATCTCCAAGGGGGAAATTGCTGTCTCGGGCACCATATGATCCTTCTCCTGTGAGTAGATTTTCGAATCCGACGCTAAAATGATAGTTAATTGTAACGTTTAGCGCCTCCTAATGACGATGGAACACTCAAATTGCGTCGAGAGTCAATACATCGTAGTCCATCCGACTTGTCTCCAAGGGTCTATTGCTGCCTCGGGCACCTTATGGTCGTTCTCCTGTGAGTCTAGATTTTCGAATCCGATGCAAAAATGATAGTTAATTGTAACGTTCAGGGCCTCCTAATGACGATGGAACACTCAAATTGCGTCGAGATTCAATACATCGGCCTCCAGCCGACTTGTCTCCAAGGGTATATTGCTTTCTCGGGCACCATATGAGCCTTCTCCTGTGAGTCTACATTTTCGAATCCGACGCAAAAATGATAGTGAATTGTAACGTTCAGAGCCTCCTAATGACGACAGACCACTCAAATTGCGTCGAGATTCAGTACATCGTCCTCCAGCCGACTTGTCTCCAAGGGGATATCGCTGCCTTGGGCACCACATGGTCCGTCTCCGGTGATTCTACGTTTTCGAATCACACGCAAAACTGACAGTTAATTGTAACGTTCAGGGGCACCTAATGACGATGGAACACTCAAATTGCGTCGAGTTTCAATACATCGTCCTCCAGCCGACTTGTCTCCATGGGGATATTTGCTGCCTCGGGCTCCTTATGGTCGTTGTCCTGCGAGTCTTGATTTTCGAAACCGACGCGAAACTGATTGCTAATTGTAACGTTTGGGGCCTCTAAATGACGATGGAACACTCAAATTGCATCGAGATTCAAAATATCGGTATTCAGCCGATTTGTCTCCAAGGGTCTATTGCTGCATGGGGCTCCTTAAGATCGATCTCCTATGAGTCTGGATATTAGAATCCGACGCAAAACTGATAGTTAATTGTAATGTTCAGGGCCTCCTAATGACGATGGAGCACTCAAATTGCGTTGTGATTCAACACATCTTTCTCCAGCGGATTGCTCTCCATGGCGATATTGCTGCCTGGGGCACCTTATGGTCGGTCTCCTGTGAGTCTAGATTATCGAATCCGACGCAAAGATGATAGTTAATTGTAAAGTTCAGGGCCTCCCAATGACAATGGAACACTCAAATTGCGTCGAAATTCAATACATCGGCCTCCAGCCGACTTGTCTCCAAGGGTCTGTTGCTGCCTCGGGCGCCATATGGTACTTCTCCTGTGAGTCTAGATTTTCGAATCCGATGCGAAATTGATCGTTAATTGTAACGTTCAGGGCCTCCTAATGACGATGGAACACTCAAATTGCGTCGAGAATCAATACATCGGCCTCCAGCCAATTTGTCTCCAAGGGGATATCTCTGCCTCGGGCACCATACGGTTCGTCTCCTGGTAGTCTAGATTTTCGAATACGACCCAAAAATGATACTTAATTGTAACGTTCAGCGCCTCCTAATGACGATGGAACACTCAAATTGCGTCGAGAGTCAATACATCGTCCTCCAGCCGACTTGTCTCCAAGGAAATATCGCTGCCTCGGGCACCACATGGTCCGTCTACGGTGATACTACGTTTTCTAATCCGACGCAAAACTGGTAGTTAATTGTAACATTCAGGTCCTCCTAATGACGATGGAACACTCAAATTGCCTCGCGATCCAATAAATCGTCCTCCAGCCGACTTGTCTCCAAGGGTCTATTGCTGCCTCGGACTCGATGTGGTCCGTCTCCTGTGAGTCTAGATTTTCGAATCCGACGCAAAAATGTTATTGAATTGTAACGTTCAGCGCCTCCTAATGACGATAGAACACTCAAATTGCGTCGGGATTCAGTACATCGTCCTCCAGCCGACTTGCCTCCAAGGGTCTATTGCTGCCTCGGGCACCAAATGGTCCTTCACCTGTGAGTCTAGATTTTCGAATCCGACGCAAAACTGATAGTTAATTGTAACGTTGATGGCCTCCTAATGACGATTGAACACTCAAATTGCGTCGAGATTCAATACATCGTCCTCCAGCGGACTGGTCTCCAATGGGATATTGCTGCTTCGGGTACCTTATGGTCCGTCTACAGTAAGTCTAGTTTTTCGAATCCGACGAAAAACTGATAGTTAATTGTAACATTCAGGGCCTCCTAGTTACGATAGAACACTCAAATTGCGTCGCGATCCAATATATCGTCCTCCAGCCGACTTGTCTCCAAGGGTCTATTGCTGCCTGGGGCTCCTTATGATCGTTCTCCTGTGATCCTAGATTTTCAAATACGACGCAAAATTGATAGTTAATTGTAGCGATCAGGGCCTCCTAATGACGATGGAACATTCAAATTGCGTCGAGATTCAATACATCGTCCTCCAGCCGACTTGTCTCCATGGGGATATTTGCTGCCTCGGGCTCCTTATGGTCGTTGTCCTGTGAGTCTTGATTTTCGAAACCGACGCGAAACTGATTGCTAATTGTAACGTTTGGGGCCTCTAAATGACGATGGAACACTCAAATTGCATCGAGATTCAAAATATCGGTATTCAGCCGATTTGTCTCCAAGGGTCTATTGCTGCATGGGGCTCCTTAAGATCGATCTCCTATGAGTCTGGATATTAGAATCCGACGCAAAACTGATAGTTAATTGTAATGTTCAGGGCCTCCTAATGACGATGGAGCACTCAAATTGCGTCGTGATTCAATACATCGTCCTCCAGCGGATTGGTCTCCATGGCGATATTGCTGCCTCGGGCACCTTATGGTCGGTCTCCTGTGAGTCTAGATTTTCGAATCCGACGCAAAGATGATAGTCAATTGTAACGTTCAGGGCCTCCCAATGACGATGGAACACTCAAATTGAGTCGAGATACAATACATCGGTCTTTAGCCGACTTGTCTCCAAGGGTCTGCTGCTGCCTCTGGCACCTTATGGTCGTTCTCCTGTGAGTCTAGATTTTCGAATCCGACGCATAACTGATATTTAATTGTAACGTTCATCGCCTCCTAATGACGATGGAACACTCATATTGCGTTGAGATTCAATACATCGTCCTCCAGCCGACTTTTGTCCAAGGGGATATTGCTGCCTCGGGCACCAATTGGTCCGTCTCCTGTGAGTCTAGATTTTTGAATCCGACGAAAAACTGATAGTTAATTGTAACATTCAGGGCCTCCTAGTTACGATGGAACACTCAAATTGCGTCGCGATCCAATACATCGTCCTCCAGCCGACTTGTCTCCAAGGGTCTATTGCTGCCTGGGGAACCTTATGATCGTTTTCCTGTGAGTCTAGATTTTCGAATCCGACGCAAAACAGACAGTTAATTGTAACGTTCAGGGCCTCCTAATGACGATGGAACACTCAAATTGCGTCGAGATTCAAAACATCGGCCTCGAGCCGACTTGTCTCCAAGGGTCTATTGCTGCCTCGGGCACCTTATGGTCGTTCTCCTGTGAGTCTAGATTTTCGAATCCGACGCAAAACAGATAGTTAATTGTAACGTTCAGGGCTTCCTAATGACGAAGGAACACTCAAATTGCGTCGAGATTCACTACATCGTCCTCCAGCCGACTTGTCTCCAAGGGGATATCGCTGCCTCCGGCAACACATGGTCCGTCTCCGGTGATTCTACGTTTTCCAATCAGACGCAAAACTGATAGTTAATTGTAACGTTCAGGGCCTCCTAATGACGATGGAGCACTCTAATTGCGTCGTGATTCAATACATCGTCCTCCAGAGGACTGGTCTCCAAAGGGGATATAGCCTCGGGCACCTTATGATCGTTCACCTGTGAGTCTAGATTTTCGAACCCGACGCAAAACTGATAGTTAATTGTAACGCTCAGGGCCACCTAATGACGATGGAACACTCAAATTGCGTCGAGATTCAATACATCGGCATCCAGCCGACATGTCTCCAAGGGGATATTGCTGTCACGAGCACAATATGATCCATCTCCAGTGAGTCTAGATTTTCGGATCAGAAGCAAATATGATAGTGAATTGTAACGTTCAGCGCCTCCTAATGACGATAGAACACTCAAATTGCGTCGAGATTCAATTCATCGTCCATCAGTCGACTTGTCTCCAAGGGTCTATTGCTGCCTCGGGCACCTTATGGTCGTTCTCCTGTGAGTCTAGATTTTCGAATACGACCCAAAAATGATACTTAATTGTAACGTTCAGCGCCTCCTAATGACGATGGAACACTCAAATTGCGTCGAGAGTCAATACATCGTCCTCCAGCCGACTTGTCTCCAAGGAAATATCGCTGCCTCGGGCACCACATGGTCCGTCTACGGTGATACTACGTTTTCTAATCCGACGCAAAACTGGTAGTTAATTGTAACATTCAGGTCCTCCTAATGACGATGGAACACTCAAATTGTGTCGCGATCCAATAAATCGTCCTCCAGCCGACTTGTCTCCAAGGGCCTATTGCTGCCTCGGACTCGATGTGGTCCGTCTCCTGTGAGTCTAGATTTTCGAATCCGACGCAAAAATGTTATTGAATTGTAACGTTCAGCGCCTCCTAATGACGATAGAACACTCAAATTGCGTCGGGATTCAGTACATCGTCCTCCAGCCGACTTGCCTCCAAGGGTCTATTGCTGCCTCGGGCACCAAATGGTCCTTCACCTGTGAGTCTAGATTTTCGAATCCGACGCAAAACTGATAGTTAATTGTAACGTTGATGGCCTCCTAATGACGATTGAACACTCAAATTGCGTCGAGATTCAATACATCGTCCTCCAGCGGACTGGTCTCCAATGGGATATTGCTGCTTCGGGTACCTTATGGTCCGTCTACAGTAAGTCTAGTTTTTCGAATCCGACGAAAAACTGATAGTTAATTGTAACATTCAGGGCCTCCTAGTTACGATAGAACACTCAAATTGCGTCGCGATCCAATATATCGTCCTCCAGCCGACTTGTCTCCAAGGGTCTATTGCTGCCTGGGGCTCCTTATGATCGTTCTCCTGTGATCCTAGATTTTCGAATTCGACGCAAAATTGATAGTTAATTGTAGCGATCAGGGCCTCCTAATGACAATGGAACATTCAAATTGCGTCGAGATTCAATACATCGTCCTCCAGCCGACTTGTCTCCATGGGGATATTTGCTGCCTCGGGCTCCTTATGGTCGTTGTCCTGTGAGTCTTGATTTTCGAAACCGACGCGAAACTGATTGCTAATTGTAACGTTTGGGGCCTCTAAATGACGATGGAACACTCAAATTGCATCGAGATTCAAAATATCGGTATTCAGCCGATTTGTCTCCAAGGGTCTATTGCTGCATGGGGCTCCTTAAGATCGATCTCCTATGAGTCTGGATATTAGAATCCGACGCAAAACTGATAGTTAATTGTAATGTTCAGGGCCTCCTAATGACGATGGAGCACTCAAATTGCGTCGTGATTCAATACATCGTCCTCCAGCGGATTGGTCTCCATGGCGATATTGCTGCCTCGGGCACCTTATGGTCGGTCTCCTGTGAGTCTAGATTTTCGAATCCGACGCAAAGATGATAGTCAATTGTAACGTTCAGGGCCTCCCAATGACGATGGAACACTCAAATTGCGTCGAGATACAATACATCGGTCTTTAGCCGACTTGTCTCCAAGGGTCTGCTGCTGCCTCTGGCACCTTATGGTCGTTCTCCTGTGAGTCTAGATTTTCGAATCCGACGCATAACTGATATTTAATTGTAACGTTCATCGCCTCCTAATGACGATGGAACACTCATATTGCGTTGAGATTCAATACATCGTCCTCCAGCCGACTTTTGTCCAAGGGGATATTGCTGCCTCGGGCACCAATTGGTCCGTCTCCTGTGAGTCTAGATTTTTGAATCCGACGAAAAACTGATAGTTAATTGTAACATTCAGGGCCTCCTAGTTACGATGGAACACTCAAATTGCGTCGCGATCCAATACATCGTCCTCCAGCCGACTTGTCTCCAAGGGTCTATTGCTGCCTGGGGAACCTTATGATCGTTTTCCTGTGAGTCTAGATTTTCGAATCCGACGCAAAACAGACAGTTAATTGTAACGTTCAGGGCCTCCTAATGACGATGGAACACTCAAATTGCGTCGAGATTCAAAACATCGGCCTCGAGCCGACTTGTCTCCAATAGTCTATTGCTGCCTCGGGCACCTTATGGTCGTTCTCCTGTGAGTCTAGATTTTCGAATCCGACGCAAAACAGATAGTTAATTGTAACGTTCAGGGCTTCCTAATGACGAAGGAACACTCAAATTGCGTCGAGATTCACTACATCGTCCTCCAGCCGACTTGTCTCCAAGGGGATATCGCTGCCTCCGGCAACACATGGTCCGTCTCCGGTGATTCTACGTTCTCCAATCAGACGCAAAACTGATAGTTAATTGTAACGTTCAGGGCCTCCTAATGACGATGGAGCACTCTAATTGCGTCGTGATTCAATACATCAGCCTCCAGCCGACTTGTCTTCATGGGGATGTTTGCTGCCTCGGGCTCCTTATGGTCGCTGTCCTGTGAGTCTTGATTTTCGAAACCGACGCGAAACTGATTGCTAATTGTAACGTTCGGGCCTCTAAATGACGATGGAACACTCAAATTGCATCGAGATTCAATATATCGGTATTCATCCGATTTGTCTCCAAGGGTCTATTGCTGCATGGGGCTCCTTAAGATCGATTTCCTGTGAGTCTGGATACTAGCATCCGACGCAAAACTAATAGTTAATTGATATGTTCAGGGGCCTCCTAATGACGATGGAACACTCAAATTGCGTCGAGATTCAATACATCGGCCGCCAGCCGGCTTGTCTCCAAGGGGATATCGCTGCCTCGGGCACCACATGGTCCGTCTCCGGTGAATCTACGTTTTCCAATCAGACGCAAAACTGATAGTTAATTGTAACGTTCAGGGCCTCCTAATGACGATGGAGCACTCTAATTGCGTCGTGATTCAATACATCGTCCTCCAGCGGATTGGTCTCCATGGGGATATTGCTGCCTCGGGCACCTTATGGTCGTTCTCCTGTGATTCTAGATTTTCGAATCCGACGCAAAGATGATAGTTAATTGCAACGTTCAGGGCCTCCCAATGACGATGGAACACTCAAATTGCGTCGAGATTCAATACTTCGGCCTTTAGCCGACTTGTCTCCAAGGTTCTGTTGCTGCCTCTGGCGCCTTATGGTCGTTCTCCTGTGAGTCTAGATTTTCGAATCCGACGCATAACTGATATTTAATTGTAACGTTCATCGCCCCTAATGACGATGGAACCCTCATATTGCGTCGAGATTCAATACATCGTCCTCCAGCCGACTTGTGTCCAAGGGGATATTGCTGCCTCGGGCACCATATGGTCCGTCTCCTGTGACTCCAGATTTTCGAATCCGACGCAAAAATGATAGTTATTTGTAACGTTCAGCGCCTCCTATTGACGATGGAACACTCAAATTGCGTCGAGATTCAATATATCGTCCTCCAGCCGACTTGTCTCCAAGGGGATATTGCTGTCTCGGGCACCATTTGGTCCTCTCCTGTGAGCCTAGAATTTTGAACCCGACGCGAAACCAATAGTAAAATGTAACGTTCAGGGCCGCCTAATGACGATGGAGCACTCAAATTGCGTCGCGATTCAATACATCGTCCTCCAGAGGACTGGTCTCCAAGGGGATATAGCCTCGGGCACCTTATGATCGTTCACCTGTGAGTCTAGATTTTCGAACCCGACGCAAAACTGATAGTTAATTGTAACGCTCAGGGCCACCTAATGACGATGGAACACTCAAATTGCGTCGAGATTCAATACATCGGCATCCAGCCGACATGTCTCCAAGGGGATATTGCTGTCACGGGCACAATATGATCCATCTCCAGTGAGTCTAGATTTTCGGATCCGACGCAAATATGATAGTGAATTGTAACGTTCAGCGCCTCCTAATGACGATAGAACACTCAAATTGCGTCGAGATTCAATTCATCGTCCATCAGTCGACTTGTCTCCAAGGGTCTATTGCTGCCTCGGGCACCTTATGGTCGTTCTCCTGTGAGTCTAGATTTTCGAATACGACCCAAAAATGATACTTAATTGTAACGTTCAGCGCCTCCTAATGACGATGGAACACTCAAATTGCGTCGAGAGTCAATACATCGTCCTCCAGCCGACTTGTCTCCAAGGAAATATCGCTGCCTCGGGCACCACATGGTCCGTCTACGGTGATACTACGTTTTCTAATCCGACGCAAAACTGGTAGTTAATTGTAACATTCAGGTCCTCCTAATGACGATGGAACACTCAAATTGCCTCGCGATCCAATAAATCGTCCTCCAGCCGACTTGTCTCCAAGGGTCTATTGCTGACTCGGGCACCTTATGGTCGTTCTCCTGTGAGTCTAGATTTTCGAATCCGACGCAAAAATGAAAGTTAATTGTAACGTTCAGGGCCTTGTAATGACGATGGAACACTCAAATTGCGTCAAGATTCAATACATCGGCCTGCAGCCGACTTGTCTCCAAGGGTCTATTGCTGCCTCGGGCACCACATGGTCCTTCTCCTGTGAGTCTAGATTTTCGAATCCGACGCAAAAATGATTGTTAATTGTAACGTTCAGGGCCTCCTAATGACGATGGAACACTCAAATTGCGTCGAGATTCAATACATCGTCCTCCAGCGGACTGGTCTCCAATGGGATATTGCTGCTTCGGGTACCTTATGGTCCGTCTACAGTAAGTCTAGTTTTTCGAATCCGACGAAAAACTGATAGTTAATTGTAACATTCAGGGCCTCCTAGTTACGATAGAACACTCAAATTGCGTCGCGATCCAATATATCGTCCTCCAGCCGACTTGTCTCCAAGGGTCTATTGCTGCCTGGGGCTCCTTATGATCGTTCTCCTGTGATCCTAGATTTTCGAATACGACGCAAAATTGATAGTTAATTGTAGCGATCAGGGCCTCCTAATGACAATGGAACATTCAAATTGCGTCGAGATTCAATACATCGTCCTCCAGCCGACTTGTCTCCATGGGGATATTTGCTGCCTCGGGCTCCTTATGGTCGTTGTCCTGTGAGTCTTGATTTTCGAAACCGACGCGAAACTGATTGCTAATTGTAACGTTTGGGGCCTCTAAATGACGATGGAACACTCAAATTGCATCGAGATTCAAAATATCGGTATTCAGCCGATTTGTCTCCAAGGGTCTATTGCTGCATGGGGCTCCTTAAGATCGATCTCCTATGAGTCTGGATATTAGAATCCGACGCAAAACTGATAGTTAATTGTAATGTTCAGGGCCTCCTAATGACGATGGAGCACTCAAATTGCGTCGTGATTCAATACATCGTCCTCCAGCGGATTGGTCTCCATGGCGATATTGCTGCCTCGGGCACCTTATGGTCGGTCTCCTGTGAGTCTAGATTTTCGAATCCGACGCAAAGATGATAGTCAATTGTAACGTTCAGGGCCTCCCAAGGACGATGGAACACTCAAATTGCGTCGAGATACAATACATCGGTCTTTAGCCGACTTATCTCCAAGGGTCTGCTGCTGCCTCTGGCACCTTATGGTCGTTCTCCTGTGAGTCTAGATTTTCGAATCCGACGCATAACTGATATTTAATTGTAACGTTCATCGCCTCCTAATGACGATGGAACACTCATATTGCGTTGACATTCAATACATCGTCCTCCAGCCGACTTTTGTCCAAGGGGATATTGCTGCCTCGGGCACCAATTGGTCCGTCTCCTGTGAGTCTAGATTTTTGAATCCGACGAAAAACTGATAGTTAATTGTAACATTCAGGGCCTCCTAGTTACGATGGAACACTCAAATTGCGTCGCGATCCAATACATCGTCCTCCAGCCGACTTGTCTCCAAGGGTCTATTGCTGCCTGGGGAACCTTATGATCGTTTTCCTGTGAGTCTAGATTTTCGAATCCGACGCAAAACAGACAGTTAATTGTAACGTTCAGGGCCTCCTAATGACGATGGAACACTCAAATTGCGTCGAGATTCAAAACATCGGCCTCGAGCCGACTTGTCTCCAAAGGTCTATTGCTGCCTCGGGCACCTTATGGTCGTTCTCCTGTGAGTCTAGATTTTAGAATCCGACGCAAAACAGATAGTTAATTGTAACGTTCAGGGCTTCCAAATGACGAAGGAACACTCAAATTGCGTCGAGATTCACTACATCGTCCTCCAGCCGACTTGTCTCCAAGGGGATATCGCTGCCTCCGGCAACACATGGTCCGTCTCCGGTGATTCTACGTTTTCCAATCAGACGCAAAACTGATAGTTAATTGTAACGTTCAGGGCCTCCTAATGACGATGGAGCACTCTAATTGCGTCGTGATTCAATACATCAGCCTCCAGCCGACTTGTCTCCATGGGGATGTTTGCTGCCTCGGGCTCCTTATGGTCGCTGTCCTGTGAGTCTTGATTTTCGAAACCGACGCGGAACTGATTGCTAATTGTAACGTTCGGGCCTCTAAATGACGATGGAACACTCAAATTGCATCGAGATTAAATATATCGGTATTCATCCGATTTGTCTCCAAGGGTCTATTGCTGCATGGGGCTCCTTAAGATCGATTTCCTGTGAGTCTGGATACTAGAATCCGACGCAAAACTAATAGTTAATTGATATGTTCAGGGGCCTCCTAATGACGATGGAACACTCAAATTGCGTCGAGATTCAATACATCGGCCGCCAGCCGGCTTGTCTCCAAGGGGATATCGCTGCCTCGGGCACCACATGGTCCGTCTCCGGTGAATCTACGTTTTCCAATCAGACGCAAAACTGATAGTTAATTGTAACGTTCAGGGCCTCCTAATGACGATGGAGCACTCTAATTGCGTCGTGATTCAATACATCGTCCTCCAGCGGATTGGTCTCCATGGGGATATTGCTGCCTCGGGCACCTTATGGTCGTTCTCCTGTGATTCTAGATTTTCGAATCCGACGCAAAGATGATAGTTAATTGCAACGTTCAGGGCCTCCCAATGACGATGGAACACTCAAATTGCGTCGAGATTCAATACTTCGGCCTTTAGCCGACTTGTCTCCAAGGTTCTGTTGCTGCCTCTGGCGCCTTATGGTCGTTCTCCTGTGAGTCTAGATTTTCGAATCCGACGCATAACTGATATTTAATTGTAACGTTCATCGCCCCTAATGACGATGGAACCCTCATATTGCGTCGAGATTCAATACATCGTCCTCCAGCCGACTTGTGTCCAAGGGGATATTGCTGCCTCGGGCACCATAAGGTCCGTCTCCTGTGACTCCAGATTTTCGAATCCGACGCAAAAATGATAGTTATTTGTAACGTTCAGCGCCTCCTATTGACGATGGAACACTCAAATTGCGTCGAGATTCAATATATCGTCCTCCTGCCGACTTGTCTCCAATGGGATATTGCTGTCTCGGGCACCATTTGGTCCTCTCCTGTGAGCCTAGAAATTTGAACCCGACGCGAAACCAATAGTAAAATGTAACGTTCAGGGCCGCCTAATGACGATGGAGCACTCAAATTGCGTCGCGATTCAATACATCGTCCTCCAGAGGACTGGTCTCCAAGGGGATATAGCCTCGGGCACCTTACGATCGTTCACCTGTGAGTCTAGATTTTCGAACCCGACGCAAAACTGATAGTTAATTGTAACGCTCAGGGCCACCTAATGACGATGGAACACTCAAATTGCGTCGAGATTCAATTCATCGTCCTACAGTCGACTTGTCTCCAAGGGTCTATTGCTGCCTCGGGCACCTTATGGTCGTTCTCCAGTGAGTCTAGATTTTCGAATCCGACCCAAAACAGATAGTTAATTGTAACGTTCAGGGCCTCCTAATGACGAGGGAACACTCAAATTGCGTCGAGATTCACTACATCGTCCTCCAGCCGACTTGTCTCCAAGGGGATATCGCTGCCTCGTGCACCACATGGTCCGTCTCCGCTGATTCTACGTTTTCGAATCCGACGCAAAACTGATAGTTAATTGTAACTTTCAGGGCCTCCTAATGAAGATGGAGCACTCAAATTGCGTTGGGATCCAATAAATCGTCCTCCAGCCGACTTGTCTCCATGGGGATATTTGCTGCCTCGGGCTCCTTATGGTCGCTGTCCTGTGAGTCTCGATTTTCGAAACCGACGCGAAACTGATTGCTAATTGTAACGTTCGGGGCCTCCAAATGGCGACGGATCACTCAAATTGTTTCGAGATTCAATATATCGGTATTCAGCCGATTTGTCTCCAAGTTTCTATTGCTGCATGGGGCTCCTTAAAATCGATCTCCTGTGAGTCTGGATATTAGAATCCTACGCAAAACTGATAGTTAATTGTAATGTTCAGGGCCTCCTAATGACGATGGAACACTCAAATTCCGTCGAGATTCAATACATCGGCCGCCAGCCGACTTGTCTCCAGGGGGATATCGCTGCCTCGGGCACCACATGGTCCGTCTCCGGTGATTCTACGTTTTCGAATCAGACTCAAAACTGATAGTTAATTCTAACGTTCAGGGCCTCCTAATGACGATGGAGCACTCAAATTGCGTCGTGATTCAATACATCGTCCTCCAGCGGATTGGTCTCCATGGGGATATTGCTGCCTCGGGCACCTTATGGTCGTTCTCCTGTGAGTCTAGATTTTCGAATCGGACGCAAAGATGATAGTTAATTGTGACGTTCAGGGCCTCCCAATGATGATGGAACACTCAAATTGCGTCGAGATTCAATACATCGGCCTTTAGCTGACTTGTCTCCAAGGGTCTGTTGCTGCCTCTGGCACCTAATGGTCGTTCTCCTGTGAGTCTAGATTTTCGAATCCGAGATTGCGTCGAGATTCAATACATCGTCCTCCAGCCGACTTGTGTCCAAGGGGATATTGCTGCCTCGGGCACCATTTGGTCCGTCTCCTGTGAGTCTAGATTTTTGAATCCGACGAAAAACTGATAGTTAATTGTAACATTCAGGGCCTACTAGTTACGATGGAACACTCAAATTGCGTCGCGATCCAATACATCGTCCTCCAGCCGACTTGTCTCCAAGGGTCTATTGCTGCCTGGGGCACCTTATGATCGTTCTCCTGTGAGTCTAGATTTTCGAATCCGACCCAAAACTGATAGTTAATTGTAGCGTTCAGGGCCTCCTAATGACGATGGAGCACTCAAATTGCGTCGTGATTCAATACATCGTCCTCCAGCGGATTGGTCTCCATGGGCATATTGCTGCCTCGGGCACCTTATGGTCGTTCTCCTGTGAGTCTAGATTTTCGAATCCGAGATAGGGTCGAGATTCAATACATCGTCCTCCAGCCGACTTGTGTCCAAGGGGATATCGCTGCCTCAGGCACCATTTCGTCCGTCTCCTGTCAGTCTAGATTTTTGAATCCGACGAAAAACTGATAGTTAATGGTAACATTCAGGGACTCCTAGTTACGATGGAACACTCAAATTGCGTCGCGATCCAATACATCGTCCTCCAGCCGACTTGTCTCCAAGGGTCTATTGCTGCCTTGGGCACCTTATGATCGTTCTCCCGTGAGTCTAGATTTTCGAATCTGACGCAAAACTGATAGTTATTTGTAACGTCTCCGGTGATTCTACGTTTTCGAATCAGACGCAAAACTGATAGTTAATTGTAACGTTCAGGGCCTCCTAATGACGATGGAGCACTCAAATTGCGTCGTGATTCAATACATCGTCCTCCAGCGGATTGGTCTCCATGGGGATATTGCTGCCTTGGGCACCTAATGGTCCGTCTCCAGTGAGTCTAGATTTTCGAACCCGACGCAAAACTGATTGTTAATTGTAACGTTCAGGGGCACCTAATGACGATGGAACACTCAAATTGAGTCGAGTTTCAATACTTCGTCCTCCAGCCGACTTGTCTCCAAAGGGTCTATTGCTGCTTCGGGCACCTTATGGTCGTTCTCCTGTGAGTCTAGATTTTCGAATCCGACGCAAAAAAGATAGTTAATTGCAACGTTCAGGGCCTCCCAATGACGATGGAACACTCAAATTGCGTCGAGATTCAATACATCGGCCTCCAACCGACTTGTCTCCAAGGGTCTGTTGCTGCCTCTGGCACCTTATGGTCGTTCTCCTGTGAGTCTAGATTTTTGAATCCGACGCATAACTGACATTTAATTGTAACGTTCATCGCCTCCTAATGACAATGGAACACCCATATTGCGTCGAGATTCAATACATCGTCCACCAGCCGACTTGTGTCCAAGGGGATATTGCTGCCTCTGGCACCAATTGGTCCGTCTCCTGTGAGATTAGATTTTCGAATCCGACGCAAGACTGATAGTTAATTGTAACGTTCAGGGCCTCCTAATGACGATGGAACACTCAAATTGCGTCGAGATTCAATACATCGGCCTCTAGCCGACTTGTCTCCAAGGGGATATTGCTGCCTCGGGCACCATATGGTTCGTCTCCTGTGACTCTAGATTTTCGAATGCTACGCAAAAATGATAGTTAATTGTAACGTTCAGCGCCTCCTAATGACGATGGAACACTCAAATTGCGTCGAGAGTCAATACATCGATCTCCAGCCGACTTGTCTACAAGGGGATATTGATGCCTCGGGCATCATGTGGTCCTTCTCCTGTGAGTCTAGATTTTCGAATCCGAGGCGAAACTAATAGTTAATTGTAACGTTCAGAGCCTCCTAATGACGAAGGAACACTGAAATTGCGTTGAGGATCACTACATCGTCCTCCAGCCGACTTGTCTCCAACGGGATATCGCTGCCTCGGGCACCACATGGTCCGTCTCCGGTGATTCTACGTTTTCGAATCCGACGCAGAACTGATAGTTAATTGTAACGTTCAGGGCCTCCTAATGACGATGGAGCACTCAAATTGCGTCGAGATTCAATACATCGGCCGCCAGCCGGCTTGTCTCCAAGGGGATATTGCTGCCTCGGGCACCATATGGTCTGTCTCCTGTGAGCCTAGATTTTCGAACCCGACGCGAAACTAATAGTTAATTGTAACGTTCAGGGCCTCCTAATGACGATGGAGCACTCAAATTGCGTCGAGATTCAATACATCGGCCGCCAGCCGGCTTGTCTCCAAGGGGATATTGCTGCCTCGGGCACCAAATGGTCCGTCTCCTGTGAGTCTAGATATTTGAATCCGACGCGAACCTGATAGTTAATTGTAACGTTCAGGGCCTCCAAATGACGATGGACCACTCAAATTGCGCCGAGAATCAATATATCGGCCTCGGGCCGACTTGTCTCCATGGGTCTATTGTTGCCTCGGGCACCTTATGATTGTTCTCCTGTGAGTCTAGATTTTCGGATCCGACGCAAAAATGATAGTGAATTGTAACGCTCAGGGCCTCCTAATGACGATGGAGCACTCAAATTGCGTCGTGATTCAATACATCGGCCTCCAGCCGACTTGTCTCCAAGGGGATATTTCTGTCTCGGGCACCATATGAGCCTTCTACTGTGAGTCTTGATTTTCGAATCCGACGCAAAAATGATAGTGAATTGTAACATTCAGGGCCTCCTCATGACGATGGAACACTCAAATTGCGTCGAGATTCAATTCATCGTCCTTCAGCCGACTTGTCTCCAAGGGGATATTGCTGTCTCGGGCACCATATGATCCTTCTCCTGTGAGTAGATTTTCGAATCCGACGCTAAAATGATAGTTAATTGTAACGTTTAGGGCCTCCTATTGACGATGGAACACTCAAATTGCGTCGAGATTCAAAACATCGGCCTCGAGCCGACTTGTCTCCAAGGGTCTATTGCAGCCTCGGGCACCTTATGGTCGTTCTCCTGTGAGTCTAGATTTTCGAATCCGACGCAAAGCAGATAGTTAATTGTAACGTTCAGGACCTCCTAATGACGAAGGTACACTCAAATTGCGTCGAGATTCACTACATCGTCCTCCAGCCGACTTGTCTCCCAGGGGATATCGCTGCCTCGGGCACCACATGGTCCGTCTCCGGTGATTCTATGTTTTCGAATCCGACGCAAAACTGATAGTTAATTGTAACGTTCAGGTCCTCCTAATGACGATGGAGCACTCAAATTGCGTCGAGACTCATACATCGGCCGCCAGCCGACTTGTCTCCAAGGGGATATTGCTGCCTCGGGCACCATATGGTCCGTCTCCTGTGAGCCTAGATTTTTGAACCCGACACGAAACTGATAGTTAATTGTAACGTCCAGGGCCTCCTAATGACGATGGAGCACTCAAATTGCGTCGCGATTCAATACATCGTCCTCCAGCGGACTGGTCTCCAAGGGGATATTGCTGCCTCGGGCTCCTTATGATCGTTCTCCTGTGAGTCTGGATTTTAGAAGCCAAGCAAAACTGATAGTTAATTGAAATGTTCAGGGCCTCCTAATGACGATGGAACACTCAAATTGCGACGAGATCCAATACAGCGGCCGCCAGCCGATTTGTCTCCAAGGGGATATTGCTGCCTCGGGCACCATATGGTCCGTCTCCTGTGAGCCTAGATTTTTGAACCCGACGCGAAACCAATAGTTAGTTGTAACGTTCAGGGCCTCCTAATGACGATGGAGCACTCAAATTGCGTCGCGATTCAATACATCGTCCTCCAGAGGACTGGTCTCCAAGGGGATATAGCCTCGGGCACCTTATGATCGTTCACCTGTGAGTCTAGATTTTCGAACCCGACGCAAAACTCATAGTTAATTGTAACGCTCAGGGCCACCTAATGACGATGAAACACTCAAATTGCGTCGAGATTCAATACATCGGCATCCAGGCGATATGTCTCCAAGGGGATATTGCTGTCTCGGGCACAATATGATCCTTCTCCTGTGAGTCTAGATTTTCGAATCCGACGCAAAAATGATAGTGAATTGTAACGTTCAGCGCCTGATAATGACGATAGAACACTCAAATTGCGTCGAGATTCAATTCATCGTCCATCAGCCGAGTTGTCTCCAAGGGGATATTGCTGCCTCGGGCACCAAATGGTCCGTCTTCTGTGTGTCTAGAGTTTCGAATCCGTCGCAAAACTGATAGTTAATTGTAAAGTTCAGGCTCTCCTAATGACGATGGAACACTCAAATTGCGTCGAGAGTCAAAACATCCATCTCCAGCCGACTTGTCTACAAGGGGATATTGCTGCCTCGGGCTTCATGTGGTCCGTCTCCTGTGGGTCTAGATTTTCGAATCCGACGTGTAACTGATAGTTAATTGTAACGTTCAGGGCCTCCTATAGACGATGGAACACTCAAATTGCGTCGAGATTCAATACATCGGCATTCATCCAACTTGTCTCCAAGAGTCTATTGTTGCCTCGGGCACCTTATGGTCGTTCTCCTGTGAGTCAAGATTTTCGAATCCGACACATAACAGATAGATAATTGTAACGTTCAGGGCCTCCTTATGACGATGGAACACTCAAATTGCGTCGAGATTCAAAACATCGGCCTCGAGCCGACTTGTCTCCAAGGGTCTATTGCTGCCTCGGCACATTATTGTCGTTCTCCTGTCAGTCTAGATTTTCGAATCCGACGCGAAACAGATAGTTATTTGTAACGTTCAGGGCCTCCTAATGACGAAGGATCACTCAAATTGCGTCGAGATTCACTACATCGTCCTCCAGCCGACTTGTCTCCCAGGGCATATCGCTGCCTCGGGCCCCATATTTTCCTTCTCCTGTGAGTCTAGATTTTCGAATCCGACGCAAAAATGATAGTGAATTGTAACGTTCAGCGCCTCCTAATGACGATAGAACACTCAAATTGCGTCGAGATTCAGTACATCGTCCTCCAGCCGACTTGTCTCCAAGGGTCTATTGCTGCCTCGGGCACCTAATGGTCCGTCGCCAGTGAGTCTAGTTTTTAGAATCCGACGAAAAACTGATAGTTAAGTGTAACGTTCAGGGCCTCCTAATGACGATGGAACACTCAATTTGCGTCGCGATCCAATAAATCGTCCTCCAGCCGACTTGTCTCTAAGGGTCTATTGCTGCCTCGGGCACCTTATGATCGATCTGCTGTGAGTCTAGATTTTCGAACCCGTCACAAAACTGATAGTTAATTATAACGTTCAGGGCCACCTAATGACGATGGAACACTCAAATTCCGTCGCGATTCAATACATCGGCTTCCAGCCGACTTGTCTCCAAGGGGATATTGCTGTCTCGGGCCCCATATTTTCCTTCTCTGTGAGTCTAGATTTTCGAATCCGACGCAAAAATGATAGTGAATTGTAACGTTCAGCGCCTCCTAATGACGATATAACACTCAAATTGCGTCGAGATTCAGTACATCGTCCTCCAGGCGACTTGTCTCCAAGGGTCTATTGCTGCCTCGGGCACCAAATGGTCCGTCTCCTGTGAGTCTAGATTTTCGAATCTGACGCAAAATTGATAGTTATTTGTAACGTTGAGGGCCTCCTAATGACGATGGAACACTCAAATTGTGTCGAGAGTCAATACATTGACCTCCAGCCGACTTGTCTTCAAGGGGATATTGCTGCCTCGGGCTCCTTGTGATCGTTCTCCTTTGAGTCTGGATTTTAGAATCCAAGCAAAACTGATAGTTAATTGAAATGTTCAGGGCCTCCTAATGACGATGGAACACTCAAATTGCGTCGAGAATCAATACATCGGCCGCCAGCCGACTTGTCTAGAAGGGGATATTGCTGCCTCGGGCACCACATGGTCCGTCTCCTGTAAGCCTAGATTTTTGAACCCGACGCGAAACCAATAGTTAGTTGTAACGTTCAGGGCCTCCTAATGACGTTGGAGCACTCAAATTGCGTCGCGATTCAATACATCGTCCTCCAGCGGACTGGTCTCCAAGGGGATATAGCCTCGGGCACCTTATGATCGTTCACCTGTGAGTCTAGATTTTCGAACCCGGCGCAAAACTAATAGTTAATTGTAACGCTCAGGGCCACCTAATGACAATGGAACGCTCAAATTGCGTCGAGATTCAATACATCGGCATCCAGCCGACATGTCTCCAAGTGGATATTGCTGCCGCGGGCACTATATGATCCTTCTCCTGTGAGTCTAGATTTTCGAATCCGACGCAAAAATGATAGTGAATTGTAACGTTCAGGGCCTCCTTATGACGATGGAACACTCACATTGCGTCGAGATTCAAAACATCGGCCTCCAGCCGACTTGTCTCCAAGGGGATATTGCTGTCTCGGGCCCCACATTTTCCTTCTCCTGTGAGTCTAGATTTTCGAATCCGACGCAAAAATGATAGTGAATTGTAACGGTCAGCGCCTCCTATTGACGATAGAACACTCAAATTGCGTCGAGATTCAGTACATCGTCCTCCAGCCGACTTGTCTCCAAGGGTCTATTGCTGCCTCGGGCACCAAATGGTCCGTCTCCTGTGAGTCAAGATTTTCGAATCCGACGCAAAAATGATAGTGAATTGTAACGTTCAGTGCCTCCTAATGACGATGGAACACTCAAGTTTCGTCGAGATTCAATACATCGTCCTCCAGCCGACTTGTCTGCATGGGGATATTGCTGCCTCGGTCACCAAGTGGTCCGTCTCCTGTGAGTCTAGATTTTTGAATCCGACGCAAAACTGATAGTTAATTGTAACGTTCAAGGCCTCCTAATGACGATGGAACTCTCAAATTGCGTCGAGATTCAATACATCGTCATCCAGCCGACTTGTATCCAAGGGGATATTGCTGTCTCGGGCACCATATGATGAATCTCCTGGGAGTAGATTTTCGAATCCGATGCAAAAATGATAGTTAATTGTAACGTACAGCGCCTCCTAATGACGATGGATCACTCAAATTGCGTCGAGAGTCAATACTTCGTCCTCCAGCCGACTTGTCTCCAAGGGTCAATTGCCGCCTCGGGTACCTTATGGTCGTTCTCCTGTGAGTCTAGATTTTCGAATCCCACGCAAAAATTATAGTTAATTGCAATGTTTAGGGCCCCCTAATGACGATGGAGCACTCAAATTGCGTCGAGATTCAATACATCGTCCTCTAGCCGACTTGTCTCCAAGGGTCTATTGCTGCCTCGGGCACCTTATGTTCGTTCTCTTGTGAGTCTAGATTTTCTAATCCGACGCAAAACTGATTGTTAATTGTAACGATCAAGGCCTCCTAATGACGATGGAACACTCAAATTGCGTCGCGATTCAATACATCGTCCTCTAGCGGACTGGTCTCCAAGGGGATATTGCTGCTTCGGGCTCCTTATGGTCGCTGTCCTGTGAGTCTTGATTTTCGAAACCGAGGCGAAACTGATTCAGAATTGTAACGTTCTGGGCTTCCTAATGACGATGGAACACTCAAATTGCGTCGAGATTCAATATATCGGCATTCAGCCGATTTGTCTCCCAGGGTCTATTGCTGCCGCGGGCACCATATGATCCTTCTAATGTGAGTAGATTTTCGAATCCGACGCTAAAATGATAGTTAATTGTAACCTTCAGTGCCTCCTAATGACGATGAATCCCTCAAATTGCGTCGGGAGTCAATACATCGTCCTCCAGCCGACTTGTCTCCAAGGGGATATTGCAGTCTCGGGCACAATATGATCCTTCTCCTGTGAGTCTAGATTTTCGAATCCGACGCAAAAATGATAGTTAATTGAAACGTTCAGGGCGGCCTAATGACGATGGAACACTCAAATTGCGTCGAGATTCAATACATCGTCCTCCAGCCGACTTGTCTCCAAGGGGGTATTGCTGCCTCGGTTACCGAATGGTCCGTCTGCTGTGAGTTTAGATTATCGAATCCCACTCAAAAATGATAGTTAATTGTAACGTTTAGGGCCTCCTAATGGCGATAGAAGACGCAAAGTGCGTCGAGTTTCAATACATCGACCTCCAGCCGAATTGTATCCAAGGGGATATAGCAGTCTCGTGCACCATATGATCCTTCTCCTGTTAGTAGATTTTCGAATCCGACGCTAAAATGATAGTTAACTGTAACGTTCAGGGCCTCCTAATGCCGATGGAACACTCAAATTGCGTCGAGATTCAATACATCGGCCTCCAGCCGACATGTCTCCAATGGTCTATTGCTGCCTCGGGCACCTAATGGCCGTTCTCCTGTGAGTTTAGATTATCGAATCCGACGCAAAAATGATAGTTAATTGTAACGTTCAGGGCCTCCTAATGAAGATGGAACACTCAAATTGCGTCGAGATTCAATACATCGGCCTCCAGCCGACTTGTCTCCAAGGGTCTATTGCTGCCTCGGGCACCTTATGGTCGTTCTCCTGTGAGTCTAGATTTTCGAATCCGACGCAAAAATGATAGTTAATTGTAACGTTCAGGGCCTTGTAATGACGATGGAACACTCAAATTGCGTCGAGATTCAATACATCGGCCTCCAGCCGACTTGTCTCCAAGGGTCTGTTGCTGCCTCGAGCACCGTATGAACTTCTCCTGTGAGTAGATTTTTGAATCCGATGCAAAAATGATAGTTAATTGTAAGGTTCAGGGCCTCCTAATGACGATGGAACACTCAAGTTGCGTCGAGATTCAATACATCGGCCTTCAGCCGACTTGTCTCCAATGGTCTTTGCTGCCTCGGGCACCGTATGAACTTCTCCTGTGAGTAGATTTTTGAATCCGACGCAAAAATGATAGTTAATTGTAACGTTTAGGGCCTCCTAATGCCGATGGAACACTCAAATTGCGTCGAGATTCAATACATCGGCCTCCAGCCGACTTGTCTCCGAGGGTCTATTGCTGCTTCGGGCACCTTATGTTCGTTCTGCTGTGAGTCTAGATTTTCGAATCCGACGCAAAAATGATAGTTAATTGTAACGTTCAGGGCCTCCTAATGCCGATGGAACGCTCAAATTGCGTCGAGATTCAATACATCGGCCTCCAGCCGACTTGTCTCCAAGGGTCTATTGCTGCCTCGGGCACCTTATGGTCGTTCTCCTGTGAGTCTAGATTTTTGAATCCGACGCAAAAATGATAGTTAATTGTAACGTTTAGGGCCTCCTAATGACGTTGGGACACTCAAATTGCGTTGAGATTCAGTACATCGTCCTCCAGCCGACTTGTCTCCAAGGGGATATTGCAGTCTCGGGCACAATATGATCCTTCTCCTGTGAGTCTAGATTTTCGAATCCGACGCAAAAATGATAGTTAATTGAAACGTTCAGGGTGGCCTAATGACGATGGAACACTCAAATTGCGTCGAGATTCAATACATCGTACTCCAGCCGACTTGTCTCCAAGGGGATATTGCTGCCTCGGGTACCGAATGGTCCGTCTGCTGTGAGTTTAGATTATCGAATCCCACTCAAAAATGATAGTTAATTGTAACGTTTAGGGCCTCCTAATGACGATTGAAGACGCAAATTGCGTCGAGATTCAATACATCGACCTCCAGCCGACTTGTATCCAAGGGGATATTGCAGTCTCGTGCACCATATGATCCTTCTCCTGTTAGTAGATTTTCGAATCCGACGCAAAAATGATAGTTAACTGTAACGTTCAGGGATTGTAATGACGATGGAACACTCAAATTGCGTCGAGATTCAATACATCGGCCTCCAGCCGACTTGTCTCCAAAGGTCTGTTGCTGCCTCGAGCACCGTATGAAATTCTCCTGTGAGTAGATTTTTGAATCCGATGCAAAAATGATAGTTAATTGTAAGGTTCAGGGCCTCCTAATGACGATGGAACACTCAAATTGCGTCGAGATTCAATACATCGGCCTCCAGCCGACTTGTCTCCAAGGGTCTTTGCTGCCTCGAGCACCGTATGAACTTCTCCTGTGATTAGATTTTTGAATCCGACGCAAAAATGATAGTTAATTGTAACGTTTAGGGCCTCCTAATGCCGATGGAACACTCAAATTGCGTCGAGATTCAATACATCGGCCTCCAGCCGACTTGTCTCCGAGGGTCTATTGCTGCCTCGGGCACCTTATGGTCGTTTTGCCGTGAGTCTAGATTTTCGAATCCGACCCAAAAATGATAGTTAATTGTAACGTTCAGGGCCTTGTAATGACGATGGAACACTCAAATTGCGTCGAGATTCAGTACATCGGCCTCCAGCTGACTTGTCTCCAAGGGGATATTACTGTCTCGGGCACAATATGATCCTTCTCCTGTGAGTCTAGATTTTCGAATCCGACGCAAAAATGATAGTTAAATGTAACGTTCAGGGCGACCTAATGACGATGGAACACTCAAATTGCGTCGAGATTCAATACATCGTCCTCCAGCCGACTTGTCTCCAAGGGGATATTGCGGCCTCGGGCACCAAATGGTCCGTCTCCTGTGAGTTTAGATTATCGAATCCGACGCAAAAATGATAGTTAATTGTAACGTTCAGGGCCTCCTAATGCCGATGGAACACTCAAATTGCGGCGAGATTCAGTACATCGGCCTCCAGCCGACTTGTCTCCAAGGGTCTATTGCTGCCTCGGGCACCATATGGTCGTTCTCCTGTGAGTCTAGATTTTCGAATCCGACTCAAAAATGATAGTTAATTGTAACGTTCAGGGCCTTGTAATGACGATGGAACACTCAAACTGCGTCGAGATTCAATACATCGGCCTCCAGCCTACTTGTCTCCAAGGGTCTACTGCTGCCTCGGGCACCTTATGGTCGATCTCCTGTGAGTTTAGATTATCGAATCCGACGCAAAAATGATAGTTAATTGTAACGTTCAGGGCCTCCTAATGCCGATGGAACACTCAAATTGCGTCGAGATTCAATACATCGGCCTCCAGCCTACTTGTCTCCAAGGGTCTATTGCTGTCTCGGGCACCTTATGGTCGTTCTCCTGTGAGCTTAGATTATCGAATCCGACGCAAAAGTGATAGTTAATTGTAACTTTCAGGGCCTCCTAATGCCGATGGAACACTCAAATTGCGTCGAGATTCAATACATCGGCGTCCAGCCGACTTCTCTCCAAGGGTCTATTGCTGCCGCGGGCACCTTATGGTCGTTCTCCTGTGAGTCTAGATTTTCGAATCCGACGCAAAAATGATAGTTAATTGTAACGTTTAGGGCCTCATAATGACGATGGGACACTCAAATTGCGTCGAGATTCAATACATCGTCCTCCAGCCGACTTGTCTCCAAGGGTCTAATGCTGCCTCGGGCACCTTATGGTCGTTCTCCTGTGAGTCTAGATTTTCGAATCCGACGAAAAAATGATAGTTAATTGTAACGTTCAGGGACTCCCAATGACGTTGGAACTCTCAAATTGCGTCGAGATTCAATACATCGTCCTCCAGCCGACTTGTCTCCAAGGGTCTATTGCTGCCTCGGGCACCTTATGGTCGTTCTCCTGTGAGTCTAGATTTTTGAATCCGACGCAAAAATGATAGTTAATTGTCATGTTCAGGGCCTTGTAATGACGATGGAACACTCAAATTGCGTCGAGATTCAATACATCGGCCTCCAGCCGACTTGTCTCCAAGGGTCTGTTGCTGCCTCGAGCACCGTATGAACTTCTCCTGTGAGTAGATTTTTGAATCGGACGCAAAAATGATAGTTAATTGTAAGGTTCAGGGCCTCCTAATGACGATGGAACACTCAAATTGCGTCTAGAATCAATACATCGGTTTCCAGCCGCATTGTCTCCAAGGGTCTATTGCTGCCTCGAGCACCGTATGAACTTCTCCTGTGAGTAGATATTCGAATCCGACGCATAAATGATAGTTAATTGTAACGTTCAGGGACTCCTAAAGACGATGGAACACTCAAATTGCGTCGAGAGTCAATTCATCGACCTCCAGTCGACTTGTATCCAAGGGGATGTTGCAGTCTCGTGCACCATATGATCCTTCTCCTGTTAGTAGACCTTCGAATCCGCCGCTAAAATGATAGTTAACTGTAACGTTCAGGGCCTCCTAATGCCGATGGAACACTCAAATTGCGTCGAGATTCAATACATCGGCCTCCAGCGGACTTGTCTCCAAGGGGATATTGCTGTCTCGGGCACCATATGATCCTTCTCCTGTGAGTCTAGATTTTCGAATCCGACGCAAAAATGATAGTGAATAGTAACGTTCAGCGCCTCCTGATGGCGATAGAACTCTCAAATTGCGTCGAGAGTCAATACATCGGCCTCCAGCCGACTTGTCTCCAAGGGTCTGTTGCTACCTCGGGCACCAAATGGTCCGTCTCCTGTGAGTTTAGATTATCGAATCCGACTCAAAAATGATAGTTAATTGTAACGTTTAGGGCCTCCTAATGACGATAGAAGACGCAAATTGCGTCGAGATTCAATACATCGACCTCCAGCCGACTTGTATCCAAGGGGATATTGCAGTCTCGTGCACCATATGATCCTTCTCCTGTTAGTAGATTTTCGAATACGACGCTAAAATGATAGTTAACCGTAACGTTCAGGGCCTCCTAATGCCGATGGAACACTCAAATTGCGTCGAGATTCAATACATCGGCATCCAGCCGACTTGTCTCCAAGGGTCTATTGCTGCCTCGGGCACCTTATGGTCGATCTCCTGTGAGTTTAGATTATCGAATCCGACGCAAAAATGATAGTTAATTGTAACGTTCAGGGCCTCCTAATGCCGATGGAACACTCAAATTGCGTCGAGATTCAATACATCGGCCTCCAGCCGACTTGTCTCCAAGGGTCTATTGCTGCCTCGGGCACCTTATGGTCGTTCTCCTGTGAGTTTAGATTACCGAATCCGACGCAAAAATGATAGTTAATTGTAACGTTCAGGGAATTGTAATGACGATGGAACACTCAAATTGCGTCGAGATTCAATACATCGGCCTCCAGCCGACTTGTCTTCAAAGGTCTGTTGCTGCCTCGGGCACCTTATGGTCGTTCTCCTGTGAGTTTAGATTATCGAATCCGACGCAAAAATGATAGTTAATTGTAACGTTTAGGGCCTCCTAATGACGATAGAAGACTCAAATTGCGTCGAGATTCAATACATCGACCTCCAGCCGACTTGTATCCAAGGGGATATTGCAGTCTCGTGCACCATATGAACCTTCTCCTGTTAGTAGATTTTCGAATCCGACGCAAAAATGATAGTTAACTGTAACGTTCAGAGCCTCCTAATGCCGATGGAACACTCAAATTGCGTCGAGATTCAATACATCGGCCTCCAGCCGACTTGTCTCCCAGGGTATATTCCTGCCTCGGGCACCTTATGGTCGTTCTCCTGTGAGTCTAGATTTTCGAATCCGACGCAAAAATGATAGTTAATTGTAACGTTCAGGGCCTTGTAATGACGATGGAACACTCAAACTGCGTCGAGATTCAATACATCGGCCTCCAGCCTACTTGTCTCCAAGGGTCTACTGCTGCCTCGGGCACCTTATGGTCGATCTCCTGTGAGTTTAGATTATCGAATCCGACGCAAAAATGATAGTTAATTGTAACGTTCAGGGCCTCCTAATGCCGATGGAACACTCAAATTGCGTCGAGATTCAATACATCGGCCTCCAGCCTACTTGTCTCCAAGGGTCTATTGCTGTCTCGGGCACCTTATGGTCGTTCTCCTGTGAGCTTAGATTATCGAATCCGACGCAAAAGTGATAGTTAATTGTAACTTTCAGGGCCTCCTAATGCCGATGGAACACTCAAATTGCGTCGAGATTCAATACATCGGCGTCCAGCCGACTTCTCTCCAAGGGTCTATTGCTGCCGCGGGCACCTTATGGTCGTTCTCCTGTGAGTCTAGATTTTCGAATCCGACGCAAAAATGATAGTTAATTGTAACGTTTAGGGCCTCATAATGACGATGGGACACTCAAATTGCGTCGAGATTCAATACATCGTCCTCCAGCCGACTTGTCTCCAAGGGTCTAATGCTGCCTCGGGCACCTTATGGTCGTTCTCCTGTGAGTCTAGATTTTCGAATCCGACGAAAAAATGATAGTTAATTGTAACGTTCAGGGACTCCCAATGACGTTGGAACTCTCAAATTGCGTCGAGATTCAATACATCGTCCTCCAGCCGACTTGTCTCCAAGGGTCTATTGCTGCCTCGGGCACCTTATGGTCGTTCTCCTGTGAGTCTAGATTTTTGAATCCGACGCAAAAATGATAGTTAATTGTCATTTTCAGGGCCTTATAATGACGATGGAACACTCAAATTGCGTCGAGATTCAATACATCGGCCTCCAGCCGACTTGTCTCCAAGGGTCTGTTGCTGCCTCGAGCACCGTATGAACTTCTCCTGTGAGTAGATTTTTGAATCGGACGCAAAAATGATAGTTAATTGTAAGGTTCAGGGCCTCCTAATGACGATGGAACACTCAAATTGCGTCTAGAATCAATACATCGGTTTCCAGCCGCATTGTCTCCAAGGGTCTATTGCTGCCTCGAGCACCGTATGAACTTCTCCTGTGAGTAGATATTCGAATCCGACGCATAAATGATAGTTAATTGTAACGTTCAGGGACTCCTAAAGACGATGGAACACTCAAATTGCGTCGAGAGTCAATACATCGACCTCCAGTCGACTTGTATCCAAGGGGATGTTGCAGTCTCGTGCACCATATGATCCTTCTCCTGTTAGTAGACCTTCGAATCCGCCGCTAAAATGATAGTTAACTGTAACGTTCAGGGCCTCCTAATGCCGATGGAACACTCAAATTGCGTCGAGATTCAATACATCGGCCTCCAGCGGACTTGTCTCCAAGGGGATATTGCTGTCTCGGGCACCATATGATCCTTCTCCTGTGAGTCTAGATTTTCGAATCCGACGCAAAAATGATAGTGAATAGTAACGTTCAGCGCCTCCTGATGGCGATAGAACTCTCGAATTGCGTCGAGAGTCAACACGTCGGCCTCCAGCCGACTTGTCTCCAAGGGTCTATTGCTGCCTCGGGCACCTTATGGTCGATCTCCTGTGAGTTTAGATTATCGAATCCGACGCAAAAATGATAGTTAATTGTAACGTTCAGGGCCTCCTAATGCCGATGGAACACTCAAATTGCGTCGAGATTCAATACATCGGCCTCCAGCCGACTTGTCTCCAAGGGTCTATTGCTGCCTCGGGCACCTTATGGTCGTTCTCCTGTGAGTTTAGATTACCGAATCCGACGCAAAAATGATAGTTAATTGTAACGTTCAGGGAATTGTAATGACGATGGAACACTCAAATTGCGTCGAGATTCAATACATCGGCCTCCAGCCGACTTGTCTTCAAAGGTCTGTTGCTGCCTCGGGCACCTTATGGTCGTTCTCCTGTGAGTTTAGATTATCGAATCCGACGCAAAAATGATAGTTAATTGTAACGTTTAGGGCCTCCTAATGACGATAGAAGACTCAAATTGCGTCGAGATTCAATACATCGACCTCCAGCCGACTTGTATCCAAGGGGATATTGCAGTCTCGTGCACCATATGAACCTTCTCCTGTTAGTAGATTTTCGAATCCGACGCAAAAATGATAGTTAACTGTAACGTTCAGAGCCTCCTAATGCCGATGGAACACTCAAATTGCGTCGAGATTCAATACATCGGCCTCCAGCCGACTTGTCTCCCAGGGTATATTCCTGCCTCGGGCACCTTATGGTCGTTCTCCTGTGAGTTTAGATTATCGAATCCGACGCAAAAATGATAGTTAATTGTAACGTTCAGGGCCTTGTAATGACGATGGAACACTCAAATTGCGTCGAGATTCAATACATCGGCCTCCAGCCGACTTGTCTGCAAGGGGTATATTGCTGCCTCGGGCACCTTATGGTCGTTCTCCTGTCAGTTTAGATTATCGCATCCGACGCAAAAATGATAGTTAATTGTAACGTTCAGGGCCTCCTAATGACGATAGAAGACTCAAATTGCGTCGAGATTCAATACATCGTCCTCCAGCCGATTTGTCTCCAAGGGGATTTTGCTGCCTCGGGCACCAAATGGTCCGTCTGCTGTGAGTCTAGATTTTCGAATCCGACGAAAAACTGATAGTTAATTGTAACATTCATGGCCTCCTAATGACGATGGAACACTCAAATTGCGTCGCGATCCAATACATCGTCCTGCATCCGACTTGTCTCAAGGGGCTAATGCTGCCTCGGGCACCTTATGGTCGTTCTCCTGTGAGTCTAGATTTTCGAATCCGACGCAAAAATGATAGTTAATTGTAACGTTTAAGGCCTCCTAATGACGATGGGACACTCAAATTGCGTCGAGATTCAATACATCGGCCTCCAGCCGACTTGTCTCCAAGGGTCTAATGCTGCCTCGGGCACCTTATGGTCGTTCTCTTGCAAGTCTAGATTTTCGAATCCGCCGCTAAAATGATAGTTAACTGTAACTTTCAGGGCCTCCTAATGCCGATGGAACACTCAAATTGCGTCGAGATTCAATACATCGGCCTCCAGCCGACTTGTCTCCAAGGGTCTATTGCTGCCTCGGACACCTTATGGCCGTTCTCCCGTGAGTTTAGATTATCGAATCCGACGCAAAAATGATAGTTAATTGTAACGTTCAGGGCCTCCTAATGCCGATGGAACACTCATTTTGCGTCGAGATTCAACACATCGGCCTCCAGCGGACTTGTCTCCAAGGGGATATTGCTGTCTCGGGCACCATATGATCCTTCTCCTGTGAGTCTAGATTTTCGAATCCGACGCAAAAATGATAGTGAATAGTAACGTTCAGGGCCTCCTAATGACGATAGAAGAATCAGATTGCGTCGAGATTCAATACATCGTCCTATAGCCGATTTGTCTCCAAGGGGATATTGCTGTCTCGGGCACAATTTGATCCTTCTCCTGTGAGTCTAGATTTTCGAATCCGACGCAAAAATGATAGTTAATTGTAACATTCAGGGCCTCCTAATGACGATGGAACACTCAAATTGCTTCGCGATCCAATACATCGTCCTCCAGCCGACTTGTCTCCAAGGGTCTAATGCTGCCTCGGATACCTTATGGTCGTTCTCCTGTGAGTCTAGATTTTCGAATCCGACGCAAAAATGGTAGTTAATTGTAACGTTTATGGCCTCCTAATGACGATGGGACACTCAAATTGCGTCGAGATTCAATACATCGGCCTCCAGCCGACTTGACTCCAAGGGTCTAATGCTGCCTCGGGCACCTTATGGTCGTTCTCTTGTAAGTCTAGATTTTCGAATCCGCCGCTAAAATGATAGTTAACTGTAACGTTCAGGGCCTCCTAATGCCGATGGAACACTCAAATTGCGTCGAGAATCAATACATCGGCCTCCAGCCGACTTGTCTCCAAGGGTCTATTGCTGCCTCGGGCACCTTATGGTCGTTCTCCTGTGAGTCTAGATTTTCGAATGCGACGCAAAAATGATAGTTAATTGTAACGTTCAGGGCCTTGTAATGACGATGGAACACTCAAATTGCGTCGAGATTGAATACATCGGCCTCCAGCCGACTTGTCTCCCAGGGTCTGTTGCTGCCTCGAGCACCGTATGAACTCCTCCTGTGAGTAGATTTTTTAATCCGACGCAAAAATGATAGTTAATTGTAAGGTTCAGGGCCTCCTAATGACGATGGAACACTCAAATTGCGTCGAGATTCAATACATCGGCCTCCAGCCGACTTGTCTCCAAGGGTCTGTTGCTGCCTCGAGCACCGTATGAACTTCTCCTGTGAGTAGATTTTGGAATCCGACGCAAAAATGATAGTTAATTGTAACGTTTAGGGCCACCTAATGCCGATGGAACACTCAAATTGCGTCGAGATTCAATACATCGGCCTCCAGCCGACTTGTCTCCAAGGGTCTATTGCTGCCTCGGGCAGCTTATGGTCGTTCTGCTGTGAGTCTAGTTTTTCGAATCCGACGCAAAAATGACAGTTAATTGTAACGTTCAGGGCCTTGTAATGTCGATGGAACACTCTAATTGCGTCGAGATTCAATACATCGGCCTCCAGCCGACTTGTCTCCAAGGGCCTGTTGCTGCCTCGGGCACCTTACGGTCGTTCTCCTGTGAGTTTAGATTATCGAATCCGACGCAAAAATGATAGTTAATTGTAACGTTTAGGGCCTCCTAATGACGATGGGACACTCAAATTGCGTCGAGATTCAATACATCGTCCTCCATCCGACTTGTCTCCAAGGGAATATTGCTGTCTCGGGCACAATATGATCCTTCTCCTGTGAGTCTAGATTTGCGAATCCGACGCAAAAATGATAGTTAATTGTAACGTTCAGGGCGACCTAATGACGATGGAACACTCAAATTGTGTCGAGATTCAATACATCGTCCTCCAGCCGACTTGTCTCCAAGGGGATATTCCTGCCTCGGGCACCAAATGGTCCGTCTCCTGTGAGTTTAGATTATCGAATCCGACTCAAAAATGATAGTTAATTGTAACGTTTAGGGTCTCCTAATGACGATAGAAGACGCAAATTGCGTCGAGATTCAATACATCGACCTCCAGCCGACTTGTATCCAAGGGGATATTGCAGTCTCGTGCACCATATGATCCTTCTCCTGTTAGTAGATTTTCGAATCCGACGCTAAAATGATAGTTAACTGTAACGTTCAGGGCCTCCTAATGCCGATGGAACACTCAAATTGCGTCGAGATTCAATACATCGGCCCCCAGCCGACTTGTCTCCAAGGGTCTATTGCTGCCTCGGGCACCTTATGGTCGTTCTCCTGTGAGTTTAGATTATCGAATCCGACGCAAAAGTGATAGTTAATTGTAACATTCAGGGCCTCGTAATGCCGATGGAACACTCAAATTGCGTCGAGATTCAATACATCGGCCTCCAGCCGACTTGTCTCCAAGGGTCTATTGCTGCCTCGGGCACCTTAAGGTCGTTCTCCTGTGAGTTTAGATTATCGAATCCGACGCAAAAATGATAGTTAATTGTAACGTTCAGGGCCTCCTAATGCCGATGGAACACTCAAATTGCGTCGAGATTCAATACACCGGCCTCCAGCCGACTTGTCTCCAAGGGGATATTGCTGTCTCGGGCACCATATGATCCTTCTCCTGTGAGTCTAGATTTTCGAATCCGACGCAAAAATGATAGTGAATAGTAACGTTCAGGGACTCCTAATGACGATAGAAGACTCAAATTCCGTCGAGATTCAATACATCGTCCTCCAGCCGATTTGTCTCCAAGGGGATATTGCTGCCTCGGGCACCAAATGGTCCGTCTGCTGTGAGTCTAGATTTTCGAAGCCGACGAAAAACTGATAGTTAATTGTAACATTCAGTTCCTCCTAATGACGATGGAACACTCAAATTGCGTCGCGATCCAATACATCGTCCTCCAGCCGACTTGTCTCCAAGGGTCTAATGCTGCCTCGGGCACCTTATGGTCGTTCTCTTGTAAGTCTAGATTTTCGAATCCGCCGCTAAAATGATAGTTAACTGTAACGTTCAGGGCTTCCTAATGCCGATGGAACACTCTAATTGCGTCGAGATTCAATACATCGGCCTCCAGCCGACTTGTCTCCAAGGGTCTATTGCTGCCTCGGGCACCTTATGGCCGTTCTCCTGTGAGTGTAGATTATTGAATCCGACGCAAAAATGATAGTTAATTGTAACGTTCAAGGCCTCCTAATGCCGATGGAACACTCAAATTGCGTCGAGATTCAATTCATCGGCCTCCAGCCGACTTGTCTCCAAGGGTCTATTGCTGCCTCGGGCACCTTATGTTCGTTCTGCTGTGAGTCTAGATTTTCGAATCCGACGCAAAAATGATAGTTAATTGTAACGTTCAGGGACTCCTAATGACGATGGAACACTCTAATTGCGTCGAGATTCAGTACATCGGCCTCCAGCCGACTTGTCTCCAAGGGTCTGTTGCTGCCTCGGGCACCTTATGGTCGTTCTCCTGTGAGTCTAGATTTTCGAAACCGACGCAATAATGATAGTTAATTGTAACGTTCAGGGCCTTGTAATGACGATGGAACACTCAAATTGCGTCGAGATTCAAAACATCGGCCTCCAGCCGACTTGTCTCCAAGGGTCTGTTGCTGCCTCGGGCACCTTATGGTCGTTCTCCTGTGAGTTTAGATTATCGAATCCAACGCAAAAATGATAGTTAATTGTAACGTTTAGGGCCTCCTAATGACGATGGGACACTCAAATTGCGTCGAGATTCGATACATCGTCCTCCAGCCGACTTGTCTCCAAGGGGATATTGCTGCCTCGGGCACCAAATGGTCCGTCTCCTGTGAGTTTAGATTATCGAATCCGACTCAAAAATGATAGTTTATTGTAACGTTTAGGGCCTCCTAATGACGATAGAAGACGCAAATTGCGTCGAGATTCAATATATCGACCTCCAGCCGACTTGTATCCAAGGGAATATTGCAGTCTCGTGCACCATATGATCCTTCTCCTGTTAGTAGATTTTCTAATCCGACGCTATAATGATAGTTAACTGTAACGTTCAGGGCCTCCTAATGCCGATGGAACACTCAAATTGCGTCGAGACTCAATACATCGGCCTCCAGCCGACATGTCTCCAAGGGTCTATTGCTGCCTCGGGCACCTTATGGCCGTTCTCCTGTGAGTTTAGATTATCGAATCCGACGCAAAAATGATAGTTAATTGTAACGTTCAGGGCCTCCTAATGCCGATGGAACACTCAAATTGCGTCGAGATTCAATACATCGGCCTCCAGCCGACTTGTCTCCAAGGGTCTATTGCTGCCTCGGGCACCTTATGGTCGTTCTCCTGTGAGTCTAGATTTTCGAATCCGACGCAAAAATGATAGTTAATTGTAACGTTCAGGGATTGTAATGACGATGGAACACTCAAATTGCGTCGAGGTTCAATACATCGGCCTCCAGCCGACTTGTCTCCAAGGGTCTGTTGCTGCCTCGAGCACCGTATGAAATTCTCCTGTCAGTAGATTTTTGAATCCGATGCAAAAATGATAGTTAATTGTAAGGTTCAGGGCCTCCTAATGACGATGGAACACTCAAATTGCGTCGAGATTCAATACATCGGCCTCCAGCCGACTTGTCTTCAAGGGTCTTTGCTGCCTCGAGCACCGTATGAACTTCTCCTGTGCGTAGATTTTTGAATCCGACGCAAAAATGATAGTTAATTGTAACATTTAGGCCCTCCTAATGCCGATGGAACACTCAAATTGCGTCGAGATTCAATACATCGGCCTCCAGCCGACTTGTCTCCGAGGGTCTATTGCTGCCTCGGGCACCTTATGGTCGTTCTGCTGTGAGTCTAGATTTTCGAATCCGACGCAAAAATGATAGTTAATTGTAACGTTCAGGGCCTTGTAATGACGATGGAACACTCAAATTGCGTCGAGATTCAGTACATCGGCCTCCAGCCGACTTGTCTCCGAGGGCCTGTTGCTGCCTCGGGCACCTTATGGTCGTTCTCCTGTGAGTTTAGATTATCGAATCCGACGCAAAAATGATAGTTAATTGTAACGTTTAGGGCCTCCTAACGACGATGGGACACTCAAATTGCGTCGAGATTCAATACATCGTCCTCCAGCCGACTTGTCTCCAAGGGGATATTACTGTCTCGGGCACAATATGATCCTTCTCCTGTGAGTCTAGATTTTCGAATCCGACGCAAAAATGATAGTTAAATGTAACGTTCAGGGCGACCTAATGACGATGGAACACTCAAATTGCGTCGAGATTCAATACATCGTCCTCCAGCCGACTTGTCTCCAAGGGGATATTGCTGCCTCGGGCACCAAATGGTCCGTCTCCTGTGAGTTTAGATTATCGAATCCGACGCAAAAATGATAGTTAATTGTAACGTTCAGGGCCTCCTAATGCCGATGGAACACTCAAATTGCGGCGAGATTCAGTACATCGGCCTCCAGCCGACTTGTCTCCAAGGGTCTATTGCTGCCTCGGGCACCTTATGGTCGTTCTCCTGTGAGTCTAGATTTTCGAATCCGACGCAAAAATGATAGTTAATTGTAACGTTCAGGGCATTGTAATGACGATGGAACACTCAAACTGCGTCGAGATTCAATACATCGGCCTCCAGCCGACTTGTCTCCAAGGGTCTATTGCTGCCTTGGGCACCTTATGGTCGATCTCCTGTGAGTTTAGATTATCGAATCCGACGCAAAAATGATAGTTAATTGTAACGTTCAGGGCCTCCTAATGCCGATGGAACACTCAAATTGCGTCGAGATTCAATACATCGGCCTCCAGCCGACTTGTCTCCAAGGGTCTATTGCTGTCTCGGGCACCTTATGGTCGTTCTCCTGTGAGTTTAGATTATCGAATCCGACGCAAAAATGATAGTTAATTGTAACTTTCAGGGCCTCCTAATGCCGATGGAACACTCAAATTGCGTCGAGATTCAATACATCGTCCTCCAGCCGACTTGTCTCCAAGGGTCTAATTCTGCCTCGGGCACCTTATGGTCGTTCTCCTGTGAGTCTAGATTTTCGAATCCGACGAAAAAATGATAGTTAATTGTAACGTTCAGGGACTCCTAATGACGATGTAACTCTCAAATTGCGTCGAGATTCAATACATCGTCCTCCAGCCGACTTGTCTCCAAGGGTCTATTGCTGCCTCGGGCACCTTATGGTCGTTCTCCTGTGAGTCTAGATTTTCGAATCCGACGCAAAAATGATAGTTAATTGTAACGTTCAGGGCCTTGTAAAGACGATGGAACACTCAAATTGCGTCGAGATTCAATACATCGGCCTCCAGCCGACTTGTCTCCAAGGGTCTGTTGCTGCCTCGAGCACCGTATGAACTTCTCCTGTGAGTAGATTTTTGAATCGGACGCAAAAATGATAGTTAATTGTAAGGTTCAGGGCCTCCTAATGACGATGGAACACTCAAATTGCGTCTAGAATCAATACATCGGTTTCCAGCCGACTTGTCTCCAAGGGTCTATTGCTGCCTCGAGCACCGTATGAACTTCTCCTGTGAGTAGATATTCGAATCCGACGCATAAATGATAGTTAATTGTAACGTTCAGGGACTCTTAAAGACGATGGAACACTCAAATTGCGTCGAGAGTCAATACATCGACCTCCAGTCGACTTGTATCCAAGGGGATGTTGCAGTCTCGTGCACCATATGATCCTTCTCCTGTTAGTAGACTTTCGAATCCGCCGCTAAAATGATAGTTAACTGTAACGTTCAGGGCCTCCTAATGCAGATGGAACACTCAAATTGCGTCGAGATTCAATACATCGGCCTCCAGCGGACTTGTCTCCAAGGGGATATTGCTGTCTGGGGCACCATATGATCCTTCTCCTGTGAGTCTAGATTTTCGAATCCGACGCAAAAATGATAGTGAATAGTAACGTTCAGCTCTTCCTGATCACGATAGAACTCTCAAATTGCGTCGAGATTCAATACATCGGCCTCCAGCCGACTTGTCTCCAAGGGTCTGTTGCTGCATCGGGCACCTTAAGGTCGTTCTCCTGTGAGTTTAGATTATCGAATTCGACGCAAAAATGATAGTTAATTGTATCGTTTAGGGCCTCCTAATGACGATAGAAGACTCAAATTGCGTCGAGATTCAATACATCGACCTCCAGCCGACTTGTATCCAAGGGGATATTGCAGTCTCGTGCACCATATGAACCTTCTCCTGTTAGTAGATTTTCGAATCCGACGCTAAAATGATAGTTAACTGTAACGTTCAGGGCCTCCTAATGCCGATGGAACACTCAAATTGCGTCGAGATTCAATACATCGGCCTCCAGCGGACTTGTCTCCAAGGGTCTGTTGCTGCCTCGGGCACCTTATGGTCGTTCTCCTGTTAGTTTAGATTATCGAATCCGACGCAAAAATGATAGTTAATTGTAACGTTTAGGGCCTCCTAATGACGATAGAAGACGCAAATTGCGTCGAGATTCAATACATCGACCTCCAGCCGACTTGTATCCAAGGGGATATTACAGTCTCGTGCACCATACGATCCTTCTCCTGTTAGTAGATTTTCGAATACGACGCTAAAATGATAGTTAACCGTAACGTTCAGGGCCTCCTAATGCCGATGGAACACTTAAATTGCGTCGAGATTCAATACATCGGCATCCAGCCGACTTGTCTCCAAGGGTCTATTGCTGCCTCGGGCACCTTATGGTCGTTCTCCTGTGAGTTTAGATTATCGAATCCGACGCAAAAATGATAGTTAATTGTAACGTTCAGGGCCTCCTAATGCCGATGGAACACTCAAATTGCGTCGAGATTCAATACATCGGCCTCCAGCCGACTTGTCTCCAAGGGTCTATTGCTGCCTCGGGCACCTTATGGTCGTTCTCCTGTGAGTCTAGATTTTCGAATCCGACGCAAAAATGATAGTTAATTGTAACGTTTAGGGCCTCCTAATGACGATGGGACACTCAAATTGCGTCGAGATTCAATACATCGTCCTCCAGCCGACTTGTCTCCAAGGGTCTAATGCTGCCTCGGGCACCTTATTTTCGTTCTCCTGTGAGTCTAGATTTCCGAATCCGACGCAAAAATGATCGTTAATTGTAACGTTCAGGGCCTCCTAATGACGTTGGAACTCTCAAATTGCGTCGAGATTCAATACATCGTCCTCCAGCCGACTTGTCTCCAAGGGTCTATTGCTGCCTCGGGCACCTTATGGTCGTTCTCCTGTGAGTCTAGATTTTCGAATACGACGCAGAAATGATAGTTAATTGTAACGTTCAGGGCCTTGTAATGACGATGGAACACTCAAATTGCGTCGAGATTCAATACATCGGCCTCCAGCCGACTTGTCTTCAAGGGTCTGTTGCTGCCTCGAGCACCGTATGAACTTCTCCTGTGAGTAGATTTTTGAATCGGACGCAAAAATGATACTTAATTGTAAGGTTCAGGGCCTCCTAATGACGATGGAACACTCAAATTGCGTCTAGAATCAATACATCGGTTTCCAGCCGACTTGTCTCCAAGGGTCTATTGCTGCCTCGAGCCCCGTATGAAATTCTACTGTGAGTAGATTTTCGAATCCGACGCATAAATGATAGTTAATTGTATCGTTCAGGGACTCCTAAAGACGATGGAACACTCAAATTGCGTCGAGAGTCAATACATCGACCTCCAGTCGACTTGTATCCAAGGGAATATTGCAGTCTCGTGCACCATATGATCCTTCTCCTGTTAGTAGATTTTCGAATCCGCCGCTAAAATGATAGTTAACTGTAACGTTCAGGGCCTCCTAATGCCGATGGAACACTCAAATTGCGTCGAGATTCAATACATCGGCCTAAAGCGGACTTGTCTCCAAGGGGATATTGCTGTCTCGGGCACCATATGATCCTTCGCCTGTGAGTCTAGATTTTCGAATCCGACGCAAAAATGATAGTGAATACTAACGTTCAGCGCCTCCTGATGACGATAGAACTCTCAAATTGCGTCGAGATTCAATATATCGGCCTCCAGCCGACTTGTCTCCAAGGGTCTGTTGCTGCCTCGGGCACCTTATGGTCGTTCTCCTGTGAGTTTAGATTATCGAATCCGACGCAAAAATGATAGTTAATTGTAACGTTTAGGGCCTCCTAATGACGATAGAAGACTCAAATTGCGTCGAGATTCAATACATCGACCTCCAGCCGACTTGTATCCAAGGGGATATTGCAGTCTCGTTCACCATATGAACCTTCTCCTGTTAGTAGATTTTCGAATCCGACGCTAAAATGATAGTTAACTGTAACGTTCAGAGCCTCCTAATGCCGATGGAACACTCAAATTGCGTCGAGATTCAATACATCGGCCTCCAGCCGACTTGTCTCCAAGGGTCTATTCCTGCCACGGGCACCTTATGGTCGTTCTCCTGTGAGTTTAGATTATCGAATCCGACGCAAAAATGATAGTTAATTGTAACGTTCAGGGCCTTGTAATGACGATGGAACACTCAAATTGCGTCGAGATTCAAAACCTCGGCCTCCAGCCGACTCGTCTCCAAGGGGTATATTGCTGCCTCGGGCACCTTATGGTCGTTCTCCTGTCAGTTTAGATTATCGAATCCGACGCAAAAATGATAGTTAATTGTAACGTTCAGGGCCTCCTAATGACGATAGAAGACTCAAATTGCGTCGAGAATCAATACATCGTCCTCCAGCCGATTTGTCTCCAAGGGGATTTTGCTGCCTCGGGCACCAAATGGTCCGTCTGCTGTGAGTCTAGATTTTCGAATCCGACGAAAAACTGATAGTTAATTGTAACATTCATGGCCTCCTAATGACGATGGAACACTCAAATTGCGTCGCGATCCAATACATCGTCCTCCAGCCGACTTGTCTCAAGGGTCTAATGCTGCCTCGGGCACCTTATGGTCGTTCTCCTGTGAGTCTAGATTTTCGAATCCGACGCAAAAATGATAGTTAATTGTAACGTTTAAGGCCTCCTAATGACGATGGGACACTCAAATTGCGTCGAGATTCAATACATCGTCCTCCAGCCGACTTGTCTCCAAGGGTCTAATGCTGCCTCGGGCACCTTATGGTCGTTCTCTTGTAAGTCTAGATTTTCGAATCCGCCGCTAAAATGATAGTTAACTGTAACGTTCAGGGCCTCCGAATGCCGATGGAACACTCAAATTGCGTCGAGATTCAATACATCGGCCTCCAGCCGACTTGTCTCCAAGGGTCAATTGCTGCCTCGGACACCTTATGGCCGTTCTCCCGTGAGTTTAGATTATCGAATCCGACGCAGAAATGATAGTTAATTGTAACGTTCAGGGCCTCCTAATGCCGATGGAACACTCATTTTGCGTCGAGATTCAATACATCGGCCTCCAGCGGACTTGTCTCCAAGGGGATATTGCTGTCTCGGGCACCATATGATCCTTCTCCTGTGAGTCTAGATTTTCGAATCCGACGCAAAAATGATAGTGAATAGTAACGTTCAGGGACTCCTAATGACGATAGAAGACTCAGATTGCGTCGAGATTCAATACATCGTCCTCCAGCCGATTTGTCTCCAAGGGGATATTGCTGTCTCGGGCACAATATGATCCTTCTCCTGTGAGTCTAGATTTTCGAATCCGACGCAAAAATGATAGTTAATTGTAACATTCAGGGCCTCCTAATGACGATGGAACACTCAAATTGCTTCGCGATCCAATACATCGTCCTCCAGCCGACTTGTCTCCAAGGGTCTAATGCTGCCTCGGATACCTTATGGTCGTTCTCCTGTGAGTCTAGATTTTCGAATCCGACGCAAAAATGATAGTTAATTGTAACGTTTAGGGCCTCCTAATGACGATGGGACACTCAAATTGCGTCGAGATTCAATACATCAGCCTAAAGCGGACTTGTCTCCAAGGGGATATTGCTGTCTCGGGCACCATATGATCCTTCGCGTGTGAGTCTAGATTTTCGAATCCGACGCAAAAATGATAGTGAATATTAACGTTCAGCGCCTCCTGATGACGACAGAACTCTCAAATTGCGTCGAGATTCAATATATCGGCCTCCAGCCGACTTGTCTCCAAGGGTCTGTTGCTGCCTCGGGCACCTTATGGTCGTTCTCCTGTGAGTTTAGATTATCGAATCCGACGCAAAAATTATCGTTAATTGTAACGTTCAGGGCCTTGTAATTACGATGGAACACTCAAATTGCGTCGAGATTCAATACATCGGCCTCCAGCCGATTTGTCTCCAAGGGGATTTTGCTGCCTCGGGCACCATATGGTCCGTCTGCTGTGAGTCTAGATTTTCGAATCCGACGAAAAACTGATAGTTAATTGTAACATTCATGGCCTCCTAATGACGATGGAACACTCAAATTGCGTCGCGATCCAATACATCGTCCTCCAGCCGACTTGTCTCATGGGTCTAATGCTGCCTCGGGCACCTTATGGTCGTTCTCCTGTGAGTCTAGATTTGCGAATCCGGCGCAAAAAAGGTTGTTAATTGTAACGTTTAAGGCCTCCTAATGACGATGGGACACTCAAATTGCGTCGAGATTCAATACATCGTCCTCCAGCCGACTTGTCTCCAAGGGTCTAATGCTGCCTCGGGCACCTTATGGTCGTTCTCTTGTAAGTCTAGATTTTCGAATCCGCCGCTAAAATGATAGTTAACTGTAACGTTCAGGGCCTCCTAATGCCGATGGAACACTCAAATTGCGTCGAGATTCAATACATCGGCCTCCAGCCGACTTGTCTCCAAGGGTCTATTGCTGCCTCGGGCACCTTATGGTCGTTCCCTGTGAGTCTAGATTTTCGAATCCGACGCAAAAATGATAGTTAATTGTAACGTTTAGGGCCTCCTAATGACGATGGGACACTCAAATTGCGTCGAGATTCAATACATCGTCCTCCAGCCGACTTGTCTCCAAGGGTCTAATGCTGCCCTGGGCACCTTATGGTCGTTCTCCTGTGAGTCTAGATTTTCGAATCCGACGCAAAAATGATAGTTAATTATAACGTTCAGGGCCTCCTAATGACGATGGAACTCTCAAATTGCGTCGAGATTCAATACATCGTCCTCCAGCCGACTTGTCTCCATGGGTCTATTGCTGCCTCGGGCATCTTATGGTCGTTCTCCTGTGAGTCTAGATTTTCGAATCCGACGCAAAAATGATAGTTAATTGTAACGTTCAGGGCCTTGTAATGACGATGGAACACTCAAATTGCGTCGAGATTCAATACATCGGCCTCCAGCCGACTTGTCTCCAAGGGTCTGTTGCTGCCTCGAGCACCGTATGAACTTCTCCTGTGAGTAGATTTTTGAATCGGACGCAAAAACGATAGTTAATTGTAAGGTTCAGGGCCTCCAAATGACGATGGAACACTCAAATTGCGTCTAGAATCAATACATCGGTTTCCAGCCGACTTGTCTCCAAGGGTCTATTGCTGCCTCGAGCACCGTATGAACTTCTCCTGTGAGCAGATTTTCGAATCCGACGCATAAATGATAGTTAATTGTAACGTTCAGGGACTCCTAATGCCGATGGAACACTCAAATTGCGTCGAGATTCAATACATCGGCCTCCAGCGGACTTGTCTCCAAGGGGATATTGCTGTCTCGGGCACCGTATGATCCTTCTACTGTGAGTCTAGATTTTCGAATCCGACGCAAAAATGATAGTTAATTGTAACGTTCAGGGCCTTGTAATGACGATGGAACTCTCAAATTGCGTCGAGATTCAATACATCGGCCTCCAGCCGACTTGTCTGCTAGGGTCTGTTGCTGCCTCAGGCACCTTATGGTCGTTCTCCTGTGAGTTTAGATTATCGAATCCGACGCAAAAATGGTAGTTAATTGTAACGTTTAGGGCCTCCTAATGACGATAGAAGACTCAAATTGCGCCGAGATTCAATACATCGACCACCAGCCGACTTGTATCCAAGGGGATATTGCAGTCTCGTGCACCATATGAACCTTCTCCTGTTAGTAGATTTTCGAATCCGACGCTAAAGTGATAGTTAACTGTAACGTTCAGGGCCTCCTAATGCCGATGAAACGCTCAAATTGCGTCGAGATTCAATACATCGGCCTCCAGCCGACTTGTCTCCAAGGGTCTATTGCTGCCTTGGGCACCTTATGGTCGTTCTCCTGTGAGTTTAGATTATCGAATCCGACGCAAAAATTATCGTTAATTGTAACGTTCAGGGCCTTGTAATGACGATGGAACACTCAAATTGCGTCGAGATTCAATACATCGGCCTCCAGCCGACTTGTCTCCAAGGGTCTGTTGCTGCCTCGAGCACCGTATGAACTTCTCCTGTGGGTAGATTTTTGAATCGGACGCAAAAATGATAGTTAATTGTATGGTTCAGGGCCTCCTAATGACGATGGAACACTCAAATTGCGTCTAGAATCAATACATCGGTTTCCAGCCGACTTGTCTCCAAGGGTTTATTGCTGCCTCGAGAACCGTATGAACTTCTCCTGTGAGTAGATTTTCGAATCCGACGCATAAATGACAGTTAATTGTAACGTTCAGGGACTCCTCAAGACGATGGAACACTCAAATTGCGTCGAGAGTCAATACATCGACCTCCAGTCGACTTGTATCCAAGGGGATATTGCAGTCTCGTGCACCATATGATCCTTCTCCTGTTAGTAGATTTTCGAATCCGCCGCTAAAATGATAGTTAACTGTAACGTTCAGGGCCTCCTAATGCCGATGGAACACTCAAATTGCGTCGAGATTCAATACATCGGCCTCCAGCGGACTTGTCTCCAAGGGGATATTGCTGTCTCGGGCACCATATGATCCTTATCCTGTGAGTCTAGATTTTCGAATCCGACGCAAAAATGATAGTGAATAGTAACGTTCAGCGCCTCCTGATGACGATAGAACTCTCAAATTGCGTCGAGATTCAATACATCGGCCTCCAGCCGACTTGTCTCCAAGGGTCTGTTGCTGCCTCGGGCACCTTATGGTCGTTCTCCTGTGACTTTAGATTGTCGAATCCGACGAAAAATGATAGTTAATTGTAACGTTTAGGGCCTCCTAATGACGATAGAAGACACAAATTGCGTCGAGATTCACTACATCGACCTCCAGCCGACTTGTATCCAAGGGGATATAGCAGTCTCGTGCACCATATGATCCTTCTCCTGTTAGTAGATTTTCGAATCCGACGCTAAAATGATAGTTAACTGTAACGTTCAGGGCCTCCTAAGGCCGATGGATCACTCAAATTGCGTCGAGATTCAATACATCGGCCTCCAGCCGACTTGTCTCCAAGGGTCTATTGCTGCCTCGGGCACTTTATGGTCGTTCTCCTGTGAGTTTAGTTTATCGAATCCGACGCAAAAATGATAGTTAATGGTAACGTTCAGGCCTCCTAATGCCGATGGAACACTCAAATTGCGTCGAGATTCAATACATAGGCCTCCAGCGGACTTGTCTCCAAGGGGATATTGCTGTCTCGGGCACCATATGATCCTTCTCCTGTGAGTCTAGATTTTCGAATCCGACGCAAAAATGACAGTGAATAGTAACGTTCAGGGCCTCCTAATGACGATAGAAGACTCAAATTGCGTCGAGATTCAATACATCGTCCTCCAGCCGATTTGTCTCCAAGGGGATATTGCTGCCTCGGGCACCAAATGGTCCGTCTGCTGTGAGTCTAAATTTTCGAATCCGACGAAAAACTGATTGTCAATTGTAATATTCAGGGTCTCCTAATGACGATGGAACACTCAAATTGCGTCGCGATCCAATACATCGTCCTCCAGCCGACTTGCCTCCAAGGGTCTAATGCAGCCTCGGGCACCCTATGGTCGTTCTCTTGTAAGTCTAGATTTTCGAATCCGACGCAAAAATGATAGTTAATTGTAACGTTCAGGGCCTCCTAATGACGATGGAACTCTCAAATTGCGTCGAGATTCAATACATCGTCCTCCAGCCGACTTGTCGCCAAGGGTCTATTGCTGCCTCGGGCACCTTATGGTCGTTCTCCTGTGAGTCTAGATTTTCGAATCCGACCCAAAAATGATAGTTAATTGTAACGTTCAGGGCCTTCTAATGACGATGGAACACTCAAATTGGGTCTAGATTCGTTACATCGTCCTCCAGCCGACTTGTCTCCAAGGGTCTGTTGCTATCTCGGGCACCTTATGGTCGTTCTCCTGTGAGTTTAGATTATCGAATCCGACGCAAAAATGATAGTTAATTGTAACGTTCAGGGCCTCCTAATGACGATGGAACACTCAAATTGCGTCGAGATTCAATACATCGGCCTCCAGCGGACTTGTCTCCAAGGGGATATTGCTGTCTCGGGCACCATATGATCCTTCTCCTGTGAGTCTAGATTTTTGAATCCGACGCAAAAATGATAGTGAATAGTAACGTTCAGCGCCTCCCGATGACGATAGAACTCTCAAATTGCGTCGAGGTTCAATACATCGTCCTCCAGCTGATTTGTCTCCAAGGGGATATTGCTGCCTTGGGCACCATATGGTCCGTCTCCTGTGAGTCTGGATTTTTGAATCCGACGCGAAACTGATAGTTAATTGTAAGGTTCAGGGCCTCCTAATGACGATGGAACACTCAAATTGCGTCGAGATTCAATACATGGTCCTCCAGCCGATTTTTATCCAAGGGGATATTGCTGCCTCGGGCACCAAATGGTCCGTCTGCTGTGAGTCTAGATTTTCGAATCCGACGAAAAACTGATAGTTAATTGTAACATTCAGATCCTCCTAATGACGATGGAACAGTCAAATTGCGTCGCGATTCAATACATCGTCCTCCTGCCGACTTGTCTCCAAGGGTCTAATGCTGCCTCGGGCACCTTATGGTCGTTCTCTTGTAAGTCTAGATTTTCGAATCCGACGCAAAACTGATAGTTCATTATAACGTTCAGGGCGACCTAATGACGATGGAACACTCAAATTGCGTCGAGATTCAATACATCGTCCTCCAGCCGACTTGTCTCCAAGGGTCTATTGCTGCCTCGGGCACCGTATGGTCGTTCTCCTGTGAGTCTAGATTTTAGAATCCGACGCAAAACTGATAGTTAATTGTAATGCTCAGGGCCTCTTAATGACGATGGAACACTCAAATTGCGTCGAGAGTCAATACATCTTCCTCCAGCCGACTTGTCTACAAGGGGATATTGCTGCCTCGGGCTCCATGTGGTCCGTCTCCTGTGAGTCTAGATTTTCGAATCCGACGCGAAACTGATAATTAATTGTAAGGTTCAGGGCCTCCTAATGACGATGGAACACTCAAATTGCGTCGAGATTCAATACATCGGCCTCCAGCGGACTTGTCTCCAAGGGTTTATTGCTGTCTCGGGCACCATATGATCCTTCTCCTGTGAGTCTAGATTTTCGAATCCGACGCAAAAATGATAGTGAATTGTAATGTTCAGGGCCTCCTAATGACGATGTAACACTCAAATTGCGTCAAGAATCAATACATCGGTTTCCAGCCGAATTGTCTCCAAGGGTCTGTTGCTGCCTCGGGCACCTCATGGTGGTTCTCCTGTCATTTTGATTATCGAATCCGACGCAAAAATGATAGTTAATTGTAACGTTTAGGGCCTCCTAATGACGATAGAAGACTCAAATTGCGTCGAGAATCAATACATCGACCTCCAGCCGACTTGTATCCAATGGGATATTGCAGTCTCGTGCACCATATGATCCTTCTCCTGTTAGTAGATTTTCGAATCCGACGCTAAAATGATAGTTAACTGTAACGTTCAGGGCCTCCTAATGCCGATGGATCACTCAAATTGCGTCGAAATTCAATACATCGGCCTCCAGCCGACTTGTCTCCAAGGGTCTATTGCTTCCTCGGGCACCTTATGATCGTTCTCCTGTGAGTTTAGATTATCGAATCCGACGCAAAAATGATAGTTAATTGTAACGTTCAGGGCCTCCTAATGCCGATGGAACACTCAAATTGCGTCGAGATTCAATACATCGGCCTCCAGCGGACTTGTCTCCAAGGGGATATTGCTGTCTCAGGCACCATATGATCCTTCTCCTGTGAGTCTAGATTTTCGAATCCGACGCAAAATGATAGTGAATAGTAACGTTCAGGGCCTCCTAATGACGATAGAAGACTCAAATTGCGTCGAGATTCAATACATCGTCCTCCAGCCGATCTGTCTCCAAGTGGATATTGCGAGCTCGGGCACTAAATGGTCCCTCTGCTGTGAGTCTAGATTTTCGAATCCGACGAAAAACTGATAGTTAATTGTAACATTCAGGGCCTCCTAATGACGATGGAACACTCAAATTGCGTCGCGATCCAATACATCGTCCTCTAGCCGACTTGTCTCCAAGGGTCTAATGCTGCCTCGGGCACCTTATGGTCGTTCTCTTGTAAGTCTAGATTTTCGAATCCGACGCAAAAATGATAGTTAATTGTAACGTTCAGGGCCTCCTAATGACGATGGAACTCTCAAATTGGATCGAGATTCAATACATCGTCCTCCGGCCGACTTGTCTCCAAGGGTCTATTGCTGCCGCGGGCACCTTATGGTCGTTCTCCTGTGAGTCTAGATTTTCGAATCCGACGCAAAAATGATAGTTAATTGTAACGTTCAGGGCCTTCTAATGACGATGGAACACTCAAATTGCGTCGAGATTCAATACATCGTCCTCCACCCGACTTGTCTCCAAGGGTCTGTTGCTGCCTCGGGCACCTTATGGTCGTTCTCCTGTGAGTTTAGATTATCGAATCCGACGCAAAAATGATAGTTAATTGTAACGTTTAGGGCCTCCTAATGACGATGGGACATTCAAATTGCGTCGAGATTCAATACATCGGCCTCCAGCCGACTTGTCTCCATGGGTCTAATGCCGCCACGGGCACCTTATGGTCGTACACTTGTAAGTCTAGATTTTCGAATCCGACGCAAAAATGATAGTGAATAGTAACGTTCAGCGCCTCCTGATGATGATAGAACTCTCAAATTGCGTCGAGATTCAATACATCGTCCTCCAGCTGATTTGTCTCCAAGGTGATATTGCTGCCTCGGGCACCATATGGTCCGTCTCCTGTGAGTCTGGATTTTTGAATCCGACGCGAGACTGATAGTTAATTGTAAGGTTCAGGGATTCCTAATGACGATGGAACACTCAAATTGCGTCGAGATTCAATACATGGTCCTCCAGCCGATTTGTATCCAAGGGGATATTGCTGCCTCGAGCGCCAAATGGTCCGTCTGCTGTGAGTCTAGATTCTCGAATCCGACGAAAAACTGATAGTTAATTGTAACGTTCAGGGCCTCCTAATGACGATGGAACACTCAAATTGCGTCGCGATCCAATACATCGTCCTCCAGCCCACTTGTCTCCAAGGGTCTAATGCTGCCTCGGGCACCACATGGTCCTTCTCCAGTGAGTCTAGATTTTCGAATCCGACGCAAAAATGATAGTGAATTGTAATGTTCAGGGCCTCCTAATGACGATGGAACACTCAAATTGCGTCAAGAATCAATACATCGGTTTCCAGCCGACTTGTCTCCAAGGGTCTGTTGCTGCTTCGGGCACCTTATGGTAGTTCTCCTGTGATTTTGATTATCGAATCCGACGCAAAAATGATAGTTAATTGTAACGTTTAGGGCCTCCTAATGACGATAGAAGACTCTAATTGCGTCGAGAATCAATACATCGACCTCCAGCCGACTTGTATCCAAGGGGATATTGCAGTCTCGTGCACCATATGATCCTTCTCCTGTTAGTAGATTTTCGAATCCGACGCTAAAATGATAGTTAACTGTAACGTTCAGGGCCTCCTAATGCCGATGGATCACTCAAATTGCGTCGAAATTCAATACATCGGCCTCCAGCCGACTTGTCTCCAAGGGTCTATTGCTGCCTCGGGCACCTTATGGTCGTTCTCCTGTGAGTTTAGATTATCGAATCCGACGCAAAAATGATAGTTAATGGTAACGTTCAGGGCCTCCTAATGCCGATGGAACACTCAAATTGCGTCGAGATTCAATACATCGACCTCCAGCCGACTTGTCTCCAAGGGTCTATTCCTGCCTCAGGCACCTTATGGTCGTTCTCCTGTGAGTTTAGATTATCGAATCCGACGCAAAAATGATAGTTAAAAGTAACGTTCAGGGCCTCTTAATGCCGATGGAACACTCAAATTGCGTCGAGATTCAATACATCGGCCTCCAGCGGACTTGTCTCCAAGGGGATATTGCTGTCTCAGGCACCATATGATCCTTCTCCTGTGAGTCTAGATTTTCGAATCCGACGCAAAAATGATAGTTAATAGTAACGTTCAGGGCCTCCTAATGACGATAGAAGACTCAAATTGCGTCGAGATTCAATACATCGGCCTCCAGCGGACTTGTCTCCAAGGGGATATTGCTGCCTCGGGCACCAAATGGTCCGTCTGCTGTGACTCTAGATTTTCGAATCCGACGAAAAACTGATAGTTAATTGTAACATTCAGGGCCTCCTAATGACGATGGAACACTCAAATTGCGTCGAGATTCAATACATCGTCCTCCACCCGACTTGTCTCCAAGGGTCTGTTGCTGCCTCGGGCACCTTATGGTCGTTCTCCTGTGAGTTTAGATTATCGAATCCGACGCAAAAATGATAGTTAATTGTAACGTTTAGGGCCTCCTAATGACGATGGGACATTCAAATTGCGTCGAGATTCAATACATCGGCCTCCAGCCGACTTGTCTCCATGGGTCTAATGCCGCCTCGGGCACCTTATGGTCGTACACTTGTAAGTCTAGATTTTCGAATCCGACGCAAAAATGATAGTTAATTGTAACGTTCAGGGCCTCCTAATGACGATGGAACACTCAAATTGCGTCGAGATTCAATACATCGGCCTCCAGCGGACTTGTCTCCAAGGGGATATTGCTGCCTCGGGCACCAAATGTTCCGTCTGCTGTGACTCTAGATTTTCGAATCCGACGAAAAACTGATAGTTAATTGTAACATTCAGGGCCTCCTAATGACGATGGAACACTCAAATTGCGTCGCGATCCAATACATCGTCCTCCAGCCGACTTGTCTCCAAGGGTCTGTTGCTGCCTCGGGCACCTTATGGTCGTTCTCTTGTAAGTCTAGATTTTCGAATCCGACGCAAAACTGGTAGTTAATTGTAACGTTCAGGGCCTCCTAATGCCGATGGAACACTCAAATTGCGTCGAGATTCAATACATCGGCCTCCAGCGGACTTGTCTCCAAGGGGATATTGCTGCCTCGGGCACCAAATGGTCCGTCTGCTGTGACTCTAGATTTTCGAATCCGACGAAAAACTGATAGTTAATTGTAACATTCAGGGCCTCCTAATGACGATGGAACACTCAAATTGCGTCGAGATTCAATACATCGTCCTCCACCCGACTTGTCTCCAAGGGTCTGTTGCTGCCTCGGGCACCTTATGATCGTTCTCCTGTGAGTTTAGATTATCGAATCCGACGCAAAAATGATAGTTAATTGTAACGTTCAGGGCCTCCTAATGCCGATGGAACACTCAAATTGCGTCGAGATTCAATACATCGGCCTCCAGCGGACTTGTCTCCAAGGGGATATTGCTGTCTCAGGCACCATATGATCCTTCTCCTGTGAGTCTAGATTTTCGAATCCGACGCAAAATGATAGTGAATAGTAACGTTCAGGGCCTCCTAATGACGATAGAAGACTCAAATTGCGTCGAGATTCAATACATCGTCCTCCAGCCGATCTGTCTCCAAGTGGATATTGCGGGCTCGGGCACTAAATGGTCCCTCTGCTGTGAGTCTAGATTTTCGAATCCGACGAAAAACTGATAGTTAATTGTAACATTCAGGGCCTCCTAATGACGATGGAACACTCAAATTGCGTCGCGATCCAATACATCGTCCTCTAGCCGACTTGTCTCCAAGGGTCTAATGCTGCCTCGGGCACCTTATGGTCGTTCTCTTGTAAGTCTAGATTTTCGAATCCGACGCAAAAATGATAGTTAATTGTAACGTTCAGGGCCTCCTAATGACGATGGAACTCTCAAATTGGATCGAGATTCAATACATCGTCCTCCGGCCGACTTGTCTCCAAGGGTCTATTGCTGCCGCGGGCACCTTATGGTCGTTCTCCTGTGAGTCTAGATTTTCGAATCCGACGCAAAAATGATAGTTAATTGTAACGTTCAGGGCCTTCTAATGACGATGGAACACTCAAATTGCGTCGAGATTCAATACATCGTCCTCCACCCGACTTGTCTCCAAGGGTCTGTTGCTGCCTCGGGCACCTTATGGTCGTTCTCCTGTGAGTTTAGATTATCGAATCCGACGCAAAAATGATAGTTAATTGTAACGTTTAGGGCCTCCTAATGACGATGGGACATTCAAATTGCGTCGAGATTCAATACATCGGCCTCCAGCCGACTTGTCTCCATGGGTCTAATGCCGCCTCGGGCACCTTATGGTCGTACACTTGTAAGTCTAGATTTTCGAATCCGACGCAAAAATGATAGTTAATTGTAACGTTCAGGGCCTCCTAATGACGATGGAACACTCAAATTGCGTCGAGATTCAATACATCGGCCTCCAGCGGACTTGTCTCCAAGGGGATATTGCTGCCTCGGGCACCAAATGTTCCGTCTGCTGTGACTCTAGATTTTCGAATCCGACGAAAAACTGATAGTTAATTGTAACATTCAGGGCCTCCTAATGACGATGGAACACTCAAATTGCGTCGCGATCCAATACATCGTCCTCCAGCCGACTTGTCTCCAAGGGTCTAATGCTGCCTCGGGCACCTTATGGTCGTTCTCTTGTAAGTCTAGATTTTCGAATCCGACGCAAAACTGGTAGTTCATTATAACGTTCAGGGCGACCTAATGACGATGGAACACTCAAATTCCTCGAGATTCAACACATCGTCCTCCAGCCGACTTCTCTCCAAGGGTCTATTGCTGCCTCGGGCACCGTATGGTCGTTCTCCTGTGAGTCTAGATTTTAGAATCCGACGCAAAACTGATAGTTAAATGTAATGCTCAGGGCCTCTTAATGACGATGGAACACTCAAATTGCGTCGAGAGTCAATACATCTTCCTCCAGCCGACTAGTCTACAAGGGGATATTGCTGCCTCGGGCTCCATGTGGTCCGTCTCCTGTGAGTCTAGATATTCGAATCCGACGCGAAACTGATAGTTAATTGTAAGGTTCAGGGCCTCCTAATGACGATGGAACACTCAAATTGCGTCGAGATTCAATACATCGGCCTCCAGCGGACTTGTCTCCAAGGGGATATTGCTGTCTCGGGCACCATATGATCCTACATCTACATCTACATCTACATTGATACTCCGCAAGCCACTCAACGGTGTGTGGCGGAGGGCAATTTACGTGCTACTGTCATTACCTCCCTTTCCTGTTCCAGACGCGTATGCTTCGCGGGAAGAACGACTGTCTAAAAGCCTCCGTGCGCGCTCTAATCTCTCTAATTTTACATTCGTGATCTCCTCGGGAAGTATAAGTAGGGGGAAGCAATATATTCGATACCTCATCCAGAAACGCACCCTCTCGAAACCTGGCGAGCAAGCTACAACGCGATGCAGAGCGCCTCTCTTGCAGAGTCTGCCACTTGAGTTTATTAAACATCTCCGTAACGCTATCACGGTTACCAAATAACCCAGTGACGAAACGCGCCGCTCTTCTTTGGATCTTCTCTATCTCCTCCGTCAACCCGACCTGGTACTGATCCCACACTGATGAGCAATACTAAAGTATAGGTCGAACGAGTGTTTTGTAAGCCACCTCCTTTGTTGATGGACTATATTTTCTAAGCATTCTCCCAATGAATCTCAACCTGGTACCCGCCTTACCAACAATTAGTTTTATATGATCATTCCACTTCAAATCGTTCCGTACGCATACTCCCAGATATATTACAGAAGTAACTGCTACCAGTGTTTGTTCCGCTATCATATAATCATACAATAAAGGATCCTTCTTTCTATGTATTCGCAATACATTACATTTGTCTATGTTAAGGGTCAGTTGCCACTCCCTGCACCAAGTGCCTATCCGCTGCAGATCTTCCTGTATTTCGCTACAATTTTCTAATGCAGCAACTTCTCTGTATACTACAGCATCATCCGCGAAAAGCCGCATGGAACTTCCGACACTATCTACTAAGTCATTTATATATATTGTGAAAAGCAATGGTCCCATAACACTCCCCTGTGGCACGCCAGAGGTTACTTTAACGTCTGTAGACGTCTCTCCATTGATAACAACATGCTGTGTTCTGTTTGCTAAAAACTCTTCAATCCAGCCACACAGCTGGTCTGATATTCCGTAGGCTCTTACTTTGTTTATCAGGCGACAGTGCGGAACTGTATCGAACGCCTTCCGGAAGTCAAGAAAAATAGCATCTACCTGGGAGCCTGTATCTAATATTTTCTGGGTCTCATGAACAAATAAGGCGGGTTGGGTCTCACACGATCGCTGTTTCCGGAATCCATGTTGATTCCTACATAGTAGATTCTGGGTTTCCAGAAATGACATGATACGCGAGCAAAAAACATGTTCTAAAATTCTACAAGAGATCGACGTAAGAGATATAGGTCTATAGTTTTGCGCATCTGCTCGACGACCCTTCTTGAAGACTGGGACTATCTGTGCTCTTCTCCAATCATTTGCAACCCTCCGTTCCTCTAGAGACTTGCGGTACACGGCTGTTAGAAGGTGGGCAAGTTCTTTCGCGTACTGTGTGTAGAATCGAATTGGTATCCCGTCAGGTCCAGTGGACTTTCCTCTATTGAGTGATTCCAGTTGCTTTTCTATTCCTTGGACACTTATTTCGATGTCAGCCATATTTTCGTTTGTGCGAGGATTTAGAGAAGGAACTGCAGTGCGGTCTTCCTCTGTGAAACAGCTTTGGAAAAAGGTGTTTAGTATTTCAGCTTTACGCGTGTCATCCTCTGTTTCAATGCCATCATCATCCCGTAGTGTCTGGATATGCTGTTTCGAGCCACTTACTGATTTAACGTAAGACCAGAACTTCCTAGGATTTTCTGTCAAGTCGGTACATAGAATTTTACTTTCGAATTCAATGAACGCATCACGCATAGCCCTCCTTACGCTAACTTCTCCTGTGAGTCTAGATTTTCGAATCCGACGCAAAAATGATAGTGAATAGTAACGTTCAGCGCCTCCTGATGACGATAGAACTCTCAAATTGCGTCGAGATTCAATACATCGTCCTCCAGCTGATTTGTCTCCAAGGGGATATTGCTGCCTCGGGCACCATATGGTCCGTCTCCTGTGAGTCTGGATTTTTGAATCCGTCGCGAAACTGATAGTTAATTGTAAGGTTCAGGGCCTCCTAATGACGATAGAACACTCAAACTGCGTCGAGATTCAATACATCGTCCTCCAGCCGATTTGTCTCCAAGGGGATATTGCTGCCTCGGGCACCAAATGGTCCGTCTGCTGTGAGTCTAGATTTTCGAATCCGACGAAAAACTGATAGTTAATTGTAACATTCAGGGCCTCCTAATGACGATGGAACACTCAAATTGCGTCGCGATCCAATACTTCGTCCTCCAGCCGACTTGTCTCCAAGGGTCTAATGCTGCCTCGGGCACCACATGGTCCTTCTCCAGTGAGTCTAGATTTTCGAATCCGACGCAAAAATGATAGTGAATTGTAACGTTCAGGGCCTCCTAATGACGATGGAACACTCAAATTGCGCCAAGAATCAATACATCGGTTTCCAGCCGACTTGTCTCCAAGGGTCTATTGCTGCCTCGGGCACCTTATGGTCGTTCTCCTGTGAGTTTAGATTATCGAATCCGACGCAAAAATGATAGTTAATTGTAACGTTCAGGGCCTCCTAATGCCGATGGAACACTCAAATTGCGTCGAGATTCAATACATTGGCCTCCAGCGGACTTGTCTCCAAGGGGATATTGCTGTCTCGGGCACCATATGATCCTTCTCCTGTGAGTCTAGATTTTCGAATCCGACGCAAAAATGATAGTGAATAGTAACGTTCAGGGCCTCCTAATCACGATAGAAGACTCAAATTGCGTCGAGATTCAATACATCGTCCTCCAGCCGATTTGTCTCCAAGGGGATATTGCTGCCTCGGGCACCAAATGGTCCGTCTGCTGTGAGTCTACATTTTCGAATCCGACGCAAAACTGATAGTTAATTGTAACATTCAGGGCCTCCTAATGACGATGGAACACTCAAATTGCGTCGCGATCCAATACATCGTCCTCCAGCCGACTTGTCTCCAAGGGTCTAATGCTGCCTCGGGCACCTTATGGTCGTTCTCTTGTAAGTCTAGATTTTCGAATCCGACGCAAAACTGATAGTTCATTATAACGTTCAGGGCAACCTAATGACGATGGAACACTCAAATTCCTCGAGATTCAATACATCGTCCTCCAGCCGACTTGTCTCCAAGGGTCTATTGCTGCCTCGGGCACCGTATGGTCGTTCTCCTGTGAGTCTAGATTTTAGAATCCGACGCAGAACTGATAGTTAAATGTAATGCTCAGGGCCTCTTAATGACGATGGAACACTCAAATTGCGTCGAGAGTCAATTCATCTTCCACCAGCCGACTTGTCTACAAGGGGATATTGCTGCCTCGGGCTCCATGTGGTCCGTCTCCTGTGAGTCTAGATTTTCGAATCCGACGCGAAACTGATAGTTAATTGTAAGGTTCAGGGCCTCCTAATGACGATGGAACACTCAAATTGCGTCGAGATTCAATACATCGGCCTCCAGCGGACTTGTCTCCAAGGGGATATTGCTGTCTCGGGCACCATATGATCCTACATCTACATCTACATCTACATTGATACTCCGCAAGCCACCCAACGGTGTGTGGCGGAGGGCAATTTACGTGCCACTGTCATTACCTCCCTTTCCTGTTCTAGTCGCGTATGGTTCGCGGGAAGAACGACTGTCTAAAAGCCTCCGTGCGCGCACTAATCTCTCTAATTTTACATTCGTGATCTCCTCGGGAAGTATAAGTAGGGGGAAGCAATATATTCGATACCTCATCCAGAAACGCACCCTCTCGAAACCTGGCGAGCAAGCTACAACGCGATGCAGAGCGCCTCTCTTGCAGAGTCTGCCACTTGAGTTTATTAAACATCTCCGTAACGCTATCACGGTTACCAAATAACCCAGTGACGAAACGCGCCGCTCTTCTTTGGATCTTCTCTATCTCCTCCGTCAACCCGACCTGATACTGATCCCACACTGATGAGCAATACTCAAGTATAGGTCGAACGAGTGTTTTGTAAGCATCCTCCTTTGTTGATGGACTACATTTTCTAAGCATTCTCCCAATGAATCTCAACCTGGTACCCGCCTTACCAACAATTAGTTTTATATGATCATTCCACTTCAAATCGTTCCGTACGCATACTCCCAGATATTTTTCAGAAGTAACTGCTACCAGTGTTTGTTCCGCTATCATATAATCATACAATAAAGGATCCTTCTTTCTATGTATTCGCAATACATTACATTTGTCTATGTTAAGGGTCAGTTGCCACTCCCTGCACCAAGTGCCTATCCGCTGCAGATCTTCCTGTATTTCGCTACGATTTTCTAATGCAGCAACTTCTCTGTATACTACAGCATCATCCGCGAAAAGCCGCATGGAACTTCCGACACTATCTACTAAGTCATTTATATATATTGTGAAAAGCAATGGTCCCATAACACTCCCCTGTGGCACGCCAGAGGTTACTTTAACGTCTGTAGACGTCTCTCCATTGATAACAACATGCTGTGTTCTGTTTGCTAAAAACTCTTCAATCCAGCCACACAGCTGGTCTGATATTCCGTAGGCTCTTACTTTGTTTATCAGGCGACAGTGCGGAACTGTATCGAACGCCTTCCGGAAGTCAAGAAAAATAGCATCTACCTGGGAGCCTGTATCTAATATTTTCTGGGTCTCATGAACAAATAAGGCGAGTTGGGTCTCACACGATCGCTGTTTCCGGAATCCATGTTAATTCCTACATAGTAGATTCTGGGTTTCCAGAAATGACATGATACGCGAGCAAAAAACATGTTCTAAAATTCTACAAGAGATCGACGTAAGAGATATAGGTCTATAGTTTTGCGCATCTGCTCGACGACCCTTCTTGAAGACTGGAACTATCTGTGCTCTTTTCCAATCATTTGGAACCCTCCGTTCCTCTAGAGACTTGCGGTACACGGCTGTTAGAAGGTGGGCAAGTTCTTTCGCGTACTCTGTGTAGAATCGAATTGGTATCCCGTCAGGTCCAGTGGACTTTCCTCTATTGAGTGATTCCAGTTGCTTTTCTATTCCTTGGACACTTATTTCGATGTCAGCCATTTTCTCGTTTGTGCGAGGATTTAGAGAAGGAACTGCAGTGCGGTCTTCCTCTGTGAAACAGCTTTGGAAAAAGGTGTTTAGTATTTCAGCTTTACGCGTGTCATCCTCTGTTTCAATGCCATCATCATCCCGTAGTGTCTGGATATGCTGTTTCGAGCCACTTACTGATTTAACGTAAGACCAGAACTTCCTAGGATTTTCTGTCAAGTCGGTACATAGAATTTTACTTTCGAATTAAATGAACGCTTCACGCATAGCCCTCCTTACGCTAACTTCTCCTGTGAGTCTAGATTTTCGAATCCGACGCAAAAATTATAGTGAATAGTAACGTTCAGCGCCTCCTGATGACGATAGAACTCTCAAATTGCGTCGAGATTCAATACATCGTCCTCCAGCTGATTTGTCTCCAAGGGGATATTGCTGCCTCGGGCACCATATGGTCCGTCTCCTGTGAGTCTGGATTTTTGAATCCGACGCGAAACTGATAGTTAATTGTAAGGTTCAGGGCCTCCTAATGACGATGGAACACTCAAATTGCGTCGAGATTCAATACATCGTCCTCCAGCCGATTTGTCTCCAAGGGGATATTGCTGCCTCGGGCACCAAATGGTCCGTCTGCTGTGAGTCTACATTTTCGAATCCGACGAAAAACTGATAGTTAATTGTAACATTCAGGGCCTCCTAATGACGATGGAACACTCAAATTGCGTCGCGATCCAATACTTCGTCCTCCAGCCGACTTGTCGCCAAGGGTCTAATGCTACCTCGGGCACCACATGGTCCTTCTCCAGTGAGTCTAGATTTTCGAATCCGACGCAAAAATGATAGTGAATTGTAACGTTCAGGGCCTCCTAATGACGATGGAACACTCAAATTGCGTCAAGAATCAATACATCGGTTTCCAGCCGACTTGTCTCCAAGGGTCTATTGCTGCCTCGGGCACCTTATGGTCGTTCTCCTGTGAGTTTAGATTATCGAATCCGACGCAAAAACGATAGTTAATTGTAACGTTCAGGGCCTCCTAATGCCGATGGAACACTCAAATTGCGTCGAGATTCAATACATTGGCCTCCAGCGGACTTGTCTCCAAGGGGATATTGCTGTCTCGGGCACCATATGATCCTTCTCCTGTGAGTCTAGATTTTCGAATCCGACGCAAAAATGATAGTGAATAGTAACGTTCAGGGCCTCCTAATGACGATAGAAGACTCAAATTGCGTCGAGATTCAATACATCGTCCTCCAGCCGATTTGTCTCCAAGGGGATATTGCTGCCTCGGGCACCAAATGGTCCGTCTGCTGTGAGTCTACATTTTCGAATCCGACGCAAAACTGATAGTTAATTGTAACATTCAGGGCCTCCTAATGACGATGGAACACTCAAATTGCGTCGCGATCCAATACATCGTCCTCCAGCCGACTTGTCTCCAAGGGTCTAATGCTGCCTCGGGCACCTTATGGTCGTTCTCTTGTAAGTCTAGATTTTCGAATCCGACGCAAAACTGATAGTTCATTATAACGTTCAGGGCAACCTAATGACGATGGAACACTCAAATTCCTCGAGATTCAATACATCGTCCTCCAGCCGACTTGTCTCCAAGGGTCTATTGCTGCCTCGGGCACCGTATGGTCGTTCCCCTGTGAGTCTAGATTTTAGAATCCGACGCAAAACTGATAGTTAAATGTAATGCTCAGGGCCTCTTAATGACGATGGAACACTCAAATTGCGTCGAGAGTCAATTCATCTTCCACCAGCCGACTTGTCTACAAGGGGATATTGCTGCCTCGGGCTCCATGTGGTCCGTCTCCTGTGAGTCTAGATTTTCGAATCCGACGCGAAACTGATAGTTAATTGTAAGGTTCAGGGCCTCCTAATGACGATGGAACACTCAAATTGCGTCGAGATTCAATACATCGGCCTCCAGCGGACTTGTCTCCAAGGGGATATTGCTGTCTCGGGCACCATATGATCCTACATCTACATCTACATCTACATTGATACTCCGCAAGCCACCCAACGGTGTGTGGCGGAGGGCAATTTACGTGCCACTGTCATTACCTCCCTTTCCTGTTCTAGTCGCGTATGGTTCGCGGGAAGAACGACTGTCTAAAAGCCTCCGTGCGCGCTCTAATCTCTCTAATTTTACATTCGTGATCTCCTCGGGAAGTATAAGTAGGGGGAAGCAATATATTCGATACCTCATCCAGAAACGCACCCTCTCGAAACCTGGCGAGCAAGCTACAACGCGATGCAGAGCGCCTCTCTTGCAGAGTCTGCCACTTGAGTTTATTAAACATCTCCGTAACGCTATCACGGTTACCAAATAACCCAGTGACGAAACGCGCCGCTCTTCTTTGGATCTTCTCTATCTCCTCCGTCAACCCGACCTGATACTGATCCCACACTGATGAGCAATACTCAAGTATAGGTCGAACGAGTGTTTTGTAAGCATCCTCCTTTGTTGATGGACTACATTTTCTAAGCATTCTCCCAATGAATCTCAACCTGGTACCCGCCTTACCAACAATTAGTTTTATATGATCATTCCACTTCAAATCGTTCCGTACGCATACTCCCAGATATTTTTCAGAAGTAACTGCTACCAGTGTTTGTTCCGCTATCATATAATCATACAATAAAGGATCCTTCTTTCTATGTATTCGCAATACATTACATTTGTCTATGTTAAGGGTCAGTTGCCACTCCCTGCACCAAGTGCCTATCCGCTGCAGATCTTCCTGTATTTCGCTACGATTTTCTAATGCAGCAACTTCTCTGTATACTACAGCATCATCCGCGAAAAGCCGCATGGAACTTCCGACACTATCTACTAAGTCATTTATATATATTGTGAAAAGCAATGGTCCCATAACACTCCCCTGTGGCACGCCAGAGGTTACTTTAACGTCTGTAGACGTCTCTCCATTGATAACAACATGCTGTGTTCTGTTTGCTAAAAACTCTTCAATCCAGCCACACAGCTGGTCTGATATTCCGTAGGCTCTTACTTTGTTTATCAGGCGACAGTGCGGAACTGTATCGAACGCCTTCCGGAAGTCAAGAAAAATAGCATCTACCTGGGAGCCTGTATCTAATATTTTCTGGGTCTCATGAACAAATAAGGCGAGTTGGGTCTCACACGATCGCTGTTTCCGGAATCCATGTTAATTCCTACATAGTAGATTCTGGGTTTCCAGAAATGACATGATACGCGAGCAAAAAACATGTTCTAAAATTCTACAAGAGATCGACGTAAGAGATATAGGTCTATAGTTTTGCGCATCTGCTCGACGACCCTTCTTGAAGACTGGAACTATCTGTGCTCTTTTCCAATCATTTGGAACCCTCCGTTCCTCTAGAGACTTGCGGTACACGGCTGTTAGAAGGTGGGCAAGTTCTTTCGCGTACTCTGTGTAGAATCGAATTGGTATCCCGTCAGGTCCAGTGGACTTTCCTCTATTGAGTGATTCCAGTTGCTTTTCTATTCCTTGGACACTTATTTCGATGTCAGCCATTTTTTCGTTTGTGCGAGGATTTAGAGAAGGAACTGCAGTGCGGTCTTCCTCTGTGAAACAGCTTTGGAAAAAGGTGTTTAGTATTTCAGCTTTACGCGAGTCATCCTCTGTTTCAATGCCATCATCATCCCGTAGTGTCTGGATATGCTGTTTCGAGCCACTTACTGATTTAACGTAAGACCAGAACTTCCTAGGATTTTCTGTCAAGTAGGTACATAGAATTTTACTTTCGAATTAAATGAACGCTTCACGCATAGCCCTCCTTACGCTAACTTCTCCTGTGAGTCTAGATTTTCGAATCCGACGCAAAAATGATAGTGAATAGTAACGTTCAGCGCCTCCTGATGACGATAAAACTCTCAAACTGCGTCGAGATTCAATACATCGTCCTCCAGCTGATTTGTCTCCAAGGGGATATTGCTGCCTCGGGCACCATATGGTCCGTCTCCTGTGAGTCTGGATTTTTGAATCCGACGCGAAACTGATAGTTAATTGTAAGGTTCAGGGCCTCCTAATGACGATGGAACACTCAAATTGCGTCGAGATTCAATACATCGTCCTCCAGCCGATTTGTCTCCAAGGGGATATTGCTGCCTCGGGCACCAAATGGTCCGTCTGCTGTGAGTCTAGATTTTCGAATCCGACGAAAAACTGATAGTTAATTGTAACATTCAGGGCCTCCTAATGACGATGGAACACTCAAATTGCGTCGCGATAAAATACTTCGTCCTCCAGCCGACTTGTCGCCAAGGGTCTAATGCTATCTCGGGCACCACATGGTCCTTCTCCAGTGAGTCTAGATTTTCGAATCCGACGCAAAAATGATAGTGAATTGTAACGTTCAGGGCCTCCTAATGACGATGGAACACTCAAATTGCGTCAAGAATCAATACATCGGTTTCCAGCCGACTTGTCTCCAAGGGTCTATTGCTGCCTCGGGCACCTTATGGTCGTTCTCCTGTGAGTTTAGATTATCGAATCCGACGCAAAAACGATAGTTAATTGTAACGTTCAGGGCCTCCTATTGGCGATGGAACACTCAAATTGCGTCGAGAGTCAATACATCGTCCTCCAGTCGACTTGTATCCAAGGGGATATTGCAGTCTCGTGCACCATATGATCCTTCTCCTGTTAGTAGATTTTCGAATCCGACGCTAAAATGATAGTTGACTGTAACGTTCAGGGCCTCCTAATGCCGATGGAACACTCAAATTGCGTCGAGATTCAATACATCGGCCTCCAGCCGACTTGTCTCCAAGGGGATATTGCTGGCTCGGACACCTTATGGTCGTTCTCCTGTGAATTTAGATTATCGAATCCGACGCAAAAATGATAGTTAATTGAAACGTTTAGGGCCTCCTAATGACGATGGAACACTCAAATTGCGTCGAGATTCAATACATCGGCCTCCAGCCGACTTGTCTCCAAGGGTCTATTGCTGCCTCGGTCACCTTATGGTCGTTCTCCTGTGAGTTTACATTATCGAATCCGACGCAAAAATGATAGTTAATTGTAACGTTTAGGGCCTTGTAATGACGATGGAACACTCAAATTGCGTCGAGATTCAATACATCGGCCTCCAGCCGACTTGTCTCCAACGGTCTGTTGCTGCCTCGGGCACCTTATGGTCGTTCTCCTGTGAGTTTAGATTATCGAATCCGACGCAAATATGATAGTTAATTGTAACGTTCAGGGACTCCTAAAGACGATGGAACACTCAAATTGCGTCGATATTCAATACATCGGCCTCCAGTCGATTTGTCTCCAAGGGGTATATTGCTGTCTCGAGCACCGTATGAACTTCTCCTGTGTGTAGATTTTCGAATCCGACGCTAAAATGATTGTCAATTGTAACGTTCAGGGCCTTGTAATGACGATGGAACACTCATTTTGCGTCAAGAATCAATACATCGGTTTCCAGCCGACTTGTCTCCAAGGGTCTGTTGCTGCCTCGGGCACTTTATGGTCGTTCTCCTGTGAGTTTAGATTATCGAATCCGACGCAAAAATGATAGTTAATTGTAAGGTTTAGGGCCTCCTAATGACGATGGAACACTCAAATTGCGTCATTAGGTCGCCCTGAACGTTATAATGAACTATCATTTTTGCGTCGGATTCGAAAATCTAGACTTACAAGAGAACGACCATAAGGTGCCCGAGGCAGCAATAGATCCTTGTAGACAAGTCGGCTGGAGGACGATGTATTGAATCTTGACGCAATTTGAGTGTTCCCTCGTCATTACAAGGCCCTGAACGTTACAATTAACTACCATTTTAGCGTCGGATTCGAAAATCCACTCACAGGAGAAGTTCATACGGTGCTCGAGACAGCAATATACCTCTTGGAGAGAAATCGACTGGAGGCCGATGTATTGAATCTCGACGCAATATGTGTGTTCCATCGTCATTACAAGGCCCTAAACGTTACAATTAACTATCAATTTTGCGTCGGATTCGATAATCTAAGCTCACAGGTGAACGACCATAAGGTGCCCGAATCAGCAATAGACCCTTGGAGACAAGTCGGCTGGAGGACGATGTATTGAATCTCGACGCAATTTGAGAGTTCTATCGTCATCAGGAGGCGCTGAACGTTACTATACACAATCATTTTTGCGTCGGATTCGAAAATCTAGACTTACAGGAGAAGGATCACATGGTGCCCGAGGCAACAAAAGACCCTTGGAGACAAGACGGCTGGAGGCCGATGTATTGAATCTCGACGCAATTTGAATGTTCCATCGTCATTACAAGGCCCTGAACGTTACAATTAACTATCATTTTAGAGTCGGATTCGAAAATCTACTCACAGGAGAAGTTCATACGGTGCCCGAGATAGCAATATACCCCTTGGAGACAAATCGACTGGAGGCCGATGTATTGAATATCGACGCAATTTGAGTGTTCCATCGTCATTAGGAGGCCCTAAACGTTACAATTAACTATCATTTTTGCGTCGGATTCGATAATCTGAACTCACAGGAGAAAAACCATAAGGTGCCCGAGGCAGCAACAGACCCTTGTAGACAAGTCGGCTGGAGGCCGATGTATTGAATCTCGACGCAATTTGAGTGTTCCATCGTCATTACAAGGCCCTAAACGTTACAATTAACTATCATTTTTGCGTCGGATTCGAAAATCTAGACTCACAGGAGAACGACCATATGGTGCCAGAGGCAGCAACAGACCCTTGGAGACAAGTCGGCTGGATGCGGATGTATTGAATCTCGACGCAATTTGAGTGTTCCATCGACATTACAAGGCCCTAAACGTTACAATTAACAATCATTTTTGCGTCGGATTCGAAAATCTAGACTCACAGGGGAAGGATCATATTGTGCCCGAGACAGCAATATCCCCTTGGATTCAAGTCGACTGGAGATCGATGTATTGACTCTCGACGCAATTTGAGTGTTCCATCGTCTTTAGGAGTCCCTGAACGGTGCAATTAACTATCATTTATGCGTCGGATTCGAAAATCTACTCACAGGAGAAGTTCATAATGTGCCCGAGGCAGCAATAGACCCTTGGAGACAAGTCGGCTGGAAACCGATGTATTGATTCTTGACGCAATTTGAGTGTTCCATCGTCATTACAAGGCCCTGAACGTTACAATTAACTATCATTTATGCGTCGGATTCTAAAATCTAGACTCACAGGAGAACGACCATACGGTGCCCGAGGCAGCAATAGACCCTTGGAGACAAGTCGGCTGGTGGACGATGTATTGAATCTCGACGCAATTTGAGTGTCCCATCGTCATTATGAGTCCCTGAACGTTACAATTAACTATCATTTTTGCGTCGGATTCGATAATCTAAACTCACAGGAGAACGACCATAAGGTGCCCGAGGCAGCAACAGACCCTTGGAGACAAGTCGGCTGGAGGCGGATGTATTGAATCTCGACGCAATTTGAGTGTTCCATCGTCATTACAAGGCCCTAAACGTTACAATTAACTATCATTTTTGCGTCGGATTCGAAAATCTAGACTCACAGGAGAACGACCATTAGGTGCCCGAGGCAGCAATAGACCCTTGAAGACAAGTCGGCTGGAGGCCGATGTATTGAATCTCGAGGCAATTTGAGTGTTCCATCGGCATTAGGAGGCCCTGAACGTTACAGTTAACTATCATTTTAGCGTCGGATTCGAAAATCTACTAACAGGAGAAGGATCATATGGTGCACGAGACTGCAATATCCCCTTGGATATAAGTCGACTGGAGGTCGATGTATTGACTCTCGACGCAATTTGAGTGTTCCATCGTCATTAGGAGGCCCTGAACGTTACAATTAACTATCATTTTTGCGTCGGATTCGAAAATCTAGACTTACAAGAGAACGACCATAAGGTGCCCGAGGCAGCATTAGACCCTTGGAGACAAGTCGGCAGGAGGACGATGTATTGAATCTCGACGCAATTTGAGTGTCCCATCGTCATTAGGTCGCCCTGAACGTTACAATTAACTATCATTTTTGCGTCGGATTCGAAAATCTAGACTCACAGGGGAAGGATCATATTGTGCCCGAGACAGCAATATCCCCTTCGATACAAGTCGACTGGAGGTCGATGTATTGACTCTCGACGCAATTTGAGTGTTCCATCGTCTTTAGGAGTCCCTGAATGTTACAATTAACTATCATTTATGCGTCGGATTCGAAAATCTACTCACAGGAGAAGTACATAAGGTGCCCGAGGCAGCAATATACCCTTGGAGACAAATCGGCTGGAAACCGATGTATTGATTCTTGACGCAATTTGAGTGTTCCATCGTCATTACAAGGCCCTGAACGTTACAATTAACTATCATTTATGCGTCGGATTCTAAAATCTAGACTCACAGGAGAACGACCATACGGTGCCCGGGGCAGCAATAGACCCTTGGAGACAAGTCGGCTGGAGGACGATGTATTGACTCTCGACGCAATTTGAGTGTTCCATCGTCATTAGGAGGCCCTAAACGTTACAATTAACTATCATTTTTGCGACGGATTCGATAATCTAAACTCACAGGAGACCGACCATAAAGTGCCCGAGGCAGCAACAGACCCTTGGAGACAAGTCAGCTGGAGGCCGATGTATTGAATCTCGACGCAATTTGAGAGTTCCATCGTCATTAGGTGGCCCTGAACGTTACAATTAACTATCATTTTGGCGTCGGATTCGAAAATCTAGACTCACAGGAGAACGACCATAAGGTGCCCGAGGCAGCAATAGACCCATGGAGACAAGTCGGCTGGAGGACGATGTATTGAATCTCGACGCAATTTGAGAGTTCTATCGTCATCAGGAGGCGCTGAACGTTACTATTCACAATCATTTTTGCGTCGGATTCGAAAATCTAGACTTACAGGAGAAGGATCACATGGTGCCCGAGGCAACAAAAGACCCTTGGAGACAAGTCGGCTGGAGGCCGATGTATTGAATCTCGACGCAATTTGAATGTTCCATCGTCATTACAAGGCCCTGAACGTTACAATTAACTATCATTTTAGCGTCGGATTCGAAAATCTACTCACAGGAGAAGTTCATACCGTGCCCGAGATAGCAATATACCCCTTGGAGACAAATCGACTGGAGGCCGATGTATTGAATATCGACGCAATTTGAGTGTTCCATCGTCATTAGGAGGCCCTAAACGTTACAATTAACTATCATTTTTGCGTCGGATTCGATAATCTGAACTCACAGGAGAAAGACCATAAGGTGCCCGAGGCAGCAACAGACCCTTGTAGACAAGTCGGCTGGAGGCCGATGTATTGAATCTCGACGCAATTTGAGTGTTCCATCGTCATTACAAGGCCCTAAACGTTACAATTAACTATCATTTTTGCGTCGGATTCGAAAATCTAGACTCACAGGAGAACGACCATATGGTGCCAGAGGCAGCAACAGACCCTTGGAGACAAGTCGGCTGGATGCGGATGTATTGAATCTCGACGCAATTTGAGTGTTCCATCGACATTACAAGGCCCTAAACGTTACAATTAACAATCATTTTTGCGTCGGATTCGAAAATCTAGACTCACAGGGGAAGGATCATATTGTGCCCGAGACAGCAATATCCCCTTGGATTCAAGTCGACTGGAGGTCGATGTATTGACTCTCGACGCAATTTGAGTGTTCCATCGTCTTTAGGAGTCCCTGAACGGTGCAATTAACTATCATTTATGCGTCGGATTCGAAAATCTACTCACAGGAGAAGTTCATAATGTGCCCGAGGCAGCAATAGACCCTTGGAGACAAGTCGGCTGGAAACCGATGTATTGATTCTTGACGCAATTTGAGTGTTCCATCGTCATTACAAGGCCCTGAACGTTACAATTAACTATCATTTATGCGTCGGATTCTAAAATCTAGACTCACAGGAGAACGACCATACGGTGCCCGAGGCAGCAATAGACCCTTGGAGACAAGTCGGCTGGTGGACGATGTATTGAATCTCGACGCAATTTGAGTGTCCCATCGTCATTATGAGTCCCTGAACGTTACAATTAACTATCATTTTTGCGTCGGATTCGATAATCTAAACTCACAGGAGAACGACCATAAGGTGCCCGAGGCAGCAACAGACCCTTGGAGACAAGTCGGCTGGAGGCGGATGTATTGAATCTCGACGCAATTTGAGTGTTCCATCGTCATTACAAGGCCCTAAACGTTACAATTAACTATCATTTTTGCGTCGGATTCGAAAATCTAGACTCACAGGAGAACGACCATTAGGTGCCCGAGGCAGCAATAGACCCTTGGAGACAAGTCGGCTGGAGGCCGATGTATTGAATCTCGAGGCAATTTGAGTGTTCCATCGGCATTAGGAGGCCCTGAACGTTACAGTTAACTATCATTTTAGCGTCGGATTCGAAAATCTACTAACAGGAGAAGGATCATATGGTGCACGAGACTGCAATATCCCCTTGGATATAAGTCGACTGGAGGTCGATGTATTGACTCTCGACGCAATTTGAGTGTTCCATCGTCATTAGGAGGCCCTGAACGTTACAATTAACTATCATTTTTGCGTCGGATTCGAAAATCTAGACTTACAAGAGAACGACCATAAGGTGCCGGAGGCAGCATTAGACCCTTGGAGACAAGTCGGCAGGAGGACGATGTATTGAATCTCGACGCAATTTGAGTGTCCCATCGTCATTAGGTCGCCCTGAACGTTACAATTAACTATCATTTTTGCGTCGGATTCGAAAATCTAGACTCACAGGGGAAGGATCATATTGTGCCCGAGACAGCAATATCCCCTTCGATACAAGTCGACTGGAGGTCGATGTATTGACTCTCGACGCAGTTTGAGTGTTCCATCGTCTTTAGGAGTCCCTGAATGTTACAATTAACTATCATTTATGCGTCGGATTCGAAAATCTACTCACAGGAGAAGTACATAAGGTGCCCGAGGCAGCAATATACCCTTGGAGACAAATCGGCTGGAAACCGATGTATTGATTCTTGACGCAATTTGAGTGTTCCATCGTCATTACAAGGCCCTGAACGTTACAATTAACTATCATTTATGCGTCGGATTCTAAAATCTAGACTCACAGGAGAACGACCATACGGTGCCCGGGGCAGCAATAGACCCTTGGAGACAAGTCGGCTGGAGGACGATGTATTGACTCTCGACGCAATTTGAGTGTTCCATCGTCATTAGGAGGCCCTAAACGTTACAATTAACTATCATTTTTGCGACGGATTCGATAATCTAAACTCACAGGAGACCGACCATAAGGTGCCCGAGGCAGCAACAGACCCTTGGAGACAAGTCAGCTGGAGGCCGATGTATTGAATCTCGACGCAATTTGAGTGTTCCATCGTCATTTCAAGGCCCTGAACGTTACAATTAACTATAATTTTAGCGTCGGATTCGAAAATCTACTCACAGGAGAAGTTCATACGGTGCTCGAGACAGCAATATACCCCTTGGACACAAATCGACTGAAGGCCGATGTATTGAATATCGACGCAATTTGAGTGTTCCAACGTCATTAGGTCGCCCTGAACGTTACAATTAACTATCATTTTTGCGTCGGATTCGAAAATCTAGACTCACAGGAGAACGACCATAAGGTGCCTGAGGCAGCAATAGACCCTTGGAGACAAGTCGGCTGGAGGTCGATGTATTGAATCTCGACGCACTTTGAGTGTTCCATCGCCAATAGGAGGCCCTGAACGTTACAATTAACTATGAGTTTTGCGTCGGATTCGAAAACGTAGAATCACCGGAGACGGACCATGTGGTCCCCGAGGCAGCGATATCCCCTTGGAGACAAGTCGGCTGGAGGCCGATGTATTGAATCTTGACGCAATTTTAGTGTTCCATCGTCATTAGAAGGCCCTGAACGTTACAATTAATTATTATTTTTGCGTCGGACTCGAAAATCTAGACTCACAGGAGAACGACCATAAGGTGCCCGAGGCAGCAATAGACCCTTGGAGACAAGTCGGCTGGAGGACGATGTATTGGATCGCGTCGCAATTTGAGTGTTCCATCGTCATTACAAGGCCCTAAACGTTACAATTAACTATCATTTTTGCGTCGGATTCGATAATCTAAACTCACAGGAGAACGACCATACGGTGCCCGAGACAGCAATAGACCCTAGGAGACAAGTCGTCTGGAGGCCGATGTATTGAATCTCGACGCAATTTGAGTGTTCCATCGTCATTAGGAGGCCCTAAACGTTACAATTAACTATCAGTTTTTCGTCGGATTCGAAAATCTAGACTCACAGCAGACGGACCATTTGGGGCCCGAGGCAGCAATATCCCCTTAGAGACAAATCGGCTAGAGGACGATGTATTGAATCTCGACGCAATTTGAGTCTTCTATCGTCATTAGGAGGCGCTGAACGTTACAATTCACTATCATTTTTGCGTCGGATTCGAAAATCTAGACTCACAGGAGAAGGATCATATTGTGCCCAAGACAGCAATATCCCCTTGGAGACAAGTCGGCTGGAGGTCGATGTATTGAATCTCGACTCAATTTGAGTGTTCCATCGGCATTAGGTGGCCCTGAACGTTACAATTAACAATCAGTTTTGCGTCGGGTTCGAAAATCTAGACTCACAGCAGAACGATCACAAGGTGCCCGTTGCAGCTATTGACCCTTGGAGACAAGTCGGTTGGAGGACGATGTATTGGATCGCGACGCAAAATGAGTGTTCCATCGTCATTAGGAGGCCCTGAATGTTACAATTAACTATCAGTTTTTCGTCGGATTCGAAAATCTAGACTCACTGGAGACGGACCATTCGGTGCCCGATGCAGCAATATCCCCATAGAGACCAGTCCGCTGGAGGACGATGTATTGAATCTCGACGCAACTTGAGAGTTCCATCGTCATTAGGAGGCCCTGAACGTTACAATTAACAATCAGTTTCGCGTCGGATTCGAAAATCTAGACTCACATGAGAGCGAACATAAGAGGTCGGAGGCAGTAATATCCTAATGGCGACAAGTCGGCTGGAGGCCGATGTATTGAATCTCGACGCAATTTGAGTGTTGCATCGGCATTAGGAGGCCCTGAACGTTACAGTTAACTATCATTTTAACGTCGGATTTGAAAATCTACTAACTGGAGAAGGATCATATGGTGCACGAGACTGCAATATCCCCTTTGATATAAGTCGACTGGAGGTCGATGTATTGACTCTCGGCGCAATTTGAGTGTTCCATCGTCATTAATAGTCCCTGAACGTTACAATTAACTATCATTTTTGCGTCGGATTCGAAAATCTAGAATTACAAGAGAACGACCATAAGGTGCCCGAGGCAGCATTAGACCCTTGGAAACAAGTCGGCTGGAGGACGATGTATTGAATCTCGACGCAATTTGAGTGTCCCATCGTCATTAGGAGGCCCTAAACGTTTCAATTAACTATCATTTTTGCGTCGGATTCGATAATCTAAACTCACAGGAAAACGACCTTAAGGTGCCCGAGGCAGCAACAGACCCTTTGAGACAAGTCGGCTGGAGGCCGATGTATTGAATCTCGGCGCAATTTGAGAGTTCCATCGTCATTAGGAGGCCCTGAACGTTACATTTAACTATCATTTTTGAGTCGGATTCGAAAATCTAGACTTACAAGAGAACGACCATAAGGTGCCCGAGGCACCAATAGACCCTTGGAGACAAGTCGGCTGGAGGACGATGTATTGGATCGCGACGCAATTTGAGTGTTCCATCGTCATTACAAGGCCCTAAACGTTACAATTAACTATCACTTTTGCGTCGGATTCGATAATCTAAACTCACAGGAGAACGACCATACGGTGCCCGAGGCAGCAATAGACCCTTGGAGACAAGTCGGCTGGAGGTCGATGTGTTGAATCTCGACGCAATTTGAGTGTTCCATCGTCATTAGGAGGCCCGAAACGTTACAATTAACTATCATTTTTGCGACGGATTCGATAACCTAAACTCACAGGAGAACGACCAGAAGGTGCCCGAGGCAGCAACAGACCCTTGGAGACAAGTCGGCTGGAGGTCGATGTATTGAATCTCGACGCTATTTGAGTGTTCCATCGCCAATAGGAGGCCCCGAACGTTACAATTAACTATGAGTTTTGCGTCGGATTCGAAAACGTAGAATCACCGGAGACGGACCACGTGGTGCCCGAGGCAGCGATATCACCTTGGAGACAAGTCGGCTGGAGGCCGATGTATTGAATCTCGACGCAATTTGAGTGTTCCGTCGTCATTAGAAGCACTTAACGTTACAATTAACTATCATTTTTGCGTCGGATTCGAAAATCTAGACTCACAGGAGAACGACCATAAGGTGCCCGAGGCAGCAATAGACCCTTGGAGACAAGTCGGTTGGAGGACGATGTATTGGATCGCGACGCAATTTGAGTGTTCCATCGTCATTACAAGGCCCTAAACGTTACAATTAACTATCGTTTTTGCGTCGGATTCGATAATCTAAACTCACAGGAGAACGACCATAAGGTGCCCGAGGCAGCAATAGACCCTTGGAGACAAGTCGGCTGGAGGCCGATGTATTGAATCTCGACGCAATTTGAGTGTTCCATCGTCATTAGGAGGCCCTAAACGTTACAATTAACTATCAGTTTTTCGTCGGATTCGAAAATCTAGACTCACAGCAGACGGACCATTTGGTGCCCGAGGCAGCAATATCCCCTTGGAGACAAATCGGCTGGAGGACGATGTATTGAATCTCGACGCAATTTGAGTCTTCTATCGTCATTAGGAGGCGCCGAACGTTACAATTCACTATCATTTTTGCGTCGGATTCGAAAATCTAGACTCACAGGAGAAGGATCATATTGTGCCCAAGACAGCAATATCCCCTTGGAGACAAGTCGTCTGGAGGCCGATGTATTGAATCTCGACGCAATTTGAGTGTTCCATCGTCATTAGGAGGCCCTGAACGTTACTTTTAACTATCAGTTTGGCGTCGGATTCGAAAATCTAGACTCACAGGAGACGGACCACATGGAGCCCGAGGCAGCAATATCCCCATGGAGACAAGTCGGCTGGAGGACGATGTATTGAATCTCGACGCAATTTGAGTCTTCTATCGTCATTAGGAGGCGCTGAACGTTACAATTCACTATCATTTTTGCGTCGGATTCGAAAATCTAGAATCTCAGGAGAAGGATCATATTGTTCCCGAGACAGCAATATCCCCTTGGAGACAAGTCGGCTGGAGGCCGATGTATTGAATCTCGACGCAATTTGAGTGTTCCATCGGCATTAGGAGGCCCTGATCGTTACAATTAACTATCATTTTTGCGTCGGATTCGATAATCTAAACTCACAGGAGAACGACCATAAGGTGCCCGAGGCAGCAACAGACCCTTGGAGACAAGTCGGCTGGAGGCCGATGTATTGAATCACGACGCAATTTGAAAGTTCCATCGTCATTAGGGGGCCCTGAACATTACAATTAACTATCATTTTTGCGTCGGATTGGAAAATCTAGACTTACAAGAGAACGATAATAAGGTGCTTAAGGCAGCAATAGACCCTTGGAGACAAGTCGGCTGGAGGACGATGTATTGAATCTCGACGCAATTTGAGTGTTCCATCGTCATTACAAGGCCCTAAACGTTACAATTAACTATCATTTTTGCGTCGGATTCGATAATCTAAACTCACAGGAGAACGAGCATACGGTGCCCGAGGCAGCAATAGACCCTTGGAGACAAGTCGGCTGGAGGACGATGTATTGAATCTCGACGCAATTTGAGAGTTCCATCGTCATTAGGAGGCCCTGAACGTTACAATTAACTATCATTTTTGCGTCGGATTCGAAAATCTAGACTCTCAGGAGAAGGATCATATTGTTCCCGAGACAGCAATATCCCCTTGGAGACAAGTCGGCTGGAGGCCGATGTATTGAATCTCGACGCAATTTGAGAGTTCCATCGTCATTAGGAGGCCCTGAACGTTACAATTAACTATCATTTTTGAGTCGGATTCGATAATCTAGACTTACAAGAGAACGATCATAAGGTGCCCGAGGCAGCAATAGACCCTTGGAGACAAGTCGGCTGGAGGTCGATGTATTGAATCTCGACGCAATTTGAGTGTTCCATCGCCAATAGGAGGCCCTGAACGTTACAATTAACTATGAGTTTTGCGTCGGATTCGAAAACGTAGAATCACCGGAGACGGACCACGTGGTGCCCGAGGCAGCGATATCCCCTTGGAGACAAGTCGGCTGGAGGCCGATGTATTGAATCTCGACGCAATTTGAGTGTTCCATCGTCATTAGAAGCCCTTAACGTTACAATTAACTATCATTTTTGCGTCGGATTCGAAAATCTAGACTCACAGGAGAACGACCATAAGGTGCCCGAGGCAGCAATAGACCCTTGGAGACAAGTCGGTTGGAGGACGATGTATTGGATCGCGACGCAATTTGAGTGTTCCATCGTCATTACAAGGCCCTAAACGTTACAATTAACTATCATTTTTGCGTCGGATTCGATAATCTAAACTGACAGGAGAACGACCATAAGGTGCCCGAGGCAGCAATAGACCCTTGGAGACAAATCGGCTGGAGGCCGATGTATTGAATCTCGACGCAATTTGAGTGTTCCATCGTCATTAGGAGGCCCTAAACGTTACAATTAACTATCAGTTTTTCGTCGGATTCGAAAATATAGACTCACAGCAGACGGACCATTTGGTGCCCGAGGCAGCAATATCCCCTTGGATACAAATCGGCTGGAGGACGATGTATTGAATCTCGACGCAATTTGAGTCTTCTATCGTCATTAGGAGGCGCCGAACGTTACAATTCACTATCATTTTTGCGTCGGATTCGAAAATCTAGACTCACAGGAGATGGATCATATTGTGCCCAAGACAGCAATATCCCTTAAGAGACAAGTCGTCTGGAGGCCGATGTATTGAATCTCGACGCAATTTGAGTGTTCCATCGTCATTAGGAGGCCCTGAACGTTACAATTAACTATCAGTTTGGCGTCGGATTCGAAAATCTAGACTCACAGGAGACGGACCACATGGAGCCCGAGGCAGCAATATCCCCATGGAGACAAGTCGGCTGGAGGACGATGTATTGATTCTCGACGCAATTTGAGTCTTCTATCGTCATTAGGAGGCGCTGAACGTTACAATTCACTATCATTTTTGCGTCGGATTCGAAAATCTAGACTCTCAGGAGAAGGATCATATTGTTCCCGAGACAGCAATATCCCCTTGGAGACAAGTCGGCTGGAGGCCGATGTATTGAATCTCGACGCAATTTGAGTGTTCCATCGGCATTAGGAGGCCCTGATCGTTAGAATTAACTATCAATTTTGCGTCGGATTCGATAATCTAAACTCACTGGAGAACGACCATAAGGTGCCCGAGGCAGCAACAGACCCTTGGAGACAAGTCGGCTGGAGGCCGATGTATTGAATCTCGACGCAATTTGAGTGTTCCATCGTCATTACAAGGCCCTAAACGTTACAATTCACTGTCATTTTTGCGTCGGATTCGATAATCTAAACTCACAGGAGAACGACCATAAGGTGCCCGAGGCAGCAATGGACCCTTGGAGACAAGTCGGTTGGAGGCCGATGTATTGAATCTCGACGCAATTTGAGTGTTCCATCGTCATTAGGTGGCCCTAAACGATACAATTAACTATCGGTTTTTCGTCGGATTCGAAAATCTAGACTCACAGCAGACGGACCATTTGGTGCCCGAGGCAGCGATATCCGCTTGGAGACAAATCGGCTGGAGTCCCATGTATTGAATCTCAACGCAATTTGAGTGTTCCATCGTCATTAGAAGGCCCTGAACGTTACAATTAACTATCATTTTTGCGTCGGATTCGAAAATCTAGACTCACAGGAGAACGAACATAAGGTGCCCGAGGCAGCAATAGCCCTTGGAGAAAAGTTAGCTGGAGGACGATGTATTGGATCGCGACGCAATTTGAGTGTTCCATCGTATTTACAGGGCCCTAAACGTTACAATTAACTATCATTTCTGCGTCGGATTCGATAATCTAAACTCACAGGAGAACGACCATAAGGTGCCCGAGGCAGCAATAGACCCTTGGAGACAAGTTGGCTGGAGGCCGATGTATTGAATCTCGACGCAATTTGAGAGTTCCATCGTCATTAGGAGGCCCTGAACGTTACAATTAACAATCAGTTTCGCGTCGGATTCGAAAATCTAGACTCACATGAGAGCGAACATAAGAGGTCGGAGGTAGTAATGTCCCCATGGAGACAAGTCGGCTGGAGGACGATGTATTGAATCTCGACGCAATTTGAGTGTCCCATCGTCATTAGGAGGCCCTGAACGTTACAATTAACTATCATTTTTGCGTCGGACTCGATAATCTAAACTCACAGGAGAACGACCATAAGGTGCCCGAGGCAGCAACAGACCCTTGGAGACAAGTCGGCTGGAGGCCGATGTATTGAATCTCGACGCAATTTGAGTGTTCCATCGTCATTAGGAGGCCCTGAACGTTACAATTAACTATCATCTTAACGTCGGATTCGAAAATCTACTCACAGGAGAAGTTCATACGGTGCTCGAGACAGCTATATACCCCTTGGAGACAAATCGACTGGAGGCCGATGTATTGAATCTCGACGGAATTTGAGTCTTCTATCGTCATTAGGAGGCACTGAACGTTACAATTCACTATCATTTTTGCGACGGATTCGAAAATCTAGACTCACAGGAGAAGGACAATGTGGTGCCCGAGGCAGCGATATCCCCTTGGAGACAAGTCGACTGGAGGCCGATGTATTGAATCTCGACGCAATTTGAGTGTTCCATCGTCATTACAAGGCCCTGAACGTTACAATTAACTATCATTTATGCGTCGGATTCGAAAATCTAGACTCACAGGAGAACGACCATAAGGTGCCCGAGGCAGCAATAGACCCATAAAGACAAGTCGGCTGGAAACCGATGTATTGATTCTTGACGCAATTTGAGTGTTCCATCGTCATTAGGAGGCCCTGAACGTTACAATTAACTATGAGTTTTGCGTCGGATTTGAAAATCTAGACTCACAGGAGAACGACCATAAGGTGCCCGAGGCAGCAATAGACCCTTGGAGACAAGTCGGCTGGAGGCCGATGTATTGAATCTCGACGCAATTTGAGTGTGCCATCTGCATTAGGAGGCCCTGAACGTTACAGTTAACTATCATTTTAGCGTCGGATTAGAAAATCTACTGACGAGACTGCAATATCCCCTTGGATACAAGTCGACTAGAGGTCGATGTATTGACTCTCGACGCAATTAGAGTGTTCCATCGTCTTTAGGAGTCCCTGAACGTTACAATTAACTATCATTTATGCGTCGGATTCGAAAATCTAGACTCACAGGAGAACGACCATAAGGTGCCCGAGGCAGCAGTAGACCCATAAAGACAAGTCGGCTGGAAACCGATGTATTGATTCTTGACGCAATTTGAGTGTTCCATCGTCATTAGGAGGCGCTGAACGTTACAATTAACTATGAGTTTTGCGTCGGATTCGAAAATCTAGACTCACAGGAGAACCACCATAAGGTGCCCGAGGCAGCAATAGACCCTTGGAGACAAGTCGGCTGGAGGCCGATGTATTGAATCTCGACGCAATTTGAGTGCGCCATCGCCATTAGGAGGCCCTGAACGTTACAGTTAACTATCATTTTAGCGTCGGATTAGAAAATCTAAACTCACAGGAGACGGACCACATGGAGCCCGAGGCAGCAATATCCCCATGGAGACAAGTCGGCTGGAGGACGATGTATTGAATCTCGACGCAATTTGAGTCTTCTATCGCCATTAGGAGGCGCTGAACGTTACAATTCACTATCATTTTTGCGTCGGATTCGAAAATCTAGACTCTCAGGAGAAGGATCATATTGTTCCCGAGACAGCAATATCCCCTTGGAGACAAGTCGGCTGGAGGCCGATGTATTGAATCTCGACGCAATTTGAGAGTTCCATCGTCATTAGGAGGCCCTGAACGTTACAATTAACTATCATTTTTGAGTCGGATTCGATAATCTAGACTTACAAGAGAACGATCATAAGGTGCCCGAGGCAGCAATAAACCCTTGGAGACAAGTCGGCTGGAGGTCGATGTATTGAATCTCGACGCAATTTGAGTGTTCCATCGCCAATAGGAGGCCCTGAACGTTACAATTAACTATCATTTTTGCGTCGGATTCGAAAATCTAGACTCACAGGAGAACGACCATAAGGTGCCCGAGGCAGCAATAGACCCTTGGAGACAAGTCGGTTGGAGGACGATGTATTGGATCGCGACGCAATTTGAGTGTTCCATCGTCATTACAAGGCCCTAAACGTTACAATTAACTATCATTTTTGCGTCGGATTCGATAATCTAAACTGACAGGAGAACGACCATAAGGTGCCCGAGGCAGCAATAGACCCTTGGAGACAAATCGGCTGGAGGCCGATGTATTGAATCTCGACGCAATTTGAGTGTTCCATCGTCATTAGGAGGCCCTAAACGTTACAATTAACTATCAGTTTTTCGTCGGATTCGAAAATATAGACTCACAGCAGACGGACCATTTGGTGCCCGAGGCAGCAATATCCCCTTGGATACAAATCGGCTGGAGGGCGATGTATTGAATCTCGACGCAATTTGAGTCTTCTATCGTCATTAGGAGGCGCCGAACGTTACAATTCACTGTCATTTTTGCGTCGGATTCGAAAATCTAGACTCACAGGAGAAGGATCATATTGTGCCCAAGACAGCAATATCCCTTAAGAGACAAGTCGTCTGGAGGCCGATGTATTGAATCTCGACGCAATTTGAGTGTTCCATCGTCATTAGGAGGCCCTGAACGTTACAATTAACTATCAGTTTGGCGTCGGATTCGAAAATCTAGACTCACAGGAGACGGACCACATGGAGCCCGAGGCAGCAATATCCCCATGGAGACAAGTCGGCTGGAGGACGATGTATTGAATCTCGACGCAATTTGAGTCTTCTATCGTCATTAGGAGGCGCTGAACGTTACAATTCACTATCATTTTTGCGTCGGATTCGAAAATCTAGACTCTCAGGAGAAGGATCATATTGTTCCCGAGACAGCAATATCCCCTTGGAGACAAGTCGGCTGGAGGCCGATGTATTGAATCTCGACGCAATTTGAGTGTTCCATCGGCATTAGGAGGCCCTGATCGTTAGAATTAACTATCAATTTTGCGTCGGATTCGATAATCTAAACTCACTGGAGAACGACCATAAGGTGCCCGAGGCAGCAACAGACCCTTGGAGACAAGTCGGCTGGAGGCCGATGTATTGAATCTCGACGCAATTTGAGTGTTCCATCGTCATTACAAGGCCCTAAACGTTACAATTCACTATCATTTTTGCGTCGGATTCGATAATCTAAACTCACAGGAGAACGAGCATAAGGTGCCCGAGGCAGCAACAGACCCTTGGAGACAAGTCGGCTGGAGGCCGATGTATTGAATCTCGACGCAATTTGAGTGTTCCATCGTCATTACAAGGCCCTGAACGTTACAATTAACTATTATTTTAGCGTCGGATTCGAAAATCAACTCACAGGAGAAGTTCATACCGTGCTCGAGACAGCAATATACCCCTTGGAGACAAATCGACTGGAGGCCGATGTATTGAATATCGACGCAATTTGAGTGTTCCATCGTCATTAGGTCGCCCTGAACGTTACAATTAGCTATCATTTTTGCGTCGGATTCGAAAATCTAGACTCACAGGAGAACGACCATAAGGTGCCCGAGGCAGCAATGGACCCTTGGAGACAAGTCGGTTGGAGGCCGATGTATTGAATCTCGACGCAATTTGAGTGTTCCATCGTCATTAGGAGGCCCTAAACGATACAATTAACTATCGGTTTTTCGTCGGATTCGAAAATCTAGACTCACAGCAGACGGACCATTTGGTGCCCGAGGCAGCGATATCCGCTTGGAGACAAGTCGGCTGGAGTCCCATGTATTGAATCTCAACGCAATTTGAGTGTTCCATCGTCATTAGAAGGCCCTGAACGTTACAATTAACTATCATTTTTGCGTCGGATTCGAAAATCTAGACTCACAGGAGAACGAACATAAGGTGCCCGAGGCAGCAATAGCCCTTGGAGACAAGTTAGCTGGAGGACGATGTATTGGATCGCGACGCAATTTGAGTGTTCCATCGTCATTACAGGGCCCTAAACGTTACAATTAACTATCATTTTTGCGTCGGATTCGATAATCTAAACTCACAGGAGAACGACCATAAGGTGCCCGAGGCAGCAATAGACCCTTGGAGACAAGTTGGCTGGAGGCCGATGTATTGAATCTCGACGCAATTTGAGAGTTCCATCGTCATTAGGAGGCCCTGAACGTTACAATTAACAATCAGTTTCGCGTCGGATTCGAAAATCTAGACTCACATGAGAGCGAACATAAGAGGTCGGAGGTAGTAATGTCCCCATGGAGACAAGTCGGCTGGAGGACGATGTATTGAATCTCGACGCAATTTGAGTGTCCCATCGTCATTAGGAGGCCCTGAACGTTACAATTAACTATCATTTTTGCGTCGGACTCGATAATCTAAACTCACAGGAGAACGACCATAAGGTGCCCGAGGCAGCAACAGACCCTTGGAGACAAGTCGGCTGGAGGCCGATGTATTGAATCTCGACGCAATTTGAGTGTTCCATCGTCATTAGGAGGCCCTGAACGTTACAATTAACTATCATCTTAACGTCGGATTCGAAAATCTACTCACAGGAGAAGTTCATACGGTGCTCGAGACAGCTATATACCCCTTGGAGACAAATCGACTGGAGGCCGATGTATTGAATCTCGACGGAATTTGAGTCTTCTATCGTCATTAGGAGGCGCTGAACGTTACAATTCACTATCATTTTTGCGACGGATTCGAAAATCTAGACTCACAGGAGGAGGACAATGTGGTGCCCGAGGCAGCGATATCCCCTTGGAGACAAGTCGGCTGGAGGCCGATGTATTGAATCTCGACGCAATTTGAGTGTTCCATCGTCATTACAAGGCCCTGAACGTTACAATTAACTATCATTTATGCGTCGGATTCGAAAATCTAGACTCACAGGAGAACGACCATAAGGTGCCCGAGGCAGCAATAGACCCATAAAGACAAGTCGGCTGGAAACCGATGTATTGATCCTTGACGCAATTTGAGTGTTCCATCGTCATTAGGAGGCCCTGAACGTTACAATTAACTATGAGTTTTGCGTCGGATTCGAAAATCTAGACTCACAGGAGAACGACCATAAGGTGCCCGAGGCAGCAATAGACCCTTGGAGACAAGTCGGCTGGAGGCCGATGTATTGAATCTCGACGCAATTTGAGTGTGCCATCGGCATTAGGAGGCCCTGAACGTTACAGTTAACTATCATTTTAGCGTCGGATTAGAAAATCTACTGACGAGACTGCAATATCCCCCTGGATACAAGTCGACTAGAGGTCGATGTATTGACTCTCGACGCAATTAGAGTGTTCCATCGTCTTTAGGAGTCCCTGAACGTTACAATTAACTATCATTTATGCGTCGGATTCGAAAATCTAGACTCACAGGAGAACGACCATAAGGTGCCCGAGGCAGCAGTAGACCCATAAAGACAAGTCGGCTGGAAACCGATGTATTGATTCTTGACGCAATTTGAGTGTTCCATCGTCATTAGGAGGCGCTGAACGTTACAATTAACTATGAGTTTTGCGTCGGATTCGAAAATCTAGACTCACAGGAGAACGACCATAAGGTGCCCGAGGCAGCAATAGACCCTTGGAGACAAGTCGGCTGGAGGCCGATGTATTGAATCTCGACGCAATTTGAGTGCGCCATCGCCATTAGGAGGCCCTGAACGTTACAGTTAACTATCATTTTAGCGTCGGATTAGAAAATCTACTAACGAGACTGCAATATCCCCTTGCTTACAAGTCGACTGGAGGTCGATGTATTGACTCTCGACGCAATTTGAGTGTTCCATCGTCTTTAGGAGTCCCTGAACGTTACAATTAACTATCATTTATGCGTCGGATTCGAAAATCTAGACTTACAAGAGAACGACCATAAGGTGCCCGAGGCAGCATTAGACCCTTGGAGACAAGTCGGCTGGAGGACGATGTATTGGATCGCGACGCAATTTGAGTGTTCCATCGTCATTAGGAGGCCCTGAATGTTACAATTAACTATCAGTTTTTCGTCGGATTCGAAAATCTAGACTCACAGCAGACGGACCATTTGGTGAACGAGGCAGCATATATTCCCTTGGAGACAAGTCGGCTGGAGGCCGATGTATTGAATCTCGACGCAATTTGAGTGTTCCATCGTCATTAGGAGGCCCTGAACGTTACAATTAACTATCAGTTTCGCGTCGGATTCGAAAATCTAGATTCACAGGAGACGGACCACATGGAGCCCGAGGCAGCAATATCCCCTTGGAGACAAGTCGGCTGGAGGTCGGTGTATTGAATCTCGACTCAATTTGAGTGTTCCATCGTCATTAGGTGGCCCTGAAAGTTACAATTAACAATCAGTTTTGCGTCGGGTTCGAAAATCAAGACTCACAGCAGAACGATCACAAGGTGAGCGTGGCAGCTATTGTCCCTTGGAGACAAGTCGGTTGGAGGACGATGTATTGGATCGCGACGCAGAATGAGTGTTCCATCGTCATTAGGAGGCCCTGAATGTTACAATTAACTATCAGTTTTACGTCGGATTCGAAAATCGAGACTCACTGGAGACGGACTATAAGGTGCCCGATGCAGCAATATCCCCTTGGAGACCAGTCCGCTGGAGGACGATGTATTGAATCGCGACGCAATTTGAGTGCTCCATCGTCATTTGAAGGCCCTGAATGTTACAATTAACTATCATTTTTGCGTCGGATTCGAAAATCTAGACTCACAGGAGAACGACCATAAGGTGCCCGAGGCAGCAATAGACCCTTGGAGACAAGTCGGCTGCAGGACGATGTATTGGATCGCGACGCAAAATGAGTGTTCCATCGTCATTAGGAGGCCCTGAACGTTACAATTAACAATCAGTTTCGCTTCGGATTCGAAAATCTAGACTCACATGAGAGCGAACATAAGAGGCCGGAGGCAGTAATATCCCCACGGAGACAAGTCGGCTGGAGGACGATGTATTGAATCTCGACGCAATTTGAGTGTTCCATCGTCATTACAAGGCCCTGAACGTTACAATTAACTATCATTTTTGCGTCGGATTCGATAATCTAAACTCACAGGAGAACGAGCATAAGGTGCCTGAGGCAGCAACAGACCCTTGGAGACAAGTCGGCTGGAGGCCGATGTATTGAATCTCGACGCAATTTGAGTGTTCCATCGTCATTACAAGGCCCTGAACGTTACAATTAACTATCATTTTAGCGTCTGATTCGAAAATCTACTCACAGGAGAAGTTCATACCGTGCTCGAGACAGCCATATACCCCTTGGAGACAAATCGACTGGAGGCCGATATATTGAATATCGACGCAATTTGAGTGTTCCATCGTCATTAGGTCGCCCTGAACGTTACAATTAGCTATCATTTTTGCGTCGGATTCGAAAATCTAGACTCACAGGAGAACGACCATAAGGTGCCCGAGGCAGCAATAGACCCTTGGAGACAAGTCGGTTGGAGGACGATGTATTGGATCGCGACGCAATTTGAGTGTTCCATCGTCATTACAAGGCCCTAAACGTTACAATTAACTATCATTTTTGCGTCGGATTCGATAATCTAAACTCCCAGGAGAACGACCATAAGGTGCCCGAGGCAGCAATAGACCCTTGGAGACAAGTCGGCTATAGGCCGATGTATTGAATCTCGACGCAATTTGGGTGTTCCATCGTCATTAGGAGCCCCTATACGTTGCAATTAACTATCGGTTTTTCGTCGGATTCGAAAATCTAGACTCACAGGAGAAGGACAATGTGGTGCCCGAGGCAGCGATATCCCCTTGGAGAAAAGTCGGCTGGAGGCCGATGTATTGAATCTCGACGCAATTTGAGTGTTCCATCGTCATTACAAGGCCCTAAACGTTACAATTAACTATCATTTTTGCGTCGGATTCGATAATCTAAACTCACAGGAGAACGACCATAAGGTGCCCGAGGCAGCAATAGACCCTTGGAGACAAGTCGGTTGGAGGCCGATGTATTGAATCTCGACGCAATTTGAGAGTTCCATCGTCATTAGGAGGCCCTGAACGTTACAATTAACAATCAGTTTTGTGTCGGATTCGAAAATCTAGACTCACATGAGAGCGAACATAGGAGGTCGGAGGTAGTAATATCCCCATGGAGACAAGTCGGCTGGAGGACGATGTATTGAATCTGGACGCAATTTGAGTGTCCCATCGTCATTAGGAGGCCCTGAACGTTACAATTAACTATCATTTTTGCGTCGGATTCGATAATCTAAACTCACAGGAGAACGACCATAAGGTGCCCGAGGCAGCAACAGTCCCTTGGAGACAAGTCGGCTGGAGGCCGATGTATTGAATCTCGACGCAATTTGAGTGTTCCATCGTCATTAGGAGGCCCTGAACGTTACAATTAACTATCATCTTAACGTCGGATTCGAAAATCTACTCACAGGAGAAGTTCATACGGTGCTCGAGACAGCTATATACCCCTTGGAGACAAATCGACTGGAGGCCGATGTATTGAATCTCGACGGAATGTGAGTCTTCTATCGTCATTAGGAGGCGCTGAACGTTACAATTCACTATCATTTTTGCGACGGATTCGAAAATCTAGACTCACAGGAGAAGGACAATGTGGTGCCCGAGGCAGCGATATCCCCTTGGAGACAAGTCGGCTGGAGGCCTATGTATTGAATCTCGACGCAATTTGAGTGTTCCATCGTCATTACAAGGCCCTGAACGTTACAATTAACTATCATTTATGCGTCGGATTCGAAAATCTAGACTCACAGGAGAACGACCATAAGGTGCCCGAGGCAGCAGTAGACCCACAAAGACAAGTCGGCTGGAAACCGATGTATTGATTCTTGACGCAATTTGAGTGTTCCATCGTCATTAGGAGGCGCTGAACGTTACAATTAACTATGAGTTTTGCGTCGGATTCGAAAATCTAGACTCACAGGAGAACGACCATAAGGTGCCCGAGGCAGCAATAGACCCTTGGAGACAAGTCGGCTGGAGGCCGATGTATTGAATCTCGACGCAATTTGAGTGTGCCATCGCCATTAGGAGGCCCTGAACGTTACAGTTAACTATCATTTTAGCGTCGGATTAGAAAATCTACTAACGAGACTGCAATATCCCCTTGCTTACAAGTCGACTGGAGGTCGATGTATTGACTCTCGACGCAATTTGAGTGTTCCATCGTCTTTAGGAGTCCCTGAACGTTACAATTAACTATCATTTATGCGTCGGATTCGAAAATCTAGACTTACAAGAGAACGACCATAAGGTGCCCGAGGCAGCATTAGACCCTTGGAGACAAGTCGGCTGGAGGACGATGTATTGGATCGCGACGCAATTTGAGTGTTCCATCGTCATTAGGAGGCCCTGAATGTTACAATTAACTATCAGTTTTTCGTCGGATTCGAAAATCTAGACTCATAGCAGACGGACCATTTGGTGCCCGAGGCAGCAATATCCCCTTGGAGACAAGTCGGCTGGAGGCCGATGTATTGAATCTCGACGCAATTTGAGTATTCCATCGTCATTAGGAGGCCCTGAACGTTACAATTAACTATCAGTTTCGCGTCGGATTCGAAAATCTAGACTCACAGGAGACGGACCACATGGAGCCCGAGGCAGCAATATCCCCTTGGAGACAAGTCGGCTGGAGGTCGATGTATTGAATCTCGACTCAATTTGAGTGTTCCATCGTCATTAGGTGGCCCTGAAAGTTACAATTAACAATCAGTTTTGCGTCGGGTTCGAAAATCTAGACTCATAGCAGAACGATCACAAGGTGCCCGTGGCAGCTATTGACCCTTGGAGACAAGTCGGTTGGAGGACGATGTATTGGATCGCGACGCAGAATGAGTGTTCCATCGTCATTAGGAGGCCCTGAATGTTACAATTAACTATCAGTTTTTCGTCGGATTCGAAAATCGAGACTCACTGGAGACGGACCATAAGGTGCCCGATGCAGCAATATCCCCTTGGAGACCAGTCCGCTGGAGGACGATGTATTGAATCGCGACGCAATTTGAGTGCTCCATCGTCATTTGAAGGCCCTGAATGTTACAATTAACTATCATTTTTGCGTCGGATTCGAAAATCTAGACTCACAGGAGAACGACCATAAGGTGCCCGAGGCAGCAATAGACCCTTGGAGACAATTCGGCTGGAGGACGATGTATTGGATCGCGACGCAAAATGAGTGTTCCATCGTCATTAGGAGGCCCTGAACGTCACAATTAACAATCAGTTTCGCTTCGGATTCGAAAATCTAGACTCACATGAGAGCGAACATAAGAGGCCGGAGGCAGTAATATCCCCATGGAGACAAGTCGGCTGGAGGACGATGTATTGAATCTCGACGCAATTTGAGTGTCCCATCGTCACTAGGAGGCCCTGAACGTTACAATTAGCTATCATTTTTTCGTCGGATTCGATAATCTAAACTCACAGGAGAACGACCATAAGGTGCCCGAGGCAGCAACAGACCCTTGGAGACAAGTCGGGTGGAGGCCGAAGTATTGAATCTCGACGCAATTTGAGTGTTCCATCGTCATTACAAGGCCCTGAACGTTACAATTAACTATCATTTTTGCGTCGGATTCGATAATCTAAACTCACAGGAGAACGAGCATAAGGTGCCCGAGGCAGCAATAGACCCTAGGAGACAAGTCGGCTGGAGGACGATGTATTGGATCGCGTCGCAATTTGAGTGTTCCATCGTCATTACAAGGCCCTAAACGTGACAATTAACTATCAGTTTTTCGTCGGATTCGAAAATCTAGACTCACAGCAGACGGACCATTTGGTGCCCGAGGCAGCAATATCCCCTTAGAGACAAATCGGCTGGAGGACGATGTATTGAATCTCGACGCAATTTGAGTCTTCTATCGTCATTAGGAGGTGCTGAACGTTACAATTCACTATCATTTTTGCGTCGGATTCGAAAATCTAGACTCACAGGAGAAGGATCATATTGTGCCCAAGACAGCAATATCCCCTTGGAGACAAGTCGGCTGGAGGCCGATGTATTGAACCTCGACGCAATTTGAGTGTTCCATCGTCATTGGGAGGCCCTGAACGTTACAATTAACTATCAGTTTGGCGTCGGATTCGAAAATCTAGACTCACAGGAGACGGACCACATGGAGCCCGAGGCAGCAATATCCCCTTGGAGACAAGTCGGCTGGAGGTCGATGTATTGAATCTCGACTCAATTTGAGTGTTCCATCGGCATTAGGTGGCCCTGAACGTTACAATTAACAATCAGTTTTGCGTCGGGTTCGAAAATCTAGACTCACAGCAGAACGATCACAAGGTGCCCGTTGCAGCTATTGACCCTTGGAGACAAGTCGGTTGGAGGACGATGTATTGGATCGCGACGCAAAATGAGTGTTCCATCGTCATTAGGAGGCCCTGAATGTTACAATTAACTATCAGTTTTTCGTCGGATTCGAAAATCTAGACTCACTGGAGATGGACCATTCGGTGCCCGATGCAGCAATATCCCCATAGAGACCAGTCCGCTGGAGGACGATGTATTGAATCTCGACGCAACTTGAGAGTTCCATCGTCATTAGGAGGCCCTGAACGTTACAATTAACAATCAGTTTCGCGTCGGATTCGAAAATCTAGACTCACATGAGAGCGAACATAAGAGGTCGGAGGCAGTAATATCCTAATGGCGACAAGTCGGCTGGAGGCCGATGTATTGAATCTCGACGCAATTTGAGTGTTGCATCGGCATTAGGAGGCCCTGAACGTTACAGTTAACTATCATTTTAACGTCGGATTTGAAAATCTACTAACTGGAGAAGGATCATATGGTGCACGAGACTGCAATATCCCCTTGGATATAAGTCGACTGGAGGTCGATGTATTGACTCTCGACGCAATTTGAGTGTTCCATCGTCATTAATAGGCCCTGAACGTTACAATTAACTATCATTTTTGCGTCGGATTCGAAAATCTAGACTTTTAAGAGAACGACCATAAGGTGCCCGAGGCAGCATTAGACCCTTTGAGACAAGTCGGCTGGAGGACGATGTATTGAATCTCGACGCAATTTGAGTGTCCCATCGTCATTAGGTCGCCCTGAACGTTACAATTAACTTTCATTTTTGCGTCGGCATCGAAAATCTAGACTCACAGGAGAAGGATCATATTGTGCGCGAGACAGGAATATCCCCTTGGATACAAGTCGACTGGAGGTCGATGTATTGACTCTCGACGTAATTTGAGTGTTTCATCGTCTTTAGGGGTCCCTGAACGTTACAATTAACTATCATTTATTTGTCGGATTCGAAAATCTAATCACAGGAGAAGTTCATAAGGTGCCCGAGGCAGCAATAGACCCTTGGAGACAAGTAGGCTGGAAACCGATGTATTGATTCTTGACGCAATTTGAGTGTTCCATCGTCATTACAAGGCCCTGAACGTTACAATTAACTATCATTTATGCGTCGGATTCTAAAATATAGACTCACAGGAGAACGACCATACGGTGTCCGAGGCAGCAATAGACCCTTGGAGACAAGTCGGCTGGTGGACGATGTATTGAATCTCGACGCAATTTGAGTGTCCCATCGTCATTATGAGTCCCTGAACGTTACAATTAACTATCATTTTTGCGTCGGATTCGATAATCTAAACTCACAGGAGAACGACCATAAGGTGCCCGAGGCAGCAACAGACCCTTGGAGACAAGTCGGCTGGAGGCCGATGTATTGAATCTCGACGTAATTTGAGTGTGCCATCGTCATTAGGAGGCCCTGAACGTTACAATTAACTATCATTTTTGCGTCGGATTCGAAAATCTAGAATTACAATAGAACGACCATAAGGTGCCCGAGGCAGCATTAGACCCTTGGAAACAAGTCGGCTGGAGGACGATGTATTGAATCTCGACGCAATTTGAGTGTCCCATCGTCATTAGGAGGCCCTAAACGTTACTATTAACTATCATTTTTGCGTCGGATTCGATAATCTAAACTCACAGGAGAACGACCATAAGATGCCCGAGGCAGCAACAGACCCTTTGAGACAAGTCGGCTGGAGGCCGATGTATTGAATCTCGGCGCAATTTGAGAGTTCCATCGTCATTAGGAGGCCCTGAACGTTACATTTAACTATCATTTTTGAGTCGGATTCGAAAATCTAGACTTACAAGAGAACGACCATAAGGTGCCCGAGGCAGCAATAGACCCTTGGAGACAAGTCGGCTGGAGGAAGATGTATTGGATCGCGACGCAATTTGAGTGTTCCATCGTCATTACAAGGCCCTAAACGTTACAATTAACTATCACTTTTGCGTCGGATTCGATAATCTAAACTCACAGGAGAACGACCATACGGTGCCCGAGGCAGCAATAGACCCTAGGAGACAAGTCGGCTGGAGGTCGATGTGTTGAATCTCGACGCAATTTGAGTGTTCCATCGTCATTAGGAGGCCCGAAACGTTACAATTAACTATCATTTTTGCGACGGATTCGATAACCTAAACTCACAGGAGAACGAGCAGAAGGTGCCCGAGGCAGCAACAGACCCTTGGAGACAAGTCGGCTGGAGGTCGATGTATTGAATCTCGACGCTATTTGAGTGTTCCATCGCCAATAGGAGGCCCTGAACGTTACAATTAACTATGAGTTTTGCGTCGGATTCGAAAACGTAGAATCACCGGAGACGGACCACGTGGTGCCCGAGGCAGCGATATCACCTTGGAGACAAGTCGGCTGGAGGCCGATGTATTGAATCTCGACGCAATTTGAGTGTTCCGTCGTCATTAGAAGCCCTTAACGTTACAATTAACTATCATTTTTGCGTCGGATTCGAAAATCTAGACTCACAGGAGAACGACCATAAGGTGCCCGAGGCAGCAATAGACCCTTGGAGACAAGTCGGTTGGACGACGATGTATTGGATCGCGACGCAATTTGAGTGTTCCATCGTCATTACAAGGCCCTAAACGTTACAATTAACTATCGTTTTTGCGTCGGATTCGATAATCTAAACTCACAGGAGAACGACCATAAGGTGCCCGAGGCAGCAATAGACCCTTGGAGACAAGTCGGCTGGAGGCCGATGTATTGAATCTCGACGCAATTTGAGTGTTCCATCGTCATTAGGAGGCCCTGAACGTTACAATTAACTATCATCTTAACGTCGGATTCGAAAATCTACTCACAGGAGAAGTTCATACGGTGCTCGAGACAGCTATATACCCCTTGGAGACAAATCGACTGGAGGCCGATGTATTGAATCTCGACGGAATGTGAGTCTTCTATCGTCATTAGGAGGCGCTGAACGTTACAATTCACTATCATTTTTGCGACGGATTCGAAAATCTAGACTCACAGGAGAAGGACAATGTGGTGACCGAGGCAGCGATATCCCCTTGGAGACAAGTCGGCTGGAGGCCTATGTATTGAATCTCGACGCAATTTGAGTGTTCCATCGTCATTACAAGGCCCTGAACGTTACAATTAACTATCATTTATGCGTCGGATTCGAAAATCTAGACTCACAGGAGAACAACCATAAGGTGCCCGAGGCAGCAGTAGACCCACAAAGACAAGTCGGCTGGAAACCGATGTATTGATTCTTGACGCAATTTGAGTGTTCCAACGTCATTAGGAGGCGCTGAACGTTACAATTAACTATGAGTTTTGCGTCGGATTCGAAAATCTAGACTCACAGGAGAACGACCATAAGGTGCCCGAGGCAGCAATAGACCCTTGGAGACAAGTCGGCTGGAGGCCGATGTATTGAATCTCGACGCAATTTGAGTGTGCCATCGCCATTAGGAGGCCCTGAACGTTACAGTTAACTATCATTTTAGCGTCGGATTAGAAAATCTACTAACGAGACTGCAATATCCCCTTGCTTACAAGTCGACTGGAGGTCGATGTATTGACTCTCGACGCAATTTGAGTGTTCCATCGTCTTTAGGAGTCCCTGAACGTTACAATTAACTATCATTTATGCGTCGGATTCGAAATACTAGACTTACAAGAGAACGACCATAAGGTGCCCGAGGCAGCATTAGACCCTTGGAGACAAGTCGGCTGGAGGACGATGTATTGGATCGCGACGCAATTTGAGTGTTCCATCGTCATTAGGAGGCCCTGAATGTTACAATTAACTATCAGTTTTTCGTCGGATTCGAAAATCTAGACTCACAGCAGACGGACCATTTGGTGCCCGAGGCAGCAATATCCCCTTGGAGACAAGTCGGCTGGAGGCCGATGTATTGAATCTCGACGCAATTTGAGTATTCCATCGTCATTAGGAGGCCCTGAACGTTACAATTAACTATCAGTTTCGCGTCGGATTCGAAAATCTAGACTCACAGGAGACGGACCACATGGAGCCCGAGGCAGCAATATCCCCTTGGAGACAAGTCGGCTGGAGGTCCATGTATTGAATCTCGACTCAATTTGAGTGTTCCATCGTCATTAGGTGGCCCTGAAAGTTACAATTAACAATCAGTTTTGCGTCGGGTTCGAAAATCTAGACTCATAGCAGAACGATCACAAGGTGCCCGTGGCAGCTATTGACCCTTGGAGACAAGTCGGTTGGAGGACGATGTATTGGATCGCGACGCAGAATGAGTGTTCCATCGTCATTAGGAGGCCCTGAATGTTACAATTAACTATCAGTTTTTCGTCGGATTCGAAAATCGAGACTCACTGGAGACGGACCATAAGGTGCCCGATGCAGCAATAGACCCTTGGAGACAAGTCGGCTGGAGGACGATGTATTGGATCGCGACGCAAAATGAGTGTTCCATCGTCATTAGGAGGCCCTGAACGTTACAATTAACAATCAGTTTCGCTTCGGATTCGAAGATCTAGACTCACATGAGAGCGAACATAAGAGGCCGGAGGCAGTAATATCCCCATGGAGACAAGTCGGCTGGAGGACGATGTATTGAATCTCGACGCAATTTGAGTGTCCCATCGTCACTAGGAGGCCCTGAACGTTACAATTAGCTATCATTTTTTCGTCGGATTCGATAATCTAAACTCACAGGAGGACGACCATAAGGTGCCCGAGGCAGCAACAGACCCTTGGAGACAAGTCGGGTGGAGGCCGATGTATTGAATCTCGACGCAATTTGAGTGTTCCATCGTCATTACAAGGCCCTGAACGTTACAATTAACTATCATTTTTGCGTCGGATCCGATAATCTAAACTCACAGGAGAACGAGCATAAGGTGCCCGAGGCAGCAATAGACCCTTGGAGACAAGTCGGCTGGAGGACGATGTATTGGATCGCGTCGCAATTTGAGTGTTCCATCGTCATTACAAGGCCCTAAACGTTACAATTAACTATCATTTTTGCGTCGGATTCGATAATCTAAACTCACAGGAGAACGACCATACGGTGCCCGAGACAGCAATAGACCCTAGGAGACAAGTCGTCTGGAGGCCGATGTACTGAATCTCGACGCAATTTGAGTGTTCCATCGTCATTAGGAGGCCCTGAATGTTACAATTAACTATCAGTTTTTCGTCGGATTCGAAAATCTAGACTCACTGGAGACGGACCATTCGGTGCCCGATGCAGCAATATCCCCATAGAGACCAGTCCGCTGGAGGACGATGTATTGAATCTCGACGCAACTTGAGAGTTCCATCGTCATTAGGAGGCCCTGAACGTTACAATTAACAATCAGTTTCGCGTCGGATTCGAAAATCTAGACTCACATGAGAGCGAACATAAGAGGTCGGAGGCAGTAATATCCTAATGGCGACAAGTCGGCTGGAGGCCGATGTATTGAATCTCGACGCAATTTGAGTGTTGCATCGGCATTAGGAGGCCCTGAACGTTACAGTTAACTATCATTTTAACGTCGGATTTGAAAATCTACTAACTGGAGAAGGATCATATGGTGCACGAGACTGCAATATCCCCTTGGATATAAGTCGACTGGAGGTCGATGTATTGACTCTCGACGCAATTTGAGTGTTCCATCGTCATTAATAGGCCCTGAACGTTACAATTAACTATCATTTTTGCGTCGGATTCGAAAATCTAGACTTTTAAGAGAACGACTATAAGGTGCCCGAGGCAGCATTAGACCCTTTGAGACAAGTCTGCTGGAGGACGATGTATTGAATCTCGACGCAATTTGAGTGTCCCATCGTCATTAGGTCGCCCTGAACGTTACAATTAACTTTCATTTTTGCGTCGGCATCGAAAATCTAGACTCACAGGAGAAGGATCATATTGTGCCCGAGACAGGAATATCCCCTTGGATACAAGTCGACTGGAGGTCGATGTATTGACTCTCGACGTAATTTGAGTGTTTCATCGTCTTTAGGAGTCCCTGAACGTTACAATTAACTATCATTTTTGCGTCGGATTCGATAATCTAAACTCACAGGAGAACGACCATAAGGTGCCCGAGGCAGCAACAGACCCTTGGAGACAAGTCGGCTGGAGGCCGATGTATTGAATCTCGACGTAATTTGAGTGTGCCATCGTCATTAGGAGGCCCTGAACGTTACAATTAACTATCATTTTTGCGTCGGATTCGAAAATCTAGAATTACAAGAGAACGACCATAAGGTGCCCGAGGCAGCATTAGACCCTTGGAAACAAGTCGGCTGGAGGACGATGTATTGAATCTCGACGCAATTTGAGTGTCCCATCGTCATTAGGAGGCCCTAAACGTTACAATTAACTATCATTTTTGCGTCGGATTCGATAATCTAAACTCAAAGGAGAACGACCATAAGGTGCCCGAGGCAGCAACAGACCCTTTGAGACAAGTCGGCTGGAGGCCGATGTATTGAATCTCGGCGCAATTTGAGAGTTCCATCGTCATTAGGAGGCCCTGAACGTTACATTTAACTATCATTTTTGAGTCGGATTCGAAAATCTAGACTTACAAGAGAACGACCATAAGGTGCCCGAGGCAGCAATAGACCCTTGGAGACAAGTCGGCTGGAGGACGATGTATTGGATCGCGACGCAATTTGAGTGTTCCATCGTCATTACGAGGCCCTAAACGTTACAATTAACTATCACTTTTGCGTCGGATTCGATAATCTAAACTCACAGGAGAACGACCATACGGTGCCCGAGGCAGCAATAGACCCTTGGAGACAAGTCGGCTGGAGGTCGATGTGTTGAATCTCGACGCAATTTGAGTGTTCCATCGTCATTAGGAGGCCCGAAACGTTACAATTAACTATCATTTTTGCGACGGATTCGATAACCTAAACTCACAGGAGAACGACCAGAAGGTGCCCGAGGCAGCAACAGACCCTTGGAGACAAGTCGGCTGGAGGTCGATGTATTGAATCTCGACGCTATTTGAGTGTTCCATCGCCAATAGGAGGCCCTGAACGTTACAATTAACTATGAGTTTTGCGTCGGATTCGAAAACGTAGAATCACCGGAGACGGACCACGTGGTGCCCGAGGCAGCGATATCACCTTGGAGACAAGTCGGCTGGAGGCCGATGTATTGAATCTCGACGCAATTTGAGTGTTCCGTCGTCATTAGAAGCCCTTAACGTTACAATTAACTATCATTTTTGCGTCGGATTCGAAAATCTAGACTCACAGGAGAACGACCATAAGGTGCCCGAGGCAGCAATAGACCCTTGGAGACAAGTCGGTTGGAGGACGATGTATTGGATCGCGACGCAATTTGAGTGTTCCATCGTCATTACAAGGCCCTAAACGTTACAATTAACTATCGTTTTTGCGTCGGATTCGATAATCTAAACTCACAGGAGAACGACCATAAGGTGCCCGAGGCAGCAATAGACCCTTGGAGACAAGTCGGCTGGAGGCCGATGTATTGAATCTCGACGCAATTTGAGTGTTCCATCGTCATTAGGAGGCCCTAAACGTTACAATTAACTATCAGTTTTTCGTCGGATTCGAAAATCTAGACTCACAGCAGACGGACCATTTGGTGCCCGAGGCAGCAATATCCCCTTGGAGACAAATCGGCTGGAGGACGATGTATTGAATCTCGACGCAATTTGAGTCTTCTATCGTCATTAGGAGGCGCCGAACGTTACATATCACTATCATTTTTGCGTCGGATTCGAAAATCTAGACTCACAGGAGAAGGATCATATTGTGCCCAAGACAGCAATATCCCCTTGGAGACAAGTCGTCTGGAGGCCGATGTATTGAATCTCGACGCAATTTGAGTGTTCCATCGTCATTAGGAGGCCCTGAACGTTACTTTTAACTATCAGTTTGGCGTCGGATTCGAAAATCTAGACTCACAGGAGACGGACCACATGGAGCCCGAGGCAGCAATATCCCCATGGAGACAAGTCGGCTGGAGGACGATGTATTGAATCTCGACGCAATTTGAGTCTTCTATCGTCATTAGGAGGCACTGAACGTTACAATTCACTATCATTTTTGCGTCGGATTCGAAAATCTAGAATCTCAGGAGAAGGATCATATTGTTCCCGAGACAGCAATATCCCCTTGGAGACAAGTCGGCTGGAGGCCGATGTATTGAATCTCGACGCAATTTGAGTGTTCCATCGGCATTAGGAGGCCCTGATCGTTACAATTAACTATCATTTTTGCGTCGGATTCGATAATCTAAACTCACAGGAGAACGACCATAAGGTGCCCGAGGCAGCAACAGACCCTTGGAGACAAGTCGGCTGGAGGCCGATGTATTGAATCTCGACGCAATTTGAAAGTTCCATCGTCATTAGGGGGCCCTGAACATTACAATTAACTATCATTTTTGCGTCGGATTCGAAAATCTAGACTTACAAGAGAACGATAATAAGGTGCCCAAGGCAGCAATAGACCCTTGGAGACAAGTCGGCTGGAGGACGATGTATTGAATCTCGACGCAATTTGAGTGTTCCATCGTCATTACAAGGCCCTAAACGTTACAATTAACTATCATTTTTGCGTCGGATTCGAAAATCTAGACTCTCAGGAGAAGGATCATGTTGTTCCCGAGACAGCAATATCCCCTTGGAGGCAAGTCGGCTGGAGGCCGATGTATTGAATCTCGACGCAATTTGAGAGTTCCATCGTCATTAGGAGGCCCTGAACGTTACAATTAACTATCATTTTTGAGTCGGATTCGATAATCTAGACTTACAAGAGAACGATCATAAGGTGCCCGAGGCAGCAATAGACCCTTGGAGACAAGTCGGCTGGAGGGCGATGTATTGAATCTCGACGCAATTTGAGTGTTCCATCGCCAATAGGAGGCCCTGAACGTTACAATTAACTATGAGTTTTGCGTCGGATTCGAAAACGTAGAATCACCGGAGACGGACCACGTGGTGCCCGAGGCAGCGATATCCCCTTGGAGACAAGTCGGCTGGAGGCCGATGTATTGAATCTCGACGCAATTTGAGTGTTCCATCGTCATTAGAAGCCCTTAACGTTACAATTAACTATCATTTTTGCGTCGGATTCGAAAATCTAGACTCACAGGAGAACGACCATAAGGTGCCCGAGGCAGCAATAGACCCTTGGAGACAAGTCTGTTGGAGGACGATGTATTGGATCGCGACGCAATTTGAGTGTTCCATCGTCATTACAAGGCCCTAAACGTTACAATTAACTATCATTTTTGCGTCGGATTCGATAATCTAAACTGACAGGAGAACGACCATAAGGTGCCCGAGGCAGCAATAGACCCTTGGAGACAAATCGGCTGGAGGCCGATGTATTGAATCTCGACGCAATTTGAGTGTTCCATCGTCATTAGGAGGCCCTAAACGTTACAATTAACTATCAGTTTTTCGTCGGATTCGAAAATATAGACTCACAGCAGACGGACCATTTGGTGCCCGAGGCAGCAATATCCCCTTGGATACAAATCGGCTGGAGGACGATGTATTGAATCTCGACTCAATTTGAGTCTTCTATCGTCATTAGGAGGCGCCGAACGTTACAATTCACTATCATTTTTGCGTCGGATTCGAAAATCTAGACTCACAGGAGAAGGATCATATTGTGCCCAAGACAGCAATATCCCTTAAGAGACAAGTCGTCTGGAGGCCGATGTATTGAATCTCGACGCAATTTGAGTGTTCCATCGTCATTAGGAGGCCCTGAACGTTACAATTAACTATCAGTTTGGCGTCGGATTCGAAAATCTAGACTCACAGGAGACGGACCACATGGAGCCCGAGGCAGCAATATCCCCATGGAAACAAGTCGGCTGGAGGACGATGTATTGAATCTCGACGCAATTTGAGTCTTCTATCGTCATTAGGAGGCGCTGAACGTTACAATTCACTATCATTTTTGCGTCGGATTCGAAAATCTAGACTCTCAGGAGAAGGATCATATTGTTCCCGAGACAGCAATATCCCCTTGGAGACAAGTCGGCTGGAGGCCGATGTATTGAATCTCGACGCAATTTGAGTGTTCCATCGTCATTACAAGGCCCTAAACGTTACAATTCACTATCATTTTTGCGTCGGATTCGATAATCTAAACTCACAGGAGAACGAGCATAAGGTGCCCGAGGCAGCAACAGACCCTTGGAGACAAGTCGGCTGGAGGCCGATGTATTGAATCTCGACGCAATTTGAGTGTTCCATCGTCATTACAAGGCCCTGAACGTTACAATTAACTATTATTTTAGCGTCGGATTCGAAAATCAACTCACAGGAGAAGTTCATACCGTGCTCGAGACAGCAATATACCCCTTGGAGACAAATCGACTGGAGGCCGATGTATTGAATATCGACGCAATTTGAGTGTTCCATCGTCATTAGGTCGCCCTGAACGTTACAATTAGCTATCATTTTTGCGTCGGATTCGAAAATCTAGACTCACAGGAGAACGACCATAAGGTGCCCGAGGCAGCAATGGACCCTTGGAGACAAGTCGGTTGGAGGCCGATGTATTGAATCTCGACGCAATTTGAGTGTTCCATTGTCATTAGGAGGCCCTAAACGATACAATGAACTATCGGTTTTTCGTCGGATTCGAAAATCTAGACTCACAGCAGACGGACCATTTGGTGCCCGAGGCAGCGATATCCGCTTGGAGACAAGTCGGCTGGAGTCCCATGTATTGAATCTCAACGCAATTTGAGTGTTCCATCGTCATTAGAAGGCCCTGAACGTTACAATTAACTATCATTTTTGCGTCGGATTCGAAAATCTAGACTCACAGGAGAACGAACATAAGGTGCCCGAGGCAGCAATAGCCCTTGGAGACAAGTTAGCTGGAGGACGATGTATTGGATCGCGACGCAATTTGAGTGTTCCATCGTCATTACAGGGCCCTAAACGTTACAATTAACTATCATTTTTGCGTCGGATTCGATAATCTAAACTCACAGGAGAACGACCATAAGGTGCCCGAGGCAGCAATAGACCCTTGGAGACAAGTTGGCTGGAGGCCGATGTATTGAATCTCGACGCAATTTGAGAGTTCCATCGTCATTAGGAGGCCCTGAACGTTACAATTAACAATCAGTTTCGCGTCGGATTCGAAAATCTAGACTCACATGAGAGCGAACATAAGAGGTCGGAGGTAGTAATGTCCCCAGGGAGACAAGTCGGCTGGAGGACGATGTATTGAATCTCGACGCAATTTGAGTGTCCCATCGTCATTAGGAGGCCCTGAACGTTACAATTAACTATCATTTTTGCGTCGGACTCGATAATCTAAACTCACAGGAGAACGACCATAAGGTGCCCGAGGCAGCAACAGACCCTTGGAGACAAGTCGGCTGGAGGCCGATGTATTGAATCTCGACGCAATTTGAGTGTTCCATCGTCATTAGGAGGCCCTGAACGTTACAATTAACTATCAGTTTTTCGTCGGATTCGAAAATATAGACTCACAGCAGACGGACCATTTGGTGCCCGAGGCAGCAATATCCCCTTGGATACAAATCGGCTGGAGGACGATGTATTGAATCTCGACTCAATTTGAGTCTTCTATCGTCATTAGGAGGCGCTGAACGTTACAATTCACTATCATTTTTGCGACGGATTCGAAAATCTAGACTCACAGGAGAAGGACAATGTGGTGCCCGAGGCAGCGATATCCCCTTGGAGACAAGTCGGCTGGAGGCCGATGTATTGAATCTCGACGCAATTTGAGTGTTCCATCGTCATTACAAGGCCCTGAACGTTACAATTAACTATCATTTATGCGTCGGATTCGAAAATCTAGACTCACAGGAGAACGACCATAAGGTGCCCGAGTCAGCAATAGACCCATAAAGACAAGTCGGCTGGAAACCGATGTATTGATTCTTGACGCAATTTGAGTGTTCCATCGTCATTAGGAGGCCCTGAACGTTACAATTAACTATGAGTTTTGCGTCGGATTCGAAAATCTAGACTCACAGGAGAACGACCATAAGGTGCCCGAGGCAGCAATAGACCCTTGGAGACAAGTCGGCTGGAGGCCGATGTATTGAATCTCGACGCAATTTGAGTGTGCCATCGGCATTAGGAGGCCCTGAACGTTACAGTTAACTATCATTTTAGCGTCGGATTAGAAAATCTACTGACGAGACTGCAATATCCCCTTGGATACAAGTCGACTAGAGGTCGATGTATTGACTCTCGACGCAATTTGAGTGTTCCATCGTCTTTAGGAGTCCCTGAACGTTACAATTAACTATCATTTATGCGTCGGATTCGAAAATCTAGACTCACAGGAGAACGACCATAAGGTGCCCGAGGCAGCAGTAGACCCATAAAGACAAGTCGGCTGGAAACCGATGTATTGATTCTTGACGCAATTTGAGTGTTCCATCGTCATTAGGAGGCGCTGAACGTTACAATTAACTATGAGTTTTGCGTCGGATTCGAAAATCTAGACTCACAGGAGAACGACCATAAGGTGCCCGAGGCAGCAATAGACCCTTGGAGACAAGTCGGCTGGAGGCCGATGTATTGAATCTCGACGCAATTTGAGTGCGCCATCGCCATTAGGAGGCCCTGAACGTTACAGTTAACTATCATTCTAGCGTCGGATTAGAAAATCTACTAACGAGACTGCAATATCCCCTTGCTTACAAGTCGACTGGAGGTCGATGTATTGACTCTCGACGCAATTTGAGTGTTCCATCGTCTTTAGGAGTCCGTGAACGTTACAATTAACTATCATTTATGCGTCGGATTCGAAAATCTAGACTTACAAGAGAACGACCATAAGGTGCCCGAGGCAGCATTAGACCCTTGGAGACAAGTCGGCTGGAGGACGATGTATTGGATCGCGACGCAATTTGAGTGTTCCATCGTCATTAGGAGGCCCTGAATGTTACAATTAACTATCAGTTTTTCGTCGGATTCGAAAATCTAGACTCACAGCAGACGGACCATTTGGTGCCCGAGGCAGCAATATTCCCTTGGAGACAAGTCGGCTGGAGGCCGATGTATTGAATCTCGACGCAATTTGAGTGTTCCATCGTCATTAGGTGGCCCTGAACGTTACAATTAACTATCAGTTTCGCGTCGGATTCGAAAATGTAGATTCACAGGAGACGGACCACATGGAGCCGGAGGCAGCAATATCCCCTTGGAGACAAGTCGGCTGGAGGTCGATGTATTGAATCTCGACTCAATTTGAGTGTTCCATCGTCATTAGGTGGCCCTGAAAGTTACAATTAACAATCAGTTTTGCGTCGGGTTCGAAAATCTAGACTCACAGCAGAACGATCACAAGGTGCCCGTGGCAGCTATTGACCCTTGGAGACAAGTCGGTTGGAGGACGATGTATTGGATCGCGACGCAGAATGAGTGTTCCATCGTCATTAGGAGGCCCTGAATGTTACAATTAACTATCAGTTTTTCGTCGGATTCGAAAATCGAGACTCACTGGAGACGGCCCATAAGGTGCCCGATGCAGCAATATCCCCTTGGAGACCAGTCCGCTGGAGGACGATGTATTGAATCGCGACGCAATTTGAGTGCTCCATCGTCATTTGAAGGCCCTGAATGTTACAATTAACTATCATTTTTGCGTCGGATTCGAAAATCTAGACTCACAGGAGAACGACCATAAGGTGCCCGAGGCAGCAATAGACCCTTGGAGACAAGTCGGCTGGAGGACGATGTATTGGATCGCGACGCAAAATGAGTGTCCCATCGTCATTAGGAGGCCCTGAACGTTACAATTAACAATCAGTTTCGCTTCGGATTCGAAAATCTAGACTCACATGAGAGCGAACATAAGAGGCCGGAGGCAGTAATATCCCCACGGAGACAAGTCGGCTGGAGGACGATGTATTGAATCTCGACGCAATTTGAGTGTGCCATCGTCATTAGGAGGCCCTGAACGTTACAATTAACTATCATTTTTTCGTCGGATTCGATAATCTAAACTCACAGGAGAACGACCATAAGGTGCCCGAGGCAGCAACAGACCCTTGGAGACAAGTCGGGTGGAGGCCGATGTATTGAATCTCGACGCAATTTGAGTGTTCCATCGTCATTACAAGGCCCTGAACGTTACAATTAACTATCATTTTTGCGTCGGATTCGATAATCTAAACTCACAGGAGAACGAGCATAAGGTGCCTGAGGCAGCAACAGACCCTTGGAGACAAGTCGGCTGGAGGCCGATGTATTGAATCTCGACGCAATTTGAGTGTTCCATCGTCATTACAAGGCCCTGAACGTTACAATTAACTATCATTTTAGCGTCTGATTCGAAAATCTACTCACAGGAGAAGTTCATACCGTGCTCGAGACAGCAATATACCCCTTGGAGACAAATCGACTGGAGGCCGATATATTGAATATCGACGCAATTTGAGTGTTCCATCGTCATTAGGTCGCCCTGAACGTTACAATTAGCTATCATTTTTGCGTCGGATTCGAAAATCTAGACTCACAGGAGAACGACCATAAGGTGCCCGAGGCAGCAATAGACCCTTGGAGACAAGTCGGTTGGAGGACGATGTATTGGATCGCGACGCAATTTGAGTGTTCCATCGTCATTACAAGGCCCTAAACGTTACAATTAACTATCATTTTTGCGTCGGATTCGATAATCTAAACTCCCAGGAGAACGACCATAAGGTGCCCGAGGCAGCAATAGACCCTTGGAGACAAGTCGGCTATAGGCCGATGTATTGAATCTCGACGCAATTTGAGTGTTCCATCGTCATTAGGAGCCCCTATACGTTGCTATTAACTATCGGTTTTTCGTCGGATTCGAAAATCTAGACTCACAGGAGAAGGACAATGTGGTGCCCGAGGCAGCGATATCCCCTTGGAGACAAGTCGGCTGGAGGCCGATGTATTGAATCTCGACGCAATTTGAGTGTTCCATCGTCATTACAAGGCCCTAAACGTTACAATTAACTATCATTTTTGCGTCGGATTCGATAATCTAAACTCACAGGAGAACGACCATAAGGTGCCCGAGGCAGCAATAGACCCTTGGAGACAAGTCGGCTGGAGGCCGATGTATTGAATCTCGACGCAATTTGAGAGTTCCATCGTCATTAGGAGGCCCTGAACGTTACAATTAACAATCAGTTTTGCGTCGGATTCGAAAATCTAGACTCACATGAGAGCGAACATAAGAGGTCGGAGGTAGTAATATCCCCATGGAGACAAGTCGGCTGGAGGACGATGTATTGAATCTCGACGCAATTTGAGTGTTCCATCGTCATTACAAGGCCCTAAACGTTACAATTAACTATCATCTTAACGTCGGATTCGAAAATCTACTCACAGGAGAAATTCATACGGTGCTCGAGACAGCTATATACCCCTTGGAGACAAATCGACTGGAGGCCGATGTATTGAATCTCGACGGAATGTGAGTCTTCTATCGTCATTAGGAGGCGCTGAACGTTACAATTCACTATCATTTTTGCGACGGATTCGAAAATCTAGACTCACAGGAGAAGGACAATGTGGTGCCCGAGGCAGCGATATCCCCTTGGAGACAAGTCGGCTGGAGGCCTATGTATTGAATCTCGACGCAATTTGAGTGTTCCATCGTCATTACAAGGCCCTGAACGTTACAATTACCTATCATTTATGCGTCGGATTCGAAAATCTAGACTCACAGGAGAACGACCATAAGGTGCCCGAGGCATCAGTAGACCCACAAAGACAAGTCGGCTGGAAACCGATGTATTGATTCTTGACGCAATTTGAGTGTTCCATCGTCATTAGGAGGCGCTGAACGTTACAATTAACTATGAGTTTTGCGTCGGATTCGAAAATCTAGACTCACAGGAGAACGACCATAAGGTGCCCGAGGCAGCAATAGACCCTTGGAGACAAGTCGGCTGGAGGCCGATGTATTGAATCTCGACGCAATTTGAGTGTGCCATCGCCATTAGGAGGCCCTGAACGTTACAGTTAACTATCATTTTAGCGTCGGATTAGAAAATCTACTAACGAGACTGCAATATCCCCTTGCTTACAAGTCGACTGGAGGTCGATGTATTGACTCTCGACGCAATTTGAGTGTTCCATTGTCTTTAGGAGTCCCTGAACGTTACAATTAACTATCATTTATGCGTCGGATTCGAAAATCTAGACTTACAAGAGAACGACCATAAGGTGCCCGAGGCAGCATTAGACCCTTGGAGACAAGTCGGCTGGAGGACGATGTATTGGATCGCGACGCAATTTGAGTGTTCCATCGTCATTAGGAGGCCCTGAATGTTACAATTAACTATCAGTTTTTCGTCGGATTCGAAAATCTAGACTCACAGCAGACGGACCATTTGGTGCCCGAGGCAGCAATATCCCCTTGGAGACAAGTCGGCTGGAGGCCGATGTATTGAATCTCGACGCAATTTGAGTATTCCATCGTCATTAGGAGGCCCTGAACGTTACAATTAACTATCAGTTTCGCGTCGGATTCGAAAATCTAGACTCACAGGAGACGGACCACATGGAGCCCGAGGCAGCAATATCCCCTTGGAGGCAAGTCGGCTGGAGGTCGATGTATTGAATCTCGACTCAATTTGAGTGTTCCATCGTCATTAGGTGGCCCTGAAAGTTACAATTAACAATCAGTTTTGCGTCGGGTTCGAAAATCTAGACTCATAGCAGAACGATCACAAGGTGCCCGTGGCAGCAATAGACCCTTGGAGACAAGTCGGCTGGAGGACGATGTATTGGATCGCGACGCAAAATGAGTGTTCCATCGTCATTAGGAGGCCCTGAACGTTACAATTAACAATCAGTTTTGCTTCGGATTCGAAAATCTACTCACAGGAGAAGTTCATACCGTGCTCGAGACAGCAATATACCCCTTGGAGACAAATCGACTGGAGGCCGATATATTTAATATCGACGCAATTTGAGTGTTCCATCGTCATTAGGTCGCCCTGAACGTTACAATTAGCTATCATTTTTGCGTCGGATTCGAAAATCTAGACTCACAGGAGAACGACCATAAGGTGCCCGAGGCAGCAATAGACCCTTGGAGACAAGTCGGTTGGAGGACGATGTATTGGATCGCGACGCAATTTGAGTGTTCCATCGTCATTACAAGGCCCTAAACGTTACAATTAACTATCATTTTAGCGTCGGATTCGATAATCTAAACTCCCAGGAGAACGACCATAAGGTGCCCGAGGCAGCAATAGACCCTTGGAGACAAGTCGGCTATAGGCCGATGTATTGAATCTCGACGCAATTTGAGTGTTCCATCGTCATTAGGAGCCCCTATACGTTGCAATTAACTATCGGTTTTTCGTCGGATTCGAAAATCTAGACTCACAGGAGAAGGACAATGTGGTGCCCGAGGCAGCGATATCCCCTTGGAGACAAGTCGGCTGGAGGCCGATGTATTGAATCTCGACGCAATTTGAGTGTTCCATCGTCATTACAAGGCCCTGAACGTTACAATTAACTATCATTTTAGCGTCTGATTCGAAAATCTACTCACAGGAGAAGTTCATACCGTGCTCGAGACAGCAATATACCCCTTGGAGACAAATCGACTGGAGGCCGATATATTTAATATCGACGCAATTTGAGTGTTCCATCGTCATTAGGTCGCCCTGAACGTTACAATTAGCTATCATTTTTGCGTCGGATTCGAAAATCTAGACTCACAGGAGAACGACCATAAGGTGCCCGAGGCAGCAATAGACCCTTGGAGACAAGTCGGTTGGAGGACGATGTATTGGATCGCGACGCAATTTGAGTGTTCCATCGTCATTACAAGGCCCTAAACGTTACAATTAACTATCATTTTTGCGTCGGATTCGATAATCTAAACTCCCAGGAGAACGACCATAAGGTGCCCGAGGCAGCAATAGACCCTTGGAGACAAGTCGGCTATAGGCCGATGTATTGAATCTCGACGCAATTTGAGTGTTCCATCGTCATTAGGAGCCCCTATACGTTGCAATTAACTATCGGTTTTTCGTCGGATTCGAAAATCTAGACTCACAGGAGAAGGACAATGTGGTGCCCGAGGCAGCGATATCCCCTTGGAGACAAGTCGGCTGGAGGCCGATGTATTGAATCTCGACGCAATTTGAGTGTTCCATCGTCATTACAAGGCCCTGAACGTTACAATTAACTATCATTTATGCTTCGGATTCGAAAATCTAGACTCACAGGAGAACGACCATAAGGTGCCCGAGGCAGCAATAGACCCATAAAGACAAGTCGGCTGGAAACCGATGTATTGATTCTTGACGCAATTTGAGTGTTCCATCGTCATTAGGAGGCGCTGAACGTTACAATTAACTATGAGTTTTGCGTCGGATTCGAAAATCTAGACTCAGAGGAGAACGACCATAAGGTGCCCGAGGCAGCAATAGACCCTTGGAGACAAGTCGGCTGGAGGCCGATGTATTGAATCTCGACGCAATTTGAGTGTGCCATCGTCATTAGGAGGCCCTGAACGTTACAGTTAACTATCATTTTAGCGTCGGATTAGAAAATCTACTAACGAGACTGCAATATCCCCTTGCTTACAAGTCGACTGTAGGTCGATGTATTGACTCTCGACGCAATTTGAGTGTTCCATCGTCTTTAGGAGTCCCTGAACGTTACAATTAACTATCATTTATGCGTCGGATTCGAAAACCTAGACTTACAAGAGAACGACCATAAGGTGCCCGAGGCAGCATTAGACCCTTGGAGACAAGTCGGCTGGAGGACGAAGTATTGGATCGCGACGCAATTTGAGTGTTCCATCGTCATTAGGAGGCCCTGAATGTTACAATTAACTATCAGTTTTTCGTCGGATTCGAAAATCTAGACTCACAGCAGACGGACCATTTGGTGCCCGAGGCAGCAATATCCCCTTGGAGACAAATCGGCTGGAGGCCGATGTATTGAATCTCGACGCTATTTTAGTGTTCCATCGTCATTAGGAGGCCCTGAACGTTACAATTAACTGTCAGTTTCGCGTCGGATTCGAAAATCTAGACTCACAGGAGACGGACCACATGGAGCCCGAGGCAGCAATATCCCCTTGCAGACAAGTCGGCTGGAGGTCGATGTATTGAATCTCGACTCAATTTGAGTGTTCCATCGTCATTAGGAGGCCCTGAACGTTACAATTAACTATCAGTTTGGCGTCGGATTCGAAAATCTAGACTCACAGGAGAACAAACATAAGGTGCCCGAGGCAGCAATGGACCCTTGGAGACAAGTCGGTTGGAGGCCGATGTATTGAATCTCGACGCAATTTGAGTGTTCCATCGTCATTAGAAGGCCCTGAACGTTACAATTAACTATCATTTTTGCGTCGGATTCGAAAATCTAGACTCACAGGAGAACGAACATAAGGTGCCCGAGGCAGCAATAGCCCTTGGAGACAAGTTAGCTGGAGGACGATGTATTGAATCGCGACGCAATTTGAGTGTTCCATCGTCATTACAAGGCCCTGAACGTTACAATTAACTATCAGTTTGGCGTCGGATTCGAAAATCTAGACTCACAGGAGAAGAAACATAAGGTGCCCGAGGCAGCAATGGACCCTTGGAGACAAGTCGGTTGGAGGCCGATGTATTGAATCTCGACGCAATTTGAGTGTTCCATCGTCATTAGAAGGCCCTGAACGTTACAATTAACTATCATTTTTGCGTCGGATTCGAAAATCTAGACTCACAGCAGAACGATCACAAGGTGCCCGTGGCAGCTATTGACCCTTGGAGACAAGTCGGTTGGTGGACGATGTATTGGTTCGCGACGCAGAATGAGTGTTCCATCGTCATTCGGAGGCCCTGAATGTTACAATTAACTATCAGTTTTTCGTCGGATTCGAAAATCGAGACTCACTGGAGACGGACCATAAGGTGCCCGATGCAGCAATATCCCCTTGGAGACCAGTCCGCTGGAGGACGATGTATTGAATCGCGACGCAATTTGAGTGCTCCATCGTCATTTGAAGGCCCTGAAGGTTACAATTAACTATCATTTTTGCGTCGGATTCGAAAATCTAGACCCACAGGAGAACGACCATAAGGTGCCCGAGGCAGCAATAGACCCTTGGAGACAAGTCGGCTGGAGGACGATGTATTGGATCGCGACGCAATTTGAGTGTTCCATCGGCATTAGGAGGCACTGAACGTTACAGTTAACTATCATTTTTGCGTCGGATTCGAAAATCTAGACTCACAGGAGAACGACCATAAGGTGCCCGAGGCAGCAATAGACCCTTGGAGACAAGTCGGCTGGAAACCGATAAATTGATTCTTGACGCAATTTGAGTGTTCCATCGTCATTACGAGGCCCTGAACGTTACAATTAACTATGAGTTTTGCGTCGGATTCGAAAATCTAGACTCACAGGAGAACGAACATAAGGTGTCCGAGGCAGCAATAGACCCTTGGAGACAAGTCGGCTGGAGGCCGATGTATTGAATCTCGACGCAATTTGAGTGTTCCATCGGCATTAGGAGGCCCTGAACGTTACAGTTAACTATCGTTTTAGCGTCGGATTCGAAAATCTACTAACAGGAGAAGGATCATATGGTGCACGAGACTGCAATATCCCCTTGGATACAAGTCGACTGGAGATCGATGTATTGAATCTCGACGCAATTTGAGTGTTCCATCGTCTTTAGGAGTCCCTGAACGTTACAATTAACTATCATTTATGCGTCGGATTCGAAAATCTAGACTCACAGGAGAACGACCATAAGGTGCCCGAGGCAGCAATAGATCCTTGGATACAAGTCGGCTGGAAACCGATGTATTGATTCTTGACGCAATTTGAGTGTTCCATCGTCATTAGGAGGCCCTGAACGTTACAATTCACTATCATTTTTGCGTCGGATTCGAAAATCTAGACTTACAAGAGAACGACCATAAGGTCCCCGAGGCAGCATTAGACCCTTGGAGACAAGTCGTATGGAGGACGATGTATTGAATCTCGACGCAATTTGAGTGTCCCATCGTCGTTACGAGGCCCTAAACGTTACAATTAACTATCATTTTAGCGTCGGATTCGAAAATCTAGACTCACAGCAGACGGACCATTTGGTGCCCGAGGCAGCAATATCCCCTTGGAGACAAATCGGCTGGAGGACGATGTATTGAATCTCGACGCAATTTGAGTCTTCTATCGTCATTAGGAGGCGCCGAACGTTACAATTCACTATCATTTTTGCGTCGGATTCGAAAATCTAGACCCACAGGAGAAGGATCATATTGTGCCCAAGACAGCAATATCCCCTTGGAGACAAGTCGTCTGGAGGACGATGTATTGAATCTCGACGCAATTTGAGTGTTCCATCGTCATTAGGAGGCCCTGAACGTTACAATTAACTATCAGTTTGGCGTCGGATTCGAAAATCTAGACTCACAGGAGACGGACCACATGGAGCCTGAGGCAGCAATATCCCCATGGAGACAAGTCGGCTGGAGGCGAAGTATTGAATCTCGACGTAATTTGAGTCTTCTATCGTCATTAGGAGGCGCTGAACGTTACAATTCACTATCATTTTTGCGTCGGATTCGAAAATCTAGACTCTCAGGAGAAGGATCATATTGTTCCCGAGACAGCAATATCCCCTTGGAGACAAGTCGGCTGGAGGCCGATGTATTGAATCTCGACGCAATTTGAGTGTTCCATCGGCATTAGGAGGCCCTGATCATTAGAATTAACTATCAATTTTGCGTCGGATTCGATAATCTAAAGTCACAGGAGAACGACCATAAGGTGCCCGAGGCAGCAATATCCCCTTGGAGACAAATCGGCTGGAGGCCGATGTATTGAATCTCGACGCTATTTTAGTGTTCCATCGTCATTAGGAGGCCCTGAACGTTACAATTAACTGTCAGTTTCGCGTCGGATTCGAAAATCTAGACTCACAGGAGACGGACCACATGGAGCCCGAGGCAGCAATATCCCCTTGCAGACAAGTCGGCTGGAGGTCGATGTATTGAATCTCGACTCAATTTGAGTGTTCCATCGTCATTAGGAGGCCCTGAACGTTACAATTAACTATCAGTTTGGCGTCGGATTCGAAAATCTAGACTCACAGGAGAACAAACATAAGGTGCCCGAGGCAGCAATGGACCCTTGGAGACAAGTCGGTTGGAGGCCGATGTATTGAATCTCGACGAAATTTGAGTGTTCCATCGTCATTAGAAGGCCCTGAACGTTACAATTAACTATCATTTTTGCGTCGGATTCGAAAATCTAGACTCACAGGAGAACGAACATAAGGTGCCCGAGGCAGCAATAGCCCTTGGAGACAAGTTAGCTGGAGGACGATGTATTGGATCGCGACGCAATTTGAGTGTTCCATCGTCATTACAAGGCCCTGAACGTTACAATTAACTATCAGTTTGGCGTCGGATTCGAAAATCTAGACTCACAGGAGAACAAACATAAGGTGCCCGAGGCAGCAATGGACCCTTGGAGACAAGTCGGTTGGAGGCCGATGTATTGAATCTCGACGCAATTTGAGTGTTCCATCGTCATTAGAAGGCCCTGAACGTTACAATTAACTATCATTTTTGCGTCGGATTCGAAAATCTAGACTCACAGCAGAACGATCACAAGGTGCCCGTGGCAGCTATTGACCCTTGGAGACAAGTCGGTTGGAGGACGATGTATTGGTTCGCGACGCAGAATGAGTGTTCCATCGTCATTCGGAGGCCCTGAATGTTACAATTAACTATCAGTTTTTCGTCGGATTCGAAAATCGAGACTCACTGGAGACGGACCATAAGGTGCCCGATGCAGCAATATCCCCTTGGAGACCAGTCCGCTGGAGGACGATGTATTGAATCGCGACGCAATTTGAGTGCTCCATCGTCATTTGAAGGCCCTGAATGTTACAATTAACTATCATTTTTGCGTCGGATTCGAAAATCTAGACCCACAGGAGAACGACCATAAGGTGCCCGAGGCAGCAATAGACCCTTGGAGACAAGTCGGCTGGAGGACGATGTATTGGATCGCGACGCAATTTGAGTGTTCCATCGGCATTAGGAGGCACTGAACGTTACAGTTAACTATCATTTTTGCGTCGGATTCGAAAATCTAGACTCACAGGAGAACGACCATAAGGTGCCCGAGGCAGCAATAGACCCTTGGAGACAAGTCGGCTGGAAACCGATAAATTGATTCTTGACGCAATTTGAGTGTTCCATCGTCATTACGAGGCCCTGAACGTTACAATTAACTATGAGTTTTGCGTCGGATTCGAAAATCTAGACTCACAGGAGAACGAACATAAGGTGCCCGAGGCAGCAATAGACCCTTGGAGACAAGTCGGCTGGAGGCCGATGTATTGAATCTCGACGCAATTTGAGTGTTCCATCGGCATTAGGAGGCCCTGAACGTTACAGTTAACTATCGTTTTAGCGTCGGATTCGAAAATCTACTAACAGGAGAAGGATCATATGGTGCACGAGACTGCAATATCCCCTTGGATACAAGTCGACTGGAGATCGATGTATTGAATCTCGACGCAATTTGAGTGTTCCATCGTCTTTAGGAGTCCCTGAACGTTACAATTAACTATCATTTATGCGTCGGATTCGAAAATCTAGACTCACAGGAGAACGACCATAAGGTGCCCGAGGCAGCAATAGATCCTTGGATACAAGTCGGCTGGAAACCGATGTATTGATTCTTGACGCAATTTGAGTGTTCCATCGTCATTAGGAGGCCCTGAACGTTACAATTCACTATCATTTTTGCGTCGGATTCGAAAATCTAGACTTACAAGAGAACGACCATAAGGTCCCCGAGGCAGCATTAGACCCTTGGAGACAAGTCGTATGGAGGACGATGTATTGAATCTCGACGCAATTTGAGTGTCCCATCGTCGTTACGAGGCCCTAAACGTTACAATTAACTATCATTTTAGCGTCGGATTCGAAAATCTAGACTCACAGCAGACGGACCATTTGGTGCCCGAGGCAGCAATATCCCCTTGGAGACAAATCGGCTGGAGGACGATGTATTGAATCTCGACGCAATTTGAGTCTTCTATCGTCATTAGGAGGCGCCGAACGTTACAATTCACTATCATTTTTGCGTCGGATTCGAAAATCTAGACCCACAGGAGAAGGATCATATTGTGCCCAAGACAGCAATATCCCCTTGGAGACAAGTCGTCTGGAGGACGATGTATTGAATCTCGACGCAATTTGAGTGTTCCATCGTCATTAGGAGGCCCTGAACGTTACAATTAACTATCAGTTTGGCGTCGGATTCGAAAATCTAGACTCACAGGAGACGGACCACATGGAGCCCGAGGCAGCAATATCCCCATGGAGACAAGTCGGCTGGAGGCGAAGTATTGAATCTCGACGTAATTTGAGTCTTCTATCGTCATTAGGAGGCGCTGAACGTTACAATTCACTATCATTTTTGCGTCGGATTCGAAAATCTAGACTCTCAGGAGAAGGATCATATTGTTCCCGAGACAGCAATATCCCCTTGGAGACAAGTCGGCTGGAGGCCGATGTATTGAATCTCGACGCAATTTGAGTGTTCCATCGGCATTAGGAGGCCCTGATCGTTAGAATTAACTATCAATTTTGCGTCGGATTCGATAATCTAAAGTCACAGGAGAACGACCATAAGGTGCCCGAGGCAGCAACAGACCCTTGGAGACAAGTCGGCTGGAGGCCGATGTATTGAATCTCGACGCAATTTGAGTGTTCTATCGTCATTACAAGGCCCTAAACGTTACAATTAACTATCATTTTTGCGTCGGATTCGATAATCTAAACTCACAGGAGAACGAGCATAAGGTGCCCGAGGCAGCAACAGACCCTTGGAGACAAGTCGGCTGGAGGCCGATGTATTGAATCTCGACGCAATTTGAGTGTTCCATCGTCATTACAAGGCCCTGAACGTTACAATTAACTATCATTTTAGCGTCGGATTCGAAAATCTACTCACAGGAGAAGTTCATACCGTGCTCGAGACAGCAATATACCCCTTGGAGACAAATCGACTGGAGGCCGATGTATTGAATATCGACGCAATTTGAGTGTTCCATCGTCATTAGGTCGCCCTGAACGTTACAATTAGCTATCATTTTTGCGTCGGATTCGAAAATCTAGACTCACAGGAGAACAAACATAAGGTGCCCGAGGCAGCAATGGACCCTTGGAGACAAGTCGGCTGGAGGCCGATGTATTGAATCTCGACGCAATTTGAGTGTTCCATCGTCATTAGAAGGCCCTGAACGTTACAATTAACTATCATTTTTGCGTCGGATTCGAAAATCTAGACTCACAGGAGAACGAACATAAGGTGCCCGAGGCAGCAATAGCCCTTGGAGACAAGTTAGCTGGAGGACGATGTATTGGATCGCGACGCAATTTGAGTGTTCCATCGTCATTACAAGGCCCTAAACGCTACAATTAACTATCATTTTTGCGTCGGATTCGATAATCTAAACTTACATGAGAACGACCATAAGGTGCCCGAGGCAGCAATAGATTCTTGGAGACAAGTCGGCTGGAGGCCGATGTATTGAATCTCGACGCAATTTGAGAGTTCCATCGTCATTAGGAGGCCCTGAACGTTACAATTAACAATCAGTTTCGCGTCGGATTCGAAAATCAAGACTCACATGAGAGCGAACATAAGAGGTCGGACGTAGTAATATCCCCATGGAGACAAGTCGGCTGGAGGACGATGTATTGAATCTCGACGCAATTTGAGTGTCCCATCGTCATTAGGAGGCTCTGAACGTTACAATTAACTATCATTTTTGCGTCGGATTCGATAATCTAAACTCACAGGAGAACGACCATAAGGTGCCCGAGGCAGCAACAGACCCTTGGAGACAAGTCGGCTGGATGCCGATGTATTGAATCTCGAAGCAATTTGAGTGTTCCATCGTTATTAGGAGGCCCTGAACGTTACAATTAACTATCATCTTAACGTCGGATTCGAAAATCTACTCACAGGAGAGGTTCATACGGTGCTCGAGACAGCTATATACCCCTTGGAGACAAATCGACTGGAGGCCGATGTATTGAATCTCGATGGAATTTGAGTCTTCTATCGTCATTAGGAGGCGCTGAACGTTACAATTCACTATCATTTTTGCGACGGATTCGAAAATCTAGACTCACAGGAGAAGGACAATGTGGTGCCCGAGGCAGCGATATCCCCTTGGAGACAAGTCGGCTGGAGGCCGATGTATTGAATCTGGACGCAATTTGAGTGTTCCATCGTCATTACAAGGCCCTGAACGTTACAATTAACTATCATTTATGCGTCGGATTCGAAAATCTAGACTCACAGGAGAACGACCATAAGGTGCCCGAGGCAGCAATAGACCCATAAAGACAAGTCGGCTGGAAACCGATGTATTGATTCTTGGCGCAATTTGAGTGTTCCATCGTCATTAGGAGGCCCTGAACGTTACAATTAACTATGAGTTTTGCGTCGGATTCGAAAATATAGACTCACAGGAGAACGACCATAAGGTGCCCGAGGCAGCAATAGACCCTTGGAGACAAGTCGGCTGGAGGCCGATGTATTGAATCTCGACGCAATTTGAGTGTGCCATCGGCATTAGGAGGCCCTGAGCGTTACAGTTAACTATCATTTTAGCGTCGGATTAGAAAATCTACTGACGAGACTGCAATATCCCCTTGGATACAAGTCGACTGGAGGTCGATGTATTGACTCTCGACGCAATTTGAGTGTTCCATCGTCTTTAGGAGTCCCTGAACGTTACAATTAACTATCATTTATGCGTCGGATTCGAAAATCTAGACTCACAGGAGTACGACCAAAAGGTGCCCGAGGCAGCAGTAGACCCATAAAGACAAGTCGGCTGGAAAACGATGTATTGATTCTTGACGCAATTTGAGTGTTCCATCGTCATTAGGAGGCGCTGAACGTTACAATTAACTATGAGTTTTGCGTTGGATTCGAAAATCTAGACTCAAAGGAGAACGACCATAAGGTGCCCGAGGCAGCAATAGACCCTTGGAGACAAGTCGGCTGGAGGCCGATGTATTGAATCTCGACGCAATTTGAGTGTTCCATCGTCTTTAGGAGTCAATGATCGTTACAATTAACTATCATTTATGCGACGGATTCGAAAATCTAGACTTACAAGAGAACGACCATAAGGTGCCCGAGGCAGCATTAGACCCTTGGAGACAAGTCGGCTGGAGGACGATGTATTGGATCGCGACGCAATTTGAGTGTTCCATCGTCATTAGGAGGCCCTGAATGTTACAATGAACTATCAGTTTTTCGTCGGATTCGAAAATCTAGACTCACAGCAGACGGACCATTTGGTGCCCGAGGCAGCAATATCCCCTTGGAGACAAGTCGGCTGGAGGCCGATGTATTGAATCTCGACTCAATTTGAGTGTTCCATCGTCATTAGGTGGCCCTGAAAGTTACAATTAACAATCAGTTTTGCGTCGGGTTCGAAAATCTAGACTCACAGCAGAACGATCACAAGGTGCCCGTGGCAGCTATTGACCCTTGGAGACAAGTCGGTTGGAGGACGATGTATTGGATCGCGACGCAGAATGAGTGTTCCATCGTCATTAGGAGGCCCTGAATGTTACAATTAACTATCAGTTTTTCGTCGGATTCGAAAATCGAGACTCACTGGAGACGGACCATAAGGTGCCCGATGCAGCAATATCCCTTTGGAGACCAGTCCGCTGGAGGACGATGTATTGAATCGCGACGCAATTTGAGTGCTCCATCGTCATCTGAAGGCCCTGAATGTTACAATTAACTATCATTTTTGCGTCGGATTCGGAAATCTAGACTCACAGGAGAACGACCATAAGGTGCCCGAGGCAGCAATAGACCCTTGGAGACAAGTCGGCTGGAGGACGATGTATTGGATCGCGACGCAAAATGAGTGTTCCATCGTCATTAGGAGGCCCTGAACGTTACAATTAACAATCAGTTTCGCTTCGGATTCGAAAATCTAGACTCACATGAGAGCGAACATAAGAGGCCGGAGGCAGTAATATCCCCATGGAGACAAGTCGGCTGGAGGACGATGTATTGAATCTCGACGCAATTTGAGTGTCCCATCGTCATTAGGAGGCCCTGAACGTTACAATTAACTATCATTTTTGCGTCGGATTCGATAGTCTAAACTCACAGGAGAACGAGCATAAGGTGCCCGAGGCAGCAACACACCCTTGGAGACAAGTCGGCTGGAGGCCGATGTATTGAATCTCGACGCAATTTGAGTGTTCCATCGTCATTAGGAGCCCCTATACGTTGCAATTAACTATCGGTTTTTCGTCGGATGCGAAAATCTAGACTCACAGGAGAAGGACAATGTGGTGCCCGAGGCAGCGATATCCCCTTGGAGACAAGTCGGCTGGAGGCCGATGTATTGAATCTCGACGCAATTTGAGTGTTCCATCGTCATTACATGGCCCTGAACGTTACAATTAGCTATCATTTATGCGTCGGATTCGAAAATCTAGACTCACAGGAGAACGACCATAAGGTGCCCGAGGCAGCAATAGACCCATAAAGACAAGTCGGCTGGAAACCGATGTATTGATTCTTGACGCAATTTGAGTGTTCCATCGTCATTAGGAGGCCCTGAACGTTACAATTAACTATGAGTTTTGCGTCGGATTCGAAAATCTAGACTCACAGGAGAACGACCATAAGGTGCCCGAGGCAGCAATAGACCCTTGGAGACAAGTCGGCTGGAGGCCGGTGTATAGAAACTCGACGCAATTTGAGTGTGCCATCGGCATTAGGAGGCCCTGAACGTTACATTTAACTATCATTTTTGCGTCGGATTAGAAAATCTACTAACGAGACTGCAATATCCCCTTGGATACAAGTCGATTGGAGGTCGATGTATTGACTCTCGACGCAATTTGAATGTTCCATCGTCTTTAGGAGTCCCTGAACGTTACAATTAACTATCATTTATGCGTCGGATTCGAAAATCTAGACTCACAGGAGAACGACCATAAGGTGCCCGAGGCAGCAATAGACCCATAAAGACAAGTCGGCTGGAAACCGATGTATTGATTCTTGACGCAATTTGAGTGTTCCATCGTCATTAGGAGGCGCTGAACGTCACAATTAACTATGAGTTTTGCGTCGGACTCGAAAATCTAGACTCACAGGAGAACGACCATAAGGTGCCCGAGGCAGCAATAGACCCTTGGACACAAGTTGGCTGGAAGCCGATGTATTGAATCTCGACGCAATTTGAGTGTGCCATCGGCATTAGGAGGCCCTGAACGTTACAGTTAACTATCATTTTAGCGTCGGATTAGAAAATCTACTAACGAGACTGCAATATCCCCTTGCTTACAAGTCGACTGGAGGTCGATGTATTGACTCTCGACGCAATTTGAGTGTTCCATCGTCTTTAGGAGTCCCTGAACGTTACAATTAACTATCATTTATGCGTCGGATTCGAAAATCTAGACTCACAGCAGACGGACCATTTGGTGCCCGAGGCAGCAATATCCCCTTGGAGGCAAATCGGCTGGAGGCCGATGTATTGAATCTCGGCGCTATTTGAGTGTTCCATCGTCATTACGAGGCCCTGAACGTTACAATTAACTATCAGTTTCGCGTCGGATTCGAAAATTTAGACTCACAGGAGACGGACCACATGGAGCCCGAGGCAGCAATATCCCCTTGGAGACAAGTCGGCTGGAGGTCGATGTATTGAATCTCGACTCAATTTGAGTGTTCCATCGTCATTAGGTGGCCCTGAACGTTACAATTAACAATTTCGTTTTGCGTCGGGTTCGAAAATCTAGACTCACAGCAGAACGACCATAAGGTGCCCGAGGCAGCATTAGACCCTTGGAGACAAGTCGGCTGGAGGACGATGTATTGGATCGCGACGCAATTTGAGTGTTCCATCGTCATTAGGAGGCCCTGAATGTTACAATTAACTATCAGTTTTTCGTCGGATTCGAAAATCTAGACTCACAGCAGACGGACCATTTGGTGCCCGAGGCAGCAATATCCCCTTGGAGGCAAATCGGCTGGAGGCCGATGTATTGAATCTCGGCGCTATTTGAGTGTTCCATCGTCATTACGAGGCCCTGAACGTTACAATTAACAATCAGTTTCGCTTCGGATTCGAAAATCTAGACTCACATGAGAGCGAACATAAGAGGCCGGAGGCAGTAATATCCCCATAGAGACAAGTCGGCTGGAGGACGATGTATTGAATCTCGACGCAATTTGAGTGTCCCATCGTCATTAGGAGGCCCTGAACGTTACAATTAACTATCATTTTTTCGTCGGATTCGATAATCTAAACTCACAGGAGAACGGCCATAAGGTGCCCGAGGCAGCAACAGACCCTTGGAGACAAGTCGGGTGGAGGCCGATGTATTGAATCTCGACGCAATTTGAGTGTTCCATCGTCATTACAAGGCCCTGAACGTTACAATTAACTATCCTTTTGGCGTCGGATTCGAAAAGCTACTCACAGGAGAAATTCATACGGTGCTCGAGACAGCAATATACCCCTTGGAGACAAATCGACTGGAGGCCTATGTATTGAATCTCGACGCAATTTGAGTCTTCTATCGTTATTAGGAGGCGCTGAACGTCACAGCGTCGGATTCGAAAATCTACTCACAGGAGAAGTTCATACGGTGCTCGAGACAGCAATATACCCCTTGGAGACAAATCGACTAGAGGCCTATGTATTGAATCTCGACGCAATTTGAGTCTTCTATCGTCATTAGGAGGCGCTGAACCTTACAATTCACTATCATTTTTGCGTCGGATTCGAAAATCTAGACTCACAGGATAAGGATCATATTGTGCCCGAGACTGCAATATCCCCTTGGATACAAGTCGACTGGAGGTCGATGTATTGACTCTCGACGTAATTTGAGTGTTCCATCGTCTTTAGGAGTCCCTGAACGTTACAATTAACTATCATTTATGCGTCGGATTCGAAAATCTAGACTCACAGGAGAACGACCATAAGGTGCCCGAGGCAGCAATAGACCCTTGGAGACAAGTCGGCAGGAAACCGATGTATTGATTCTTGACGCAATTTGAGTGTTCCATCGTCATTAGGAGGCCCTGAACGTTACAATTAACTATGAGTTTTGCGTCGGATTCGAAAATCTATACTCACAGGAGAACGACCATAAGGTGCCCGAGGCAGCAATAGACCCTTGGAGACAAGTCGGCTGGAGGCCGATGTATTGAATCTCGACGCAATTTGAGTGTTCCATCGGCATTAGGAGGCCCTGAACGTTACAGTTAACTATCGTTTTATCGTCGGATTCGAAAATCTACTAACAGGAGAAGGATCATATGGTGCACGAGACTGCAATATCCCCTTGGATACAAGTCGACTGGAGGTCGATGTATTGAATCTCGACGCAATTTGAGTGTTCCATCGTCTTTAGGAGTCCCTGAACGTTACAATTAACTATCATTTATGCGTCGGATTCGAAAATCTAGACTCACAGGAGAACGACCATAAGGTGCCCGAGGGAGCAATAGATCCTTGGATACAAGTCGGCTGGAAACCGATGTATTGGTTCTTGACGCAATTTGAGTGTTCCATCGTCATTAGGAGGCCCTGAACGTTACAATTCACTATCATTTTTGCGTCGGTTTCGATAATCTATACTTACAAGAGAACGACCATAAGGTGCCCGAGGCAGCATTAGACCCTTGGAGACAAGTCGGCTGGAGGACGATGTATTGAATCTCGACGCAATTTGAGTGTCCCATCGTCGTTACGAGGCCCTAAACGTTACAATTAACTATCATTTTTGCGTCGGATTCGAAAATCTACTAACAGGAGAAGGATCATATGGTGCACGAGACTGCAATATCCCCTTGGATACAAGTCGGCTGGAGGCCGATGTATTGAATCTCGACGCAATTTGAGTGTTCCATCGTCATTAGGAGGCCCTAAACCTTACAATTAACTATCAGTTTCGCGTCGGATTCGAAAATCTACTCACAGGAGAAGTTCATACGGTGCTCGAGACAGCAATATACCCCTTGGAGACAAATCGACTGGAGGCCTATGTATTGAATCTCGACGCAATTTGAGTTTTCTATCGTTATTAGGAGGCGCTGAACGTTACAGCGTCGGATTCGAAAATCTACTCACAAGAGAAGTTCATACGGTGCTCGAGACAGCAATATACCCCTTGGAGACAAATCGACAGGAGGCCTATGTAATGAATCTCGACGCAATTTGAGTCTTCTATCGTCATTAGGAGGTGCTGAACGTTACAATTCACTATCATTTTTGCGTCGGATTCGAAAATCTAGACTCACAGGAGAAGGATCATATTGTGCCCGAGACTGCAATATCCCCTTGGATACAAGTCGACTGGAGGTCGATGTATTGACTCTCGACGCAATTTGAGTGTTCCATCGTCTTTAGGAGTCCCTGAACGTTGCAATTAACTATCATTTATGCGTCGGATTCGAAAATCTAGACTCACAGGAGAACGACCATAAGGTGCACGAGGCAGCAATAGACCCTTGGAGACAAGTCGGCTGGAAACCGATGTATTGATTCTTGACGCAATTTGAGTGTTCCATCGTCATTACGAGGCCCTGAACGTTACAATTCACTATCATCTTTGCGTCGGATTCGAAAATCTAGCCTCACAGGAGAAGGACCATGTGGTGCCCGAGGCAGCGATATCCCCTTGGAGACAAGTCGGCTGGAGGCCGATGTATTGAATCTCGACGCAATTTGAGTGTTCCATCGTCATTACAAGGACCTGAACGTTACAATTAACTATCATTTATGCGTCGGATTCGAAAATCTAGACTCACAGGAGAACGACCTTTAGGTGCCCGAGGCAGCAATAGACCCTTGGAGACAAGTCGGCTGGAGGCCGATGTATTGAATCTCGACGCAATTTGAGTGTTCCATCGGCATTAGGAGGCCCTGAACGTTACAGTTAACTATCGTATTAGCGTCGGATTCGAAAATCTACTAACAGGAGAAGGATCATATGGTGCACGAGACTGCAATATCCCCTTGGATACAAGTCGACGGGAGGTCGATGTATTGAATCTCGACGCAAATTGAGTGTTCCATCGTCTTTAGGAGTCCCTGAACGTTACAATTAACTATCATTTATGCGTCGGATTCGAAAATCTAGACTCACAGGAGAACGACCATAAGGTGCCCGAGGCAGCAATAGACCCTTGGAGAGAAGTCGGCTGGAAACGATGTATTGATTCTTGACGCAATTTGAGTGTTCCATCGTCATTAGGAGGCCCTGAACGTTACAATTAACTATGAGTTTTGCGTCGGATTCGAAAATCTAGACTCACAGGAGAACGACCATAAGGTGCCCGAGGCAGCAATAGACCCTTGGAGACAAGTCGGCTGGAGGCCGATGTATTGAATCTCGACGCAATTTGGGTGTTCCATCGGCATTAGGAGGCCCTGAACGTTACAGTTAACTATCGTTTTAGCGTCGGATTCGAAAATCTACTAACAGGAGAAGGATCATATGGTGCACGAGACTGCAATATCCCCTTGGATACAAGTCGACTGGACGTCGATGTATACAATCTCGACGCAATTTGAGTGTTCCATCGTCTTTAGGAGTCCCTGAACGTTACAATTAACTATCATTTATGCGTCGGATTCGAAAATCTAGACTCACAGGAGAACGAACATAAGGTGCCCGAGGCAGCAATAGACTCTTGGATACAAGTCGGCTGGAAACCGATGTATTGATTCTTGACGCAATTTGAGTGTTCCATCGTCATTAGGAGGCCCTGAACGTTACAATTCACTATCATTTTTGCGTCGGATTCGAAAATCTAGACTTACAAGAGAACGACCATAAGGTGCCCGAGGCAGCATTAGACCCTTGGAGACAAGTCGGCTGGAGGACGATGTATTGAATCTCGACGCAATTTGAGTGTCCCATCGTCGTTACGAGGCCCTAAACGTTACAATTAACTATCATTTTAGCGTCGGATTCGAAAATCTACTAACAGGAGAAGGATCATATGGTGCACGAGACTGCAATATCCCCTTGGATACAAGTCGGCTGGAGGCCGATGTATTGAATCTCGACGCAATTTGAGTGTTCCATCGTCATTAGGAGGCCCTAAACCTTACAATTAACTATCAGTTTCGCGTCGGATTCGAAAATCTACTCACAGGAGAAGTTCATACGGTGCTCGAGACAGCAATATACCCCTTGGAGACAAATCGACTGGAGGCCTATGTATTGAATCTCGACGCAATTTGAGTTTTCTATCGTTATTAGGAGGCGCTGAACGTTACAGCGTCGGATTCGAAAATCTACTCACAAGAGAAGTTCATACGGTGCTCGAGACAGCAATATACCCCTTGGAGACAAATCGACAGGAGGCCTATGTAATGAATCTCGACGCAATTTGAGTCTTCTATCGTCATTAGGAGGTGCTGAACGTTACAATTCACTATCATTTTTGCGTCGGATTCGAAAATCTAGACTCACAGGAGAAGGATCATATTGTGCCCGAGACTGCAATATCCCCTTGGATACAAGTCGACTGGAGGTCGATGTATTGACTCTCGACGCAATTTGAGTGTTCCATCGTCTTTAGGAGTCCCTGAACGTTGCAATTAACTATCATTTATGCGTCGGATTCGAAAATCTAGACTCACAGGAGAACGACCATAAGGTGCACGAGGCAGCAATAGACCCTTGGAGACAAGTCGGCTGGAAACCGATGTATTGATTCTTGACGCAATTTGAGTGTTCCATCGTCATTACGAGGCCCTGAACGTTACAATTCACTATCATCCTTGCGTCGGATTCGAAAACCTAGCCTCACAGGAGAAGGACCATGTGGTGCCCGAGGCAGCGATATCCCCTTGGAGACAAGTCGGCTGGAGGCCGATGTATTGAATCTCGACGCAATTTGAGTGTTCCATCGTCATTACAAGGACCTGAACGTTACAATTAACTATCATTTATGCGTCGGATTCGAAAATCTAGACTCACAGGAGAACGACCTTAAGGTGCCCGAGGCAGCAATAGACCCTTGGAGACAAGTCGGCTGGAGGCCGATGTATTGAATCTCGACGCAATTTGAGTGTTCCATCGGCATTAGGAGGCCCTGAACGTTACAGTTAACTATCGTATTAGCGTCGGATTCGAAAATCTACTAACAGGAGAAGGATCATATGGTGCACGAGACTGCAATATCCCCTTGGATACAAGTCGACGGGAGGTCGATGTATTGAATCTCGACGCAAATTGAGTGTTCCATCGTCTTTAGGAGTCCCTGAACGTTACAATTAACTATCATTTATGCGTCGGATTCGAAAATCTAGACTCACAGGAGAACGACCATAAGGTGCCCGAGGCAGCAATAGACCCTTGGAGAGAAGTCGGCTGGAAACGATGTATTGATTCTTGACGCAATTTGAGTGTTCCATCGTCATTAGGAGGCCCTGAACGTTACAATTAACTATGAGTTTTGCGTCGGATTCGAAAATCTAGACTCACAGGAGAACGACCATAAGGTGCCCGAGGCAGCAATAGACCCTTGGAGACAAGTCGGCTGGAGGCCGATGTATTGAATCTCGACGCAATTTGGGTGTTCCATCGGCATTAGGAGGCCCTGAACGTTACAGTTAACTATCGTTTTAGCGTCGGATTCGAAAATCTACTAACAGGAGAAGGATCATATGGTGCACGAGACTGCAATATCCCCTTGGATACAAGTCGACTGGAGGTCGATGTATACAATCTCGACGCAATTTGAGTGATCCATCGTCTTTAGGAGTCCCTTAACGTTACAATTAACTATCATTTATGCGTCGGATTCGAAAATCTAGACTCACAGGAGAACGAACATAAGGTGCCCGAGGCAGCAATAGACCCTTGGATACAAGTCGGCTGGAAACCGATGTATTGATTCTTGACGCAATTTGAGTGTTCCATCGTCATTAGGAGGCCCTGAACGTTACAATTCACTATCATTTTTGCGTCGGATTCGAAAATCTAGACTTACAAGAGAACGACCATAAGGTGCCCGAGGCAGCATTAGACCCTTGGAGACAAGTCGGCTGGAGGACGATGTATTGAATCTCGACGCAATTTGAGTGTCCCATCGTCATTACGAGGCCCTAAACCTTACAATTAACTATCAGTTTCGCGTCGGATTCGAAAATCTACTCACAGGAGAAGTTCATACGGTGCTCGAGACAGCAATTTACCCCTTGGAGACAAATCGACTGGAGGCCGATGTATTGAATATCACCGCAATTTTAGTGTTCCATCGTCATTAGGTCGCCCTGAACGTTACAATTAACTATCAGTTTTTCGTCGGATTCGAAAATCTAAACTCACAGGAGAACGACCATAAGGTGCCCGAGGCAGAAATATCCCCTTGGAGACCAGTCCGCTGGAGGACGATGTATTGAATCGCAACGCAATCTGAGTGTTCCATCGTCATTAGGAGGCCCTAAACCTTACAGTTAACTATCATTTTTGCGTCGGATTCGAAAATCTAAACTCACAGGAGAACGACCATAACGTACCCGAGGCAGCATTAGACCCTTGGAGACAAGTCGGCTGGAGGCCGATGTATTGGATCGCGACGCAATTTGAGTGTTCCATCGTCATTAGGAGGCCCTGAAGGTTACAATTAACTATCAGTTTTTCGTCGGATTCGAAAATCTAAACTCACAGGAGAACGACCCTAAGGTACCCGAGGCAGAAATATCCCCTTGGAGACCAGTCCGCTGGAGGACGATGTATTGAATCGCAACGCAATCTGAGTGTTCCATCGTCATTAGGGGGCCCTAAACCTTACAATTAACTATCATTTTTGCGTCGGATTCGATAATCTAAACTCACAGGAGAACGACCATAACGTGCCCTAGGCAGCATTAGACCCTTGGAGACAAGTCGGCTGGAGGACGATGTATTGAATCTCGACGCAATTTGAGTGTTCCATCGTCATTAGGAGGCCCTAAACGTTACATTTAACTATCATTTTAGCGTCGGATTCGAAAATCTACTCACAGGAGAAGTTCATACGGTGCTCGAGACAGCAATATACCCCTTGGAGACAAATCGACTGGAGGCCTATGTACTGAATCTCGACGCAATTTGAGTCTTCTATCGTTATTAGGAGGCGCTGAACGTTACAGCGTCGGATTCGAAAATCTACTCACAGGAGAAGTTCATACGGTGCTCGAGACAGCAATATACCCCTTGGAGACAAATCGACGGGAGGCCTATGTATTGAATCTCGACGCAATTTGAGTCTTCTATCGTCATTAGGAGGCGCTGAACGTTACACTTCACTATCATTTTTACGTCGGATTCGAAAATCTAGACTCACAGGAGAAGGATCATATTGTGCCCGAGACTGCAATATTCCCTTGGATACAAGTCGACTGGAGGTCGATGTATTGACTCTCGACGCAATTTGAGTGTTCCATCGTCTTTAGGAGTCCCTGAACGTTACAATTAACTATCATTTATGCGTCGGATTCGAAAATCTAGACTCACAGGAGAACGACCATAAGGTGCCCGAGGCAGCAATAGACCCTTGGAGACAAGTCGGCTGGAAACCGATGTATCGATTCTTGACGCAATTTGAGTGTTCCATCGTCATTACGAGGCCCTGAACGTTACAATTCACTATCATTTTGCGTCGGATTCGAAAATCTACACTCACAGGAGAAGGACAATGTGGTGCCCGAGGCAGCGATATCCCCTTGGAGACAAGTCTGCTGGAGGCCGATGTATTGAATCTCGACGCAATTTGAGTGTTCCATCGTCATTACAAGGCCCTGAACGTTACAATTAACCATCATTTATGCATCGGATTCGAAAATCTAGACTCACAGGAGAACGACCAAAAGGTGCCCGAGGCAGCAATAGACCCTTGGAGACAAGTCGGCTGGAAACGATATATTGATTCTTGACGCAATTTGAGTGTTCCATCGTCATTAGGAGGCCCTGAACGTTACAATAACTATGAGTTTTGCGTCGGATTCGAAAATCTAGACTCACAGGAGAACAACCATATGGTGCCCGAGGCAGCAATAGACCCTTGGAGACAAGACGGCTGGAGGCCGATGTATTGAATCTCGACGCAATTTGAGTGTTCCATCGGCATTAGGAGGCCCTGAACGTTACAGTTAACTATCGTATTAGCGTCGGATTCGAAAATCTACTAACAGGAGAAGGATCGTATGGTGCACGAGACTGCAATATCCCCTTGGATACAAGTCGACGGGAGGTCGATGTATTGAATCTCGACATAATTTGAGTGTTCCATCGTCTTTAGGAGTCCCTGAACGTTACAATTAACTATCATTTATGCGTCGGATTCGAAAATCTAGACTCACAGGAGAACGACCATAAGGTGCCCGAGGCAGCAATAGACCCTTGGATACAAGTCGGCTGGAAACCGATGTATTGATTCTTGACGCAATTTGAGTGTTCCATCGTCATTAGGAGGCCCTGAACGTTACAATTAACTATGAGTTTTGCGTCGGATTCGAAAATCTAGACTCACAGGAGAACGACCATAAGGTGCCCGAGGCAGCAATAGACCCTTGGAGACAAGTCGGCTGGAGGCCGATGTATAGAAACTCGACGCAATTTGAGTGTGCCATCGGCATTAGGAGGCCCTGAACGTTACATTTAACTATCATTTTTGCGTCGGATTAGAAAATCTACTAACGAGACTGCAATATCCCCTTGGATACAAGTCGATTGGAGGTCGATGTATTGACTCTCGACGCAATTTGAATGTTCCATCGTCTTTAGGAGTCCCTGAACGTTACAATTAACTATCATTTATGCGTCGGATTCGAAAATCTAGACTCACAGGAGAACGACCATAAGGTGCCCGAGGCAGCAATAGACCCATAAAGACAAGTCGGCTGGAAACCGATGTATTGATTCTTGACGCAATTTGAGTGTTCCATCGTCATTAGGAGGCGCTGAACGTTACAATTAACTATGAGTTTTGCGTCGGACTCGAAAATCTAGACTCACAGGAGAACGACCATAAGGTGCCCGAGGCAGCAATAGACCCTTGGACACAAGTTGGCTGGAAGCCGATGTATTGAATCTCGACGCAATTTGAGTGTGCCATCGGCATTAGGAGGCCCTGAACGTTACAGTTAACTATCATTTTAGCGTCGGATTAGAAAATCTACTAACGAGACTGCAATATCCCCTTGCTTACAAGTCGACTGGAGGTCGATGTATTGACTCTCGACGCAATTTGAGTGTTCCATCGTCTTTAGGAGTCCCTGAACGTTACAATTAACTATCATTTATGCGTCGGATTCGAAAATCTAGACTTACAAGAGAACGACCATAAGGTGCCCGAGGCAGCATTAGACCCTTGGAGACAAGTCGGCTGGAGGACGATGTATTGGATCGCGACGCAATTTGAGTGTTCCATCGTCATTAGGAGGCCCTGAATGTTACAATTAACTATCAGTTTTTCGTCGGATTCGAAAATCTAGACTCACAGCAGACGGACCATTTGGTGCCCGAGGCAGCAATATCCCCTTGGAGGCAAATCGGCTGGAGGCCGATGTATTGAATCTCGGCGCTATTTGAGTGTTCCATCGTCATTACGAGGCCCTGAACGTTACAATTAACTATCAGTTTCGCGTCGGATTCGAAAATTTAGACTCACAGGAGACGGACCACATGGAGCCCGAGGCAGCAATATCCCCTTGGAGACAAGTCGGCTGGAGGTCGATGTATTGAATCTCGACTCAATTTGAGTGTTCCATCGTCATTAGGTGGCCCTGAACGTTACAATTAACAATTTCGTTTTGCGTCGGGTTCGAAAATCTAGACTCACAGCAGAACGATCACAAGGTGCCCGTGGCAGCTATTGACCCTTGGAGACAAGTCGGTTGGAGGACGATGTATTGGTTCGCGACGCAGAATGAGTGTTCCATCGTCATTAGGAGGCCTTGAATGTTACAATTAACTATCAGTTTTTCGTCGGATTCGAAAATCGAGACTCACTGGAGACGGACCATAAGGTGCCCGATGCAGCAATATCCCCTTGGAGACCAGTCCGCTGGAGGACGATGTATTGAATCGCGACGCAATTTGAGTGCTCCATCGTCATTTGAAGGCCCTGAATGTTACAATTAACTATCATTTTTGCGTCGGATTCGAAAATCTAGACTCACAGGAGAACGACCATAAGGTGCCCGAGGCAGCAATAGACCCTTGGAGACAAGTCGGCTGGAGGACGATGTATTGGATCGCGACGCAAAATGAGTGTTCCATCGTCATTAGGAGGCCCTGAACGTTACAATTAACAATCAGTTTCGCTTCGGATTCGAAAATCTAGACTCACATGAGAGCGAACATAAGAGGCCGGAGGCAGTAATATCCCCATAGAGACAAGTCGGCTGGAGGACGATGTATTGAATCTCGACGCAATTTGAGTGTCCCATCGTCATTAGGAGGCCCTGAACGTTACAATTAACTATCATTTTTTCGTCGGATTCGATAATCTAAACTCACAGGAGAACGGCCATAAGGTGCCCGAGGCAGCAACAGACCCTTGGAGACAAGTCGGGTGGAGGCCGATGTATTGAATCTCGACGCAATTTGAGTGTTCCATCGTCATTACGAGGCCCTGAACGTTACAATTAACTATCCTTTTGGCGTCGGATTCGAAAAGCTACTCACAGGAGAAATTCATACGGTGCTCGAGACAGCAATATACCCCTTGGAGACAAATCGACTGGAGGCCTATGTATTGAATCTCGACGCAATTTGAGTCTTCTATCGTTATTAGGAGGCGCTGAACGTCACAGCGTCGGATTCGAAAATCTACTCACAGGAGAAGTTCATACGGTGCTCGAGACAGCAATATACCCCTTGGAGACAAATCGACTAGAGGCCTATGTATTGAATCTCGACGCAATTTGAGTCTTCTATCGTCATTAGGAGGCGCTGAACCTTACAATTCACTATCATTTTTGCGTCGGATTCGAAAATCTAGACTCACAGGATAAGGATCATATTGTGCCCGAGACTGCAATATCCCCTTGGATACAAGTCGACTGGAGGTCGATGTATTGACTCTCGACGTAATTTGAGTGTTCCATCGTCTTTAGGAGTCCCTGAACGTTACAATTAACTATCATTTATGCGTCGGATTCGAAAATCTAGACTCACAGGAGAACGACCATAAGGTGCCCGAGGCAGCAATAGACCCTTGGAGACAAGTCGGCAGGAAACCGATGTATTGATTCTTGACGCAATTTGAGTGTTCCATCGTCATTAGGAGGCCCTGAACGTTACAATTAACTATGAGTTTTGCGTCGGATTCGAAAATCTATACTCACAGGAGAACGACCATAAGGTGCCCGAGGCAGCAATAGACCCTTGGAGACAAGTCGGCTGGAGGCCGATGTATTGAATCTCGACGCAATTTGAGTGTTCCATCGGCATTAGGAGGCCCTGAACGTTACAGTTAACTATCGTTTTAGCGTCGGATTCGAAAATCTACTAACAGGAGAAGGATCATATGGTGCACGAGACTGCAATATCCCCTTGGATACAAGTCGACTGGAGGTCGATGTATTGAATCTCGACGCAATTTGAGTGTTCCATCGTCTTTAGGAGTCCCTGAACGTTACAATTAACTATCATTTATGCGTCGGATTCGAAAATCTAGACTCACAGGAGAACGACCATAAGGTGCCCGAGGGAGCAATAGATCCTTGGATACAAGTCGGCTGGAAACCGATGTATTGGTTCTTGACGCAATTTGAGTGTTCCATCGTCATTAGGAGGCCCTGAACGTTACAATTCACTATCATTTTTGCGTCGGATTCGAAAATCTATACTTACAAGAGAACGACCATAAGGTGCCCGAGGCAGCATTAGACCCTTGGAGACAAGTCGGCTGGAGGACGATGTATTGAATCTCGACGCAATTTGAGTGTCCCATCGTCGTTACGAGGCCCTAAACGTTACAATTAACTATCATTTTTGCGTCGGATTCGAAAATCTACTAACAGGAGAAGGATCATATGGTGCACGAGACTGCAATATCCCCTTGGATACAAGTCGGCTGGAGGCCGATGTATTGAATCTCGACGCAATTTGAGTGTTCCATCGTCATTAGGAGGCCCTAAACCTTACAATTAACTATCAGTTTCGCGTCGGATTCGAAAATCTACTCACAGGAGAAGTTCATACGGTGCTCGAGACAGCAATATACCCCTTGGAGACAAATCGACTGGAGGCCTATGTATTGAATCTCGACGCAATTTGAGTTTTCTATCGTTATTAGGAGGCGCTGAACGTTACAGCGTCGGATTCGAAAATCTACTCACAAGAGAAGTTCATACGGTGCTCGAGACAGCAATATACCCCTTGGAGACAAATCGACAGGAGGCCTATGTAATGAATCTCGACGCAATTTGAGTCTTCTATCGTCATTAGGAGGTGCTGAACGTTACAATTCACTATCATTTTTGCGTCGGATTCGAAAATCTAGACTCACAGGAGAAGGATCATATTGTGCCCGAGACTGCAATATCCCCTTGGATACAAGTCGACTGGAGGTCGATGTATTGACTCTCGACGCAATTTGAGTGTTCCATCGTCTTTAGGAGTCCCTGAACGTTGCAATTAACTATCATTTATGCGTCGGATTCGAAAATCTAGACTCACAGGAGAACGACCATAAGGTGCACGAGGCAGCAATTGACCCTTGGAGACAAGTCGGCTGGAAACCGATGTATTGATTCTTGACGCAATTTGAGTGTTCCATCGTCATTACGAGGCCCTGAACGTTACAATTCACTATCATCTTTGCGTCGGATTCGAAAATCTAGCCTCACAGGAGAAGGACAATGTGGTGCCCGAGGCAGCGATATCCCCTTGGAGACAAGTCGGCTGGAGGCCGATGTATTGAATCTCGACGCAATTTGAGTGTTCCATCGTCATTACAAGGACCTGAACGTTACAATTAACTATCATTTATGCGTCGGATTCGAAAACCTAGACTCACAGGAGAACGACCTTTAGGTGCCCGAGGCAGCAATAGACCCTTGGAGACAAGTCGGCTGGAGGCCGATGTATTGAATCTCGACGCAATTTGAGTGTTCCATCGGCATTAGGAGGCCCTGAACGTTACAGTTAACTATCGTATTAGCGTCGGATTCGAAAATCTACTAACAGGAGAAGGATCATATGGTGCACGAGACTGCAATATCCCCTTGGATACAAGTCGACGGGAGGTCGATGTATTGAATCTCGACGCAAATTGAGTGTTCCATCGTCATTAGGAGGCCCTGAACGTTACAATTAACTATGAGTTTTGCGTCGGATTCGAAAATCTAGACTCACAGGAGAACGACCATAAGGTGCCCGAGGCAGCAATAGACCCTTGGAGACAAGTCGGCTGGAGGCCGATGTATTGAATCTCGACGCAATTTGGGTGTTCCATCGGCATTAGGAGGCCCTGAACGTTACAGTTAACTATCGTTTTAGCGTCGGATTCGAAAATCTACTAACAGGAGAAGGATCATATGGTGCACGAGACTGCAATATCCCCTTGGATACAAGTCGACTGGAGGTCGATGTATACAATCTCGACGCAATTTGAGTGTTCCATCGTCTTTAGGAGTCCCTGAACGTTACAATTAACTATCATTTATGCGTCGGATTCGAAAATCTAGACTCACAGGAGAACGAACATAAGGTGCCCGAGGCAGCAATAGACTCTTGGATACAAGTCGGCTGGAAACCGATGTATTGATTCTTGACGCAATTTGAGTGTTCCATCGTCATTAGGAGGCCCTGAACGTTACAATTCACTATCATTTTTGCGTCGGATTCGAAAATCTAGACTTACAAGAGAACGACCATAAGGTGCCCGAGGCAGCATTAGACCCTTGGAGACAAGTCGGCTGGAGGACGATGTATTGAATCTCGACGCAATTTGAGTGTCCCATCGTCGTTACGAGGCCCTAAACGTTACAATTAACTATCATTTTAGCGTCGGATTCGAAAATCTACTAACAGGAGAAGGATCATATGGTGCACGAGACTGCAATATCCCCTTGGATACAAGTCGGCTGGAGGCCGATGTATTGAATTTCGACGCAATTTGAGTGTTCCATCGTCATTAGGAGGCCCTAAACCTTACAATTAACTATCAGTTTCGCGTCGGATTCGAAAATCTACTCACAGGAGAAGTTCATACGGTGCTCGAGACAGCAATATACCCCTTGGAGACAAATCGACTGGAGGCCTATGTATTGAATCTCGACGCAATTTGAGTTTTCTATCGTTATTAGGAGGCGCTGAACGTTACAGCGTCGGATTCGAAAATCTACTCACAGGAGAAGTTCATACGGTGCTCGAGACAGCAATATACCCCTTGGAGACAAATCGACTGGAGGCCTATGTATTGAATCTCGACGCAATTTGAGTCTTCTATCGTTATTAGGAGGCGCTGAACGTTACAGCGTCGGATTCGAAAATCTACTCACAGGAGAAGTTCATACGGTGCTCGAGACAGCAATATACCCCTTGGAGACAAATCGACGGGAGGCCTATGTATTGAATCTCGACGCAATTTGAGTCTTCTATCGTCATTAGGAGGCGCTGAACGTTACACTTCACTATCATTTTTACGTCGGATTCGAAAATCTAGACTCACAGGAGAAGGATCATATTGTGCCCGAGACTGCAATATTCCCTTGGATACAAGTCGACTGGAGGTCGATGTATTGACTCTCGACGCAATTTGAGTGTTCCATCGTCTTTAGGAGTCCCTGAACGTTACAATTAACTATCATTTATGCGTCGGATTCGAAAATCTAGACTCACAGGAGAACGACCATAAGGTGCCCGAGGCAGCAATAGACCCTTGGAGACAAGTCGGCTGGAAACCGATGTATCGATTCTTGACGCAATTTGAGTGTTCCATCGTCATTACGAGGCCCTGAACGTTACAATTCACTATCATTTTGCGTCGGATTCGAAAATCTACACTCACAGGAGAAGGACAATGTGGTGCCCGAGGCAGCGATATCCCCTTGGAGACAAGTCTGCTGGAGGCCGATGTATTGAATCTCGACGCAATTTGAGTGTTCCATCGTCATTACAAGGCCCTGAACGTTACAATTAACCATCATTTATGCATCGGATTCGAAAATCTAGACTCACAGGAGAACGACCAAAAGGTGCCCGAGGCAGCAATAGACCCTTGGAGACAAGTCGGCTGGAAACGATATATTGATTCTTGACGCAATTTGAGTGTTCCATCGTCATTAGGAGGCCCTGAACGTTACAATAACTATGAGTTTTGCGTCGGATTCGAAAATCTAGACTCACAGGAGAACAACCATATGGTGCCCGAGGCAGCAATAGACCCTTGGAGACAAGACGGCTGGAGGCCGATGTATTGAATCTCGACGCAATTTGAGTGTTCCATCGGCATTAGGAGGCCCTGAACGTTACAGTTAACTATCGTATTAGCGTCGGATTCGAAAATCTACTAACAGGAGAAGGATCGTATGGTGCACGAGACTGCAATATCCCCTTGGATACAAGTCGACGGGAGGTCGATGTATTGAATCTCGACATAATTTGAGTGTTCCATCGTCTTTAGGAGTCCCTGAACGTTACAATTAACTATCATTTATGCGTCGGATTCGAAAATCTAGACTCACAGGAGAACGACCATAAGGTGCCCGAGGCAGCAATAGACCCTTGGATACAAGTCGGCTGGAAACCGATGTATTGATTCTTGACGCAATTTGAGTGTTCCATCGTCATTAGGCGGCCCTGAACGTTACAATTCACTATCATTTTTGCGTCGGATTCGAAAATCTAGACTTACAAGAGAACGACCATAAGGGGCCCGAGGCAGCATTAGACCCTTGGAGACAAGTCGGCTGGAGGACGATGTATTGAATCTCGACGCAATTTGAGTGTCCCATCGTCATTACGAGGCCCTAAACGTTACAAATAACTATCATTTTAGCGTCGTATTCGAAAATCTTCTAACAGGAGAAGGATCATATGGTGCACGAGACTGCAATATCCCCTTGGATACAAGTCGGCTGGAGGCCGATGTATTGAATATCACCGCAATTTGAGTGTTCCATCGTCATTATGTCGCCCTGAACGTTACAATTAACTATCATTTTTGCATCGGATTCGAAAATCTAAACTCACAGGAGAACGACCATAACGTGCCCGAGGCAGCATTAGACCCTTGGAGACAAGTCGGCCGGTGGCCGATGTATTGGATCGCGACGCAATTTGAGTGTTCCATCGGCATTAGGAGGCCCTGAACGTTACAGTTAACTATCGTATTAGCGTCGGATTCGAAAATCTACAAACAGGAGAAGGATAATATGGTGCACGAGACTGCAATATCCCCTTGGATACAAGTCGGCTGGAGGCCGATGTATTGAATCTCGACGCAATTTGAGTGTTCCATCGTCATTAGGAGGCCCTAAACCTTACAATTAACTATCAGTTTCGCGTCGGATTCGAAAATCTACTCACAGGAGAAGTTCATACGGTGCTCGAGACAGCAATATACCCCTTGGAGACAAATCGACTGGAGGCTGATGTATTGAATATCGACGCAATTTGAGTGTTCCATTGTCATTAGGTCGCCCTTAACGTTACAATTAACTATCATTTTTGCGTCGGATTCGAAAATCAAGACTCACAGGAGAACGACCATAAGGTGCCCGAGGCAGCTACAGACCCCTGCAGACAAGTCGGCTGGAGGACGATGTATTGAGTCTCGACGCAATTTGAGTGTCCCATCGCCATTAGGTCGCCCTGAACTTACAATTAACTATCATTTTTGCGTCGGATTCGAAAATCTAGACTCACAGGAGAGGGATCATATTGTGCCCGAGACAGCAATATCCCCTTGGATACAAGTCGACTACAGGTCGATGTATTGACTCTCGACGCAATTTGAGTGTTCCATCGTCTTTAGGAGTCTCTGAACGTTACGATTAACTATCATTTATGCGTCGGATTCGAAAATCTACTCACAGGAGAAGTTCATAAGCTGCCCGAGGCAGCAATAGACCCTTGGAGACAAGTCGGCTGGAAACCGATGTATTGATTCTTGACGCAATTTGAGTGTTCCATCGTCATTACTAGGCCCTGAACGTTACAATTAACTATCATTTTTGCGTCGGATTCGAAAATCTAGACTCACAGGAGAACGACCATAAGGTGCCCGAGGCAGCAATAGACCCTTGGAGACAGGTCGGCTGGAGCCCGATGTATTGAATCTCGACTCAATTTGAGTGTTCCATCGGCATTAGGAGGCCCTGAACGTTACAGTTAATTATAATTTTAGCGTCGGATTCGAAAATCTACTAACAGGAGAAGGATCAAATGGTGCACGGGACTGCAATATCCCCTTGGATATAAGTCGACTGGAGGTCGATGTATTGACTCTCGACGCAATTTGAGTGTTCCATCGTCATTAGGAGGCCCTCAACGTTACAATTAACTATCATTTTTGCGTATGATTCGATAATCTTAACTCACAGGAGAACGACCATAAGGTGCCCGAGGCAGCAATAGACCCTTGGATACAAGTCGGCTGGAAACCGATGTATTGATTCTTGACGCAGTTTGAGTGTTCCATCGTCACTAGGAGGCCCTGAACGTTACAATTCACTATCATTTTTGCGTCGGATTCGAAAATCTAGACTTACAAGAGAACGACCATAAGGTGCCCGAGGCAGCATTAGACCCTTGGAGACAAGTCGGCTGGAGGTCGATGTATTGAATCTCGACGCAATTTGAGTGTCCCATCGTCATTACGAGGCCCTAAACGTTACAATTAACTATCATTTTAGCGTCGGATTCGAAAATCTACTAACAGGAGAAGGATCATATGGTGCACGAGACTGCAGTATCCCCTTGGATACAAGTCGGCTGGAGGCCGATGTATTGAATCTCGACGCAATTTGAGTGTTCCATCGTCATTAGGAGGCCCTAAACCTTACAATTAACTATCAGTTTCGTGTCGGATTCGAAAATCTACTCGCAGGAGAAGTTCATTCGGTGCTCGAGACAGCAATTTACCCCTTGGAGACAAATCGACTGGAGGCCGATGTATTGAATATCACCGCAATTTGAGTGTTCAATCGTCATTAGGTCGCCCTGAACGTTACAATTAACTATCATTTTTGCGTCGGATTCGAAAATCTAAACTCACAGGAGAACGACCATAACGTGCCCGAGGCAGCATTAGACCCTTGGAGACAAGTCGGCTGGAGGCCGATGTATTGGATCACGACGCAATTTGAGTGTTCCATCGTCATTAGGAGGCCCTGAATGTTACAATTAACTATCAGTTTTTCGTCGGATTCGAAAATCTAAACTCACAGGAGAACGACCATAAGGTGCCCGAGGCAGAAATATCCCCTTGGAGACCAGTCCGCTGGAGGACGATGTATTGAATCGCAACGCAATTTGAGTGTTCCATCGTCATTAGGAGGCCCTAAACCTTACAATTAACTATCATTTTTGCGTCGGATTCGATAATCTAAACTCACAGGAGAACGACCATAACGTGCCCGAGGCAGCATTAGACCCTTGGAGACAAGTCGGCTGGAGGCCGATGTACTGAATATCGACGCAATTTGAGTGTTCCATCGTCATTAGGTCGCCCTGAACGTTACAATTAACTATCATTTTTGCGTCGGATTCGAAAATCTAGACTCACAGGAGAACGACCATAAGGTGCCCAAGGCAGCAACAGACCCTTGGAGACAAGTCGGCTGGAGGACGATGTATTGAATCTCGACGCAATTTGAGTGTCCCATCGCCATTAGGTCGCCCTGAACTTACAATTAACTATCATTTTTGCGTCGGATTCGAAAATCTAGACTCACAGGAGAAGGATCATATTGTGGCCGAGACAGCAATATCCCCTTGGATACAAGTCAACTACAGGTCGATGTATTGACTCTCGACGCAATTTGAGTGTTCCATCGTCTTTAGGAGTCTCTGAACGTTGCGATTAACTATCATTTATGCGTCGGATTCGATAATCTAAACTCACAGGAGAACGACCATAACGTGCCCGAGGCAGCATTAGACCCTTGGAGACAAGTCGGCTGGAGGCCGATGTACTGAATATCGACGCAATTTGAGTGTTCCATCGTCATTAGGTCGCCCTGAACGTTACAATTAACTATCATTTTTGCGTCGGATTCGAAAATCTAGACTCACAGGAGAACGACCATAAGGTGCCCAAGGCAGCAACAGACCCTTGGAGACAAGTCGGCTGGAGGACGATGTATTGAATCTCGACGCAATTTGAGTGTCCCATCGCCATTAGGTCGCCCTGAACTTACAATTAACTATCATTTTTGCGTCGGATTCGAAAATCTAGACTCACAGGAGAAGGATCATATTGTGCCCGAGACAGCAATATCCCCTTGGATACAAGTCAACTACAGGTCGATGTATTGACTCTCGACGCAATTTGAGTGTTCCATCGTCTTTAGGAGTCTCTGAACGTTACGATTAACTATCATTTATGCGTCGGATTCGAATATCTACTCACAGGAGAAGTTCATAAGCTGCCCGCGGCAGCAATAGACCCTTGGAGACAAGTCTGCTGGAAACCGATGTATTGATTCTTGACGCAATTTGAGTGTTCCATCGTCATTAGGAGGCCCTGAACGTTACAATTAACTATGAGTTTTGCGTCGGATTCGAAAATCTAGACTCACAGGAGAACGACCATAAGGTGCCCGAGGCAGCAATAGACCCTTGGAGACAAGTCGGCTGGAGGCCGATGTATTGAATCTCGACGCAATTTGAGTGTTCCATCGGCATTAGGAGGCCCTGAACGTTACAGTTAACTATCGTTTTAGCGTCGGATTCGAAAATCTACTAACAGGAGAAGGATCATATGGTGCACGAGACTGCAATATCCATTTGGATACAAGTCGACTGGAGCTCGATGTATTGAATCTCGACGAAATTTGAGTGTTCCATCGTCTTTAGGAGTCCCTGAACGTTACAATTAACTATCATTTATGCTTCGGATTCGAAAATCTAGACTCACAGGAGAACGACCATAAGGTGCCCGAGGCAGCAATAGACCCTTGGATACAAGTCGGCTGGAAACCGATGTATTGATTCTTGACGCAATTTGAGTGTTCCATCGTCATTAGGAGGCCCTGAACGTTACAATTCACTATCATTTTTGCGTCGGATTCGAAAATCTAGACTTACAAGAGAACGACCATAAGGTGCCCGAGGCAGCATTAGACCCTTGGAGACAAGTTGGCTGGAGGACGATGTATTGAATCTCGACGCAATTTGAGTGTCCCATCGTCATTAGGAGGCCCTAAACGTTACAATTAACTATCATTTTAGCGTCGGATTCGAAAATCTACTAACAGGAGAAGGATCATATGGTGCACGAGACTGCAATATCCCCTTGGATACAAGTCGGCTGGAGGCCGATGTATTGAATCTCGACGCAATTTGAGTGTTCCATCGTCATTAGGAGGCCCTAAACCTTACAATTAACTATCAGTTTCGCGTCGGATTCGAAAATCTACTCACAGGAGAGGTTCATACGGTGCTCGAGACAGCAATTTACCCCTTGGAGACAAATCGACTGGAGGCCGATTTATTGAATATCACCGCAATTTGAGTGTTCCATCGTCATTAGGTCGCCCTGAACGTTACAATTAACTATCATTTTTGCGTCGGATTCGAAAATCTAAACTAACAGGAGAACGACCATAACGTGCCCGAGGCAGCATTAGACCCTTGGAGACAAGTCGGCTGGAGGCCGATGTATTAGATCGCGACGCAATTTAAGTGTTCCATCGTCATTAGGAGGCCCTGAATGTTACAATTAAATATCAGTTTTTCGTCGGATTCGAAAATCTAAACTCACAGGAGAACGACCATAAGGTGCCCGAGGCAGAAATATCCCCTTGGAGACCAGTCCGCTGGAGGACGATGTATTGAATCGCAACGCAATTTGAGTGTTCCATCGTCATTAGGAGTCCCGAAACCTTACAATTAACTATCATTTTTGCGTCGGATTCGATAATCTAAACTCACAGGAGAACGACCATAACGTGCCCGAGGCAGCATTAGACCCTTGGAGACAAGTCGGCTGGAGGACGATGTATTGAATCTCGACGCAATTTGAGTGTCCCATCGCCATTAGGTCGCCCTGAACTTACAATTAACTATCATTTTTGCGTCGGATTCGAAAATCTAGACTCACAGGAGAAGGATCATATTGTGGCCGAGACAGCAATATCCCCTTGGATACAAGTCAACTACAGGTCGATGTATTGACTCTCGACGCAATTTGAGTGTTCCATCGTCTTTAGGAGTCTCTGAACGTTGCGATTAACTATCATTTATGCGTCGGATTCGATAATCTAAACTCACAGGAGAACGACCATAACGTGCCCGAGGCAGCATTAGACCCTTGGAGACAAGTCGGCTGGAGGCCGATGTACTGAATATCGACGCAATTTGAGTGTTCCATCGTCATTAGGTCGCCCTGAACGTTACAATTAACTATCATTTTTGCGTCGGATTCGAAAATCTAGACTCACAGGAGAACGACCATAAGGTGCCCAAGGCAGCAACAGACCCTTGGAGACAAGTCGGCTGGAGGACGATGTATTGAATCTCGACGCAATTTGAGTGTCCCATCGCCATTAGGTCGCCCTGAACTTACAATTAACTATCATTTTTGCGTCGGATTCGAAAATCTAGACTCACAGGAGAAGGATCATATTGTGCCCGAGACAGCAATATCCCCTTGGATACAAGTCAACTACAGGTCGATGTATTGACTCTCGACGCAATTTGAGTGTTCCATCGTCTTTAGGAGTCTCTGAACGTTACGATTAACTATCATTTATGCGTCGGATTCGAATATCTACTCACAGGAGAAGTTCATAAGCTGCCCGCGGCAGCAATAGACCCTTGGAGACAAGTCGGCTGGAAACCGATGTATTGATTCTTGACGCAATTTGAGTGTTCCATCGTCATTAGGAGGCCCTGAACGTTACAATTAACTGTGAGTTTTGCGTCGGATTCGAAAATCTAGACTCACAGGAGAACGACCATAAGGTGCCCGAGGCAGCAATAGACCCTTGGAGACAAGTCGGCTGGAGGCCGATGTATTGAATCTCGACGCAATTTGAGTGTTCCATCGGCATTAGGAGGCCCTGAACGTTACAGTTAACTATCGTTTTAGCGTCGGATTCGAAAATCTACTAACAGGAGAAGGATCATATGGTGCACGAGACTGCAATATCCATTTGGATACAAGTCGACTGGAGCTCGATGTATTGAATCTCGACGAAATTTGAGTGTTCCATCGTCTTTAGGAGTCCCTGAACGTTACAATTAACTATCATTTATGCTTCGGATTCGAAAATCTAGACTCACAGGAGAACGACCATAAGGTGCCCGAGGCAGCAATAGACCCTTGGATACAAGTCGGCTGGAAACCGATGTATTGATTCTTGACGCAATTTGAGTGTTCCATCGTCATTAGGAGGCCCTGAACGTTACAATTCACTATCATTTTTGCGTCGGATTCGAAAATCTAGACTTACAAGAGAACGACCATAAGGTGCCCGAGGCAGCATTAGACCCTTGGAGACAAGTCGGCTGGAGGACGATGTATTGAATCTCGACGCAATTTGAGTGTCCCATCGTCATTAGGAGGCCCTAAACGTTACAATTAACTACCATTTTTGCGTCGGATTCGAAAATCTACACTCACAGGAGAACGACCATAAGGTGCCTGAGGCAGCAACAGACCCTTGGAGACAAGTCGGCTGGAGGACGATGTATTGAATCTCGATGCAATTTGAGTGTTCCATCGTCTTTAGGAGTCTCTGAACGTTACAATTAACTATCATTTATGCGTCGGATTCGAAAATCTAGACTCACAGGAGAACGACCATAAGGTGCCCGAGGTAGCAATAGACCCTTGGAGACAAGTCGGCTGGAGGCCGATGTATTGAATCTCGACTCAATTTGAGTGTTTCATCGGCATTAGGAGGCCCTGAACGTTACAGTTAACAATAACTTTAGCGTCGGATTCGAAAATCTACTAACAGGAGAAGGATCATATGGTGCACGAGACTGCAATATCCCCTTGGATATAAGTCGACTGGAGGTCGATGTATTGACTCTCGACGCAATTTGAGCGTTCCATCGTCATTAGGAGGCCCTGAACGTTACAATTAACTATCATTTTTGCGTCGGATTCGATAATCTAAACTCACAGGAGAACGACCATAAGGTGCCCGAGGCAGCAACAGACCCTAGGAGACAAGTCGGCTGGAGGCCGATGTATTGAATCTCGACGCAATTTGAGTGTTCCATCGTCATTACAAGGCCCTGAACGTTACAATTAACTATCATTTATGCGTCGGATTCGAAAATCTAGACTCACAGGAGAACGACCATAACGTGCCCGAGGCAGCAATGGACCCTTGGAGACAAGTCCGCTGGAAACCGATGTATTGATTCTTGACGCAATTTGAGTGTTCCATAGTTATTAGGAGGCCCTGAACGTTACAACTAACTATGAGTTTTGCGTCGGATTCGAAAATCTACTAACAGGAGAAGGATCATATGGTGCACGAGACTGCAATATCCCCTTGGTTACAAGTCCGCTGGAGGACGATGTATTGAATCGCGACGCAATATGAGTGTTCCATCGGCATTAGGAGGCCCTGAACGTTACAATTAACTATCATTTTTGCGTCGGATTCGAAAATCTAGACTCACAGGAGAACGACCATAAGGTGCCCGAGGCAGCAACAGACCATTGGAGACAAGTCGGCTGGAGGCCGATGTGTCGAATCTCGGCGCAATTTGAGTGTTCCATCGGCATTAGGAGGCCCTGAACGTTACAGTTAACTACCATTTTAGCGTCGGATTCGAAAATCTACTAACAGGAGAAGGATCATATGGTGCACGAGACTGCAATATCCCCTTGGATACAAGTCGGCTGGAGGCCGATGTATTGAATCTCGACGCAATTTGAGTGTTCCATCGTCATTAGGAGGCCCTAAACCTTACAATTAACTATCAGTTTCGCGTCGGATTCGAAAATCTACTCACAGGAGAAGTTCATACGGTGCTCGAGACAGCAATATACCCCTTGGAGACAAATCGACTGGAGGCCGATGTATTGAATATCGACGCAATTTGAGTGTTCCATCGTCATTAGGTCGCCCTGAACGCTACAATTAACTATCATTTTTGCGTCGGATTCGATAATCTAAACTCACAGGAGAACGACCATAAGGTGCCCGAGGCAGCATTAGACCCTTGGAGACAAGTCGGCTGGAGGCCGATGTATTGGATCGCGACGCAATTTGAGTCTTCTATCGTCATTAGGAGGCCCTGAACGTTACTATTCACTATCATTTTTGCGTCGGATTCGAAAATCTAGACTCACAGGAGAAGGATCATATGGTGCCCGAGACAGCAATATCCCCTTGGAGACCAGTCCGCTGGAGGACGATGTATTGAATCGCGACGCAATTTGAGTCCTCCTTCGTCATTAGGAGGCCCTGAACGTTACAATTAACTATGAGTTTCGCGTCGGATTCGAAAATCTAGACTCACAGGAGAACGACCATAAGCTGCCAGAGGCAGCAATAGACCCTTGGAGACAAGTCGGCTGGAGGCCGATGTATTGAATCTCGACGCAATTTGAGTGTCCCATCGTCATTAGGAGGCCCTAAATGTTACAATTAACTATCATTTTTGCGTCGGATTCGATAATCTAAACTCACAGGAGAACGACCATAAGGTGCCCGAGGCAGCAACAGACCCTTGGAGACAAGTCGGCTGGAGGCCGATGTATTGAATCTCGACGCAATTTGAGTGTTCCATCGTCATCACAAGGCCCTGAACCTTACACTTAACTATGAGTTTCACGTCGGATTCGAAAATCTAGACTCACAGGAGAACGACCATAAGGTGGCCGAGGCAGCAATAGACCCTTGGAGACAAGTCGGCTGGTGGACGATGTATTGAATCTCGACGCAATTTGAGTGTTCCATCTTCATTAGGAGTCCCTGAACGTTACAATTAACTATCATTTTTGCGTCGGATTCGAAAATCTAGACTTACAAGAGAACGACCATAAGGTGCCCGAGGCAGCATTACACCCTTGGAGACACGTCGGCTGGAGGCCGATGTATTGATTCTCGACGCAATTTGAGTGTTCCATCGTCATTAGGAGGCGCTGAACGTTACAATTAACTATCAGTTTTTCGTCGGATTCGAAAATCTAGACTCGCAGCAGACGGACCATTTGGTGCCCGAGGCAGCAATATCCCTTTGGAGACAAATCGGCTGGAGGACGGTGTATTGAATCTCGACGCAATTTGAGTCTTCTATCGTCATTAGGAGGCGCTGAACGATACAATTAACTATCATTTATGCGTCGGATTCCAAAATCTAGGCTCACAGGAGAACGACCATAAGGTGCCCGACGCAGCAATAGACCCTTGGAGACAAGTCGGCTGGAAACCGATGAATTGATTCTTGACGCAATTTGAGTGTTCCATCGTCATTAGGAGCCCCTGAACGTTACAATTAACTATGAGTTTTGCGTCGGATTCGAAAATCTAGACTCACAGGAGAACGACCATAAGGTGCCCGAGGCAGCAATAGACCCTTGGAGACAAGTCGGCTGGAGGCCGATGTATTGAATCTCGACGCAATTTTAATATTCCATCGTCATTAGGAGGCCCTAAACGTTACAATTAAGTATCATTTTTGCGTCGGATTCGAAAATCTAGACACACAGGAGAACGACCATAAGGTGCCCGAGGCAGCAATAGACCCTTGGAGACAAGTCGGCTGGAGGACGATGTATTGAATCTCGACGCAATTTGAGTGTTCCATCGGCATTAGGAGGCGCTGAACCTTACAATTAACTATCAGTTTCGCGTCGGATTCGAAAATCTACACTCACAGGAGAACGACAAAAAGGTGCACGAGGCAGCAATAGACCCTTGGAGACAAGTCGGCTGGAGGACGATGTATTCAATCTCGACGCAATTTGAGTGTCCCATCGTCATTAGGAGGCCCTAAACGTTACAATTAACTATCAGTTTATCGTCGGATTCGAAAATCTAGACTCACAGCTGACGGACCATTTGGTGCCCAAGGCAGCAATATCCCCTTGGAGACAAATCGGCTGGAGGACGATGTATTGAATCTCGACGCAATTTGAGTCTTCTATCGTCATTAGGAGGCGCTGAACGTTACAATTCACTATCATTTATACGTCGGATTCGAAAATCTAGACTCACAGGAGAACGACCATAAGGTGCCCGAGGCAGCAATAGACCCTTGGAGACAAGTCGGCTGGAGGCCGATGTATTGAATCTCGACGCAATTTGAGTGTTCCATCGGCATTAGGAGGCCCTGAACGTTACAATTAACTATCATTTTTGCGTCGGATTCGATAATCTAAAGTCACAGGAGAACGACCATAAGGTGCCCGAGGCAGCAATAGACCCTTGGAGACAAGTCGGCTGGTGGTCGATGTATTGAATCTCGGCGCAATTTGAGTGTTCCATCGGCATTAGGAGGCCCTGAACGTTACAGTTAACTATCATTTTAGCGTCCGATTCGAAAATCTACTAACAGGAGAAGGATCATATGGTGCACGAGACTGCAATATCCCCTTGGATACAAGTCGACTGGAGGACGATGTATTGACTCTCGACGCAATTTGAGTGTTCCATCGTCATTACAAGGGTCTGAACGTTACAATTAATCTAGACTCACAGGAGAACGATCATAAGGTGCCCGAGGCAGCAATAGACCCTTGGAGACAAGTCGGCTGGAGGCCGATGTATTGAATCTCGACGCAATTTGAGTCTTCTATCTTCATTAGGACCCCCTAAACGTTACAATTAACTATCATTTTTGCGTCGGATTCAAAAATCTACTCACAGGAGAAGTTCATACGGTGCTAGAGGCAGCAACAGACCCTTGGAGACAAGTCGGCTGGAGGCCGATGTATTGAATCTCGACGCAATTTGGGTGTTCCATCGGCATTACAAGGCCCTGAACGTTACAATTAACTATCATTTTTGCGTCGGTATCTATAATCTAGACTCACAGGAGAACGACCATAAGGTGCCCGAGGCAGCAATTGACCCTTGGAGACAAGTCGGCTGGAGGCCGATGTATTGAATCTCGACGCAATTTGAGTGTTCCATCGGCATTAGGAGGCCCTGAACGTTACAATTAACTGTCATTTTTGCGTCGGATTCGATAATCTAAAGTCACAGGAGAACGACCATAAGGTGCCCGAGGCAGCAATAGACGCTTGGAGACAAGTCGGCTGGTGGCCGATGTATTGAATCTCGGCGCAATTTGAGTGTTCCATCGGCATTAGGAGGCCCTGAACGTTACAGTTAACTATCATTTTAGCGTCCGATTCGAAAATCTACTAACAGGAGAAGGATCATATGGTGCACGAGACTGCAATATCCCCTTGGATACAAGTCGACTGGAGGACGATGTATTGACTCTCGACGCAATTTGAGTGTTCCATCGCCAATAGGAGGCCCTGAACGTTACATTTAACTATCATTTTTGCGTCGGATTCGAAAATCTAGACTCACAGGAGAACGACCATAAGGTGCCCGAGGCAGCAACAGACCCTTATAGACAAGTCGGCTGGAGGACGATGTATTGGATCGCGACGCAATTTGAGTGTTCCATCGTCATTAGGAGGCCCTGAATGTTACAATTAACTATCAGTTTTTCGTCGGATTCGAAAATCTAGACACACAGCAGACGGACCATTTGGTGCCCGAGGCAGCAATATCCCCTTGGAGACAAATCGGCTGGAGGACGATGTATTGAATCTCGACGCAATTTGAGTCTTCTATCGTCATTAGGAGGCGCTGAACGTTACAATTCACTATCATTTATGCGTCGGATTCGAAAATCTAGACTCACAGGAGAACGACCATAAGGTGCCCAAGGCAGCAATAGACCCTTGGAGACAAGTCGGCTGGAAACCGATCTATTGATTCTTGACGCAATTTGAGTGTTCCATCGTCTTTAGGAGTCCCTGAACGTTACAATTAACTATCATTTTTGCGTCGGATTCGAAAATCTACTCACAGGAGAAGTTCATACGGTGCCCGAGGCAGCATTAGACCCTTGGAGACAAGTCGGCTGGAGTACGATGTATTGAATCTCGACGCAATTTGAGTCTTCTATCGCCATTAGGAGTCGCTGAACGTTACAATTCACTATCATTTATGCGTCGGATTCGAAAATCTAGACTCACAGGAGAACGACCATAAGGTGCCCGAGGCAGCAATAGACCCTTGGAGACAAGTCGGCTGGAAACCGATGTATTGATTCTTGACGCAATTTGAGTGTTCCATCGTCATTAGGAGGCCCTGAACGTTACAATTAACTATGAGTTTTGCGTCGGATTCGAAAATCTAGACTCGCAGGAGAACGACCATAAGGTGCCCGAGGCAGCAATAGACCCTTGGAGACAAGTCGGCTGGAGGCCGATGTATTGAATCTCGACGCAATTTGAGCGTTCCATCGTCATTAGGAGGCCCTAAACGTTACAATTAACTATCATTTTTGCGTCGGATTCGAAAATCTAGTCTCACAGGAGAACGACCATAAGGTGCCCGAGGCAGCAATAGACCCTTGGAGACAAGTCGGCTGGAGGACGATGTATTGAATCTCGACGCAATTTGAGTGTTCCATCGTCTTTAGGAGTCCCTGAACGTTACAATTAACTATCATTTTTGCGTCGGATTCGAAAATCTACTCACAGGAGAAGTTCATACGGTGCCCGAGGCAGCATTAGGCCCTTGGAGACAAGTCGGCTGGAGGACGATGTATTGAATCTCGACGCAATTTGAGTGTCCCATCGTTATTAGGAGGCCCTAAACGTTACAATTAACTATCAGTTTTTCGTCGGATTCGAAAATCTAGACTCACAGCAGACGGACCATTTGGTGCCCGAGGCAGCAATATCCCCTAGGAGACAAATCGGCTGGAGGACGATGTATTGAATCTCGACGCAATTTGAGTCTTCTATCGTCAATACGAGGCGCTGTACGTTACAATTCACTATCTTTTATGCGTCGGATTCGAAAATCTAGACTCACAGGAGAACGACCATAAGGTGCCCGTGGCAGCAATAGACCCTTGGAGACAAGTCGGCTGGAGGCCGATGTATTGAATCTCGACGCAATTTGAGTGTTCCATCGTCTTTAGGAGTCCCTGAACAATACAATTAACTATCAGTTTGGCGTCGGATTCGAAAATCTACACTCACAGGAGAACGACCATAAGGTGCCCGAGGCAGCAATAGACCCTTGGAGACAAGTCGGCTGGTGGTCGATGTATTGAATCTCGGCGCAATTTGAGTGTTCCATCGGCATTAGGAGGCCCTGAACGTTACAGTTAACTATCATTTTAGCGTCCGATTCGAAAATCTACTAACAGGACAAGGATCATATGGAGCACGAGACTGCAATATCCCCCCGGATACAAGTCGACTGGAGGACGATGTATTGACTCTCGACGCAATTTGAGTGTTCCATCGCCAATAGGAGGCCCTGAACGTTTCAATTAACTATCATTTTTGCGTCGGATTCGATAATCTAAACTCACAGGAGAACGACCATAGGTTGCACGTGGCAGCAACAGACCCTTGGAGACAAGTCGGCTGGAGGCCGATGTATTGAATCTCGACGCAATTTGAGTGTTTTATCGTCATTAGGAGGCCCTAAACGTTACAATTAACTATCATTTTAGCGTCGGATTCGAAAATCTACTAACAGGAGAAGGATCATATGGTGCACGAGACTGCCATATCCCCTTGGATACAAGTCGGCTAGAGGCCGATGTATTGAATCTGGACGCAATTTGAGTGTTCCATCGTCATTACAAGGCTCTGAACGTTACAATTAATCTAGACTCACAGGAGAACGATCATAAGGTGCCCGAGGCAGCAATAGACCCTTGGAGACAAGTCGGCTGGAGGCCGATGTATTGAATCTCGACGCAATTTGAGTCTTCTATCGTCATTAGGAGGCCCTAAACGTTACAATTAACTATCATTTTTGCGTCGGATTCAAAAATCTACTCACAGGAGAAGTTCATACGGTGCTCGAGGCAGCAACAGACCCTTGGAGACAAGTCGGCTTGAGGCCGATGTATTGAATCTCGACGCAATTTGGGTGTTCCATCGGCATTACAAGGCCCTGAACGTTACAATTAACTATCATTTTTGCGTCGGATTCTATAATCTAGACTCACAGGAGAACGACCATAAGGTGCCAGAGGCAGCAATTGACCCTTGGAGACAAGTCGGCTGGAGGCCGATGTATTGAATCTCGACGCAATTTGAGTGTTCCATCGGCATTAGGAGGCCCTGAACGTTACAATTAACTGTCATTTTTGCGTCGGATTCGATAATCTAAAGTCACAGGAGAACGACCATAAGGTGCCCGAGCCAGCAATAGACCCTTGGAGACAAGTCGGCTGGTGGCCGATGTATTGAATCTCGGCGCAATTTGAGTGTTCCATCGGCATTAGGAGGCCCTGAACGTTACAGTTAACTATCATTTTAGCGTCCGATTCGAAAATCTACTAACAGGAGAAGGATCATATGGTGCACGAGACTGCAATATCCCCTTGGATACAAGTCGACTGGAGGACGATGTACTGACTCTCGACGCAATTTGAGTGTTCCATCGCCAATAGGAGGCCCTGAACGTTACAATTAACTATCATTTTTGCGTCGGATTCGAAAATCTAGACTCACAGGAGAACGACCATAAGGTGCCCGAGGCAGCAATAGACCCTTGGAGACAAGTCGGCTGGAGGACGATGTATTGAATCTCGACGCAATTTGAGTGTTCCATCGGCATTAGGAGGCCCTGAACCTTACAATTAACTATCAGTTTCGCGTCGGATTCGAAAATCTAGACTCACAGGAGAACGACCATAAGGTGCCCGAGGCAGCAATAGACCCTTGGAGACAAGTCGGCTGGAGGACGATGTATTGAATCTCGACGCAATTTGAGTGTTCCATCGTCTTTAGGAGTCCCTGAACGTTACAATTAACTATCATTTTTGCGTCGGATTCGAAAATCTACTCACAGGAGAAGTTCATACGGTGCCCGAGGCAGCATTAGACCCTTGGAGACAAGTCGGCTGGAGGACGATGTATTGAATCTCGACGCAATTTGAGTGTCCCATCGTCATTAGGAGACCCTAAACGTTACAATTAACTATCAGTTTTTCGTCGGATTCGAAAATCTAGACTCACAGCAGACGGACCATTTGGTGCCCGAGGCAGCAATACCACCTTGGAGACAAATCGGCTGGAGTACGATGTATTGAATCTCGACGCAATTTGAGTCTTCTATCGTCATTAGGAGTCGCTGAACGTTACAATTCACTATCATTTATGCGTCGGATTCGAAAATCTAGACTCACAGGAGAACGACCATAAGGTGCCCGAGGCAGCAATAGACCCTTGGAGACAAGTCGGCTGGAAACCGATGTATTGATTCTTGACGCAATTTGAGTGTTCCATCGTCATTAGGAGGCCCTGAACGTTACAATTAACTATGAGTTTTGCGTCGGATTCGAAAATCTAGACTCGCAGGAGAACGACTATAAGGTGCCCGAGGCAGCAATAGACCCTTGGAGACAAGTCGGCTGGAGGCCGATGTATTGAATCTCGACGCAATTTGAGTGTTCCATCGTCTTTAGGAGTCCCTGAACGTTACAATTAACTATCATTTTTGCGTCGGATTCGAAAATCTACTCACAGGAGAAGTTCATACGGTGCCCGAGGCAGCATTAGACCCTTGGAGACAAGTCGGCTGGAGGACGATGTATTGAATCTCGACGCAATTTGAGTGTCCCATCGTTATTAGGAGGCCCTAAACGTTACAATTAACTATCAGTTTTTCGTCGGATTCGAAAATCTAGACTCAATCCAGACGGACCATTTGGTGCCCGAGGCAGCAATATCCCCTTGGAGACAAATCGGCTGGAGGACGATGTATTGACTCTCGACGCAATTTGAGTCTTCTATCGTCAATACGAGGGCTGAACGTTACAATTCACTATCTTTTATGCGTCGGATTCGAAAATCTAGACTCACAGGAGAACGACCATAAGGTGCCCGTGGCAGCAATAGACCCATGGAGACAAGTCGGCTGGAAACCGATGTATTGATTCATGACGCAATTTGAGCGTTCCATCGTCATGAGGAGGCCCTGAAAGTTACAATTAACTATGAGTTTTGCGTCGGATTCGAAAATCTAGACTCACAGGAGAACGACCATAAGGTGCCCGAGGCAGCAATAGACCCTTGGGGACAAGTCGGCTGGAGGCCGATGTATTGAATCTCGACGCAATTTGAGTGTTCCATCGTCGTTAGGAGGCCCTAAACGTTACAATTAACTATCATTTATGCGTCGGATTCGAAAATCTAGACTCACAGGAGAACGACCATAAGGTGCCCGAGGCAGCAATAGACCCTTGGAGACAAGTCGGCTGGAAACCGATGTATTGATTCTTGACGCAATTTGAGTGTTCCATCGTCATTAGGAGGCCCTGAACGTTACAATTAACTATGAGTTTTGCGTCGGATTCGAAAATCTAGACTCGCAGGAGAACGACTATAAGGTGCCCGAGGCAGCAATAGACCCTTGGAGACAAGTCGGCTGGAGGCCGATGTATTGAATCTCGACGCAATTTGAGTGTTCCATCGTCTTTAGGAGTCCCTGAACGTTACAATTAACTATCATTTTTGCGTCGGATTCGAAAATCTACTCACAGGAGAAGTTCATACGGTGCCCGAGGCAGCATTAGACCCTTGGAGACAAGTCGGCTGGAGGACGATGTATTCAATCTCGACGCAATTTGAGTGTCCCATCGTCATTAGGAGGCCCTAAACGTTACAATTAACTATCAGTTTTTCGTCAGATTCGAAAATCTAGACTTACAGCAGACGGACCATTTGGTGCCCGAGGCAGCAATATCCTCTTGGAGACAAATCGGCTGGAGAACGATGTATTGAATCTCGACGCAATTTGAGTCTTCTATCGTCATTAGGAGGCGCTGAACGTTACAATTCACTATCATTTATGCGTCGGATTCGAATATCTAGACTCACAGGAGAACGACCATAAGGTGCCCGAGGCAGCAATAGACCTTTGGAGACAAGTCGGCTGGAGGGCGATGTATTGATTCTCGACGCAATTTGAGTGTTCCATCGGCATTAGGAGGCCCTGAACCTTACAATTAACTATCAGTTTCGCGTCGGATTCGAAAATCCAGACTCACAGGAGAACGACCATAAGGTGCAGGAGGCATTAATAGACCCTTGGAGACAAGTCGGCTGGAGGGCGATGTATTGAATCTCGACGCAATTTGAGTGTTCCATCGTCTTTAGGAGGCCCTGAACGTTACAATTAACTATCATTTTTGCGTCGGATTCGAAAATCTACTCACAGGAGAAGTTCATACGGTGACCGAGGCAGCATTAGACCCTTGGAGACAAGTCGGCTGGAGGCCGATGTATTGAATCTCGACACAATTTGAGTGTTCCATCGCCAATAGGATGCCCTGAACGTTACAATTAACTATCATTTTTGCGACGTATTCGTTAATCTAAACTCACAGGAGAACGACCATAAGGTGGCCGAGGCAGCAACAGACCCTTGGAGACACGTCGGCTGGAGGACGTTGTATTGGATCGCGACGCAATTTGAGTGTTCCATCGTCATTAGGAGGCCCTGAATGTTTCAATTAACTATCAGTTTTTCGTCGGATTCGGAAATCTAGACTCACAGCAGACGGACCATTTGGTGCCCGAGGCAGCAATATCCCCTTGGAGACAAATCGGCTGGAGGACGATGTATTGAATCTCGACGCAATTTGAGTCTTCTATCGTCATTAGGAGGCGTTGAACGTTACAATTCACTATCATTTATGCGACGGATTCGAAAATCTAGACTCACAGGAGAACGACCATAAGGTGCCCGAGGCAGCAATAGACCCTTGGTGACAAGTCGGCTGGAAACCGATGTATCGATTCTTGACGCAATTTGAGTGTTCCATCGTCATTAGGAGGCCCATAACGTTACAATTAACTATGAGTTTTGCGTCGGATTCGAAAATTTAGACTCACAGGAGAACGACCATAAGGTGCCCGAGGCAGCAATAGACCCTTGGAGACAAGTCGGCTGGAGGCCGATGTATTGAATCTCGACGCAATTTGAGTGTTCCATCGTCATTAGGAGGCCCTAAACGTTACAATTAACTATCATTTTTGCGTCGGATTCGAAAATCTAGACTCACAGGAGAACGACCATAAGGTGCCCGAGGCAGCACTAGACCCTTGGAGAAAAGTCGGCTGGAGGACGATGTATTCAATCTCGTCGCAAGTTGAGTGTCCCAACGTCATTAGGAGGCCCTAAACGTAACAATTAACTATCAGTTTTTCGTCGGATTCGAAAATCTACTCACAGGAGAAGTTCAAACGGTGCCCGAGGCAGCAATGGACCCTTGGAGACAAGTCGGCTGGAGGCCGATGTATTGAATCTCGACGCAATTTGAGTGTCCCATCGTCATTAGGAGCCCCTAAACGTTACAATTAACTATCAGTTTTTCGTCGGATTCGAAAATCTAGACACACAGCTGACGGACCATTTGGTGCCCGAGGCAGCAATATCCCCTTGGAGACAAATCGGCTGGAGGACGATGTATTCAATCTCGACGCAATTTGAGTCTTCTATCGTCATTAGGAGGCGCTGAACGTTACAATTCACTATGATATATATGTCGGATTCGAAAATCTAGACTCACAGGAGAACGACCATAAGGTGCCCGAGGCAGCAATAGATCCTTGGAGACAAGTCGGCTGGAAACCGATGTATTGATTCTTCACGCAATTTGAGTGTTCCATCGTCATTAGGAGGCCCTGAACGTTACAATTAACTATGAGTTTTGCGTCGGATTCGATTATCTAGACTCACAGGAGAACGACCATAAGGTGCCCGAGGCAGCAATAGACCCTTGGAGACAAGTCGGCTGGAGGCCGATGTATTGAATCTCGACGCAATTTGAGTGTCCATCGTCATTAGGAGGCCCTAAACGTTACGATTAACTATCATTTTTGCGTCGGATTCGATAATCTAAACTCACAGGAGAACGACCATAAGGTGCCCCAGGCAGCAATAGACCCTTGGAGACAAGTCGGCTTGAGGACGATGTATTGAATCTCGACGCAATTTGAGTGTTCCATCGTCTGTAGGAGTCCCTGAACGTTACAATTAACTATCATTTTTGCGTCGGATTCGAAAATCTACTCACAGAAGAAGTTCATACGGTACCCGAGGCAGCATTAGACCCTTGGAGACAAGTCGGCTGGAGGACGATGTATTGAATCTCGACGCAATTTGAGTGTCCCATCGGCATTAGGAGGCCCTGAACCTTACAATTAACTATCAGTTTCGCGTCGGATTCGAAAATCTAGAGTCACAGGAGAACGACCATAAGGTGCCCGAGGCAGCAATGGACCCTTGGAGACAAGTCGGCTGGAGGACGATGTATTGAATCTCGACGCAATTTGAGTCTTCTATCGTCATTAGGAGGCCCTAAACGTTACAATTAACTATCATTTTAGCGTCGGATTCGAAAATCTACTAACATGAGAAGGATCATATGGTGCACGAGACTGCCATATCCCCTTGGATACAAGTCGGCTGGAGGCCGATGTATTGAATCTCGACGCAGTTTGAGTGTTCCATCGTCATTACAAGGCCCTGAACGTTACAATTAATCTAGACTCACAGGAGAACGACCATAAGGTGCCCGAGGCAGCAATAGACCCTTGGAGACAAGTCGGCTGGAGGCCGATGTATTGAATCTCGACGCAATTTGAGTCTTCTATCGTCATTAGGAGGCCCTAAACGTTACAATTAACTATCATTTTTGCGTCGGATTCAAAAATCTACTCACAGGAGAAGTTCATACGGTGCTCGAGGCAGCAACAGACCCTTGGAGACAAGTCGGCTGAAGGCCGATGTATTGAACCTCGACGCAATTTGAGTGTTCCATCGGCATTAGGAGGCCCTGAACGTTACAATTAACTATCGTTTTTGCGTCGGATTCGATAATCTAAAGTCACAGGAGAACGACCATAAGGTGCCCGAGGCAGCAACAGACCCTCGGAGACAGGTCTTCTGGAGGCCGATGTATTGAATCTCGACGCAATTTGAGAGTTCCATCGTCATTAGGAGGCCCTGAACGTTATAATTAACTATGAGTTTTGCGTCTGATTCGAAAATCTAGACTCACAGGAGAACGACCATAAGGTGCCCGAGGCAGCAATAGACCCTTGGAGACGAGTCGGCTGGAGGCCGATGTATTGAATCTCGACGCAATTTGAGAGTTCCATCGTCATTAGGAGGCCCTGAACGTTACAATTAACTATCATTTTTGCGTCGGATTCGATAATCTAAACGCACAGGAGAACGACCATAAGGTGCCCGAGGCAGCAACAGACCCTTGGAGACAAGCCGGCTGGAGGCCAATATATTTAATCTCGACGCAATTTGAGTGTTCCATCGTCATTACAAGGCCCTGAACGCTTCAAATAACTATCATTTTTGCGTCGGATTCGAAAATCTAGACTCACAGGATAACGACCATAAGGTGCCCGAGGCAGCAATAGGCCCTTGGAGACAAATCGGCTGAATGCTGAAGTATTGAATCTCGACGCAATTTGTGTGTTCCATCGGCATTAGGAGGCCCTGAACGTTACAATTAATTATCATTTTTGCGTCGGATTCGATAATCTAAACTCACAAGAGAACGACCATGAGGTGCCCGAGGCAGCAACAGAAACTTGGAGACAAGTCGGCTGGAGGCCGATGTATTGAATCTCGACGCAATTTGAGTGTTCCATCGGCATTAGGAGGCCCTGAACGTTACAGTTAACTATCATTTTAGCATCGGATTCGAAAATCTACTAACAGGAGAAGGATCATATGGTGCACGAGACTGCAATATCCCCTTGGATACAAGTCGGCTGGAGGTCGATGTATTGAATCTCGACGCAATTTGAGTCTTCCATCGTCATTAGGAGGCCCTAAATGTTACAATTAGCTATCATTTTTGCGTCGGATTCGATAATCTAAACTCACAGGAGAACGACCATTTGGTGCCCGAGGCAGCAATAGACCCTTGGAGACAAGTCTACTGGAGGCCGATGTATTGAATCTCGACGCAATTTGGGTGTTCCATCGCCAATAGGAGGCCCTGAACGTTACAAATAACTATGAGTTTTGCGTCGGATTCGAAAATCTAGACTCACAGGAGAACGACCATAAGGTGCCCGAGGCAGCAATAGACCCTTGGAGACAAGTCGGCTGGAGGCCGATGTACTGAATCTCGACGCAATTTGAGTGATCCATCGGGATTAGGAGGCCCTGAACGTTACTATTCACTATCATTGTAGCGTCGGATTCGAAAATCTACTCACAGGAGAAGTTCATACGGTGCTCGAGACAGCAATATACCCCTTGGAGACAAATCGACTGGAGGCCGATGTATTGAATATCGATGCACTTTGAGTGTTCCATCGTCATTAGGCCGCCCTGAACGTTACAACTAACTATCATTTTATCGTCGGATTCGAAAATCTAGACTCACAGGAGAACGACCATAAGGTGCCCGAGGCAGCAACAGACCCTTGGAGACAAGCCGGCTGGAGGCCGATGTATTGAATCTCGACGCAATCTGAGTGTTCCATCGGCATTAGGATGCCCTGAACGTTACAGTTAACTATCATTTTAGTGTCGGATTCGAAAATCTACTAACAGGAGAAAGATCATATGGTGCACGAGACTGCAATATCCCCTTGGATACAGGTCCGCTGGAGGACGATGTATTGAATCGCGACGCAATTTGAGTGCTCCATCGTCCTTAGGAGGCCCTGAACGTTACAATTAACTATCATTTTAGCGTCGGATTCGAAAATCTAGACTCACAGGAGAACGACCATAAGGTGCCCGAGGCAGCAATAGACCCTTGGAGACAAGTCGGCTGGAGGCCGATGTATTGAATCTCGACGCAATTTGAGTGTTCCATCGTCATTAGGGGGCCCTGGACGTTACAATTAACTATCATTTTATCGTCGGATTCGAAATTCTAGACTCACAGGAGAACGACCATAAGGTGCCCGAGGCAGCAACAGACCCTTGGAGAAAAGTCGGCTGGAGGCGGATGTATTGAATCTCGACGCAATTTGAGAGTTCCATCGTCATTAGGAGGCCCTGAACGTTTCAATTAACTATCATTTTTGCGTCGGATTCGAAAATCTAGACTTACAAGAGAACGACCATAAGGTACCCGAGGCAGCAATAGACCCTTGGAGACAAATCGGCTGAATGCTGAAGTATTGAATCTCGACGCAATTTGTGTGTTCCATCGGCATTAGGAGGCCCTGAACGTTACAATTAATTATCATTTTTGCGTCGGATTCGATAATCTAAACTCACAAGAGAACGACCATGAGGTGCCCGAGGCAGCAACAGAACCTTGGAGACAAGTCGGCTGGAGGCCGATGTATTGAATCTCGACGCAATTTGAGTGTTCCATCGGCATTAGGAGGCCCTGAACGTTACAGTTAACTATCATTTTAGCATCGGATTCGAAAATCTACTAACAGGAGAAGGATCATATGGTGCACGAGACTGCAATATCCCCATGGATACAAGTCGGCTGGAGGTCGATGTATTGAATCTCGACGCAATTTGAGTGTTCCATCGTCATTAGGAGGCCCTAAATGTTACAATTAGCTATCATTTTTGCGTCGGATTCGATAATCTAAACTCACAGGAGAACGACCATTTGGTGCCCGAGGCAGCAATAGACCCTTGGAGACAAGTCTACTGGAGGCCGATGTATTGAATCTCGACGCAATTTGGGTGTTCCATCGCCAATAGGAGGCCCTGAACGTTACAAATAACTATGAGTTTTGCGTCGGATTCGAAAATCTAGACTCACAGGAGAACGACCATAAGGTGCCCGAGGCAGCAATAGACCCTTGGAGACAAGTCGGCTGGAGGCCGATGTACTGAATCTCGACGCAATTTGAGTTATCCATCGGGATTAGGAGGCCCTGAACGTTACTATTCACTATCATTGTAGCGTCGGATTCGAAAATCTACTCACAGGAGAAGTTCATACGGTGCTCGAGACAGCAATATACCCCTTGGAGACAAATCGACTGGAGGCCGATGTATTGAATATCGATGCACTTTGAGTGTTCCATCGTCATTAGGCCGCCCTGAACGTTACAACTAACTATCATTTTATCGTCGGATTCGAAAATCTAGACTCACAGGAGAACGACCATAAGGTGCCCGAGGCAGCAACAGACCCTTGGAGACAAGCCGGCTGGAGGCCGATGTATTGAATCTCGACGCAATCTGAGTGTTCCATCGGCATTAGGATGCCCTGAACGTTACAGTTAACTATCATTTTAGTGTCGGATTCGAAAATCTACTAACAGGAGAAAGATCATATGGTGCACGAGACTGCAATATCCCCTTGGATACAGGTCCGCTGGAGGACGATGTATTGAATCGCGACGCAATTTGAGTGCTCCATCGTCCTTAGGAGGCCCTGAACGTTACAATTAACTATCATTTTAGCGTCGGATTCGAAAATCTAGACTCACAGGAGGACGACCATAAGGTGCCCGAGGCAGCAATAGACCCTTGGAGACAAGTCGGCTGGAGGCCGATGTATTGAATCTCGACGCAATTTGAGTGTTCCATCGTCATTAGGGGGCCCTGGACGTTACAATTAACTATCATTTTATCGTCGGATTCGAAATTCTAGACTCACAGGAGAACGACCATAAGGTGCCCGAGGCAGCAACAGACCCTTGGAGAAAAGTCGGCTGGAGGCGGATGTATTGAATCTCGACGCAATTTGAGAGTTCCATCGTCATTAGGAGGCCCTGAACGTTACAATTAACTATCATTTTTGCGTCGGATTCGAAAATCTAGACTTACAAGAGAACGACCATAAGGTACCCGAGGCAGCAATAGACCCTTGGAGACAAGTCTCCTGGAGGCCGATGTATTGAATCTCGACGCAATTTGAGTGTTCCATCGGCATTAGGAGGCCCTGAACGTTACAATTAATTATCGTTTTTGCGTCGGATTCGATAATCTAAAGTCACAGGATAACGACCATAAGGTGCCCGAGGCAGCAATAGACCCTTGGAGACAAGTCGGCTGGTGGCCGATGTATTGAATCTCGGCGCAATTTGAGTGTTCCATCGGCATTAGGAGGCCCTGAACGTTACAGTTAACTATCATTTTAGCGTCCGATTCGAAAATCTACTAACAGGAGAAGGATCTTATGGTGCACGAGACTGCAATATCCCCTTGGATACAAGTCGACTGGAGGACGATGTATTGACTCTCGACGCAATTTGAGTGTTCCATCGCCAATAGGAGGCCCTGAACGTTACAATAACTATCATTTTTGCGTCGGATTCGAAAATCTAGACTCACAGGAGAACGACCATTTGGTGCCCGAGGCAGCAATAGGAGGCCCTACACGTTACAATTAACTATCATTTTTGCGTCGGATTCGAAAATCTAGATTTACAAGAGAACGACCATAAGGTGCCCGAGGCAGCAATAGACCCTTGGAGACAAGTCGGCTGGAGGTCGATGTATTGAATCTCGACGCAATTTGAGTGTTCCATCGTCATTAGGAGGCCCTAAACGTTACTATTAACTATCATTTTATCGTCGGATTCGAAATTCTAGACTCACAGGAGAACGACAATAAGGTGCCCGAGGCAGCAACAGACCCTTGGAGAAAAGTCGGCTGGAGGCGGATGTATTGAATCTCGACGCAATTTGAGAGGTCCATCGTCATTAGGAGGCCCTGAACGTTACAATTAACTATCATTTTTGCGTCGGATTCGAAAATCTAGACTTACAAGAGAACGACCATAAGGTACCCGAGGCAGCAATAGACCCTTGGAGACAAGTCGGCTGGAGGTCGATGTATTGAATCTCGACGCAAATTGAGTGTTCCATCGTCATTACAAGGCCCTGAACGTTACAATTAACTATCATTTTAGCGTCGGATTCGAAAATCTACTCACAGGAGAAGTTCATACGGTGCTCGAGGCAGCAACAGACCCTTGGAGACAAGTTGGCTGGAGGCCGATGTATTGAATCTCGACGCAATTTGGGTGTTCCATCGGCATTACAAATCCCTGAACGTTACAATTAACTATCATTTTTGCGTCGGATTCGATAATCTAGACTCACAGGAGAACGACCATAAGGTGCCCGAGGCAGCAATAGACCCTTGGAGACAAGTGGGCTGGAGGCCGATGTATTGAATCTCGACGCAATTTGAGTGTTCCATCGGCATTAGGAGGCCCTGAACGTTACAATTAACTATCGTTTTTGCGTCGGATTCGATAATCTAAAGTCACAGGAGAACGACCATAAGGTGCCCGAGGCAGCAATAGACCCTTGGAGACAAGTCGGCTGGTGGCCGATGTATTGAACCTCGGCGCAGTTTGAGTGTTCCATCGGCATTAGGAGGCCCTGAACGTTACAGTTAACTATCATTTTAGCGTCCGATTCGTAAATCTACTAACAGGAGAAGGATCATATGGTGCACGAGACTGCAATATCCCCTTGGATACAAGTCGACTGGAGGACGATGTATTGACTCTCGACGCAATTTGAGTGTTCCATCGCCAATAGGAGGCCCTGAACGTTACAATTAACTATCATTTTTGCGTCGGATTCGAAAATCTAGACTCACAGGAGAACGACCATTTGGTGAACGAGGCAGCAATAGGAGGCCCTACACGTTACAATTAACTATCATTTTTGCGTCGGATTCGAAAATCTAGACTTACAAGAGAACGACCATAAGTTGCCCGAGGCAGCAATAGACCCTTGGAGACAAGTCGGCTGGAGGTCGATGTATTGAATCTCGACGCAATTTGAGTGTTCCATCGTCATTAGGAGGCCCTAAACGTTACAATTAACCATCATTTTTGCGTCGGATTCGATAATCTAAACTCACAGGAGAACGACCATAAGGTGCCCGAGGCAGCACAGACTCTTGGAGACAAGTCGGCTGGAGGCCGATGTATTGAATCTCGACGCAATTTGTGTGTTCCATCGTCATTACAAGGCCCTGAACGTAACAATTAACTATCCTTTTAGCGTCGGATTCGAAAATCTACTCACAGGAGAAGTTCATACGGTGCTCGAGACTGCAATCTCCCCTTGGATACAAGTCGGCTGGAGGTCGATGTATTGAATCTCGACGCAATTTGAGTGTTCCATCGTCATTAGGAGGCCCTAAACGTTACAATTAACTATCATTTTTGCGCCGGATTCGATAATCTAAACTCACAGGAGAACGACCATTTGGTGCCCGAGGCAGCAACAGACCCTTGGAGACAAGTCGGCTGGAGGCCGATGTATTGAATCTCGACGCAATTTGAGTGTTCCATCGTCATTAGGAGGCCCTAAACGTTACAATTAACTATCATTTTTGCGTCTGATTCGATAATCTAAACTCACAGAAGAACGACCATAAGGTGACCGAAGCAGCAACAGACCCTTGGAGACAAGTCGGCTGGAGGACGATGTATTGAATCTCGACGCAATTTGAGAGTTCCATCGTCATTAGGAGGCCCTGAACGTTACAATTAACTATGAGTTTTGCGTCGGATTCGAAAATCTAGACTCACAGGACAACGACCATAAGGTGCCCGAGGCAGCAATAGACCCTTGGAGAAAAGTCGGCTGGAGGCCGATGTATTGAATCTCGACGCAATTTGACAGTTCCATCGTCATTAGGAGCCCCTGAACGTTACAATTAACTATAATTTTTGCGTCGGATCCGAAAATCTAGACTCACAGGAGAACGACCATAAGGTGCCCGAGGCAGCAATAGGCCGTTGGAGACAAATCGGCTGAATGCTGAAGTGTTGAACCTCGACGCAATTTCAGTGTTCCATCGGCATTAGGAGGCCCTGAACGTTACAATTAACTATCATTTTTGCGTCGGATTCGATAATCTAAACTCACAGGAGAACGACCATTTGGTGCCCGAGGCAGCAATAGACCCTTGGAGACAAGTCGGCTGGAGGCCGATGTATTTAATCTCGACACAATTTGGGTGTTCCATCGCCAATAGGAGGCCCTGAACTTTACAATTAACTATGAGTTTTGCGTCGGATTCGAAAATCTAGACTCACAGGAGAACGACCATAAGGTGCCCGAGGCAGCAATAGACCCTTGGAGACAAGTCGGCTGGAGGCCGATGTATTGAATCTCGACGCAATTTGAGTGTTCCATCGTAATTAGGGGGCCCTGGACGTTACAATTAACTATCATTTTATCGTCGGATTCGAAATTCTAGACTCACAGGAGAACGACCATAAGGTGCCCGAGGCAGCAACAGACCCTTGGTGAAAAGTCGGCTGGAGGCGGATGTATTGAATCTCGACGCAATTTGAGAGTTCCATCGTCATTAGGAGGCCCTGAACGTTACAATTAACTATCATTTTTGCGTCGGATTCGAAAATCTAGACTTACAAGAGAACGACCATAAGGTACCCGAGGCAGCAATAGACCCTTGGAGACAAGTCTCCTGGAGGCCGATGTATTGAATCTCGACGCAATTTGAGTGTTCCATCGGCATTAGGAGGCCCTGAACGTTACAATTAATTATCGTTTTTGCGTCGGATTCGATAATCTAAAGTCACAGGATAACGACCATAAGGTGCCCGAGGCAGCAATAGACCCTTGGAGACAAGTCGGCTGGTGGCCGATGTATTGAATCTCGGCGCAATTTGAGTGTTCCATCGGCATTAGGAGGCCCTGAACGTTACAGTTAACTATCATTTTAGCGTCCGATTCGAAAATCTACTAACAGGAGAAGGATCATATGGTGCACGAGACTGCAATATCCCCTTGGATACAAGTCGACTGGAGGACGATGTATTGACTCTCGACGCAATTTGAGTGTTCCATCGCCAATAGGAGGCCCTGAACGTTACAATTAACTATCATTTTTGCGTCGGATTCGAAAATCTAGACTCACAGGAGAACGACCATTTGGTGCCCGAGGCAGCAATAGGAGGCCGTACACGTTACAATTAACTATCATTTTTGCGTCGGATTCGAAAATCTAGACTTACAAGAGAACGACCATAAGGTGCCCGAGGCAGCAATAGACCCTTGGAGACAAGTCGGCTGGAGGTCGATGTATTGAATCTCGACGCAATTTGAGTGTTCCATCGTCATTAGGAGGCCCTAAACGTTACTATTAACTATCATTTTATCGTCGGATTCGAAATTCTAGACTCACAGGAGAACGACCATAAGGTGCCCGAGGCAGCAACAGACCCTTGGAGAAAAGTCGGCTGGAGGCGGATGTATTGAATCTCGACGCAATTTGAGAGGTCCATCGTCATTAGGAGGCCCTGAACGTTACAATTAACTATCATTTTTGCGTCGGATTCGAAAATCTAGACTTACAAGAGAACGACCATAAGGTACCCGAGGCAGCAATAGACCCTTGGAGACAAGTCGGCTGGAGGTCGATGTATTGAATCTCGACGCAATTTGAGTGTTCCATCGCCATTAGGAGGCCCTAAACGTTACAATTAACTATCATTTTTGCGTCGGATTCGATAATCTAAACTCACAGGAGAACGACTATAAGGTGCCCGAGGCAGCACAGACCCTTGGAGACAAGTCGGTTGGAGGCCGATGTATTGAATCTCGACGCAATTTGAGTGTTCCATCGTCATTACAAGGCCCTGAACGTTACAATTAACTATCATTTTAGCGTTGGATTCGAAAATCTACTCACAGGAGAAGTTCATACGGTGCTCGAGGCAGCAACAGACCCTTGGAGACAAGTTGGCTGGAGGCCGATGTATTGAATCTCGACGCAATTTGGGTGTTCCATCGGCATTACAAATCCCTGAACGTTACAATTAACTATCATTTTTGCGCCGGATTCGATAATCTAGACTCACAGGAGAACGACCATAAGGTGCCCGAGGCAGCAATAGACCCTTGGAGACAAGTCGGCTGGTGGCCGATGTATTGAACCTCGGCGCAGTTTGAGTGTTCCATCGGCATTAGGAGGCCCTGAACGTTACAGTTAACTATCATTTTAGCGTCCGATTCGAAAATCTACTAACAGGAGAAGGATCATATGGTGCACGAGACTGCAATATCCCCCTGGATACAAGTCGACTGGAGGACGATGTATTGACTCTCGACGCAATTTGAGTGTTCCATCGCCAATAGGAGGCCCTGAACGTTACAATTAACTATCATTTTTGCGTCGGATTCGAAAATCTAGACTTACAAGAGAACGACCATAAGTTGCCCGAGGCAGCAATAGACCCTTGGAGACAAGTCGGCTGGAGGTCGATGTATTGAATCTCGACGCAATTTGAGTGTTCCATCGGCATTAGGAGGCCCTGAACGTTACAATTAACTATCGTTTTTGCGTCGGATTCGATAATCTAAAGTCACAGGAGAACGACCATAAGGTGCCCGAGGCAGCAATAGACCCTTGGAGACAAGTCGGCTGGTGGCCGATGTATTGAACCTCGGCGCAGTTTGAGTGTTCCATCGGCATTAGGAGGCCCTGAACGTTACAGTTAACTATCATTTTAGCGTCCGATTCGAAAATCTACTAACAGGAGAAGGATCATATGGTGCACGAGACTGCAATATCCCCTTGGATACAAGTCGACTGGAGGACGATGTATTGACTCTCGACGCAATTTGAGTGTTCCATCGCCAATAGGAGGCCCTGAACGTTACAATTAACTATCATTTTTGCGTCGGATTCGAAAATCTAGACTTACAAGAGAACGACCATAAGTTGCCCGAGGCAGCAATAGACCCTTGGAGACAAGTCGGCTGGAGGTCGATGTATTGAATCTCGACGCAATTTGAGTGCTCCATCGTCATTAGGAGGCCCTAAACGTTACAATTAACCATCATTTTTGCGTCGGATTCGATAATCTAAACTCACAGGAGAACGACCATAAGGTGCCCGAGGCAGCACAGACTCTTGGAGACAAGTCGGCTGGAGGCCGATGTATTGAATCTCGACGCAATTTGTGTGTTCCATCGTCATTACAAGGCCCTGAACGTAACAATTAACTATCCTTTTAGCGTCGGATTCGAAAATCTACTCACAGGAGAAGTTCATACGGTGCTCGAGACTGCAATCTCCCCTTGGATACAAGTCGGCTGGAGGTCGATGTATTGAATCTCGACGCAATTTGAGTGTTCCATCGTCATTAGGAGGCCCTAAACGTTACAATTAACTATCATTTTTGCGCCGGATTCGATAATCTAAACTCACAGGAGAACGACCATTTGGTGCCCGAGGCAGCAACAGACCCTTGGAGACAAGTCGGCTGGAGGCCGATGTATTGAATCTCGACGCAATTTGAGTGTTCCATCGTCATTAGGAGGCCCTAAACGTTACAATTAACTATCATTTTTGCGTCGGATTCGATAATCTAAACTCACAGAAGAACGACCATAAGGTGCCCGAAGCAGCAACAGACCCTTGGAGACAAGTCGGCTGGAGGACGATGTATTGAATCTCGACGCAATTTGAGAGTTCCATCGTCATTAGGAGGCCCTGAACGTTACAATTAACTATGAGTTTTGCGTCGGATTCGAAAATCTAGACTCACAGGACAACGACCATAAGGTGCCCGAGGCAGCAATAGACCCTTGGAGAAAAGTCGGCTGGAGGCCGATGTATTGAATCTCGACGCAATTTGACAGTTCCATCGTCGTTAGGAGCCCCTGAACGTTACAATTAACTATAATTTTTGCGTCGGATCCGAAAATCTAGACTCACAGGAGAACGACCATAAGGTGCCCGAGGCAGCAATAGGCCGTTGGAGACAAATCGGCTGAATGCTGAAGTGTTGAACCTCGACGCAATTTGAGTGTTCCATCGGCATTAGGAGGCCCTGAACGTTACAATTAACTATCATTTTTGCGTCGGATTCGATAATCTAAACTCACAGGAGAACGACCATTTGGTGCCCGAGGCAGCAATAGACCCTTGGAGACAAGTCGGCTGGAGGCCGATGTATTTAATCTCGACACAATTTGGGTGTTCCATCGCCAATAGGAGGCCCTGAACGTTACAATTATCTATGAGTTTTGCGTCGGATTCGAAAATCTAGACTCACAGGAGAACGACCATAAGGTGCCCGAGGCAGCAATAGACCCTTGGAGACAAGTCGGCTGGAGGCCGATGTATTGAATCTCGACGCAATTTGAGTGATCCATCGGGATTAGGAGGCCCTGAACGTTACTATTCACTATCATTTTAGCGTCGGATTCGAAAATCTACTCACAGGAGAAGTTCATACGGTGCTCGAGACAGCAATATACCCCTTGGAGACAAATCGACTGGAGGCCGATGTATTGAATATCGATGCAATTTGAGTGTTCCATCGTCATTAGGTCGCCCTGAACGTTAAAATTAACTATCATTTTTGCGTCGGATTCGAAAATCTAGACTTACAAGTGAACGACCATAAGGTGCCCGAGGCAGCAATAGACCTCTGGAGACAAGTCGGCTGGAGGCCGATGTATTGAATGTCGACGCAATTTGAGTGTTCCATCGTCATTAGGAGGCCCTGAACGTTACAATTAACTATCATTTTATCGTCGGATTCGAAAATCTAGACTCACAGGAGAACGACCATAAGGTGCCCGAGGCAGCAACAGACCCTTGGAGACAAGCCGGCTGGAGGCCGATGTATTGAATCTCGACGCAATCTGAGTGTTCCATCGGCATTAGGATGCCCTGAACGTTACAGTTAACTATCATTTTAGTGTCGGATTCGAAAATCTACTAACAGGAGAAGGATCATATGGTGCACGAGACTGCAATATCCCCTTGGATACAAGTCCGCTGGAGGACGATGTATTGAATCGCGACGCAATTTGAGTGCTCCATCGTCTTTAGGAGGCCCTGAACGTTACAATTAACTAGCAGTTTTGCGTCGGATTCGAAAAGGTAGAATCACCGGAGAAGGACGATGTGGTGCCCGAGGCAGCGATATCCCCTGAGACAAGTCGGCTGGAGGATGATGTGTTGAATCTCGACGCAATTTGAGTGTTCCATCGTCATTAGAAGGCCCTGAACGTTACAATTAACTATCATTTTTGCGTCGGATTCGAAAATCTAGACTCACAGGAGAACGACCTTAAGGTGCCCGAGGCAGCAATAGGCCCTTGGAGACAAATCGGCTGAATGCTGAAGTATTGAATCTCGACGCAATTTGAGTGTTCCATCGGCATTAGGAGGCCCTGAACGTTACAATTAAGTATGAGTTTTGCGTCGGATTCGAAAATCTAGACTCACAGGAGAACGACCATAAGGTGCCCGAGGCAGCAATAGACCCTTGGAGACAAGTCGGCTGGAGGCCGATGTATTGAATCTCGACGCAATTTGAGTGATCCATCGGGATTAGGAGGCCCTGAACGTTACATTTAACTATCATTTTTGCGTCGGATTCGAAAATCTAGACTTACAAGTGAACGACCATAAGGTGCCCGAGGCAGCAATAGACCTCTGGAGACAAGTCGGCTGGAGGCCGATGTATTGAATCTCGACGCAATTTGAGTGTTCCATCGTCATTAGGAGGCAGTGAACGTTACAATTAACTATCATTTTATCGTCGGATTCGGAAATCTAGACTCACAGGAGAACGACCATAAGGTGCCCGAGGCAGCACAGACCCTTGGAGACAAGTCGGTTGGAGGGCGATGTATTGAATCTCGACGCAATTTGAGTGTTCCATCGTCATTACAAGGCCCTGAACGTTACAATTAACTATCATTTTAGCGTCGGATTCGAATATCTACTAACAGGAGAAGGATCATATGGTGCACGAGACTGCAATATCCCCTTGGATACAAGTCCGCTGGAGGACGATGTATTGAATCGCGACGCAATTTGAGTGCTCCATCGTCTTTAGGAGGCCCTGAACGTTACAATTAACTATCATTTTTGCGTCGGATTCGATAATCTAAACTCACAGGAGAACGACCATAAGGTGCCCGAGGCAGCACAGACCCTTGGAGACAAGTCGGTTGGAGGGCGATGTATTGAATCTCGACGCAATTTGAGTGTTCCATCGTCATTACAAGGCCCTGAACGTTACAATTAACTATCATTATAGCGTCGGATTCGAAAATCTACTCACAGGAGAAGTTCATACTGTGCTCGAGGCAGCAACAGACCCTTGGAGACAAGTCGGCTGGAGGCCGATGTATTGACTCTCGACGCAATTTGGGTGTTCCATCGGCATTACAAGGCCCTGAACGTTACAATTAACTATCATTTTTGCGTCGGATTCGATAATCTAGACTCACAGGAGAACGACCATAAGGTGCCCGAGGCAGCAATAGACCCTTGGAGACAAGTCGGCTGGAGGTCGATGTATTGAATCTCGACGCAATTTGAGTATCCATCGTCATTAGGAGGCCCTAAACGTTACAATTAACCATCATTTTTGCGTCGGATTCGATAATCTAAACTCACAGGAGAACGACCATAAGGTGCCCGAGGCAGCAATAGACCTCTGGAGACAAGTCGGCTGGAGGCCGATGTATTGAATCTCGACGCAATTTGAGTGTTCCATCGTCATTAGGAGGCAGTGAACGTTACAATTAACTATCATTTTATCGTCGGATTCGGAAATCTAGACTCACAGGAGAACGACCATAAGGTGCCCGAGGCAGCAACAGACCCTTGGAGACAAGCCGGCTGGACTCCGATGTATTGAATCTCGACGCAATCTGAGTGTTCCATCGGCATTAGGATGCCCTGAACGTTACAGTTAACTATCATTTTTGCGTCGGATTCGATAATCTAAACTCACAGGAGAACGACCATAAGGTGCCCGAGGCAGCACAGACCCTTGGAGACAAGTCGGTTGGAGGGCGATGTATTGAATCTCGACGCAATTTGAGTGTTCCATCGTCATTACAAGGCCCTGAACGTTACAATTAACTATCATTTTAGCGTCGGATTCGAAAATCTACTCACAGGAGAAGTTCATACGGTGCTCGAGGCAGCAACAGACCCTTGGAGACAAGTCGGCTGGAGGCCGATGTATTGACTCTCGATGCAATTTGGGTGTTCCATCGGCATTACAAGGCCCTGAACGTTACAATTAACTATCATTTTTGCGACGGATTCGATAATCTAGACTCACAGGAGAACGACCATAAGGTGCCCGAGGCAGCAATAGACCCTTGGAGACAAGTCGGCTGGAGGCCGATGTATTGAATCTCGACGCAATTTGAGTGATCCATCGGGATTAGGAGGCCCTGAACGTTACATTTAACTATCATTTTTGCGTCGGATTCGAAAATCTAGACTTACAAATGAACGACCATAAGGTGCCCGAGGCAGCAATAGACCTCTGGAGACAAGTCGGCTGGAGGCCGATGTATTGAATCTCGACGCAATTTGAGTGTTCCATCGTCATTAGGAGGCCCTGAACGTTACAATTAACTATCATTTTATCGTCGGATTCGAAAATCTAGACTCACAGGAGAACGACCATAAGGTGCCCGAGGCAGCAACAGACCCTTGGAGACAAGCCGGCTGGAGGCCGATGTATTGAATCTCGACGCAATCTGAGTGTTCCATCGGCATTAGGATGCCCTGAACGTTACAGTTAACTATCATTTTAGTGTCGGATTCGAAAATCTACTAACAGGAGAAGGATCATATGGTGCACGAGACTGCAATATCCCCTTGGATACAAGTCCGCTGGAGGACGATGTATTGAATCGCGACGCAATTTGAGTGCTCCATCGTCTTTAGGAGGCCCTGAACGTTACAATTAACTATCATTTTAGCGTCGGATTCGAAAATGTAGACTCACAGGAGAACGACCATAAGGTGCCCGAGGCAGCAATAGACCCTTGGAGACAAGTCGGCTGGAGGCCGATGTATTGAATCTCGACGCAATTTGAGTGTTCCATCGTCATTAGGGGGCCCTGGACGTTACAATTAACTATCATTTTATCGTCGGATTCGAAATTCTAGACTCACAGGAGAACGACCATAAGGTGCCCGAGGCAGCAACAGACCCTTGGAGAAAAGTCGGCTGGAGGCGGATGTATTGAATCTCGACGCAATTTGAGAGTTCCATCGTCATTAGGAGGCCCTGAACGTTACAATTAACTATCATTTTTGCGTCGGATTCGAAAATCTAGACTTACAAGAGAACGACCATAAGGTGTCCGAGGCAGCAATAGACCCTTGGAGACAAGTCGGCTGGAGGTCGATGTATTGAATCTCGACGCAATTTGAGTGTTCCATCGCCATTAGGAGCCCCTGGACGTTACAATTAACTATCACTTTTGCGTCGGATTCGATAATCTAAACTCACAGGAGAACGACCATGAGGTGCCCGAGGCAGCAACAGAACCTTGGAGACAAGTCGGCTGGAGGCCGATGTATTGAATCTCGACGCAATTTGAGAGTTCCATCGTCATTAGGAGCCCCTGGACGTTACAATTAACTATCATTTTAGCGTCGGATTCGAAAATCTACTCACAGGAGAAGTTCATACGGTGCTCGAGGCAGCAACAGACCCTTGGAGACAAGTCGGCTGGAGGCCGATGTATTGACTCTCGACGCAATTTGGGTGTTCCATCGGCATTACAAGGCCCTGAACGTTACAATTAACTATCATTTTTGCGTCGGATTCGATAATCTAGACTCACAGGAGAACGACCATAAGGTGCCCGAGGCAGCAATAGACCCTTGGAGACAAGTCGGCTGGAGGTCGATGTATTGAATCTCGACGCAATTTGAGTGTTCCATCGTCATTAGGAGGCCCTAAACGTTACAATTAACCATCATTTTTGCGTCGGATTCGATAATCTAAACTCACAGGAGAACGACCATAAGGTGCCCGAGGCAGCACAGACCCTTGGAGACAAGTCGGCTGGAGGCCGATGTATTGAATCTCGACGCAATTTGAGTGTTCCATCGTCATTACAAGGCCCTGAACGTAACAATTAACTATCCTTTTAGCGTCGGATTCGAAGATCTACTCACAGGAGAAGTTCATAGGGTGCTCGAGACTGCAATATCCCCTTGGATACAAGTCGGCTGGAGGTCGATGTACTGAATCTCGACGCAATTTGAGTGTTCCATCGTCATTAGGAGGCCCTAAACGTTACAATTAACTATCATTTTTGCGCCGGATTCGATAATCTAAACTCACAGGAGAACGACTATTTGGTGCCCGAGGCAGCAACAGACCCTTGGAGACAAGTCGGCTGGAGGCCGATGTATTGAATCTCGACGCAATTTGAGTGTTCCATCGTCATTAGGAGGCCCTAAACGTTACAATTAACTATCATTTTTGCGTCGGATTCGATAATCTAAACTCACAGAAGAACGACCATAAGGTGCCCGAGGCAGCAACAGACCCTTGGAGACAGGTCGGCTGGAGGACGATGTATTGAATCTCGACGCAATTTGAGTGTTCCATCGTCATTAGGAGGCACTGAACGTTACAATTAACTATGAGTTTTGCGTCGGATTCGATAATCTAGACTCACAGGACAACGACCATAAGGTGCCCGAGGCAGCAATAGACCCTTGGAGACAAGTCGGCTGGAGGCCGATGTATTGAATCTCGACGCAATTTGAGAGTTCCATCGTCATTAGGAGCCCCTGGACGTTACAATTAACTATCACTTTTGCGTCGGATTCGATAATCTAAACTCACAGGAGAACGACCATGAGGTGCCCGAGGCAGCAACAGAACCTTGGAGACAAGTCGGCTGGAGGCCGATGTATTGAATCTCGACGCAATTTGAGTGTTCCTTCGGCATTAGGAGGCCCTGAACGTTACAGTTAACTTTCATTTTAGCGTCGGATTCGAAAATCTACTAACAGGTGAAGGATCATATGGTGCACCAAACTGCAATATCCCCTTGGATACAAGTCGGCTGGAGGTCGATGTGTGAATCTCGACGCAATTTGAGTGTTCCATCGTCATTAGGAGGCCCTAAACGTTACAATTAGCTATCATTTTTGCGTCGGATTCGATAATCTAAACTCACAGGAGAACGACCATTTGGTGCCCGAGGCAGCAATAGACCCTTGGAGACAAGTCGGCTGGAGGCCGATGTATTGAATCTCGACGCAATTTGGGTGTTCCATCGCCAATAGGAGGCCCTGAACGTTACAATTAACTATGAGTTTTGCGTCGTATTCGAAAATCTAGACTCACAGGAGAACGACCATAAGGTGCCCGAGGCAGCAATAGACCCTTGGAGACAAGTCGGCTGGAGGCCGATGTATTGAATCTCGACGCAATTTGAGTGATCCATCGGGATTAGGAGGCCCTGAACGTTACTATTCACTATCATTTTAGCGTCGGATTCGAAAATCTACTCACAGGAGAAGTTCATACGGTGCTCGAGACAGCAATATACCCCTTGGAGACAATTCGACTGGAGGCCGATGTATTGAATATCGATGCAATTTGAGTGTTCCATCGTCATTAGGTCGCCCTGAACGTTACTATTAACTATCATTTTTGCGTCGGATTCGAAAATCTAGACTTACAAGTGAACGACCATAAGGTGCCCGAGGCAGCAATAGACCTCTGGAGACAAGTCGGCTGGAGGCCGATGTATTGAATCTCGACGCATTTTGAGTGTTCCATCGTCATTAGGAGGCCCTGAACGTTACAATTAACTATCATTTTATCGTCGGATTCGAAAATCTAGACTCACAGGAGAACGACCATGAGGTGCCCGAGGCAGCAACAGACCCTTGGAGACAAGCCGGCTGGAGGCCGATGTATTGAATCTCGACGCAATCTGAGTCTTCCATCGGCATTAGGATGCCCTGAACGTTACAGTTAACTATCATTTTAGTGTCGGATTCGAAAATCTACTAACAGGAGAAGGATCATATGGTGCACGAGACTGCAATATCCCCTTGGATACAAGTCCGCTGGAGGACGATGTATTGAATCGCGACGCAATTTGAGTGCTCCATCGTCTTTAGGAGGCCCTGAACGTTACAATTAACTAGCAGTTTTGCGTCGGATTCGAAAAGGTAGAATCACCGGAGAGGGACCATGTGGTGCCCGAGGCAGCGATATCACCTGAGACAAGTCGGCTGGAGGATGATGTATTGAATCTCGACGCAATTTGAGTGTTCCATCGTCATTAGAAGGCCCTGAACGTTACAATTAACTATCATTTTTGCGTCGGATTCGAAAATCTAGACTTACAAGAGAACGACCATAAGGTGCCCGAGGCAGCAATAGACCCTTGGAGACAAGTCGGCTGGAGGTCGATGTATTGAATCTCGACGCAATTTGAGTGTTCCATCGCCATTAGGAGGCCCTAAACGTTACAATTAACTATCATTTTTGCGTCGGATTCGATAATCTAAACTCACAGGAGAACGACCATAAGGTGCCCGAGGCAGCACAGACCCTTGGAGACAAGTCGGTTGGAAGCCGATGTATTGAATCTCGACGCAATTTGAGTGTTCCATCGTCATTACAAGGCCCTGAACGTTACAATTAACTATCATTTTAGCGTCGGATTCGAAAATCTACTTACAGGAAGAGTTCATACGGTGCTCGAGGCAGCAATAGACCCTTGGAGACAAGTCGGCTGGAGGCCGATGTATTGAATCTCGACGCAATTTAAGTGTTCCATCGGCATTAGGAGGCCCTGAACGTTACAATTAACTATCGTTTTTGCGTCGGATTCGATAATCTAAAGTCACAGGAGAACGACCACAAGGTGCCCGAGGCAGCAATAGACCCTTGGAGACAAGTCGGCTGGTGGCCGATGTATTGAATCTCGGCGCAATTTGAGTGTTCCATCGGCATTAGGAGGCCCTGAACGTTACAGTTAACTATCATTTTAGCGTCCGATTCGAAAATCTACTAACAGGAGAAGGATCATATGGTGCACGAGTCTGCAATATCCCCTTGGATACAAGTCGACTGGAGGACGATGTATTGACCCTCGACGAAATTTGAGTGTTCCATCGCCAATAGGAGGCCCTGAAGGTTACAATTAACTATCATTTTTGCGTCGGATTCGAAAATCTAGACTCACAGGAGAACGACCATTTGGTGCCCGAGGCAGCAATAGGAGGCCCTACACGTTACAATTAACTATCATTTTTGCGTCGGATTCGAAAATCTAGACTTACAAGAGAACGACCATAAGTTGCCCGAGGCAGCAATAGACCCTTGGAGACAAGTCGACTGGAGGTCGATGTATTGAATCTCGACGCAATTTGAGTGTTCCATCGTCATTAAGAGGCCCTAAACGTTGCAATTAACCATCATTTTTGCGTCGGTATCGATAATCTAAGCTCACAGGAGAACGACCATAAGGTGCCCGAGGCAGCAACAGACCCTTGGAGACAAGTCGGCTGGAGGCCGATGTATTGAATCTCGACGCAATTTGAGTGTTCCATCGTCATTAGGAGGCCCTAAACGTTACAATTAACTATCATTTTAGCGTCGGATTCGATAATCTAAACTCACAGAAGAACGACCATAAGGTGCCCGAGGCAGCAACAGACCCTTGGAGACAGGTCGGCTGGAGGACGATGTATTGAATCTCGACGCAATTTGAGAGTTCCATCGTCATTAGGAGGCCCTGAACGTTGCAATTAACTATGAGTTTTGCGTCGGATTCGAAAATCTAGACTCACAGGACAACGACAATAAGGTGCCCGAGGCAGCAATAGACCGTTGGAGACAAGTCGGCTGGAGGCCGATGTATTGAATCTCGACGCAATTTGAGAGTTCCATCGTCCTTAGGAGCCCCTGAACGTTACAATTAACTATCATTTTAGCGTCGGATTCGATAATCTAAACGCACAGGAGAACGACCATAAGGTGCCCGAGGCAGCAACAGACCCTTGGAGACAAGTCGGCTGGAGGACAATATATTGAATCTCGACGCAATTTGAGTGTTCCATCGTCATTACAAGGCCCTGAACGTTACAATTAACTTTAATTTTTGCGTCGGATTCGAAAATCTAGACTCACAGGAGAACGACCATAAAGTGCCCGAGGCAGCAACAGACCCTTGGAGACAAGCCGGCTGGAGGCCGATGTATTGAATCTCGACGCAATCTGAGTGTTCCATCGGCATTAGGATGCCCTGAACGTTACAGTTAACTATCATTTTAGCGTCGGATTCGAAAATCTACTAACAGGAGAAGGATCATATGGTGCACGAGACTGCAATATCCCCTTGGATACAAGTCCGCTGGAGGACGATGTATTGAATCGCGACGCAATTTGAGTGCTCCATCGTCTTTAGGAGGCCCTGAACGTTACAATTAACTAGCAGTTTTGCGTCGGATTCGAAAAGGTAGAATCACCGGAGAAGGACCATGTGGTGCCCGAGGCAGCGATATCCCCTGAGACAAGTCGGCTGGAGGATGATGTTTTGAATCTCGACGCAATTTGAGTGTTCCATCGTCATTAGAAGGCCCTGAAAGTTACAATTAACTATCATTTTTGCGTCGGATTCGAAAATCTTGACTCACAGGAGAACGACCATAAGGTGCCCGAAGCACAACAGACCCTTGGCGAAAAGTCGGCTGGAGGCGGATGTAATGAATCTCGACGCAATTTGAGAGTTCCATCGTCATTAGGAGGCCCTGAACGTTACAATTAACTATCATCTTTGCGTCAGATTCGTAAATCTAGACTTACAAGAGAACGACCATAAGGTGCCCGAGGCAGCAATAGACCCTTGGAGACAAGTCGGCTGGAGGTCGATGTATTGAATCTCGACGCAATTTGAGTGTTCCATCGCCATTAGGAAGCCCTAAACGTTACAATTAACTATCATTTTTGCGTCGGATTCGATAATCTAAACTCACAGGAGAACGACCATAAGGTGCCCGAGGCAGCACAGACCCTTGGAGACAAGTCGGTTGGAGGCCGATGTATTGAATCTCGACGCAATTTGAGTGTTCCATCGTCATTACAAGGCCGTGAACGTTACAATTAACTATGATTTTAGCGTCGGATTCGAAAATCTACTCACAGGAGAAGTTCATACGGTGCTCGAGACAGCAATATCCCCTTGGATACAAGTCGGCTGGAGGCCGGTGTATTGAATCTCGACGCAGTTTGAGTTTTCCATCGTCATTACAAGGCCCTGAACGTTACAATTAACTATCATTTTTGCGTCGGATTCGAAAATCTAGACTCACAGAAGAACGACCATAAGGTGCCCGAGGCAGCAATTGGCCCTTGGAGACAAATCGGCTGAATGCTGAAGTATTGAATCTCGACGCAATTGGAGTGTTAGATCGGCATTAGGAGGCCCTGAACGTTACAATTAACTATCATTTTTGCGTCGGATTTGATAATGTAAACTCACAGGAGAACGACCATGAGGTGCCCGAGGCAGCAACAGAACCTTGGAGATAAGTCGGCTGGAGGCTGATGTATTGAATCTCGACGCAATTTGAGTGTTCCATCAGCATTAGGAGGCCCTGAACGTTACAGTTAACTATCATTTTAGCGTCGGATTCGAAAATCTACTAACAGGAGAAGGATCATATGGTGCACGAGACTGCAATATCTCCTTGGATACAAGTCGGCTGGAGGTCGATGTATTGAATCTCGACGCAATTTGAGTGTTCCATCGTCATTAGGAGGCCCTAAACGTTACAATTAGCTATCATTTTTGCGTCGGATTCGATAATCTAAACTCACAGGAGAACGACCATTTGGTGCCCGAGGCAGCAATAGACCCTTGGAGACAAGTCGGCTGGAGGCCGATGTATTGAATCTCGACGCAATTTGGGTGTTCCATCGCCAATAGGAGGCCCTGAACGTTACAATTAACTATGAGTTTTGCGTCGGATTCGAAAACGTAGAATCACCGGAGACGGACCATGTGGTGCCCGAGGCGGCGATATCCCCTTGGAGACAAGTCGGCTGGAGGCCGATGTATTGATTCTCGACGCAATTTGAGTGTTCCATCGTCATCAGAAGGCCCTGAACGTTACAAATAACTATCATTTTTGCGTCGGATTCGAAAATCTAGACCCACAGGAGAACGACCATAAGGTGCCCGAGGCAGCAATAGACCCTTGGAGACAAGTCGGCTGGAGGACGGTGTATTGAATCTCGACGCAATTTGAGTGTTCCATCGGCATTAGGAGGCCCTGAACGTTACAATTAACTATCATTTTTGCGTCGGATTCGAAAATCTAGACTCACAGGAGAACGACCATAAGGTGCCCGAGGCAGCAACAGACCCTTGGAGACAAGTCGGCTGGAGGCCGATGTATTGAATCTCGACGCAATTTGAGTGATCCATCGGGATTAGGAGGCCCTGAACGTTACTATTCACTATCATTTTAGCGTCGGATTCGAAAATCTACTCACAGGAGAAGTTCATACGGTGCTCGAGACAGCAATATACCCCTTGGAGACAAATCGACTGGAGGCCGATGTATTGAATATCGACGCAATTTGAGTGTTCCATCGTCATTACAAGGCCCTGAACGTTACAATTAACTATCATTTTATCGTCGAATTCGAAAATCTAGACTCACAGGAGAACGACCATTAGGTGCCCGAGGCAGCAACAGACCCTTGGAGACAAGCCGGCTGGAGGCCGATGTATTGAATCTCGACGCAATCTGAGTGTTCCATCGGCATTAGGGGGCCCTGAACGTTACAATTAACTATCATTTTATCGTCGGATTCGAAATTCTAGACTCACAGGAGAACGACCATAAGGTGACCGAAGCAGCAACAGACCCTTAGCGAAAAGTCGGCTGGAGGCGGATAAAATGAATCTCGACGCAATTTGAGAGTTCCATCGTCATTAGGAGGCCCTGAACGTTACAATTAACTATCATTTTTGCGTCGGATTCGTAAATCTAGACTTACAAGAGAACGACCATAAGGTGCCCGAGGCAGCAATAGACCCTTGGAGACAAGTCGGCTGGAGGTCGATGTATTGAATCTCGACGCAATTTGAATGTTCCATCGCCATTAGGAAGCCCTAAACGTTACAATTAACTATCATTTTTGCGTCGGATTCGATAATCTAAACTCACAGGAGAACGACCATAAGGTGCCCGAGGCAGCACAGACCCTTGGAGACAAGTCGGTTGGAGGCCGATGTATTGAATGTCGACGCAATTTGAGTGTTCCATCGTCATTACAAGGCCCTGAACGTTACAATTAACTATGATTTTAGCGTCGGATTCGAAAATCTACTCACAGGAGAAGTTCATACCTTGCTCGAGACTGCAGTATCCCCTTGGATACAAGTCGGCTGGAGGTCGATGTATTGAATCTCGACGCAATTCGAGTGTTCCATCGTCATTAGGAGGCCCTAAACGTTACAATTAACTATCATTTTTGCGTCGGATTCGATAATCTAAACTCACAGGAGATCGACCATTTGGTGCCCGAGGCAGCAACAGACACTTGGAGACAAGTCGGCTGGAGGCCAATCTATTGAATCTCGACGCAATTTGAGTGTTCCATCGTCATTAGGAGGCCCTAAACGTTACAATTAACTATCATTTTTGCGTCGGATTCGATAATCTAAACTCACAGGAGAACGACCATAAGGTGCCCAAGGCAGCAACAGACCCTTGGAGACAAGTCGGCTGGAGGACGATGTATTGAATCTCGACGCAATTTGAGAGTTCCATCGTCGTTAGGAGGCCCTGAACGTTACAATTAACTATGAGTTTTGCGTCGGATTCGAAAATCTAGACTCACAGGAGAACGACCATAAGGTGCCCGAGGCAACAATAGACCCTTGGAGACAAGTCGGCTGGAGGCAGATGTATTGAATCTCGACGCAATTTGAGAGTTCCATCGTCATTAGGTGGCCCTGAACGTTACAATTAACTATCATTTTTGCGTCGGATTCGATAATCTAAACTCACAGGAGAACGACCATAAGGTGCCCGAGGCAGCAACAGACCCTTGGAGACAAGTCGGCTGGAGGCCGATGTATTGAATCTCGACGCAATTTGAGTGTTCCATCGTCATTACAAGGCCCTGAACGTTACAATTAACTATCATTTTTGCGTAGGATTCGAAAATCTTGACTCACAGGAGAACGACCATAAGGTGCCCGAGGCAGCAATAGACCCTTGGAGACAAATCGGCTGAATGCCGAAGTATTGAATCTCGACGCAATTTGAGTGTTCCATCGGCATTAGGAGGCCCTGAACGTTACAATTAACTATCATTTTTGCGTCGGATTCGATAATCTAAACTCACAGGAGAACGACCATAAGGTGCACGAGGCAGCAACAGAACCTTGGAGACATGTCGGCTGGAGGCCGATGTATTGAATCTCGACGCAATTTGAGTGTTCCATCGGCATTAGGAGGCCCTGAACGTTACAGTTAACTATCATTTTAGCGTCGGATTCGAAAATCTACAAACAGGAGAAGGATCATATGGTGCACGAGACTGCAATATTCCCTTGGATACAAGTCGGCTAGAGGTCGATGTATTAAATCTCGACGCAATTTGAGTGTTCCATTGTCATTAGGAGGCCCTAAACGTTACAATTAGCTATCATTTTTGCATCGGATTCGATAATCTAAACTCACAGGAGAACGACCATTTGGTGCCCGTGGCAGCAATAGACAATTGGAGACAAGTCGGCTGGATGCCGATGTATTGAATCTCGGCGCAATTTGGGTGTTCCATCGCCAATAAGAGGCCCTGAACGTTACAATTAACTATGAGGTTTGCGTGGGATTCGAAAACGTAGAATCACCGGAGACGGACAATGTGGTGCCCGAGGCAGCGATATCCCCTTGGAGACAAGTCGGCTGGAGGCCGATGTATTGAATCTCGTCGCAATTTGAGTGTTCCATCGTCATCAGAAGCCCCTGAACGTTACAATTAACTATCATTTTTGCGTCGGATTCGAAAATCTAGGCTTACAAGAGAACGACCATAAGGTGCCCGAGGCAGCAATAGACCCTTGGAGACAAGTCGGCTGGAGGCCGATGTATTGAATCTCGACGCTATTTGAGTGTTCCATCGGCATTAGGAGGCCCTGAACGTTACAATTAACTATCATTTTTGCGTCGGATTCGAAAATCTAGACTCACAGGAGAACGACCATAAGGTGCCCGAGACAGCAACAGACCCTTGGAGACAAGTCGGCTGGTGGCCGATGTATTGAATATCGACGCAATTTGAGTGTTCCATCGTCATTAGGTCGCCCTGAACGTTACAATTAACTATCATTTTTGCGTCGGATTCGAAAATCTAGACTTACAAGTGAACGACCATAAGGTGCCCGAGGCAGCAATAGACCCTTGGAGACAAGTCGGCTGGAGGCCGATGAATTGAATCTCGACGCAATTTGAGTGTTCCATCGTCATTAGGAGGCCCTGAACGTTACAATTAACTTTGATTTTATCGTCGGATACGAAAACCTAGACTCACAGGAGAACGACCATAAGGTGCCCGAGGCAGCAACAGGCCGTTGGAGACAAGTCGGCTGGAGGTAGATGTATTGAATCTCGACGCAATTTGAGTGTTCCATGGGCATTAGGAGGCCCTGAACGTTACAGTTAACTATCATTTTAGCGTCGGATTCGAAAATCTACTAACAGGAGAAGGATCATATGGTGCACGTGACTGCAATATCCCCTTGGATACAAGTCCGCTGGAGGACGATGTATTGAATCGCGACGCAATTTGAGTGCTCCATCGTCTTTAGGGGGCCCTGAACGTTACAATTAACTAGCAGTTTTGCGTCGGATTCGAAAACGCAGAATCACCGGAGAAGGACCATGTGGTGCCCGAGACAGCGATATCCCCTTGGAGACAAGTCGGCTGGAGGCCGATGTATTGAATCTCGACGATATCTGAGTGTTCCATCGTCATTAGAGGGCCCTGAACGTAACAATTAACTATCATTTTTGCGTCGGATTCGAAAATCTAGACTCACAGGAGAACGACCATAAGGTGCCCGTGGCAGCAATAGACCCTTGGAGACAAGACGGCTGGAGGACGATGTATTGAATCTCGACGCAATTTGAGAGTTCCATTGTCATTAGGAGGCCCTGAACGTTACAATTAACTATCATTTTTGCGTCGGATTCGAAAATCTAGACTTACAAGAGAACGACCATAAGGTGCCCGAGGCAGCATTAGACCCTTGGAGACAAGTCGGCTGGAGGACGATGTATTGAATCTCGACGCCATTTGAGTGTCCCATCGTCATTAGGAGGCCCTAAACGTTACAATTAACTATCATTTTTGCGTCGGATTCGATAATCTAAACTCACAGAAGAACGACCATAAGGTGCCCGAGGCAGCAACAGACCCTTGGAGACAAGTCGGTTGGAGGCCGATGTATTGAATCTCGACGCAATTTGAGTGTTCCATCGTCATTACAAGGCCCTGAACGTTACAAATAACTATCATTTTTGCGTCGGATTCGAAAATCTAGACTCACAGGAGAACGACCATAAGCTGCCCGAGGCGGCAATAGACCCTTGGAGACAAGTCGGCTGGAGGCCGATGTATTGAATCTCGACGCAATTTGAGTGTTCCATTGGCATTAGGAGGCCCTGAACGTTACAATTAACTATCATTTTTGCGTCGGATTCGAAAATCTAGACTTACACGCGAACGACCATAAGTAGCCCGAGGCAGCAATAGACCCTTGGAGCCAAGTCGGCTGGAGGTCGATGTATTGAATCTCGACGCAATTTGAGTGTCCCATCGCCATTAGAAGGCCCTAAACGTTACAATTAACTATCATTTTTGCGTCGGATTCGAAAGTCTAGACTCACAGGAGAACGACCATAAGGTGCCCGAGGCAGCAATAGAGCCTTGGAGACAAATCGGCTGAATGCCGATGTATTGAATCTCGACGCAATTTGAGTGTTCCATCGACATTAGGAGGCCCTGAACGTTACAATTAACTATCATTTTTGCGTCGGATTCGAAAATCTACTATCAGGAGAAGGATCTTATGGTGCACGAGACTGCAATATCCCCTTGGATACAAGTCGGCTGGAGGTCGATGTATTGAATATCGACGCAATTTGAGTGTTCCATCGTCATTCGGAGGCCCTGAACGTTACAATTAACTATCATTTTAGCGTCGGATTCGAAAATCTACTATCAGGAGTAGGATCTTATGGTGCACGAGACTGCAATATCCCCTTGGATACAAGTCGGCTGGAGGTCGATGTATTGAATATCGACGCAATTTGAGTGTTCCATCGTCATTAGGAGGCCCTAAACGTTACAATTAACTATCATTTTTGCGTCGGATTCGATAATCTAAACTCAAAAGGAGAACGACCATTTGGTGCCCGAGGCAGCAACAGACCCTTGGAGACAAGTCGGCTGGAGGCCGATGTATTGAAGCTCGACGCAATTTGAGTATTCCATCGCCAATAGGAGGCCCTGAACGTTACAATTAACTATCATTTTTGCGTCGGATTCGTTAATCTAAACTCACAGGAGAGCGACCATAAGGTGCCCGAGGCAGCAACAGACCCTTGGAGACAAGTCAGCTGGAGGACGATGTATTGGATCGCGACGCAATTTGAGTTTTCCATCGTCATTAGGTGGCCCTGAATGTTACAATTAACTATCAGTTTTTCGTCGGATTCGAAATTCTAGACTCACAGCAGACGGACCATTTGGTGCCCGAGGCAGCAATAGACCCTTTGAAAGAAGTCGGCTGGAGGCCGATGTATTGAATCTCGACGCAATTTGAGTGTTCCATCGTCATTAGGAGGCCCTAAACGTTACAATTAACTATCATTTTTGCGTCGGATTCGAATATCTAGACTCACACGAGAACGACCATAAGGTGCCCGAGGCAGCAATAGACCCTTGGAGACTAGTCGGCTGGAGGACGATGTATTGAATCTCGACGCAATTTGAGTGTTCCATCGGCATTAGGAGGCCCTGAACCTTACAATTAACTATCAGTTTCGCGTCGGATTCGAAAATCTAGACTCACGGGAGAACGACCATAAGGTGCCCGAGGCAGCAATAGACCCTTGGAGACAAGTCGGCTGGAGGACGATGTATTGAATCTCGACGCAATTTGAGTGTTCCATCGTCTTTAGGAGTCCCTGAACGTTACAATTAACTATCGTTTTTGCGTCGGATCCGAAAATCTACCCCCAGGAGAAGTTCATACGGTGCCCGAGGCAGCATTAGGCCCTTGGAGACAAGTAGGCTGGAGGACGATGTGTTGAATCTCGACGCAATTTGAGTGTCCCATCGTCATTATTAGGCCCTAAACGTTACAATTAACTATCATTTTTGCGTCGGATTCGATAATCTAAACCCACAGGAGCACGACCTTAAGGTGCCCGAGGCAGCAACAGACCCTTGGAGACAAGTCGGCTGGAGGCGGATGTATTGAATCTCGACGCAATTTGAGTGTTCCATCGTCATTACAAGGCCCTGAACGTAACAATTAACTATCATTTTTGCGTCGGATTCGAAAATCTAGACTCACAGGAGGACGACCATAAGGTGCCCGAGGCAGCAATAGACCCTTGGAGACAAGTCGGTTGGAGGCCGATGTATTGAATGTCGACGCAATTTGAGTGTTCCATCGTCATTACAAGGCCCTGAACGTTACAATTAACTATGATTTTAGCGTCGGATTCGAAAATCTACTCACAGGAGAAGTTCATACGTTGCTCGAGACTGCAGTATCCCCTTGGATACAAGTCGGCTGGAGGTCGATGTATTGAATCTCGACGCAATTCGAGTGTTCCATCGTCATTAGGAGGCCCTAAACGTTACAATTAACTATCATTTTTGCGTCGGATTCGATAATCTAAACTCACAGGAGATCGACCATTTGGTGCCCGAGGCAGCAACAGACCCTTGGAGACAAGTCGGCTGGAGACCGATCTATTGAATCTCGACGCAATTTGAGTGTTCCATCGTCATTAGGAGGCCCTAAACGTTACAATTAACTATCATTTTTGCGTCGGATTCGATAATCTAAACTCACAGGAGAACGACCATAAGGTGCCCGAGGCAGCAACAGACCCATGGAGACAAGTCGGCTGGAGGACGATGTATTGAATCTCGACGCAATTTGAGAGTTCCATCGTCGTTAGGAGGCCCTGAACGTTACAATTAACTATGAGTTTTGCGACGGATTCGAAAATCTAGACTCACAGGAGAACGACCATAAGGTGCCCGAGGCAGCAATAGACCCTTGGAGACAAGTCGGCTGGAGGCCGATGTATTGAATCTCGACGCAATTTGAGAGTTCCATCGTCATTAGGTGGCCCTGAACGTTACAATTAACTATCATTTTTGCGTCGGATTCGATAATCTAAACTCACAGGAGAACGACCATAAGGTGCCCGAGGCAGCAACAGACCCTTGGAGACAAGTCGGCTGGAGGCCGATGTATTGAATCTCGACGCAATTTGAGTGTTCCATCGTCATTACAAGGCCCTGAACGTTACAATTAACTATCATTTTTGCGTCGGATTTGAAAACCTAGACTCACAGGAGAACGACCATAAGGTGCCCGAGGCAGCAATAGACCCTTGGAGACAAATCGGCTGAATGCCGAAGTATTGAATCTCGACGCAATTTGAGTGTTCCATCGGCATTAGGAGGCCCTGAACGTTACAATTAACTATCATTTTTGCGTCGGATTCGATAATCTAAACTCACAGGAGAACGACCATAAGGTGCACGAGGCAGCAACAGAACCTTGGAGACATGTCGGCTGGAGGCCGATGTATTGAATCTCGACGCAATTTGAGTGTTCCATCGGCATTAGGAGGCCCTGAACGTTACAGTTAACTATCATTTTAGCGTCGGATTCGAAAATCTACAAACAGGAGAAGGATCATATGGTGCACGAGACTGCAATATTCCCTTGGATACAAGTCGGCTAGAGGTCGATGTATTAAATCTCGACGCAATTTGAGTGTTCCATTGTCATTAGGAGGCCCTAAACGTTACAATTAGCTATCATTTTTGCATCGGATTCGATAATCTAAACTCACAGGAGAACGACCATTTGGTGCCCGAGGCAGCAATAGACACTTGGAGACAAGTCGGCTGGATGCCGATGTATTGAATCTCGGCGCAATTTGGGTGTTCCATCGCCAATAAGAGGCCCTGAACGTTACAATTAACTATGAGGTTTGCGTGGGATTCGAAAACGTAGCATCACCGGAGACGGACAATGTGGTGCCCGAGGCAGCGATATCCCCTTGGAGACAAGTCGGCTGGAGGCCGATGTATTGAATCTCGTCGCAATTTGAGTGTTCCATCGTCATCAGAAGCACCTGAACGTTACAATTAACTATCATTTTTGCGTCGGATTCGAAAATCTAGGCTTACAAGAGAACGACCATAAGGTGCCCGAGGCAGCAATAGACCCTTGGAGACAAGTCGGCTGGAGGCCGATGTATTGAATCTCGACGCTATTTGAGTGTTCCATCGGCATTAGGAGGCCCTGAACGTTACAATTAACTATCATTTTTGCGTCGGATTCGAAAATCTAGACTCACAGGAGAACGACCATAAGGTGCCCGAGACAGCAACAGACCCTAGGAGACAAGTCGGCTGGTGGCCGATGTATTGAATATCGACGCAATTTGAGTGTTCCATCGTCATTAGGTCGCCCTGAACGTTACAATTAACTATCATTTTAGCGTCGGATTCGAAAATCTAGACTTACAAGTGAACGACCATAAGGTGCCCGAGGCAGCAATAGACCCTTGGAGACAAGTCGGCTCTAGGCCGATGAATTGAATCTCGACGCAATTTGAGTGTTCCATCGTCATTAGGAGGCCCTGAACGTTACAATTAACTTTGATTTTATCGTCGGATACGAAAATCTAGACTCAAAGGAGAACGACCATAAGGTGCCCGAGGCAGCAACAGACCGTTGGAGACAAGTCGGCTGGAGGTAGATGTATTGAATCTCGACGCAATTTGAGTGTTCCATGGGCATTAGGAGGCCCTGAACGTTACAGTTAACTATCATTTTAGCGTCGGATTCGAAAATCTACTAACAGGAGAAGGATCATATGGTGCACGTGACTGCAATATCCCCTTGGATACAAGTCCGCTGGAGGACGATGTATTGAATCGCGACGCAATTTGAGTGTTCCATCGTCATTAGGAGGCCCTGAACCTTACAATTAACTATCAGTTTCGCGTCGGATTCGAAAATCTAGACTCACAGGAGACGGACCACATGGAACCCGAGGCAGCAATATCCCCTTGTAGACAAGTCGGCTGGAGGAAGGTGTATTGACTCTCGACGCAATTTGAGTGTTCCATCGTCATAAGGAAGCCCTAAACATTACAATTAACTATCATTTTTGCGTCGGATTCAAAAATCTAGACTCACAGGAGAGCGACCATAAGGTGCCCGAGGCAGCAATAGAACCTTGGAGACAAGTCGGCTGAATGCCGATGTATTGAATCTCGACGCAATTTGAGTCTTCTATCGTCATCAGGAGGCCCTGAATGTTACTATTCACTATCATTTTTGCGTCGGATTCGAAAATCTAGACTCACAGGAGAAGGATCATATGGTGCCCGAGACAGCAATATCCCTTGGAGGCAAGTCGGCTGGAGGCCGATGTATTGAATCTCGACGCAATTTGAGTGTCCCATCGTCATTAGGAGGCCCTAAACGTTACAATTAACTATCATTTTTGCGTCGGATTCGATAATCTAAACTCACAGGAGAACGACCATAAGGTGCCCGAGGCAGCAACAGACCCTTGGAGACAAGTCGCCTGGAGGCCGATGTATTGATTCTCGACGCAATTTGAGTGTCCCATCGTCATTAGGAGGCCCTGAACGTTACAATTAACTATCATTTTTGCGTCGGATTCGATAATCTAAACTCACAGGAGAACGACCATAAGGTGCCCGAGGCAGCAACAGACCCTTGGAGACAAGTCGGCTGGAGGCCGCTGTATTGAATCTCGACGCAATTTGAGTGTTCCATCGTCATTACAAGTGCCTGAACGTTACAATTAACTATCATTTTTGCGTCGGATTCCAAAATCTAGACTCACAGGAGAACGACCATAAGGTGCCCGAGGCAGCAATACACCCTTGGAGACAAGTCGGCTGGAGGCCGATGTATTGAATCTCGACGCAATTTGAGTGTTCCATCGTCATTAGGAGGCCCTAAACGTTACAATTAACTATCATTTTTGCGTCGGATTCGAAAATCTAGACTCACACGAGAACGACCATATGGTGCCCGAGGCAGCAATAGACCCTTGGAGACAAGTCGGCTGGAGGACGATGTATTGAATCTCGACGCAATTTGAGTGTTCCATCGGCATTAGGAGGCCCTGAACCTTACAATTAACTATCAGTTTCGCGTCGGATTCGAAAATCTAGACTCACGGGAGAACGACCATAAGGTGCCCGAGGCAGCAATAGACCCTTGGAGACAAGTCGGCTGGAGGACGATGTATTGAATCTCGACGCAATTTGAGTGTTCCATCGTCTTTAGGAGTCCCTGAACGTTACAATTAACTATCGTTTTTGCGTCGGATTCGAAAATCTACCCCCAGGAGAAGTTCATACGGTGCCCGAGGCAGCATTAGGCCCTTGGAGACAAGTAGGCTGGAGGACGATGTGTTGAATCTCGACGCAATTTGAGTGACCCATCGTCATTAGGAGGCCCTAAACGTTACAATTAACTATCATTTTTGCGTCGGATTCGATAATCTAAACCCACAGGAGCACGACCTTAAGGTGCCCGAGGCAGCAACAGACCCTTGGAGACAAGTCGGCTGGAAGCCGATGTATTGAATCTCGACGCTATTTGAGTGTTTCATCGTCATTAGGAGGCCCTAAACGTTACAATAAACTATCATTTTAGCGTCGGATTCGAAAATCTACTAACAGGAGGAGGATCACATGGTGCACGAGACTGCAATATCCCCTTGGATACAAGTCGGCTGGAGGTCGGTGTATTGAATCTCGATGCAATTTGAATCGTCTATCGTCATTAGGAGGCCCTAAACGTTACAATTAACTATCATTTTTGCGTCGGATTCAAAAATCTACTCACAGGAGAAGTTCATACGGTGCTCGAGGCAGCAACAGACCCTTGGAGACAAGTCGGCTGGAGGCGGATGTATTGAATCTCGACGCAATTTGAGTGTTCCATCGTCATTACAAGGCCCTGAACGTAACAATTAACTATCATTTTTGCGTCGGATTCGAAAATCTAGACTCACAGGAGGACGACCATAAGGTGCCCGAGGCAGCAATAGACCCTTGGAGACGAGTCGGCTGGAGACCGATGTATTGAATCTCGACGCAATTTGAGTCTTCTATCGTCATTAGGAAGCCCTAAACGTTACAATTAACTATCATTTTTGCGTCGGATTCAAAAATCTACTCACAGGAGAAGTTCATACGATGCTCGAGGCAGCAACAGACCCTTGGAGACAAGTCGGCTGGAGGCCGATGTATTGAATCTCGACGCAATTTGAGTGTTTCATCGGCATTACAAGGCCCTGAACGTTACAATTAACTATCATTTTTGCGTCGGATTCGATAATCTAGACTCACAGGAGAACGACCATAAGGTGCCCGAGGCAGCAATATACCCTTGGAGACAAGTCGGCTGGAGGCCGATGTATTGAATCTCGACGCAATTTGAGTGTTCCCTCGTCATTAGGAGGCCCTGAACGTTACAATTATCATTTTTGCGTCGATTTCGATAATCTAAAGTCACAGGAGAACGACCACAAGGTGCCCGAGGCAGCAATAGACCCTTGGAGACAAGTCGGCTGGAGGCCGACGTATTGAATCTCGACGCAATTTGAGTGTTCCATCGGCATTAGGAGGTTCTGAACGTTATAGTTAACTATCATTTTTGCGTCGGATTCGATAACCTAAACTCATAGGAGAACGACCATAAGGTGCCCGAGGCAGCAACAGACCCTTGGAGACAAGTCTGCTGGAGGCCGATGTATTGAATCTCGACGCAATTTGAGTGTTCCATCGGCATTAGGAGGCCCTGAACGTTACAGTTAACTATCATTTTAGCGTCGGATTCGAAAATCTAGACTCACAGGAGAACGACCATAAGGTGCCCGAGGCAGCAATTGACCCTTGGAGACAAGTCGGCTGGAGGACGATGTACTGAATCTCGACGCAATTTGAGTGTTCCATCGGCATTAGGAGGCCCTGAACCTTTCAATTAACTATCAGTTTCGCGTCGGATTCGAAAATCTAGACTCACAGGAGAGCGACCATAAGTCGCCCGAGGCAGCAACAGACCCTTGGAGACAACTCGGCTGGAGGCCGATGTATTGAATCTCGACGCAATTTGAGTGTTCCATCGTCATTACAAGTCCCTGAACGTTACAATTAACTATCATTTTTGCGTCGGATTCGAAAATCTAGACTCACAGGAGAACGACCATAAGGTGCCCGAGGCAGCAATAGACCCTTGGAGACAAGTCGGCTGGTGGTCGATGTATTGAATCTCGACGCAATTTGAGTGTTCCATCGCCAATAGGAGGCCCTGAACGTTACAATTAACTATGAGTTTTGCGTAGGATTCGAAAACGTAGAATCACCGGAAACGGACCATGTGGTGCCCGAGGCAGCGATATCCCCTTGGAGACAATCCGGCTGGAGGCCGATGTATTGAATCTCGACGATATTTGAGTGTTCCATCGTCATTAGAAGGCCCTGAATGTAACAATTAACTATCATGTTTGCGTCGGATTCGGAATTCTAGACTCACTGGAGAACGACCATAAGGTGCCCGTGGCAGCAATAGACCCTTGGAGACAAGTCGGCTGGAGGACGATGTATTGAATCTCGACGCAATTTGAGAGTTCCATTGTCATTAGGAGGCCCTGAACGTTACAATTAACTGTCATTTTTGCGTCGGATTCGAAAATCTAGACCTACAAGAGAACGACCATAAAGTGCCCGAGGCAGTATTAGACCCTTGGAGACAAGTCGGCTGGAGGACGATGTATTGAATCTCGACGCCATTTGAGTGTCCCATCGTCATTAGGAGGCCCTAAACGTTACAATTAACTATCATTTTTGCGTCGGATTCGATAATCTAAACTCACAGGAGAACGACCATAAGGTGCCCGAGGCAGCAACAGACCCTTGGAGACAAGTCGCCTGGAGGCCGATGTATTGAATCTCGACGCAATTTGAGTGTTCCATCGTCATTACAAGTCCCTGAACGTTACAATTAACTATCATTTTTGCGTCGGATTCGAAAATCTAGACTCACAGGAGAACGACCATAAGGTGCCCGAGGCAGCAATAGACCCTTGGAGACAAGTCGGCTGGAGGTCGATGTATTGAATCTCGACGCAATTTGAGTGTTCCATCGCCAATAGGAGCCCTGAACGTAACAATTAACTATGAGTTTTGCGTCGGATTCGAAAACGTAGAATCACCGGAAACGGACCATGTGGTGCCCGAGGCAGCGATATCCCCTTGGAGACAAGTCGCCTGGAGGCCGATGTATTGAATGTCGACGATATTTGAGTGTTCCATCGTCATTAGAAGGCCCTGAACGAAACAATTAACTATGATTTTTGCGTCGGATTCGAAATTCTAGACTCACAGGAGAACGACCATAAGGTGCCCGTGGCAGCAATACACCCTTGGAGACAAGTCGGCTGGAGGACGATGTATTGAATCTCGACGCAATTTGAGAGTTCCATTGTCATTAGGAGTCCCTGAACGTTACAATTAACTGTCATTTTTGCGTCGGATTCGAAAATCTAGACTTACAAGAGAACGACCATAAGGTGCCCGAGGCAGTATTAGACACTTGGAGACAAGTCGGCTGGAGGACGATGTATTGAATCTCGACGCCATTTGAGTGTCCCATCGTCATTAGGAGGCCCTAAACTTTACAATTAACTATCATTTTTGCGTCGGATTCGATAATCTAAACTCACAGAAGAACGACCATAAGGTGCCCGAGGCAGCAACAGACCCTTGGAGACAAGTCGGCTGGAGGCCGATGGATTGAATCTCGACGCAATTTGAGTGTTCCATCGTCATTACAAGGCCCTGAACGTTACAATTAACTATCATTTTTGCGTCGGATTCGAAAATCTAGACTCACAGGAGAACGACCATAAGGTGCCCGAGGCAGCAATAGACCCTTGGAGACAAGTCGGCTGGAGGCCGATGTATTGAATCTCGACGCAATTTGAGTGTTCCATCGGCATTAGGAGGCCCTGAACGTTACAATTAACAATCATCTTTGCGTCGGATTCGAAAATCTCGACTCACAGGAGAAGGATCATATTGTGCCCGAGACTGCAATATCCCCTTGGATACAAGTCGACTGGAGGTCGATGTATTGACTCTCGACGCAATTTGAGTGTTCCATCGTCTTTAGGAGTTCTTGAACGTTACAATTAACTATCATTTATCCGTCGGATTCGAAAATCTAGACTCACAGGAGAACGACTATAAGGTGCCCGAGGCAGCAATAGACCCTTGGAGACAAGTCGGCTGGAAACCGATGTATTGATTCTTGACGCAATTTGAGTGTTCCATCGTCATTAGGAGGCCCTGAACGTTACAATTAACTATGAGTTTTGCGTCGTATTCGAAAATCTAGACTCACAGGTGAACGACCATAAGGTGCCCGAGGCAGCAATAGACCCTTGGAGACAAGTCGGCTGGAGGCCGATGTATTGAATCTCGACGCAATTTGAGTGTTCCATCGTCATTAGGAGGCCCTAAACGTTACAATTAACTATCATTTTTGCGTCGGATTCGATAATCTAAACTCACGGGAGAACGACCATAAGGTGCCCGAGGCAGCAACAGACCCTTGGAGACAAGTCGGCTGGAGGCCGATGTATTGAATCTCGACGCAATTTGAGTGTTCCATCGTCATTACAAGGTCCTAAACGTTACAAGTAACTATCATTTTTGCGTCGGATTCGAAAATCTAGACTCACAGGAGAAAGATCATATGGTGCCCGAGACAGCAATATCCCCTTAGAGACAAGTCCGCTGGAGGCCGATGTATTGAATCTCGACGCAATTTGAGTGTTCCATCGTCATTAGGAGGCCCTGAACCTTACAATTAACTATCAGTTTCGCCTCGGATTCGAAAATCTAGACTCACAGGAGACGGAGCACATGGAGCTCGAGGCAGCAATATCCCCTTGTGGTCAAGTCGGCTGGAGGAAGGTGTATTGACTCTCGTCGCGATTTGAGTGTTCCGTCGTCATTAGGAGGACCTAAACGTTTCAATTAACAATCGGTTTCGCGTCGGATTCGAAAATCTAGAATCACAGGAGAACGACCATAAGGTGCCCGAGGCAGCAATTGATACTTGGAGACAAGAGGACGATGTATTGAATCTCGACGCAATTTGAGTGTTCCATCGTCATTAGGCGGCCCTAAACGTTACAATTAACTATCATTTTTGCGTCGGATTCGAAAATCTAGACTCACAGGAGAACGACCATAAGGTGCCCGAGGCAGCAATAGACCCTTGGAGACAAGTCGGCTGGAGGACGATTTATTGAATCTCGACGCAATTTGAGTGTTCCATCGGCATTAGGAGGCCCTGAACCTTTCAATTAACTATCAGTTTCGCGTCGGATTCGAAAATCTAGACTCAGAGGAGAGCGACCATAAGGTGCCCGAGGCAGCAATAGAACCTTGGAGACAAGTCGGCTGGAGACCGATGTATTAAATCTCGACGCAATTTGAGTGTCCCATCGTCATTAGGAGGCCCTGAACGTTACAATTAATTATCATTTTTGCGTCGGATTCGATAATCTAAACTCACAGGAGAACGACCATAAGGTGCCCGAGGCAGCAACAGACCCTTGGAGACAAGGCGGCTGGAGGCCGATGTATTGAATCTCGACGCAATTTGAGTGTTGCATCGTCATTACAAGTCCCTGAACGTTACAATTAACTATCATTTTTGCGTCGGATTCGAAAATCTAGACTCACAGGAGAACGACCATAAGGTGCCCGAGGCAGCAATAGACCCTTGGAGACAAGTCGGCTGGAGGTCGATGTATTGAATCTCGACGCAATTTGAGTGTTCCATCGCCAATAGGAGGCCCTGAACGTTACAATTAACTATGAGTTTTGCGTCGGATTCGAAAACGTATCATCACCGGAAACGGACCACGTGGTGCCCGAGGCAGCGATATCCCCTTGGAGACAAGTCGGCTGGAGGTCGATGTATTGAATCTCGACGATATTTGAGTGTTCCATCGGCATTAGGAGGCCCTGAACGTTACAATTAACAATCATCTTTGCGTCGGATTCGAAAATCTCGACTCACAGGAGAAGGATCATATTGTGCCCGAGACTGCAATATCCCCTTGGATAGAAGTCGACTGGAGGTCGATGTATTGACTCTCGACGCAATTTGAGTGTTCCATCGTCTTTAGGAGTCCCTGAACGTTACAATTAACTATCATTTATGCGTCGGATTCGAAAATCTAGACTCACAGGAGAACGACCATAAGGTGCCCGAGGCAGCAATAGACCCTTGGAGACAAGTCGGCTGGAGGCCGATGTCTTGAATCTCGACGCAATTTGAGTGTTCCATCGTTATTAGGAGGCCCTAAACGTTACAATTAACTATCATTTTTGCGTCGGATTCGAGAATCTAGACTCACAGGAGAAAGATCATATGGTGCCCGAGACAGCAATATCCCCTTAGAGACAAGTCCGCTGGAGGCCGATGTATTGAATCTCGACGCAATTTGAGTGTTCCATCGTCATTAGGAGTCCCTGAACCTTGCAATTAACTATCAGTTTCGCGTCGGATTCGAAAATCTAGACTCACAGGAGACGGAGCACATGGAGCCCGAGGCAGCAATATCCCCTTGTAGTCAAGTCGGCTGGAGGAAGGTGTATTGAGTCTCGACGCAATTTGAGTGTTCCATCGTCATTAGGAGGCCCTCAACGTTACAATTAACAATCGGTTTCGCGTCGGATTCGAAAATCTAGAATCACAGGAGAACGACCATAAGGTGCCCGAGGCAGCAATAGACCCTTGGAGACAAGTCGGCTGGAGGACGATTTATTGAATCTCGACGCAATTTGAGTGTTCCATCGGCATTAGGAGGCCCTGAACCTTTCAATTAACTATCAGTTTCGCGTCGGATTCGAAAATCTAGACTCAGAGGAGGGCGACCATAAGGTGCCCGAGGCAGCAATAGAACCTTGGAGACAAGTCGGCTGAATGCAGATGTATTGAATCTCGACGCAATTTGAGTCTTCTAACGTCATTAGGAGTCCCTGAACGTTACTATTCACTATCATTTTTGCGTCGGATTCGAAAATCTAGACTCACAGGAGAAGAATCATATGGTGCCCGAGACAGCAATATCCCCTTGGAGACAAGTCGGCTGGAGGCCGATGTATTGAATCTCGTCGCAATTTGAGTGTCCCATCGTCATTAGGAGGCCCTGAACGTTACAATTAACTATCATTTTTGCGTCGGATTCGATAATCTAAACTCACAGGAGAACGACCATAAGGTGCCCGAGGCAGCAACAGACCCTTGGAGACAAGTCGGCTGGAAGCCGATGTATTGAATCTCGACGCAATTTGAGTGTCCCGTCGTCATTAGGAGGCCCTGAACGTTTCAATTAACTATCATTTTTGCGTCGGATTCGATAATCTAAACTCACAGGAGAACGACCATAAGGTGCCCGAGGCAGCAAAAGACCCTTGGAGACAAGTCGGCTGGAGGCCGATGTATTGAATCTCGACGCAATTTGAGTGTTCCATCGCCAATATCAGGCCCTGAACGTTACAATTAACTATGAGTTTTGCGACGGATTCGAAAACGTAGAATCACTGGAAACGGACCATGTGGTGCCCGAGGCAGCGATATCCCCTTGGAGACAATTCGGCTGGAGGCCGATGTATTGAATCTCGACGATATTTGAGTGTTCCATCGTCATTAGAAGGCCCTGAACGTTACAATTAACTATCATTTTTGCGTCGGATTCGAAAATCTAGACTCACAGGAGAACGACCATAAGGTGCCCGAGGCAGCAATAGACCCTTGGAGACAAGTCGGCTGGAGGCCGATGTATTGAATCTCGGCGCAATTTGAGTGTTCCATCGGCATTAGGAGGCCCTGAACGTTACAATTAACTATCATTTTTGCGTCGGATTCGAAAATCTAGACTCACAGGAGAACGACCATAAGGCGCCCGTGGCAGCAATAGACCCTTGGAGACAAGTCGGCTGGAGGACAATGTATTGAATCTCGACGCAATTTGAGAGTTCCATTGTCATTAGGAGGCCCTGAACGTTACAATTAACTATCATTTTTGCGTCGGATTCGAAAATCTAGACTTACAAGAGAACGACCATAAGGTCCCCGATGCAGCATTAGACCCTTGGAGACAAGTCGGCTGGAGGACGATGTATTGAATCTCGACGCCATTTGAGTGTCCCATCGTCATTAGGAGGCCCTAAACGTTACAATTAACTATCATTTTTGCGTCGGATTCGATAATCTAGACTCACAGGAGAACGACCATAAGGTGCCCGAGGCAGCAATAGACCCTTGGAGGCAAGTCGGCTGGAGGCCGATGTATTGAATCTCGACGCAATTTGAATGTTCCATCGTCATTAGGAGGCCCTAAACGTTACAATTAACTATCATTTTTGCGTCGGATTCGATAATCTAAACTCACGGGAGAACGACCATAAGGTGCCCGAGGCAGCAACAGACCCTTGGAGACAAGTCAGCTGGAGGCCGATGTATTGAATCTCGACGCAATTTAAGTGTTTCATCGTCATTACAAGGCCCTGAACGTTACAATTAACTATCATTTTTGCGTCGGATTCGAAAATCTAGACTCACAGGAGAACGACCATAAGGTGCCCGAGGCAGCAATAGACCCTTGGAGACAAGTCGGCTGGAGGTCGATGTTGAATCTCGACGCAATTTGAGTGTTCCATCGCCAATAGGAGGCCCTGAACGTTACAAGTATCTATGAGTTTTGCGTCGGATTCGAAAACGTAGAATCACTGGAGACGGACCATGTGGTGCCCGAGACAGCGATATCCCCTTGGAGACAAGTCGGCTGGAGGCCGACGCAATTTGAGTGTTCCATCGTCATTAGAAGGCCCTGAACGTTACAATTAACTATCATTTTTGCGTCGGATTCGAAAATCTAGACTCACAGCAGAACGATCACAAGGTGCCCGAGGCAGCTATTGACCCTTGGAGACAAGTTGGTTGGAGGACGATGTATTGGATCGCGACGCAAAATGAGTGTCCCATCGTCATTAGGAGGCCCTGAACGTTACAATTAACTATCATTTTTGCGTCGGAATCGAAAATCTAGACTCAAAGGAGAACGACCATAAGGTGCCCGAGGCACCAATAGACCCTTGGAGACAAGTCGGCTGGAGGTCGATTTATTGAATCTCGACGCAATTTGAGTGTTCCATCGCCAATAGGAGGCCCTGAACGTTACAATTAACAATGAGTTTTGCGACGGATTCGAAAACGTAGAATCACTGGAAACGGACCATGTGGTGCCCGAGGCAGCGATATCCCCTTGGAGACAAGTCGGCTGGAGGCCGATGTATTTAATCTCGACGATATTTGAGTGTTCCATCGTCATTAGAAGGCCCTGAACGTTACAATTAACTATCATTTTTGCGTCGGATTCGAAAATCTAGACTCACAGGAGAACGACCATAAGGTGCCCGTGGCAGCAATAGACCCTTGGAGACAAGTCGGCTGGAGGACGATGTATTGAATCTCGACGCAATTTGAGAGTTCCATTGTCATTAGGAGGCCCTGAACGTTACAATTAACTATCATTTTTGCGTCGGATTCGAAAATCTAGACTTACAAGAGATCGACCATAAGGTGCCCGAGGCAGCATTAGACCCTTGGAGACAAGTCGGCTGGAGGACGATGTATTGAATCTCGACGCCATTTGAGTGTCCCATCGTCATTAGGTGGCCCTAAACGTTACAATTAAGTATCATTTTTGCGTCGGATTCGATAATCGAAACTCACAGAAGAACGACCATAAGGTGCCCGAGGCAGCAATAGACCCTTGGAGACAAGTCGGCTGGAGGCGGATGTATTGAATCTCGACGCAATTTGAGTGTTCCATCGTCATTAGGAGGCCCTAAACGTTACAATTAACTATCATTTTTGCGTCGGATTCGATAATCTAAACTCACGGGAGAACGACCATAAGGTGCCCGAGGCAGCAACAGACCCTTGGAGACAAGTCGGCTGGAGGCCGATGTATTGAATCTCGACGCAATTTAAGTGTTCCATCGTCATTACAAGGCCCTGAACGTTACAATTAACTATCATTTTTGCGTTGGATTCGAAAATCTAGACTCACAGGAGAACGACCATAAGGTGCCCGAGGCAGCAATAGACCCTTGGAGACAAGTCGGCTGGAGGTCGATGTATTGAATCTCGATGCAATTTGAGTGTTCCATCGCCAATAGGAGGCCCTGAACGTTACAATTATCTATGAGTTTTGCGTCGGATTCGAAAACGTAGAATCACCGGAGACGGACCATGTGGTGCCCGAGACAGCGATATCCCCTTGGAGAGAAGTCGGCTGGAGGCCGACGCAATTTGAGTGTTCCATCGTCATTAGAAGGCCCTGAACGTTACAATTAACTATCATTTTTGGGTCGGATTCGAAAATCTAGACTCACAGCAGAACGATCACAAGGTCCCCGAGGCAGCTATTGACCCTTGGAGACAGGTCGGTTGGAGGACGATGTATTGGATCGCGACGCAAAATGAGTGTCCCATCGTCATTAGGAGGCCCTGAACGTTACAATTAACTATCATTTTTGCGTCGGATTCGAAAATCTAGACTCACAGGAGAACGACCATAAGGTGCCCGAGGCAGCAATAGACCCTTGGAGACAAGTCGGCTGGAGGCCGATGTATTGAATCTCGGCGCAATTTGAGTGTTCCATCGGCATTAGGAGGCTCTGAACGTTACAATTAACTATTATTTTTGCGTCGGATTCGACAATCTAAACTCACAGGAGAACGACCATAAGGTGCCCGAGGCAGCAATAGACCCTTGGAGACAAGTCGGCTGGAGGCCGATGTATTGAATCTCGACGCAATTTGAGTGTTCCATCGGCATTAGGAGGCCCTGAACGTTGCAGTTAACTATTATTTTAGCGTCGGATTCGAAAATCTACTAACAGGAGAACGACCATAAGGTGCCCGAGGCAGCAATAGACGTTTGGAGACAAGTCGGCTGGAGGTCGATGTATTGAATCTCGACGCAATTTGAGTGTTCCATCGCCAATAGGAGGCCCTGAACGTTACAATTAACTATGAGTTTTGCGTCGCATTCGAAAATGTAGAAACACCGGAGACGGTCCATGTGGTGCCCGAGGCAGCGATATCCCCTTGGAGACAATTCGGCTGGAGGCCGATGTATTGAATCTCGACGCAATTTGAGTGTTCTACATCTACATCTACATCTATACTCCGCGAGCCACCTTACGGTGTGTGGCGGAGGGTACTTATTGTACCACTATCTGATCCCCCCTTCCCTGTTCCATTCACGAATTGTGCGTGGGAAGAACGACTGCTTGTAAGTCTCCGTATTTGCTCTAATTTCTCGAATCTTTTCGTTGTGATCATTACGCGAGATATATGTGGGCGGTAGTAATATGTTGCCCATCTCTTCCCGGAATGTGCTCTCTCGTAATTTCGATAATAAACCTCTCCGTATTGCGTAACGCCTTTCTTGAAGTGTCCGCCACTGGAGCTTGTTCAGCATCTCCGTAACGCTCTCGCGCTGACTAAATGTCCCCATGACGAATCGCGCTGCTTTTCGCTGGATCATGTCTATCTCTTCTATTAATCCAACCTGGTAAGGGTCCCATACTGATGAGCAATACTCAAGAATCGGACGAACAAGCGTTTTCTAAGCTACTTCTTTCGTCGATGAGTCACATTTTCTTAGAATTCTTCCTATGAATCTCAACCTGGCGCCTGCTTTTCCCACTATTTGTTTTATGTGATCATTCCACTTCAGATCGCTCCGGATAGTAACTCCTAAGTATTTTACGGTCGTTACCGCTTCCAATGATTTACCACCTATGGCATAATCGTACTGGAATGGATTTCTGCCCCTATGTATGCGCATTATATTACATTTATCTACGTTTAGGGAAAGCTGCCAGCTGTCGCACCATGCATTAATCCTCTGCAGGTCCTCCTGGAGTACGCACGAGTCTTCTGATGTTGCTACTTTCTTGTAGACAACCGCGTCATCTGCAAATAGCCTCACGGAGCTACCGATGTTGTCAACTAAGTCATTTATGTATATTGTAAACAATAAAGGTCCTATCACGCTTCCCTGCGGTACTCCCGAAATTACCTCTACATCTGCAGATTTTGAACCGTTAAGAATGACATGTTGTGTTCTTTCTTCTAGGAAATCCTGAATCCAATCACAAACCTGGTCCGATATTCCGTAAGCTCGTATTTTTTTCACTAAACGTAAGTGCGGAACCGTATCAAATGCCTTCCTGAAGTCCAGGAATACGGCATCAATCTGCTTGCCAGTGTCTACGGCACTGTGAATTTCTTGGGCAAATAGGGCGAGCTGAGTTTCACATGATCTCTGTTTGCGGAATCCATGTTGGTTATGATGAAGGAGATTTGTATTATCTAAGAACGTCATAATACGAGAACACAAAACATGTTCCATTATTCTACAACAGATTGACGTAAGCGAAATAGGCCTATAATTATTCGCATCTGATTTATGACCCTTCTTGAAAATGGGAACGACCTGCGCTTTCTTCCAGTCGCTAGGTACTTTACGTTCTTCCAGCGATCTACGATAAATTGCTGATAGAAAGGGGGCAAGTTCTTTAGCATAATCACTGTAGAATCTTAAGGGTATCTCGTCTGGTCCGGATGCTTTTCCGCTACTAAGTGATAGCAGTTGTTTTTCAATTCCGATATCGTTTATTTCAATATTTTCCATTTTGGCGTCCGTGCGACGGCTGAAGTCAGGGACCGTGTTACGATTTTCCGCAGTGAAACAGTTTCGTAACACTGAATTCAGTATATCTGCCTTTCTTCGGTCGTCCTCTGTTTCGGTGCCATCGTGGTCAACGAGTGACTGAATAGGGGATTTAGATCCGCTTACCGATTTTACATATGACCAAAACTTTTTAGGGTTCTTGTTTAGATTGTTTGCCAATGTTTTATGTTCGAATTCGTTGAATGCTTCTCTCATTGCTCTCTTTACGCTCTTTTTCGCTTCGTTCAGCTTTTCCTTATCAGCTATGATTCGACTACTCTTAAACCTATGATGAAGCTTTCTTTGTTTCCGTAGTACCTTTCGTACATGATTGTTATACCACGGTGGATCTTTCCCCTCGCTTTGGACCTTAGTCGGTACGAACTTATCTAAGGCGTACTGGACGATGTTTCTGAATTTTTTCCATTTTTGTTCCACATCCTCTTCCTCAGAAATGAACGTTTGATGGTGGTCACTCAGATATTCTGCGATTTGTGCCCTATCACTCTTGTTAAGCAAATATATTTTCCTTCCTTTCTTGGCATTTCTTATTACACTTGTAGTCATTGATGCAACCACTGACTTATGATCACTGATACCCTTTTCTACATTCACGGAGTCGAAAAGTTCCGGTCTATTTGTTGCTATGAGGTCTAAAACGTTAGCTTCACGAGTTGGTTCTCTAACTATCTGCTCGAAGTAATTCTCGGACAAGGCAGTCAGGATAATGTCACAAGAGTCTCTGTCCCTGGCTCCAGTTCTGATTGTGTGACTATCCCATTCTATACCTGGTAGATTGAAGTCTCCCCCTATTACAATAGTATGATCACGAAACTTCTTCACGACGTTCTGCAGGTTCTCTCTGAGGCGCTCAACTACTACGGTTGCTGATGCAGGTGGTCTATAGAAGCATCCGACTATCATATCTGACCCACCTTTGATACTTAACTTAACCCAGATTATTTCACATTCGCATTCGCTAATAACTTCACTGGATATTATTGAATTCTTTACTGCTATAAATACTCCTCCACCATTGGCGTTTATCCAATCCTTGCGGTATATATTCCATTCTGTGTCTAGGATTTCGTTACTGTTCACTTCCGGTTTTAACCAACTTTCCGTTCCTAATACTATATGCGCACTATTTCCTTCAATAAGAGATACTAATTCAGGAACCTTGCCCTGGATACTCCTGCAGTTTACCAATATTACGTTAACTTTTCCTGTTTTTGGTCTCTGAGGACGGACGTTCTTTATCAACGATGATAATGTCCTCTCTGGTAAGCCGTCAGTGTCATTAGAAGGCCCTGAACGTTACAATTAACTATCATTTTTGCGTCGGATTCGAAAATCTAGACTCACAGGAGAACGACCATAAGGTGCCCGAGACAGGAATATCCCCTTGGAGACAAGTCGGCTGGAGGCCGATGTATTGAATCTCGACGCAATTTGAGTGCTCCATCGGCATTAGGAGGCCCTGACCGTTACAATTAACTATCATTTTTGCGTCGGATTCGAAAATCTAGACTCACAGGAGAACGACCATAAGGTGCCCGAGGCAGCAATAGACCCTTGGAGACAAGTCGGCTGGAGGTCGATGTATTGAATCTCGACGCAATTTGAGTGTTCCATCGCCAATAGGTGGCCCTGAACGTTACAATTAACTATGAGTTTTGCGTCAGATTCGAAAACGTAGAATCACCGGAGACGGACCATGTGGTGCCCGAGGCAGCGATATCCCCTTGGAGACAAGTCGGCTGGAGGCCGATGTATTGAATCTCGACGCAATTTGAGTGTTCCATCGTCATTACAAGGCCCTGAACGTTACAATTAACTATCATTTTTGCGTCGGATTCGAAAATCTAGACTCACAGGAGAACGACCATAAGGTGCCCGAGGCAGCAATAGACCCTTGGAGACAAGTCGGCTGGAGGCCGATGTATTGAATCTCGACGCAATTTGAGTGTTCCATCGGCATTAGGAGGCCCTGAACGTTACAATTAACTATCATTTTTGCGTCGGATTCGATAATCTAAACTGACAGGAGAACGACCATAAGGTGCCCGAGGCAGCAATAGACCCTTGGAGACAAGTCGGCTGGAGGTCGATGTATTGAATCTCGACGCAATTTGAGTGTTCCATCGCCAATAGGTGGCCCTGAACGTTACAATTAACTATGAGTTTTGCGTCAGATTCGAAAACGTAGAATCACCGGAGACGGACCATGTGGTGCCCGAGGCAGCGATATCCCCTTGGAGACAAGTCGGCTGGAGGCCGATGTATTGAATCTCGACGCAATTTGAGTGTTCCATCGTCATTACAAGGCCCTGAACGTTACAATTAACTATCATTTTTGCGTCGGATTCGAAAATCTAGACTCACAGGAGAACGACCATAAGGTGCCCGAGGCAGCAATAGACCCTTGGAGACAAGTCGGCTGGAGGTCGATGTATTGAATCTCGACGCAATTTGAGTGTTCCATCGTCTTTAGGAGTCCCTGAACGTTACAATTAACTATCATTTATGCGTCGGATTCGAAAATCTAGACTCACAGGAGAACGACCATAAGGTGCCCGAGGCAGCAATAGACCCTTGGAGACAAGTCGGCTGGAGGCCGATGTCTTGAATCTCGACGCAATTTGAGTGTTCCATCGTTATTAGGAGGCCCTAAACGTTACAATTAACTATCATTTTTGCGTCGGATTCGAGAATCTAGACTCACAGGAGAAAGATCATATGGTGCCCGAGACAGCAATATCCCCTTAGAGACAAGTCCGCTGGAGGCCGATGTATTGAATCTCGACGCAATTTGAGTGTTCCATCGTCATTAGGAGTCCCTGAACCTTGCAATTAACTATCAGTTTCGCGTCGGATTCGAAAATCTAGACTCACAGGAGACGGAGCACATGGAGCCCGAGGCAGCAATATCCCCTTGTAGTCAAGTCGGCTGGAGGAAGGTGTATTGAGTCTCGACGCAATTTGAGTGTTCCATCGTCATTAGGAGGCCCTCAACGTTACAATTAACAATCGGTTTCGCGTCGGATTCGAAAATCTAGAATCACAGGAGAACGACCATAAGGTGCCCGAGGCAGCAATAGAACCTTGGAGACAAGTCGGCTGAATGCAGATGTATTGAATCTCGACGCAATTTGAGTCTTCTAACGTCATTAGGAGTCCCTGAACGTTACTATTCACTATCATTTTTGCGTCGGATTCGAAAATCTAGACTCACAGGAGAAGAATCATATGGTGCCCGAGACAGCAATATCCCCTTGGAGACAAGTCGGCTGGAGGCCGATGTATTGAATCTCGTCGCAATTTGAGTGTCCCATCGTCATTAGGAGGCCCTGAACGTTACAATTAACTATCATTTTTGCGTCGGATTCGATAATCTAAACTCACAGGAGAACGACCATAAGGTGCCCGAGGCAGCAAAAGACCCTTGGAGACAAGTCGGCTGGAGGCCGATGTATTGAATCTCGACGCAATTTGAGTGTTCCATCGCCAATAGGTGGCCCTGAACGTTACAATTAACTATGAGTTTTGCGTCAGATTCGAAAACGTAGAATCACCGGAGACGGACCATGTGGTGCCCGAGGCAGCGATATCCCCTTGGAGACAAGTCGGCTGGAGGCCGATGTATTGAATCTCGACGCAATTTGAGTGTTCCATCGTCATTACAAGGCCCTGAACGTTACAATTAACTATCATTTTTGCGTCGGATTCGAAAATCTAGACTCACAGGAGAACGACCATAAGGTGCCCGAGGCAGCAATAGACCCTTGGAGACAAGTCGGCTGGAGGCCGATGTATTGAATCTCGACGCAATTTGAGTGTTCCATCGGCATTAGGAGGCCCTGAACGTTACAATTAACTATCATTTTTGCGTCGGATTCGATAATCTAAACTGACAGGAGAACGACCATAAGGTGCCCGAGGCAGCAATAGACCCTTGGAGACAAGTCGGCTGGAGGTCGATGTATTGAATCTCGACGCAATTTGAGTGTTCCATCGCCAATAGGTGGCCCTGAACGTTACAATTAACTATGAGTTTTGCGTCAGATTCGAAAACGTAGAATCACCGGAGACGGACCATGTGGTGCCCGAGGCAGCGATATCCCCTTGGAGACAAGTCGGCTGGAGGCCGATGTATTGAATCTCGACGCAATTTGAGTGTTCCATCGTCATTACAAGGCCCTGAACGTTACAATTAACTATCATTTTTGCGTCGGATTCGAAAATCTAGACTCACAGGAGAACGACCATAAGGTGCCCGAGGCAGCAATAGACCCTTGGAGACAAGTCGGCTGGAGGTCGATGTATTGAATCTCGACGCAATTTGAGTGTTCCATCGTCTTTAGGAGTCCCTGAACGTTACAATTAACTATCATTTATGCGTCGGATTCGAAAATCTAGACTCACAGGAGAACGACCATAAGGTGCCCGAGGCAGCAATAGACCCTTGGAGACAAGTCGGCTGGAGGACGATTTATTGAATCTCGACGCAATTTGAGTGTTCCATCGGCATTAGGAGGCCCTGAACCTTTCAATTAACTATCAGTTTCGCGTCGGATTCGAAAATCTAGACTCAGAGGAGGGCGACCATAAGGTGCCCGAGGCAGCAATAGAACCTTGGAGACAAGTCGGCTGAATGCAGATGTATTGAATCTCGACGCAATTTGAGTCTTCTAACGTCATTAGGAGTCCCTGAACGTTACTATTCACTATCATTTTTGCGTCGGATTCGAAAATCTAGACTCACAGGAGAAGAATCATATGGTGCCCGAGACAGCAATATCCCCTTGGAGACAAGTCGGCTGGAGGCCGATGTATTGAATCTCGTCGCAATTTGAGTGTCCCATCGTCATTAGGAGGCCCTGAACGTTACAATTAACTATCATTTTTGCATCGGATTCGATAATCTAAACTCACAGGAGAACGACCATAAGGTGCCCGAGGCAGCAACAGACCCTTGGAGACAAGTCGGCTGGAAGCCGATGTATTGAATCTCGACGCAATTTGAGTGTCCCGTCGTCATTAGGAGGCCCTGAACGTTTCAATTAACTATCATTTTTGCGTCGGATTCGATAATCTAAACTCACAGGAGAACGACCATAAGGTGCCCGAGGCAGCAAAAGACCCTTGGAGACAAGTCGGCTGGAGGCCGATGTATTGAATCTCGACGCAATTTGAGTGTTCCATCGTCATTACAAGGCCCTGAACGCTACAATTAACTATCATTTTTGCGTCGGATTCGAAAATCTAGACTCAAAGGATAACGACCATAAGGTGCCCGAGGTAGCAATAGACCCTTGGAGACAAGTCGGCTGGAGGTCGATGTATTGAAACTCGACGCAATTTGAGTGTTCCATCGCCAATATCAGGCCCTGAACGTTACAATTAACTATGAGTTTTGCGACGGATTCGAAAACGTAGAATCACTGGAAACGGACCATGTGGTGCCCGAGGCAGCGATATCCCCTTGGAGACAATTCGGCTGGAGGCCGATGTATTGAATCTCGACGATATTTGAGTGTTCCATCGTCATTAGAAGGCCCTGAACGTTACAATTAACTATCATTTTTGCGTCGGATTCGAAAATCTAGACTCACAGGAGAACGACCATAAGGCGCCCGTGGCAGCAATAGACCCTTGGAGACAAGTCGGCTGGAGGACGATGTATTGAATCTCGACGCAATTTGAGAGTTCCATTGTCATTAGGAGGCCCTGAACGTTACAATTAACTATCATTTTTGCGTCGGATTCGAAAATCTAGACTTACAAGAGAACGACCATAAGGTCCCCGATGCAGCATTAGACCCTTGGAGACAAGTCGGCTGGAGGACGATGTATTGAATCTCGACGCCATTTGAGTGTCCCATCGTCATTAGGAGGCCCTAAACGTTACAATTAACTATCATTTTTGCGTCGGATTCGATAATCTAGACTCACAGGAGAACGACCATAAGGTGCCCGAGGCAGCAATAGACCCTTGGAGGCAAGTCGGCTGGAGGCCGATGTATTGAATCTCGACGCAATTTGAATGTTCCATCGTCATTAGGAGGCCCTAAACGTTACAATTAACTATCATTTCTGCGTCGGATTCGATAATCTAAACTCACGGGAGAACGACCATAAGGTGCCCGAGGCAGCAACAGACCCTTGGAGACAAGTCAGCTGGAGGCCGATGTATTGAATCTCGACGCAATTTAAGTGTTTCATCGTCATTACAAGGCCCTGAACGTTACAATTAACTATCATTTTTGCGTCGGATTCGAAAATCTAGACTCACAGGAGAACGACCATAAGGTGCCCGAGGCAGCAATAGACCCTTGGAGACAAGTCGGCTGGAGGTCGATGTTGAATCTCGACGCAATTTGAGTGTTCCATCGCCAATAGGAGGCCCTGAACGTTACAAGTATCTATGAGTTTTGCGTCGGATTCGAAAACGTAGAATCACTGGAGACGGACCATGTGGTGCCCGAGACAGCGATATCCCCTTGGAGACAAGTCGGCTGGAGGCCGACGCAATTTGAGTGTTCCATCGTCATTAGAAGGCCCTGAACGTTACAATTAACTATCATTTTTGCGTCGGATTCGAAAATCTAGACTCACAGCAGAACGATCACAAGGTGCCCGAGGCAGCTATTGACCCTTGGAGACAAGTTGGTTGGAGGACGATGTATTGGATCGCGACGCAAAATGAGTGTCCCATCGTCATTAGGAGGCCCTGAACGTTACAATTAACTATCATTTTTGCGTCGGAATCGAAAATCTAGACTCAAAGGAGAACGACCATAAGGTGCCCGAGGCACCAATAGACCCTTGGAGACAAGTCGGCTGGAGGTCGATTTATTGAATCTCGACGCAATTTGAGTGTTCCATCGCCAATAGGAGGCCCTGAACGTTACAATTAACTATGAGTTTTGCGACGGATTCGAAAACGTAGAATCACTGGAAACGGACCATGTGGTGCCCGAGGCAGCGATATCCCCTTGGAGACAAGTCGGCTGGAGGCCGATGTATTTAATCTCGACGATATTTGAGTGTTCCATCGTCATTAGAAGGCCCTGAACGTTACAATTAACTATCATTTTTGCGTCGGATTCGAAAATCTAGACTCACAGGAGAACGACCATAAGGTGCCCGTGGCAGCAATAGACCCTTGGAGACAAGTCGGCTGGAGGACGATGTATTGAATCTCGACGCAATTTGAGAGTTCCATTGTCATTAGGAGGCCCTGAACGTTACAATTAACTATCATTTTTGCGTCGGATTCGAAAATCTAGACTTACAAGAGATCGACCATAAGGTGCCCGAGGCAGCATTAGACCCTTGGAGACAAGTCGGCTGGAGGACGATGTATTGAATCTCGACGCCATTTGAGTGTCCCATCGTCATTAGGTGGCCCTAAACGTTACAATTAAGTATCATTTTTGCGTCGGATTCGATAATCGAAACTCACAGAAGAACGACCATAAGGTGCCCGAGGCAGCAATAGACCCTTGGAGACAAGTCGGCTGGAGGCGGATGTATTGAATCTCGACGCAATTTGAGTGTTCCATCGTCATTAGGAGGCCCTAAACGTTACAATTAACTATCATTTTTGCGTCGGATTCGATAATCTAAACTCACGGGAGAACGACCATAAGGTGCCCGAGGCAGCAACAGACCCTTGGAGACAAGTCGGCTGGAGGCCGATGTATTGAATCTCGACGCAATTTAAGTGTTCCATCGTCATTACAAGGCCCTGAACGTTACAATTAACTATCATTTTTGCGTCGGATTCGAAAATCTAGACTCACAGGAGAACGACCATAAGGTGCCCGAGGCAGCAATAGACCCTTGGAGACAAGTCGGCTGGAGGTCGATGTATTGAATCTCGACGCAATTTGAGTGTTCCATCGCCAATAGGAGGCCCTGAACGTTACAATTATCTATGAGTTTTGCGTCGGATTCGAAAACGTAGAATCACCGGAGACGGACCATGTGGTGCCCGAGACAGCGATATCCCCTTGGAGAGAAGTCGGCTGGAGGCCGACGCAATTTGAGTGTTCCATCGTCATTAGAATTCCCTGAACGTTACAATTAACTATCATTTTTGGGTCGGATTCGAAAATCTAGACTCACAGCAGAACGATCACAAGGTCCCCGAGGCAGCTATTGACCCTTGGAGACAGGTCGGTTGGAGGACGATGTATTGGATCGCGACGCAAAATGAGTGTCCCATCGTCATTAGGAGGCCCTGAACGTTACAATTAACTATCATTTTTGCGTCGGATTCGAAAATCTAGACTCACAGGAGAACGACCATAAGGTGCCCGAGGCAGCAATAGACCCTTGGAGACAAGTCGGCTGGAGGCCGATGTATTGAATCTCGGCGCAATTTGAGTGTTCCATCGGCATTAGGAGGCTCTGAACGTTACAATTAACTATTATTTTTGCGTCGGATTCGACAATCTAAACTCACAGGAGAACGACCATAAGGTGCCCGAGGCAGCAATAGACCCTTGGAGACAAGTCGGCTGGAGGCCGATGTATTGAATCTCGACGCAATTTGAGTGTTCCATCGGCATTAGGAGGCCCTGAACGTTGCAGTTAACTATTATTTTAGCGTCGGATTCGAAAATCTACTAACAGGAGAACGACCATAAGGTGCCCGAGGCAGCAATAGACGTTTGGAGACAAGTCGGCTGGAGGTCGATGTATTGAATCTCGACGCAATTTGAGTGTTCCATCGCCAATAGGAGGCCCTGAACGTTACAATTAACTATGAGTTTTGCGTCGCATTCGAAAATGTAGAAACACCGGAGACGGTCCATGTGGTGCCCGAGGCAGCGATATCCCCTTGGAGACAATTCGGCTGGAGGCCGATGTATTGAATCTCGACGCAATTTGAGTGTTCTACATCTACATCTACATCTATACTCCGCGAGCCACCTTACGGTGTGTGGCGGAGGGTACTTATTGTACCACTATCTGATCCCCCCTTCCCTGTTCCATTCACGAATTGTGCGTGGGAAGAACGACTGCTTGTAAGTCTCCGTATTTGCTCTAATTTCTCGAATCTTTTCGTTGTGATCATTACGCGAGATATATGTGGGCGGTAGTAATATGTTGCCCATCTCTTCCCGGAATGTGCTCTCTCGTAATTTCGATAATAAACCTCTCCGTATTGCGTAACGCCTTTCTTGAAGTGTCCGCCACTGGAGCTTGTTCAGCATCTCCGTAACGCTCTCGCGCTGACTAAATGTCCCCATGACGAATCGCGCTGCTTTTCGCTGGATCATGTCTATCTCTTCTATTAATCCAACCTGGTAAGGGTCCCATACTGATGAGCAATACTCAAGAATCGGACGAACAAGCGTTTTCTAAGCTACTTCTTTCGTCGATGAGTCACATTTTCTTAGAATTCTTCCTATGAATCTCAACCTGGCGCCTGCTTTTCCCACTATTTGTTTTATGTGATCATTCCACTTCAGATCGCTCCGGATAGTAACTCCTAAGTATTTTACGGTCGTTACCGCTTCCAATGATTTACCACCTATGGCATAATCGTACTGGAATGGATTTCTGCCCCTATGTATGCGCATTATATTACATTTATCTACGTTTAGGGAAAGCTGCCAGCTGTCGCACCATGCATTAATCCTCTGCAGGTCCTCCTGGAGTACGCACGAGTCTTCTGATGTTGCTACTTTCTTGTAGACAACCGCGTCATCTGCAAATAGCCTCACGGAGCTACCGATGTTGTCAACTAAGTCATTTATGTATATTGTAAACAATAAAGGTCCTATCACGCTTCCCTGCGGTACTCCCGAAATTACCTCTACATCTGCAGATTTTGAACCGTTAAGAATGACATGTTGTGTTCTTTCTTCTAGGAAATCCTGAATCCAATCACAAACCTGGTCCGATATTCCGTAAGCTCGTATTTTTTTCACTAAACGTAAGTGCGGAACCGTATCAAATGCCTTCCTGAAGTCCAGGAATACGGCATCAATCTGCTCGCCAGTGTCTACGGCACTGTGAATTTCTTGGGCAAATAGGGCGAGCTGAGTTTCACATGATCTCTGTTTGCGGAATCCATGTTGGTTATGATGAAGGAGATTTGTATTATCTAAGAACGTCATAATACGAGAACACAAAACATGTTCCATTATTCTACAACAGATTGACGTAAGCGAAATAGGCCTATAATTATTCGCATCTGATTTATGACCCTTCTTGAAAATGGGAACGACCTGCGCTTTCTTCCAGTCGCTAGGTACTTTACGTTCTTCCAGCGATCTACGATAAATTGCTGATAGAAAGGGGGCAAGTTCTTTAGCATAATCACTGTAGAATCTTAAGGGTATCTCGTCTGGTCCGGATGCTTTTCCGCTACTAAGTGATAGCAGTTGTTTTTCAATTCCGATATCGTTTATTTCAATATTTTCCATTTTGGCGTCCGTGCGACGGCTGAAGTCAGGGACCGTGTTACGATTTTCCGCAGTGAAACAGTTTCGTAACACTGAATTCAGTATATCTGCCTTTCTTCGGTCGTCCTCTGTTTCGGTGCCATCGTGGTCAACGAGTGACTGAATAGGGGATTTAGATCCGCTTACCGATTTTACATATGACCAAAACTTTTTAGGGTTCTTGTTTAGATTGTTTGCCAATGTTTTATGTTCGAATTCGTTGAATGCTTCTCTCATTGCTCTCTTTACGCTCTTTTTCGCTTCGTTCAGCTTTTCCTTATCAGCTATGATTCGACTACTCTTAAACCTATGATGAAGCTTTCTTTGTTTCCGTAGTACCTTTCGTACATGATTGTTATACCACGGTGGATCTTTCCCCTCGCTTTGGACCTTAGTCGGTACGAACTTATCTAAGGCGTACTGGACGATGTTTCTGAATTTTTTCCATTTTTGTTCCACATCCTCTTCCTCAGAAATGAACGTTTGATGGTGGTCACTCAGATATTCTGCGATTTGTGCCCTATCACTCTTGTTAAGCAAATATATTTTCCTTCCTTTCTTGGCATTTCTTATTACACTTGTAGTCATTGATGCAACCACTGACTTATGATCACTGATACCCTTTTCTACATTCACGGAGTCGAAAAGTTCCGGTCTATTTGTTGCTATGAGGTCTAAAACGTTAGCTTCACGAGTTGGTTCTCTAACTATCTGCTCGAAGTAATTCTCGGACAAGGCAGTCAGGATAATGTCACAAGAGTCTCTGTCCCTGGCTCCAGTTCTGATTGTGTGACTATCCCATTCTATACCTGGTAGATTGAAGTCTCCCCCTATTACAATAGTATGATCACGAAACTTCTTCACGACGTTCTGCAGGTTCTCTCTGAGGCGCTCAACTACTACGGTTGCTGATGCAGGTGGTCTATAGAAGCATCCGACTATCATATCTGACCCACCTTTGATACTTAACTTAACCCAGATTATTTCACATTCGCATTCGCTAATAACTTCACTGGATATTATTGAATTCTTTACTGCTATAAATACTCCTCCACCATTGGCGTTTATCCAATCCTTGCGGTATATATTCCATTCTGTGTCTAGGATTTCGTTACTGTTCACTTCCGGTTTTAACCAACTTTCCGTTCCTAATACTATATGCGCACTATTTCCTTCAATAAGAGATACTAATTCAGGAACCTTGCCCTGGATACTCCTGCAGTTTACCAATATTACGTTAACTTTTCCTGTTTTTGGTCTCTGAGGACGGACGTTCTTTATCAACGATGATAATGTCCTCTCTGGTAAGCCGTCAGTGTCATTAGAAGGCCCTGAACGTTACAATTAACTATCATTTTTGCGTCGGATTCGAAAATCTAGACTCACAGGAGAACGACCATAAGGTGCCCGAGACAGGAATATCCCCTTGGAGACAAGTCGGCTGGAGGCCGATGTATTGAATCTCGACGCAATTTGAGTGCTCCATCGGCATTAGGAGGCCCTGACCGTTACAATTAACTATCATTTTTGCGTCGGATTCGAAAATCTAGACTCACAGGAGAACGACCATAAGGTGCCCGAGGCAGCAATAGACCCTTGGAGACAAGTCGACTGGAGGTCGATGTATTGAATCTCGACGCAATTTGAGTGTTCCATCGCCAATAGGTGGCCCTGAACGTTACAATTAACTATGAGTTTTGCGTCAGATTCGAAAACGTAGAATCACCGGAGACGGACCATGTGGTGCCCGAGGCAGCGATATCCCCTTGGAGACAAGTCGGCTGGAGGCCGATGTATTGAATCTCGACGCAATTTGAGTGTTCCATCGTCATTACAAGGCCCTGAACGTTACAATTAACTATCATTTTTGCGTCGGATTCGAAAATCTAGACTCACAGGAGAACGACCATAAGGTGCCCGAGGCAGCAATAGACCCTTGGAGACAAGTCGGCTGGAGGCCGATGTATTGAATCTCGACGCAATTTGAGTGTTCCATCGGCATTAGGAGGCCCTGAACGTTACAATTAACTATCATTTTTGCGTCGGATTCGATAATCTAAACTGACAGGAGAACGACCATAAGGTGCCCGAGGCAGCAATAGACCCTTGGAGACAAGTCGGCTGGAGGTCGATGTATTGAATCTCGACGCAATTTGAGTGTTCCATCGCCAATAGGTGGCCCTGAACGTTACAATTAACTATGAGTTTTGCGTCAGATTCGAAAACGTAGAATCACCGGAGACGGACCATGTGGTGCCCGAGGCAGCGATATCCCCTTGGAGACAAGTCGGCTGGAGGCCGATGTATTGAATCTCGACGCAATTTGAGTGTTCCATCGTCATTAGGAGGCCCTGAACCTTACAATTAACTATCAGTTTCGCGTCGGATTCAAAAATCCACACTCACTGGAGGCGGACCATTTGGTGCCCGAGGCAGCAATATCCCCTTGGAGACAAATCAGCTGGAGGACGATGTATTGAATCTCGACGCAATTAGAGAGTTCTATCGTCATCAGGAGGCGCTGAAAGTTACCATTCACTATCATTTTTGCGTCGGATTCGAAAATCTAGACTCACAGGAGAAGGATCATATGGAGCCCGAGACAGCAATATCCCCTTGGAGACAAATCGGCTGGAGGACGATGTATTGAATCTCGACGCAATTTGAGTGTTCCATCGGCATTAGGAGGCCCTGAACGTTACAATTAACTATCATTTTTGCGACGGATTCGAAAATCTAGACTCACAGGAGAAGGATCATATTGTGCCCGAGACAGCAATATCCCCTGGGACACAAGTCGGCTGGAGGCCGATGTATTGAGTCTCGACGCAATTTGAGTGTTCCATCGTCATTAGGAGGCCCTGAACGTTACAATTAACTATCAGTTTCGCGTCGGATTCAAAAATCCAGACTCACAGGAGACGGACCATTTGGTGCTCGAGGCAGCAATATCCCCTTGGAGGCAAATCAGCCGGAGAACGATGTATTGAATCTCGACGCAATTTGAGAGTTCTATCGTCATCAGGAGTCGCTGAACGTTACTATTCACTATCATTTTTGCGTCGGATTCGAAAATCTAGACTCACAGGAGAAGGATCATATGGTGCCCGAGACAGCAATATCCCATTGGAGACAAGTCCGCTGGAGGCCGATGTATTGAATCTCGACGCAATTTGAGTGTTCCATCGTCATTAGGAGGCCCTGAAACTTACAATTAACTATCAGTTTCGCGCCGTATCAAAAATCCAGACTCACTGGAGACGGACCATTTGGTGCCCGAGGCAGCAATATCCCCTTGGAGACAAATCAGCTGGAGGACGATGTATTGAATCTCGACGCAATTTGAGAGTTCTATCGTTATCACGAGGCGCTGAACGTTACTATTCACTATCATTTTTGCGTCGGATTCTAAAATCTGGACTCACAGGAGAAGGATCATATGGTGCCCGAGACAGCAATATCCCCTTGGAGACAAGTCCGCTGGAGGCCGATGAATTGAATCTCGACGCAATTTGAGTGTTCCATCGTCATTAGGAGGCCCTGAACCTTACAATTAACTATCAGTTTCGCGTCGGATTCGAAAATCTAGACTCACAGGAGACGGACCACATGGAGCCCGAGGCAGCAATATCCCCTTGTAGACAAGTCGGCTGGAGGAAGATGTATTGACTCTCGACGCAATTTTAGTGTTCCATCGTCATTAGGAGGCCCTAAACGTTACAATTAACTATCATTTTTGCGTCGGATTCGAAAATCTAGACTCACAAGAGAACGCCCATAAGGTGCCCGAGGCAGCATTAGACCCTTGGAGACAAGTCGGCTGGAGGACGATGTATTGAATCTCGACGCAATTTGAGTGTCCCATCGTCATTAAGAGGCCCTAAACGTTACAATTAACTATCATTTTTGCGTCGGATTCGATAATCCAAACTCACAGGAGAATGACCATAAGTTGCCCGAGGCAGCAACAGACCCTTGGAGACAAGTCGCTGGAGGCCGATGTATTGAATCTCGACGCAATTTGAGTGTTCCATCGTCATTACAAGGCCCTGAACGTTACAATTAACTATCATTTTTGCGTCGGATTCGAAAATCTAGACTCACAGGAGAACGACCATAAGGTGCCCGAGGCAGCAATAGACCCTTGGAGACATGTCGGCTGGAGGCCGATGTATTGAACCTCGACGCAATTTGAGTCTTCCATTTCGCATTAGGAGGCCCTGAACGTTACAATTAACTATCATTTTTGCGTCGGATTCGATAATCTAAGCTCACAGGATTACGACCATAAGGTGCCCGAGGCAGCAATATACCCTTGGAGACAAGTCGGCTGGAGGCCGATGTATTGAATCTCGACGCAATTTGAGTTTTCCATCGGCATTAGGAGGCCCTGAACATTACAGTTAACAATCATTTTAGCGTCGGATTCGAAAATCTACTAACAGGAGAACGACCATAAGGTGCCCGATGCAGTAATAGACCCTTGGAGACAAGTCGGCTGGAGGTCGATGTATTGAATCTCGACGCAACTTGAGTGTTCCATCGCCAATAGGAGGCCCTGAACATTACAATTAACTATGAGTTTTGCGTCGGATTCGAAAACGTAGAATCACCGGAGACGGACCATGTGGTGCCCGAGGCAGCGTTATCCCCTTGGAGACAAGTCGTCTGGAGGCCGATGTATTGAATCTCGACGCAATTAGAGTGTTCCATCGTCATTAGAAGGCCCTGAACGTTACAATTAACTATCATTTTTGCGTCGGATTCGAAAATCTAGACTCACAGGAGAACGACCATAAGGTGCCCGAGACAGCAATATCCCCTTGGAGACAAGTCGGCTGGAGGCCGATGTATTGAATCTCGACGCAATTTGAATGTTCCATCGGCATTAGGAGGCCCTGAAAGTTACAATTAAATATCATTTTTGCGTCGGATTCGTAATTCTGGACTCCCAGGAGAACGACCATAAGGTGCCCGAGGGAGCAATAGACCCTTGGAGACAAGTCGGCTGGAGGTCGATGTATTGAATCTAGACGCAATTTGAGTGTTCCATCGCCAATAGGAGGCCCTGAACGTTACAATTAACTATGAGTTTTGCGACGGATTCGAAAACGTAGAATCACCAGAGACGGACCATGTGGTGCCCGAGGCAGCGATATCCCCTTGGAAACAAGTCGGCTGGAGGCCGATGTATTGAATCTCGACGCAATTTGAGTGTTCCATCGTCATTAGAAGGACCTGAACGTTAAAATTAACTATCATTCTTGCGTCGGATTCGAAAATCTAGACACACAGGAGAACGACCATAAGGTGCCCGAGGCAGCATTAGACCCTTGGAGACAAGTCGGCTGGAGGACGATGTATTGGATCTCGACGCAATTTGAGTGTTCCATCGCCAATAGGAGTCCCTGAACGTTACAATTAACTATCATTTTTGCGTCGGATTCGAAAATCTAGACTCACATGAGAGCGAATATAAGAGGCCGGAGGCAGTGATATCCCCATGGAGACAAGTCGGCTGGAGGACGATGTATTGAATCTCGACGCAATTTGAGTGTCCCATCGTCACTAGGAGGCCTTAAACGTTACAATTAACTATCATTTTTGCGTCGGATTCGATAATCTAAACTCACAGGAGAACGACCATAAGGTGCCCGAGGCAGCAATAGACCCTTGGAGACAAGTCGGCTGGAGGCCGATGTATTGAATCTCGACGCAATTTGAGTGTTCCATCGGCATTAGGAGGCCCTGAACATTACAGTTAACTATCATTTTAGCGTCGGATTCGAGAATCTACTAACAGGAGAACGACCATAAGGTGCCCGAGGCAGCAATAGACCCTTGGAGACAAGTCGGCTGGAGGTCGATGTATTGAATCTCGACGCAATTTGAGTGTTCCATCGCCAATAGGAGGCCCTGAACGTTACAATTAACTATCATTTTTGCGTCGGATTCGAAAATCTAGACTCACAGGAGAACGACCATAAGGTGCCCGAGGCATCAATAGACCCTTGGAGACAAGTCGGCTGGAGGCCGATGTATTGAATCTCGACGCAATTTGAGTGTTCCATCGGCATTAGGAGGCCCTGAACATTACAGTTAACTATCATTTTAGCGTCGGATTCGAAATTCTACTAACAGGAGAACGACCATAAGGTGCCCGAGGCAGCAACAGACCCTTGGAGACAAGTCGGCTGGAGGCCGATGTATTGAATCTCGACGCAATTTGAGTGTTCCATCGTCATTAGGAGGCCCTAAACGTTACAATTAACTATCATTTTTGCGTCGGATTCGATAATCTAAACTCACAGGAGAACGACCATAAGGTGCCCGAGGCAGCAACAGACCCTTGGAGACAAGTCGGCTGGAGGCCGATGTATTGAATCTCGACGCAATTTGAGTGTTCCATCGTCATTACAAGGCTCTGAACGTTACAATTAACTACCATTTTTGCGTCGGATTCGAAAATCTAGACTTACAAGAGAACGACCATAAGGTGCCCGAGGCAGCAATAGACCCTTGAAGACAAGTCGGCTGGAGGCCGATGTATTGGATCGCGACGCAGTTTGAGTGTTCCATCGTCATTAGGAGGCCCTGAATGTTACAATTAACTATCAGTTTTTCGTCGGATTCAAAAATCCAGACTCACTGGAGACGGACCATTTGGTGCCCGAGGCAGCAATATCCCCTTGGAGTCAAATCAGCTGGAGGACGATGTATTGAATCTCGACGCAATTTGAGAGTTCTATCGTCATCAGGAGGCGCTGAACGTTACTATTCACTATCATTTTTGCGTCGGATTCGAAAATCTAGACTCACAGGAGAAGGATCATATGGTGCCTGAGACAGCAATATCCTCTTGGAGACAAATCGGCTGGAGGACGATGTATTGAATCTCGACGCAATTTGATTGTTCCATCGGCATTAGGAGGCCCTGAACGTTACAATTAACTATCATTTTTGCGTCGGATTCGAAAATCTAGACTCACAGGAGAAGGATCATATTGTGCCCGAGACAGCAATATCCCCTTGGAGACAAGTCCGCTGGAGGCCGATGAAATTGAATCTCGACGCAATTTGAGTGTTCTATCGTCATTAGGAGGCCCTGAACCTTACAATTAACTATCAGTTTCGCGTCGGATTCAAAAATCCAGACTCACTGGAGACGGACCATTTGGTGCCCGAGGCAGCAATAGACCCTTGGAGACAAATCAGCTGGAGGACGATGTATTGAATCTCGACGCAATTTGAGAGTTCTATCGTCATCAGGAGGCGCTGAACGTTACTATTCACTATCATTTTTGCGTCGGATTCGAAAATCTAGACTCACAGGAGACGGACCACATGGAGCCGAGACAGCAATATCCCCTTGTAGACAAGTCGGCTGGAGGAAGATGTATTGACTCTCGACGCAATTTGAGTGTTCCATCGTCATTAGGAGGCCCTAAACGTTACAATTAACTATCATTTTTGCGTCGGATTCGAAAATCTAGACTTACAAGAGAACGCCCATAAGGTCCCCGAGGCAGCATTAGACCCTTGGAGACAAGTCGGCTGGAGGCCGATGTATTGATTCTCGACGCAATTTGAGTGTCCCATCGTCATTAGGAGGCCCTAAACGTTACAATTAACAATTCATTTTTGCGTCGGATTCGAAAATCTAGACTCACAGAAGAACGACCGTAAGCTGCCCGAGGCAGCAATAGACCCTTGGAGACAAGACGGCTGGAGACCGATGTATTGAATCTCGACGCAATTTGAGTGTTCCATTGGCATTAGGAGGCCCTGAACGTTACAATTATCTATCATTTTTGCGTCGGATTCGATAATCTAAACTCACAGGAGAACGACCATAAGGTGCCCGAGGCAGCAATAGACCCTTGGAGACAAGTCGGCTGGAGGCCGATGTATTGAATCTCGACGCAACTTGAGTGTTCCATCGGCATTAGGAGACCCTGAACGTTAGAGTTAACTCTCATTTTAGCGTCGGATTCGAAAATCTACTAACAGGAGATGGATCATATGGTGCACGAGACTGCAATATCCCCTTGGATACAAGTCGACAGGAGGTCGATGTATTGACTCTCGACGCAATTTGAGTGTTCCATCGGCATTAGGAGGCCCTGAACGTTACAGTTAACTATCTTTTATGCGTCGGATTCGAAAATCTACTCACAGGAGAAGTTCATACGGTGCTCGAAGCAGCAATAGACCCTTGGAGACAAGTCGGCTGGAATCCGATGTATTGATTCTTGACGCAATTTGAGTGGTCCATCGTCATTACAAGGCCCTGAACGTTACAGTTAACTATGAGTTTTGGGTCTGATTCGAAAATCTAGACTCACAGGAGAACGACCATAAGGTGCCCGAGGCAGCAACAGACCCTTGGAGACAAGTCGGCTGGAGGCCGATGTATTAAATCTCCACGCAATTTGAGTGTTCCATCGTCATTAGGAGGCCCTAAACGTTACAGTTAACTATCATTTTTGCGTCGGATTCGAAAATCTAGACTCACAGGGGACGGACCACATGGAGCCCGAGGCAGCAATATCCCCTTGTAGACAAGTCGGCTGGAGGAAGATGTATTGACTCTCGACGCAATTTGAGTGTTCCATCGTCATTAAGAGGCCCTGAGCATTACATTTAACTATCAGTTTTGCATCGGATTCTAAAATGTTGAGTCACAGGAGAACGACCATAAGGTGCCCGAGACAGCAACAGACCCTTGGAGACAAGTCGGCTGGAGGCCGATGTATTGAATCTCGACGCAATTTGAGTGTTCCATCGTCATTACAAGGCCCTGAACGTTACAATTAACTATGAGTTTTGGGTCTGATTCGAAAATCTAGACTCACAGGAGAACGACCATAAGGTGCCCGAGGCAGCAACAGACCCTTGGAGACAAGTCGGCTGGAGGCCGATGTATTGAATCTCGACGCAATTTGAGTGTTCCATCGTCATTAGGAGGCCCTAAACCTTACATTTAACTATCATTTTTTCGTCGGATTCGATAATCTAAACTTACAGTAGAACGACCATAAGGTGCCCGAGGCAGCAACAGACCCTTTTAGACAAGTCGGCTGGAGGTCGATGTATTGAATCTCGACGCAATTTGAGTGTTCCATCGTCTTTAGGAGTCCCTGAACGTTACAATTAACTATCATTTATGCGTCGGATTCGAAAACGTAGTATCACCGGAGAAGGACCATGTGGTGCCCAAGGCAGCGATATCCCCTTGGAGACAATTCGGCTGGACGACGATGTATTGAATCTCGACGCAATTGGAGTTTTCCATCGTCATTAGAAGGCCCTCAACGTTACAATTAACTATCAGTTTCGCGTCGGATTCAAAAATCCAGACTCACAGGAGACGGACCATTTGGTGCCCGAGACAGCAATATCCCCTTGGAGACAAGTCAGCTGGAGGACGATGTATTGAATCTCGACGCAATTTGAGAGTTCTATCGTCATCAGGAGTCGCTGAACGTTACTATTCACTATCATTTTTGCGTCGGATTCGAAAATCTAGACTCAAATTGCGTCGAGATTCATAACATCGGCCTCCAGCGGACTTGTCTCCAAGGGGATATTGCAGCCTCGGGCTCCATGTGGTCTGTCTCCTGTGAGTCTAGATTTTCGAATCCGACGCGAAACTGATAGTTAATTGTATGGTTCAGCGCCTCCTAATGACGAAGGAACACTCAAATTGCGTCGAGATTCAATACATCGGCCTCCAGCGGACTTGTCTCCAAGGGGATATTGCTGTCTCGGGCACCATATGATCCTTCTCCTGTGAGTCGAGATTTTCGAATCCGACGCAAAAATGATAGTGAATTGTAACGTTCAGGGCCTCCTAATGACGATGGAAAACTCAAATTGCGTCGAGATTCAATACATCGGCCTCCAGCCGACTTGTCTCCAAGCGTCTGTTGCTGCCTCGGGCACCTTATGGTCGTTCTCTTGCGAGTTTAGATTATCGAATCCGACGCAAAAATGATAGTTAATTGTAACGTTTAGGGCCTCCTAATGACGATGGGACACTCAAATTGCGTCGAGATTCAATACATCGTCCTCCAGCCGACTTGTCTCCATGGGGATATTACTGCCTCGGGCTCCATGTGGTCCGTCTCCTGTGAGTCTAGATTTTCGAATCCGACGCGAAACTGATAGTTAACTGTAACGTTCAGGGCCTCCTAATGCCGATGGAACACTCAAATTGCGTCGAGATTCAATACATCGGCATCCAGCCGACTTGTCTCCAAGGGTCTATTGCTGCATTGGGCACCTTATGGTCGTTCTCTTGTAAGTCTAGATATTCGAATCCGACGCAAAAATGATAGTTAGTTGTAACGTTCAGGGCCTCCTAATGCCGATGGAAAACTCAAATTGCGTCGAGATTCAATACATCGGCCTCCAGCCGACTTGTCTCCAAGGGTCTGTTGCTGCCTCGGGCACCTTATAGTCGTTCTCCTGTGAGTTCAGATTATCGAATCCGACGCAAAAATGATAGTTAATTGTAACGTTTAGGGCCTCCTAATGACGATGGGACACTCAAAGTGCGTCGAGATTCAATACATCTTCCTCCAGCCGACTTGTCTACAAGGGGATATTGCTGCTTCGGGCTCCATGTGGTCCGTCTCCTGTGAGTCTAGATTTTCGAATCCGACGCGAAACTGATAGTTAATTGTAACGTTCAGGGCCTCCTAATGCCGATGGAACACTCAAATAGCGTCGAGATTCAATACCTCGGCCTCCAGCCGACTTGTCTCCAAGGGTCTATTGCTCCCTCGGGCACCTTATGGTCGTTCTCTTGCAAATCTAGATTTTCGAATCCGACGCACAAATGATAGTTAATTGTAACGTTCAGGGCCTCCTAATGCCGATGGAACACTCAAATTGCGTCGAGATTCAATACATCGTCCTTCAGCCGATTTGTCTCCAAGGGTCTACTGCTGCCTCGGACACCTTATGGTCGTTCTCCTGTGAGTCTAGATTATCGAATCCGACGCAAAACTCATAGTTAATTGTAACGTTCAGGGCCTTGTAATGACGACGGAACACTCACTTTGCGTCGAGATTCAATACATCGGCCTCCAGCCGACTTGTCTCCAAGGGTCTGTTGCTGCCTCGGGCACCTTATAGTCGTTCTCCTGTGAGTTCAGATTATCGAATCCGACGCAAAAATGATAGTTAATTGTAACGTTTAGGGCCTCCTAATGACGATGGGACACTCAAAGTGCGTCGAGATTCAATACATCTTCCTCCAGCCGACTTGTCTACAAGGGGATATTGCTGCCTCGGGCTCCATGTGGTCCGTCTCCTGTGAGTCTAGATTTTCGAATCCGACGCGAAACTGATAGTTAATTGTAACGTTCAGGGCCTCCTAATGCCGATGGAACACTCAAATAGCGTCGAGATTCAATACATCGGCCTCCAGCCGACTTGTCTACAAGGGGATATTGCTACCTCGGGCTTCATGTGGTCCGTCTCCTGTGAGTCTAGATTTTCGAATCCGACGCGAAACTGATAGTTAATTGTAAGGTTCAGGGCCTCCTAACGACGATGGAACACTCAAATTGCGTCGAGATTCAATACATCGGCCTCCAGCCGACTTGTCTCCAGGGGTCTATTGCTGCCTCGGGCACCTAATGGTCGTTCTCCTGTGAGTCTAGATTTTCGAATCCGACGCAAAAATGATAGTTAATTGTAACGTTCAGGGCCTTGTAATGACGATGGATCACTAAAATTGCGTCGAGATTCAATACATCGGCCCCCAGCCGACTTGTCTCCAAGGGTCTCTTGCTGCCTCGGGCACCTTATGGTCGTTCTCCTGTGAGTTTAGATTATCGAATCCGACGCAAAAATGAAAGTTAATTGTAACGTTTAGGGCCTGACGCGAAACTGATAGTTAATTGCAAGGTTCAGGGCCTCCTAATGACGATGGAACACTCAAATTGCGTCGAGATTCAATACATCGGCCTCCAGCGGACTTGTCTCCAAGGGGATATTGCTGCCTCGGGCACCTTATGGTCGTTCTCCTGTGAGTTTAGATTATTGAATCCGACGCAAAAATGATAGTTAATTGTAACGTTCAGGGCCTCCTAATGACGATGGAACACTCAAATTGCGAGGAGATTCAATACATCGTCCTCCAGCCGACTTGTCTCCAAGGGTCTATTGCTGCCTCGGGCACCACATGGTCCTTCTCCTGTGAGTCTAGATTTTCGAATCCGACGCAAAAATGATAGTGAATTGTAACGTTCAGTGCCTCCTAATGACGATGGAACACTCAAATTGCGTCAAGAATCAATACATCGGTTTCCAGCCGACTTGTCTCCAAGGGGATATTGCTGCCTCGGGCACCTTATGGTCGTTCTCTTGTAAGTCTAAATTTTCGAATCCGACGCAAAAATGATAGTTCATCATAACGTTCAGGGCGACCTAATGACGCAATTTGAGTGTTCCATCGTCATTAGGTGGCCTTAAACCTTACAATTAACTATCAGTTTCGCGTCGGATTCGAAAATCTACTCACAGGAGAAGTTCATACGGTGCTCGAGACAGCAGTATACCCTTGGAGACAAGTCGGCTGGAGGCCGATGTATTGAATTTCGACACAATTTGAGAGTTCCATCGTCATTAGGAAGCCCTCAACGTTACAATTAACAATCAGTTTCGCGTCGGATTCGAAAATCTAGACTCAAATGAGAGTCAACATAAGAGGGCGGAGGCAGTAATATCCCCATGGAGACAAGTCGGCTGGAGGACGATGTATTGAATCTCGACGCAATTTGAGTGTCCCATCGTCATTAGGAGGCCCCAAACGTTGCAATTAACTATCATTTTTGCGTCGGATTCGATAATCTAAACTCACAGGAGAACGACCATAAGGAGCCCGAGGCAGCAATAGACCCTTGGAGACAAGTCGGCTGGAGGCCGATGTATTGAATCTCGACGTAATTTGAGTCTTCTATCGTCATTAGGAGGCCCTAAACGTTACAATTAACTATCATTTTTGCGTCGGATTCGATAATCTAAACTCACAGGAGAACGACCATAAGGTGCCCGAGGCAGCAACAGACCCTTGGAGACAAGTCGGCTGGAGGCCGATGTATTGAATCTCGACGCAATTTGAGTGTTCCATCGTCATTACAAGGCCCTGAACGTTACAATTAACTATCATTTTAGCGTCGGATTCGAAAATCTACTCACAGGAGATGTTCATACGGTGCTCGAGACAGCAATATACCCCTTGGAGACAAATCGACTGGAGGCCGATGTATTGAATATCGACGCAATTTGTGTGTTCCATCGTCATTAGGAGGCCCTAAACGTTATAATTAACTATCATTTTTGCGTCGGATTCGATAATCTAAACTCACAGGAGAACGACCATAAGGTGCCCGAGGCAGAAACAGACCCTTGGAGACAAGTCGGCTGGAGTCCGATGTATTGAATCTCGACGCAATTTGAGTGTTCCATCGTCATTAGGAGGCCCTGAACGTTACAGTTAACTATCATTTTTGCGTCGGATTCGAAAATCTAGACTCACAGGAGAACGACCATAAGGTGCCCGAGGCAGCAACAGACCCTTGGAGATAAGTCGGCTGGAGGCCGATGTATTGAATCTCGACGCAATTTGAGTGTTCCATCGGCATTAGGATGCCCTGAACGTTACAATTAACTATCATTTTTCCGTCGGATTCGATAATCTAAACTCACAGGAGAACGACCATAAGGTGCCCGAGGCAGTAACAGACCCTTGGAGACAAGTCGGCTGGAGGACGATGTTCTGAATCTCGACGCAATTTGTGTGTTGCATCGTCATTACAAGGCCCTGAACGTTACAATTAACTATCATTTTTGTGTCGGATTCGAAAATCTAGACTCACAGGAGAACGACCATAAGGTGCCCGAGGCAGCAATAGACAATTGGAGACAAGTCGGCTGGAGGCCGATGTATTGAATCTCGACGCAATTTGAGTGTTCCATCGGCATTAGGAGGCCCAGAACGTTACAGTTAACTATCATTTTAGCGTCGGATACGAAAATCTACTAACAGGAGAAGGATCATATGGTGCACGAGACTGCAATATCCCCTTGGATACAAGTCGACTGGAGGTCGAAGTATTGACTCTCGACGCAATTTGAGTGTTCCACCGTCTTTAGGAGTCCCTGAACGTTACAATTAACTATCATTTATGCGTCGGATTCGAAAATCTAGTCTCACAGGAGAACGACCATAAGGTGCCCGAGGCAGCAATAGACCTTTGGAGACAAGTCGGCTGGAGGCCGATGTATTGAATCTCGACGCAATTTGAGTGTTCCATCGGCATTAGGAGGCCCTGAACGTTACAATTAACTATAATTTTTGCGTCGGATTCGATAATCTAAACTCACAGGAGAACGACCATAAGGTGCCCGAGGCAGCAACAGACCCTTGGAGACAAGTCGGCTGGAGGCCGATGTATTGAGTCTCGACGCAATTTGTGTGTTCCATCGTCATTAGGAGGCCCTAAACGTTACAATTAACTATCATTTTTGCGTCGGATTCGATAATCTAAACTCACAGGAGAACGACCATAAGGTGCTCGAGGCAGCAACAGACCCTTGGAGACAAGTTGGCTGGAGGCCGATGTATTGAATCTCGACGCAATTTGAGTGTTCCATCGTCATTAGGAGGCCCTGAACGTTACAATTAACTATCATTTTATCGTCGGATTCGAAAATCTAGACTCACAGGAGAACGACCATAAGGTGCCCGAGGCAGCAACAGACCATAGGAGACAAGTCGGCTGGAGGCCGATGTATTGAATCTCGACGCAATTTGAGTGTTCCATCGGCATTATTAGGCCCTGAACGTTACAATTAACTATCAGTTTCGCGTCGGATTCGAAAATCTATACTCACAGGAGACGGAACACATGGAGCCCGAGGCAGCAATATCCACTTGTAGACAAGTCGGCTGGAGGAAGATGTATTGAATCTCGACGCAATTTGAGTGTCCCATCGTCATTAGGAGGCCCTAAACGTTACAAATACCTATCATTTTTGCGTCGGATTCGAAAATCTAGACTTACAAGAGAACGATTATAAGGTGCCCGAGGCAGCAATAGACCCTTGGAGACAAGTCTGCTGGAGGCCGATGTATTGAATCTCGACGCAATTTGAGTGTTCCATCGGCATTAGGAGGCCCTGATCGTTACAGTTAACTATCAGTTTCGCGTCGGATTCGAAAATCTAGACTCACAGGAGAACGACCATAAGTTGCCCGAGGCAGCAATAGACCCTTGGAGACAAGTCGGCTGGAGGACGATGATTTGAATCTCGACGCAATTTGAGAGTTCCATCGTCATTAGGAGGCCCTGAACGTTACAACTAACTATCATTTTTGCTTCGGATTCGAAAATCTAGACTTACTAGAGAACGACCATAAGGTGCCCGAGGCAGCATTAGACCCTTGGAGACAAGTCGGCTGGAGGACGATGTATTAAATCTCGACGCAATTTGAGTCTTCTATCGTCATTAGGAGACGCTGAACGTTACAATTAACAATCAGTTTCGCGTCGGATTCGAAAATCTAGACTCACATGAGAGCGAACATAAGAGGCCGGAGGCAGAAATATCCCCATGGAGACAAGTCGGCTGGAGGACGATGTATTGAATCTCAGCGCAATTTGAGTGTCCCATCGTCATTAGGAGGCCCTAAACGTTACAATTAACTATCATTTTTGCGTCGGATTCGATAATCTAAACTCACAGGAGAACGACCATAAGGTGCCCAAGGCAGCAACAGACCCCTGGAGACAAGTCGGCTGGAGGCCGATGTATTGAATCTCGACGCAATTTGAGTGTTGCATCGTCATTACAAGGCCCCGAACGTTACAATTAACTATCATATTTGCGTCGGATTCGAAAATCTAGACTCACAGGAGAACGACCATCACGTGCCCGAGGCAGCAATAGACCCTTGGAGACAAGTCGGCTGGAAACCGATGTATTGATTCTTGACGCAATTTGAGTGTTCCATCGTCTTTAGGAGTCCCTGAACGTTACAATTAACTATCATTTATGCGTCGGATCCGAAAACGTAGAATCACCGGAGAAGGACCATGTGGTGCCCGAGGCAGCGATATCCCCTTGGAGACATGTCGGCTGTAGGACGACGAATTGAATCTCGACGCAATTTGAGGGTTCCATCGTCATTACAAGGCCCTGAACGTACAATTAACTATCATTTTTGCGTCGGATTCGAAAATCTAGACTCACAGGAGAACGACCATATGGTGCCGGAGACTGCAATATCCCCTTGGAGACAAGTCGGCTGGAGGAAGATGTATTGACTCTCGACGCAATTTGAGTGTTCCATCGTCATTAAGAGGCCCTCGGCATTACATTTAACTATCAGTTTTGCGTCGGATTCTAAAATGTTGACTCACAGGAGATCGACCAAAAGGTGCCGAGGCAGCAACAGACCCTTGGAGACAAGTCGGCTGGAGGCCGATGTATTGAATCTCGACGCAATTTGAGTGTTCCATCGTCATCACAAGGCCCTGAACGTTACAATTAACTATGAGTTTTGCGTCGGATTCGAAAATCTAGACTCACAGGAGAACGACCATAAGGTGCCCGAGGCAGGAATAGACCCTTGGAGACAAGTCGGCTGGAGGCCGATGTATTGAATCTCGACGCAATTTGAGTGTTCCATCGGCATTAGGAGGCCCTGAACGTTACAATTAACTATCATTTTTGCGTCGGATTCGATAATCTAAACTCACAGGAGAACGACCATAAGGTGCCCGAGGCAGCAACAGACCTTTGGAGACAAGTCGGCTGGAGGCCGATGTATTGAATCTCGACGCAATTTGAGTGTTCCATCGGCATTACAAGGCCCTGAACGTTACAATTAACTATCATTTTTGCGTCGGATTCGAAAATCTAGACTCACATTAGGACGACCATATGGTGCCCGAGGCAGCAATACACCCTTGGAGACAAGTCGGCTGGAGGTCGATGTATTGGATCGCGACGCAATTTGAGTGTTCCATCGTCATTAGGAGGCCCTGAATGTTACAATTAACTATCAGTTTTTCGTCGGATTCGAAAATCTAGACTCACAGGAGACGGACCACATGGAGCCCGAGGCAGCAATATCCCCTTGGAGACAAGTCGGCTGGAGGAAGATGTATTGAATCTCGACGTAATTTGAGAGTTCCATCGTCATTAGGAGGCCCTGAACTCTACAATTAACTATGAGTTTAGCGTCGGATTCGAAAACGTAGAATCACCGGAGACGGACCATGTGGTGCCCGAGGCAGCGATATCCCCTTGGAGACAAGTCGGCTGGAGGCCGATGTATTGAATCTCGACGCATTTTGAGTGTTCCATCGTCATTACAAGGCCCTGAACGTTACAATTAACTATCATTTTTGCGTCGGATTTGAAAATCTAGACTCACAGGAGAACGACCATAAGGTGCCCGAGGCAGCAATAGACCGTTGGAGAAAATCGGCTGAATGCCGATGTATTGAATCTCGAGGCAATTTGAGTGTTCCATCGTCATTAGGAAGCCCTGAACGTTACAATTAACAATCAGTTTCGCGTCGGATTCGAAAATCTAGAGTCACATGAGAGCGAACATAAGAGGCCGGAGGCAGTAATATCCCCATGGAGACAAGTCGGCTGGAGGACGATGTATTGAATCTCGACGCAATTTGAGTGTCCCATCGTCATTAGGAGGCCCCGAACGTTACAATTAACTATCATTTTTGCGACGGATTCGATAATCTAAACTCACAGGAGACGGACCACATGGAGCCCGAGGCAGCAATAGACCCTTGGAGACAAGTCGGCTGGAGGCCGAAGTATTGAATTTCGACGCAATTTGAGTCTTCCATCGTCATTAGGAGGCCCTGAACGTTACAATTAACTATCGTTTTTGCGTCGGATTCGAAAATCTAGACTCACAGGAGAAGGAGCATGTGGTGCCCGAGGCAGCATTAGACCCTTGGAGAGAAGTCGGCTGGAGGACGATGTCTTGGATCTCGACGCAATTTGAGTGTTCCATCGTCATTAGGAGGCCCTGAACGTTACAATTAACAATCATTTTAGCGTCGGATTCGAAAATCTACTCACAGGAGAAGTTCATACGGTGCTCGAGACAGAAATATCCCGTGGAGACAAGTCCGCTGGAGGACGATGTATTGAATCTCGTCGCAATTTTAGTGTTCCATCGTTATTAGGAGGCCCTAAACGTTACAATTAACAATCATTTTAGCGTCGGATTCGAAAATCTAGACTCGCAGGAGACGGACCAAATGGAGCCCGAGGCAGCAATATCCCCTTGTAGACAAGTCGGCTGGAGGAAGATGTATTGACTCTCGACGCAATTTGAGTGTTCCATCGTCATTAAGGGGCCCTGAGCATTACATTTAACTATCAGTTTTGCGTCGGATTCTAAAATGTTGACTCACAGGAGAACGACCATAAGGTGCCCGAGGCAGCAACAGACCCTTGGATACAAGTCGGCTGGAGGCCGATGTATTGAATCTCGACGCAATTTGAGTGCTCCATCGTCATTACAAGGCCCTGAACGTTACAATTAACTATGAGTTTTGCGTCGGATGCGAAAATCTAGACTCACAGGAGAACGACCATAAGGTGCCCGAGGAAGCAATAGACCCTTGGAGACAAGTCGGCTGGAGGCCGATGTATTGAATCTCGACGCAATTTGAGTGTTCCATCGTCATAACAAGGCCCTGAACGTTACAATTAACTATCATTTTTGCGTCGGATTCGACAATCTAAACTCACAGGAGAACGACCATAAGGTGCCCGAGGCAGCAACAGACCCTTGGAGACAAGTCGGTTGGAAGTCGATGTATTGAATCTCGACGCAATTTGAGTGTTCCATCGTCATTACAAGGCCCTGAACGTTACAATTAACTATCATTTTTGCGTCGGATTCGAAAATCTAGACTCACAAGAGAACGCCCATAAGGTGTCCGAGGCAGCAACAGACCCTTGGAGACAAGTCGGTTGGAGGCCGATGTATTGGATCGCGACGCAATTTGAGTGTTCCATCGTCATTACAAGGCCCTGAACGTTACAATTAACTATCATTTTTGCGTCGGATTCGAAAATCTAGACTCACAGGAGAACGACCACAAGGTGCCCGAGGCAGCAATAGACCCTTGGAGACAAGTCGGCTGGAGGTCGATGTATTCTATCTCGACGCAATTTGAGTGTTCCATCGCCAATAGGAGGTCCTGAACGTTACAACTAACTATGAGTTTTGCGTCGGATTCGAAAACGTAGAATCACCGGAGACGGACCATGTGGTGCCCGAGGCAGCGATATCCCCTTGGAGACAAATCGGCTGGAGGACGATGTATTGAATCTCGACGCAATTTGAGTGTTCCATCGTCATTAGGCGGCCCTGAACGTTACAATTAACAATCAGTTTTGCGTCGGGTTCGAAAATCTAGACTCACAGCAGAACGTTCACAAGGTGCCCGTGGCAGCTATTGACCCTTGGAGACAAGTCGGTTGGAGCACGATATATTGGATCGCGATGCAAAATGAGTGTTCCATCGTCATTAGGAGGCCCTGAATGTTACAATTAACTATCAGTTTTTCGTCGGATTCGAAAATCGAAACTCACAGGAGAACGACCGTAAGGTGCACGAGGCAGCAATAGACACTTGGAGACAAATCGGCTGAATGCCGATGTATTGAATCCCGAGGCAATTTGAGTGTTCCATCGTCATTAGGAAGCCCTGAACGTTACAATTAACAATCAGTTTCGCGTCGGATTCGAAAATTTAGAGTCACATGAGAGCGAACATAAGAGGCCGGAGGCAGTAATATCCCCATGGAGACAAGTCGGCTGGAGGACGATGTATTGAATCTCGACGCAATTTGAGTGTCCCATCGTCATTAGGAGGCCCCGAACGTTACAATTAACTATCATTTTTGCGACGGATTCGATAATCTAAACTCACAGGAGAACGACCCTAAGGTGCCCGAGGCAGCAACAGATCCTTGGAGCCAAGTCGGCTGGAGGCCGATGTATTGAATCTCGACGCAATGTGAGTGTTCCATCGTCATTACAAGGCCCTGAACGTTACAATTAACTATCATTTTTGCGTCGGATTCGAAAATCTAGACTCACAGGAGAGCACCATAAGGTGCCCGAGGCAGCAATAGACCCTTGTAGACAAGTCGGCTGGAGGAAGATGTATTGACTCTCGACGCAATTTGAGTGTTCCATCGGCATTAGGAGGCCCTGAACGTTACAACTAACTATCATTTTTGCGTCGGATTTGAAAATCTAGAATTACAAGAGAACGACCATAAGGTGCCCGAGGCAGCAATAGACCCTTGGAGACAAGTCGGCTGGAGGACGATATTTTGGATCGCGACGCAATTTGAGTGTTCCATCGTCATTAGGAGGCCCTGAACGTTACAATTCACTATCATTTTTGCGTCGGATTCGAAAATCTAGACTCACAGGAAAAGGACCATGTGGTGCCCGAGGCAGCATTATACCCTTGGAGACAAGTCGGCTGGAGGACGATGTTTTGGATCGCGACGCAATTTGAGTGTTCCATCGTCATTAGGAGGACCTGAACGTTACAATTAACAATCATTTTAACGTCGGATTCGAAAATCTACTCACAGGAGAAGTTCATACGGTGCTCGAGACAGAAATATCCCTTGGAGACAAGTCCGCTGGAGGACGATGTATTGAATCTCGTCGCAATTTTAGTGTTCCATCGTCATTAGGAGGCCCTAAACGTTACAATTAACAATCATTTTAGCGTCGATTCGAAAATCTAGACTCACAGCAGACGGACCACATGGAGCCCGAGGCAGCAATATCGCCTTGTAGACAAGTCGGCTGGAGGAAGATGTATTGACTCTCGACGCAATTTGAGTGTTCCATCGTCATCAAGAGTCCCTGAGCATTACATTTAACTATCAGTTTTGCGTCGGATTCTAAAATGTTGACTCTCAGGAGAACGACCATAAGGTGCCCGAGGCAGCAACAGACCCTTGGAGACAAGTCGGCTGGAGGCCGATGTATTGAATCTCGACAGAATTTGAGTGCTCCATCGTCATTACAAGGCCCTGAACGTTACAATTAACTATGAGTTTTGCGTCGGATTCGAAAATCTAGACTCACAGGAGAAAGACCATAAGGTGCCCGAGGAAGCAATATACCCTTGGAGACAAGTCGGCTGGAGGCCGATGTATTGAATCTCGACGCAATTTGAGTGTTCCATCGTCATTACAAGGCCCTGAACGTTACAATTAACTATCATTTTTGCGTCGGATTCGATAATGTAAACTCACAGGATAACGATCATAAGGTGCCCGAGGCAGCAACAGACCCTTGGAGACAAGTCGGCTGAATGCCGATGTATTGAATCTCGAGGCAATTTGAGTGTTCCACCGTCATTAGGAAGCCCTGAACGTTACAATTAACACTCAGTTTCGCGTCGGATTCGAATATCTAGACTCACATGAGAGCGAACATAAGAGGCCGGAGGCAGTAATATCCCCATGGAGACAAGTCGGCTGGAGGACGATGTATTGAATCTCGACGCAATTTGAGTGTTTCATCGTCATTAGGAGGCCCTAAACGTTACAATTAACTATCATTTTTGCGTCGGATTCGACTATCTAAACTCACAGGAGAACTACCATAAGGTGCCCGAGGCAGCAACAGACCCTTGAAGACAAGTCGGTTGGAGGCCGATGTATTGAATCTTCGACGCAATTTGAGTGTTCCATCGTCATTACAAGGCCCTGAACGTTACAATTAACTATCATTTTTGCGTCGGATTCGAAAATCTAGACTCACAAGAGAACGACCATAAGGTGCCCGAATCAGCAACAGACCCTTGGCGACAAGTCGGTTGGAGGCCGATGTATTGGATCGCGACGCAATTTGAGTGTTCCATCGTCATTGGAAGGCCCTGAACGTTACAATTAACTATCATTTTTGCGTCGGATTCGAAAATCTAGACTCACAGGAGAACGACCACAAAGTGCCCGAGGCAGCAATAGACCCTTGGAGACAAGTCGGCGGGAGGTCGATGTATTGAATCTCGACGCAATTTGAGTGTTCCATCGCCAATAGGAGGCCCTGAACGTTACAATTAACTTTGAGTTTTGCGTCGGATTCGAAAACGTAGAATCACCGTAGACGGACCATGTGGTGCCCGAGGCAGCGATATCCCCTTGGAGACAAGTCAGCTGGAGGCCGATGTATTGAATCTCGACGCAATTTGAGTGTTCCATCGTCATTAGAAGGCTCTGAACGTTACAATTAACTATCATTTTTGCGTCGGATTCGAAAATCTAGACTTACAAGAGAACGACCGTAAGGTGCCCGAGGCAGCATTAGACCCTTGGAGACAAGGCGGCTGGAGGACGATGTATTGAATCTCGACGCAATTTGACTGTCCCATCGTCATTAGGAGGCCCTAAACGTTACAATTAACTATCATTTTTGCGTCGGACTCGATAATCTAAACTCACAGGAAAACGACCATAACGTAACCGAGACAGCAACAGACCCTTGGAGACAAGTCGGGTGGAGGCCGATGTATTGAATCTCGACGCAATTTGAGTGTTCCATCGTCATTACAAGGACCTGAACGTTACAATTAACTATCATTTTTGCGTCGGATTCGAAAATCTAGACTCACAGGAGAACGACCATAAGGTGCCCGAGGCAGCAATAGACCTTTGGAGACAAGTCGGCCGGAGGCCGAAGTATTGAATCTCGACGCAATTTGAGTGTTCCATCGTCATTACAAGGCCCTGAACGTTACAATTAACTTTCATTTTTGCGTCGGATTCGAACATCTAGACTCACAGGAGAACGACCATAAGGTGCCCGAGGCAGCAATAGACCCTTGGAGACAAGTCGGCTGGAGGCCGATGTATTGAATCTCGACGCAATTTGAGTGTTCCATCTGCATTAGGAGGCCCTGAACGTTACAATTAACTACCATTTTTGCGTCGGATTCGAAAATCTAGACTCACAGGAGAACGACCATAAGGTGCCCGAGGGAGCAATAGACCCTTGTAGACAAGTCGGCTGGAGGACGATGCATTGAATCTCGACGCAATTTGAGTGTTCCATCGTCATTAGGGGGCCCTGAACGTTACAATTAACTATCATTTTTGCGTGGGATTCGAAAATCTAGACTTACAAGAGAACGACCATAAGGTGCCCTAGGCAGCATTAGACCCTTGGAGACAAGTCGGCTGGAGGCCGATGTATTGAATCTCGACGCAATTTGAGTGTTCCATCGTCATTACAAGGCCCTGAACGTTGCAATTAACCATCATTTTTGCGTCGGATTCGAAAATCTAGACTTACAAGAGAACGACCATAAGGTGCCCGAGGCAGCAATAGACCCTTGGAGACAAGTCGGCTGGAGGCCAATGTATTGAATCTCGACGCAATTTGAGTGTTCCATCGGCATTAGGAGGCCCTGAACGTTACAGTTAACTATCATTTTAGCGTCGGATTCGAAAATCTACTAAAAGGAGAAGGATCATATGGTGCACGAGACTGCAATATCCCCTTGGATACAAGTCAACTGGAGGTCGATGTATTGACTCTCGACGCAATTTTAGTGTTCCATCGTCTTTAGGAGTCTCTGAACGTTACAATTAACTATCATTAATGCGTCGGATTCGAAAATCTACTCACAGGAGAAGTTCATACGGTGCTCGAGGCAGCAATAGACCCTTGGAGACAAGTCGGCTGGAAACCGATGTATTGAATCTCGACGCAATTTGAGTGTTCCATCGTCATTAGGAGGCCCTGAACGTAACAATTAACAATCATTTTAGCGTCGGATTCGAAAATCTACTCACAGGAGAAGTTCATACGGTGCTCGTGACAGCAATATCCCCTTGGAGACAAGTCCGCTGGAGGCCGATGTATTGAATCTCGACGCAATTTGAGTGTTCCATCGTCATTAGGAGGCCCTGAAACTTACAATTAACTATCAGTCTCGCGTCGGATTCGAAAATCTAAACTCCCAGGAAAATGACCATGAGGTGCCAGAGGCAGCAACAGACCCTTGGAGACAAGTCGGCTGGATCACGATGTATTGAATCTCGTCGCAATTTGAGTCTTCCATCGTCATTAGGAGGCCCTGAACGTTACAATTAACTATCATTTTATCGTCGGATTCGAAAATCTAGACTCACAGGAGAACGACCATAAGGTGCCCGAGGCAGCAACAGACCATAGGAGACAAGTCGGATGGAGGCCGATGTATTGAATCTCGACGCAATTTGAGTGTTCCATCGCCAATAGGTGGCCCTGAACGTTACAATTAACAATCAGTTTTGCGTCGGGTTCGCAAATCTATACTCACAGCTGAACGATCACAAGGTGCCCGTGGCAGCTATTGACCCTTGGAGACAAGTCGGTTGGAGGACGATATATTGGATCGCGACGCAAAATGAGTGTTCCATCGTCATTAGGAGGCCCTGAATGTTACAATTAACTATCAGTTTTTCGTCGGATTCGAAAATCGAAACTCACAGGAGAACGACCATAAGGTGCACGATGCAGCAATATCCCCCTTGGAGACAAGTCGGCTGGAGGTCGATGTATTGAATCTCGACGCAATTTGAGTGTTCCATCGCCAATAGGAGGCCCTGAACGTTACAATTAACTTTGAGTTTTGCGTCGGATTCGAAAACGTAGAATCACCGGAGACGGACCATGTGGTGCCCGAGGCAGCGATTTCCCCTTGGAGACAAGTCGGCTGGAGGCCGTTATATTGAATCTCGACGCAATTTGAGTGTTCCATCGTCATTAGAAGGCCCTGAACGTTACAATTAACTATCATTTTTGCGTCGGATTCGATAATCTAAACTCACAGGAAAACGACCATAAGGTAACCGAGACAGCAACAGACCCTTGGAGACAAGTCGGCTGGAGGCCGATGTATTGAATCTCGACGCAATTTGAGTGTTCCATCGTCATTACAAGGACCTGAACGTTATAATTAACTATCATTTTTGCGTCGGATTCGAAAATCTAGACTCACAGGAGAACGACCATAAGGTGCCCGAGGCAGCAATAGACCCTTGGAGACAAGTCGGCCGGAGGCCGATGTATTGAATCTCGACGCAATTTGAGTGTTCCATCGTCATTACAAGGCCCTGAACGTTGCAATTAACTATCATTTTTGCGTCGGATTCGAAAATCTAGACTCACAGGAGAACGACCATAAGGTGCCAGAGGCAGCAATAGACCCTTGGAGACAAGTCGGCTGGAGGCCGATGTATTGAATCTCGACGCAATTTGAGTGTTCCATCGGCATTAGGAGGCCCTGAACGTTACAATTAACTATCATTTTTGCGTCGGATTCGAAAATCTAGACTCACAGGAGAACGACCATAAGGTGCCCGAGGGAGCAATAGACCCTTGGAGACAAGTCGGCTGGAGGACGATGCATTGAATCTCGACGCAATTTGAGTGTCCCATCGTCATTAGGAGGCCCTGAACGTTACAATTAACTATCATTTTTGCGTGGGATTCGAAAATCTAGACTTACAAGAGAACGACCATAAGGTGCCCGAGGCAGCATTAGACCCTTGGAGACAAGTCGGCTGGAGGACGATGTATTGAATCTCGACGCAATTTGAGTGTCCCATCGTCATTAGGATTCCCTAAACGTTAAAATTAACTATCATTTTTGCGTCGTATTCGATAATCTAAACTCACAGGAGAACGACCATAAGGTGCCCGAGGCAGCAACAGATCCTTGGAGACAAGTCGGCTGGAGGCCGATGTATTGAATCTCGACGCAATTTGAGTGTTCCATCGTCATTACAAGGCCCTGAACGTTGCAATTAACTATTATTTTTGCGTCGGATTCAAAAATCTAGACTCACAGGAGATCGACCATAAGGTGCCCGAGGCAGCAATACACCCTTGGAAACAAGTCGGCTGGAGGACGATGTATTGAATCTCGACGCAATTTGAGTGTTCCATCGGCATTAGGAGGCCCTGAACGTTACAATTAACAATCATTTTAGCGTCGGATTCGAAAATCTACTCACAGGAGAAGTTCATACGGTGCTCGAGACAGCAATATACCCCTTGGAGACAAATCGACTGGAGGCCGATGTATTGAATATCGACGCAATTTGAGTGTTCCATCGTCATTAGGTCGCCCTGAACGTTATAATGAACTATCAGTTCATTGTCAAGAAGAAATTCAAAACACTAAAGTGCTGAAAAGCCTTGATATTGATTCAGACCACTATTTGACTACGATTAAATTCAGACCACTCCCATTTCGAAAAGAGAAGAAAACCTTTTACAAAATTCCAAAATATAACACAGAAACGTTAAAAAATGAAGAAATTAAACTACGGTTTCAAAGAGCATCGCACAAAGATAGCGATGGCATATCCACAATAAATAAGGAAGCGGGTTGGGAGGAGATCAAAAACGAAATAGTTGAAATAGCAAAAGAAAATTGTCTCGTGAAAAGAGTAAGAAGACATCCATGGTGGGACAATGAATGTGATGAGAACCTGGAGAAGAGACAGAAATTGTGGCAGAAATGGAACTCCACAAAAGATCCTCAAGATCTTGACAATTTTAAAATCCAGAGAAGAGAAACAGCTAAGCTTTTCCGTAATAAAAAAAGAAGACAATTTCAGGATAACCTAGAACAGATTGAGGAAGACTTTAAAAGGAATAATTCTAGAGATTTCTACAAAACTTTTAGAAAACAGCTAACCAAATACCAATCCCCAAATTTATGTTTTAAAGATGAAGATAACAAGCTAGGTTTGACAAACAAGACTAATTGTGAAATATTAGCAAAATATTTCGAGAATCTGCTAAATTGTGAACCACCCAAAGATAAAATGAGTATTGAAAACCACCGAAATACTAATACCGAGTCAAAACCTCCAGACGCTGAAGAAATAAAACACATAATACACAGTCTAAAAAACAATAAAGCCCCAGGTGAAGACTCCATAGTACCAGAAATCCTAAAAATAATGGATACCAACCTCCCACAAGTTTTGGAACATATGTTTAAGAAGATCTGGGACGAAGAAAGAATTCCTGAAGACTGGCAGTGTGCCCTGATACACCCACTACACAAAAAGGGGGATAAGATGAATGTTAATAATTATAGAGGGATCTCGCTACTACCAGTAGGATACAAAATTTTGTCAAGGAAATTACTTCAAATCGTGGAGCCAGTTCTGGATAAAAAAATAGGTGAATATCAAGCAGGTTTTAGACAAGGTAGATCCTGTGTTGAACAAATATTTAACCTGAAAACACTAATTCGTTACAGAATCTCAAGAGGCCAGAGATTTGCAATAGTATTTGTAGATTTCAAAAAAGCATACGACTCGGTAGATAGAGAAACATTACTGAAAGTATTGGAAGAATTTGGGGTCGATACGAAAACAATTCAAATTATCAAACAGACGCTAACAAACAGTAAGGCCAAAGTTAAATTTATGGGTGAAATTTAAAGGAAGTTCGAAATTAAAACAGGTGTTAGACAAGGTGATGGTTTATCCCCAATCCTCTTCAACTGCGTACTGGAAAAGATATTGAGAATATGGAAAGAAGAACTCAAAGGCACCAAGAATGACATCAGAATTGGAACAAAAAAAGAAAAAATAGAAGTGGACTGTTTAGCTTTTGCAGACGATCTGGCAATAATTACAGAAAACGAAGAAATAGCTCAGAACTACCTGGAGAAACTACAAGAAGTTTCGGCCAGAGCTGGACTGCAGATTTCATTTGAAAAAACCGTGTATATGTCTAATCATAGAAATAACAAGAAAAATCTTATTACTAAATACGGCAATATTAAGAGAGTAGAAAAATTTAAGTATTTAGGTGAAATAATTCAAGTGAATGGTTTAGACAAGAGTGCAAACCAGGCGAGAGCAAGGAAAATGGAATTTGCTTTTCAAAAAACCAAAGACATATATAACAAAAAAAACATTTCGATTCAAGCTAAATTAAGACATTATAAAACTGTCATTAGACCAGAATGCCTGTATGCATCGGAGTGCCTAACTCTTAACAAAAAGGGGGAAATAGAAAACATGGAAAAGAAAGAAAGGAAAATTTTGAGAAAAATATTAGGACCGAGAAAGATTGGAGAAGAGTACAAGCTAAAGAGTAATAAGGAAATATACAAAACTATTGAGAAAGTGAGTGAGGCAATGCGTAAACGCAGACTAACGTTTTATGGTCACCTGGAAACAGACTAACAAGAAAAGTGTTTGAACATAGTAACAGGAACGAAAAAACCAACAATAAATGGATACAGATGGTGAAAAAGGATTTGGCCTATTTTAATGTCACCCGTGAGTCAATCAGGGACAGGGAAATGTTTAGACAAATAGTGAACGAAATTAAGTGTTTTCCAGAAGAAACGAAACTAAAGAATAATAACAGGAAATGGTCGGAAGAGCGGAGGAGGAACCACTCGTAAATGATGAGGAAATATTGGGAAGAGAGAAAAAAAGATCAAAAAGCCGGGCAAGTGAATTGTTGAACGTGGTCCAAAGATGGCCGAAATCGAAAGAAGAAGAATAAGAACTATCAGTTTTGCGTTGGATTCAAAAATCTAGACTTACAAGAGAACGACCATAAGGTGCCCGAGGCAGCATTAGACCCTTGGAGAGAAGTCGGCTGGAGGACGATGTATTGAATCTCGACGCAATTTGAGTCTTCTATCGTCATTAGGAGGCGCTGAACGTTACAATTCACTATCATTATTGCGTCGGATTCGAAAATCTAGACTCACAGGGAAAGGATCATATTGTGCCCGAGACAGCAATATCCCCTTGGAGACAAGTCGGCTGGAGCCCGATGTATTGAATCTCGACGCAATTTGAGTGTTCCATCGTCATTAGGAGGCCCTGAACGTTACAATTAACTATCAGTTTCGTGCCGGATGCGAAAATCTAGACTCACAGGAGACGGACCACATGGAGCCCGAGGCAGCAATATCCCCTTGGAGACAAGTCGGCTGGAGATCGATGTATTGAATCTCGACTCAATTTGAGTGTTCCATCGTCATTAGGTGGCCCTGAACGTTACAATTAACAATCAGTTTTGCGTCGGGTTCGAAAATCTAGACTCACAGCAGAACGACCACAAGGTGCCCGTGGCAGCTATTGACCCTAGGAGTCAAGTCGGTTGGAGGACGATGTATTGGATCGCGACGCAAAATGAGTGTTCCATCGTCATTAGGAGGCCCTGAATGTTACAATTAACTATCAGTTTTTCGTCGGATTCGAAAATCTAGACTCACTGGAGACGGACCATAAGGTGCCCGATGCAGCTATATCCCCTTGGAGACCAGTCCGCTGGAGGACGATGTATTGAATCGCGACGCAATTTGAGTGCTCCATCGTCATTTGGAGGCCCTGAACGTTACAATTAACTATCAGTTTCGCGTCGGATTCAAAAATCCAGACTCACAGGAGACGGACCATTTGCTGCCCGCGGCAGCAATATCCACTTGGAGACAAATCAGCTGGAGGATGTATTGAATCTCGACGCAATTTGAGAGTTCTATCGTCATCAGGAGGCGCTGAACGTTACTATTCACTATCATTTTTGCGTCGGATTCGAAAATCTAGACTTACAAGAGAACGACCATAAGGTGCCCGAGGCAGCATTAGACCTTTGGAGACAAGTCAGATGGAGGACGATGTATTGGATCGCGACGCAATTTGAGTGTTCCATCGTCATTAGGAGGCCCTGAATGTTACAATTAACTATCAGTTTTTCGTCGGATTCGAAAATCTAGACTCACAGCAGACGGACCATTTGGTGCCCGAGGCAGCAATATCCCCTTGGAGACAAATCGGCTGGAGGACGATGTATTGAATCTCGACGCAATTTGAGTCTTCTATCGTCATTAGGAGGCGCTGAACGTTACTATTCACTATCATTTTTGCGTCGGATTCGAAAATCTAGACTTACAAGAGAACGACCATAGGGTGCCCGAGGCAGCAATAGACCCTTGGAGACAAGTCGGCTGGAGGCCGATGTATTGGATCTCGACGCAATTTGAGTGTGCCATCGGCATTAGGAGGCCCTGAACGTTACAATTAACTATCAGTTTCGCGTCGGATTCGAAAATCTAGACTCACAGGAGACGGACCACATGGAGCCCGAGGCACCAATATCCCCTTGTAGACAAGTCGGCTGGAGGAAGATGTATTGAATCTCGACGCAATTTGAGTGTTCCATCGGCATTAGGAGGCCCTGAACGTTACAGTTAACTATCAGTTTCGCGTCGGATTCGAAAATCTAAACTCACAGGAGAACGACCATAAGGTGCCCGAGGCAGCAACAGACCCTTGGAGACAAGTCCGCTGGAGGCCGATGTATTGAATCTCGACGCAATTTGAGTGTCCCATCGACATTACAAGGCCCTGAACGTTACAATTAACTATCATTTTATCGTCGGATTCTTAAATCTAGACTCACAGGAGAACGACCATAAGGTGCCCGAGGCAGCAATAGACCCTTGGAGACAAGTCGGCTGGAGGCCGATGTATTGAATCTCGACGCAATTTGAGTGTGCCATCGTCATTAGGAGGCCCTGAACCTTACAATTAACTATCAGTTTCGCGTCGGAATCGAAAATTTAGACTCACAGGAGACGGACCACATGGAGCCCGAGTCAGCAATATCCCCTTGTAGACAAATCGGCTGGAGGAAGATGTATGTAATCTCGACGCAATTTGAGTGTTCCATCGGCATTAGGGGCCCTGAACGTTACAATTAACTATCATTTTTGCGTCGGATTCGAAAATCTAGACTCTCAGGAGAACGACCATAAGGTGCCCGAGGCAGCAATAGACCCTTGGAGACAAGTCGGCTGGAGGTCGATGTATTGAATTTCGACTCAATTTGAGTGTTCCACCGTCATTAGGTGGCCCTGAACGTTACAATTTACAATCAGTTTTGCGTCGGGTTCGAAAATCTGGCTCACAGCAGAACGATCACAAGGTGCCCGTGGCAGCTATTGACCCTTGGAGACCAGACCGCTGGAGGACGATGTATTGATTCTCGACGCAATTTGAGTGTTCCATCGTCATTAGGAGGCCCTGAACCTTACAATTAACTATCAGTTTCGCGTCGGATTCGAAAATCTAGACCCACAGGAGAACGACCATAAGGTGCCCGAGGCAGCAAAAGACCCTTGGAAACAAGTCGGATGGAGGACGATGTATTGAATCTCGGCGCAATTTGAGAGTTCTATCGTCATCAGGAGGCGCTGAACGTTACTATTCTCTATCATTTTTGCGTCGGATTCGAAAATCTAGACTTACGAGAGAACGTCCATAAGGTGCCCGAGGCAGCATTAGACCCTTGGAGACAAGTCGGCTGGAGGACGATGTATTGGATCGCGACGCAAAATGAGTGTTCCACTATGAGTTTGAGTTGAGTATGAGTTTGTGTCGGATTCGAAAACGTAGAAACACCGGAGACGGACCATGTGGTGCCCGAGGCAGCGATATCCCCTTGGAGACAAGTCGGCTGGAGGATGATGTATTGAATCTCGACTCAATTTCAGTGTTCCATCGTCATTAGAAGGCCCTGAACGTTACAATTAACTATCATTTTTGCGTCGGATTCGAAAATCTAGACTTACAAGAGAACAACCACAAGGTGCCCGAGGCAGCATTAGACCCTTGGAGACAAGTCGGCTGGACGACGATGTATTGAATCTCGAAACAATATGAGTGTCCCATCGTCATTAGGAGGCCCTAAACGTTACAATTAACTATCAATTTTGCGTCGGATTCAATAATCTAAACTCACAGGAGATCGACCATAAGGTGCCCGAGGCAGCAACAGCCCCTTGGAGACAAGTCGGCTGGAGGCCGATGTATTGAATCTCGACGCAATTTGAGTGTTCCATCCTCATAACAAGGCCCTGAACGTTACAATTAACTAGCATTTTTGCGTCGGATTCGAAAGTCTAGACTCACAGGAGAACGACCATAAGGTGCCCGAGGCAGCAATAGACCCTTGGAGACAAGTCGGCTGGAGGCCGATGTATTGAATCTCGACGCAATTTGAGTTTGCCATCGGCATTAGGAGGCCCTGAACCTTACAATTAACTATCAGTTTCGCGTCGGAATCGAAAATCTAGACTCACAGGAGACGGACCACATGGAGCCCGAGGCAGCAATATCCCCTTGTAGACAAGTCGGCTGGAGGAAGATGTATTGAATCTCGACGCAATTTGAGTGTTCCATCGGCATTAGGAGGCCCTGAACGTTACAATTAACTATCATTTTTGCGTCGGATTCGAAAATCTAGACTTACAAGAGAACAACCATAAGGTGCCCGAGGCAGCATTAGACCCTTGGAGACAAGTCGGCTGGACGACGATGTATTGAATCTCGAAACAATTTGAGTGTCCCATCGCCATTAGGAGGCCCTAAACGTTACAATTAACTATCAGTTTCGCGTCGGATTCGAAAATCTAGACTCACAGGAGACGGACGACATGGAGCCCGAGGCAGCAATATCCCCTTATGGACAAGTCGGCTGGAGGAAGATGTATTGACTCTCGACGCAATTCGAGTGTTCCATCGTCATTAAGAGGCCCTGAGCATTACATTTAACTATCAGTTTTGCGTCGGATTCTAAAATGTTGACTCACAGGGGAACGACCATACGGTGCCCGAGGCAGCAATAGACCCTTGGAGACAAATCGGCTGAATGCCGAAGTATTGAATCTCGAGGCCATTTGAGTGTTCCATCGTCATTAGGAAGCCCTGAACGTTACAATTAACAATCAGTTTCGCGTCGGATTCGAAAATCTAGACTCACATGAGAGCGAACATAAGAGGCCGGAGGCAGTAATAATCCCATGGAGACAAGTCGGTTGGAGGACGATGTATTGAATCTCGACGCAATTTGAGTGTTCCATCGTCATTAGGAGGCCCTAAACGTTACAATTAACTATCATTTTTGCGTCGGATTCGATAATCTAAACTCACAGGAGAACGACCATAAGGTGCCCGAGGCAGCTACAGACCCTTGGAGACAAGTCGGCTGGAGGCCGATGTATTGAATCTCGACGCAATTTGAGTGTTCCATCGTCATTACAAGGCCCTGAACGTTACAATTAACTATCATTTTTGCGTCGTATTCGAAAATCTAGACCCACAGGAGAACGACCATAAGGTGCCCGAGGCAGCAATAGACCCTTGGAGAAATGTCGGCTGGAGGTCGATGTATTGAATCTCGACGCAATTTGAGTGTTCCATCGCCAATAGGAGGCCCTGAACGTTACAATTAACTATGAGTTTTGCGTCGGATTCGAGAACGTAGAATCACCGGAGACGGCCCATGTGGTGCCCGAGGCAGCGATATCCCCTTGGAGACCAGTCGGCTGAAGGCCGATGTATTGAATCTCGACGCAATTTGAGTGTTCCATCGTCTTTAGAAGGCACTGATCGTTACAATTAACTATCATTTTTGCGTCGGATTCGAAAATCTAGACTCACAGGAGAAGGACCATAAGGTGCCCGGGGCAGCAATAGACCCTTGGAGACAAGTCGGCTGGAGGGCGATGTATTGAATCTCGACGCAATTTGAGTGTTCCATCGTCATTAGGAGGCCCTGAACGTTACAATTAACTATCATTTTTGCGTCGGATTCGAAAATCTAGACTTACAAGAGAACGACCATATGGTGCCCGAGGCAGCGTTAGACCCTTGGAGACAAGTCGGCTGGATGACGATGTATTGGATCGCGACGCAATTTGAGTGTTCCATTGTGTTTAGGAGGCCCTGAATGTTACAATTAACTATCAGTTTTACGTCGGATTCGAAAATCTAGACTCACAGCAGACGGACCATTTGGTGCCCGAGGCAGCAATATCCCCTTGGAGACAAATCGGCTGGAGCACGATGTATTGAATCTCGACGCAATTTGAGTCTTCTATCGTCATTAGGAGGCCCTGAATGTTACAATTAACTATCAGTCTTTCGTCGGATTCGAAAATCTAGACTCACAGCAGACGGACCATTTGGTGCCCGAGGCAGCAATATCCCCTTGGAGACAAATCGGCTGGAGGACGATGTACTGAATCTCCACGCAAGTTGAGTCTTCTATCGTCATTAGGAGGCGCTGAACGTTACAATTAACTATCATTTTTGCGTCGCATTCGAAAATCTAGACTCACAGCAGAACGATCACAAGGTGGCCGTGGCAGCTATTGACACATGGAGACAAGTCGGTTGGAGGACGATGTATTGGATCTCGACGCAATTTGAGAGTTCCATCGTCATTAGGAGGCCCAGAACGTTACAAGTAACTATCATTTTTGCGTCGGATTCGAAAATCTAGACTTACAGGAGAACGACCATATGGTGCCCGAGGCAGCATTAGACCCTTGGAGACAAGTCGGCTGGAGGACGATGTATTGAATCTCGACGCAATTTGAGTGTCCCATCGTCATTAGGAGGCCCTAAACGTTACAATTAACTATCATTTCTGCGTCGGATTCTCACAGGAGAACGACCATAAGGTGCCCGAGGCAGCAACAGACCCTTCGAGACCAGTCGGCTGGAGGCCGATGTATTGAATCTCGACGCAATTTGACTCACTTTTAGTGTTCCATCGTCATTACAAGGCCCTGAACGTTACAATTAACTATCATTTTTGCGTCGGATTCGAAAATCTAGACTCACAGGAGAACGACCATAAGGTGCCCGAGGCAGTAATAGACCCTTGGAGACAAGTCGGCTGGAGGTCGATGTATTGAATCTCGACGCAATTTGAGTGTTCCATCGCCAATAGGAGGCCCTGAACGTTACAATTAACTATGAGTTTTGCGTCGGATTCGAAAACGTAGAATCACCGGAGACGGACCATGTGGTGCCCGAGGCAGCGATATCCCCTTGGAGACAAGTCGGCTGGAGGCCGATGTATTCAATCTCGACGCAATTTGAGTGTTCCATCGTCATTAGGAGGCCCTGAACGTTACAATTAACTATCATTTTTGCGTCGGATTCGAAAATCTAGACTTACAAGAGAACGACCATAAGGTGCCCGAGGCAGCATTAGACCCTTGGGGACAAGTCGGCTGGAGGACGATGTATTGAATCTCGACGCAATTTGAGTCTTCTATCGTTATTAGGAGGCGCTGAACGTTACAATTCACTATCATTTTTGCGTCGGATTCGAAAATCTAGACTCACAGGAGAAGGATCATATTGTGCCCGAGACAGCAATATCCCCTTGGAGACAAGTCGGCTGGACGACGATGTATTGAATCTCGAAACAATTTGAGTGTCCCATCGTCATTAGGAGGCCCTAAACGTTACAATTAACTATCAGTTTCGCGTCGGATTCGAAAATCTAGACTCACAGGAGACGGACCACATGGAGCCCGAGGCAGCAATATCCCCTTGTAGACAAGTCGGCTGGAGGAAGATGTATTGACTCTCGACGCAATTCGAGTGTTCCATCGTCATTAAGAGGCCCTGAGCATTACATTTAACTATCAGTTTTCCGTCGGATTCTAAAATGTAGACTCATAGGGGAACGACCATACGGTGCCCGAGGCAAATAGACCCTTGGAGACAAATCGGCTGAATGCCGATGTGTTGAATCTCGAGGCCATTTGAGTGTTACATCGTCATTAGGAAGCCCTGAACGTTACAATGAACAATCAGTTTCGCGTCGGTTTCGAAAATCTAGACTCACATGAGAGCGAACATAAGAGGCCGGAGGCAGTAATAATCCAATGGAGACAAGTCGGTTGGAGGACGATGTATTGAATCTCGACGCAATTTGAGTGTTCCATCGTCATTAGGAGGCCCTAAACGTTACAATTAACTATCATTTTTGCGTCGGATTCGATAACCTAAACTCACAGGAGAACGACCATAAGGTGCCCGAGGCTGCAACAGACCCTTGGAGACAAGTCGGCTGGAGGCCGATGTATTGAGTCTCGACGCAATTTGAGTGTTCCATCGCCAATAGGAGGCCCTGAACGTTACAATTAACTATGAGTTTTGCGTCGGATTCGAGAACGTAGAATCACCGGAGACGGCCCATGTGGTGCCCGAGGCAGCGATATCCCCTTGGAGACCAGTCGGCTGAAGGCCGATGTATTGAATCTCGACGCAATTTGAGTGTTCCATCGTCTTTAGAAGGCTCTGAACGTTACAATTAACTATCATTTTTCTTTCGGATTCGAAAATCCTGACTCACAGGAGAAGGACCATAAGGTGCCCGGGGCAGCAGTAGATCCTTGGAGACAAGTCGGCTGGAGGACGATGTATTGAATCTCGACGCAACTTGAGTGTTCCATCGTCATTAGGAGGCCCTGAACGTTACAATTAACTATCATTTTTGCGTCGGATTCGAAAATCTAGACTTACAAGAGAACGACCATAAGGTGCCCGAGGCAGCGTTAGACCCTTGGAGACAAGTCGGCTGGAGGACGATGTATTGGATCGCGACGCAATTTGAGTGTTCCATTGTCATTAGGAGGCCCTGAATGTTACAATTAACTATCAGTTTCACGTCGGATTCGAAAATCTAGACTCACAGCAGACGGACGATTTGGTGCCCGAGGCAGCAATATCCCCTTGGAGACAAATCGGCTGGAGGACGATGTATTGAATCTCCACGCAATTTGAGTCTTCTATCGTCAGTAGGAGGCGCTGAACGTTACAAATAACTATCATTTTTGCGTCGCATTCGAAAATCTAGACTCACAGCAGAACGATCACAAGGTGCCCGTGGCAGCTATTGACACATGGAGACAAGTCGGTTGGAGGACGATGTATTGGATCTCGACGCAATTTGAGAGTTCCATCGTCATTAGGAGGCCCAGAACGTTACAATTAACTATCATTTTTGCGTCGGATTCGAAAATCTAGACTTACAGGAGAACGACCATAAGGTGCCCGAGGCAGCATTAGACCCTTGGAGACAAGTCGGCTGGAGGACGATGTATTGGATCGCGACGCAATTTGAGTGTTCCATTGTCATTAGGAGGCCCTGAATGTTACAATTAACTATCAGTTTCACGTCGGATTCGAAAATCTAGACTCACAGCAGACGGACGATTTGGTGCCCGAGGCAGCAATATCCCCTTGGAGACAAATCGGCTGGAGGACGATGTATTGAATCTCGACGCAATTTGAGTCTTCTATCGTCATTAGGAGGCGCTGAACGTTACAATTGACAATCTTTTTTGCGTCGGATTCGAAAATCTAGACTCACAGGAGAAGGATCATATTGTGCCCGAGACAGCAATATCCCCTTGGAGACAAGTGGGCTGGAGGCCGATGTATTGAATCTCGACGCAATTTGAGTGTTCCATCGTCATTAGGAGGCCCTGAATAATACAATTAACTATCAGTTTTACGTCGGATTCGAAAATCTAGACTCACAGCAGACGGACCATTTGGAGCCCGAGGCAGCAATATCCCCTTGGAGACAAATCGGCTTGAGGACGATGTATTGGATCTCGACCCAATTTGAGTCTTCTATTGTCATTAGGAGGCGCTGAACGTTACAATTCACTATCATTTTTGCGTCGGATTCGAAAATCTAGACTCACAGGAGAAGGAGCATATTGTGCCCGAGACAGCAATATCCCCTTGGAGACAAGTCGGCTGGAGGCCGATGTATTGAATCTCGACGCAATTTGAGTGTTCCATCGTCATTAGGAGGCCCCGAACGTTACAATTAACTATCAGTTTCGCGTCGGATTCGAAAATCTAGACTCACAGGAGACGGACCACATGGAGCCCGAGGCAGCAATATCCCCTTGGAGACAAGTCGGCTGGAGGTCGATGTATTGAATCTCGACTCTATTTGAGTGTTCCATCGTCATTAGGTGGCCCTGAACGTTACAATTAACAATCAGTTTTGCGTCGGGTTCGAAAATCTAGACTCACAGCAGAACGATCACAAGGTGCCCGTGGCAGCTATTGACCATTGGAGACAAGTCGGTTGGAGGACGATGTATTGGATCGCGACGCTAAATGAGTGTTCCATCGTCATTAGGAGGCCCTAAATGTTACAATTAACTATCAGTTTTTCGTCGGATTCGAAAATCTAGACTAACAGCAGACGGGCCATTTGGTGCCCGAGGCAGCAATATCCCCTTGGAGACAAATCGGCTGGAGGACGATGTATTGGATCTCGACGCAATTTGAGTCTTCTATCGTCATTAGGAGGCGCTGAACGTTACAATTCACTATCATTTTTGCGTCGGATTCGAAAATCTAGACTCACCGGAGACGGACCATGTGTTGCCCGAGGCAGCGATATCCCCTTGGAGACAAGTCGGCTGGAGGCCGATGTATTGAATCTCGACCCAATTTGAGTGTTCCATCGACATTACAAGGCCCTGAACGTTACAATTAACTATCATTTTTGCGTCGGATTCGAAAATCTAGACTTACAAGAGAACGACCATAAGGTGCCCGAGGCAGCAATAGACCCTTGGAGACAAGTCGGCTGGAGGCCGATGTATTGAATCTCGACGCAATTTGAGTGTTCCATCGGCATTAGGAGGCCCTGAACGTTACAGTTAACTATCAGTTTCGCGTCGGACTCGAAAATCTAAACTCACAGGAGAACGACCATAAGGTGCCCGAGGCAGCAACAGACCCTTGGAGACAAGTCGGCTGGAGGCCGATGTATTGAATCTCGACGCAATTTCAGTGTCCCATCGACATTACAAGGCCCTGAACGTTACAATTAACTATCATTTTATCGTCGGATTCTTAAATCTAGACTCACAGGAGAACGACCATAAGGTGCCCGAGGCAGCAATAGACCCTTGGAGACAAGTCGGCTGGAGGCCGATGTATTGAATCTCGACGCAATTTGAGTGTTCCATCGTCATTACAAGGCCCTGAACGTTACAATTAACTATCATTTTTGCGTCGGATTCGAAAATCTAGACTCACAGGAGAACGACCATCAGGTGCCCGAGGCAGCAATAGACCCTTGGGGACAAGTCGGCTGGAGGCCGATGTATTGAATCTCGACGCAATTTGAGTGTTCCATCGGCATTAGGAGGCCCTGAACGTTACAATTATCTATCAGTTTAGCGTCGGATTCGAAAATCTAGACTCACAGGAGACGGACCACATGGAGCCCGAGGCACCAATATCCCCTTGTAGACAAGTCGGCTGGAGGAAGATGTATTGAATCTCGACGCAATTTGAGTGGTCCATCGGCATTAGGAGGCCCTGAACGTTACAAATAACTATCATTTTTGCGTCGGATTCGAAAATCTAGACTCACAGGAGAACGACCATAAGGTGCCCGAGGCAGCAATTGACCCTTGGAGACAAGTCGGCTGGAGGTCGATGTATTGAATCTCGACTCAATTTGAGTGTTCCATCGTCTTTAGGAGTCCCTGAGCGTTACAATTAACTATCATTTATGCGTCGGATTCGAAAATCTAGACTCACAGGAGACGGACCACATGGAGCCCGAGGCAGCCATATCCCCTTGTAGACAAGTCGGCTGGAGGAAGATGTATTGAATCTCGACGCAATTTGAGTGTTCCATCGGCATTAGGAGCCCCTGAACGTTACAATTAACAATAATTTTAGCGTCGGATTCGAAAATCTACTCACAGGAGAAGTTCATACGGTGCTCGAGACAGCAATATACCCCTTGGAAACAAATCGACTGCAGGCCGCTGTATTGAATATCGACGCAATTTGAGTGTTTCATCGTCATTAGGTCGCCCTGAACGTTATAATGAACTATCAGTATTGCGTCTGATTCGAAAACCTAGACTTACAAGAGGACGACCATAAGGTGCCCGAGGCAGCATTAGACCCTTGGAGACAAGTCGGCTGGAGGACGATGTATTGGATTGCTACGCAATTTGAGTGTTCCATCGTCATTAGGAGGCCCTGAATGTTACAATTAACTATCATTTTAGCGTCGGATTCGAAAATCTAGACTTACAAGGGAAAGACCATAAGGTGCCCGAGGCAGCATTAGACCCTTGGAGACAATTCGGCTGGAGGACGAAGTATTGAATCTCGACGCAGTTTGAGTGTCCCATCGTCATTAGGAGGCCCTAAACATTACAATTAACTATCATTTTTGCGTCGGATTCGATAATGTAAACTCACAGGAGAACGACCATAAGGTGCCCGAGGCAGCAATAGACCCTTGGAGACAAGTCGGCTGGAGGCCGATGTATTGAATATCGACGCAATTTGAGTGTACCATCGTCATTAGGCCGCGCTGAACGTTATAATGAACTCTCAGTTTTGCGTCGGATTCGAAAATCTAGACTTACAAGAGAACGACCAATAGGTGCCCGAGGCAGCATTAGACCCGTGGAGACAAGTCGGCTGGAGGACGATGTATTGGATCGCGACGCAATTTGTGTGTTCCATCGTCATTAGGAGGCCCTGAATGTTACAATTAACTATCAGTTTTTCGTCGGATTCGAAAATCTAGACTCACAGCAGACGGACCAATTGGTGCCCGAGGCAGCAATATCCCCTTGGAGACAAATCGGCTTGAGGACGATGTATTGAATCTCGACGCAATTTGAGTCTTCTATCGTTATTAGGAGGCGCTGAACGTTACAATTCACTATCATTTTTGCTTCGGATTCGAAAATCTAGACTCACAGGAGAAGGATCATATTGTGCCCGAGACAGCAATATCCACTTGGAGACAAGTGGGCTGGAGGCCGATGTATTGAATCTCGACGCAATTTGAGTGTTCCATCGTCATTAGGAGGCCCTGAATAATACAATTAACTATCAGTTTTTCGTCGGATTCGAAAATCTAGACTCACAGCAGACGGACCATTTGGTGCCCGAGGCAGCAATATCCCCTTGGAGACAAATCGGCTGGAGGACGATGTATTGGATCTCGACGCAATTTGAGTCTTCTATCGTCATTAGGTGGCGCTGAACGTTACAATTCACTATCATTTTTGCGTCGGATTCGAAAATCTAGACTCACAGGAGAAGGAGCATATTGTGCCCGAGACAGCAATATCCCCTTGGAGACAAGTCGGCTGGAGGCCGATGTATTGAATCTCGACGCAATTTGAGTGTTCCATCGTCATTAGGAGGCCCTGAACGTTCAATTAACTATCAGTTTCGCGTCGGATTCGAATATCTAGACTCACAGGAGACGGACCACATGGAGCCCGAGGCAGCAATATCCCCTTGGAGATAAGTCGGCTGGAGGTCGATGTATTGAATCTCGACTCAATTTGAGTGTTCCATCGTCATTAGGTGGCCCTGAACGTTACAATTAACAATCAGTTTTGCGTCGGGTTCGAAAATCTAGACTCACAGCAGAACGATCACAAGGTGCCCGTGGCAGCTATTGACCCTTGGAGACAAGTCGGTTGGAGGACGATGTATTGGATCGCGACGCAAAATGAGTGTTCCATCGTCATTAGGAGGCCCTCAATGTTACAATTAACTATCATTTTAGCGTCGGATTCGAAAATCTAGACTTACAAGGGAAAGACCATAAGGTGCCCGAGGCAGCATTAGACCCTTGGAGACAATTCGGCTGGAGGACGAAGTATTGAATCTCGACGCAGTTTGAGTGTCCCATCGTCATTAGGAGGCCCTAAACATTACAATTAACTATCATTTTTGCGTCGGATTCGATAATGTAAACTCACAGGAGAACGACCATAAGGTGCCCGAGGCAGCAATAGACCCTTGGAGACAAGTCGGCTGGAGGCCGATGTATTGAATATCGACGCAATTTGAGTGTACCATCGTCATTAGGCCGCGCTGAACGTTATAATGAACTCTCAGTTTTGCGTCGGATTCGAAAATCTAGACTTACAAGAGAACGACCAATAGGTGCCCGAGGCAGCATTAGACCCGTGGAGACAAGTCGGCTGGAGGACGATGTATTGGATCGCGACGCAATTTGTGTGTTCCATCGTCATTAGGAGGCCCTGAATGTTACAATTAACTATCAGTTTTTCGTCGGATTCGAAAATCTAGACTCACAGCAGACGGACCAATTGGTGCCCGAGGCAGCAATATCCCCTTGGAGACAAATCGGCTTGAGGACGATGTATTGAATCTCGACGCAATTTGAGTCTTCTATCGTTATTAGGAGGCGCTGAACGTTACAATTCACTATCATTTTTGCTTCGGATTCGAAAATCTAGACTCACAGGAGAAGGATCATATTGTGCCCGAGACAGCAATATCCACTTGGAGACAAGTGGGCTGGAGGCCGATGTATTGAATCTCGACGCAATTTGAGTGTTCCATCGTCATTAGGAGGCCCTGAATAATACAATTAACTATCAGTTTTTCGTCGGATTCGAAAATCTAGACTCACAGCAGACGGACCATTTGGTGCCCGAGGCAGCAATATCCCCTTGGAGACAAATCGGCTGGAGGACGATGTATTGGATCTCGACGCAATTTGAGTCTTCTATCGTCATTAGGTGGCGCTGAACGTTACAATTCACTATCATTTTTGCGTCGGATTCGAAAATCTAGACTCACAGGAGAAGGAGCATATTGTGCCCGAGACAGCAATATCCCCTTGGAGACAAGTCGGCTGGAGGCCGATGTATTGAATCTCGACGCAATTTGAGTGTTCCATCGTCATTAGGAGGCCCTGAACGTTACAATTAACTATCAGTTTCGCGTCGGATTCGAATATCTAGACTCACAGGAGACGGACCACATGGAGCCCGAGGCAGCAATATCCCCTTGGAGATAAGTCGGCTGGAGGTCGATGTATTGAATCTCGACTCAATTTGAGTGTTCCATCGTCATTAGGTGGCCCTGAACGTTACAATTAACAATCAGTTTTGCGTCGGGTTCGAAAATCTAGACTCACAGCAGAACGATCACAAGGTGCCCGTGGCAGCTATTGACCCTTGGAGACAAGTCGGTTGGAGGACGATGTATTGGATCGCGACGCAAAATGAGTGTTCCATCGTCATTAGGAGGCCCTCAATGTTACAATTAACTATCAGTTTTTCGTCGGATTCGAAAATCTAGACTCACAGCAGACGGACCATTTGGTGCCCGAGGCAGCAATATCCCCTTGGAGACAAATCGGCTGGAGGACGATGTATTGGATCTCGACGCAATTTGAGTCTTCTATCGTCATTAGGAGGCGCTGAACGTTACAATTCACTATCATTTTTGCGTCGGATTCGAAAATCTAGACTCACCGGAGACGGACCATGTGGTGCCCGAGGCAGCGATATCCCCTTGGAGACAAGACGGCTGGAGGAAGATGTATTGAATCTCGACCCAATTTGAGTGTTCCATCGTCATTAGAAGGCCCTGAACGTTACAATTAACTATCATTTTTGCGTCGGATTCGAAAATCTAGTCTTACAAGAGAACGATCATAAGGTGCCCGAGGCAGCGATAGACCCTTGGAGACAAGTCGGCTGGAGGAAGATGTATTGAATCTCGACGCAATTTGAGTGTTCCATCGGCATTAGGAGGCCCTGAACGTTACAGTTAACTATCAGTTTCGTGTCGGATTCGAAAATCTAAACTCACAGGAGAACGACCAAAAGGTGCCCGAGGCAGCAACAGACCCTTGGAGACAAGTCGGCTGGAGGCCGATGTATTGAATCTCGACGCAATTTGAGTGTCCCATCGACATTACAAGGCCCTGAACGTTACAATTAACTATCATTTTATCGTCGGATTCTTAAATTTAGACTCACAGGAGAACGACCATAAGGTGCCCGAGGCAGCAATAGACCCTTGGAGACAAGTCGGCTGGAGGCCGATGTATCGAATCTCGACGCAATTTGAGTGTTCCATCGTCATTACAAGGCCCTGAACGTTACAATTAACTATCATTTTTGCGTCGGATTCGAAAATCTAGACTCACAGGAGAACGACCATCAGGTGCCCGAGGCAGCAATAGACCCTTGGAGACAAGTCGGCTGGAGGCCGATGTATTAAATCTCGACGCAATTTGAGTGTTCCATCGGCATTAGGAGGCCCTGAACGTTACAATTAACTATCAGTTTAGCGTCGGATTCGAAAATCTAGACTCACAGGAGACGGACCACATGGAGCCCGAGGCACCAATATCCCCTTGTAGACAAGTCGGCTGGAGGAAGGTGTATTGAATCTCGACGCAATTTGAGTGGTCCATCGGCATTAGGAGGCCCTGAATGTTACAAATAACTATCATTTTTGCGTCGGATTCGAAAATCTAGACTCACAGGAGAACGACCATAAGGTGCCCGAGGCAGCAATTGACCCTTGGAGACAAGTCGGCTGGAGGTCGATGTATTGAATCTCGACGCAATTTGAGTGTTCCATCGTCATTAGGAGGCCCTGAATAATACAATTAACTATCAGTTTTTCGTCGGATTCGAAAATCTAGACTTACAAGGGAACGACCATAAGGTGCCCGAGGCAGCATTAGACCCTTGGAGACAAGTCGGCTGGAGGACGAAGTATTGAATCTCGACGCAATTTGAGTGTCCCATCGTCATTAGGAGGCCCTAAACATTACAATTAACTATCATTTTTGCGTCGGATTCGATAATGTAAACTCACAGGAGAACGACCATAAGGTGCCCGAGGCAGCAATAGACCCTTGGAGACAAGTCGGCTGGAGGCCGATGTATTGGATCGCGACGCAATTTGTGTGTTCCATCGTCATTAGGAGGCCCTGAATGTTACAATTAACTATCAGTTTTTCGTCGGATTCGAAAATCTAGACTCACAGCAGACGGACCAATTGGTGCCCGAGGCAGCAATATCCCCTTGGAGACAAATCGGCTGGAGGACGATGTATTGAATCTCGACGCAATTTGAGTCTTCTATCGTTATTAGGAGGCCCTGAACGTTACAATTAACAATCAGTTTTGCGTCGGGTTCGAAAATCTAGACTCACAGCAGAACGATCACAAGGTGCCCGTGGCAGCTATTGACCCTTGGAGACAAGTCGGTTGGAGGACGATGTATTGGATCGCGACGCAATTTGAGTGTTCCATCGTCATTACAAGGCCCTGAACGTTACAATTAACTATCATTTTAGCGTCGGATTCGAAAATCTAGACTCACAGGAGACGGACCACATGGAGCCCGAGGCAGCAATATTACCTTGTAGACAAGTCGGCTGGAGGAAGATGTATTGAATCTCGACGCAATTTGAGTGTTCCATCGGGATTAGGAGGCCCTGAACGTTACAGTTAACTATCATTTTAGCGTCGGATTCGAAAATCTACTAACAGGAGAAGGATCATATGGTGCACGAGACTGCAATATCCCCTCGGAGACAAGTCGGCTGGAGGCCGATGTATTGAATCTCGACGCAATTTCAGTGTTCCATCGTCATTAGGAGGCCCTAAACGTTACAATTAACTATCATTTTTGCGTCGGATTCGATAATCTAAACTCACAGGAGAACGGCCATAAGGTGCCCGAGGCAGCAACAGACCCTTGGAGACAAGTCGGCTGGAGGCCGATGTATTGAATCTCGACGCAATTTGAGTGTTCCATCGTCATTACAAGGCCCTGAACGTTACAATTAACTATCATTTTAGCGTCGGATTCGATAATCTACTCACAGGAGAAGTTCATACGGTGCTCGAGACAGCTATATTCCCCATGGAGACAAATCGACTGGAGGCCGATGTATTGAATATCGACGCAATTTGAGTGTTCCATCGTCATTAGGAGGCCCTAAACGTTACAATTAACTATCATTTTTGCGTCGGAATCGGATGATCTAAACTCACAGGAGAACGACCATATGGTGCCCGAGGCAGCAACAGACCCTTGGAGACAAGTCGGCTGAAGGCCGATGTATTGAATCTCGACGCAATTCGAGTGTTCCATCGTCATTACAAGGCCCTAAACGTTACAATTAACTATCATTTTTGCGTAGGATTCGTAAATCTAGACTCACAGGAGAAGGATCATATGGTGCCCGAGACAGCAATATCCCCTTGGAGACATGTCGGCTGGAGGAAGATGTATTGAATCTCGACGCAATTTGAGTGTTCCATCGTCATTAGGTCGCCCTGAACGATATAATGAACTATCAGTTTTGCGCCGGATTCGAAAATCTAAACTCACAGGAGAACGACCATAAGGTGCCCGAGGCAGCAACAGACCCTTGGAGACAAGTCGGCTGGAGGCCGATGTATTGAATCTCGACGCAATTTGAGTGTTCCATCGTCATTACAAGGCCCTGAACGTTACAATTAACTATCATTTTTGCGTCGGATTCGATAATCTAAACTCACAGGAGAACGACCATAAGGTGCCCGAGGCAGCAACAGACCCTTGGAGACAAGTCGGCTGGAGGACGATGTATTGGAGCGCGACGCAATTTGAGTGTTCCATCGTCATTAGGAGGCCCTGAATGTTACAATTAACTATCAGTTTTTCGTCGGATTCGAAAATCTAGACTCACAGCAGACGGACCATTTGGTGCCCGAGGCAGCAATATCCCCTTGGAGACAAAGCGGCTGGAGGACGATGTATTGAATCTCGACGCGATTTGAGTGTTCCATCGTCATTAGGAGGCCCTGAACCTTACAATTAACTATCAGTTTCGCGTCGGATTTAAAAATCAAGACTGACAGGAGACGGACCACATGGAGCCCGAGGCAGCAATATCCCCTTGTAGACAAGTAGGCTGGAGGAAGATGTATTGACTCTCGACGCAATTTGAGTGTTCCATTGTCATTAAGAGGCCCTGAGCATTACATTTAACTATCAGTTTTGCGCCGGATTCTAAAATGTTGACTCACAGGGGAACGACCATACGGTGCCCGAGGCAGCAATAGACCATTGGAGACAAATCGGCTGAATGCCGATGTATTGATACTCGAGGCAATTGGAGTGTTCCATCGTCATTAGGAAGCCCTGAACGTTACAATTAACAATCAGTTTCGCGACGGATTCGAAAATCTAGACTCACATGAGAGCGAACATAAGTGGCCGTAGGCAGTAATATCCCCATGGAGACAAGTCGGCTGGAGGACGATGTATTGAATCTCGACGCAATTTGAGTGTTCCATCGCCAATAGGAGGCCCTGAACGTTACAATTAACTATGAGTTTTGCGTCGGATTCGAAAACGTAGAATCACCGGAGACGGACCATGTGGTGCCCGAGCCAGCGATATCCCCTTGGAGACAAGTCGGCTGGAGGACGATGTATTGAATCTCGACGCAATTTGAGTGTTCCATCGTCATTAGGAGGCCCTGAATAATACAATTAACTATCAGTTTTTCGTCGGATTCGAAAATCTAGACTTACAAGGGAACGACCATAAGGTGCCCGAGGCAGCATTAGACCCTTGGAGACAAGTCGGCTGGAGGACGAAGTATTGAATCTCGACGCAATTTGAGTGTCCCATCGTCATTAGGAGGCCCTAAACATTACAATTAACTATCATTTTTGCGTCGGATTCGATAATGTAAACTCACAGGAGAACGACCATAAGGTGCCCGAGGCAGCAATAGACCCTTGGAGACAAGTCGGCTGGAGGCCGATGTATTGGATCGCGACGCAATTTGTGTGTTCCATCGTCATTAGGAGGCCCTGAATGTTACAATTAACTATCAGTTTTTCGTCGGATTCGAAAATCTAGACTCACAGCAGACGGACCAATTGGTGCCCGAGGCAGCAATATCCCCTTGGAGACAAATCGGCTGGAGGACGATGTATTGAATCTCGACGCAATTTGAGTCTTCTATCGTTATTAGGAGGCCCTGAACGTTACAATTAACAATCAGTTTTGCGTCGGGTTCGAAAATCTAGACTCACAGCAGAACGATCACAAGGTGCCCGTGGCAGCTACTGACCCTTGGAGACAAGTCGGTTGGAGGACGATGTATTGGATCGCGACGCAATTTGAGTGTTCCATCGTCATTACAAGGCCCTGAACGTTACAATTAACTATCATTTTAGCGTCGGATTCGAAAATCTAGACTCACAGGAGACGGACCACATGGAGCCCGAGGCAGCAATATTACCTTGTAGACAAGTCGGCTGGAGGAAGATGTATTGAATCTCGACGCAATTTGAGTGTTCCATCGGGATTAGGAGGCCCTGAACGTTACAGTTAACTATCATTTTAGCGTCGGATTCGAAAATCTACTAACAGGAGAAGGATCATATGGTGCACGAGACTGCAATATCCCCTCGGAGACAAGTCGGCTGGAGGCCGATGTATTGAATCTCGACGCAATTTCAGTGTTCCATCGTCATTAGGAGGCCCTAAACGTTACAATTAACTATCATTTTTGCGTCGGATTCGATAATCTAAACTCACAGGAGAACGACCATAAGGTGCCCGAGGCAGCAACAGACCCTTGGAGACAAGTCGGCTGGAGGCCGATGTATTGAATCTCGACGCAATTTGAGTGTTCCATCGTCATTACAAGGCCCTGAACGTTACAATTAACTATCATTTTAGCGTCGGATTCGATAATCTACTCACAGGAGAAGTTCATACGGTGCTCGAGACAGCTATATTCCCCATGGAGACAAATCGACTGGAGGCCGATGTATTGAATATCGACGCAATTTGAGTGTTCCATCGTCATTAGGAGGCCCTAAACGTTACAATTAACTATCATTTTTGCGTCGGAATCGGATGATCTAAACTCACAGGAGAACGACCATATGGTGCCCGAGGCAGCAACAGACCCTTGGAGACAAGTCGGCTGAAGGCCGATGTATTGAATCTCGACGCAATTCGAGTGTTCCATCGTCATTACAAGGCCCTAAACGTTACAATTAACTATCATTTTTGCGTAGGATTCGTATATCTAGACTCACAGGAGAAGGATCATATGGTGCCCGAGACAGCAATATCCCCTTGGAGACATGTCGGCTGGAGGAAGATGTATTGAATCTCGACGCAATTTGAGTGTTCCATCGTCATTAGGTCGCCCTGAACGATATAATGAACTATCAGTTTTGCGCCGGATTCGAAAATCTAAACTCACAGGAGAACGACCATAAGGTGCCCGAGGCAGCAACAGACCCTTGGAGACAAGTCGGCTGGAGGCCGATGTATTGAATCTCGACGCAATTTGAGTGTTCCATCGTCATTACAAGGCCCTGAACGTTACAATTAACTATCATTTTTGCGTCGGATTCGATAATCTAAACTCACAGGAGAACGACCATAAGGTGCCCGAGGCAGCAACAGACCCTTGGAGACAAGTCGGCTGGAGGACGATGTATTGGAGCGCGACGCAATTTGAGTGTTCCATCGTCATTAGGAGGCCCTGAATGTTACAATTAACTATCAGTTTTTCGTCGGATTCGAAAATCTAGACTCACAGCAGACGGACCATTTGGTGCCCGAGGCAGCAATATCCCCTTGGAGACAAAGCGGCTGGAGGACGATGTATTGAATCTCGACGCGATTTGAGTGTTCCATCGTCATTAGGAGGCCCTGAACCTTACAATTAACTATCAGTTTCGCGTCGGAATCGGATGATCTAAACTCACAGGAGAACGACCATATGGTGCCCGAGGCAGCAACAGACCCTTGGAGACAAGTCGGCTGAAGGCCGATGTATTGAATCTCGACGCAATTCGAGTGTTCCATCGTCATTACAAGGCCCTAAACGTTACAATTAACTATCATTTTTGCGTAGGATTCGTAAATCTAGACTCACAGGAGAAGGATCATATGGTGCCCGAGACAGCAATATCCCCTTGGAGACATGTCGGCTGGAGGAAGATGTATTGAATCTCGACGCAATTTGAGTGTTCCATCGTCATTAGGTCGCCCTGAACGATATAATGAACTATCAGTTTTGCGCCGGATTCGAAAATCTAAACTCACAGGAGAACGACCATAAGGTGCCCGAGGCAGCAACAGACCCTTGGAGACAAGTCGGCTGGAGGCCGATGTATTGAATCTCGACGCAATTTGAGTGTTCCATCGTCATTACAAGGCCCTGAACGTTACAATTAACTATCATTTTTGCGTCGGATTCGATAATCTAAACTCACAGGAGAACGACCATAAGGTGCCCGAGGCAGCAACAGACCCTTGGAGACAAGTCGGCTGGAGGACGATGTATTGGAGCGCGACGCAATTTGAGTGTTCCATCGTCATTAGGAGGCCCTGAATGTTACAATTAACTATCAGTTTTTCGTCGGATTCGAAAATCTAGACTCACAGCAGACGGACCATTTGGTGCCCGAGGCAGCAATATCCCCTTGGAGACAAAGCGGCTGGAGGACGATGTATTGAATCTCGACGCGATTTGAGTGTTCCATCGTCATTAGGAGGCCCTGAACCTCACAATTAACTATCAGTTTCGCGTCGGATTTAAAAATCAAGACTGACAGGAGACGGACCACATGGAGCCCGAGGCAGCAATATCCCCTTGTAGACAAGTAGGCTGGAGGAAGATGTATTGACTCTCGACGCAATTTGAGTGTTCCATTGTCATTAAGAGGCCCTGAGCATTACATTTAACTATCAGTTTTGCGCCGGATTCTAAAATGTTGACTCACAGGGGAACGACCATACGGTGCCCGAGGCAGCAATAGACCATTGGAGACAAATCGGCTGAATGCCGATGTATTGATACTCGAGGCAATTGGAGTGTTCCATCGTCATTAGGAAGCCCTGAACGTTACAATTAACAATCAGTTTCGCGACGGATTCGAAAATCTAGACTCACATGAGAGCGAACATAAGTGGCCGTAGGCAGTAATATCCCCATGGAGACAAGTCGGCTGGAGGACGATGTATTGAATCTCGACGCAATTTGAGTGTTCCATCGCCAATAGGAGGCCCTGAACGTTACAATTAACTATGAGTTTTGCGTCGGATTCGAAAACGTAGAATCACCGGAGACGGACCATGTGGTGCCCGAGCCAGCGATATCCCCTTGGAGACAAGTCGGCTGGAGGACGATGTATTGAATCTCGACGCAATTTGAGTGTTCCATCGTCATTAGGAGGCCCTGAATAATACAATTAACTATCAGTTTTTCGTCGGATTCGAAAATCTAGACTTACAAGGGAACGACCATAAGGTGCCCGAGGCAGCATTAGACCCTTGGAGACAAGTCGGCTGGAGGACGAAGTATTGAATCTCGACGCAATTTGAGTGTCCCATCGTCATTAGGAGGCCCTAAACATTACAATTAACTATCATTTTTGCGTCGGATTCGATAATGTAAACTCACAGGAGAACGACCATAAGGTGCCCGAGGCAGCAATAGACCCTTGGAGACAAGTCGGCTGGAGGCCGATGTATTGGATCGCGACGCAATTTGTGTGTTCCATCGTCATTAGGAGGCCCTGAATGTTACAATTAACTATCAGTTTTTCGTCGGATTCGAAAATCTAGACTCACAGCAGACGGACCAATTGGTGCCCGAGGCAGCAATATCCCCTTGGAGACAAATCGGCTGGAGGACGATGTATTGAATCTCGACGCAATTTGAGTCTTCTATCGTTATTAGGAGGCCCTGAACGTTACAATTAACAATCAGTTTTGCGTCGGGTTCGAAAATCTAGACTCACAGCAGAACGATCACAAGGTGCCCGTGGCAGCTACTGACCCTTGGAGACAAGTCGGTTGGAGGACGATGTATTGGATCGCGACGCAATTTGAGTGTTCCATCGTCATTACAAGGCCCTGAACGTTACAATTAACTATCATTTTAGCGTCGGATTCGAAAATCTAGACTCACAGGAGACGGACCACATGGAGCCCGAGGCAGCAATATTACCTTGTAGACAAGTCGGCTGGAGGAAGATGTATTGAATCTCGACGCAATTTGAGTGTTCCATCGGGATTAGGAGGCCCTGAACGTTACAGTTAACTATCATTTTAGCGTCGGATTCGAAAATCTACTAACAGGAGAAGGATCATATGGTGCACGAGACTGCAATATCCCCTCGGAGACAAGTCGGCTGGAGGCCGATGTATTGAATCTCGACGCAATTTCAGTGTTCCATCGTCATTAGGAGGCCCTAAACGTTACAATTAACTATCATTTTTGCGTCGGATTCGATAATCTAAACTCACAGGAGAACGACCATAAGGTGCCCGAGGCAGCAACAGACCCTTGGAGACAAGTCGGCTGGAGGCCGATGTATTGAATCTCGACGCAATTTGAGTGTTCCATCGTCATTACAAGGCCCTGAACGTTACAATTAACTATCATTTTAGCGTCGGATTCGATAATCTACTCACAGGAGAAGTTCATACGGTGCTCGAGACAGCTATATTCCCCATGGAGACAAATCGACTGGAGGCCGATGTATTGAATATCGACGCAATTTGAGTGTTCCATCGTCATTAGGAGGCCCTAAACGTTACAATTAACTATCATTTTTGCGTCGGAATCGGATGATCTAAACTCACAGGAGAACGACCATATGGTGCCCGAGGCAGCAACAGACCCTTGGAGACAAGTCGGCTGAAGGCCGATGTATTGAATCTCGACGCAATTCGAGTGTTCCATCGTCATTACAAGGCCCTAAACGTTACAATTAACTATCATTTTTGCGTAGGATTCGTATATCTAGACTCACAGGAGAAGGATCATATGGTGCCCGAGACAGCAATATCCCCTTGGAGACATGTCGGCTGGAGGAAGATGTATTGAATCTCGACGCAATTTGAGTGTTCCATCGTCATTAGGTCGCCCTGAACGATATAATGAACTATCAGTTTTGCGCCGGATTCGAAAATCTAAACTCACAGGAGAACGACCATAAGGTGCCCGAGGCAGCAACAGACCCTTGGAGACAAGTCGGCTGGAGGCCGATGTATTGAATCTCGACGCAATTTGAGTGTTCCATCGTCATTACAAGGCCCTGAACGTTACAATTAACTATCATTTTTGCGTCGGATTCGATAATCTAAACTCACAGGAGAACGACCATAAGGTGCCCGAGGCAGCAACAGACCCTTGGAGACAAGTCGGCTGGAGGACGATGTATTGGAGCGCGACGCAATTTGAGTGTTCCATCGTCATTAGGAGGCCCTGAATGTTACAATTAACTATCAGTTTTTCGTCGGATTCGAAAATCTAGACTCACAGCAGACGGACCATTTGGTGCCCGAGGCAGCAATATCCCCTTGGAGACAAAGCGGCTGGAGGACGATGTATTGAATCTCGACGCGATTTGAGTGTTCCATCGTCATTAGGAGGCCCTGAACCTTACAATTAACTATCAGTTTCGCGTCGGATTTAAAAATCAAGACTGACAGGAGACGGACCACATGGAGCCCGAGGCAGCAATATCCCCTTGTAGACAAGTAGGCTGGAGGAAGATGTATTGACTCTCGACGCAATTTGAGTGTTCCATTGTCATTAAGAGGCCCTGAGCATTACATTTAACTATCAGTTTTGCGCCGGATTCTAAAATGTTGACTCACAGGGGAACGACCATACGGTGCCCGAGGCAGCAATAGACCATTGGAGACAAATCGGCTGAATGCCGATGTATTGATACTCGAGGCAATTGGAGTGTTCCATCGTCATTAGGAAGCCCTGAACGTTACAATTAACAATCAGTTTCGCGACGGATTCGAAAATCTATACTCACATGAGAGCGAACATAAGTGGCCGTAGGCAGTAATATCCCCATGGAGACAAGTCGGCTGGAGGACGATGTATTGAATCTCGACGCAATTTGAGTGTTCCATCGCCAATAGGAGGCCCTGAACGTTACAATTAACTATGAGTTTTGCGTCGGATTCGAAAACGTAGAATCACCGGAGACGGACCATGTGGTGCCCGAGCCAGCGATATCCCCTTGGAGACAAGTCGGCTGGAGGACGATGTATTGAATCTCGACGCAATTTGAGTGTTCCATCGTCATTAGGAGGCCCTGAACGTTACAATTAACTATCATTTTTGCGTCGGATTCGAAAATCTAGACTTACAAGAGAACGACCATAAGGTGCCCGAGGTAGCATTAGACCCTTGGAGACAAGTCGGCTGGAGGACGATGTATTGGATCGCGACGCAATCGAGTGTTCCATCGTCATTAAGAGGCACTGAATGTTACACTTCACTATCATTTTTGCGTCGGATTCGAAAATCTAGACTCACAGGAGAAGGATCATATTGTGCCCGAGACAGCAATATCCCCTTGGAGACAAGTCGGCTGGAGGACGATGTATTGAATATCGACGCAACTTGAGTGTCCCATCGTCATTAGGAGGCCCTAAACGTTACAATTAACTATCATTTTTGCGTCGGATTCGATAATCTAAACTCACAGGAGAACGACCATAAGGTGCCCGAGGCAGCAACAGACCCTTGGAGACAAGTCGGCTGGAGGCCGATGTATTGAATCTCGACGCAATTTGAGTGTTCCATCGTCGTTAGGAGGCCCTAAAAGTTACAATTAACTATGATTTTTGCGTCGGATTCGATAATCTAAACTCATAGGAGAACGACCATAAGGTGCCCGAGGAAGCAACAGACCCTTGGAGACAAGTCGGCTGGAGGCCGATGTATTGAATTTCGACGCAATTTGAGTGTTCCATCGTCATTACAAGGCCCTGAACGTTACAATTAACTATCATTTTTGCGTCGGATATCCAAAATCTAGACTCACAGGAGAACGACCATAAGGTGCCCGAGGCAGCAATAGACCCTTGGAGACAAGTCGGCTGGAGGTCGATGTATTGAATCTCGACGCAATTTGAGTGTGCCATCGCCAATAGGAGGCCCTGAACGTTACAATTAACTATGAGTTTTGCGTCGGATTCGAAAACGTAGAATCACCGGAGACGGACCATGTGGTGCCCGAGGCAGCGATATCCCCTTGGAGACAAGTCGGCTGGAGGCCGATGTATTGAATCTCGACCCAAATTGAGTGTTCCATCGTCATTAGAAGCCCCTGTACGTTACAATTAACTATCAATTTTGCGTCGGATTCGAAAATCTAGACTCACAGGAGAACGACCATAAGGTGCCCGAGGCAGCAATAGACCCTTGGAGACAAGTCGGCTGGAGGACGATGTATTGGATCGCGACGCAATTTGAGTGTTCCATCGTCATTAGGAGGCCCTGAATGTTACAATTAACTATCATTTTTGCGTCGGATTCGAAAATCCAGACTCACAGGAGAAGGATCACATGGTGCCCGAGACAGCAATATCCCCTTGGAGACAAGTCCGCTAGAGGCCGATGTATTGAATCTCGCCGCAATTTGAGTGTTCCATCGTCATTAGGAGGCCCTGAACCTTACAATTAACTATCAGTTTCGCGTCGGATTCGAAAATCTAGACTCACAGGAGACGGACCACATGGAGCCCGAGGCAGCAATATCCCCTTGTATACAAGTCGGCTGGAGGAAGATGTATTGAATCTCGACGCAATTTGAGTGTTCCATCGTCATTACAAGGCCCTGAACGTTACAATTAACTATCATTTTTGCGTCGGATTCGAAAATCTAGACTCACAGGAGAACGACCATAAGGTGCCCGAGGCAGCAATAGACCCTTGGAGACAAGTCGGCTGGAAACCGATGTATTGATTCTTGACGCAATTTGAGAGTTCCATCGTCATTAGGAGGCCCTGAATGTTACAATTAACAATCATTTTAGCGTCGGATTCGACAATCTACTCACAGGAGAAGTTCATACGGTGCTCGAGACAGCAATATACCCCTTGGAGACAAATCGACTGGAGGCTGATATATTAAATATCGACGCAATTTGAGTGTTCCATCGTCATTAGGTCGCCCTGAACGTTATAATGAACTATCAGTTTTGCGTCGGATTCGAAAATCTAGACTTACAAGAGAATGACCATAAGGTGCCCGAGGCAGCAGTAGACCCTTGGAGACAAGTCGGCTGGAGGACGATGTATTGGATCGCGACGCAATTTGAGTGTTCCATCGTCATTAGGAGGCCCTGACTGTTACAATTAACTATCAGTTTTTCGTCGGATTCGAAAATCTAGACTCACAGCAGACGGACCATTTGGTGCCCGAGGCAGCAATATTCCCTTGGAGACAAATCGGCTGGAGTACGATGTATTGAATCTCGACGCAATTTGAGAATTCCATCGTCATTAGGAGGCCCTGAACGTTACAATTAACTATCATTTTTGCGTCGGATTCGAAAATCTTGACTCACAGGAGAACGACCATAAGGTGCCCGAGGCAGCAATAGACCCTTGGAGACAAGTCGGCTGGAGTACGATGTATTGAATCTCGACGCAATTTGAGAGTTCCATCGTCATTAGGAGGCCCTGAACGTTACAATTAACTATCATTTTTGCGTCGGATTCGAAAATCTAGACTTACAAGAGAACAACCATAAGGTGCCCGAGGCAGCATTAGACCCTTGGAGAAAAGTCGGCTGGAGGACGATGTATTGGATCGCGACGCAATTTGAGTGTTCCATCGTCATTAGGAGGCCCTGAATGTTACAATTAACTATCATTTTTGCGTCGGATTCGATAATCTAAACTCACAGGAGAACGACCATAAGGTGCCCGAGGCAGCAACAGACCCTTAGAGACAAGTCGGCTGGAGGCCGATGTATTGAATCTCGACGCAATTTGAGTGTTCCATCGTCATTACAAGGCCCTGAACGTTACAATTAACTATCATTTTTGCGTCGGATTCGAAAATCTAGACTCACAGGAGAACGACCATAAGGTGCCCGAGGCAGCAACAGACCCTAGGAGACAAGTCGGCTGGAGGCCGATGTATTGAATCGCGACGCAATTTGAGTGTTCCATCGTCATTAGGAGGCCCTAAACGTTACAATTAACTATCAGTTTCGCGTCGGATTCGAAAATCTGGACTCACATGAGAGCGAACATAAGAGGCCGGAGGCAGTAATATCCCCATGGAGACAAGTCTGCTGGAGGACGATGTATTGAATCTCGACGCAATTTGAGTGTTCCATCGCCAATAGGAGGCCCTGAACGTTACAATTAACTATGAGTATTGCGTCGGATTCGAAAACGTAGAATTACCGGAGATGGACCATGTGGTATCCGAGGCAGCGATATCCCCATGAAGAAAAGTCGGCTGGAGGCCCATGTATTGAATCTCGACGCAATTTGAGTGTTCCATCGTCATTAGGAGGCCCTGAACGTTACAATTAACTATCAGTTTCGCGTCGGATTCGAAAATCTAAACTCACAGGAGACGGACCACATGGAGCCCGAGGCAGCAATATCCCCTTGTAGACAAGTCGGCTGGAGGAAGATGTATTGAATCTCGACGCAATTTGAGGGTTCCATCGTCATTACAAGGCCCTGAACGCTACAATTAACTATCATTTTTGCGTCGGATTCGAAAATCTAGACTCACAGGAGAACGACCATAAGGTGCCCGAGGCAGCAATAGACCCTTGGAGACAAGTCGGCTGGAAACCGATGTATTGATTCTTGACGCAATTTGAGTGTTCCATCGTCATTAGGAGGCCCTGAACGTTACAATTAACAATCATTTTAGCGTCGGATTCGACAATCTACTCTCAGGAGAAGTTCATACGGTGCTCGAGACTGCAATATACCCCTTGGAGGCAAATCGACTGGAGGCCGATGTATTGAATATCGACGCAATTTGAGTGTTCCATCGTCATTAGGTCGCCCTGAACGTTATAATGAACTATCAGTTTTGCGTCGGATTCGAAAATCTAGACTTACAAGAGAATGACCATAAGGTGCCCGAGGCAGCATTAGACCCTTGGAGACATGTCGGCTGGAGGACGATGTATTGGATCGCGACGCAATTTGAGTGTTCCATCGTCATTAGGAGGTCCTGAATGTTACAATTAACTATCAGTTTTTCGTCGGATTCGAAAATCTAGACTCACAGCAGACGGACCATTTGGTGCCCGAGGCAGCAATATCCCCTTGGAGACAAATCGGCTGGAGGACGATGTGTTGAATCTCGACGCAATTTGAGAGTTCTATCGTCATCAGGAGGAGCTGAACGTTACTATTCACTATCATTTTTGCGTCGGATTCGAAAATCTAGACTCACAGGAGAACGACCATAAGGTGCCCGAGGCAGCAATAGACCCTAGGAGACAAGTCGGCTGGAGGCCGATGTATTGAATCTCGTCGCAAGTTGAGTGTTCCATCGGCATTAGGAGGCCCTGAACGTTACAGTTAACTATCATTTTAGCGTCGGATTCGAAAATCTACTAACAGGAGACGGATCATATGGTGCACGAGACTGCAATATCCCCTTGGATACAAGTCGACTGGAGGTCGATGTATTGACTCTCGACGCAATTTGAGTGTTCCATCGTCATTAGGAGGCCCTGAACGTTACAATTAACTATCAATTACGCGTCGGATTCGAAAATCTTGAGCAACAGGAGACGGACCACATGGAGCCCGAGGCAGCAATATCCCCTTGTAGACAAGTCGGCTGGAGGAAGATGTATTAAATCTCGACGCAATTTGAGGGTTCCATCGTCATTACAAGGCCCTGAACGTTACAATTAACTATCATTTTTGTGTCGGATTCGAAAATCTAGACTCACAGGAGAACGACCATAAGGTGCCCGAGGCAGCAATAGACCCTTGGAGATAAGTCGGCTGGAAACCGATGTATTGATTCTTGACGCAATTTGAGTGTTCCATCGTCATTAGGAGGCCCTGAACGTTACAATTAACAATCATTTTAGCGTCGGATTCGACAATCTACTCACAGGAGAAGTTCATACGGTGCTCGAGACAGCAACATACCCCTTGGAGACAAATCGACTGGAGGCCGATGTATTGAATATCGACGCTATTTGAGTGTTCCATCGTCATTAGGTCGCCCTGAACGTTATAATGAACTATCAGTTTTGCGTCGGATTCGAAAATCTAGACTTATAAGAGAATGACCATAAGGTGCCCGAGGCAGCATTAGACCCTTGGAGACAAGTCGGCTGGAAGACGATGAATTGGATCGCGACGCAATTTGAGTGTTCCATCGTCATTAGGAGGTCCTGAATGTTACAATTAACTACCAGTTTTTCGTCGAATTCGAAAATCTAGACTCACAGTAGACGGACCATTTGGTGCCCGAGGCAGCAATATCCACTTGGAGACAAATCGGCTGGAGGACGATGTATTGAATCTCGACGCAATTTGAGAGTTCTATCGTCATCAGGAGGCGCTGAACGTTACTATTCACTATCATTTTTGCGTCGGATTCGAAAATCTAGACTCACAGGAGAAGGATCATATGGTGCCCGAGACAGCAATATCCCTTTGGAGACAAGTCCGCTGGAGGCCGATGTATTGAATCTCGAAGCAATTTGAGTGTTCCATCGTCATTAGGAGGCCCTGAACCTTACAATTAACTATCAGTTTTGCGTCGGATCCTAAAATGTTGACTCACAGGGGAACGACCATACGGTGCCCGAGGCAGCAATAGACCCTTGGAGACAAATCGGCTGAATGCCGATGTATTGAATCTCGAGGCAATTTCAGTGTTCCATCGTCATTAAGCGGCCCTGAACGTTACAATTAACAATCAGTTTCGCGTCGGATTGGAAAAACTAGACTTACAAGAGAACGACCATAAGGTGCCCGAGGCAGCATTAGACCCTTGGAGACAAGTCGGCTGGAGGACGATGTATTCGATCGCGACGCAATTTGAGTGTTCCATCGTCATTAGAAGGCCCTGAACGTTACAATTAACTATCATTTTTGCGTCGGATTCGAATATCTAGACTCACAGGAGAACGACCATAAGGTGCCCGAGGCAGCAATAGACCCTTGGAGACAAGTCGGCTGGAGGACGATGTATTGAATCTCGACGCAATTTGGGAGTTCCATCGTCATTAGGAGGCCCTGAACGTTACAATTAACTATCATTTTTGCGTCGGATTCGAAAATCTAGACTTACAAGAGAACGACCATAAGATGCCCGAGGCAGCATTAGACCCTTGGAGACAAGTTGGCTGGAGGACGATGTATACGATCGCGACGCAATTTGAGTGTTCCATCGTCATTAGGAGGCCCTGAATGTTACAATTAACTATCATTTTTGCGTCGGATTCGATAATCTAAACTCACAGGAGAACGACCATAAGGTGCCCGAGGCAGCAACAGACCCTAGGAGACAAGTCGGCTGGAGGCCGATGTATTGAATCTCGACGCAATTTGAGTGTTCCATCGTCATTACAAGGCCCTGAACGTTACAATTAACTATCATTTTTGCGTCGGATTCGAAAATCTAGACTAACAGGAGAACGACCATAAGGTGCCCGAGGCAGCAATAGACCCTAGGAGACAAGTCGGCTGGAGGCCGATGTATTGAATCTCGTCGCAATTTGAGTGTTCCATCGGCATTAGGAGGCCCTGAACGTTACAGTTAACTATCATTTTAGCGTCGGATTCGAAAATCTACTAACAGGAGACGGATAATATGGTGCACGAGACTGCAATATCCCCTTGGATACAAGTCGACTTGAGGTCGATGTATTGACTCTCGACACAATTTGAGTTTTCCATCGCCAATAGGAGGCCCTGAACGTTACAATTAACTATGAGTTTTGCGTCGGATTCGAAGACGTAGAATCACCGGAGATGGACCATGTGGTGCCCGAGGCAGCGATATCAACTTAAAGAAAAGTCGGCTGGAGGCCCATGTATTGAATCTCGACGCAATTTGAGTGTTCCATCGTCATTAGGAGGCCCTGAACGTTACAATCAACTATCATTTTTGCGTCGGATTCGAAAATCTAGACTTACAAGAGAACGACAATAAGGTGCATGAGGCAGCATTAGACCCTTGGAGACAAGTCGGCTGGAGGACGATGTATTGGATCGCGACGCAATTTGAGTGTTCCATCGTCATTAGGAGGCCCTGAATGTTACAATTAACTATCATTTTTCCGTCGGATTCGAAAATCTAGACTCACAGCAGACGGACCATTTGGAGCCCGAGGCAGCAATATCCCCTTGGAGACAAATCGGCTGGAGGACGATGTATTGAATCTCGACGCAATTTGAGTCTTCTATCGTCATTAGGAGGCGCTGAACGTTACAATTCACTATCATTTTTGCGTCGGATTCGAAAATCTAGACTCACAGGAGAAGGATCATATTGTGCCCGAGACAGCAATATCCCCTTGGAGACAAGTCGGCTGGAAGACGATGTATTGAATCTCGACGCAATTTGAGTGTCCCATCGTCATTAGGAGGCCCTAAACGTTACAATTAACTATCATTTTTGCGTCGGATTCGATAATCTAAACTCACAGGAGAACGACCATAAGGTGCCCGAGGCAGCAACAGACCCTTGGAGACAAGACGGCTGGAGGCCGATGTATTGAATCTCGCCGCAATTTGAGTGTTCCATCGTCATTACGTTACAATTAACTATCATTTTTGCGTCTGATTCGAAAATCTAGACTCACAGGAGAACGACCATAAGGTGCCCGAGGCAGCAATAGACCCTTGGAGACAAGTCGGCTGGAGGACGATGTATTGAATCTCGACGCAATTTGAGAGTTCCATCGTCATTAGGAGGCCCTGAACGTTACATTTAACTATCATTTTTGCGTCGGATTCGAAAATCTAGACTTACAAGAGAACGACCATAAGGTGCCCGAAGCAGCATTAGAACCTTGGAGACAAGTCGGCTGGAGGACGATGTATTGGATCGCGACGCAATTTGAGTGTTCCATCGTCATTAGGTGGCCCTGAATGTTACAATTAACTATCAGTATTTTGTCGGATTCGAAAATCTAGACTCACAGCAGACGGACCATTTGGTGCCCGAGACAGCAATATCCCCTTGGAGACAAATCGGCTGGAGGACGATATATTGAATCTCGACGCAATTCGAGTCTTCTATCGTCATTAGGAGGCACTGAACGTTACAATTCACTATCATTTTTGCGTCGGATTCGAAAATCAAGACTCACAGGAGAAGGATCATATTGTGCCCGATACAGCAATATCCCCTTGGAGACAAGTCGGCTGGAGGCCGATGTATTGAATCTCGCCGCAATGTGAGTGTTCCATCGTCATTAGGAGGCCCTAAACGTTACAATTAACTATCATTTTTGCGTCGGATTCGATAATCTAAACTCACAGGAGAACGACCATAAGGTGCCCGAGGCAGCAACAGACCCTTGGAGACAAGTCGGCTGGAGGCCGATGTATTGAATATCGACGCAATTTGAGTGTGCCATCGTCATTACAAGGCCCTGAACGTTACAATTAACTATCATTTTAGCGTCGGATTCGAAAATCTAGTCACAGGAGAATTTCATACGGTGCTCGAGACAGCAATATACCCCTTGGAGACCAATCGACTGGAGGCCGATGTATTGAATATCGACGCAATTTGAGTGTTCCATCGTCATTAGGAGGCCCTAAACGTTACAATTAACTATCATTTTTGCGTCGGATTCTATAATCTAAACTCACAGGAGAACGACCATAAGGTGCCCGAGGCAGCAACAGACCCTTGGAGACTTGTCGGCTGGAGGCCGATGTATTGAATCTCGACGCAATTTGAGTGTTCCATTGCCATTACAAGGCCCTAAACGTTACAATTAACTATCATTTTTGCGTCGGATTCGAAAATCTAGACTCACAGGAGAAGGATCATATTGTGCCCGAGACAGCAATATCCCCTTGGAGACAAGTCCGCTAGAGGCCGATGTATTGAATCTCGACGCAATTTGAGTGTTCCATCGTCATTAGGAGGCCCTGAACCTAACAATTAACTATCAGTTTCGCGTCGGATTCCAAAATCTAGACTCACAGGAGACGGACCACACGGAGCCCGAGGCAGCAATATCCCCTTGTAGACAAGTCGGCTGGAGGACGATGTATTGAATTTCGACGCAATTTGAGTGTTCCATCGTCATTACAAGGCCCTAAACGTTACAATTAACTATCATTTTTGCGTCGGATTCGAAAATCTAGACTCACAGGAGAAGGATCATATTGTGCCCGAGACAGCAATATCCCCTTGGAGACAAGTCCGCTAGAGGCCGATGTATTGAATCTCGACGCAATTTGAGTGTTCCATCGTCATTAGGAGGCCCTGAACCTAACAATTAACTATCAGTTTCGCGTCGGATTCCAAAATCTAGACTCACAGGAGACGGACCACATGGAGCCCGAGGCAGCAATATCCCCTTGTAGACAAGTCGGCTGGAGGAAGATGTATTGAATCTCGACGCAATTTGAGTGTTCCATCGTCATTACAAGGCCCTGAACGTTACAATAACTATCATTTTTGCGTCGGATTCGAAAATCTAGACTCACAGGAGAACGACAATAAGGTGCCCGAGGCAGCAATAGACCCTTGGAGACAAGTCGGCTGGAAACCGATGTATTGATTCTTGACGCAATTTGAGTGTTCCATCGTCATTAGGAGGCCCTGAACGTTACAATTAACAATCATTTTAGCGTCGGATTCGACAATCTACTCACAGGAGAAGTTCATACGGTGCTCGAGACAGCAATATACCCCTTGGAGACAAATCGACTGGAGGCGGATGTATTGAATATCGACGCAATTTCAGTGTTCCATCGTCATTAGGTCGCCCTGAACGTTATAATGAACTATCAGTTTTGCGTCGGATTCGAAAATCTAGACTTACAAGAGAATGACCATAAGGTGCCCGAGGCAGCATTAGACCCTTGGAGGCGAGTCGGCTGGAGGACGATGTATTGGATCGCGACGCAATTTGAGTGTTCCATCGTCATTAGGAGGCCCTGAATGTTACAATTAACTATCAGTTTTTCGTCGGATTCGAAAATCTAGACTCACAGGAGAAGGATCATATGGTGCCCGAGACAGCAATATCCCTTTGGAGACAAGTCCGCTGGAGGCCCATGTATTGAATCTCGACGCAATTTGAGTGTTCCATCGTCATTAGGAGGCCCTGAACGTTACAATTAACTATCATTTTTGCGTCGGATTCGAAAATCTAGACTTACAAGAGAACGACCATAAGGTGCCCGAGGCAGCATTAGACCCTTGGAGACAAGTCGGCTGGAGGACGATGTATTGGATCGCGACGCAATTTGAGTGTTCCATCGTCATTAGGAGGCCCTGAATGTTACAATTAACTATCATTTTTGCGTCGGATTCGATAATCTAAACTCACAGGAGAACGACCATAAGGTGTCCGAGGCAGCAACAGACCCTTGGAGACAAGTCGGCTGGAGGCCGATGTATTGAATCTCGACGCAATTTGAGTGTTCCATCGTCATTACAAGGCCCTGAACGTTACAATTAACTATCATTTTAGCGTCGGATTCGAAAAGCTACTCACAGGAGAATTTCATACGGTGCTCGAGACAGCAATATACCCCTTGGAGACCAATCGACTGGAGGCCGATGTATTGAATATCGACGCAATTAGAGTGTTCCATCGTCATTAGGAGGCCCTAAACGTTACATTTAACTATCATTTGTGCGTCGGATTCTATAATCTAAACTCACAGGAGAACGACCATAAGGTGCCCTAGGCAGAAACAGACCCTTGGAGACTTGTCGGCTGGAGGCCGATGTATTGAATCTCGACGCAATTTGAGTGTTCCATTGTCATTACAAGGCCCTAAACGTTACAATTAACTACAATTTTTGCGTCGGATACCAAAATCTAGACTCACAGGAGAAGGATCATATGGTGCCCGAGACAGCAATATCCCCTTGGAGACAAGTCGGCTGGAGGCCGATGTATTGAATCTCGACGCAATTTGAGTGTTCCATCGTCATTAGGAGGCCCTGAACCTTACAATTAACTATCAGATTCGCGTCGGATTCGAAAATCTAGACTCACAGGAGACGGACCACATGGAGCCCGAGGCAGCAATATCCCCTTGTAGACAAGTCGGCTGGAGGACGATGTATTGAATCTCGACGCAATTTGAGTGTTCCATCGTCATTACAAGGCCCTAAAAGTTACAATTAACTATCATTTTTGCGTCGGATTCGAAAATCTAGACTCACAGGAGAAGGATCATATGGTGCCCGAGACAGCAATATCCCCTTGGAGACAAGTCGGCTGGAGGCCGATGTATTGAATCTCGACGCAATTTGAGTGTTCCATCGTCATTAGGAGGCCCTGAACCTTACAATTAACTATCAGTTTCGCGTCGGATTCCAAAATCTAGACTCACAGGAGACGGACCACATGGAGCCCGAGGCAGCAATATCCCCTTGTAGACAAGTCGGCTGGAGGAAGATGTATTGAATCTCGACGCAATTTGAGTGTTCCATCGTCATTACAAGGCCCTGAACGTTACAATTAACTATCATTTTTGCGTCGGATTCGAAAATCTAGACTCACAGGAGAACGACCATAAGGTGCCCGAGGCAGCAATAGACCCTTGGAGACAAGTCGGCTGGAAACCGATGTATTGATTCTTGACGCAATTTGAGTGTTCCATCGTCATTAGGAGGCCCTGAACGTTACAATTAACAATCATTTTAGCGTCGGATTCGACAATCTACTCACAGGAGAAGTTCATACGGTGCTCGAGACAGCAATATACCCCTTGGAGACAAATCGACTGGAGGCCGATGTATTGAATATCTACGCAATTTGAGTGTTGCATCGTCATTAGGTCGCCCTGAACGTTATAATGAACTATCAGTTTTGCGTCGGATTCGAAAATCTAGACTTACAAGAGAACGACCATAAGGTGCCCGAGGCAGCATTAGACCCTTGGAGACAAGTCGGCTGGAGGACGATGTATTGGATCGCGACGCAATTTGAGTGTTCCATCGTCATTAGGAGGCCCTGAATGTTACAATTAACTATCAGTTTTGCGTCGGATTCTAAAATGTTGACTCACAGGGGAACGACCATACGGTGCCCGAGACAGCAATATCCCTTTGGAGACAAATCGGCTGAATGCCGATGTATTGAATCTCGAGGCAATTTGAGTGTTCCATCGTCATTAGGAAGCCCTGAACGTTACAATTAACTATCATTTTTGCGTCGGATTCGAAAATCTAGACTCACAGGAGAACGACCATAAGGTGCCCGAGGCAGCAATAGACCCTAGGAGACAAGTCGGCTGGAGTACGATGTATTGAATCTCGTCGCAATTTGAGTGTTCCATCGGCATTTGGAGGCCCTGAACGTTACAGTTAACTATCATTTTAGCGTCGGATTCGAAAATCTACTAACAGGAGACGGATCATATGGTGCACGAGACTGCAATATCCCCTTGGATACAAGTCCACTGGAGGTCGATGTATTGAATCTCGACGCAATTTGAGTTTTCCATCGCGAATAGGAGGCCCTGAACGTTACAATTAACAATCAGTTTCGCGTCGGATTCGAAAATCTAGACTCACATGAGAGCTAACATAAGAAGCCGGAGGCAGTAATATCTCCATGGAGACAAGTCGGCTGGAGGACGATGTATTGAATCTCGACGCAATTTGAGTGTTCCATCGGCAATATGAGGCCCTGAACGTTACAATTAACTATGAGTTTTGCGTCGGATTCGAAATCGTAGAATCACCGGAGAAGACCATGTGGTGCCCGAGGCAGCGATATCCCCTTGGAGAAAAGTCGGCTGGAGGCCCATGTATTGAATCTCGACGCAATTTGAGTGTTCCATCGTCATTAGGAGGCCCTGAACGTTACAATTAACTATCATTTTTGCGTCGGATTCGAAAATCTAGACTTACAAGAGAACGACCATAAGGTGCCCGAGGCAGCATTTAATCTGTTTGTAAACCACCTTGAAGCTGTACTGGCCCATTTAACAACCACAAACAAAGAAATAGTGGTTGCTGGTGATTTCAATGTAGATTTCCTTAAAGACTCTCCCAATAAGAACCTATTTGAGTTAGTAACACTATCATTCAACTTAATTCCCACAGTAAAGTTCCCCACTAGGATAACCACTTGCTCACAAACAGCCATTGATAATATCTTTATAGAAGAGTCAAATGAACAAAATTATATTACAAAACCAATAGTCAATGGCCTCTCAGACCATGACATGCAGTTCCTTCTGTTAAATGTTAATACTGAACAGGATATAAAATCTGTTAAATCTGAGCTCAAGAGGGTAATCAGTAAGCCAAAAATTGATTATTTTAGGACACTCCTCAGAGACATTCACTGGACTGATGTTTACAGTGCTCATGGCATGAATGAAAAATATAACGTTTTTGCTAATAAAGTGCTTACCTTATTTGAACACTGCTTTCCCCCAAAACTTACCAAGGTTAGAGCAAAGTCTACAAAGAAGCCATGGATTACTCGAGGAATAGGGGTATCTTGTAAAACAAAAAGAAAACTGTATCTGTCAATCCGAAACATTTCCAATGTTGATGCTATAGCACATTATAAGAAATACTGCAAAATATTAAAGACTGTAATACGGATGTCAAAGCAAATATATTACAAGGAAAAGATAGTCATATCAGATAACAAAATAAAGACAATATGGGATATAGTGAAGGAGGAGACCGGTAGAACCAGACATGAAGAGGAACAAATAGCATTAAGAGTAAATGATGCATTGGTGACAGATGTGTATAGTGTTGCAGAACTTTTTAACAAACATTTTATAACTGTTACTGAAAAGATGGGGTTATCAGGTTCGGTAGATGCTGCTATGGATTACCTTAGACCAGACATCTCAAGTAACTTCCATAATATGAATTTGACCCTCACTACCCCAACAGAAATAATGTCCATCATAAAATCTTTAAAATCAAAAACATCTAGTGGGTATGATGAAATATCAACAAAGTTAATTAAAGAATGTGATTCTGAGCTAAGTAACATATTAAGCTATCTGTGTAACCAGTCGTTTATCAGTGGAATATTTCCCGAATGGCTGAAATATGCTGAAGTTAAGCCACTGTTTAAGAAGGGAGATAAAGAAATAGCATCAAATTTCCGTCCAATTTCACTGTTGCCAGCATTCTCAAAAATTTTCGAAAAAGTAATGTACAGTCGTCTTTATAACCATCTTATCTCAAATAACATACTGTCAAAGTCACAGTTTGGATTTCTAAAAGGTTCTGATATTGAGAAGGCTATCTACACTTACAGTGAAAATGTACTTAATTCATTAGACAAAAAATTGCAGGCAACTGGTATATTTTGTGATCTGTCAAAGGCATTTGACTGTGTAAATCACAGTATCCTTTTAAGTAAACTAGAATATTATAATGTAACAGGAAATGCTGCAAAATGGTTCAAATCTTATATCTCTGGCAGGAAAAAAAGGGTGTTATTAGGAAAGAGACATGTATCAAGCTATCAGGCATCATCCAACTGGGAACTAATTACATGTGGGGTCCCACAAGGTTCCATTTTGGGGCCCTTACTTTTTCTTGTGTATATCAATGACCTTTCATCAGTAACATTACCAGATGCCAAGTTTGTTTTGTTTGCTGATGATACAAACATTGCAATAAATAGCAAATCAAGTGTAGTCTTAGAAAGATCAGCCAATAAAATATTTGTAGACATTAATCACTGGTTCCTAGCCAATTCTTTGTCACTAAACTTTGAAAAAACACACTACATGCAGTTCAGAACTTGTAAGGGGTGTCCCAAGAGTATATGTCTAACATATGATGACAAGAAGATAGAAGAAGTGGACGGTGTTAAATTCTTGGGATTACAGCTTGATAATAAATTCAACTGGGAGGAGCACACCACAGAACTGCTGAAGCGTCTTAACAAATCTCTGTTTGCAATGCGAATTTTGTCAGACATAGGGGATATAAAAATGAAAAAGCTGGCATACTATGCTTACTTTCATTCCATAATGTCATATGGGATTATTTTCTGGGGTAATTCATCAAGCCAAGCTAAAGTTTTCCGGGCACAAAAACGTGCAGTAAGAATTATATATGGTGTGAACTCAAGAACATCCTGCAGAAGCCTGTTTAGGGAACTAGGGATACTAACTACAGCTTCCCAATATATTTATTCCTTAATGAAATTTGTCATTAAAAATATATCACTTTTTCAAACCAACAGCTCAATTCATGGAATCAATACTAGAAACAAGAATAATCTTCACAAGGATTTAAAGTCACTTAGTCTTGTACAAAAAGGTGTGCATTATTCAGGAACACACATTTTCAATAACTTGCCAGCAGCCATAAAAAGCTTAACAACCAATGAAATTCAGTTTAAGAGAAGCCTAAAGGATTTATTGGTGGCCAACTCCTTCTACTCCATTGATGAATTTCTGAGGAAAACCAACTGATTTGTATATAAGTACCACATAACTTCTGCACAATTTCAGTGCAGTAATGTGTTCACTGAAAATTTGTGTGTGTGTGTGTGTGTGTGTGTGTGTGTGTGTGTGTGTAAGTATAATCTAACTTCTGCACCATTTCAGTGCAGTAATGTGTTCATTGTAAATAAGTATTACAGTAGTTGTATTACATGTTTCTTACCTTATAAATAAATATAAAACTTTTTTATTTTAAATTCAGTGCAATAGTATTTGTAAAATGACTCTTAGTGTTCATTAAAAAATGACGATCATTCCACTTGGGACCTGTGGAATGGTACATTAGCTTATTTGTTTTAGTTTAAATATTTGTCATGTATTGTTGTTTTTCTGACATGTTCCACATCCTGGAGGACCTCCTCACTACGGATCAATTGGAATGAAAGTAAATCTAATCTAATCTAATTAGACCCTTGGAGACAAGTCGGCTGGAGGACGATGTATTGGATCGCGACGCAATTTGAGTGTTCCATCGTCATTAGGAGGCCCTGAATGTTACAATTAACTATCATTTTTGCGTCGGATTCGAAAATCTAGACTCACAGCAGACGGACCATTTGGTGACCGAGGCAGCAATATCCCCTTGGAGACAAATCGGCTGGAGGACGATGTATTGAATCTCGACGCAATTTGAGTGTCCCATCGTCATTAGGAGGCCCTAAACGTTGCAATTAACTATCATTTTTGCGTCGGATTCGATAATCTAAACTCACAGGAGAACGAGCATAAGGTGCCCGAGGCAGCAACAGACCCTTGGAGACAAGTCGGCTGGAGGCCGATGTATTGAATCTCGCCGCAATTTGAGTGTTCCATCGTCATTACGTTACAATTAACTATCATTTTTGCGTCTGATTCGAAAATCTAGACTCACAGGAGAACGACCATAAGGTGCCCGAAGCAGCAATAGACCCTTGGAGACAAGTCGGCTGGAAGCCGATGTATTGAATCTCGACGCAATTTGAGTGTTCCATCGGCATTAGGAGGCCCTGAACGTTACAGTTAACTATCATTTTAGTGTCGGATTCGAAAATCTACTAACAGGAGAAGGTTCATATGGTGCACGAGACTGCAATATCCCCTTGGATGCAAGTCGACTGGAGGTCGATGTATTCACTCTCGACGCAATTTGAGTGTTCCATCGCCAATAGGAGGCCCTGAACGTTACAATTAACTATCATTATTGCGTCGGATTCGAAAATCTAGACTCATACGAGAACGACCATAAGGTGCCCGAGGCAGCAATAGACCCTTGGAGACAAGTCGGCTGGAGGACGATGTATTGAATCTCGACGCAATTTGAGAGTTCCATCGTCATTAGGAGGCCCTGAACGTTACATTTAACTATCATTTTTGCGTCGGATTCGAAAATCTAGACTTACAAGAGAACGACCATAAGGTGCCCGAGGCAGCATTAGACCCTTGGAGACAAGTCGGCTGGAGGACGATGTATTGGATCGCGACGCAATTTGAGTGTTCCATCGTCATTAGGAGGCCCTGAATGTTACAATTAACTATCAGTTATTTGTCGGATTCGAAAATCTAGACTCACAGCAGACGGACCATTTGGTGCCCGAGACAGCAATATCCCCTTGGAGACAAATCGGCTGGAGGACGATGTATTGAATCTCGACGCAATTTGAGTCTTCTATCGTCATTGGGAGGCGCTGAACGTTACAATTTACTATCATTTTTGCGTCGGATTCGAAAATCTAGACTCACAGGAGAAGGATCATATTGTGCCCGAGACAGCAATTTCCCCTTGGAGACAAGTCGGCTGGAGGCCGATGTATTGAATCTCGACGCAATGTGAGTGTTCCATCGTCATTAGGAGGCCCTAAACGTTACAATTAACTATCATTTTTGCGTCGGATTCGATAATCTAAACTCACAGGAGAACGACCATAAGGTGCCCGAGGCAGCAACAGACCCTTGGAGACAAGTCGGCTGGAGGCCGATGTATTGAATCTCGACGCAATTTGAGTGTTCCATCGTCATTACAAGGCCCTGAACGTCACAATTAACTATCATTTTTGCGTCGGATTCGAAAATCTAGACTCACAGGAGAACGGCCATAAGGTGCCCGAGGCAGCAATAGACCCTTGGAGACAAGTCGGCTGGAGGACGATGTATTGAATCTCGACGCAATTTGAGTGTCCCATCGTCATTAGGAGGCCCTAAACGTTACAATTAACTATCATTTTTGCGTCGGATTCGATAATCTAAACTCACAGGAGAAGGATCATATGGTGCACGAGACTGCAATATCCCCTTGGATACAAGTCGACTGGAGGTCGATGGATTGACTCTCGACGCAATTTGAGTGTTCCATCGTCTTTAGGAGTCCCTGAACGTTACAATTAACTATCATTTATGCGTCGGATTCGAAAATCTACTCACAGGAGAATTACATACGGTGCTCGAGGCAGCAATAGACCCTTGGAGACAAGTCGGCTGGAAACCGATGTATTGATTCTTGACGCAATTTGAGTGTTCCATCGTCATTAGGAGGCCCTGAACGTTACAATTAACAATCATTTTAGCGTCGGATTCGAAAATCTACTCACAGGAGAAGTTCATACGGTGCTCGTGACAGCAATATCCCCTTGGAGACAAGTCGGCTGGAGGCCGATGTATTGAATCTCGACGCAATTTGAGTGTTCCATCGTCATTACAAGCCCCTAAACGTTACAATTAACTATCATTTTTGCGTCGGATTCGAAAATCTAGACTCACAGGAGAACGACCATAAGGTGCCCGAGGCAGCAATAGACCCTTAGAGACAAGTCGGCTGGAAACCGATGTATTGATTCTTGACGCAATTTGAGTGTTCCATCGCCATTAGGAGGCCCTGAACGTTACAATCAACAATCATTTTAGCGTCGGATTCGACAAACTACTCACAGGAGAAGTTCATACGGTGCTCGAGACAGCAATATACCCCTTGGAGACAAATCGACTGGAGGCCGATGTATTGAATATCGACGCAATTTGAGTGTTCCATCGTCATTAGGTCGCCCTGAACGTTATAATGAACTATCAGTTTTGTGTCGGATTCGAAAATCTAGACTTACAAGAGAATGACCATAAGGTGCCCGAGGCAGCATTAGACCCTTGGAGACAAGTCGGCTGGAGGACGATGTATTGGATCGCGACGCAATTTGAATGTTCCATCGTCATTAGGAGGCCCTGAATGTTACAATTAACTATCAGTTTTTCGTCGGATTCGAAAATCTAGACTCACAGCAGACGGATCATTTGGTGCCCGAGGCAGCAATATCCCCTTGGAGACAAATCGGCTGGAGGACGATGTATTGAATCTCGACGCAATTTGAGAGTTCTATCGTCATCAGGAGGCGCTGAACGTTACTATTCACTATCATTTTTGCGTCGGATTCGAAAATCTAGACTCACAGCAGAAGGATCATATGGTGCCCGAGACAGCAATATCCCTTTGGAAACAAGTCCGCTGGAGGCCGATGTATTGAATCTCGACGCAATTTGAGTGTTCCATCGTCATTAGGAGGCCCTGAACCTTACAATTAACTATCAGTTTTGCGTCGGATTCTAAAATGTTGACTCACAGGGGAACGACCATACGGTGCCCGAGGCAGCAATAGACCCTTGGAGACAAATCGGCTGAATGCCGATGTATTGAATCTCGAGGCAATTTGAGTGTACCATCGTCATTAGGAAGCCCTGAACGTTACAATTAACAAACAGTTTCGCGTCGGATTCGAAAATCTTGACTTACAAGAGAACGACCATAACGTGCCCGAGGCAGCATTAGACCCTTGGAGACAAGTCGGCTGGAGGACGATGTATTGGATCGCGACGCAATTTGAGTGTTCCATCCTCATTAGAAGGCCCTGAACGTTACAATTAACTATCATTTTTGCGTCGGATTCGAAAATCTAGACTCACAGGAGAACGACCATAAGGTGCCCGAGGCAGCAATAGACCCTTGGAGACAAGTCGGCTGGAGGACGATGTATTGAATCTCGACGCTATTTGAGAGTTCCATCGTCATTAGGAGGCCCTGAACGTTACAATTAACTATCATTTTTGCGTCGGATTCGATAATCTAAACTCACAGGTGAACGACCATAAGGTGCCCGAGGCAGCAACAGACCCTTGGAGACAAGTCGGCTGGAGGCCGATGTATTGAATCTCGACGCAATTTGAGTGTTCCATCGTCATTACAAGGCCCTGAACGTTACAATTAACTATCATTTTTGCGTCGGATTCGTAAATCTAGACTCACAGGAGAACGACCATAAGGTGCCCGAGGCAGCAATAGACCGTAGGAGACAAGTCGGCTGGAGGCCGATGTATTGAATCTCGTCGCAATTTGAGTGTTCCATCGGCATTAGGAGGCCCTGAACGTTACAGTTAACTATCATTTTAGCGTCGGATTCGAAAATCTACTAACAGGAGACGGATCATATGGTGCACGAGACTGCAATATCCCCTTGGATACAAGTCCACTGGAGGTCGATGTATTGAATCTCGACGCAATTTGAGTTTTCCATCGCCAATAGGAGGCCCTGAACGTTACAATTAACAATCAGTTTCGCGTCGGATACGAAAATCTAGACTCACATGAGAGCGAACATAAGAGGCCGGAGGCAGTAATATCCCCATGGAGACAAGTCGGCTGGAGGACGATGTATTGAATCTCGACGCAATTTGAGTGTTCCATCGCCAATATGAGGCCCTGAACGTTACAATTAACTATCAGTTTTGCGTCGGATTCGAAAACGTAGAATCACCGGAGATGGACAATGTGGTGCCCGAGGCAGCGATATCCCCTTGGAGAAAAGTCGGCTGGAGGCCCATGTATTGAACCTCGACGCAATTTGAGTGTTCCATCGTCATTAGGAGGCCCTGAACGTTACAATTAACTATCATTTATGCGTCGGATTCGAAAATCTAGACTTACAAGAGAACGACCATAAGGTGCCCGAGGCAGCATTGGACCCTAGGAGGCAAGTCGGCTGGAGGACGATGTATTGGATCGCGACGCAATTTGAGTGTTCCATCGTCATTAGGAGGCCCTGAATGTCACAATTAACTATCACTTTTGCGTCGGATTCGAAAATCTAGACTCACAGCAGACGGACCATTTGGTGCCCGAGGCAGCAATATCCCCTTGGAGACAAATCGGCTGGAGGACGATGTATTGAATCTCTACGCAATTTGAGTCATCTATCGTCATTAGGAGGCGCTGAACGTTACAATTCACTATCATTTTTGCGTCGGATTCGAAAATCTAGACTCACAGGAGAAGGATCATATTGTGCCCGAGACAGCAATATCCCCTTGGAGACAAGTCGGCTGGGGGACGATGTAGTGAATCTCGACGCAATTTGAGTGTCCCATCGTCATTAGGAGACCCTAAACGTTGTAATTAACTATCATTTTTGCGTCGGATTCGATAATCTAAACTCACAGGAAGACGACCATAAGGTGCCCGAGGCAGCAACAGACCCTTGGAGACAAGTCGGCTGGAGGCCGATGTTTTGAATCTCGCCGCAATTTGAGTGTTCCATCGTCATTACGTTACAATTAACTATCATTTTTGCGTCCGATTCGAAAATCTAGACTCACAGGAGATCGACCATAAGGTGCCCGAGGCAGCAAGAGACCCTTGGAGACAGGTCGGCTGGAGGCCGATGTATTGAATCTCGACGCAATTTGAGTGTTCCATCGGCATTAGGAGGCCCAGAACGTTACAGTTAACTATCATTTTAGCGTCGGATTCGAAAATCTACTAACAGAAGAAGGATCATATGGTGCACGAGACTATAATATCCCCTTGGATACAAGTCGACTGGAGGTCGATGTATTCACTCTCGACGCAATTTGAGTGTTCCATCGCCAATAGGATGCCCTGAACGTTACAATTAACTATCATTTTTGCGTCGGATTCGAAAATCTAGACTCATACGAGAACGACCATAAGGTGCCCGAGGCAGCAATGGACCCTTAGAGACAAGTCGGCTGGAGGACGATGTATTGAATCTCGACGCAATTTGAGAGTTCCATCGTCATTAGGAGGCCCTTAACGTTACATTTAACTATCATTTTTGCGTCGGATTCGAAAATCTAGACTTACAAGAGAACGACCATAAGGTGCCCGAGGCAGCATTAGATCCTTGGAGACAAGTCGGCTGGAGGACGATGTATTGGATCGCGACGCAATTTGAGTGTTCCATCGTCATTAGGAGGCCCTGAATGCTACAATTAACTATCAGTTTATTGTCGGATTCGAAAATCTAGACTCACAGCAGACGGACCATTTGGTGCCCGAGACAGCAATATCCCCATGGAGGCAAATCGGCTGGAGGACGATGTATTGAATCTCGACGCAATTTGAGTATTCTATCGTCATTAGGAGGCGCTGAACGTTACAACTCACTATCATTTTTGCGTCGGATTCGAAAATCTAGACTCACAGGAGAAGGATCATATTGTGCCCGAGACAGCAATATCCCCTTGGAGACAAGTCGGCTGGAGGCCGATGTATTGAATCTCGACGCAATGTGAGTGTTCCATCGTCATTACAAGGCCCTGAACGTCACAATTATCTATCATTTTTGCGTCGGATTCGAAAATCTAGACTCACAGGAGAACGACCATAAGGTGCCCGAGGCAGCAATAGACCCTTGGAGACAAGTCGGCTGGAGGACGATGTATTGAATCTCGACGCAATTTGAGTGTCCCATCGTCATTAGGAGGCCCTAAACGTTACAATTAACTATCATTTTTGCGTCGGATTCGATAATCTAAACTCACAGGAGAAGGATCATATGGTGCACGAGACTGCAACATCCCCTTGGATACAAGTCGACTGGAGGTCGATGTATTGACTCTCGACGCAATTTGAGTGTTCCATCGTCTTTAGGAGTCCCTGAACGTTACAATTAACTATCATTTATGCGTCGGATTCGAAAATCTACTCACAGGAGAATTTCATACGGTGCTCGAGGCAGCAATAGACCCTTGGAGACAAGTCGGCTGGAAACCGATGTATTGATTCTTGACGCAATTTGAGTGTTCCATCGTCATTAGGAGGCCCTGAACGTTACAATTAACAATCATTTCAGCGTCGGATTCGAAAATCTACTCACAGGAGAAGTTCATACGGTGCTCGTGACAGCAATATCCCCTTGGAGACAAGTCGGCTGGAAGCCGATGTATTGAATCGCGACGCAATTTGAGTGTTCCATCGTCATTAGGAGGCCCTGAACCTTACAATTAACTATCAATTTCGCGTCGGATTCGAAAATCTAGTCTCACAGGAGAACGACCATAAGGTGCCCGAGGCAGCAATAGACCCTTGGAGACAAGTCGGCTGGAGGCCGATGTATTGAATCTCGACGCAATTTGAGTGTTCCATCGGCATTAGGAGGCCCTGAGCGTTACAATTAACTATCATTTTAGCGTCGGATTCGAAAATCTACTCACAGGAGAAGTTCATACGGTGCTCGAGACAGCAATATACCCCTTGGAGACAAATCGACTGGAGGCCGATGTATTGAATATCGACGCAATTTGAGTGTTCCATGGTCTTTAGGAGTCCCTGAACGTTACAATTAACTATCATTTTTGCGTCGGATTCGATAATCTAAACTCACAGGAGAACGACCATAAGGTGCCCGAGGCAGCAACAGACACTTGGAGACAAGTCGGCTGGAGGCCGATGTATTGAATCTCGACGCAATTTGAGTGTTCCATCGTCATTACAAGGCCCTAAACGTTACAATTAACTATCATTTTCGTCGGATTCGAAAATCTAGACTCACAGGAGAAGGATCATATGGTGCCCGAGACAGCAATATCCCCTTGGAGACAAGTCCGCAGGAGGCCGATGTATTGAATTTCGACGCAATTTGAGTGTTCCATCGTCATTAGGAGGCCCTGAACCTTACAATTAACTATCAGTTCCGCGTCGGATTCGAAAATCTAGACTCCCAGGAGACGGACCACATGGAGCCCGAGGCAGCAATATCCCCTTGTAGACAAGTCGGCTGGAGGACGATGTATTGAATCTCGACGCAATTTGAGTGTTCCATCGTCATTACAAGGCCCTGAACGTTACAATTAACTATCATTTTTGCGTCGGATTCGAAAATCTAGACTCACAGGAGAAGGATCATATTGTGCCCGAGACTGCAATATCCCCTTGGAAACAAGTCGACTGGAGGTCGATGTATTGACTCTCGACGTAATTTGAGTGTTCCATCGTCTTTAGGAGTCCCTGAACGTTACAATTAACTTACATTTATGCGTCGGATTCTAAAATGTTGACTCACAGGGGAACGACCATACGGTGCCCGAGGCAGCAATAGACCCTTGGAGACAAATCGGCTGAATGCCGATGTATTGAATCTCGAGGCAATTTGAATGTTCCATCGTCATTAGGAAGCCCTAAACGTTACATTTAACAATCAGTTTTGCGTCGGATTCAAAAATCTAGACTCACATGAGAGCGAACATTAGAGGCCGGAGGCAGTAATATCCCCATGGAGACAAGTCGGCTGGAGGACGATGTATTGAATCTCGACGCAATTTGAGTGTCCCATCGTCATTACGAGGCCCTAAACGTTACAATTAACTATCATTTTTGCGACGGATTTGATAATCTAAACTCACAGGAGAACGACCATAAGGTGCCCGAGGCAGCAACAGACCCTTGGAGACAAGTCGGCTGGAGGCCGATGTATTGAATCTCGACGCAATTTGAGTGTTCCATCGTCATTACAAGGCCCTAAACGTTACAATTAACTATCATTTTTGCGTCGGATTCGATAATCTAAACCCACAGGAGAACGACCATAAGGTGCCCGAGGCAGCAATAGATCCTTGGAGACAAGTCGGCTGGAGGCCGATGTATTGATCTCGACGCAATTTGAGTGTTCCATCGTCATTAGGAGGCCCTAAACGTTACAATTAACTATCATTTTTGCCACGGATTCGATAATCTAAACTCACAGGTGAACGACCATAAGGTGCCCGAGGCAGCAACAGACCCTTGGAGACAAGTCGGCTGGAGGCCGATGTATTGAATCTCGACGCAATTTGAGTGTTCCATCGTCATTACAAGGCCCTGAACGTTACAATTAACTATCATTTTTGCGTCGGATTGGAAAATCTAGACTCACAGGAGAACGACCATAAGGTGCTCGAGGCAGCAATGGACGCTTGGAGACAAGACGGCTGGAGGTCGATGTATTGGATCGCGACGCAATTTGAGTGTTCCATCGTCATTAGGAGGCCCTGAACCTTACAATTAACTATCAGTTTCGCGTCGGATTCGAAAATCTAGTCTCACAGGAGAACGACCATAAGGTGCCCGAGGCAGCAATAGACCCTTGGAGACAAGTCGGCTGGAGGCCGATGTATTGAATCTCGACGCAATTTGAGTGTTCCATCGTCATTACAAGGCCCTGAACTATCATTTTTGCGTCGGATTCGAAAATCTAGACTCACAGGAGAACGACCATAAGGTGCCCCAGGCAGCAATAGACCCTTGGAGACCATTCGGCTGGAGGCCGATGTATTGAATCTCGACGCAATTTGAGTGTTCCATCGTCATTACAAGGCCCTGAACGTCACAATTATCTATCATTTTTGCGTCGGATTCGAAAATCTAGACTCACAGGAGAACGACCATAAGGTGCCCGAGGCAGCAATAGACCCTTGGAGACAAGTCGGCTGGAGGACGATGTATTGAATCTCGCCGCAATTTGAGTGTCCCATCGTCATTAGGAGGCCCTAAACGTTACAATTAACTATCATTTTTGCGTCGGATTCGATAATCTAAACTCACAGGAGAAGGATCATATGGTGCACGAGACTGCAATATCCCCTTGGATACAAGTCGACTGGAGGTCGATGTATTGACTCTCGACGCAATTTGAGTGTTCCATCGTCTTTAGGAGTCCCTGAACGTTACAATTAACTATCATTTATGCGTCGGATTCGAAATTCTACTCACAGGAGAATGTCATACGGTGCTCGAGGCAGCAATAGACCCTTGGAGACAAGTCGGCTGGAAACCGATGTATTGATTCTTGACGCAATTTGAGTGTTCCATCGTCATTAGGAGGCCCTGAACGTTTCAATTAACAATCATTTTAGCGTCGGATTCGAAAATCTACTCACAGGAGAAGTTCATACGGTGCTCGTGACAGCAATATCCCGTTGGAGACAAGTCGGCTGGAAGCCGATGTATTGAATCGCGACGCAATTTGAGTGTTCCATCGTCATTAGGAGGCCCTGAACCTTACAATTAACTATCAATTTCGCGTCGGATTCGAAAATCTAGTCTCACAGGAGAACGACCATAAGGTGCCCGAGGCAGCAATAGACCCTTGGAGACAAGTCGGCTGGAGGCCGATGTATTGAATCTCGACGCAATTTGAGTGTTCCATCGGCATTAGGAGGCCCTGAGCGTTACAATTAACTACCATTTTAGCGTCGGATTCGAAAATCTACTCACAGGAGAAGTTCATACGGTGCTCGAGACAGCAATATACCCCTTGGAGACAAATCGACTGGAGGCCGATGTATTGAATATCGACGCAATTTGAGTGTTCCATCGTCTTTAGGAGTCCCTGAACGTTACAATTAACTATCATTTTTGCGTCGGATTCGATAATCTAAACTCACAGGAGAACGACCATAAGGTGCCCGAGGCAGCAACAGACCCTTGGAGACAAGTCGGCTGGAGGCCGATGTATTGAATCTCGACGCAATTTGAGTGTTCCATCGTCATTACAAGGCCCTAAACGTTACAATTAACTATCATTTTCGTCGGATTCGAAAATCTAGACTCACAGGAGAAGGATCATATGGTGCCCGAGACAGCAATATCCCCTTGGAGACAAGTCCGCATTAGGCCGATGTATTGAATCTCGACGCAATTTGAGAGTTCTATCGTCATCAGGAGGCGCTGAACGTTACTATTCACTATCATTTTCGCGTCGGATTCGAATATCTAGACTCACAGGAGAAGGATCATATGGTGCCCGAGACAGCAATATCCCCTTGGAGACAAGTCCGCAGGAGGCCGATGTATTGAATCTCGACGCAATTTGAGTGTTCCATCGTCATTAGGAGGCCCTGAACCTTACAATCTACTATCAGTTCCGCGTCGGATTCGAAAATCTAGACTCCCAGGAGACGGACCACATGGAGCCCGAGGCAGCAATATCCCCTTGTAGACAAGTCTGCTGGAGGACGATGTATTGAATCTCGACGCAATTTGAGTGTTCCATCGTCATTACAAGGCCCTGAACGTTACAATTGACTATCATTTTTGCGTCGGATTCGAAAATCTAGACTCACAGGAGAAGGATCATATTGTGCCCGAGACTGCAATATCCCCTTGGATACAAGTCGACTGGAGGTCGATGTATTGACTCTCGACGCAATTTGAGTGTTCCATCGTCTTTAGGAGTCCCTGAACGTTACAATTAACTTACATTTATGCGTCGCATTCTAAAATGTTGACTCACAGGGGAACGACCATACGGTGCCCGAGGCAGCAATAGACCCTTGGAGACAAATCGGCTGAATGCCGATGTATTGAATCTCGAGGCAATTTGAGTGTTCCATCGTCATTAGGAAGCCCTGAACGTTACAATTAACAATCAGTTTCGCGTCGGATTCAAAAATCTAGACTCACATGAGAGCGAACATTAGAGGCCGGAGGCAGTAATATCCCCATGGAGACAAGTCGGCTGGAGGACGATGTATTGAATCTCGACGCAATTTGAGTGTCCCATCGTCATTACGAGGCCCTAAACGTTACAATTAACTATCATTTTTGCGACGGATTTGATAATCTAAACTCACAGGAGAACGACCATAAGGTGCCCGAGGCAGCAACAGACCCTTGGAGACAAGTCGGCTGGAGGCCGATGTATTGAATCTCGACGCAATTTGAGTGTTCCATCGTCATTACAAGGCCCTAAACGTTACAATTAACTATCATTTTTGCTTCGGATTCGATAATCTAAACCCACAGGAGAACGACCATAAGGTGCCCGAGGCAGCAATAGATCCTTGGAGACAAGTCGGCTGGAGGCCGATGTATTGATCTCGACTCAATTTGAGTGTTCCATCGTCATTAGGAGGCCCTAAACGTTACAATTAACTATCATTTTCGTCGGATTCGAAAATCTAGACTCACAGGAGAAGGATCATATGGTGCCCGAGACAGCAATATCCCCTTGGAGACAAGTCCGCAGGAGGCCGATGTATTGAATCTCGACGCAATTTGAGTGTTCCATCGTCATTAGGAGGCCCTGAACCTTACAATTAACTATCAGTTCCGCGTCGGATTCGAAAATCTAGACTCACATGAGAGCGAACATTAGAGGCCGGAGGCAGTAATATCCCCATGGAGACAAGTCGGCTGGAGGACGATGTATTGAATCTCGACGCAATTTGAGTGTCCCATCGTCATTACGAGGCCCTAAACGTCACAATTAACTATCATTTTTGCGACGGATTTGATAATCTAAACTCACAGGAGAACGACCATAAGGTGCCCGAGGCAGCAACAGACCCTTGGAGACAAGTCGGCTGGAGGCCGATGTATTGAATCTCGACGCAATTTGAGTGTTCCATCGTCATTACAAGGCCCTAAACGTTACAATTAACTATCATTTTTGCTTCGGATTCGATAATCTAAACCCACAGGAGAACGACCATAAGGTGCCCGAGGCAGCAATAGATCCTTGGAGACAAGTCGGCTGGAGGCCGATGTATTGATCTCGACTCAATTTGAGTGTTCCATCGTCATTAGGAGGCCCTAAACGTTACAATTAACTATCATTTTCGTCGGATTCGAAAATCTAGACTCACAGGAGAAGGATCATATGGTGCCCGAGACAGCAATATCCCCTTGGAGACAAGTCCGCAGGAGGCCGATGTATTGAATCTCGACGCAATTTGAGAGTTCTATCGTCATCAGGAGGCGCTGAACGTTACTATTCACTATCATTTTTGCGTCGGATTCGAATATCTAGACTCACAGGAGAAGGATCATATGGTGCCCGAGACAGCAATATCCCCTTGGAGACAAGTCCGCAGGAGGCCGATGTATTGAATCTCGACGCAATTTGAGTGTTCCATCGTCATTAGGAGGCCCTGAACCTTACAATTTACTATCAGTTCCGCGTCGGATTCGAAAATCTAGACTCCCAGGAGACGGACCACATGGAGCCCGAGGCAGCAATATCCCCTTGTAGACAAGTCTGCTGGAGGACGATGTATTGAATCTCGACGCAATTTGAGTGTTCCATCGTCATTACAAGGCCCTGAACGTTACAATTGACTATCATTTTTGCGTCGGATTCGAAAATCTAGACTCACAGGAGAAGGATCATATTGTGCCCGAGACTGCAATATCCCCTTGGATACAAGTCGACTGGAGGTCGATGTATTGACTCTCGACGCAATTTGAGTGTTCCATCGTCTTTAGGAGTCCCTGAACGTTACAATTAACTTACGTTTATGCGTCGCATTCTAAAATGTTGACTCACAGGGGAACGACCATACGGTGCCCGAGGCAGCAATAGACCCTTGGAGACAAATCGGCTGAATGCCGATGTATTGAATCTCGAGGCAATTTGAGTGTTCCATCGTCATTAGGAAGCCCTGAACGTTACAATTAACAATCAGTTTCGCGTCGGATTCAAAAATCTAGACTCACATGAGAGCGAACATTAGAGGCCGGAGGCAGTAATATCCCCATGGAGACAAGTCGGCTGGAGGACGATGTATTGAATCTCGACGCAATTTGAGTGTCCCATCGTCATTACGAGGCCCTAAACGTTACAATTAACTATCATTTTTGCGACGGATTTGATAATCTAAACTCACAGGAGAACGACCATAAGGTGCCCGAGGCAGCAACAGACCCTTGGAGACAAGTCGGCTGGAGGCCGATGTATTGAATCTCGACGCAATTTGAGTGTTCCATCGTCATTACAAGGCCCTAAACGTTACAATTAACTATCATTTTTGCTTCGGATTCGATAATCTAAACCCACAGGAGAACGACCATAAGGTGCCCGAGGCAGCAATAGATCCTTGGAGACAAGTCGGCTGGAGGCCGATGTATTGATCTCGACTCAATTTGAGTGTTCCATCGTCATTAGGAGGCCCTAAACGTTACAATTAACTATCATTTTTGCCACGGATTCGATAATCTAAACTCACAGGAGAACGACCATAAGGTGCCCGAGGCAGCAACAGACCCTTGGAGACAAGTCGGCTGGAGGCCGATGTATTGAATCTCGACGCAATTTGAGTGTTCCATCGTCATTACAAGGCCCTGAACGTTACAATTAACTATCATTTTTGCGTCGGATTGGAAAATCTAGACTCACAGGAGAACGACCATAAGGTGCCCGAGGCAGCAATGGACGCTTGGAGACAAGACGGCTGGAGGTCGATGTATTGGATCGCGACGCAATTTGAGTGTTCCATCGTCATTAGGATGCCCTGAACCTTACAATTAACTATCAGTTTCGCGTCGGATTCGGAAATCTAGTCTCACAGGAGAACGACCATAAGGTGCCCGAGGCAGCAATAGACCCTTGGAGACAAGTCGGCTGGAGGCCGATGTATTGAATCTTGACGCAATTTGAGTGTTCCATCGGCATTAGGAGGCCCTGAACGTTACAATGAACTATCATTTTTGCGTCGGATTCGATAATCTAAACTCACAGGAGAACGACCATAAGGTGACCGAGGCAGCGATAGACCCTTGGAGACAAGTCGGATGGAGGCCGATGTATTGAATCTCGACGCAATTTGAGTGTTCCATCGTCATTAGAAGGCACTGAACGTTACAATTCACTATCATTTTTGCGTCGGATTCGAAAATCTAGCCTCACAGGAGAACGACCATAAGGTGCCCGAGGCAGCAATAGACCCTTGGAGACAAGTCGGCTGGAGGCCGATGTATTGAATCTCGACGCAATTTGAGTGTTCCAACTACATTAGGAGGCCCTGAGCGTTACAATTAACTATCATTTTAGCGTCGGATTCGAAAATCTACTCACAGGAGAAGTTCATACGGTGCTCGAGACAGCAATATACCCCTTGGAGACAAATCGACTGGAGGCCGATGTATTGAATATCGACGCAATTTGAGTGTTCCATCGTCATTAGGAGGCCCTAAACGTTACAATTAACTATCATTTTTGCGTCGGATTCGATAATCTAAACTCACAGGAGAACGACCATAAGGTGCCCGAGGCAGCAATAGACCCTTGGAGACAAGTCGGCTGGAAGCCGATGTATTGAATATCGACGCAATTTGAGTGTTCCATCGTCATTACAAGTCCCTGAACGTTAGAATTAACTATCATTTTTGCGTCGGATTCTAAAATGTTGACTCACAGGGGAACGACCATACGGTGCCCGAGGCTGCTATTGACCCTTGGAGCCAAGTCGGTTGGAGGACGATGTATTAAATCTTGACGCAATTTGAGTGTTCCATCGTCATTACAAGGCCCTGAACGTTACAATTAACTATCATTTTTGCGTCGGATTCAAAAATCCAGACTCACAGGAGACGGACCATTTGGTGCCCGAGGCAGCAATACCCCTTGGAGACAAATCAGCTGGAGGACGATGTGTTGAATCTCGACGCAATTTGAGAGTTCTATCGACATCAGGACACGCTGAACGTTACTATTCACTATCATTTTTGCGTCGGATTCGAAACTCTAGACTCACAGGAGAAGGATCATATGATGCCCGAGACAGCAATATCCCCTTGGAGACAAGTCCGCTGGAGGCCGATGTATTGAATCTCGACGCAATTTGAGTGTTCCATCGTCATTAGGAGGCCCTGAACCTTACAATTAACTATCAGTTTCGCGTCGGATTCGAAAATCAAGACTCACAGGAGACGGACCACATGGAGCCCGAGGCAGCAATATCCCCTTGTAGACAAGTCGGCTGGAGGAAGATGTATTGACTCTCGACGCAATTTGAGTGTTCCATCGTCATTAAGAGGCCCTGAGCATTACATTTAACTATCAGTTTTGCGTCGGATTCTAAAATGTTGACTCACAGGGGAAAGACCATACGGTGCCCGAGGCAGCTATTGACCCTTGGAGACAAGTCGTTTGGAGGACGATGTATTGGATCGCGACGCAAAATGAGTTTTCTATCGTCATTAGGAGGCCCTGAATGTTACAATTAACTATCAGTGTTTCGTCGGATTCGAAAATCTAAACTCACAGGAGAACGACCATAAGGTGCCCGAGGCAGCAATAGACCCTTGGAGACAAGTCGGCTGGAGGCCGATGTATTGAATCTCGACGTAATTTGAGTGTCCCATCGTCATTAGAAGGCCCTGAACGTTGCAATTAACTATCATTTATGCGTCGGATTCGAAAATCTACTCACAGGAGAAGTTCATACGGTGCTCGAGACAGCAATATCCCCTTGGAGGCAAGCCCGCTGGAGGCCGATGTATTGAATCTCGACGCAATTTGAGTGTTCCATCGTCTTTAGGAGTCCCTGAACGTTACAATTAACTATCATTTATGCGTCGGATCCGAAAATCTAAACTCACAGGAGAACGACCATAAGGTGCCCGAGGCAGCAACAGACCCTTGGAGACAAGTCGGCTGGAGGCCGATGTATTGATTCTTGACACAATTTGAGTATTCCATCGTCATTAGGAGGCCCTGAATGTTACAATTAACTATCAATTTTGCGTCGGATTCGATAATCTAAACTCACAGGAGAACGACCATATGGTGCCCGAGGCAGCAATATACCCCTTGGAGACAAGTCGGCTGGAGACCGATGTATTGAATCTCGACGCAATTTGAGTGTCCCATCGTCATTAGGAAGCCCTAAACGTTACAATTAACTATCATTTTTGCGTCGGATTCGATAATCTAAACTCACAGGAGAACGACCATAAGGTGCCCGAGGCAGCAACAGACCCTTGGAGACAAGTCGGCTGGAGGCCGATGTATTGAATGTCGACGCAATTTGAGAGTTCTATCGTCATCAGGAGGCGCTGAACGTTACTATTCACTATCATTTTTGCGTCGGATTCGAATATCTAGACTCACAGGAGAAGGATCGTATGGTGCCCGAGACAGCAATATCCCCTTGGAGACAAGTCCGCTGGAGGCCGATGTATTGAATTTCGACGCAATTTGAGTGTTCCATCGTCATTAGGAGGCCCTGAACGTTACAGTTAACTATCATTTTAGCGTCGGATTCGAAAATCTACTAACAGGAGAAGGATCATATGGTGCACGAGACTGCAATATCCCATTATATACAAGTCGACTGGAGGTCGATGTTTTGACTCTCGACTCAATTCGAGTGTTCCATCGTCTATAGGTGGCCCTGAACGTTACCATTAACTATCATTTATGCGTCGGACTCGAAAATCTAGACTCACAGGAGATCGACCATAAGGTGCCCGAGGCAGCAATAGACACTTGGAGACAAGTCGGCTGGAAACCGATGTATTGATTCTTGACGCAATGTGAGTGTTCCATCGTCATTAGGAGGCCCTGAACTTTACAATTCACTATCATTTTTGCGTCGGATTCGAAAATCTAGACTCACAGGAGAACGACCATAAGGTGCCCGAGGCAGCAATAGACCCTTGGAGACAAGACGGCTGGACGACGATGTATTGAATCTCGACACAATTTGAAAGTTCCATCGTCATTAGGAGGACCTGAACGTTACAATTAACTATCATTTTTGCGTCGGATTCGAAAATCTAGCCTTACAAGAGAACGACCATAAGGTGCCCGAGGCAGCATTAGACCCTTGGAGACAAGTCGGCTGGAGGACGATGTATTGGATCGCCACGCAATTTGAGTGTTCCATCGTCATTAGGAGGCCCTGAATGTTACAATTAACTATCAGTTTTTCGTCGGATTCGAAAATCTAGACTCACAGCAGACGGACCATTTGGTGCCCGAGGCAGCAATATCCCCTTGGCGACAAATCGGCTGGAGGACGATGTATTGAATCTCGACGCAATTTGAGTGTCCCATCGTCAGTAGGAGGCCCTAAACGTTACAATTCACTATCATTTATGCGTCGGATTCGAAAATCTAGATTCACAGGAGAAGGATCATATTGTGCCCGAGACAGCAATATCCCCTTGGAGACAAGTCGGCTGAAGGACGATGTATTGAATCTCGACGCAATTTGAGCCTTCTATCGTCATTAGGAGGCGCTGAACGTTACAATTCACTATCATTTTTGCGTCGGATTCGAAAATCTAGACTCACAGGAGAAGGATCATATTGTGCCCGAGACAGCAATATCCCCTTGGAGACAAGTCGGCTGGAGGACGATGTATTGAATCTCGACGCAATTTGAGTGTCCCATCGTCATTAGGAGGCCCTAAACGTTACAATTCACTATCATTTATGCGTCGGATTCGAAAATCTAGATTCACAGGAGAAGGATCATATTGTGCCCGAGACAGCAATATCCCCTTGGAGACAAGTCGGCTGGAGGACGATGTATTGAATCTCGACGCAATTTGAGTGTCCCATCGTCATTAAGAGGCCCTAAACGTTACAATTAATTATCATTTTTGCGTCGGATTCGATAATCTAAACTCACAGGAGAACGACCATAAGGTGCCCGAGGCAGCAACAGACCCTTGGAGACAAGTCGGCTGGAGGCCGATGTATTGAATCTCGACGCAATTTGAGTGTTCCATCGTGATTAGGAGGCCCTAAACGTTACAATTAACTATCATTTTTGCGTCGGATTCGATAATCTAAACTCACAGGAGAACGACCATAAGGTGCCCAAGGCAGCAGCACACCCTTGGAGACAAGTCGGCTGAAGGCCGATGTATTGAATCTCGACGCAATTTGAGTGTTCCATCGTCATTACAAGGCCCTGAACGTTACAATTTACTATCATTTTTGCGTCGGATTCGAAAATCTAGACTCACAGGAGAACGAGGCAGCAATAGACCCTTGGAGACAAGTCGGCTGGAGGTCGATGTATTGAATCTCGACGCAATTTGAGTGTTCCATCGCCAATAGGAGGCCCTGAACGTTACAATTAACTATGGGTTTTGCGTCGGATTCGAAAATCTAGACTCACAAGAGAACGACCATTTGGTGCCCGAGGCTGCAATAGACCCTTGGAGACAAGTCGGCTGGAGGCCGATGTATTGAATCTCGACGCAATTTAAGTGTTCCATCGTCTTTAGGAGTCCCTGAACGTTACAATTAACTATCATTTATGCGTCGGATTCGAAAATCTAGACTCACAGGAGAACGACCATAAGGTGCCCGAGGCAGCAATAGACCCTTGGAGACAAGTCGGCTGGACACCGATGTATTGTTTCTTGACGCAATTTGGGTGTTCCATCGTCATTAGGAGGCCATGAACGTTACAATTAACAATCATTTTAGCGTCGGATTCGAAAATGTACTCAAAGGAGAAGTTCATACGGTGCTTGAGACAGCAGTATACCCCTTGGAGACAAATCGACTTCAGGCCGATGTATTGAATATCGACGCAATTTGAGTGTTCCATCGTCATTAGGTCGCCCTGAACCTTAGAATGAACTATCATTTTTGCGTCGGATTCGAAATTCTAGACTCACAGGAGAACGACCATAAGGTGCCCGAGGCAGCAATAGATCCTTGGAGACAAGTCGGCTGGAGGTCGATGTATTGAATCTCGACGCAATTTGAGTGTTCCATCGCCAATAGGAGGCCCTGAACGTTACAATTAACTATGAGTTTTGCGTCGGATTCGAAAATCTAGACTCACAGGAGAACGACCATTTGGTGCCCGAGGCAGCAATAGACCCTTGGAGACAAGTCGGCTGGAGGCCGATGTATTGAATCTCGACGCAATGTGAGTGTTCCATCGGCATTAGGAGGCCCTGAACGTTACAATTAACCATCAGTTTCGCGTCGGATTCAAAAATCCAGACTCACAGGAGACGGACCATTTGGTGCCCGAGGCAGCAATATCCCCTTGGAGACAAATCAGCTGGAGGCCGATGTATTGAATCTCGACGCAATTTGTGAGTTCTATCGTCATCAGGAGGCGCTGAACGTTACTATTCACTATCATTTTTGCGTCGGATTCGAAAATCTAGACTCACAGGAGAAGGATCATATGGTGCCCGAGACAGCAATATCCCCTTGGAGACAAGTGCGCTGGAGGCCGATGTATTGAATCAGGACGCAATTTGTGTGTTCCATCGTCATTAGGAGGCCCTGAACCTTACAATTAACTATCAGTATCGCGTCGAGTTCAAAAATCTAGACTCACAGGAGACGGACCAAATGGAGCCCGAGGCAGCAATATCCCCTTGGAGACAAGTCCGCTGGAGGCCGATGTATTGAATCTCGACGCAATTTGAGTGTTCCATCGTCATTAGGTCGCCCTGAACGTTATAGTGAACTATCAGTTTTGCGTCGGATTCGAAAATCTAGACTCACAGGAGAACGACCATAAGGTGCCCGAGGCAGCAATAGACCCTTGGAGACAAGTCGGCTGGAGGAAGATGTATTGAATCCCGACGCAATTTGAGAGTTCCATCGTCATTAGGAGGCCCTGAACGTTACAATTAACTATCATTTTTGCGTCGGATTCGAAAAACTAGACTTACAAAAGAACGACCATAATGTGCCCGAGGCAGCATTAGACCCTTGGAGACAAGTCGGCTGGAGGACGATGTATTGGATCGCGACGCAATTTGAGTGTTCCATCGTCATTAGGAGGCCCTGAATGTTACAATTAACTATCAGTTTTTCGTCGTATTCGAAAATCTAGACTCACAGCAGACGGACCAGTTGGTGCCCGAGGCAGCAATATTCCCCTTGGAGACAAGTCGGCTGGAGGACGATGTATTGAATCTCGACGCAATTTGAGTGTCCCATCGTCATTAGGAGGCCCTAAACGTTACAAATCACTATCATTTTTGCGTCGGATTCGAAAACCTAGACTCACAGGAGAAGGATCATATTGTGCCCGAGACAGCAATATCCCCTTGGAGACAAGTCGGCTGGAGGACGATGTATTGAATCTCGACGCAATTTGAGTGTCCCATCGTCATTAGGAGGCCCTAAACGTTACAATTAATTATCATTTTTGCGTCGGATTCGATAATCTAAACTCACAGGAGAACGACCATAAGGTGCCCGAGGCAGCAACAGACCCTTGGAGACAAGTCGGCTGGAGGCCGATGTATTGAATCTCGACGCAATTTGAGTGTTCCATCGTCATTAGGAGGCCCTAAACGTTACAGTTAACTATCATTTTTGCGTCGGATTAGATAATCTAAACTCACAGGAGAACGACCATAAGGTGCCCGAGGCAGCAACAGACCCTTGGAGACAAGTCGGCTGGAGGCCGATGTATTGAATCTCGACGCAATTTGAGTGTTCCATCGTCATTAGGAGGCCCTAACCGTTACAATTGACTATCATTTTTGTGTCGGACTCGATAATCTAAACTCACAGGAGAACGACCATAAGGTGCCCAAGGCAGCAACACACTCTTGGAGACAAGTCGGCTGGAGGCCGATGTATTGAATCTCGACGCAATTTGAGTGTTCCATCGTCATTACAAGGCCCTGAACGTTACAATTTACTATCATTTTTGCGTCGGATTCGAAAATCTAGACTCACAGGAGAACGAGGCAGCAATAGACCCTTGGAGACAAGTCGGCTGGAGGTCGATGTATTGAATCTCGACGCAATTTGAGTGTTCCATCGCCAATAGGAGGCCCTGAACGTTACAATTAACCATGGGTTTTGCGTCGGATTCGAAAATCTAGACTCACAGGAGTACGACCATTTGGTGCCCGAGGCTGCAATAGACCCTTGGAGACAAGTCGGCTGGAGGCCGATGTATTGAATCTCGACGCAATTTAAGTGTTCCATCGTCTTTAGGAGTCCCTGAACGTTACAATTAACTATCATTTATGCGTCGGATTCGAAAATCTAGACTCACAGGAGAACGACCATAAGGTGCCCGAGGCAGCAATAGACCCTTGGAGACAAGTCGGCTGGAAACCGATGTATTGATTCTTGACGCAATTTGGGTGTTCCATCGTCATTAGGAGGCCATGAACGTTACAATTAACAATCATTTTAGCGTCGGATTCGAAAATCTACTCAAAGGAGAAGTTCATACGGTGCTCGAGACAGCAGTATACCCCTTGGAGACAAATCGACTGGAGGCCGATGTATTGAATATCGACGCAATTTGAGTGTTCCATCGTCATTAGGTCGCCCTGAACCTTAGAATGAACTATCATTTTTGCGTCGGATTCGAAAATCTAGACTCACAGGAGAACGACCATAAGGTGCCCGAGGCAGCAATAGACCCTTGGAGCCAAGTCGGCTGGAGGTCGATGTATTAAATCTCGACGCAATTTGAGTGTTCCATCGCCAATAGGAGGCCCTGAACGTTACAATTAACTATGAGTTTTGCGTCGGATTCGAAAATCTAGTCTCACAGGAGAACGACCATTTGGTGCCCGAGGCAGCAATAGACCCTTGGAGACAAGTCGGCTGGAGGCCGATGTATTGAATCTCGACGCAATTTCATGGTTCCATCGGCATTAGGAGGCCCTGAACGTTACAATTAACCATCAGTTTCGCGTCGGATTCAAAAATCCAGACTCACAGGAGACGGACCATTTGGTGCCCGAGGTCCCCTTGGAGACAAATCAGCTGGAGGCCGATGTATTGAATCTCGACGCAATTTGAGAGTTCTATCGTCATCAGGAGGCGCTGAACGTTACTATTCACTATCATTTTTGCGTCGGATTCGAAAATCTAGAATCACAGGAGAAGGATCATATGGTGCCCGAGACAGCAATATCCCCTTGGAGACAAGTCCGCTGGAGGCCGATGTATTGAATCAGGACGCAATTTGAGTGTTCCATCGTCATTAGGAGGCCCTGAACCTTACTATTAACTATCAGTTTCGCGTCGAGTTCGAAAATCTAGACTCACAGGAGACGGACCAAATGGAGCCCGAGGCAGCAATATCCCCTTGGAGACAAGTCCGCTGGAGGCCGATGTATTGAATCTCGACGCAATTTGTGTGTCCCATCGTCATTAGAAGGCCCTGAACGTTACAATTAACTATTATTTATGCATCGGATTCGAAAATCTACTCACAGGAGAATTTCATACGGTGCTCGAGACAGCAAAATCCCCTTGGAGACAAGTCGGCTGGAGGCCGATGTATTGAATCTCGAAGCAATTTGAGTGTTCCATCGTCATTAGGTCGCCCTGAACGTTATAATGAAATATCAGTTTTGCGTCGGATTCGAAAATCTAGACTTACAAGAGAACGACCATAAGGTCCCCGAGGCAGCATTAGACCCTTGGAGACAAGTCGGCTGGAGGACGATGTATTGGATCGCGACGCAATTAGAGTGTTCCATCGTCATTAGGAGGCCCTGAATGTTACAATTAACTATCAATTTTTCGTCGGATTCGAAAATCTAGACTCACAGCAGACGGACCATTTGGTGCCCGAGGCAGCAATATCCCCTTGGAGACAAATCGGCTGGAGGACGATGTATTGAATCTCGACGCAATTTGAGTGTTCCATCGTCATTAGGAGGCCCTGAACGTTACAATTCACTATCATTTTTGCGTCGGATTCGAAAATCTATACTCACAGGAGAACGACCATAAGGTGCCCGAGGCAGCAATAGACCCTTGGAGACAAGTCGGCTGGAGGACGATGTATTGAATCCCGACGCAATTTGAGAGTTCCATCGTCATTAGGAGGCCCTGAACGTTACAATTAACTATCATTTTTGCGTCGGATTCGAAAATCTAGACTTACAAAAGAACGACCATAAGGTGCCCGAGGCAGCATTAGACCCTTGGAGACAAGTCGGCTGGAATACGATGTATTGGATCGCGACGCAATTTGAGTGTCCCATCGTCATTAGGAGGCCGTAAACGTTACAATTAATTATCATTTTTGCGTCGGATTCGATAATCTAAACTGACAGGAGAACGACCATAAGGTGCCCGAGGCAGCAACAGACCCTTGGAGACAAGTCGGCTGGAGGCCGATGTATTGAATATCGACGCAATTTGAGTGGTCCATCGTCATTAGGAGGTCCTAAACGTTACAATTAACTATCATTTTTGCGTCGGATTAGATAATCTAAACTCACAGGAGAACGACCATAAGGTGCCCGAGGCAGCAACAGACCCTTGGAGACAAGTCGGCTGGAGGCCGATGTATTGAATCTCGACGCAATTTGAGTGTCCCATCGTCATTAGGAGGCCCTAACCGTTACAATTAACTATCATTTTTGCGTCGGATTCGATAATCTAAACTCACTGGAGAACGACCATAAGGTGCCCAAGGCAGCAACACACCCTTGGAGACAAGTCGGCTGGAGGCCGATGTATTGAATCTCGACGCAATTTGAGTGTTCCATCGTCATTACAAGGCCCTGAACGTTACAATTTACTATCATTTTTGCGTCGGATTCGAAAATCTAGACTCACAGGAGAACGAGGCAGCAATAGACCCTTGGAGACAAGTCGGCTGGAGGTCGATGTATTGAATCCCGACGCAATTTGAGTGTTCCATCGCCAATAGGAGGCCCTGAACGTTACAATTAACTATGGGTTTTGCTTCGGATTCGAAAATCTAGACTCACAGGAGAACGACCATTTGGTGCCCGAGGCAGCAATAGACCCTTGGAGACAAGTCCGCTGGAGGCCGATGTATTGAATCTCGACGCAATTTCATGGTTCCATCGGCATTAGGAGGCCCTGAACGTTACAATTAACCATCAGTTTCGCGTCGGATTCAAAAATCCAGACTCACAGGAGACGGACCATTTGGTGCCCGAGGCAGCAATATCCCCTTGGAGACAAATCAGCTGGAGGCCGATGTATTGAATCTCGACGCAATTTGAGAGTTCTATCGTCATCAGGAGGCGCTGAACGTTACTATTCACTATCATTTTTGCGTCGGATTCGAAAATCTAGAATCACAGGAGAAGGATCATATGGTGCCCGAGAAAACAATATCCCCTTGGAGACAAGTCCGCTGGAGGCCAATGTGTTGAATCAGGACGCAATTTGAGTGTTCCATCGTCATTAGGAGGCCCTGAACCTTACAATTAACTATCAGTTTCGCGTCGAGTTCGAAAATCTAGACTCACAGGAGACGGACCAAATGGAACCCGAGGCAGCAATATCCCCTTGGAGACAAGTCCGCTGGAGGCCGATGTATTGAATCTCGACGCAATTTGTGTGTCCCATCGTCATTAGAAGGCCCTGAACGTTACAATTAACTATTATTTATGCATCGGATTCGAAAATCTACTCACAGGAGAAGTTCATACGGTGCTCGAGACAGCAAAATCCCCTTGGAGACAAGTCGGCTGGAGGCCGATGTATTGAATCTCGAAGCAATTTGAGTGTTCCATCGTCATTAGGTCGCCCTGAACGTTATAATGAACTATCAGTTTTGCGTCGGATTCGAAAATCTAGACTTACAAGAGAACGACCATAAGGTCCCCGAGGCAGCATTAGACCCTTGGAGACAAGTCGGCTGGAGGACGATGTATTGGATCGCGACGCAATTAGAGTGTTCCATCGTCATTAGGAGGCCCTGAATGTTACAATTAACTATCAGTTTTTCGTCGGATTCGAAAATCTAGACTCACAGCAGACGGACCATTTGGTGCCCGAGGCAGCAATATCCCCTTGGAGACAAATCGGCTGGAGGACGATGTATTGAATCTCGACGCAATTTGAGTGTTCCATCGTCATTAGGAGGCCCTGAACGTTACAATTCACTATCATTTTTGCGTCGGATTCGAAAATCTAGACTCACAGGAGAACGACCATAAGGTGCCCGAGGCAGCAATTGACCCTTGGAGACAAGTCGGCTGGAGGACGATGTATTGAATCCCGACGCAATTTGAGAGTTCCATCGTCATTAGGAGGCCCTGAACGTTACAATTAACTATCATTTTTGCGTCGGATTCGAAAATCTAGACTTACAAAAGAACGACCATAAGGTGCCCGAGGCAGCATTAGACCCTTGGAGACAAGTCGGCTGGAGGACGATGTATTGGATCGCGACGCAATTTGAGTGTCCCATCGTCATTAGGCGGCCGTAAATGTTACAATTAATTATCATTTTTGCGTCGGATTCGATAATCTAAACTGACAGGAGAACGACCATAAGGTGCCCGAGACAGCAACAGACCCTTGGAGACAAGTCGGCTGGAGGCCGATGTATTGAATATCGACGCAATTTGAGTGTTCCATCGTCATTAGGAGGCCCTAAACGTTACAATTAACTATCATTTTTGCGTCGGATTAGATAATCTAAACTCACAGGAGAACGGCCATAAGGTGCCCGAGGCAGCAACAGACCCTTGGAGACAAGTCGGCTGGAGGCCGATGTATTGAATCTCGACGCAATTTGAGTGTCCCATCGTCATTAGGAGGCCCTAACCGTTACAATTAACTATCATTTTTGCGTCGGATTCGATAATCTAAACTCACTGGAGAACGACCATAAGGTGCCCAAGGCAGCAACACACCCTTGGAGACAAGTCGGCTGGAGGCCGATGTATTGAATCTCGACGCAATTTGAGTGTTCCATCGTCATTACAAGGCCCTGAACGTTACAATTTACTATCATTTTTGCGTCGGATTCGAAAATCTAGACTCACAGGAGAACGAGGCAGCAATAGACCCTTGGAGACAAGTCGGCTGGAGGTCGATGTATTAAATCCCGACGCAATTTGAGTGTTCCATCGCCAATAGGAGGCCCTGAACGTTACAATTAACTATGGGGTTTGCGTCGGATTCGAAAATCTAGACTCACAGGAGAACGACCATTTGGTGCCCGAGGCAGCAATAGACCCTTGGAGACAAGTCGGCTGGAGGCCGATGTATTGAATCTCGACGCAATTTAAGTGTTCCATCGTCTTTAGGAGTCCCTGAACGTTACAATTAACTATCATTTATTCGTCGGATTCGAAAATCTAGACTCACAGGAGAACGACCATAAGGTGCCCGAGGCAGCAATAGACCCTTGGAGACAAGTCGGCTGGAAACCGATGTATTGATTCTTGACGCAATTTGGGTGTTCCATCGTCATTAGGAGGCCATGAAGGTTACAATTAACAATCATTTTAGCGTCGGATTCGAAAATCTACCCAAAGGAGAAGTTCATACGGTCCTCGAGACAGCAGTATACCCCTTGGAGACAAATCGACTGGAGGCCGATGTATTGAATATCGACGCAATTTGAGTGTTCCATCGTCATTAGGTCGCCCCGAAACCTTAGAATGAACTATCATTTTTGCGTCGGATTCGAAAATCTAGACTCACAGGAGAACGACCATAAGGTGCCCGAGGCAGCAATAGACCCCTGGAGACAAGTCGGCTGGAGGTCGATGTATTGAATCTCGACGCAATTTGAGTGTTCCATCGCCAATAGGAGGCCCTGAACGTTACAATTAACTATCAGTTTCGCGTCGAGTTCGAAAATCTAGACTCACAGGAGACGGACCAAATGGAGCCCGAGGCAGCAATATCCCCTTGGAGACAAGTCCGCTGAAGGCCGATGTATTGAATCTCGACGCAATTTGTGTGTCCCATCGTCATTAGAAGGCCCTGAACGTTACAATTAACTATTATTTATGCGTCGGATTCGAAAATCTACTCACAGGAGAAGTTCATACGGTGCTCGAGACAGCAATATCCCCTTGGAGACAAGTCGGCTGGAGGCCGATGTATTGAATCTCGACGCAATTTGAGTGTTCCATCGTCATTAGGTCGCCCTGAACGTTATAATGAACTATCAGTTTTGCGTCGGATTCGAAAATCTAGACTTACAAAAGAACGACCATAAGGTGCCCGAGGCAGCATTAGACCCTTGGAGACAAGTCGGCTGGAGGACGATGTATTGAATCCCGATGCATTTTGAGAGTTCCGTCGTCATTAGGAGGCCCTGAACGTTACAATTAACTATCATTTTTGCGTCGGATTCGAAAATCTAGACTCACAGCAGACGGACCATTTGGTGCCCGAGGCAGCAATATCCCCTTGGAAACAAATCGGCTGGAGGACGATGTATTGAATCTCGACGCAATTTGAGTGTTCCATCGTCATTAGGAGGCCCTGAACGTTACAATTCACTATCATTTTTGCGTCGGATTCGAAAATCTAGACTCACAGGAGAACGACCATAAGGTGCCCGAGGCAGCAATAGACCCTTGGAGACAAGTCGGCTGGAGGGCGATGTATTGAATCCCGACGCATTTTGAGAGTTCCATCGTCATTAGGAGGCCCTGAACGTTACAATTAACTATCATTTTTGCGTCGGTTTCGAAAATCTAGACTTACAAAAGAACGACCATAAGGTGCCCGAGGCAGCATTAGACCCTTGGAGACAAGTCGGCTGGAGGACGATGTATTGGATCGCGACGCAATTTGGGTGTTCCATCGTCATTAGGAGGCCCTGAATGTTACAATTAACTATCAGTTTTTCGTCGGATTCGAAAATCTAGACTCACAAAAGACGGACCAGTTGGTGCCCGAGGCAGCAATATCCCCTTGGAGACAAATCGGCTGGAGGACGATGTATTGAATCTCGACGCAATTTGAGTCTTCTATCGTCATTAGGAGGCCCTAAACGTTACAATTAACTATCATTTTTGCGTCGGATTCGATAATCTAAACTCACAGGAGAACGACCATAAGGTGCCCGAGGCAGCAACAGACCCTTGGAGACAAGTCGGCTGGAGGCCGATGTATTGAATCTCGACGCAATTTGAGAGTTCTATCGTCATTACGAGGCGCTGAACGTTACAATTCACTATCATTTTTGCGTCGGATTCGAAAATCTAGACTCACAGGAGAAGGATCATATTGTGCCCGAGACAGCAATATCCCCTTGGAGACAAGTCGGCTCGTGGACGATGTATTGAATCTCGACGCAATTTGAGTTTCGCATCGTCATTAGGAGGCCCTAAACATTACAATTAACTATCATTTTTGCGTCGGATTCGATAATCTAAACTCACAGGAGAACGACCATAAGGTGCCCGAGGCAGCAACAGACCCTTGGAGACAAGTCGGCTGGAGGACGATGTATTGAATCTCGACGCAATTTGAGTGTTCCATCGTCATTAGGAGGCCCTAAACGTTACAATTAACTATCATTTTTTCGTCGGATTAGATAATCTAAACTCACAGGAGAACGACCATAAGGTGCCCGAGGCAGCAACAGACCCTTGGAGACAAGTCGGCTGGAGGCCGATGTATTGAATCTCGACGCAATTTGAGTGTCCCATCGTCATTAGGAGGCCCTAACCGTTACAATTAACTATCATTTTTGCGTCGGATTCGATAATCTAAACTCACTGGAGAACGACCATAAGGTGCCCAAGGCAGCAACACACCCTTGGAGACAAGTCGGCTGGAGGCCGATGTATTGAATCTCGACGCAATTTGAGTGTTCCATCGTCATTACAAGGCCCTGAACGTTACAATTTACTATCATTTTTGCGTCGGATTCGAAAATCTAGACTCACAGGAGAACGAGGCAGCAATAGACCCTTGGAGACAAGTCGGCTGGAGGTCGATGTATTGAATCCCGACGCAATTTGAGTGTTCCATCGCCAATAGGAGGCCCTGAACGTTACAATTAACTATGGGTTTTGCGTCGGATTCGAAAATCTAGACTCACAGGAGAACGACCATTTGGTGCCCGAGGCAGCAATAGACCCTTGGAGACAAGTCGGCTGGAGGCCGATGTATTGAATCTCGACGCAATTTAAGTGTTCCATCGTCTTTAGGAGTCCCTGAACGTTACAATTAACTATCATTTATTCGTCGGATTCGAAAATCTAGACTCACAGGAGAACGACCATAAGGTGCCCGAGGCAGTAATAGACCCTTGGAGACAAGTCGGCTGGAAACCGATGTATTGATTCTTGACGCAATTTGGGTGTTCCATCGTCATTAGGAGGCCATGAAGGTTACAATTAACAATCATTTTAGCGTCGGATTCGAAAATCTACCCAAAGGAGAAGTTCATACGGTGCTCGAGACAGCAGTATACCCCTTGGAGACAAATCGACTGGAGGCCGATGTATTGAATATCGACGCAATTTGAGTGTTCCATCGTCATTAGGTCGCCCCGAAACCTTAGAATGAACTATCATTTTTGCGTCGGATTCGAAAATCTAGACTCACAGGAGAACGACCATAAGGTGCCCGAGGCAGCAATAGACCCCTGGAGACAAGTCGGCTGGAGGTCGATGTATTGAATCTCGACGCAATTTGAGTGTTCCATCGCCAATAGGAGGCCCTGAACGTTACAATTAACTATCAGTTTCGCGTCGAGTTCGAAAATCTAGACTCACAGGAGACGGACCAAATGGAGCCCGAGGCAGCAATAGACCCTTGGAGACAAGTCGGCTGGAGGCCGATGTATTGATTCTCGACGCAATATGAGTGTTCCATCGGCATTAGGAGGCCCTGAACGTTACAATTAACTATCATTTTTGCGTCGGATTCGAAAATCTAGACTTACAAGAGAACGACCATAAGGTGCCCGAGGCAGCAATAGACCCTTGGAGACAAGTCGGCTGGAGGCCGATGTATTGAATCTCGACGCAATTTGAGTGTTCCATCGTCATTACAAGGCCCTGAACGTTAAAATTTACTATCATTTTTGCGTCGGATTCGAAAATCTAGACTCACAGGAGAACGAGGCAGCAATAGACCCTTGGAGACAAGTCGGCTGGAGGCCGATGTATTGAATCTCGACGCAATATGAGTGTTCCATCGGCATTAGGAAGCCCTGAACGTTACAGTTAACTATCATTTATGCGTCGGATTCGAAAATCTAGACTCACAGGAGAACGACCATAAGGTGCCCGAGGCAGCAATAGACCCTTGGAGACAAGTCGGCTGGAAACCGATGTATTGATTCTTGACGCAATTTGAGTGTTCCATCGTCATTAGGAGGCCCTGAACGTTACAATTAACAATCATTTTAGCGTCGGATTCGAAAATCTACTCACAGGAGAAGTTCATACGGTGCTCGAGACAGCAATATACCCCTTGGAGACAAATCGACTGGAGGCCGATGTATTGAATAGCGACGCAATTTGAGTGTTCCATCGTCATTAGGTCGCCCTGAACCTTATAATGAACTATCATTTTTGCGTCGGATTCGAAAATCTAGACTCACAGGAGAACGACCATAAGGTGCCCGAGGCAGCAATAGACCCTTGGAGACAAGTCGGCTGGAGGTCGATGTATTGAATCTCGACGCAATTTGAGTGTTCCATCGCCAATAGGAGGCCCTGAACGTTACAATTAACTATGAGTTTTGCGTCGGATTCGAAAATCTAGACTCACAGGAGAACGACCATTTGGTGCCCGAGGCAGCAATAGACCCTTGGAGACAAGTCGGCTGGAGGCCGATGTATTGAATCTCGACGCAATTTCAGTGTTCCATCGGCATTAGGAGGCCCTGAACGTTACAATTAACCATCAGTTTCGCGTCGGATTCAAAAATCCAGAATCACAGGAGACGGACCATTTGGTGCCCGAGGCAGCAATATCCCCTTGGAGACAAATCAGCTGGAGGACGATGTATTGAATCTCGACGCAATTTGAGAGTTCTATCGTCATCAGGAGGCGCTGAACGTTACTATTCACTATCATTTTTGCGTCGGATTCGAAAATCTAGACTCACAGGAGAAGGATCATATGGTGCCCGAGACAGCAATATCCCCTTGGAGACAAGTCCGCTGGAGGCCGATGTATTGAATCTCGACGCAATTTGAGTGTTCCATCGTCATTAGGAGGCCCTGAACCTTACAATTAACAATCAGTTTCGCGTCGAGTTCGAAAATCTAGACTCACAGGAGACGGACCACATGGAGCCCGAGGCAGCAATATCCCCTTGGAGACAAGTCCGCTGGAGGCCGATGTATTGAATCTCGACTCAATTTGAGTGTCCCATCGTCATTAAAAGGCCCTGAACTTTACAATTAACTATTATTTATGCGTCGGATTCGAAAATCTACTCACAGGAGAAGTTCATACGCTGCTCGAGACAGCAATATCCCCTTGGAGACAAGTCCGCTGGAGGACGATGTATTGGATCGCGACGCAATTAGAGTGTTCCGTCGTCATTAGGAGGCCCTGAATGTTACAATTAACTATCAGTTTTTCGTCGGATTCGAAAATCTAGACTCACAGCAGACGGACCATTTGGTGCCCGAGGCAGCAATATCCCCTTGGAGACAAATCGGCTGGAGGACGATGTATTGAATCTCGACGCAATTTGAGTGTTCCATCGTCATTAGGAGGCCCTGAACGTTACAATTCACTATCATTTATGCGTCGGATTCGAAAATCTAGACTCACAGGAGAACGAGCATAAGGTGCCCGAGACAGCAATAGACCCTTGGAGACAAGTCGGCTGGAGGCCGATGTATTGAATCTCGACGCAATTTGAGTGTTCCATCGTCATTACAAGGCCCTGAGCGTTACAATTAACTATCATTTTTGCGTCGGATTCGAAAATCTAGACTCACATTAGAACGACCATAAGGTGCCCGAGGCAGCAATAGACCCTTGGAGACAAGTCGGCTGGAGGTCGATGTATTGAATCACGACGCAATTTGAGTGTTCCATCGCCAATAGGAGGCCCTGAACGTTACAATTAACTATGAGTTTTGCGTCGGATTCGAAAATCTAGACTCACAAGAGAACGACCATTTGGTGCCCGAGGCAGCAATAGACCCTTGGAGACAAGTCGGCTGGAGGCCGATGTATTGAATCTCGACGCAATTTGAGTGTTCCATCGTCATTTGGAGGCCCTGAACGTTACAATTAACAATCATTTTAGCGTCGGATTCAAAAATCCAGAATCACGGGAGACGGACCATTTGGTGCCCGAGGCAGCAATATCCCCTTGGAGACAAATCAGCTGGAGGACGATGTATTGAATCTCGACGCAATTTGAGAGTTCTATCGTCATCAGGAGGCGCTGAACGTTACTATTCACTATCATTTTTGCGTCGGATTCGAAAATCTAGACTCACAGGAGAAGGATCATATGGTGCCCGAGACAGCAATATCCCCTTGGAGACAAGTCCGCTGGAGGCCGATGTATTGAATCTCGACGCAATTTGAGTGTTCCATCGTCATTAGGAGGCCCTGAACCTTACAATTAACAATCAGTTTCGCGTCGAGTTCGAAAATCTAGACTCACAGGAGACGGACCACATGGAGCCCGAGGCAGCAATATCCCCTTGGAGACAAGTCCGCTGGAGGCCGATGTATTGAATCTCGACTCAATTTGAGTGTCCCATCGTCATTAAAAGGCCCTGAACTTTACAATTAACTATTATTTATGCGTCGGATTCGAAAATCTACTCACAGGAGAAGTTCATACGCTGCTCGAGACAGCAATATCCCCTTGGAGACAAGTCCGCTGGAGGACGATGTATTGAATCTCGACGCAATTTGAGTGTTCCATCGTCATTAGGAGGCCCTGAACGTTACAATTCACTATCATTTATGCGTCGGATTCGAAAATCTAGACTCACAGGAGAACGAGCATAAGGTGCCCGAGACAGCAATAGACCCTTGAAGACAAGTCGGCTGGAGGTCGTAGTATTGAATCTCGACGCAATTTGAGAGTTCCATCGTCATTAGGAGGCCCTGAACGTTACAATTAACTATCATTTTTGCGTCGGATTCAAAAATCTAGACTTACAAGAGAACGACCATAAGGTGCCCGAGGCAGCATTAGACCCTTGGAGACAAGTCGGCTGGAGGACGATGTATTGGATCGCGACGCAATTTGGGTGTTCCATCGTCATTAGGAGGCCGTGAATGTTACAATTAACTATCAGTTTTTCGTCGGATTCGAAAATCTAGACTCACAGCAGACGGACCATTAGGTGCCCGAGGCAGCAATATCCCCTTGGAGACAAATCGGCTGGAGGCCGATGTATTGAATCTCGACGCAATTTGAGAGTTCTATCGTCATTACGAGGCGCTGAACGTTACAATTCACTATCATTTTTGCGTCGGATTCGAAAATCTAGACTCACAGGAGAAAGATCATATTGTGCCCGAGACAGCAATATCCCCTTGGAGACAAGTCAGCTGGAGGACGATGTATTGAATCTCGACGCAATTTGAGTGACCCATCGTCATTAGGAGGCCCTAAACGTTACAATTAACTATCATTTTTGCGTCGGATTCGAAAATCTAGACTTACAAGAGAACGACCATAAGGTGCCCGAGGCAGCAATATCCCCTTGGAGACAAATCGGCTGGAGGACGATGTATTGAATCTCGACGCAATTTGAGTCTTCTATCGTCATTAGGTCGCCCTGAACGTTATAATGAACTGTCAGTTTTGCGTCGGATTCGAAAATCTAGACTTACAAGAGAACGACCATAAGGTGCACGAGGCAACATTAGACCCTTGGAGACAAGTCGGCTGGAGGACGATGTATTGGATCGCGACGCAATTTGAGTGTTCCATCGTCATTAGGAGGCGCTGAACCTTACAATTAACTATCAGTTTCGCGTCGGATTCGAAAATCTAGACTCACATGAGAGCGAACATAAGAGGCCGGAGGCAGTAATATCCCCATGGAGACAAGTCGGCTGGAGGACGATGTATTGAATCTCGTCGCAATTTGAGTGTCCCATCGTCATTAGGAGGCCCTAAACGTTACAATTAACTATCATTTTTGGGTCGGATTCGATAATCTATACTCACAGGAGAACGACCATAAGGTGCGCGAGGCAGCAACAGACCCTTGGAGACAAGTCGGCTGGAGGCCGATGTATTGAATCTCGACGCAATTTGAGTGTTCCATCGTCATTAGGAGGCCCTAAACGTTACAATTAACTATCATTTTTGCGTCGGATTCGATAATCTAAACTCACAGGAGAACGACCATAAGGTGCCCAAGGCAGCAACAGACCCTTGGAGACAAGTCGGCTGGAGGCCGATGTATTGAATCTCGACGCAATTTGAGTGTTCCATCGTCATTACAAGGCCCTGAACGTTACAATTAACTATCATTTTTGCGTCGGATTCGAAAATCTAGACTCACAGGAGAACGACCATTTGGTGCCCGAGGCAGCAATAGACCCTTGGAGACAAGTCAGCTGGAGGCCGATGTATTGAATCTCGACGCAATTTGAGTGTTCCATCGGCATTAGGAGGCCCTGAACGTTACAATTAACTATCTTTTTTGCGTCGGATTCGAAAATCTAGACTCACAGGAGAACGACCATAAGGTGCCCGAGGCAGCAATAGACCCTTGGAGACAAGTCGGCTGGAGGCCGATGTATTGAATCTCGACGCAATTTGAGACTTCTATCGTCATTAGGAGGCCCTGAACGTTACAATTAACTATCATTTTTGCGTCGGATTCGAAATTCTAGACTTACAAGAGAACGACCACAAGGTGTCCGAGGCAGCATTAGACCCTTGGAGACAAGTCGGCTGGAGGACGATGTATTGAATCTCGACGCAATTTGAGTGTTCCATCGTCATTACAAGGCCCTGAACGTTACAATTAACTATCATTTTTGCGTCGGATTCGAAAATCTAGACTCACAGGAGAACGACCATAAGGTGCCCGAGGCAGCAATAGACCCTTGGAGACAAGTCGGCTGGAGGCCGATGTATTGGATCGCGACGCAATTTGAGTGTTCCATCGTCATTAGGAGGCGCTGAACCTTACAATTAACTATCAGTTTCGCGTCGGATTCGAAAATCTAGACTCACTGGAAACGGACAACATGGAGCCCGAGGCAGCAATATCCCCTTGGAGACAAGTCGGCTGGAGGTCGATGTATTGAATCTCGACGAAATTTGAGTGTTCCATCGACAATAGGAGGCCCTGAACGTTACAATTAACTATGAGTTTTGCGTCGGATTCGAAAATCTAGACTCACAAGAGAACGACCATTTGGTGCCCGAGGCAGCAATAGACCCTTGGAGACAAGTCGGCTGGAGGCCGATGTATTGAATCTCGACGCAATTTGAGTGTTCCATCGTCATTAGGAGGCCCTGAACATTACAATTAACAATCATTTTAGCGTCGGATTCGAAAATCTACTCACAGGAGAAGTTCATACGGTGCTCGAGGTAGCAATATACCCCTTGGAGACAAATCGACTGGAGGCCGATGTATTGAATATCGACGCAATTTGAGTGTTCCATCGTTATTAGGTCGCCCTGAACCTTATAATGAACTACCACTTTTGCGTCGGATTCGAAAATCTAGACTCACAGGAGGACGACCATAAGGTGCCCGAGGCAGCAATAGACCCTTGGAGACAAGTCGGCTGGAGGTCGATGTATTGAATCTCGACGAAATTTGAGTGTTCCATCGACAATAGGAGGCCCTGAACGTTACAATTAACTATGAGTTTTGCGTCGGATTCGAAAATCTAGACTCACAGGAGAACGACCATTTGGTGCGCGAGGCAGCAATAGACCCTTGGAGACAAGTCGGTTGGAGGCCGATGTATTGAATCTCGACGCAATTAGAGTGTTCCATCGGCATTAGGAGGCCCTGAACGTTACAATTAACTATCATTTTTGCGTCGGATTCGAAAATCTAGACTTACAAGAGAACGACCATAAGGTGCCCGAGGCAGGAATAGACCCTTGGAGACAAGTCGGCTGGAGGCCGATGTATTGAATCTCGACGCAATTAGAGTGTTCCATCGGCATTAGGAGGCGCTGAACGTTACAATTAACTATCAGTTTCGCGTCGGATTCGAAAATCTAGACTCACTGGAGACGGACCACATGGAGCCCGAGGCAGCAATATCCCCTTGGAGACAAGTCGGCTGGAGGTCGAAGTATTGAATCTCGACTCAATTTGAGTGTTCCATCGTCATTACGAGGCCCTGAGCATTACATTTAACTATCAGTTTTGCGTCGGAATCTAAAATGTTGACTCACAGGGGAACGACCATACGGTGCCCGAGGCAGCAATAGACCCTCTGGAGACAAATCGGCTGAATGCCGATGTATTGAATCTCGAGGCAATTTGAGTGTTCCATCGTCATTAGGAAGCCCTGAACGATACAATTAACAATCAGTTTCGCGTCGGATTCGAAAATCTAGATTCACATGAGAGCGAATATAAGAGGCCGGAGGCAGTAATATCCCCATGGAGACAAGTCGGCTGGAGGACGATGTATTGAATCTCGACGCAATTTGGGTGTCCCATCGTCATTAGGAGGCCCTAAACGTTACAATTAACTATCATTTTTGCGTCGGATTCGATAATCTAAACTCACAGGAGAGCGACCATAAGGTGCCCGAGGCAGCAACAGACCCTTGGAGACAAGTCGGCTGGAGGCCGATGTATTGAATCTCGACGCAATTTGAGTGTTCCATCGTCATTAGGAGGCCCTAAACGTTACAATTAACTATCATTTTTGCGTCGGATTCGATAATCTAAACTCACAGGAGAACGACCATAAGGTGCCCAAGGCAGCAACAGACCTTTGGAGACAAGTCGGCTGGAGGCCGATGTATTGAATCTCGACGCAATTTGAGTGTTCCATCGTCATTACAAGGCCCTGAGCGTTACAATTAACTATCATTTTTGCGTCGGATTCGAAAATCTAGACTCACATTAGAACGACCATAAGGTGCCCGAGGCAGCAATAGACCCTTGGAGACAAGTCGGCTGGAGGTCGATGTATTGAATCACGACGCAATTTGAGTGTTCCATCGCCAATAGGAGGCCCTGAACGTTACAATTAACTATGAGTTTTGCGTCGGATTCGAAAATCTAGACTCACAAGAGAACGACCATTTGGTGCCCGAGGCAGCAATAGACCCTTGGAGACAAGTCGGCTGGAGGCCGATGTATTGAATCTCGACGCAATTTGAGTGTTCCATCGTCATTTGGAGGCCCTGAACGTTACAATTAACAATCATTTTAGCGTCGGATTCGAAAATCTACTCACAGGAGAAGTTCATACGGTGCTCGAGACAGCAATATACCTCTTGGAGACAAATCGACTGGAGGCCGATGTATTGAATATCGACGCAATTTGAGTGTTCCATCGTCATTAGGTCGCCCTGAACCTTATAATGAACTACCACTTTTGCGTCGGATTCGAAAATCTAGACTCACAGGAGGACGACCATAAGGTGCCCGAGGCAGCAATAGAACCTTGGAGACAAGTCGGCTGGAGGTCGATGTATTGAATCTCGACGAAATTTGAGTGTTCCATCGACAACAGGAGGCCCTGAACGTTACAATTAACTATGAGTTTTGCGTCGGATTCGAAAATCTAGACTCACAGGAGAACGACCATTTGGTGCGCGAGGCAGCAATAGACCCTTGGAGACAAGTCGGTTGGAGGCCGATGTATTGAATCTCGACGCAATTTGAGTGTTCCATCGGCATTAGGAGGCCCTGAACGTTACAATTAACTATCATTTTTGCGTCGGATTCGAAAATCTAGACTTACAAGAGAACGACCATAAGGAGCCCGAGGCAGCAATAGACCCTTGGAGACAAGTCGGCTGGAGGCCGATGTATTGAGTCTCGACATAATTCGAGTGTCCCATCGACATTAGGAGGACCTAAACGTTACAATTAACTATCATTTTTGCGTCGGATTCGATAATCTAAACTCGCAGGAGAACGACCATAAGGTGCCTGAGGCAGCAACAGACCCTTGGAGACAAGTCGGCTGGAGGCCGATGTATTGAATCTCGACGCAATTTGAGTGTTCCATCGTCATTACAAGGCCCTGAACGTTACAATTAACTATCATTTTTGCGACGGATTCGAAAATCTAGACTCACAGGAGAACGACCATAAGGTGCCCGAGGCAGCAATAGACCCTTGGAGACAAGTCGGCTGGAGGCCGATGTATTGAATCTCGACGCAATTTGAGTGTTCCATCGGCGTTAGGAGGCCCTGAACGTTACAGTTAACTATCATTTTAGCGTCGGATTCGAAAATCTACTAACAGGAGAAGGATCATATGGTGCACGAGACTGCAATATCCCCTTGGATACAAGTCGACTGGAAGTCGATGTATAGATTCTCGACGCAATTTGAGTGTTCCATCGCCTTTAGGAGTCCCTGAACGTTACAAATAACTATCATTTATGCGTCGGATTCGAAAATCTAGACTCACAGGAGACGACCATAAGGTGCCCGAGGCAGCAATACACCCTTGGAGACAAATCGGCTGGAGGACGATGAATTGGATCGCGACGCAATTTGAGTGTTCCATCGTCATTAGGAGGCGCTGAACATTACAATTAACTATCAGTTTCGCGTCGGATTCGAAAATCTAGACTCACTGGAGACGGACCACATGGAGCCCGAGGCAGCAATATCCCCTTGGAGAGAAGTCGGCTGGAGGTCGATGTATTGAATCTCGATTCAATTTGAGTGTTCCATCGTCATTACGAGGCCCTGAGCATTACATTTAACAATCAGTTTTGCGTCGGAATCTAAAATGTTGACTCACAGGGGAACGACCATACGGTGCCCGAGGCAGCAATAGACCCTCTGGAGACAAATCGGCTGAATGCCGATGTATTGAATCTCGAGGCAATTTGAGTGTTCCATCGTCATTAGGAAGCCCTGATCGATACAATTAACAATCAGTTTCGCGTCGGATTCGAAAATCTAGATTCACATGAGAGCGAACATAAGAGGCCGGAGGCAGTAATATCCCCATGGAGACAAGTCCGCTGGAGGACGATGTATTGAATCTCGACGCAATTTGAGTGTCCCATCGTCATTAGGAGGCCCTAAACGTTACAATTAACTATCATTTTTGCGTCGGACTCGATAATCTAAACTCACAGGAGAGCGACCATAAGGTGCCCAAGGCTGCTACAGACCCTTGGAGACAAGTCGGATGGAGGCCGATGTATTGAATCTCGACGCAATTTGAGTGTTCCATCATCATTAGGAGGCCCTAAACGTTACAATTAACTATCAATTTTGCGTCGGATTCGATAATCTAAACTCACAGGAGAACGACCATAATGCGCCCATGGCAGCAACAGACCCTTGGAGACAAGTCGGCTGGAGGCCGATGTATTGAATCTCGACGCAATTTGAGTGTTCCATCGTCATTACAAGGCCCTGAGCGTTACAATTAACTATCATTTTTGCGTCGGATTCGAAAATCTAGACTCACAGGAGAACGACCATAAGGTGCCCGAGGCAGCAATAGACCCTTGGAGACAAGTCGGCTGGATGTCAATGTATTGAATCTCGACGCAATTTGAGTGTTCCATCGCCAATAGGAGGCCCTGAACGTTACAATTAACTATGAGTTTTGCGTCGGATTCGAAAATCAAGACTCACAGGAGAACGACCATTTGGTGCCCGAGGCAGCAATAGACCCTTGGAGACAAGCCGGCTGGAGGCCGATGTATTGAATCTCGACGCAATTTGAGTGTTCCATCGGCATTGGGAGGCCCTGAACGTTACAATTAACTATCATTTTTGCGTCGGATTCGAAAATCTAGACTTACAAGAGAACGACCATATGGTGCCCGAGACTGCAATATCCGCTTGGATACAAGTCGACTGGAGGTGATGTATTGACTCTCGACGCAATTTGAGTGTTCCATCGTCTTTAGGAGTCCCTGAACGTTACAATTAACTATCATTTATGTGTCGGATTCGAAAATCTAGACTCACAGGAGAACGACCATAAGGTGCCCGAGGCAGCAATAGACCCTTGGAGACAAGTCGGCTGGAAACCGATGTATTGATTCTTGACGCAATTTGAGTGTTCCATCGTCATTAGGAGGCCCTGAACGTTACAATTAACAATCATTTTAGCGTCGGATTCGAAAATCTACTCACAGGAGAAGTTCATATGGTGCTCGAGACAGCAATATACCCCTTGGAGACAAATCGACTGGAGGCCGATGTATTGAATATCGACGCAATTTGAGTGTTCCATCGACAATAGGAGGCCCTGAACGTTACAGTTAACTATCATTTTAGCGTCGGATTCGAAAATCTACTAACAGGAGAAGGATCATATGGTGCACGAGACTGCAATATCCCCTTGGATACAAGTCGACTGGAGGTCGATGTATCGATGCTCGACGCAATTTGAGTGTTCCATCGCCTTTAGGAGTCCCTGAACGTTACTAATAACTATCATTTATGCGTCGAATTCGAAAATCTAGACTCACAGGAGAACGACCATTTGGTGCGCGAGGCAGCAACAGACCCTTGGAGACAAGTCGGTTGGAGGTCGATGTATTGAATCTCGACTCAATTTGAGTGTTCCATCGTCATTACGAGGCCCTGAGCATTACATTTAACTATCAGTTTTGCGTCGGAATCTAAAATGTTGACTCACAGGGGAACGACCATACGGTGCCCGAGGCAGCAATAGACCCTTGGAGACAAGTCGGCTGGAGGCCGATGTATTGACTCTCGACGCAATTTGAGTGTTCCATCGTCTTTAGGAGTCCCTGAACGTTATAATTAACTATCATTTATGCGTCGGATTCGAAAATCTATACTCACAGGAGAACGACCATAGGGTGCCCGAGGCAGCATTACACCCTTGGAGACAAGTCGGCTGGAGGACGATGTATTGGATCGCGACGCAATTTGAGTGTTCCATCGTCATTAGGAGGCCCTGAATGTTACAATTAACTATCAGTTTTTCGTCGGATTCGAAAATCTAGACTCATAGCAGACGGACCATTTGGTGCCCGAGGCAGCAATATCCCCTTGGAGACAAATCGGCTGGAGGACGATGTATTGAATCTCGACGCAATTTGAGCCTTCTATCGTCATTAGGAGGCCCTGAACGTTACAATTAACAATCATTTTTGCGTTGGATTCGAAATTCTAGACTTACAAGCGAACGACCATAAGGTGCCCGAGGCAGCATTAGACCCTTGGAGACAAGTCGGCTGGAGGACGATGTATTGAATCTCGACGCAATTTGAGTGTCCCATCGTCATTAGGAGGCCCTAAACGTTACAATTAACTATCATTTTTGCGTCGGATTCGATAATCTAAACTCCCAGGAGAACGACCATAAGGTGCCTGAGGCAGCATTAGACCCTTGGAGACAAGTCGGCTGGAGGCCGATGTATTGAATCTTGACGCAATTTCAGTGTTCCATCGGCATTAGTAGGCCCTGAACGTTACAGTTAACTATTATTTTAGCGTCGGATTCGAAAATCTACTAACAGGAGAAGGATCATATGGTGCACGAGACTGCAATATTCCCTTGGATACAAGTCGACTGGAGGTGATGTATTGACTCTCGACGCAATTTGAGTGTTCCATCGTCTTTAGGAGTCCCTGAACGTTACTAATAACTATCATTTATGCGTCGAATTCGAAAATCTAGACTCACAGGAGAACGACCATTTGGTGCGCGAGGCAGCAACAGAGCCTTGGAGACAAGTCAGCTGGAGGCCGATGTATTGCATCTCGACGCAATTTGACTGTTCCATCGCCAATAGGAGGACCTGAACGTTACAATTAACTAATAGTTTCGCGTCGGATTCGAAAATCTAGACTCACATGAGAGCAAACATAAGAGGCCGGAGGCAGTAATATCCCCATGGAGACAAGTCGGCTGGAGGACGATGTATTGAATCTCGACGCAATTTGAGTGTTCCATCATCATTAGGAGGCCCTAAACGTTACAATTAACTATCATTTTTGCGTCGGATTCGATAATCTAAACTCACAGGAGAACGACCATAAGGTGCCCGAGGCAGCAACAGACCCTTGGAGACAAGTCGGCTGGAGGCCGATGTATGGACTCTCGACGCAATTTGAGTGTTCCATCGTCTTTAGGAGTCCCTGAACGTTACAATTAACTATCATTTATGCGTCGGATTCGAAAATCTAGACTCACAGGAGAACGACCATAAGGTGCCCGAGGCAGCATTAGAATCCTTGGAGGCAAGTCGGCTGGAGGACGATGTATTGGATCGCGACGCAATTTGAGTGTTCCATCGTCATTAGGAGGCCCTGAATGTTACAATTAACTATCAGTTTTTCGTCGGATTCGAAAATCTAGACTCATAGCAGACGGACCATTTGGTGCCCGAGGCAGCAATATCCCCTCGGAGACAAATCGGCTGGAGGACGATGTATTGAATCTCGACGCAATTTGAGTCTTCTATCGTCATTAGGAGGCCCTGAACGTTACAATTAACTATCATTTTTGCGTCGGATTCGAAATTCTAGACTTACAAGAGAACGACCATAAGGTGCCCGAGGCAGCATTAGACCCTTGGAGACAAGTCGGCTGGAGGACGATGTATTGAATCTCGACGCAATTTGAGTGTCCCATCGTCATTAGGAGGCCCTAAACGTTACAATTAACTATCATTTTGCGTCGGATTCGATAATCTAAACTCTCAGGAGAACGACCATAAGGTGCCTGAGGCAGCAACAGACCCTTGGAGACAAGTCGGCTGGAGGCCGATGTATTGAAACTCGACGCAATTTGAGTGTTCCATCGTCATTACAAGGCCCTGAACGTTACAATTAACTATCATTTATGCGTCGGATTCGAAAATCTAGACTCACAGGAGAACGACCATAAGGTGCCCGAGGCAGCAATAGACCCTTGGAGACAAGTCGGCTGGAGGACAATGTATTGAATCTCGACGCAATTTGAGTCTTCTATCGTCATTAGGAGGCCCTGAACGTTACAATTAACTATCATTTTTGCGTCGGATTCGAAATTCTAGACTTACAAGAGAACGACCATAAGGTGCCCGAGGCAGCATTAGACCCTTGGAGACAAGTCGACTGGAGGTCGATGTATTGACTCTCGACGCAATTTGAGTGTTCCATCGTCTTTAGGGGACCCTGAACGTTACAATTAACTATCATTTATGCGTCGGATTCTAAAATGTTGACTCACAGGGGAACGACCATACGGTGCCCAAGGCAGCAATAGACCCTTGGAGACAAATCGGCTGAATGCCGATGTATTGAATCTCCAGGCAATTTGAGTGTTCCATCGTCATTAGGAAGCCCTGAACGTTACAATTAACAATCAGTTTCGCGTCGGATTCGCAAATCTAGACTCACAAGGGAGCGAACATAAGAGGCCGGAGGCAGTAATATCCCCATGGAGACAAGTCGGCTGGAGGACGATGTATTGAATCTCGACGAAATTAGAGTGTCCCATCGTCATTAGGAGGCCCTAAACGTTACAATAAACTATCAATTTTGCGTCGGATTCGATAATCTAAACTCACAGGAGAACGACCATATGGTGCCCGAGGCAGCAACAGACCCTTGGAGACAAGTCGGCTGGAGGCCGATGTATTGAATCTCGACGCAATTTGAGTGTTCCATCGGCATTACTAGGCCCTGAACGTTACAGTTAACTATCATTATAGCGTCGGATTCGAAAATCTACTAACAGGAGAAGGATCGTATGGTGCACGAGACTGCAATATCCCCTTGGATACAAGTCGACTGGAGGTCGATGTATCGATTCTCGACGCAATTTGAGTGTTCCATCGCCTTTAGGAGTCCCTGAACGTTACAAATAACTATCATTTATGCGTCGGATTCGAAAATCTAGACTTACAGGAGAACGACCATAAGGTGCCCGGGGCAGCAACAGACTCTTGGAGACAAGTCGGTTGGAGGCCGATGTATTGAATCTCGACGCAAATTGAGTGTTCCATCGTTATTACAAGGCCCTGAACGTTACAATTAACTATCATTTTTGCGTCGGATTCGAAAATCTAGACTCACAGGAGAACGACCATAAGGTGCCCGTGGCAGCAATAGACCCTTGGAGACAAGTCGGCTGGAGGTCGATGTATTGAATCTCGACGCAATTTGACTGTTCCATCGCCAATAGGAGGACCTGAACGTTACAATTAACTAATAGTTTCGCGTCGGATTCGAAAATCTAGACTCACATGAGAGCGAACATAAGAGGCCGGAGGCAGTAATATCCCCATGGAGACAAGTTGGCTGGAGGACGATGTGTTGAATCTCGACGCAATTTGAGTGTTCCATCGTCATTAAGAGGCCCTAAACGTTTCAATTAACTACCATTTTTGCGTCGGATTCGATAATCTAAACTCACAGGAGAACGACCATAAGGTGCCCGAGGCAGCAACAGACCCTTGGAGACAAGTCGGCTGGAGGCCGATGTATTGACTCTCGACGCAATTTGAGTGTTCCATCGTCTTTAGGAGTCCCTGAACGTTATAATTAACTATCATTTATGCGTCGGATTCGAAAATCTAGACTCACAGGAGAACGACCATAAGGTGCCCGAGGCAGCATTAGACCCTTGGAGGCAAGTCGGCTGGAGGACGATGTATTGGATCGCGACGCAATTTGAGTGTTCCATCGTCATTAGGAGGCCCTGAATGTTACAATTAACTATCATTTATGCGTCGGATTCGAAAATCTAGACTCACAGGAGAACGACCATAAGGTGCCCGAGGCAGCAATAGACCCTTGGAGACAAATCGGCTGGAGGACGATGTATTGAATCTCGACGCAATTTGAGTCCTCTATCGTCATTAGGAGGCCCTGAACGTTACAATTAACTATCATTTTTGCGTCGGATTCGAAATTCTAGACTTACAAGAGAACGACCATAAGGTGCCCGAGGCAGCATTAGACCCTTGGAGACAAGTCGGCTGGAGGACGATGTATTGAATCTCGACGCAATTAGAGTGTCCCATCGTCATTAGGAGGCCCTAAACGTTAGAATTAACTATCATTTTGCGTCGGATTCGATAATCTAAACTCACAGGAGAACGACCATAAGGTGCCTGAGGCAGCAACAGACCCTTGGAGACAAGTCGGCTGGAGGCCGATGTATTGAATCTCGACGCATTTTGAGTGTTCCATCGTCATTACAAGGCCCTGAACGTTACAATTAACTATCATTTTTGCGTCGGATGCGAAAATCTAGACTCACAGGGGAACGACCATAAGGTGCCCGAGGCAGCATTAGCCCTTGGAGACAAGTCGGCTGGAGGACAATGTACTGAATCTCGACGCAATTTGAGTGTTCCATCGGCATTAGGAGGCCCTGAACGTTACAATTAACTATCATTTTTGCGTCGGATTCGAAAATCTAGACTCACAGTAGAAGGATCATGTTGTGCCCGAGACTGCAATATCCCCTTGGATACAAGTCGACTGGAGGTCGAAGTATTGACTCTCGACGCAATTTGAGTGTTACATCGTCTTTAGGAGACCCTGAACGTTACAATTAACTATCAATTATGCGTCGGATTCTAAAATGTTGACTCACAGGGGAACGACCATACGGTGCCCGAGGCAGCAATAGACCCTTGGAGACAAATCGGCTGAATGCCGATGTATTGAATCTCGAGGCAATTTGTGTGTACCATCGTCATTAGGAAGCCCTGAACGTTACAATTAGCAATCAGTTTCGCGTCGGATTCGAAAATCTAGACTCACAAGAGAGCGAACATAAGAGGCCGGAGGCAGTAATATCCCCATGGAGACAAGTCGGCTGGAGGACGATGTATTAAATCTCGACGCAATTAGAGGGTCCCATCGTCATTAGGAGGCCCTAAACGTTACAATTAACTATCATTTTTGCGTCGGATTTGATAATCTAAACTCACAGGAGAACGACCATAAGGTGCCCGAGGCAGCAACAGACCCTTGGAGACAAGTCGGCTGGAGGCCGATGTATTGAATCTCGACGCAATTTGAGTGTTCCATCGGCATTAGGAGGCCCTGAACGTTACAATTAACAATCATTTTGCGTCGAATTCGAAAATCTACTCTCAGGAGAAGTTCATATGGTGCTCGAGACAAATCGACAGGAGGCCGATGTATTGAATATCGACGCAATTTGAGTGTTCCATCGTCATTAGGTCGCCCTGAACGTTATAATGAACTATCATTTTTGCGTCGGATTCGAAAATCTAGACTTACAAGAGAACGACCATAAGGTGCCCGAGGCAGCAACAGACCCTTGGAGACAAGTCGGCTGGAGGACGATGTATTGAATCTCGACGCAATTTGAGTGTTCCATCGTCATTACAAGGCCCTGAACGTTACAATTAACTATGAGTTTTGCGTCGGATTCGAAAATCTAGACTCACAGGCGAACGACCATAAGGTGCCCGAGGCAGCAATAGACCCTTGGAGACAAGTCGGCTGGAGGCCGATGTATTGAATCTCGACGCAATTTGAGTGTTCCATCGTCATTACAAGGCCCTGAACGTTACAATTAACTATCATTTTTGCGTCGGATTCGAAAATCTAGACTCACAGGAGAACGACCATAAGGTGCCCGAGGCAGCAATAGACCCTTGGAGACAAGTCGGCTGGAGGTCGATGTATTGGACCGCGACGCAATTTGAGTGTTCCATCGTCATTAGGAGGCCCTGAATGTTACAATTAACTATCAGTTTTTCGTCGGATTCGAAAATCTAGACTCACAGCAGACGGACCATTTGGTGCCCGAGGCAGCAATATCCCCTTGGAGACAAATCGGCTGGAGGACGATGTATTGAATCTCGACGCAATTTGAGTCTTCTATCGTCATTAGGTCGCCCTGAACGTTATAATGAACTATCAGTTTTGCGTCGGATTCGAAAATCTAGACTTACAAGAGAACGACCATAAGGTGCCCGAGGCAGCATTGGACCCTTGGAGACAAGTCGGCTGGAGGACGATGTATTGGATCGCGACGAAATTTGAGTGTTCCATCGTCATTAGGAGGCCCTGAGCATTACATTTAACTATCAGTTTTGCGTCGGATTCTAAAATGTTGACTCACAGGGGAACGACCATACGGTGCCCGAGGCAGCAATGGACCCTTGGAGACAAATCGGGTGAATGCCGATGTATTGAATCTCGAGGCAATTTGAGTGTTCCATCGTCATTAGGAAGCCCTGAACGTTACAATTAACAATCAGTTTCGCGTCGGATTCGAAAATCTAGACTCACATAGAGCGAACATAAGAGGCCGGAGGCAGTAATATCCCCATGGAGACAAGTCGGCTGGAGGACGATGTATTGAATCTCGACGCAATTTGAGTGTCCCATCGTCATTAGGAGGCCCTAAACGTTACAATTAACTATCATTTTTGCGTCGGATTCGATAATCTAAACTCACAGGAGAACGACCATAAGGTGCCCGAGGCAGCAACAGACCCTTGGAGACAAGTCGGCTGGAGGTCGATGTATTGAATCTCGACCATATTGAGTGTTCCATCGCCAATAGGAGGCCCTGAACGTTACAATTAACTATGAGTTTTGCGTCGGATTCGAAAATCTAGACTCACAGGAGAACGACCATTTGGTGCCCGAGGCAGCAATAGACACTTGGAGACAAGTCGGCTGGAGACCGATGTATTGAATCTCGACGCAATTTGAGTGTTCCATCGGCATTAGGAGGCCCTGTACGTTACAATTAACTATCATTTTTGCGTCGGATTCGAAAATCTAGACTTACAAGAGAACGACCATAAGGTGCCCGAGGTAGCAATAGACCCTTGGAGACAAGCCGGCTGGAGGCCGTTGTATTGAATCTCGACGCAATTTGAGTGTTCCATCGTCATTAGAAGGCCCTGAACGTTACAATTAACTATCATTTTTGCGTCGTATTCGAAAAACTAGACTCACAGGAGAACGACCATAAGGTGCCCGAGGCAGCAATAGACCCTTCGAGACAATTCGGCTGGCGGACGATGTATTGAATCTCGATGCAATTTGAGTGTTCCATCGTCATTACAAGGCCCTGAACGTTACAATTAACTATGAGTTTTGAGTCGGATTCGAAAATCTACACTCACAGGAGAACGACCATAAGGTGCCCGAGGCAGCAATAGACCCTTGGAGACAAGTCGGCTGGAGGCCGATGTATTGAATCTTGACGCAATTTGAGTGTTCCATCGTCATTACAAGGCCCTGAACGTTACAATTAACTATGAGTTTTGCGTCGGATTCGAAAATTTAGACTCACAGGAGAACGACCATAAGGTGCCCGAGGCAGCAATAGACCCTTGGAGACAAGTCGGCTGGAGGCCTTTGTATTGAATCTCGACGCAATTTGAGTGTTCCATCGTCATTACAAGGCCCTGAACGTTACAATTAACTATCAGTTTTTCGTCGGATTCGAAAATCTAGACTCACAGCAGACGGACCATTTGGTGCCCGAGGCACCAATAACCCCTTGGAGGCAAATCGGCTGGAGGACGATGTATTGAATCTCGACGCAATTTGAGTCTTCTATCGTCATTACGTCGCCCCGAACGTTATAATGAACTATCAGTTTTGCGTCGGATTCGAAAATCTAGACTTACAAGTGAACGACCATAAGGAGCCCGAGGCAGCATTAGACCCTTGGAGACAAGTCGGCTGGAGGACGATGTATTGGATCGCGACGCAATTTGAGTGTTCCATCGTCATTAGGAGGCGCTGAACCTTACAATTAACTATCAGTTTCGAGTCGGATTCGAAAATCTAGACTCACAGGAGACGGACCACATGGAGCCCGAGGCAGCAATATCCCCTTGGAGGCAAGTCGGCTGGAGGTCGATGTATTGAATCTCGCTCAATTAGAGTGTTCCATCGTCATTAAGAGGCCCTGAGCATTACATTTAACTATCAGTTTTGCGTCGGATTCTAAAATGTTGACTCACATAGGAACGACCATACGGTGCCCGAAGCTGCAACAGACCCTTTGAGACAAATCGGCTGAATGCCGATGTATTGAATCTCGAGGAAATTTGAGTGTTCCATCCTCATTAGGAAGCCCTGAACGGTACAATTAACAATCAGTTTCGCGTCGGATTCGAAAATCTAGACTCACATGAGAGCGAACATAAGAGGCCGGAGGCAGTAATATCCCCATGGAGACAAGTCGGCTGGAGGACGATGTATTGAATCTCGACGCAATTTAAGTGTCCCATCGTCATTAGGAGGCCCTAAACGTTACAATTAACTATCATTTTTGCGTCGGATTCGATAATCTAAACTCACAGGAGAACGACCATAAGGTGCCCGAGGCAGCAACAGACCCTTGGAGACAAGTCGGCTGGAGCCCGATGTATTGAATCTCGACGCAATTTGAGTGTTCCATCGTCATTTAGAGGCCCTAAACGTTACAATTAACTATCATTTTTGCGTCGGATTCGATAATCTAAACTCACAGGAGAACGACTATAAGGTGCCCAAGGCAGCAACAGACCCTTGGAGACAAGTCGGCTGGAGGCCGATGTATTGAATCTCGACGCAATTTGAGTGTTCCATCGGCATTAGGAGGCCCTGAACGTTACAATTAACTATCATTTTTGCGTCGGATTCGAAAATCTAGACTTACATGAGAACGACCATAAGGTGCCCGAGGCAGCAATAGACCCTTGGAGACAAGTCGGCTGGAGGCCGATGTATTGAATCTCGACGCAATTTGAGTGTTCCATCGGCATTAGGAGGCCCTGAACGTTACAGTTAACTATCATTTTAGCGTCGGATTCGAATATCTACTAACAGGAGAAGGATCATATGGTGCACGAGACTGCAATATCCCCTTGGATACAAGTCGACTGGAGGTCGATGTATAGATTCTCGACGCAATTTGAGTGTTCCGTCGCCTTTAGGAGTCCCTGAACGTTACAAATACCTATCATTTATGCGTCGGAGTCGAAAATCTAGACTCACAGGAGAACGACCATAAGGTGCCCGAGGCAGCAACAGACCCTTGGAGACAAGTCGGCTGGAGGCCGATGTATTAAATCTCGACGCAATTTGAGTGTTCCATCGGCATTAGGAGGCCCTGAACGTTACAGTTAACTATCATTTTAGCGTCGGATTCGAATATCTACTAACAGGAGAAGGATCATATGGTGCACGAGACTGCAATATCCCCTTGGATACAAGTCGACTGGAGGTCGATGTATAGATTCTCGACGCAATTTGAGTGTTCCGTCGCCTTTAGGAGTCCCTCAACGTTACAAATACCTATCGTTTATGCGTCGGAGTCGAAAATCTAGACTCACAGGAGAACGAACATAAGGTGCCCGAGGCAGCAACAGACCCTTGGAGAGAAGCCGGCTGGAGGCCGATGTATTTAATCTCGACGCAATTTGAGTGTTCCATCGTCATTACAAGGCCCTGAACGTTACAATTAACTATCCATTTTGCGTCGGATTCGAAAATCTAGACTCACAGGAGAACGACCATAAGGTGCCCGAGGCAGCAATAGACCCTTGGAGACAAGTCGGCTGGAGGTCGATGTATTGAATCTCGACTCAATTTGTGTGCCCATCGTCATTAGGAGGCCCTCAACGTTACAATTAACTATCATTTTTGCGTCGGATTCGATAATCTAAACTCACAGGAGAACGACCATAAGGTGCCCGAGGCAGCAACAGACCCTTGGAGACCAGTCGGCTGGAGGCCGATGTATTGGATCTCGACGCAATTTGAGTAATCCATCGTCATTACAAGGCCCTGAACGTTACAATTAACTATCATTTTTGCGTCGGACTCGAAAATCTAGACTCACAGGAGAACGACCATAAGGTGCCCGATGCAGCAATAGACCCTTGGAGACAAGTCGGCTGGAGGTCGATGTATTGAATCTCGACTCAATTTGTGTGCTCCATCGTCATTAGGAGGCCCTGAACGTTACAATTAACTATGAGTTTTGCGTCGGATTCGAAAACGTAGAATCACCGGAGACGGACCGTGTGGTGCCCGAGGCAGCGATATCCCCTTGGAGACAAGTCGGCTGGAGGCCGATGTATTGAATCTCGACGCAATTTGAGTGTTCCATCGTCATTAGAAGGCCCTGAAAGTTACAATTAACTATAATTTTTGCGTCGGATTCGATAATCCAGACTCACAGGAGACGGACCATTTGGTGCCCGAGGCAGCAATATCCCCTTGGAGACAAATCAGCTGGAGGACGTTGTGTTGAATCTTGACGCAATTTGAGAGTTCCATCGTCATTAGGAGGCCCTCAACGTTACAATTAACTATCATTTTTGCGTCGGATACGAAAATCTGGACTTACAAGAGAACGACCATAAGGTGCCCGAGGCAGCATTAGACCCTTGGAGACAAGTCGGTTGGAGGACGATGTATTGAATCTCGACGCAATTTGAGTGTCGCATCGTCATTAGGAGGCCCTAAACGTTACAATTAACTATCATTTTTGCGTCGGATTCGATAATCTAAACTCACAGGAGAACGACCATAAGGTGCCCGAGGCAGCAATAGACCCTTGGAGACAAGTCGGCTGGAGGTCGATGTATTGAATCTCGACTCAATTTGTGTGCTCCATCGTCATTAGGAGGCCCTGAACGTTACAATTAACTATGAGTTTTGCGTCGGATTCGAAAACGTAGAATCACCGGAGACGGTCCGTGTGGTGCCCGAGGCAGCGATATCCCCTTGGAGACAAGTCGGCTGGAGGCCGATGTATTGAATCTCGACGCAATTTGAGTGTTCCATCGTCATTAGAAGGCCCAGAAAGTTACAATTAACTATAATTTTTGCGTCGGATTCGATAATCCAGACTCACAGGAGACGGACCATTTGGTGCCCGAGGCAGCAATATCCCCTTGGAGACAAATCAGCTGGAGGACGATGTATTGAATCTCGACTCAATTTGTGTGCTCCATCGTCATTAGGAGGCCCTGAACGTTACAATTAACTATGAGTTTTGCGTCGGATTCGAAAACGTAGAATCACCGGAGACGGACCGTGTGGTGCCCGAGGCAGCGATATCCCCTTGGAGACAAAACGGCTGGAGGCCGATGTATTGAATCTCGACGCAATTTGAGTGTTCCATCGTCATTAGAAGGCCCTCAACGTTACAATTAACTATCATTTTTGCGTCGGATTCGAAAATCTGGACTTACAAGAGAACGACCATAAGGTGCCCGAGGCAGCAACAGACCCTTGGAGACCAGTCGGCTGGAGGCCGATGTATTGGATCTCGACGCAATTTGAGTAATCCATGGGTCATTACAAGGCCCTGAACGTTACAATTAACTATCATTTTTGCGTCGGATTCGAAAATCTAGACTCACAGGAGAACGACCATAAGGTGCCCGAGGCAGCAATAGACCCTTGGAGACAAGTCGGCTGGAGGTCGATGTATTGAATCTCGACTCAATTTGTGTGCTCCATCGTCATTAGGAGGCCCTGAGCGTTACAATTAACTATGAGTTTTGCGTCGGATTCGAAAACGTAGAATCACCGGAGACGGACCGTGTGGTGCCCGAGGCAGCGATATCCCCTTGGAGACAAGTCGGCTGGAGGCCGATGTATTGAATCTCGACGCAATTTGAGTGTTCCATCGTCATTAGAAGGCCCTGAAAGTTACAATTAACTATAATTTTTGCGTCGGATTCGATAATCCAGACTCACAGGAGACGGACCATTTGGTGCCCGAGGCAGCAATATCCCCTTGGAGACAAATCAGCTGGAGGACGATGTGTTGAATCTTGACGCAATTTGAGAGTTCCATCGTCATTAGGAGGCCCTCAACGTTACAATTAACTATCATTTTTGCGTCGGATTCGAAAATCTGGACTTACAAGAGAACGACCATAAGGTGCCCGAGGCAGCATTAGACCCTTGGAGACAAGTCGGCTGGAGGACGATGTATTGAATCTCGACGCAATTTGAGCGTCCCATCGTCATTAGGAGGCCCTAAACGTTACAATTAACTATCATTTTTGCGTCGGATTCGATAATCTAAACTCACAGGAGAACGACCATAAGGTGCCCGAGGCAGCAACAGACCCTTGGAGACCAGTCGGCTGGAGGCCGATGTATTGGATCTCGACGCAATTTGAGTAATCCATCGTCATTACAAGGCCCTGAACGTTACAATTAACTATCATTTTTGCGTCGGATTCGAAAATCTAGACTCACAGGAGAACGACCATAAGGTGCCCGAGGCAGCGATATCCCCTTGGAGACAAGTCGGCTGGAGGCCGATGTATTGAATCTCGACGCAATTTGAGTGTTCCATCGTCATTAGAAGGCCCTGAAAGTTACAATTAACTATAATTTTTGCGTCGGATTCGATAATCCAGACTCACAGGAGACGGACCATTTGGTGCCCGAGGCAGCAATATCCCCTTGGAGACCAATCAGCTGGAGGACGATGTGTTGAATCTTGACGCAATTTGAGAGTTCCATCGTCATTAGGAGGCCCTCAACGTTACAATTAACTATCATTTTTGCGTCGGATTCGAAAATCTGGACTTACAAGAGAACGACCATAAGGTGCCCGAGGCAGCATTAGACCCTTGGAGACAAGTCGGCTGGAGGACGATGTATTGAATCTCGACGCAATTTGAGTGTCCCATCGTCATTAGGAGGCCCTAAACGTTACAATTAACTATCATTTTTGCGTCGGATTCGATAATCTAAACTCACAGGAGAACGACCATAAGGTGCCCGAGGCAGCAACAGACCCTTGGAGACAAGTCGGCTGGAGGCCGATGTATTGAATCTCTACGCAATTTGAGTGTTCCATCGTCATTTAGAGGCCCTAAACGTTACAATTAACTATCATTTTTGCGTCGGATTCGATAATCTAAACTCACAGGAGAACGACCATAAGGTGCCCAAGGCAGCAACAGACCCTTGGAGACAAGTCGGCTGGAGGCCGATGTATTGAATCTCGACGCAATTTGAGTGTTCCATCGGCATTAGGAGGCCCTGAACGTTACAATTAACTATCATTTTTGCGTCGGAATCGAAAATCTGGACTTACAAGAGAACGACCATAAGGTGCCCGAGGCAGCAACAGACCCTTGGAGACCAGTCGGCTGGAGGCCGATGTATTGGATCTCGACGCAATTTGAGTAATCCATCGTCATTACAAGGCCCTGAACGTTACAATTAACTATCATTTTTGCGTCGGATTCGAAAATCTAGACTCACAGGAGAACGACCATAAGGTGCCCGAGGCAGCAATAGACCCTTGGAGACAAGTCGGCTGGAGGTCGATGTATTGAATCTCGACTCAATTTGTGTGCTCCATCGTCATTAGGAGGCCCTGAACGTTACAATTAACTATGAGTTTTGCGTCGGATTCGAAAACGTAGAATCACCGGAGACGGACCGTGTGGTGCCCGAGGCAGCGATATCCCCTTGGAGACAAGTCGGCTGGAGGCCGATGTATTGAATCTCGACGCAATTTGAGTGTTCCATCGTCATTAGAAGGCCCTGAAAGTTACAATTAACTATAATTTTTGCGTCGGATTCGATAATCCAGACTCACAGGAGACGGACCATTTGGTGCCCGAGGCAGCAATATCCCCTTGGAGACAAATCAGCTGGAGGACGATGTGTTGAATCTTGACGCAATTTGAGAGTTCCATCGTCATTAGGAGGCCCTCAACGTTACAATTAACTATCATTTTTGCGTCGGATTCGAAAATCTGGACTTACAAGAGAACGACCATAAGGTGCCCGAGGCAGCATTAGACCCTTGGAGACAAGTCGGCTGGAGGACGATGTATTGAATCTCGACGCAATTTGTGCGTCCCATCGTCATTAGGAGGCCCTAAACGTTACAATTAACTATCATTTTTGCGTCGGATTCGATAATCTAAACTCACAGGAGAACGACCATAAGGTGCCCGAGGCAGCAACAGACCCTTGGAGACCAGTCGGCTGGAGGCCGATGTATTGGATCTCGACGCAATTTGAGTAATCCATCGTCATTACAAGGCCCTGAACGTTACAATTAACTATCATTTTTGCGTCGGATTCGAAAATCTAGACTCACAGGAGAACGACCATAAGGTGCCCGAGGCAGCAATAGACCCTTGGAGACAAGTCGGCTGGAGGTCGATGTATTGAATCTCGACTCAATTTGTGTGCTCCATCGTCATTAGGAGGCCCTGAACGTTACAATTAACTATGAGTTTTGCGTCGGATTCGAAAACGTAGAATCACCGGAGACGGACCGTGTGGTGCCCGAGGCAGCGATATCCCCTTGGAGACAAGTCGGCTGGAGGCCGATGTATTGAATATCGACGCAATTTGAGTGTCCCATCGTCATTAGGAGGCCCTAAACGTTACAATTAACTATCATTTTTGCGTCGGATTCGATAATCTAAACTCACAGGAGAACGACCATAAGGTGCCCGAGGCAGCAACAGACCCTTGGAGACAAATCGGCTGGAGGACGATGTATTGAATCTCGCGCAATTTGAGTCTTCTATCGTCATTAGGAGGTGCTGAACGTTACAATTCACCTTCATTTTTGCGTCGGATTCGAAAATCTAGACTCACAAGAGAAGGATCATATTGTGCCCGAGACTGTAACATCCCCTTGGATACAAGTCGACTGGAGGACGATGTACTGAATCTCGACGCAATTTGAGAGTTCCATCGTCATTAGGAGGCCCTAAACGTTACAATTAACCATCATTTTTGCGTCGGATTCGAAAATCTAGACTTACAAGAGAACGACCATAAGGTGCCCGAGGCAGCATTAGACCCTTGGAGACAAGTCGGCTGGAGGACGATGTATTGGATCGCGACGCATTTTTAGTGTTCCATCGTCATTAGGAGGCCCTGAATGTTACAATTAACTATCAGTTTTTCGTCGGATTCGAAAATCTAGACTCACAGCAGACGGATCATTTGGTGCCCGAGGCAGCAATATCCCCTTGGAGACAAATCGGCTGGAGGACGATCTATTGTATCTTGACGCAATTTGAGAGTTCTATCGTCATCAGGAGGCGCTGAACGTTACTATTCACTATCATTTTTGAGTCGGATTCGAAAATCTAGACTTACAAGAGAACGACCTAAAGGTGCCCGAGGCAGCATTAGACCCTTGGAGACAAGTCGGCTGGAGGACGATGTATTGAATCTCGACGCAATTTGAGTGTCCCATCGTCATTAGGAGGCACTAAACGTTACAATTAACTATCATTTTTGCGTCGGATTCGATAATCTAGACTCACAGGAGAACGACCATAAGGTGCCCGAGGCAGTAATAAACCCTTGGAGACAAGTCCGCTGGAGGCCGATGTATTGAATCTCGACGCAATTTGAGTGTTCCATCGGCATTAGGAGGCCCTGAACGTTACAGTTAACTATCATTTTAGCGTCGGATTCGAAAATCTACTAACAGGAGAAGGATCATATGGTGCACGAGACTGCAATATCCCCTTGGATACAAGTCGACTGGAGGTCGATGTATTGACTCTCGACGCAATTTGAGTGTTCCATCGTCTTTAGGAGTCCCTGAACGTTACAATTAACTATCATTTATGCGTCGGATTCGAAAATCGAGTGTCACAGGAGAACAACCATAAGGTGCCCGAGGCAGCAATAGACCCTTGGAGACAAGTCGGCTGGAGGCCGATGTATTGAATCTCGACGCAATTTGAGTGTTCCATCGTCTTTAGAATGCCCTGAACGTTACAATTAACTATCATTTTTGCGTCGGATTCGAAAATCTAGACTCACAGGAGAACGACCATAAGGTGCCCGAGGCAGCAAAAGACCCTTGGAGACAAGTCGGCTGGAGACCGATGTATTGAATCTCGACGCAATTTGAGTGTTCCATCGGCATTAGGAGGCCCTGAACGTTACAATTAACTATCATTTTTGCGTCGGATTCGAAAATCTAGACTTACAAGAGAACGACCGTAAGGTGCCCGAGGCAGCAATTGACCCTGGGAGACAAGTCGGCTGGATGCCGATGTATTGATTCTTGACGCAATTTGAGTGTTCCATCGTCCTTACAATTCCCTGAACGTTACAATTAACAATCATTTTAGCGTCGGATTCGAAAATCTACTCACAGGATAGTTTCATACGGTGCTCGAGACAGCAAAATCCCCTTGGAGACAAGTCCGCTGGAGGCCGATGTATTGAATCTCGACGCAATTTGAGTGTTTCATCGTTATTAGGGGGCCCTGAACGCTACAATTAACTATCAGTTTCGCGTCGGATTCGATAATCTAAACTCACAGGAGAACGACCATAAGGTGCCCGAGGCAGCAATAGACCCTTGGAGACAGGTCGGCTGGAGGCCGATGCATTGAATCTCGACGCAATTTGAGTGTTCCATCGTCATTACAAGGCCCTGAACGTTACAACCATTTTAGCGTCGGACTCGAAAATCTACTAACAGGAGAAGGATCATATGGTGCGCGAGACTGCAATATCCCCTTGGATACAAGCCGACTGGAGGTCGATGTATTGACTCTCGACGCAATTTGAGTGTTCCATCGGCATTAGGAGGCCCTGAACGTCACAGTTAACTATCATTTTAGCGTCGGATTCGAAAATCTACTAACAGGAGAAGGGTCATATGGTGCACGAGACTGCAATATCCTCTTGGATACAAGTCGCCTGGAGGTCGATGTATTGACTCTCGACGCAATTTGAGTGTTCCATCGTCATTAGAAGGCCCTGAACGTTACAAATAACTATCATTTTTGCGTCGGATTCGAAAATCTAGACTCACAGGAGAACGACCATAAGGTGCCCGTTGCAGCAATATCCCCTTGGAGACAAATCGGCTGGAGGACGATGTATTGAATCTCGACGCAATTTGAGTCTTCTATCGTCATTAGGAGGCGCTGAACGTTACAATTCACCTTCTTTTTTGCGTCGGATTCGAAAATCTAGACTCACAGGAGAAGGATCATATTGTGCCCGAGACTGCAACATCCCCTTGGATACAAGTCGGCTGGAGGACGATGTATTGAATCTCGACGCAATTTGAGAGTTCCATCGTCATTAGGAGGCCCTGAACGTTACAATTAACCATCATTTTTGCGTCGGATTCGAAAATCTAGACTTACAAGACAACGACCATAAGGTGCCCGAGGCAGCATTAGACACTTGGAGACAAGTCGGCTGGAGGACGATGTATTGGATCGCGACGCAATTTGAGTGTTCCATCGACATTAGGAGGCCCTGAATGTTACAATTAACTATCAGTTTTTCGTCGGATTCGAAAATCTAGACTCACAGCAGACGGATCATTTGGTGCCCGAGGCAGCAATACCCCTTGGAGACAAATCGGCTGGAGGACGATGTATTGAATCTTGACGCAATTTGAGAGTTCTATCGTCATCAGGAGGCGCTGAACGTTACTATTCACTATCATTTTTGAGTCGGATTCGAAAATCTAGACTTACAAGAGAACGACCATAAGGTGCCCGAGGCAGCATTAGACCCTTGGAGACAAGTCGGCTGGAGGACGATGTATTGAATCTCGACGCAATTTGAGTGTCCCATCGTCATTAGGAGGCACTAAACGTTACAATTAATTATCATTTTTGCGTCGGATTCGATTATCTAGACTCACAGGACAACGACCATAAGGTGCCCGAGGCAGCAATAAACCCTTGGAGACAAGTCGGCTGGAGGCCGATGTATTGAATCTCGACGCAATTTTAGTGTTCCATCGTCATTAGAAGGCCCTGAACGTTACAATTAACTATCATTTTTGCGTCGGATTCGAAAATCTAGACTCACAGGAGAACGACCATAAGGTGCCCGAGGCAGCAATAGACCCTTGGAGACAAGTCGGCTGGAGGCCGATGTATTGAATTTCGACGCAATTTGGGTGTTCCATCGGCATTAGGAGGCCCTGAACGTTACAATAAACTATCATTTTTGCGTCGGATTCGAAAACCTAGACTCACAGGAGACGGACTACATGGAGCCCGAGGCAGCAATATCCCATTGTAGACAAGTCGGCTGGAGGAACATGTATTGACTCTCGACGCAAAATGAGTGTTCCATCGTCATTAGGAGGCCCTGAATGTTACAATTAACTATCAGTTTTTCGTCGGATTCGAAAATCTACACTCACAGGACACGACCATAAGGTGCCCGATGCAGCAATATCCCCTTGGTGACAAGTCGGCTTCAGGTCGATGTATTGAATCTCGACGCAATTTGAGTGTTCCATCGTCATTAGAAGGCCCTGAACGTTACAATTAACTATCATTTTTGCGTCGGATTCGAAAATCTAGACTCACAGGAGAACGACCATAAGGTGCCCGAGGCAGCATTAGACCCTTGGAGAGAAGTCGGCTGGAGGCCGATGTATTGAATCTCGACGCAATTTGAATGTTCCATCGTCTTCGGGAGGCGCTGAACGTTACTATTCACTATCATTTTTGCGTCGGATTCGAAAATCTTGACTTACCAGAGAACGACCATAAGGTGCCCGAGGCAGCATTAGACCCTTGGAGACAAGTCGGCTGGAGGACGATGTATTGAATCTCGACGCAATTTGAGTGTTCCATCGTCATTAGAAAGCCCTGAACGTTACAATTAACTATCATTTTTGCGTCGGATTCGAAAATCTAGACTCACAGGAGAACGACCATAAGGTGCCCGAGGCAGCAATAGACCCTTGGAGACAAGTCGGCTGGAGGCCGATGTATTGACTCTCGACGCAATTTGAGTGTTCCATCGTCAATAGGAAGCCCTGAACGTTACAATTAACTATCATTTTAGCGTCGGATTCGAAAATGTACTCACAGGAGAAGTTCTTACGGTGCTCGAGACAGCAATATACCCCTTGGAGACAAATCGACTGGAGGCCGATGTATTGAATATCGACGCAAATCGAGTGTTGCATCGTCATTAGGTCGCCCTGAACATTACAATTAACTATCATTTTTGCGTCGGATTCGATAATCTAAACTCACAGTAGAACGACCATAAGGTGCCCGAGGCAGCAACAGACCCTTGGAGACAAGTCGGCTGGAGGCCGATGTATTGAATCTCGACGTAATTTGAGTGTTCCATCGGCATTAGGAGGCCCTGAACGTTACAGTTAACTATCATTTTAGCGTGGGATTCGAAAATCTACTAACAGGAGAAGGATCATATGGTGCACGAGACTGCAATATCCCCTTGGATACAAGTCGACTGGTGGTCGATGTATTGACTCACGACGCAATTTGAGTGTTCCATCGTCAATAGGAAGCCCTGAACGTTACAATTAACTATCATTTTAGCGTCGGATTCGAAAATCTACTCACAGGAGAAGTTCATACGGTGCTCGAGACAGCAATATACCCCTTGGAGACAAATCGACTGGAGGCCGATGTATTGAATATCGACGCAAATCGAGTGTTCCATCGTCATTAGGTCGCCCTGAACATTACAATTAACTATCATTTTTGCGTCGGATTCGATAATCTAAACTCACAAGAGAACGACCATAAGGTGCCCGAGGCAGCATTAGACCCTTGGAGACAAGTTGGCTGGAGGCCGATGTATTGCATCTCGACGCAATTTGAGTGTTCCATCGTCATTACAAGGCCCTGAAAGTTACAATTCACTATCATTTTTGCGTCGGATTCGAAAATCTAGACTCCTAGAAGAACGAGCATAAGGTGCCCGATGCAGCAATATCCCCTTGGAGACAAGTCGGCTGGAGGCCGATGTATTGAATCTCGACGCAATTTGAGTGTTCCATCGTCATTACAAGGCCCTGAACGTTACAATTAACTATCATTTTTGCGTCGGATTCGAAAATCTAGACTCACAGGAGAACGACCATAATTTGCCCGAGTCAGCAATAGATCCTTGGAGACAAATCGGCTGAATGCCGATGTATTGAATCTCGAGGCAAATTGAGTGTTCCATCGTCATTAGGAAGCCCTGAACGTTACAATTAACAATCAGTTTCGCGTCGGATTTGAAAATCTAGACTCACATGAGAGCGAACATAAGAGGCCGGAGGCAGTAATATCCCCATGGAGACAAGTCGGCTGGAGGACGATGTATTGAATCTCGACGCAATTTGAGTGTCCCATCGTCATTAGGAGGCCCTAAACGTTACAATTAACTATCATTTTTGCGTCGGATTCGATAATCTAAACTCACAGGAGAACGACCATAAGGTGCCTGAGGCAGCAACAGACCCTTGGAGACAAGTCGGCTGGATGCCGATGTATTGAATCTCGACGCAATTTGAGTGTTCCATCGCCATTACAAGGCCCTGAACGTTACAATTAACTATCATTTTTGCGTCGAATTCGAAAATCTAGATTCACAGGAGAACGACCATAAGGTGCCAGAGGCAGCAATAGACCCTTGGAGACAAGTCGGCTGGAGGCCGATGTATTGAATCTCGACGCAATTTGAGTGTTCCATCGGCATTACGTGGCCCTGAACGTTACAATTAACTATCATTTTCGCGTCGGATTCGAAAATCTAGACTTACAAGAGAACGACCATAAGGTGCCAGAGGCAGCAATAGACCCTGGGAGACAAGTCGGCTGGAGGCCTATGTATTGATTCTTGACGCAATTTGAGTGTTCCATCGTCATTAGGAGGCCCTGAACGTTACAATTAACAGTCATTTTAGCCTCGGATTCGAAAATCTACTCACAGGAGAAGTTCATACGGTGCTCGAGACAGCAATATCCCCTTGGAGACAAGTCCGCTGGAGGCCGATGTATTGAATCTCGACGCAATTTGAGTGTTCCATCGTCATTAGGGGGCCCTGAACGTTACAATTAACTATCAGTTTCGCGTCGGATTCGAAAATCTAGACTCACATGAGAGCGAACATAAGAGGCCGGAGGCAGTAATATCCCCATGGAGACAAGTCGGCTGGAGGACGATGTATTGAATCTCGACGCAATTTGAGTGTCCCATCGTCATTAGGAGGCCCTAAACGTTACAATTAACTATCATTTTTGCGTCGGATACGATAATCTAAACTCACAGGAGAACGACCATAAGGTGCCCGAGGCAGCAACAGACCCTTGGAGACAGGTCGGCTGGAGGCCGATGCATTGAATCTCGACGCAATTTGAGTGTTCCATCGTCATTACAAGGCCCTGAACGTTACAATCATTTTAGCGTCTGACTCGAAAATCTGCTAACAGGAGAAGGATCATATGGTGCACGAGACTGCAATATCCTCTTGGATACAAGTCGACTGGAGGTCGATGTATTGACTCTCGACGCAATTTGAGTGTTCCATCGTCATTAGAAGGCCCTGAACGTTACAATTAACTATCATTTTTGCGTCGGATTCGAAAATCTAGACTCACAGGAGAACGACCATAAGGTGCTCGAGGCAGCAATATCCCCTTGGAGACAAATCGGCTGGAGGACGATGTATTGAATCTCGACGCAATTTGAGTCTTCTATCGTTATTAGGAGGCGCTGAACGTTACAATTCACTATCATTTTTGCGTCGGATTCGAAAATCTAGACTCACAGGAGAAGGATCATATTGTGCCCGAGACTGCAACATCCCCTTGCATACAAGTCGATTGGAGGACGATGTATTGGATCTCGACGCAATTTGAGAGTTCCATCGTCATTAGGAGGCCCTGAACGTTACAATTAACTATCATTTTTGCGTCGGATTCGAAAATCTAGACTTACAAGAGAACGACCATAAGGTGCCCGAGGCAGCATTAGACCCTTGGAGACAAGTCGGCTGGAGGACGATGTATTGGATCTCGACGCAATTAGAGAGTTCTATCGTCATCAAGAGGCGCTGAACGTTACTATTCACTATCATTTTTGCGTCGGATTCGAAAATCTAGACTTACAAGAGAACGACCATAAGGTGCCCGAGGCAGCATTAGACCCTTGGAGACAAGTCGGCTGGAGGACGATGTATTGAATCTCGACACAATTTGAGTGTCCCATCGTCATTAGGAGGCACTAAACATTACAATTTACTATCATTTTTGCTTGGGATTCGATAATCTAAACTCACAGGAGAACGACCATAAGTTGCCCGAGGCAGCAACAGACCCTTGGAGACAAGTCGGCTGGAGGCCGATGTATTGAATCTCGACGCAATTTGAGTGTTCCATCGTCTTTAGGAGGCCCTGAACGTTACAATTAACTAGCAGCTTTGCGTCGGATTCTATAATCTAAACTCACAGGAGAACGACCATAAGGTGCCCGAGATAGCAACAGACCCTTGGAGACAAGTCGGCTGGAGGCCGATCTATTGAATCGCGACGCAATTTGAGTGTTCCATCGGCATTAGGAGGCCCTGATTGTTACAGTTAACTTTCATTTTAGCGTGGGATTCGAAAATCTACTAACAGGAGAAGGATCATATGGTGCACGAGACTGCAATATCCCCTTGGATACAAGTCGACTGGAGGTCGATGTATTGACTCTCGACGCAATTTGAGTGTTCCATCGTCGTTAGGAAGCCCTGAACGTTACAATTAACTATCATTTTAGCGTCGGATTCGAAAATCTACTCACAGGAGAAGTTCATACGGTGCTCGAAACAGCAATATACCCCTTGGAGACAAATCGACTGGAGGCCGATGTATTGAATATCGACGCAATTTGAGTGTTCCATCGTCATTAGAAGGCCCTAAACGTTACAATTAACTATCATTTTTGCGTCGGATTCGATAATCTAAACTCACAGGAGAACGACCATAAGGTGCCCGAGGCAGCAACAGACCCTTGGAGACAAGTCCGCTGGAGGCCGATGTATTGAATCTCGACGCAATTTGAGTGTCCCATCGTCATTAGGAGGCCCTAAACGTTACAATTAAGTATCATTTTTGCGTCGGATTCGATAATCTAAACTCACAGGAGAACGACCATAAGGTGCCCGAGGCAGCAACAGACCCTTGGAGACAAGTCGGCTGGAGGCCGATGTATTGAATCTCGACGCAATTTGAGTGTTCCATCGTCGTTAGGAGGCCCTGAATGTTGTAATTAACTATCAGTTTTTCGTCGGATTCGAAAATTTAAACTCACAGGAGAACGACCATAAGGTGCCCGTGGCAGCGATATCCCCTTGGAGACAAAGTTATGGTCGTTCTCCTGTGAGTCTGGATTTTCGAATCCGACGCGAAACCGATAGTTAACTGTAACGTTCAGGGCCTCCTAATGACGATGGAACACTTAAATTACGTCGAGATTCAATACATCGGCCTCCAGCCGACTTGTCTCCAAGGGTCTATTGCTGCCTCGGGCACCTTATGGTCGTTCTCCTGTGAGTTTAGATTATCAAATCCGACGCAAAAATGATAGTTAATTGTAACGTTTAAGGCCTCCTAATGACGATGGAACACTCAAATTGCGTCGAGATTCAATACATCGGCCTCCAGCCGACTTGTCTCCAAGGGTCTATTGCTGCCCGGGGCACCTAATGCTCGTTCTCCTGTGATTCTAGATTTTCGAATCCGACGCAAAACTCATAGTTAATTGTAACGTTCAGGGCCTTCTAATGACGATGGAACACTCAAATTGCGTCGAGATTCAATACATCGGCCTCCAGCGGACTTGTCTCCAAGGGGATATTGCTGTCTCGGGCACCATATGATCCTTCTCCTGTGAGTTTAGATTTTCGAATCCGACAAAAAACTGATAGTTAATTGTAACGTTCAGGGCCTTGTAATGACGATGGAACACTCAAATTGCGTCGAGATTCAATACATCGGCCTCCAGCCGATTTGTCTCCAAGGGGATATCGCTGCCTCGGGCACCACATGGTGCGTCTCCGGTGATTCTACGTTTTCGTATCCGACGCAAAACTCATAGTTAATTGTAACGTTCAGGGCCTCCTATTGGCGATGGAACACTCAAATTGCGTCGAGATTCAATACATCGACCTCCAGCCGACTTGTCTCCAAGGGGATATTGCTGCATCGGGCACCTTATGGTCGTTCTCCTGTGAGTTTAGATTTTCGAATCCGACGCAAAAATGATAGTTAATTGTAACGTTCAGGGCCTTGTAATGACGATGGAACACTCAAATTGCGTCGAGATTCAATACATCGGCCTCCAGCCGACTTCTCTCCAAGGGGATATTGCTGCCTCAGGCTCCATGTGGTCTGTCTCCTGTGAGTCTAGATTTTCGAATCCGTCGCGAAACTGATAGTTAATTGTAAGGTTCAGGGCCTCCTAATGACCATGGAACACTCAAATTGCGTCGAGATTAAATACATCGGCCTCCAGCATACTTGTCTCCAAGGGGATATTGCTGTCTCGGGCACCATATGATCCTTCTCCTGTGAGACTAGATTTTCGAATCCGACGCAAAAATGATAGTTAATTGTAACGTTCAGGGCCTTCTAATGACGATGGGACACTCAAATTGCGTCGAGATTCAATACATCGGCCTCCAGCGGACTTGTCTCCAAGGGGATATTGCTGTCTCGGGCACCATATGATCCTTCCCCTGTGAGTCTAGATTATCGAATCCGACGCAAAAATGATAGTTAATTGAAACGTACAGGGCCTTCTAATGACGATGGGACACTCAAATTGCGTCGAGATTCAATACATCGGCCTCCAGCCGACTTGTCTTCAAGGGGATATCGCTGCCTCGGGCACCACATGGTCCGTCTCCGGTGATTCTACGTTTTCGAATCCGACGCAAAACTCATAGTTAATTGTAACGATCAGGGCCTCCTAATGACGATGGAGCACACAAATTGAGTCGAGATTCAATACATCGACCTCCAGCCGACTTGTCTCCAAGGGTCTATTGCTGCCTCGGGCACCTTATGGTCGTTCTCCTGTGAGTCTAGATTTTCGAATCCGACGCAAAAATGGTAGTTAATTGAAACGTTCAGGGCCTTCTAATGACGATGGGACACTCAAATTGCGTCGAGATTCAATACATCGGCCTCCAGCCGACTTGTCTCCAAGGGGATATCGCTGCCTCGGGCACCACATGGTCCGTCTCCGGTGATTCTACGTTTTCGAATCCGACGCAAAACTCATAGTTAATTGTAACGTTCAGGGCCTCCTAATGACGATGGAGCACACAAATTGAGTCGAGATTCAATACATCGACCTCCAGCCGACTTGTCTCCAAGGGTCTATTGGTGCCTCGGGCACCTTATGGTCGTCCTCTTGTGAGTCTAGATTTTCGAATCCGACGCAAAACTGATAGTTCATTATAACGTTCAGGGCGACCTAATGACGATAGAAGCCTCAAATTGCGTCAAGATTCAATACATCGACCTCCAGCCGATTTGTCTCCAATGGGATATCGCTGCCTCGGGCACCACATGGTCCGTCTCCGGTGATTCTTCGTTTTCGAATCCAACGCAAAACTCATAGTCAATTGTAACGTTCAGGGCCTCCTAATGACGATGGAACTCTCAAATTGCGTCGAGATTCAATACATCGTCCAACAGCCGACTTGTGTCCAAGGGTCTATTGCTGCCTCGGGCACTTTATGGTCGTTCTCCTGTGAGTCTAGATTATCGAATCCGACGCGAAACTGATAGTTAACTGTAACGTTCAGGGCCTCCTAATGCCGATGGAACACTCAAATTGCGTCGAGTTTCAATACATCGGCCTCCAGCCGACTTGTCTCCAAGGGTCTATTGCTGCCTCGGGCACCTTATGGTCGTTCTCCTGTGAGTCTAGATTTTCGAATCCGACGCATAAATGATAGTTAATTGTAACGTTCAGGGACTCCTAAAGACGATGGAACACTCAAATTGCGTCAAGAGTCAATACATCTTCCTCCAGCCGACTTGTCTACAAGGGGATATTGCTGCCTCGGGCTCCATGTGGTCCGTCTCCTGTGAGTCTAGATTTTCGAATCCGACGCGAAACTGATAGTTAATTGTAAGGTTCAGGGCCTCCTAATGACGATGGAACACTCAAATTGCGTCGAGATTCAATACATCGGCCTCCAGCGGACTTGTCTCCAAGGGGATATTGCTGTCTCGGGCACCATACGATCCTTCTCCTGTGAGTCTAGATTTTGGAATCCCACTCAAAAATGATAGTTAATTGTAACGTTCAGGGCCTCCTAACGACGATGGGACACTCAAATTGCGTCGAGATTCAATACATCGGCCTCCAGCCGACTTGTCTCCAAGGGGATATCGCTGCCTCGGGCACCACATGGTCCGTCTCCGGTGATTCTACGTTTTCGAATCCGACGCAAAACTCATAGTTAATTGTAACGTTCAGGGCCTCCTAATGACGATGGAGCACACAAATTGAGTCGAGATTCAATACATCGACCTCCAGCCGACTTGTCTCCAAGGGTCTATTGCTGCCCCGGGCACCTTACGGTCGTTCTCCTGTGAGTATAGATTTTCGAATCCGACGCAAAAATGATTGTTAATTGTAACGTTCAGGGCCTTCTAATGACGATGGAACACTGAAATTTCGTCGAGATTCAATACATCGAACTCCAGCAGACTTGTCTCCAAAGGGGATATCGCTGCCTCGGGCACCACATGGTCCGCCTCCGGTGATTCTACGTTTTCGAATCCGACGCAAAACTCATAGTTAATTCTAACGTTCAGGGCCTTGTAATGACGATGGAACACTCAAATTGCGTCGAGATTCAATACATCGGCCTCCAGCCGACTTGTCTCCAAGGGTCTAATGCTGCCTCGGGCACCTTATGGTCGTTCTCCTGTGAGTTTAGATTATCGAATCCGACGCAAAAATGATAGTTAATTGTAACGTTCAGGGCGACCTAATGACGATGGAACACTCAAATTGCGTCGAGATTCAATACGTCGGCCTCCAGCGGACTTGTCTCCAAGGGGATATTGCTGTCTCGAGCACCGTATGAACTTCTCCTGTGAGTAGATTTTCGAATCCGACGTGAAGCTGATAGTTAATTGTAAGGTTTAGGGCCTCCTAATGACGATGGAACACTCAAATTGCGTCGAGATTCAATACATCGGCCTCCGGCCGACTTGTATCCAAGGGGATATTGCAGTCTCGTGCACCATATGATCCTTCTCCTGTTAGAAGATTTTTGAATCCGACGCTAAAATGATAGTTAACTGTAACGTTCAGGGCCTCCTAATGCCGATGGAACACTCAAATTGCATCGAGATTCAATACATCGGCTTCCAGCCGACTGGTCTCCAAGGGTCTGTAGCTGCCTCGGGGACCTTATGGTCGTTCTCCTGAGAGTTTAGATTATCGAATCCGACGCAAAAATAATAGTTAATCGTAACGTTTAGGGCCTCCTAACGACGATGGGACACTCAAATTGCGTCGAGATTCAATACATCGGCCTCCGGCCGACTTGTCTCCAAGGGTCTGTTGCTGCCTCGGGCACCATATGATCCTTCTCCTGTTAGTAGATTTTCGAATCCGACGCTAAAATGTAAGTTAACTGTAACGTTCAGGGCCTCCTAATGCCGATGGAACACTCAAATTGCGTCGAGATTCAATACATCGGCCTCCAGCCGACTTGTCTCCAAGGGTCTGTTGCTGCCTCGGGCACCATATGATCCTTCTCCTGTTAGTAGATTTTCGAATCCGACGCTAAATCGATAGTTAATTGTAACGTTTAGGGCCTCCTAATGACGATGGGACACTCAAATTGCGTCGAGATTCAATACATCGTCCTCCAGCCGACTTGTCTCCATGGGGATATTACTGCCTCCGGCCTCTTATGTTCGCTCTCATGTGAGTCTAGATTTTTGAATCCGACGCGAAACTGATTGATAATTGTAACGTTCAGGGCTTCCTAATGACGATGGAACACTCAAATTGCCTCGAGATTCAATACATCGTCCTCCAGCCGACTTGTCTCCAAGGGTCTATTGCTGCCTCGGGCACCTTATGGTCGTTCTCCTGTGAGTCTAGATTTTCGAATCCGACGCGAAGCTGATAGTTAATTGTAAGGTTCAGGGCCTCCTAATGACGATGGAACACTCAAATTGCGTCGAGATTCAATACATCGGCCTCCAGCCGACTTGTCTCCAAGGGTCTGTTGCTGCCTCGGGCACCTTATGGTCGTTCTTCTGTGAGTTTAGATTATCGAATCCGACGCTAAAATGATAGTTACTGTAACGTTCAGGGCCTCCTAATGACGATGGAACACTCAAATTGCGTCGAGAGTCAATACATCGACCTCCAGTCGACTTGTATCCAAGGGGATATTGCAGTCTCGGGCACTATATGATCCTTCTCCTGTGAGTCTAGATTTTCGAATCCGACGCAAAAATGATAGTGAATGGTAACGTTCAGCGCCTCCTAATGACGATAGAAGACTCAAATTGCGTCGAGATTCAATACATGGTCCTCCAGCCGATTTGTCTCCAAGGGGATATTGCAGCCTCGGGCACCTTATGGTCGTTCTATTGTGAGTCTAGATATTCGAATCCGACGCAAAAATGATAGTTAATTGTAACGTTCAGGGCCTTGTAAAGTCGATGGAACACTCAAATTGCGTCGAGAGTCAATACATCGACCTCCAGTCGACTTGTATCCAAGGGGATATTGCAGTCTCGGGCACAATATGATCCTTCTCCTGTGAGTCTAGATTTTCGAATCCGACGCAAAAATGATAGTGAATTGTAACGTTCAGCGCCTCCTAATGACGATAGAAGACTCAAATTGCTTCGAGATTCAATACATCGGCCTCCAGCCGACTTGTCTCCAAGGGGATATCGCTGCCTCATGCACCCACATGGTCCGTCTCCGGTGATTCTACGTTTTCGAATCCGACGCAAAACTCATAGTTAATTGTAACGTTCAGGGCCACCTATTGGCGATGGAACACTCAAATTGCGTCGCGATTCAATACATCATCCTCCAGCGGACTTGTATCCAAGGGGATATTGCAGTCTCGGTTACCATATGATACTTCTCCTGTTAGTAGATTTTCGAATCCGACGCTAAAATGATAGTTAACTGTAACGTTCAGGGCCTTCTAATGACGATGGAACACTCAAATTGCGTCGAGATTCAATACATCGGCCTCCAGCCGACTTGTCTTCAAGGGGATATCGCTGCCTCGGGCACCACATGGTCCGTCTCCGATGATTCTACGTTTTCGAATCCGACGCAAAAATCATAGTTAATTGTACCGTTCAGGGCCTCCTATTGGCGATGGAACACTCAAATTGCGTCGAAATTCAATACATCGGCCTCCAGCCGACTTGTCTCCAAGGGTCTTTGCTGCCTCGGGCACCAAATGGTCGTTCTCCTGTGAGTTTAGATTATCGAATCCGACGCAAAAATGATAGTTAATTGTAACGTTTAGGGCCTCCTAATGACGATGGAACACTCAAATTGCGTCGAGTTTCAATACATCGTCCTCAAGCCGACTTGTCTAAAAGGGTCTATTGCTGCCTCGGGCACCTTATGGTCGTTCTCCTGTGAGTCTAGATTTTCGTATCCGACGTAAAAATGATAGTTAATTGTAACGTTCAGGGCCTCCTAATGACGATGGAACTCTCAAATTTCGTCGAGATTCAATACATCGTCCTCCAGCCGACTTGTCTCCAAGGGTCTATTGCTGCCTCGGGCACCTTATGGTCGTTCTCCTGTGAGTCTAGATTTTCGAATCCGGCGCAAAAATGATAGTTAATTGTAACGTTCAGGGCGACCTAATGACGGTGGAACTCTCAAATTGCGTCGAGATTCAATACATCGGCCTCCAGCGGACTTGTCTCCAAGGGGATATTGCTGTCTCGAGCACCGTATGAACTTCTCCTGTGAGTAGATTTTCGAATCCGACGTGAAACTGATAGTTAATTGTAAGGTTTAGGGCCTCCTAATGACGATGGAACACTCAAATTGCGTCGAAATTCAATACATCGGCATCCAGCCGACTTGTATCCAAGGAGATATTGCAGTCTCGTGCACCATATGATCCTTCTCCTGTTAGTAGATTTTCGAATCCGACGCTAAAATGATAGTTAACTGTAACGTTCAGGGCCTCCTAATGCCGATGGAACACTCAAATTGCGTCGAGATTCAATACATCGGCCTCCAGCCGACTTGTCTCCAAGGGTCTGTTGCTGCCTCGGGGACCTTATGGTCGTTCTCCTGTGAGTTTAGATTATCGAATCCGACGCAAAAATGATAGTTAATTGCAACGTTTAGGGCCTCCTAATGACGATGGGACACTCAAATTGCGTCGAGATTCAATACATCGTCCTCCAGCCGACTTGTCTCCATGGGGATATTACTGCCTCCGGCCTCTTATGTTCGCTCTCATGTGAGTCTAGATTTTCGAATCCGACGCAAAACTGATTGTTAATTGTAACGTTCAGGGCCTCCTAATGACGATGGAACACTCAAATTGCGTCGAGGTTCAATTCATCGGCTTCCAGCCGAGTTGCTCCAAGGGTCTATTGCTGCCTCGGGCACCTTATGGTCGTTCTCCTGTGAGTCTAGATTTTCGAATCCGACGCAAACCTCATAGTTAATTGTAACGTTCAGGGCCTTGTAATTACGATGGAACACTCAAATTGCGTCGAGATTCAATACATCGTCCTCCAGCCGACTTGTCTCCATGGGGATATTACTGCCTCCGGCCTCTTATGTTCGCTCTCATGTGAGTCTCGATTTTCGAATCCGACGCAAAACTGATTGTTAATTGTAACGTTCAGGGCCTCCTAATGACGATGGAACACTCAAATTGCGTCGAGGTTCAATTCATCGGCTTCCAGCCGAGTTGCTCCAAGGGTCTATTGCTGCCTCGGGCACCTTATGGTCGTTCTCCTGTGAGTGTAGATTTTCGAATCCGACGCAAAACTCATAGTTAATTGTAACGTTCAGGGCCTTGTAATGACGATGGAACACTCAAATTGCGTCGAGAGTCAATACATCGACCTCCAGTCGACTTGTATCCGAGGGGATATTGCAGTCTCGGGCACTATATGATCCTTCTCCTGTGAGTCTAGATTTTCGAATCCGACGCAAAAATGATAGTGAATTGTAACGTTCTGCGCCTCCTAATGACGATAGAAGACTCAAATTTCGTCGAGATTCAATACATGGTCCTCCAGCCGATTTGTTTCCAAGGGGATTTTGCTGCCTCGGGCACCAAATGGTCCGTCTGCTGCGAGTCTAGATTTTCGAATGCGACGCGAAACTGATTGTTAATTGTAACGATCAGGGCTTCCTAATGACGATGGAGCACTCAAATTGCGTCGAGATTCAATACATCGGCCTCCAGCCGACTTGTCTCCAAGGGTCTCTTGCTGCCTCGGGCACCTTATGGTCGTTCTCCTGTGAGTCTAGATTTTCGAATCCGACGCAAAAACGATAGTTAATTGTAACGTTCAGGGCCTTGTAATTACGATGGAACACTCAAATTGCGTCGAGAGTAAATACATCGACCTCCAGTCGACTTGTATCCAAGGGGATATTGCAGCCTCGGGCACAATATGATCCTTCTCCTGTGAGACTAGGTTTCGAATCCGACGCAAAAATGATAGTTAATTGTAACGTTTAGGGCCTCCTAATGACGACGGGACACTCAAATTGCGTCGAGATTCAATACATCGTCCTCCAGCCGACTTGTCTCCATGGGGATATTACTGCCTCCGGCCACTTATGTTTGCTCTCATGTGAGTCTAGATTTTCGAATCCGTCGCGAAACTGATTGTTAATTGTAACGTTCAGGGCATCCTAATGTCGATGGAACACTCAAATCGCCTCGAGATTCAATACATCGGCATTCAGCCGATATGTCTAAAAGGGGATATTGCTGCCTCGGGCACCACATGGTCCGTCTCCGGTGATTCTACGTTACCGAATCCGACGCAAAAATGATAGTTAATTGTAACGATGGAGCACACAAATTGAGTCGAGATTCATTACATCGACCTCCAGGCGACTTGTCTCCAAGGGTCTATTGCTGCCTCCGGCAAATTATGGTCGTTCTTCTGTGAGTCTAGATTTTAAAATCCGACGCAAAAATGATAGTTAATTGTAACGTTCAGGGCCTTGTAAAGACGATGGAACATTCAAATTGCGTCGAGAGTCAATACATCGACCTCCAGTCGACTTGTATCCAAGGGGATATTGCAGTCTCGGGCACAATATGATCCTTCTCCTGTGAGTCTAGATTTTCGAATCCGACGCAAAAATGATAGTGAATTGTAACGTTCAGCGCCTCCTAATGACGATAGAAGACTCAAATTGCTTCGAGATTCAATACATCGGCCTCCAGCCGACTTGTCTCCAAGGGGATATCGCTGCCTCGGGCACCCACATGGTCCGTCTCCGGTGATTCTACGTTTTCGAATCCGACGCAAAACTCATAGTTAATTGTAACGTTCAGGGCCTCCTATTGGCGATGGAACACTCAAATTGCGTCGCGATTCAATACATCGTCCTCCAGCGGACTTGTATCCAAGGGGATATTGCAGTCTCGTGCACCATATGATCCTTCTCCTGTTAGTAGATTTTCGAATCCGACGCTAAAATGATAGTTAACTGTAACGTTCAGGGCCTTCTAATGACGATGGAACACTCAAATTGCGTCGAGATTCAATACATCGGCCTCCAGCCGACTTGTCTTCAAGGGGATATCGCTGCCTCGGGCACCACATGGTCCGTCTCCGGTGATTCTACGTTTTCGAATCCGACGCAAAACTCATAGTTAATTGTAACGTTCAGGGCCTCCTAATGACGATGGAACTCTCAAATTTCGTCGAGATTCAATACATCGTCCTCCAGCCGACTTGTCTCCAAGGGTCTATTGCTGCCTCGGGCACCTTATGGTCGTTCTCCTGTGAGTCTAGATTTTCGAATCCGACGCAAAAAAGGTAGTTAATTGTAACGTTCAGGGCGACCTAATGACGATGGAACACTCAAATTGCGTCGAGATTCAATACATCGTCCTCAAGCCGACTTGTCTAAAAGGGTCTATTGCTGCCTCGGGCACCTTATGGTCGTTCTCCTGTGAGTCTAGATTTTCGTATCCGACGTAAAAATGATAGTTAATTGTAACGTTCAGGGCCTCCTAATGACGATGGAACTCTCAAATTTCGTCGAGATTCAATACATCGTCCTCCAGCCGACTTGTCTCCAAGGGTCTATTGCTGCCTCGGGCACCTTATGGTCGTTCTCCTGTGAGTCTAGATTTTCGAATCCGGCGCAAAAATGATAGTTAATTGTAACGTTCAGGGCGACCTAATGACGGTGGAACTCTCAAATTGCGTCGAGATTCAATACATCGGCCTCCAGCGGACTTGTCTCCAAGGGGATATTGCTGTCTCGAGCACCGTATGAACTTCTCCTGTGAGTAGATTTTCGAATCCGACGTGAAACTGATAGTTAATTGTAAGGTTTAGGGCCTCCTAATGACGATGGAACACTCAAATTGCGTCGAAATTCAATACATCGGCATCCAGCCGACTTGTATCCAAGGAGATATTGCAGTCTCGTGCACCATATGATCCTTCTCCTGTTAGTAGATTTTCGAATCCGACGCTAAAATGATAGTTAACTGTAACGTTCAGGGCCTCCTAATGCCGATGGAACACTCAAATTGCGTCGAGATTCAATACATCGGCCTCCAGCCGACTTGTCTCCAAGGGTCTGTTGCTGCCTCGGGGACCTTATGGTCGTTCTCCTGTGAGTTTAGATTATCGAATCCGACGCAAAAATGATAGTTAATTGCAACGTTTAGGGCCTCCTAATGACGATGGGACACTCAAATTGCGTCGAGATTCAATACATCGTCCTCCAGCCGACTTGTCTCCATGGGGATATTACTGCCTCCGGCCTCTTATGTTCGCTCTCATGTGAGTCTAGATTTTCGAATCCGACGCAAAACTGATTGTTAATTGTAACGTTCAGGGCCTCCTAATGACGATGGAACACTCAAATTGCGTCGAGGTTCAATTCATCGGCTTCCAGCCGAGTTGCTCCAAGGGTCTATTGCTGCCTCGGGCACCTTATGGTCGTTCTCCTGTGAGTCTAGATTTTCGAATCCGACGCAAACCTCATAGTTAATTGTAACGTTCAGGGCCTTGTAATTACGATGGAACACTCAAATTGCGTCGAGATTCAATACATCGTCCTCCAGCCGACTTGTCTCCATGGGGATATTACTGCCTCCGGCCTCTTATGTTCGCTCTCATGTGAGTCTCGATTTTCGAATCCGACGCAAAACTGATTGTTAATTGTAACGTTCAGGGCCTCCTAATGACGATGGAACACTCAAATTGCGTCGAGGTTCAATTCATCGGCTTCCAGCCGAGTTGCTCCAAGGGTCTATTGCTGCCTCGGGCACCTTATGGTCGTTCTCCTGTGAGTGTAGATTTTCGAATCCGACGCAAAACTCATAGTTAATTGTAACGTTCAGGGCCTTGTAATGACGATGGAACACTCAAATTGCGTCGAGAGTCAATACATCGACCTCCAGTCGACTTGTATCCGAGGGGATATTGCAGTCTCGGGCACTATATGATCCTTCTCCTGTGAGTCTAGATTTTCGAATCCGACGCAAAAATGATAGTGAATTGTAACGTTCTGCGCCTCCTAATGACGATAGAAGACTCAAATTTCGTCGAGATTCAATACATGGTCCTCCAGCCGATTTGTTTCCAAGGGGATTTTGCTGCCTCGGGCACCAAATGGTCCGTCTGCTGCGAGTCTAGATTTTCGAATGCGACGCGAAACTGATTGTTAATTGTAACGATCAGGGCTTCCTAATGACGATGGAGCACTCAAATTGCGTCGAGATTCAATACATCGGCCTCCAGCCGACTTGTCTCCAAGGGTCTCTTGCTGCCTCGGGCACCTTATGGTCGTTCTCCTGTGAGTCTAGATTTTCGAATCCGACGCAAAAACGATAGTTAATTGTAACGTTCAGGGCCTTGTAATTACGATGGAACACTCAAATTGCGTCGAGAGTAAATACATCGACCTCCAGTCGACTTGTATCCAAGGGGATATTGCAGCCTCGGGCACAATATGATCCTTCTCCTGTGAGACTAGGTTTCGAATCCGACGCAAAAATGATAGTTAATTGTAACGTTTAGGGCCTCCTAATGACGACGGGACACTCAAATTGCGTCGAGATTCAATACATCGTCCTCCAGCCGACTTGTCTCCATGGGGATATTACTGCCTCCGGCCACTTATGTTTGCTCTCATGTGAGTCTAGATTTTCGAATCCGTCGCGAAACTGATTGTTAATTGTAACGTTCAGGGCATCCTAATGTCGATGGAACACTCAAATCGCCTCGAGATTCAATACATCGGCATTCAGCCGATATGTCTAAAAGGGGATATTGCTGCCTCGGGCACCACATGGTCCGTCTCCGGTGATTCTACGTTACCGAATCCGACGCAAAAATGATAGTTAATTGTAACGATGGAGCACACAAATTGAGTCGAGATTCATTACATCGACCTCCAGGCGACTTGTCTCCAAGGGTCTATTGCTGCCTCCGGCAAATTATGGTCGTTCTTCTGTGAGTCTAGATTTTAAAATCCGACGCAAAAATGATAGTTAATTGTAACGTTCAGGGCCTTGTAAAGACGATGGAACATTCAAATTGCGTCGAGAGTCAATACATCGACCTCCAGTCGACTTGTATCCAAGGGGATATTGCAGTCTCGGGCACAATATGATCCTTCTCCTGTGAGTCTAGATTTTCGAATCCGACGCAAAAATGATAGTGAATTGTAACGTTCAGCGCCTCCTAATGACGATAGAAGACTCAAATTGCTTCGAGATTCAATACATCGGCCTCCAGCCGACTTGTCTCCAAGGGGATATCGCTGCCTCGGGCACCCACATGGTCCGTCTCCGGTGATTCTACGTTTTCGAATCCGACGCAAAACTCATAGTTAATTGTAACGTTCAGGGCCTCCTATTGGCGATGGAACACTCAAATTGCGTCGCGATTCAATACATCGTCCTCCAGCGGACTTGTATCCAAGGGGATATTGCAGTCTCGTGCACCATATGATCCTTCTCCTGTTAGTAGATTTTCGAATCCGACGCTAAAATGATAGTTAACTGTAACGTTCAGGGCCTTCTAATGACGATGGAACACTCAAATTGCGTCGAGATTCAATACATCGGCCTCCAGCCGACTTGTCTTCAAGGGGATATCGCTGCCTCGGGCACCACATGGTCCGTCTCCGGTGATTCTACGTTTTCGAATCCGACGCAAAACTCATAGTTAATTGTAACGTTCAGGGCCTCCTAATGACGATGGAACTCTCAAATTTCGTCGAGATTCAATACATCGTCCTCCAGCCGACTTGTCTCCAAGGGTCTATTGCTGCCTCGGGCACCTTATGGTCGTTCTCCTGTGAGTCTAGATTTTCGAATCCGACGCAAAAAAGGTAGTTAATTGTAACGTTCAGGGCGACCTAATGACGATGGAACACTCAAATTGCGTCGAGATTCAATACATCGGCCTCCAGCCGACTTGTCTCCAAGGGGATATCGCTGCCTCGGGCACCCATATGGTCCGTCTCCGGTGATTCTACGTTTTCGAATCCGACGTGAAACTGATAGTTAATTGTAAGGTTTAGGGCCTCCTAATGCCGATGGAACACGCAAATTGCGTCGAGATTCAATACATCGGCCTCCAGCCGACTTGTCTCCAAGGGTCTGTTGCTGCCTCGGGCACCTTATGGTCGTTCTCCTGTGAGTCTAGATTTTCGTATCCGACGTAAAAATGATAGTTAATTGTAACGTTCAGGGCCTCCTAATGACGATGGGACACTCAAATTGCGTCGAGATTCAATTCATCGTCCTCCAGCCGACTTGTCTCCATGGGGATATTACTGCCTCCGGCCTCTTATGTTGGCTCTCATGTGAGTCTAGATTTTCGAATCCGACGCAAAACTGATTGTTAATTGTTACGTTCAGGGCCTCCTAATGACGATGGAACACTCAAATTGCGTCGAGATTCAATACATCGGCTTCCAGCCGACTTGCTCCAAGGGTCTATTCCTGCCTCGGGCACCTTATGGTCGTTCTCCTGTGAGTCTAGATTTTCGAATCCAACGCAAAACTCATAGTTAATTGTAACGTTCAGGGCCTTGTAATGACGATAGAAGACTCAAATTGCGTCGAGATTCAATACATCGTCCTCCAGCCGATTTGTCTCCAAGGGGATATCGCTGCCTCGGGCACCAAATGGTCCGTCTGCTGTGAGTCTAGATTTTCGAATCCGACGCGAAACTGATTGTTAATTGTAACGATCAGGGCTTCCTAATGACGATGGAGCACTTAAATTGCGTCGATATTCAATACATCGGCCTCCAGCCGACTTGTCTCCAAGGGTCTATTGCTGCCTCGGGCACCTTATGGTCGTTCTCCTGTGAGTCTAGATTTTCGAATCCGACGCAAAAATGATAGTTAATTGTAACGTTCAGGGCCTTGTAAAGACGATGGAACACTCAAATTGCGTCGAGAGTCAATACATCGACCTCCAGTCGACTTGTATCCAAGGGGATATTGCAGTCTCGGGCACAGTATGATCCTTCTCCTGTGAGTCTAGATTTTCGAATCCGACGCAAAAATGATAGTTAATTGTAACGTTTGGGCCTCCTAATGACGATGGGACACTCAAATTGCGTCGAGATTCAATACATCGGCCTCCAGCCGACTTGTCTTCAAGGGTCTATTGCTGCCTCGGAGACCTTATGGTCGTTCTCCTGTGAGTTTAGATTATCGAATCCGACGCAAAAATGATAGTTAATTGTAACGTTTAGGGCCTCCTAATGACGATGGAACGCTCAAATTGCGTCGATAGTCAATACATCGGCCACCAGTCGATTTGTCTCCAAGGGGTATATTGCTGTCTCGAGCACCGTATGAACTTCTCCTGTGAGTAGATTTTCGAATCCGACGCTAAAATGATTGTTAATTGTAACGTTCAGGGCCTCCTAATGACGATGGAACACTCAAATTGCGTCAAGAATCAATACATCGGTTTCCAGCCGACTTGTCTCCAAGGGTCTATTGCTGCCTCGAGCACCGTATGAACTTCTCCTGTGAGTAGATTTTCGAATCCGACGCATAAATGATAGTTAATTGTAACGATCAGGGACTCCTAAAGACGATGGAACACTCAAATTGCGTCGAGAGTCAATACATCGACCTCCAGTCGACTTGTATCCAAGGGGAAATTGCAGTCTCGTGCACCATATGATCCTTCTCCTGTTAGTAGATTTTCGAATCCGACGCTAAAATGATAGTTAACTGTAACGTTCAGGGCCTTTTAATGCCGATGGAACACTCAAATTGCGTCGAGATTCAATACATCGGCCTCCAGCCGACTTCTCTCCAAGGGTCTATTGCTGCCTCGGGCACCTTATGGTCGTTCTCCTGTGAGTCTAGATTTTCGAATCCGACGCAAAAATGATAGTTAATTGTAAGGTTCAGGGCCTCCTATTGGCAATGGGACACTCAAATTGCGTCGAGAGTCAATACATCGTCCTCCAGTCGACTTGTATCCAAGGGGATATTGCAGTCTCGTGCACCATATGATCCTTCTCCCGTTAGTAGATTTTCGAATCCGACGCAAAACTCATAGTACATTATTACGTTCAGGGCGACCTAAAGACGATGGAACACTCAAATTGCGTCGATTTTCAATACATCGGCGTTCAGTCGATTTGTCTCCAAGGGGATATTGCTTCCTCGGGCACCAAATGGTCCGTCTGCTGTGAGTCTAGGTTTTCGAATCCGACGAAAAACTGATAGTTAATTGTAACATTCAGGGCCTCCTAATGACGATGGAACACTCAAATTGCGCCAAGAATCAAAATATCGGTTTACAGCCGACTTGTCTCCAAGGGTCTATTGCTGCCTCGGGCACCTTATGGTCATTCTCCTGTGAGTCTAGATTTTCGAATCCGACGCATAAGTGATAGTTAATTGTAACGTTCAGGGCCTTGTAATGACGATGGAACACTCAAATTGCGTCGAGATACAATACATCGGCCTGCAGCCGACTTGTCTCCAAGGGTCTGTTGCTGCCTCGGGCACCTTATGGTCGTTCTCCTGTGAGTTTAGATTATCGAATCCGACGCAAAAATGATAGTTAATTGTAACGTTTAGGGCCTCCTAATGACGATGGGACACTCAAATTGCGTCGAGATTCAATACATCGTCCTCCAGCCGACTTGTCTCCAAGGGTCTATTGCTGCCTCGGGCACCTTATGGTCGTTCTCCTGTGAGTTTGGATTATCGAATCCGACGCAAAAATGATAGTTAATTGTAACGTTTAGGGCCTCCTAATAACGATGGAACACTCAAATTGCGTCTAGATTCAATACATCGGTCTCCAGCGGACTTGTCTCCAAGGGGATATTGCAGTCTCGAGCACCATATGATCCTTCGGCTGTTAGTAGATTTTCGAATCCGACGCAAAACTGATAGTTCATTATAACGTTCAGGGCGACCTAAAGACGATGGAACACTCAAATTGCGTCGATATTCAATACATCGGCCTCCAGTCGATTTGTCTCCAAGGGGTATATTGCTGTCTCGAGCACCGTATGAACTTCTCCTGTGAGTAGATTTTCGAATCCGACGCTAAAATTATTGTTAATTGCAACGTTCAGGGCCTCCTAATGACGATGGAACACTCACATTGCGTCAAGAATCAATACATCGGTGTACAGCCGACTTGTCTCCAAGGGTCTGTTGCTGTCTCGGGCACCTTATGGTCGTTCTCCTGTGAGTCTAGATTTTCGAATCCGACGCATAAATGATAGTTAATTGTAACGTTCAGGGCCTTGTAATGACGATGGAACACTCAAATTGCGTCGAGATTCAATACATCGGCCTCAAGCCGACTTGTCTCCAAGGGTCTGTTGCTGCCTCGGTCACCTTGTGGTCGTTCTCCTGTGAGTTTAGATTATCGAATCCGACGCAAAAATGATAGTTAATTGCAACGTTTGGGCCTCCTAATGACGTTGGGACACTCAAATTGCGTCGAGATTCAATACATCGGCCTCCAGCCGACTTGTCTTCAAGGGTCTATTGCTGAATCGGGCACCTTATGGTCGTTCTCCTGTGAGTTTAGATTATCGAATCCGACGCAAAAATGATAGTTAATTGTAACGTTTAGGGCCTCCTAATGACGATGGAACACTCAAATTGCGTCGATAGTCAATACATCGGCCACCAGTCGATTTGTCTCCAAGGGGTATATTGCTGTCTCGAGCACCGTATGAACTTCTCCTGTGAGTAGATTTTCGAATCCGACGCTAAAATGATTGTTAATTGTAACGTTCAGGGCCTCCTAATGACGATGGAACACTCAAATTGCGTCAAGAATCAATACATCGGTTTCCAGCCGACTTGTCTCCAAGGGTCTATTGCTGCCTCGGGCACCTTATGGTCGTTCTCCTGTGAGTTTAGATTATCGAATCCGACGCAAAAATGATGGTTAATTGTTACGTTCAGGGACTCCTAAAGACGATGGAACACTCAAATTGCGTCGAGATTCAATACATCGGCCTCCAGCCGACTTGTCTCCAAGGGGATATTGCTGTCTCGGGCACAATATGATCCTTCTCCTGTGAGTCTAGATTTTCGAATCCGACGCGAAACTGATTGTTAATTGTAACGTTCAGGACCTTCTAATGACGATAGAAGACTCAAATTGCGTCGAGATTCAATACATCGTCCTCCAGCCGATTTGTCTCCAAGGGGATATTTCTGCCTCGGGCACCAAATGGTCCGTCTGCTGTGAGTCTAGATTTTCGAATCCGACGAAAAACGGATAGTTAATTGTAACATTCAGGGCCTCCTAATGACGATGGGACACTCAAATTGCGTCGAGATTCAATACATCGTCCTCCAGCCGACTTGTCTCCATGGGGATATTACTGCCTCCGGCCTCTTATGTTCGCTCTCATGTGAGTCTAGATTTTCGAATCCGACGCGAAACTGATTGTTAATTGTAACGTTCAGGGCCTCCTAATGACGGTGGAACACTCAAATTGCGTCGAGATTCAATACATCGGCCTCCAGCCGACTTGTCTCCAAGGGTCTGTTGCTGCCTCGGGCACCTTATGGTCGTTCTCCTGTGAGTTTAGATTATCGAATCCGATGCAAAAATGATAGTTAATTGTAAGGTTTAGGGCCTCCTAATGACGACGGGACACTCAAATTGCGTCGAGATTCAATACATCGGCCTCCAGCCGACTTGTCTCCCAGGGTCTATTGCTGCATCGGGCACCTTATGGTCCGTCTCCAGTGAGTCTAGATTTACGAATCCGACGAAAAACTGATAGTTAATTGTAACATTCAGGGCCTCTAAATGACGATGGAACACTCATTTTGCCTCGCGATCCAATACATCGTCCTCCAACCGACTTGTCTCCAAGGGTCAATAGCTGCCACGGGCACCTTGTGGTCGTTCTGCTGTGAGTCTAGATTTTCGAACCCGACGCAAAACTGATTGTTAATTGTAACGTTCAGGGCCTCCTAATAAACGATGGAACACTCATTTTGCGTCGAGATTCAATACATCGGCCTCCAGCCGACTTGTCTCCAAGGGTCTATTGCTGCCTCGGGCACCTTATGGTCGTTCTCCTGTGAGTCTAGTATTCGAATCCGACGCAAAAATGATAGTTAATTGTAACGTTCAGGGCCACATAATGACGATGGAACACTCAAATTGTGTCGAGATTCAATACATCGACCTCCAGCCGACTTGTCACCAAGGGGATATTGCTGTATCGGGCACCATATGATCCTTCTCCTGTGAGTCTAGATTTTCGAATCCGACGCAAAAATGATAGCGAATAGTAACGTTCAGCGCCTCCTGATGACTATAGAACTCTCAAATTGCGACGAGATTCAATACATCGGCCTCCAGCCGACCTGTCTCCAAGGGTGTATTGCTGCCTCGGGCACCTTATGGTCGTTCTCCTGTGAGTTTAGATTATCGAATCCGACACAAAAATGATAGTTAATTGTAACGTTTAGGGCCTCCTAATGACGATGGAACACTCAAATTGCGTCGAGATTCAATACATCGGCCTCCAGCCGACTTGTCGCCAAGGGGATATTGCTGTCTCGGGCACAATATGATCCTTCTCCTGTGAGTCTAGGTTTTCGAATCCGACGCGAAACTGATTGATAATTGTAACGTTCAGGGCCTTCTAATGACGATAGAAGACTCAAATTGCGTCGAGATTCAATACACCGTCCTCCAGACGACTTGTCTCCATGGGGATATTACTGCCTCCGGCCTCTTATGTTCGGTCTCATGTGAGTCTAGATTTTCGAATCCGACGCGAAACTGATTGTTAATTGTAACGTTCAGGGCTTCCTAATGACGATGGAACACTCAAATTGCCTCGAGATTCAATACATCGGCATTCAGCCGATTTGTCTCCAAGGGGATATTGCTGCCTCGGGCACCACATGGTCCGTCTCCGGTGATTCTACGTTTTCCAATCCGACGCAAAACTCATAGTTAATTGTAACGTTCAGGGCGTTGTAATGACGATGGAGCACACAAATTGAGTCGAGATTCAATACATCGACCTCCAGCCGACTTGTCTCCAAGGGTCTATTGCTGCCTCGGGCACCTTATGGTCGTTCTCCTGTGAGTCTAGATTTTCGAATCCGACGCAAAAATGATAGTTAATTGTAACGTTCAGGGCCTTGTAAAGACGATGGAACACTCAAATTGCGTCGAGAGTCAATACATCGACCTCCAGTCGACTTGTATTCAAGGGGATATTGCAGTCTCGGGCACAATATGATCCTTCTCCTGTGAGTCTAGATTTTAGAATCCGACGCAAAAATGATAGTTAATTCTAACGTTCAGGGCCTTCTAATGACGATGGGACACTCAAATTGCGTCGAGATTCAATACATCGGCCTCCAGCCGACTTGTCTCCAAGGGGATATCGCTGCCTCGGGCACCACATGGTCCGTCTCCGGTGATTCTACGTTTTCGAATCCGACGCTAAACTCATAGTTAATTGTAACGTTCAGGGCCTTCTAATGACGATGGGACACTCAAATTGCTTCGAGATTCAATACATCGTCCTCCAGCCGACTTGTTTCCAAGGGTCTGTTGCTGCCTCGGGCACCTTATGGTCGTTCTCCTGTGAGTCTAGATTTTCGAATCCGACGCATAAATGATAGTTAATTGTAACGTTCAGGGCCTTGTAATGACGATGGAACACTCAAATTGCGTCGAGATTCAATACATCGGCCTCCAGCCGACTTGTCTCCAAGGGTCTATTGCTGCCTCGGGCACCTTACGGTCGTTCTCCTGTGAGTCTAGTTTTCGAATCCGACGCAAAAATGATAGTTAATTGTAACGTTCAGGGCGACCTAATGACGATGGAACACTCAAATTGCGTCGTTATTTAATACATCGGCCTCCAGTCGATTTGTCTCCAAGGGGTATATTGCTGTCTCGAGCACCGTATGAACGTCTCCTGTGAGTAGATTTTCGAATCCGACGCTAAATTGATAGTTAATTGTAACGTTCAGGGCCTTGTAATGACGGTGGAACACTTAAATTGCGTCAAGAATCAATACATCGGTTTCCAGCCTACTTGTCTCCAAGGGTCTGTTGCTGCCTCGGGCACCTTATGGTCGTACACCTGTGAGTTTAGATTATCGAATCCGACGCAAAAATGATAGTTAATTGTAACGTTTAGGGCCTCCTAATGACGATGGAACACTCAAATTGCGTCGAGATTCAATACATCGGCCTCCAGCCGACTTGTCTCCAAGGGGATATTGCTCCCTCGGGCCTCTTAAGTTCGCGCTCATGTGAGTCTAGATTTTCGAATCCGACGCGAAACTGATTGTTAATTGTAACGTTCAAGGCCTCCTAATGACGATGGAACTCTCAAATTGCGTCGAGATTCAATACATCGTCCTCCAGCTCATTTGTCTCCAAGGGTCTATTGCTGCCTCGGGCACCTTATGGTCGTTCTCCTGTGAGTCTAGATTTTCGAATCCGACGCAAAAATGATAGTTAATTGTAACGTTCAGGGCCTTCTAATGACGATGGAACACTCAAATTGCGTCGAGATTCAATACATCGTCCTCCAGCCGACTTGTCTCCAAGGGTCTGTTGCTGCTTCGGGCACCTTATGGTCGTTCTCCTGTGAGTTTAGATTATCGAATCCGACGCAAAAATGATAGTTAATTGTAACGTTCAGGGCCTCCTATTGGCGATGGAACACTCAAATTGCGTCGAGAGTCAATACATCGTCCTGCAGTCGACTTGTATCCAAGGGGATATTGCAGTTTCGTGCACCATATGATCCTTCTCCTGTTAGTAGATTTTCGAATCCGACGCAAAACTGATAGTTCATTATAACGTTCAGGGCGACCTAAAGACGATGGAACACTCAAATTGCGTCGATATTCAATACATCGGCCTCCAGTCGATTTGTCTCCAAGGGGTGTATTGCTGTCTCGAGCACCGTATGAACTTCTCCTGTTAGTAGATTTTCGAATCCGACGCATAAATGATAGTTAATTGTAACGTTCAGGGCCTCCTAATGACGATGGGACACTCAAATTGCGTCAAGAATCAATACATCGGTTTCCAGCCGACTTGTCTCCAAGGGTCTATTTCTGCCTCGGGCACCTTATGGTCGTTCTCCTGTGAGTCTAGATTTTCGAATCCGACGCATAAATGATAGTTAATTGTAACGTTCAGGGCCTTGTAATGACGATGGAACACTCAAATTGCGTCGAGATTCAATACATCGGCCTCCAGCCGACTTGTCTCCAAGGGTCTGTTGCTGCCTCGGGCACCTTATGGTCGTACACCTGTGAGTTTAGATTATCGAATCCGACGCAAAAATGATAGTTAATTGTAACTTTTAGGGCCTCCTAATGACGATGGAACACTCAAATTGCGTCGATGTTCAATACATCGGCCTCCAGTCGATGTAACTCCAAGGGGTATATTGCTGTCTCGAGCACCGTATGAACTCCTCCTGTGAGTAGATTTTCGAATCCTACGCTAAGATGATTGTTAATTGTAACGTTCAGGGCCTCCTAATGACGATGGAACACTCAAATTGCGTCAAGAATCAATACATCGGTTTCCAGCCGACTTGTCTCCAAGGGTCTATTGCTGCCTTGAGCACCGTATGAACTTCTCCTGTGAGTAGATTTTCGAATCCGACGCATAAATGATAGTTAATTGTAACGTTCAGGGGCTCCTAACGACGATGGAACACTCAAATTGCGTCGAGAGTCAATACATCGACCTCCAGTCGACTTGTATCCAAGGGGATATTGCAGTCTCGTGCACCATATGATCCTTCTCCTGTTAGTAGATTTTCGAATCCGACGCTAAAATGATAGTTAACTGTAACGTTCAGGGCCTCCTAATGCCGATGGAACACTCAAATTGCGTCGAGATTCAATACATCGGCCTCCAGCCGACTTGTCTCCAAGGGTGTATTGCTGCCTCGGGCACCTTATGGTCGTTCTCCTGTGAGTTTAGATTATCGAATCCGACACAAAAATGATAGTTAATTGTAACGTTTAGGGCCTCCTAATGACGATGGAACACTCAAATTGCGTCGAGATTCAATACACCGTCCTCCAGCCGACTTGTCTCCATGGGGATATTACTGCCTCCGGCCTCTTATGTTCGGTCTCATGTGAGTCTAGATTTTCGAATCCGACGCGAAACTGATTGTTAATTGTAACGTTCAGGGCTTCCTAATGACGATGGAACACTCAAATTGCCTCGAGATTCAATACATCGGCATTCAGCCGATTTGTCTCCAAGTGGATATTGCTGCCTCGGGCACCACATGGTCCGTCTCCGGTGATTCTACGTTTTCCAATCCGACGCAAAACTCATAGTTAATTGTAACGTTCAGGGCCTTGTAATGACGATGGAGCACACAAATTGAGTCGAGATTCAATACATCGACCTCCAGCCGACTTGTCTCCAAGGGTCTATTGCTGCCTCGGGCACCTTATGGTCGTTCTCCTGTGAGTCTAGATTTTCGAATCCGACGCAAAAATGATAGTTAATTGTAACGTTCAGGGCCTTGTAAAGACGATGGAACACTCAAATTGCGTCGAGAGTCAGTACATCGACCTCCAGTCGACTTGTATTCAAGGGGATATTGCAGTCTCGGGCACAATATGATCCTTCTCCTGTGAGTCTAGATTTTAGAATCCGACGCAAAAATGATAGTTAATTCTAACGTTCAGGGCCTTCTAATGACGATGGGACACTCAAATTGCGTCGAGATTCAATACATCGGCCTCCAGCCGACTTGTCTCCAAGGGGATATCGCTGCCTCGGGCACCACATGGTCCGTCTCCGGTGATTCTACGTTTTCGAATCCGACGCTGAACTCATAGTTAATTGTAACGTTCAGGGCCTTCTAATGACGATGGGACACTCAAATTGCGTCGAGATTCAATACATCGTCCTCCAGCCGACTTGTTTCCAAGGGTCTGTTGCTGCCTCGGGCACCTTATGGTCGTTCTCCTGTGAGTCTAGATTTTCGAATCCGACGCAAGAACGATAGTGAATAGTAACGTTCAGCGCCTCCTGATGACGATAGAACTCTCAAATTGCGTCGAGATTCAATACATCGTCCTCCAGCTGATTTGTCTCCATGGGTCTATTGCTGCTTCGGGTACCTTATGGTCGTGCTCCTGTGAGTTTAGATTATCGAATCCGACGCAAAAATGATAGTTAATTGTAACGTTCAGGTTCTCCTACTGGCGATGGAACACTCAAATTGCGCCGAGAGTCAATACATCGTCCTCCAGTCGACTTGTATCCAAGGGGATATTGCAGTCTCGTGCACCATATGATCCTTCTCCTGTTAGTAGATTTTCGATTCCGACGCTAAACTGATAGTTCATTATAACGTTCAGGGCGACCTAAAGACAATGGAACACTCAAATTGCGTCGATATTCAATACATCGGCCTGCAGTCGATTTGTCTCCAAGGGGTATATTGCTGTCTCGAGCACCGTATGAACTTCTCCTGTGAGTAGATTTTCGAATCCGACGCTAAAATGATTGTTAATTGTAACGTTCAGGGCCTCCTAATGACGATGGAACACTCAAATTGCGTCAAGAATCAATACATCGGTTTCCAGCCGACTTGTCTCCAAGGGTCTATTGCTGCCTCGGGCACCTTATGGTCGTTCTCCTGTGAGTCTAGATTTTCGAATCCGACGCATAAATGATAGTTAATTGTAACGTTCAGGGCCTTGTAATGACGATGGAACACTCAATTTGCGTCGAGATTCAATACATCGGCCTCCAGCCGACTTGTCTCCAAGGGTCTGTTGCTGCCTCGGGCACCTTATGGTCGTTCTCCTGTGAGTTTGGATTATCGAATCCGACGCAAAAATGATAGTTAATTGTAACGTTTGGGCCTCCTACTGACGATGGGACACTCAAATTGCGTCGAGATTCAATACATCGGCCTCCAGCCGACTTGTCTTCAAGGGTCTATTGCTGCCTCGGGCACCTTATGGTCGTTCTCCTGTGAGTTTAGTTTATGGAATCCGACGCAAAGATGATAGTTAATTGTAACGTTTAGGGCCTCCTAATGACGATGGAACACTCAAATTGCGTCGATAGTCAATACATCGGCCTCCAGTCGATTTGTCTCTAAGGGGTATATTGCTGTCTCGAGCACCGTATGAACTTCTCCTGTGAGTAGATTTTCGAATCCGACGCATAAATGATAGTTAATTGCCACGATCAGGGACTCCTAAAGACGATGGAACACTCAAATTGCGTCGAGAGTCAATACATCGACCTCCAGTCGACTTGTATCCAAGGGGATATTGCAGTCTCGTGCACCATATGATCCTTCTCCCGTTAGTAGATTTTCGAATCCGACGCAAAACTCATAGTTCATTTTAACGTTCAGGGCGACCTAAAGACGATGGAACACTCAAATTGCGTCGATTTTCAATACATCGGCCTCCAGTCGATTTGTCTCCAAGGAGATATTGCTGCCTCGGGCACCAAATGGTCCGCTTGCTGTGAGTCTAGATTTTCGAATCCGACGAAAAACTGATAGTTAATTGTAACATTCAGGGCCTCCTAATGACGATGGAACACTCAAATTGCGTCAAGAATCAATACATCGGTTTCCAGCCGACTTGCCTCCAAGGGTCTATTGCTGCCTCGGGCACCTTATGGTCGTTGTCCTGTGAGTCTAGATTTTCGAATCCGACGCATAAATGATAGTTAACTGTAACGTTCAGGGCCTTGTTATGACGATGGAACACTCAAATTGCGTCGAGATACAATACATCGGCCTCCAGCCGACTTGTCTCCAAGGGTCTATTGCTGCCACGGGCACCTTATGGTCGTTCTCCTGTGAGTTTAGATTATCGGATCCGACGCAAAAATGATAGTTAATTGTAACGTTTAGGGCCACCTAATGACGATGGAACACTCAAATTGCGTCGTTGTTCAATACATCGGCCTCCAGTCGATTTGTCTCCAAGGGGTATATTGCTGTCTCGAGCACCGTATGAACTTCTCCTGTGAGTAGATTTTCGTATCCGACGCTAAAATGATTGGTAATTGTAACGTTCAGGGCCTCCTAATGGCGATGGAACACTCAAATTGCGTCAAGAATCAATACATCGGTTTCCAGCCGACTTGTCTCCAAGGGTCCATTGCTGTCTCGAGCACCGTATGAACTTCTCCTGTGAGTAGATTTTCGTATCCGACGCTAAAATGATTGGTAATTGTAACGTTCAGGGCCTCCTAATGACGATGGAACACTCAAATTGCGTCGAGATTCAATACATCGGCCTCCAGCCGACTTGTCTCCAAGGGGATATTGCTGTCTCGGGCACAATATGATCCTTCTCCTGTGAGTCTAGATTTTCGAATCTGACGCGAAACTGATTGTTAATTGTAACGTTCAGGGCCTCCTAATGACGATAGAAGATTCAAATTGCGTCGAGATTCAATACATCGTCCTCCAGCCGATTTGTCTCCAAGGGTCTATTGCTGCCTCGGGGATCTTATGGTCGTTCTCCTGTGAGTCTAGATTTTCGAATCCGACGCAAAACTCATAGTTAATTGTAACGTTCAGGGCCTCCTAATGACGATGGAACACTCAAATTGCGTCAAGAATCAATACATCGGTTTCCAGCCGACTTGTCTCCAAGGGTCTATTGCTGCCTCGGGCACATTATGAACTTCTCCTGTGAGTAGATTTTCGAATCCGATGCATAAATGATAGTTAATTGTAACGTTTAGGGCCTCCTAATGACGATGGGACACTCAAATTGCGTCGAGATTCAATGCATCGTCCTCCAGCCGACTTGTTTCCAAGGGGATATTGCTGTCACGGGCACAATATGATCCTTCTCCTGTAAGTCTAGATTTTCGAATCCGACGCAAAAATGATAGTTAATTGTAACGTTCAGGGCCTTGTAATGACGATGGAACACCCAAATTGCGTCAAGAATCATTACATCGGCTTCCAGCCGACTTGTCTCCAAGGGGATATCGCTGCCTCGGGCACCACATGGTCCGTCTCCGGTGATTCTACGTTTTCGAATCCGACGCAAAACTCATAGATAATTGTAACGTTCAGGGCCTCCTATTGGCGATGGAACACTCAAATTGCGTCGAGATTCAATACATCGGCCTCCAGCCGACTTGTCTCCAAGGGTCTGTTGCTGCCACGGGCACCTTATGGTCGTTCTCCTGTGAGTTTAGATTATCGAATCCGACGCAAAAATGATAGTTAATTGTAACGTTTAGGGCCTCCTAATGACGATAATCTAAACTCACAGGAGAACGACCATAAGGTGCCCGAGGCAGCAACAGACCCTTGGAGACAAGTCGGCTGGAGGCCGATGTATTGAATCTCGACGCAATTTGAGTGTTCCATCGTCATTACAAGGCCCTGAACGTTACAATTAACTATCATTTTAGCGTCGGATTCGATAATCTAAGCCCACAAGAGAACGACCATAAGGGGCCAGAGGCAGCAACAGACCCTTGGAGACAAGTCGGCTGGAGGCCGATGTATTGAATCTCGACGCAATTTGAGTGTTCCATCGTCATTACAAGGCCCTAAACGTTACAATTAACTATCATTTTTGCGTCGGATTCGATAATCTAAACTCACAGGAGAACGACCATAAGGTGCCCGAGGCAGCAACAGACCCTTGGAGACAAGTCGGCTGGAGGCCGATGTATTGAATCTCGACGCAATTTGAGTGTTCCATCGGCATTAGAAGGCCCTGAACGTTACAGTTAACTATCATTTTAGCGTCGGATTCGAAAATCTACAAACAGGAGAAGGATCATATGGTGCACGAGACTGCAATATCCCCTTGGATACAAGTCCGCTGGAGGACGATGTATTGAATTGCGACGCAATTTGAGTGTTCCATCGCCAATAGGAGGCCCTGAACGTTACAATTAACTATGAGTTTTGCGTCGGATTCAAAAACGTAGAATCACCGGAGACGGACCATGTGGTGCCCGAGGCAGCGATATCCCCTTGGAGACTAGTCGGCTGGAGGACGATGTATTGAATCTCGACGCAAATTGAGTGTTCCATCGTCATTACAAGGCCCTGAACGTTACTATTCACTATAATTTTTGCGTCGGATTCGAAAATCTAGACTTACAAGAGAACGACCATAAGGTGCCCGAGGCAGCATTAGACCCGTGGAGACAAGTCGGCTGGAGGACGATGTATTGGATAGCGACGCAATTTGAGTGTTCCATCGTCATTAGGAGGCCCTGAAAGTTACAATTAACTATCAATTTTGCGTCGGATTCGAAAATCTAGACTCACAGCAGACGGACCATTTGGTGCCCGAGGCAGCAATATCCCCTTGGAGACAAATCGGCTGGAGGACGATGTGTTGAATCTCGACGCAATTTGAGTATTCTATCGCCATTAGGAGGCCCTGAACGTTACTATTCAATATCATTTTTGCGTCGGATTCGAAAATCCAGACTCACAGGAGACGGACCATTTGGTGCCCGAGGCAGCAACAGACCCTTGGAGACAAGGCGGCTGGAGGCCGATGTATTGAATCTTGACGCAATTTGAGTGTTCCATCGTCATTACAAGGCCCTGAACGTTACAATTAACTATCATTTATGCGTCGGATTCGAAAATCTAGACTCACAGGAGAACGACCATAACGTGCCCGAGGCAGCAATAGACCCTTGGAGACAAGTCGGCTGGAAACCGAAGTATTGATTCTTGACGCAATTTGGGTGTTCCATCGTCATTAGGAGGCCCTGAACGTTACAATTAACTATGAGTTTTGCGTCGGATTCGAAAATCTAGACTCACAGGAGAACGACCATAAGGTGCCCGAGGCAGCAATAGACCCTTGGAGACAAGTCGGCTGGAAACCGATGCATTGATTCTTGACGCAATTTGAGTGTTCCATCGTCATTAGGAGGCCCTGAACGTTACAATTAACTATGAGTTTAGCGTCGGATTCGAAAACGTAGAATCACCGGAGACGGATCATGTGGTGCCCGAGGCAGCGATATCCCCTTGGAGACAAGTCGGCTGGAGGCCGATGTATTGAATCTCGACGCAATTTGAGTGTTCCATCGTCATTAGAAGGCCCTGAACGTTGTAAGTATCTATCATTTTTGCGTCGGATTCGATAATCCAGACTCACAGGAGACGGACCATAACGTGCCCGAGGCAGCAATAGACCCTTGGAGACAAGTCGGCTGGAAACCGAAGTATTGATTCTTGACGCAATTTGAGTGTTCCATCGTCATTAGGAGGCCCTGAACGTTACAATTAACTATGAGTTTTGCGTCGGATTCGAAAATCTAGACTCACAGGAGAACGACCATAAGGTGCCCGAGGCAGCAATAGACCCTTGGAGACAAGTCGGCTGGAAACCGATGTATTGATTCTTGACGCAATTTGAGTGTTCCATCGTCATTAGGAGGCCCTGAACGTTACAATTAACTATGAGTTTTGCGTCGGATTCGAAAACGTAGAATCACCGGAGACGGATCATGTGGTGCCCGAGGCAGCGATATCCCCTTGGAGACAAGTCGGCTGGAGGCCGATGTATTGAATCTCGACGCAATTTGACTGTTCCATCGTCATTAGAAGGCCCTGAACGTTGTAAGTATCTATCATTTTTGCGTCGGATTCGATAATCCAGACTCACAGGAGACGGACCATTTGGTGCCCGAGGCAGCTATAGACCCTTGGAGACAAGTCGGCTGGAGGACGATGTATTGAATCTCGACGCATTTTGAGTCTTCTATCGTCATTAGGAGGCCCTGAACGTTACTATTCACTATTATTTTTGCGTCGGATTCGAAAATCTAGACTCACAGGAGAACGACCATAATTTGCCCGAGGCAGCAATAGACCCTTGGAGACAAGTCGGCTGGAGGCCGATGTATTGAATCTCGACGCAATTTGAGTGTTCTATCGGCATTAGGAGGCCCTGAACGTTACAATTAACTATCATTTTTGCGTCGGATTCGATAATCTAAACTCACAGGAGAACGACCATAAGGTGCCCGAGACAGCAATATCACCTTGGAGACAAGTCGGCTGGAGGCCGATGTATTGAATCTCGACGCAATTTGAGAGTTCTATCGTCATCAGGAGGCGCTGAACTTTACTATTCACTATTATTTTTGCGTCGGATTCGAAAATCTAGACTCACAATAGTACGACGATAAGGTGCCCGAGGCAGCAATAGACCCTTGGAGACTAGTCGGCTGGAGGTCGATGTATTGAATCTCGACTAAATTTGTGTGCTCCATCGACATTAGGAGGCCCTGAACGTTACAATTAACTATGAGTTTTGCGTCGGATTCGAAAACGTATAATCACCGGAGACGGACCATGTGGTGCCCGAGGCAGCGATATCCCCTTGGAGACAAGTCGGCTGGAGGCCGATGTATTGAATCTCGACGCAATTTGAGTGTTCCATCGTCATTAGGAGGCCCTGAACGTTACAATTAACTATGAGTTTTGCGTCGGATTCGAAAATCTAGACTCACAGGAGAACGACAATAAGGTGCCCGAGGCAGCAATAGACCCTTGGAGACAAGTCGGCTGGAAACCGATGCATTGATTCTTGACGCAATTTGAGTGTTCCATCGTCATTAGGAGGCCCTGAACGTTACAATTAACTATAAGTTTTGCGTCGGATTCGAAAATCTAGACTCACAGGAGAACGACCATAAGGTGCACGAGGCAGCAATAGACCCTTGGAGACAAGTCGGCTGGAGGCCGATGTATTGAATCTCGACGCAATTTGAGTGTTCCACCGTCTTTAGGAGGCCCTAAACGTTACAATTAACTATCATTTTTGCGTCGGATTGGATAATCTAAACTCACAGGAGAACGACCATAAGGCGCCCGAGGCAGCAATAGACCCTTGGAGACAAGTCAGCTAGAAACCGATGTATTGATTCTTGACGCAATTTGAGTGTTCCATCGTCATTAGGAGGCACCCAACGTTACAATTAACTATGAGTTTTGCGTCGGATTGGAAAACGTAGAATCACCGGAGATGGACCATGTGGTGCCCGAGGCAGCAATAGACCCTTGGAGACAAGTCGGCTGGAAGACGATGTATTGAATCTCGACGCAATTTGAGTGTTCCATCGTCATTTGAAGGCCCTGAACGTTACAATTAACTATCATATTTCCGTCGGATTCGAAAATCTAGACTCACAGGAGAACGACCATAAGTTGCCCGAGGCAGCAATAGACCCTTGGAGACAAGTCGGCTGGGGGTCGATGTATTGAATCCCGACTCAATTTGTGTGCTCCATCGTCATTAGGAGGCCCTGAACGTTACAATTAACTATGAGTTTTGCGTCGGATTCGAAAACGTATAATCACCGGAGACGGACCATGTGGTGCCCGAGGCAGCGATATCCCCTTGGAGACAAGTCGGCTGGAAACCGATGTATTGATTCTTGACGCAATTTGGGTGTTCCATCGTCATTACAAGGCCCTGAACGTTACAATTAACTATCATTTTTGCGTCGGATTCGAAAATCCAGACTCACAGGAGACGGACCATTTGGTGCCCGAGGCAGCAATATCCCCTTGGAGACAAATCAGCTGGAGGACGATGTATTGAATCTCGACGCAATTTGAGAGTTCTATCGTCATTAGGAGGCCCTGAACGTTACAATGAACTATCATTTTTGCGTCGGATTCGAAAATCTAGACTTACAAGAGAACGACCATAAGGTGCCCGAGGCTGCATTAGATCCTTGGAGACAAGTCGGCTGGAGGACGATGTATTGAATCTCGACGCAATTTGAGTGTCCCATCGTCATTAGGAGGCCCTAAACGTTACAATTAACTATCATTTACGCATCGGATTCGAAAATCTACTCACAGGAGAAGTTCATAATGTGCCCGAGGCAGCAATAGACCCTTGGAGACAAGTCGGCTGGAAACCGATGTATTGATTCTTGACGCAATTTGAGTGTTCCATCGTCATTAGGAGGCCCTGAACGTTACAATTAACTATGAGTTTTGCGTCGGATTCGAAAATCTAGACTCACAGGAGAACGACCATAAGGTGCCCGATGCAGCAATAGACCCTTGGAGACAAGTCGGCTGGAGGCCGATGTATTGAATCTCGACGCAATTGGAGTGTTCCATCGGCATTAGGAGGCCCTGAACGTTACAGTTAACTATAATTTTAGCGTCGGATTCGAAAATCACAGCAGACGGACCATTTGGTGCCCGAGGCAGCAATATCCACTTGGAGACAAATCGGCTGGAGGACGACATATTGAATCTCGACGCAATTTGAATCTTCTATCGTCATTAGGAGGCCCTGAACGTTACTATTCACTATCATTTTTGCGACGGATTCGAAAATCTAGACTCACAGGAGAATGATCATAAGGTGCCCGAGACAGCAATATCCCCTTGGAGACCATTCGGCTGGAGGACGATGTATTGAATCTCGATGCAATTTAAATGTCCCATCGTCATTAGGAGGCCCTAAACGTTACAATTAACTATCAATTTTGCGTCGGATTCGAAAATCTAGACTCACAGGAGAACGACCATAAGGTGCACGAGGCAGCAATAGACCCTTGGAGACTAATCGGCTGGAGGACGATGTATTGAATCTCGACGCAATTTGAGTCTTCTATCGTGATTAGGAGGCCCTGAACGTTACTATTCACTATCATTTTTGCGTCGGATTCGAAAATCTAGACTCACAGGAGAATGATCAAATGGTGCCCGAGACAGCAATATCCCCTTGGAGACAAGTCGGCTGGAGGCCGATGTATTGAATCTCGACGCAATTTGAGAGTTCTATCGTCATCACGAGGCGCTGAACGTTACTATTCACTATCATTTTTGCGTCGGATTCGAAAATCTAGACTCACAGGAGAAGGATCATATGGTGCATGAGACAGCAATATCCCCTTGGAGACAAGTCCGCTGGAGGCCGATGTATTGAATCTCGACGCAATTTGAGAGTTCTATCGTCATCAGGAGGCGCTGAACTTTACTATTCACTATTATTTTTGCGTCGGATTCGAAAATCTAGACTTACAATAGAACGACCATAAGGTGCCCGAGGCAGCAATAGACCCTTGGAGACTAGTCGGCTGGAGGTCGATGTATTGAATCTCGACTCAATTTGTGTGCTCCATCGACATTAGGAGGCCCTGAACGTTACAATTAACTATGAGTTTTGCGTCGGATTCGAAAACGTATAATCACCGGAGACGGACCATGTGGTGCCCGAGGCAGCGATAACCCCTTGGAGACAAGTCGGCTGGAGGCCGATGTATTGAATCTCGACGCAATTTGAGTGTTCCATCGTCATTACAAGGCCCTGAACGTTACAATTAACTATCATTTATGCATCGGATTCGAAAAATCTAGACTCACAGGAGAACGACAATAAGGTGCCCGAGGCAGCAATAGACCCTTCGAGACAAGTCGGCTGGAAACCGATGCATTGATTCTTGACGCAATTTGAGTGTTCCATCGTCATTAGGAGGCCCTGAACGTTACAATTAACTATAAGTTTTGCGTCGGATTCGAAAATCTAAACTCACAGGAGAACGACCATAAGGTGCCCGAGGCAGCAATAGACCCTTGGAGACAAGTCGGCTGGAGGCCGATGTATTGAATCTCGACGCAATTTGAGTGTTCCATCGTCATTAGGAGGCCCTAAACGTTACAATTAACTATCATTTTTGCGTCGGATTGGATAATCTAAACTCACAGGAAAACGACCATAAGGTGCCCGAGGCAGCAATAGACCCTTGGAGACAACTCAGGTAGAAACCGATGTATTGATTCTTGACGCAATTTGAGTGTTCCATCGTCATTAGGAGGCCCTGAACGTTACAATTAACTATGAGTTTTGCGTCGGATTGGAAAACGTAGAATCACCGGAGACGGACCATGTGGTGCCAGAGGCAGCGATATCCCCTTGGAGACAAGTCGGCTGGAGGCCGATGTATTGAATCTCGACGCAATTTGAGTGTCCATCGTCATTAGAAGGCCCTGAACGTTACAATTATCTATCATTTTTGCGTCGGATTCGAAAATCCAGACTCACAGGAGACGGATCATTTGGTGCCCGAGGCATCAATATCCCCTTGGAGACAAATCAGCTGGAGGACGATGTATTGAATCTCGACGCAATTTGAGTGTTCCATCGTTATTAGGCGGCCCTGAACGTTACAATTAACTATCATTTTTGTGTCGGATTCGATAACCTATACTCACAGGAGAACGACCATAAGGTGCCCGAGGCAGCAATAGACCCTTGGAGACAAGTCGGCTGGAGGCCGATGTATTGAATCTCGACGCAATTTGAGAGTTCTATCGTCATCAGGGGGCGCTGAACGTTACTATTCACTATCATTTTTGCGTCGGATTCGAAAATCTAGACTCACAGGAGAAGGATCATATGGTGCCCGAGGCAGCAATAGACCCTTGGAGACAAGTCGGCTGGAGGCCGATGTATTGAATCTCGACGCAATTTGAGTGTTCCATCGTCATTAGAAGGCCCTGAACGTTACAATTAACTATCATTTTTGCGTCGGATTCGAAAATCTAGACTCACAGGAGAACGACCATAAGTTGCCCGAGGCAGCAATAGACCCTTGGAGACAAGTCGGCTGGGGGTCGATGTATTGAATCTCGACTCAATTTGTGTGCTCCATCGTCATTAGGAGGCCTGGACGTTACAATTAACTATGACTTTTGCGTCGGATTCGAAAATGTATAATCACCGGAGACGGACCATGTGGTGCCCGAGGCAGCGATATCCTCTTGGAGACAAGTCGGCTGGAGGCCGATGTATTGAATCTCGACGCAATTTGAGTGCTCCATCGTCATTAGAAGGCCCTGAACTTTACAATTAACTATCATTTTTGCGTCGGATTCGAAAATCCAGACTCTCGGGAGACGGACCATTTGGTGCCCGAGACAGCAATATCGCCTTGGAGTCAAATCAGCTGGAGGAGGATGTATCGAATCTCGACGCAATTTGAGAGTTCTATCGTCATTAGGTGGCCCTGAACGTTACAATTAACTGTCATTTTTGCGTCGGATTCGAAAATCTAGACTTACAAGAGAACGATCATAAGGTGCCCGAGGCAGCATTAGACCCTTGGAGACAAGTCGGCTGGAGGACGATGTATTGAATCTCGACGCAATTTGAGTGTCCCATCGTCATTAGGTCGCCCTGAACGTTACAATTAACTATCGTTTTTGCGTCGGATTCGAAAATCTAGAATCACAGGAGAAGGATCATATTGTGCCCGAGACAGCAATATCCCCTTGGAGACAAGTCGGCTGGAGGACGATGTATTGAATCTCGACGCAATTTGAGTGTCCCATCGTCATTAGGAGGCCCTAAACGTTACAAATAACTATCATTTTTGCGTCGGATTCGAAAATCTAGACTTACAAGAGAACGACCATAAGGTGCCCGAGGCAGCAACAGACCCTTGGAGACAAGTCGGCTGGAACCCGATATATTGATTCTTGACGCAATTTGAGTGTTCCATTGTCACTACAAGGCCCTGAACGTTGCAATTAACTATCATTTATGCGTCGGATTCGAAAATCTAAACTCACAGGAGACGGACCATTTGGTGCCCGAGGCAGCAATATCCCCTTGGAGACAAATCAGCTGGAAGACGATGTATTGAATCTCGACGCAATTTTAGAGTTCTATCGTCATTAGGAGGCCCTAAACGTTACAATTAACTATCATTTTTGCGTCGGATTCGATCATCTAAACTCACAGGAGAACGACCATAAGGTGCCCGAGGCAGCAACAGACCCTTGGAGACAAGTCGGCTGGAGGCCGATGTATTGAATCTCGACGCAATTTGAGTGTTCCATCGCCAATAGGAGGCCCTGAACGTTACAATTATCTATGAGTTTTGCGTCGGATTCGAAAACGTAGAATCACCGGAGACGGACCATGTGGTGCCCGAGGCAGCGATATCCCCTTGGAGACAAGTCGGCTGGAAGCCGATGTAATGATTCTTGACGCAATTTGGGTGTTCCATCGTCATTACAAGGCCCTGAACGTTACAATTAACTATCATTTTTGCGTCGGATTCGAAAATCTAGACTTACAGGAGAAGGATCATATTGTGCCCGTGACAGCAATATCCCCTTGGAAACAAGTCGGCTGGAGGACGATGCATTGAATCTCGACGCAATTTGAGTGTCCCATCGTCATTAGGAGGCCCTAAACGTTACAATTAACTATCATTTATGCATCGGATTCGAAAATCTACTCTCAGGAGAAGTTCATAATGTGCCCGAGGCAGCAATAGACCCTTGGAGACAAGTCGGCTGGAAACCGATGTATTGATTCTTGACGCAATTTGAGTGTTCCATCGTCATTAGGAGGCCCTGAACGTTACAATTAACTATGAGTTTTGCGTCGGATTCGAAAATCTAGACTCACAGGAGAACGACCATAAGATCCCCGAGGCAGCAATAGACCCTTGGAGACAAGTCGGCTGGAAACCGATGTATTGATTCTTGACGCAATTTGAGTGTTCCATCGTCATTAGGAGGCCCTGAACGTTACAATTAACTATGAGTTTTGCGTCGGATTCGAAAACGTAGAATCACCGGAGACGGACCATGTGGTGCCCAAGGCAGCGATATCCCCTTGGAGACAAGTCGGCTGGAGCCCGATGTATTGAATCTCGACGCAATTTGAGTGTTCCATCGTCATTAGAAGGCCCTGAACGTTACAATTATCTATCATATTTGCGTCGGATTCGAAAATCCAGACTCACAGGAGACGGACCATGTGGTGCCCGAGGCAGCAATATGCCCTTGGAGACAGATCAGCTGGAGGACGATGTATTGAATGTCGACGCAGTTTGAGAGTTCTATCGTCATTAGGAGGCCCTGAACGTTACAATTAACTATCATTCTTGCGTCGGATTCGAAAATCTAGACTTACAAGAGAACGACCATATGGTGCCCGAGGCAGCATTAGACCCTTGGAGACAAGTCGGCTGGAGGCCGATGTATTGAATCTCGACGCAATTTGAGTGTCCCATCGTCATTAGGAGGCCCTAAACGTTACAATTAACTATCATTTTTGCGTCGGATTCGAAAATCAAAACTCACAGGAGAACGACCATAAGGTGCCCGAGGCAGCAATAGACCCTTTGAGACAAGTCGGCTGGAAGCCGATGTATTGAATCTCGACGCAATTTGAGTGTTCCATCGTCATTAGGCGGCCCTAAACAGTACAATTAACTATCATTTTTGCGTCGGATTCGATAATCTAAACTCACAGGAGAACAACCATAAGGTGCCCGAGGCAGCAATAGACCCTAGGAGACAAGTCGGCTGGAGGCCGATGTATTGAATCTCGACGCAATTGGACTGTTCCATCGGCATTAGGAGGCCCTGAACGTTACAGTTAACTATAATTTTAGCGTCGGATTCGAAAATCACAGCAGACGGACCATTTGGTGCCCGCGGCAGCAATATCCACTTGGAGACAAATCGGCTGGAGGACGATGTATTGAATCTCGACGCAATTTGAATCTTCTATCGTCATTAGGAGGCCCTGAACGTTACAATTAACTATCATTTTTGCGTCGTATTCGATAATCTAAAATCACAGCAGAACGACCATAAGGTGCCCGAGGCAGCAATAGACCCTTGGAGACAAGTCGGCTGGAGGACGATGTATTGAATCTCAACGCAATTTGAGTGTTCCATCGTCATTTGAAGGCCCTGAACGTTACAATTAACTATCATTTTTGCGTCGGATTCGTAAAATCTAGACTCACAGGAGAACGACCATAAGGTGCCCGAGGCAGCAATAGACCCTAGGAGACAAGTCGGCTGGAGGTCGATGTATTGAATCTCGACGGAATTTGAGTGTTCCATCGGCATTAGGAGGCCCTGAACGTTAGAGTTAACTATCATTTTTGCGTCGGATTCGATAATCTAAACTCACAGGAGAACGACCATAAGGCGCCCGCGACAGCAATATCCCCTTGGAGACAAGACGGCTGGAGGCCGATGTATTGAATCTCGACGCAATTTGAGAGTTCTATCGTCATCAGGAGGCGCTGAACGTTACTATTCACTATCATTTTTGCGTCGGATTCGAAAATCTAGACTCACAGGAGAAGGATCATATGGTGCCCGAGGCAGCAATAGACCCTTGGAGACAAGTCGGCTGTAGGCCGATGTATTGAATCTCGACGCAATTTGAGTGTTCCATCGTCATTAGAAGGCCCTGAACGTTACAATTAACTATCATTTTTGCGTCGGATTCGAAAATCTAGACTCACAGGAGAACGACCATAAGGTGCCCGAGGCAGCATTAGACCTTTGGAGGCAAGTCGGCTGGAGGACGATGTATTGGATCGCGACGCAATTTGAGTGTTCCATCGTCATTAGGAGGCCCTAAACGTTACAATTAACTATCATTTTTGCGTCGGATTCGATAATCTAAACTCACAGGAGAACGACCATAAGGTGCCCGAGGCAGCAATAGACCCTTGGAGACAAGTCGGCCGGAGGCCGATGTATTGAATCTCGACGCAATTTGAGTGTTCCATCGTCATTAGGCGTCCCTAAACGTTACAATTAACTATCATTTTTGCGTCGGATTCGATAATCTAAACTCACAGGAGAACGACCATAAGGTGCCCGAGGCAGCAATAGACCCTTGGAGACAAGTCGGCTGGAGGCCGATGTATTGAATCTCGACGCAATTTGAGAGTTCTATCGTCATCAGGAGGCGCTGAACGTTACTATTCACTATCATTTTTGCGTCGGATTCGAAAATCTAGACTCACAGGAAAAGGATCATATGGTGCCCGAGGCAGCAATAGACCCTTGGAGACAAGTCGGCTGTAGGCCGATGTATTGAATCTCGACGCAATTTGAGTGTTCCATCGTCATTAGAAGGCCCTGAACGTTGCAATTAACTATCATTTTTACGTCGGATTCGGAAATCTAGACTCACAGGAGAACGACCATAAGGTGCCCGAGGCAGCATTAGACCCTTAGAGGCAAGTCGGCTGGAGGACGATGTATTGGATTGCGACGCAATTTGAGTGTTCCATCGTCATTAGGAGGCCCTAAACGTTACAATTAACTATCTTTTTTGCGTCGGATTCGATAATCTAAACTCACAGGAGAACGACCATAAGGTGCCCGAGGCAGCAATAGACCCTTGGAGACAAGTCGGCTGGAGGACGATGTATTGAATCTCGACGCAATTTGAGTGTTCCATCGTCATTAGAAGGCCCTGAACGTTACAATTAAGTATCATTTTTGCGTCGGAATCGAAAATCTAGACTCACAATAGAACGACCATAAGGTGCCCGAGGTAGCAATAGACCCTTGGAGACAAGTCGGCTGGAGGTCGATGTATAGAATCTCGACTCAATTTGTGTGCTCCATCGTCATTAGGAGGCCCTGAACGTTACAATTAACAATGAGTTTTGCGTCGGATTCGAAAACGTATAATCACCGGAGACGGACCATGTGGTGCCCGAGGCAGCGATATCCTCTTGGAGACAAGTCGGCAGGAGGCCGATGTATTGAATCTCGACGCAATTTGAGTGTTTCATCGTCATTAGATGGCCCTGAACGTTACAATTAACTATCATTTTTTCGTCGGATTCGAAAATCCAGACTCACAGGAGACGGACCATTTGGTGCACGAGGCAGCAATATCCCCTTGGAGACAAATCAGCTGGCGGACGATGTATTGAATCTGGACGCAATTTGAGAGTTCTATCGTCAATAGGAGGCCCTGAACGTTACAATTAACTATCATTTTTGCGTCGGATTCGAAAATCTAGACTTACAGGAGAACGACCATAAGGTGCCCGAGGCAGCATTAGACCCTTGGAGACAAGTCGGCTGGAGGACGATGTATTGAATCTCGACGCAATTTGAGTGTCCCATCGTCATTAGGTCGCCCTGAACGTTACAATTAACTATCATTTTTGCTTCGGATTCGAAAATCTAGACTCACAGGAGAAGGATCATATTGTGCCCGAGACAGCAATATCCCCTTGGAGACAAGTCGGCTGGAGGACGATGTATTGAATCTCGACGCAATTTGAGAGTTCTATCGTCATTAGGAGGCCCTAAACGTTACAATTAAATATTATTTTTGCGTCGGATTCGATAATCTAAACTCACAGGAGAACGACCATAAGGTGCCCGAGGCAGCAACAGACCCTTGGAGACAAGTCGGCTGGAGGCCGATGTATCGAATCTCGACGCAATTTGAGTGTTCCATCGTCATTACAAGGCCCTGAACGTTACAATGAACTATCATTTTTGCGTCGGATTCGATAATCTAAACTCACAGGAGAACGACCATAAGGTGCCCGAGGCAGCAATAGACGCTTGGAGACAAGTCGGCTGGAGGTCGATGTATTGAATCTCGACGCAATTTGAGTGTTCCATCGCCAATAGGAGGCCCTAAACGTTACAATTAACTATGAGTTTTGCGTCGGATTCGAAAACGTAGAATCACCGCGGACGGACCATGTGGTGCACGAGGCAGCGATATCCCCTTGGAGACAAGTCGGCTGGAAACCGATGTATTGATTCTTGACGCAATTTAAGTGTTCCATCGTCATTACAAATGCCTGAACGTTACAATTAACTATCATTTTTGGTCGGATTCGAAAATCCAGACTCACAGGAAACGGACCATTTGGTGCCCGAGGCAGCAATATCCCCTTGGAGACAAATCAGCTGGAGGACGATGTATTGAATCTCGACGCAATTTGAGAGTTCTATCGTCATTAGGAGGCCCTGAACGTTACAATTAACTATCATTTTTGCGTCGGATTCGAAAATCTAGACTTACAAGAGAACGACCATAAGGTGCCCGAGGCAGCATTAACCCTTGGAGACAAGTCGGCTGGAGGACGATGTATTGAATCTCGACGCAATTTGAGTGTCCCATCATCATTAGGTCGCATTGAACGTTACAATTAACTATCATTTTTGCGTCGGATTCGAAAATCTAGACTCACAAGAGAAGGATCATATTGTGCCCGAGACAGCAATATCCCCCTGGAGACAAGTCGGCTGGAGGACGATGTATTGAATCTCGACGCGATTTGAGTGTCCTATCGTCATTAGGAGGCCCTAAACGTTACATTTAACTATCATTTATGCATCGGATTCGAGAATCTACTCACAGGAGAAGATCATAAGGTGCCCGAGGCAGCAATAGACCCTTGGAGACAAGTAGGCTGGAAACCGATGTAATGATTCTTGACGCAATTTGAGTGTTCCATCGTCATTAGGAGGCCCTGAACGTTACAATTAACTATGAGTTTTGCGTCGGATTCGATAATCTAGACTCACAGGAGAACGACCATAAGGTGCTCGAGGTTGCAATAGACCCATGGAGACAAGTCGGCTGGAGGCCGATGTATTGAATCTCGACGCAATTTGAGTGTCCCATCGCCAATAGGAGGCCCTGCACGTTACAATTAACTATCATTTTTGCGTCGGATTCGAAAATCTAGACTCACAGGAGAACGACCATAAGGTGCCCGAATCAGAAATAGACCCTTGGAGACAAGTCGGCTGGAAACCGATGTATTGATTCTTGACGCAATTTGAGTGTTCCATCGTCTTTAGGAGTCCCTGAACGTTACAATTAACTATCATTTTTGCGTCGGATTCGAAAATCTAGGCTCACAGGAGAACGACCATAAGGTGCCCGAGGCAGCATTAGACCCTTGGAGACAAGTCGGCTGGAGGACGATGTATTGGATCGCGACGCAATTTGAGTGTTCCATCGTCATTAGGAGGCCCTGAATGTTACAATTAACTATCAGTTTTTCGTCTGATTCGAAAATCTAGACTCACTGGAGACGGACCATAAGGTGCCCGATGCAGCAATATCCCCTTGGAGACAAATGATAGTGAATTGTATCGTTCAGGGCCTCCTAATGACGATGGAACACTCAAATTGCGTCGATATTCAATACATCGGCCTCCAGTCGATTTGTCTCCAAGGGGTATATTGCTGTCTAGAGCACCGTGTGAACTTTTCCTGTGAGTAGATTTTCGAATCCGACGTGAAACAGATAGTTAATTGTAAGATTGAGGGCCTCCTAATGACGATGGGACACTCAAATTGCGTCGAGATTCAATACATCGTCCTCCAGCCGACTTGTCTCCATGGGGATATTACTGCCTCCGGCCTCTTATGTTCGCTCTCATGTGAGTCTAGATTTTCGAATCCGACGCAAAACTGATTGTTAATTGTAACGTCCAGGGCTTCCTAATGACGATGGAACACTCAAATTGCCTCGAGATTCAATACATCGGCATTCAGCCGATTTGTCTCCAAGGGTCTATTGCTGCCTCGGGCACCGTATGGTCGTTCCCCTGTGAGTCAACGTTTTAGAATCCGACGCAAGACTGACTGTTAAATGTAATGCTCAGGGCCTCTTAATGACGATGGAACACTCAAATTGCGTGGAGAGTCAATACATCTTCCTCCAGCCGACTTGTCTACAAGGGGATATTGCTGCCTCGGGCTCCATGTGGTCCGTCTCCTGTGAGCCTAGATTTTCGAATCCGACGCGAAACTGATAGTTAATTGTAAGGTTCAGGGCCTCCAAATGACGATGGAGCACTCAAATTGCGTCGCGATTCAATACATCGTCCTCCAGCGGACTGGTCTCCAAGGGGATATTGCTGCCTCGGGCACCTTATGGTCGTTCTCTTGTAAGTCTAGATTTTCGAATCCGACGCAAAAATGATAGTTAATTGTAACGTTCAGGGCCACGTAATGCCGATGGAACACTCAAATTACGTCGAGATTCAATTCATCGGCCTCCAGCCGACTTGTCTCCAAGGGTCTGTTGCTGCCTCGGGCACCTTATGGTCGTCCTCCTGTGAGTTTAGATTATCGAATCCGACGCAAAAATGATAGTGAATAGTAACGTTCAGGGCTTCCTAATGACGATGGGACACTCAAATTGCGTCGAGATTCAATACATCGTCCTCCAGCCGACTTGTCTCCATTGGGATATTACTTCCTCCGGCCTCTTATGTGCGCACTCATGTGAGTCTAGATTTTCGAATCCGACGCGAAACTGATTGTTAATTGTAACGTTCAGGGCTTCCTAATGACGATGGAACACTCAAATTGCCTCGAGATTCAATACATCGGCAATCAGCCGATTTCTCTCCAAGGGTCTATTGCTGCCTCGGGCACCTTATGGTCGTGCTCCTGTGAGTCTAGATTTTCGAATCCGACGCAAAAATGATAGTTAATTGTAACGTTCACGGCCTTGTAATGACGATGGAACACTCAAATTGCGTCGAGATTCAATACATCGGCCTCCAGCCGACTTGTTTCCAAGGGTCTGTTGCTGCCTCGGGCACCTTATGGTCGTTCTCCTGTGAGTTTAGATTATCGAATCCGACGCCAAAATGATAGTTAATTGTAACGTTTAGGACTCCTAATGACGATGGGACACTCAAATTGCGTCGAGATTCAATACATCGTCCTCCAGCCGACTTGTCTCCATGGGGATATTACTGCCTCCGTCCTCTTATGTTCGCTCTCATGTGAGTCTAGATTTTCGAACCCGACGCGAAACTGATTGTTAATTGTAACGTTCAGGTCTTCCTAATGACGATGGAACACTCAAATTGCCTCGAGATTCAATACATCGGCATTCAGCCGATTTGTCTCCAAGGGTCTATTGCTGCCTCGGGCAACGTATGGTCGTTCCCCTGTGAGTCAACATTTTAGAATGCGACGCAAAACTGATAATTAAATGTAATGCTCAGGGCCTCTTAATGACGATGGAACACTCAAATTGCGTCGAGAGTCAGTACATCTTCCTCCAGCCGACTTGTCTACAAGGGGATATTGCTGCCTTCGGCTCCATGTGGTCCGTCTCCTGTGAGTCTAGATTTTCGAATCCGACGCGAAACTGATAGTTAATTGTAACGTTTAGGGCCTCCTAATGACGATGGGACACTCAAATTGCGTCGAGATACAATACATCGTCCTCCAGCCGACTTGTCTCCAAGGGTCTAATGCTGCCTCGGGCACCTTATGGTCGTTCTCTTGTAAGTCTAGATTTTCGAATCCGACGCAAAAATGATTGTTAATTGTAACGTTCAGGGCTTCCTAATGACGATGGAACTCTCAAATTGCGTCGAGATTCAATACATCGTCCTCCAACCGACTTGTCTCCAAGGGTCTATTGCTGCCTCGGGCACCTTATGGTCGTGCTCCTGTGCGTCTAGAGTTTCGAATCCGACGCAAAAATAATTGTAACGTTCAGGGCCTTGTAATGACGTTGGAACACTCGAATTGCGTCGAGATTCAATACATCGGCCTCCAGCCGACTTGTCTCCAAGGGTCTGTTACTGCCTCGGGCACCTTATGGTCGTTCTCCTGTGAGTTTAGATTATCGAATCCGACGCAAAAATGATAGTTAATTGTAACGTTTAGAACTCCTAATGACGATGGGACACTCAAATTGCGTTGGGATTCAATACATCGTCCTCCAGCCGACTTGTCTCCATTGGGATATTACTGCCTCTGGCCTCTTATGTTCGCTCTCATGTGAGTCTAGATTTTCGAATCCGACGCGAAACTGATTGTTAATTGTAACGTTCAGGGCTTCCTAATGACGATGGAACACTCAAATTGCCTCGAGATTCAATACATCGGCATTCAGCCGATTTGTCTCCAAGGGTCTATTGCTGCCTCGGGCACCGTATGGTCTTTCCCCTGTGAGTCAACATTTTAGAATCCGACGCAAAACTGATAGTTAAATGTAATGCTCAGGGCCTCTTAATGACGATGGAACATTAAAATTGCGTCGAGAGTCAATACATCTTCCTCCAGCCGACTTGTCTACAAGGGGATATTGCTGCCTAGGGCTCCATGTGGTCCGTCTCCTGTGAGTCTAGATTTTCGAATCCGACGCGAAACTGATAGTTAATTGTAAGGTTCAGGGCCTCCTACTGACGATGGAACACTCAAATTGCGTCAAGATTCAATACATCGGCCTCCAGCGGACTAGTCTCCAAGGGGATATTGCTGTCTCGGGCACCATATGATCCTTCTCCTGTGGGTCTAGATTTTCGAATCCGACGCAAAAATGATAGTTAATTGTAACGTTTAGGGCCTTGTAATGACGACGGAACACTCAAATTGCGTCGAGATTCAATACATCATCCTCCAGCCGACTTGTCTCCAAGGGGATATCGCTGCCTCGGGCACCACATGGTCCGTCTCCGGTGATTCTACGTTTTCGTATCCGACGCAAAACTCATAGTTAATTGTAACGTTCAGGGACTCCTAAAGACGATGGAACACTCAAATTGCGTCGAGATTCAATACATCGACCTCCAGCCGACTTGTCTCCAAGGGTCTATTGCTGCCTCGGGCACCTTATGGTCGTTCTCCTGTGAGTCTAGATTTTCGAATCCGACGCGAAACTGATTGTTAATTGTAACGTTCAGGGCTTCCTAATGACGACGGAACACTCAAATTGCCTCGAGATTCAATACATCGGCATTCAGCCGATTTGTCTCCAAGGGTCTATTGCTGCCTCGGGCAACGTATGGTCGTTCCCCTGTGAGTCAACATTTTAGAATCCGACGCAAAACTGATAATTAAATGTAATGCTCAGGGCCTCTTAATGACGATGGAACACTCAAATTGCGTCGAGAGTCAGTACATCTTCCTCCAGCCGACTTGTCTACAAGGGGATATTGCTGCCTTCGGCTCCATGTGGTCCGTCTCCTGTGAGTCTAGATTTTCGAATCCGACGCGAAACTGATAGTTAATTGTAACGTTTAGGGCCTCCTAATGACGATGGGACACTCAAATTGCGTCGAGATACAATACATCGTCCTCCAGCCGACTTGTCTCCAAGGGTCTAATGCTGCCTCGGGCACCTTATGGTCGTTCTCTTGTAAGTCTAGATTTTCGAATCCGACGCAAAAATGATTGTTAATTGTAACGTTCAGGGCTTCCTAATGACGATGGAACTCTCAAATTGCGACGAGATTCAATACATCGTCCTCCAACCGACTTGTCTCCAAGGGTCTATTGCTGCCTCGGGCACCTTATGGTCGTGCTCCTGTGCGTCTAGAGTTTCGAATCCGACGCAAAAATAATTGTAACGTTCAGGGCCTTGTAATGACGTTGGAACACTCAAATTGCGTCGAGATTCAATACATCGGCCTCCAGCCGACTTGTCTCCAAGGGTCTGTTACTGCCTCGGGCACCTTATGGTCGTTCTCCTGTGAGTTTAGATTATCGAATCCGACGCAAAAATGATAGTTAATTGTAACGTTTAGAACTCCTAATGACGATGGGACACTCAAATTGCGTTGGGATTCAATACATCGTCCTCCAGCCGACTTGTCTCCATTGGGATATTACTGCCTCTGGCCTCTTATGTTCGCTCTCATGTGAGTCTAGATTTTCGAATCCGACGCGAAACTGATTGTTAATTGTAACGTTCAGGGCTTCCTAATGACGATGGAACACTCAAATTGCCTCGAGATTCAATACATCGGCATTCAGCCGATTTGTCTCCAAGGGTCTATTGCTGCCTCGGGCACCGTATGGTCGTTCCCCTGTGAGTCAACATTTTAGAATCCGACGCAAAACTGATAGTTAAATGTAATGCTCAGGGCCTCTTAATGACGATGGAACATTAAAATTGCGTCGAGAGTCAATACATCTTCCTCCAGCCGACTTGTCTACAAGGGGATATTGCTGCCTAGGGCTCCATGTGGTCCGTCTCCTGTGAGTCTAGATTTTCGAATCCGACGCGAAACTGATAGTTAATTGTAAGGTTCAGGGCCTCCTACTGACGATGGAACACTCAAATTGCGTCGAGATTCAATACATCGGCCTCCAGCGGACTAGTCTCCAAGGGGATATTGCTGTCTCGGGCACCATATGATCCTTCTCCTGTGGGTCTAGATTTTCGAATCCGACGCAAAAATGATAGTTAATTGTAACGTTTAGGGCCTTGTAATGACGACGGAACACTCAAATTGCGTCGAGATTCAATACATCATCCTCCAGCCGACTTGTCTCCAAGGGGATATCGCTGCCTCGGGCACCACATGGTCCGTCTCCGGTGATTCTACGTTTTCGTATCCGACACAAAACTCATAGTTAATTGTAACGTTCAGGGACTCCTAAAGACGATGGAACACTCAAATTGCGTCCAGATTCAATACATCGACCTCCAGCCGACTTGTCTCCAAGGGTCTATTGCTGCCTCGGGCACCTTATGGTCGTTCTCCTGTGAGTCTAGATTTTCGAATCCGACGCGAAACTGATTGTTAATTGTAACGTTCAGGGCTTCCTAATGACGACGGAACACTCAAATTGCCTCGAGATTCAATACATCGGCATTCAGCCGATTTGTCTCCAAGGGTCTATTGCTGCCTCAGGCACCGTATGGTCGTTCCCCTGTGAGTCAACATTTTAGAATCCGACGCAAAACTGATAGTTAAATGTAATGCTCAGGGCCTCTTAATGACGATGGAACACTCAAATTGCGTCGAGAGTCAATACATCTTCCTCCAGCCGACTTGTCTACAAGGGGATATTGCTGCCTAGGGCTCCATGTGGTCCGTCTCCTGTGAGTCTATATTTTCGAATCCGACGCGAAACTGATAGTTAATTGTAAGGTTCAGGGCCTCCTACTGACGATGGAACACTCAAATTGCGTCGAGATTCAATACATCGGCCTCCAGCGGACTAGTCTCCAAGGGGATATTGCTGTCTCCGGCACCATATGATCCTTCTCCTGTGAGTCTAGATTTTCGAATCCGACGCAAAAATGATAGTTAATTGTAACGTTTAGGGCCTTGTAATGACGACGGAACACTCAAATTGCGTCGAGATTCAATACATCATCCTCCAGCCGACTTGTCTCCAAGGGGATATCGCTGCCTCGGGCACCACATGGTCCGTCTCCGGTGATTCTACGTTTTCGAATCCGACGCAAAACTCATAGTTAATTGTAACGTTCAGGGCCTCCTATTGGCTATGGAACACTCAAATTGCGTCGAGGTTCAATACATCGACCTCCAGCCGACTTGTCTCCAAGGGTCTATTGCTGCCTCGGGCACCTTATGGTCGTTCTCTTATAAGTCTAGATTTTCGAATACGACGCAAAACTGATAGTTCATTATAACGTTCAGGGCTTCCTTATGACGATGGAACACTCAAATTGCGTCGATATTCAATACATCGGCCTCCAGTCGATTTGTCTCCAAAGGGTATATTGCTGTCTCGAGCACCGTATGAACTTCTCCTGTGAGTAGATTTTCGAATCCGACGCTAAAATGATTGTTAATAGTAACGTTCAGGGCCTCCTAATGACGATGGAACACTCAAATTAAGTCAAGAATCAATACATCGGTTTCCAGCCGACTTGTGTCCAAGGGTCTATTGGTGCCTCGGGCACCTTATGGTCGTTCTCCTGTGAGTCTAGATTTTCAAATCCGACGCATAAATGATAGTTAATTGTAAAGTTCAGGGACTCCTAAAGACGATGGAACACTCAAATTGCGTCAAGAATCAATACATCGGTTTCCAGCCGACTTGTCTCCAAGCGTCTATTGCTGCCTCGGGCACCTTATGGTCGTTTTCCTGTGAGTTTAGATTTTCGAATCCGACGCAAAAATGATAGTTAATTGTAACGTTCAGGGCCTTGTAATGACGATGGAACTCTCAAATTGCGTCGAGATTCAATACATCGTCCTCCTGCCGACTTGTCTCCAAGGGTCTGTTGCTGCCTCGGGCACCTTATGGTCGATCTCCTGTCAGTCTAGATTTTCGAATCCGACGCAAAAATGATAATTAATTGTAACGTTCAGGTCATTGTAATGACGATGGAACACTCAAATTGCGTCGAGATTCAATACATCGGCCTCCAGCCGACTTGTCTCCAAGGGTCTGTTGCTGCCTCGGGCACCTCATGGTCGTTCTCCTGTGAGTTTAGATTATCGAATCCGACGCAAAAATGATAGTTAATTGTAACGTTTAGGGCCTCCTAATGACGATGGGACACTCAAATTGCGTCGAGGTTCAATACATCGTCCTCCAGCCGACTTGTCTCCATGGGGATAGTACTGCCTCCGGCCTCTTATGTTCGCTCTCATGTGAGTCTAGATTTTCGAATCCCACGCGAAACTGATAGTTAATTGTAACGTTCAGGGCCTCCTAATGACGATGGAACACTGAAATTGCGTCGAGATTCAATACATCGGATTCCAGCGGACTTGTCTCCAAGGGGATATTGCTGTCTAGAGCACCGTATGAACTTCTCCTGTGAGTTGATTTTCGAATCCGACGCTAAAATGATTGTTAATTGTAACGTTCAGGGCCTCCTAATGACGATGGAACACTCAAATTGCGTCAAGAATCAATACATCGGCCTATAGCCGACTTGTCTCCAAGGGTCTTTTGCTGCCTCGGGCACCTTATGGTCGTTCTCTTGTAAGTCTAGATTTTCGAATCCGACGCAAAAATGATAGTTAATTGTAACGTTCAGGGCCTCCTAATGCCGATGGAACACTCAAATTGCGTCGAGATTCAATACATCGGCCTCCAGCCGACTTTTCTCCAAGGGTCTATTGCTGCCTCGGGCACCTTATGGTCGTTCTCCTGTGAGTCTAGATTTTCGAATCCGACGCAAAAATGATAGTTAATTGTAACGTTCAGGGCCTTGTAATGACGATGGAACACTCAAATTGCGTCGAGATTCAATACATCGGCCTCCATCCGACTTGTCTCCAAGGGTCTGTTGCAGCCTCGGGCACCTTATGGTCGTTCTCCTGTGAGTCTAGATTTTCGAATCCGACGCAAAACTCATTGTTAATTGTAACGTTCAGGGCCTTGTAATGACGATGGAACACTCAAATTGCGTCGAGAGTCAATACATCTTCCTCCAGCCGACTTGTCTCCAAGGGTCTGTTGCTGCCTCGGGCACCTTATGGTCGTTCTCCTGTGAGTCTAGATTTTCGAATCCGACGCAAAAATGATAGTTAATTGGAACGTTCAGGGCCTTGTAATGACGATGGAACACTCAAATTGCGTCGAGATTCAATACATCGGCCTCCAGCCGACTTGTCTCCAAGGGTCTATTGCTGCCTCGGGCACCTTATGGTCGTTCTCCTGTGATTCTAGATTTTCGAATCCGACGCAAAAATGATAGTAATTGTAACGTTTAGGGCCTCCTAATGACGATGGAACACTCAAATTGCGTCGAGATTCAATACATCGGCCTCCAGCCGATTTGTCTCCAAGGGTCTATTGCTGCCTCGGGCACCTTATGGTCGTTCTCCTGTGAGTCTAGATTTTCGAATCCGACGCAAAACTCATAGTTAATTGTAACGTTCAGGGACTCCTAAAGACGATGGAACACTCAAATTGCGTCGAGAGTCAATACATCGACCTCCAGTCAACTTGTATCCAAGGGGATATTGCAGTCTCGTGCACCATATGATCCTTCTCCTGATAGTAGATTTTCGAATCCGACGCTAAAATGATAGTTAACTGTAACGTTCAGGGCCTCATAATGCCGATGGAACACTCAAATTGCGTCGAGATTCAATACATCGGCCTCCAGCCGACTTGTCTCCAAGGGTCTATTGCTGCCTCGGGCACCTTATGGTCGTTCTCCCTTGAGTCTAGATATTCGAATCCAACGCAAAAATGATAGTTAATTGTAACGTTCAGGGCCTTCTAATGACGATGGAACACTCAAATTGCGTCGAGATTCAATACATCGACCTCCAGCCGACTTGTCTCCAATGGGATATCGCTGCCTCGGGCACCACATGGTCCGTCTCCGGTGATTCTAGATTTTCGATTCCGACGCTGTTAGTAGATTTTCGAATCCGACGCTAAAATGATAGTTAACTGTAACGTTCAGGGCCTCCTAATGCCGATGGAACACTCAAATTGCGTCGAGATTCAATACATCGTCCTCCAGCCGACTTGTCTCCATGGGGATATTACTGCCTCCGGCCTCTTATGTTCGCTCTCATGTGAGTCTAGATTTTCGAATCCCACGCAAAACTGATAGTTAATTGTAATGTTCAGGGCCTCCTAATGACGATGGAACACTCAAATTGCGTCGAGATTCAATACATCGGCCTCCAGCGAACTTGTCTCCAAGGGGATATTGCTGTCTCGAGCACCGTATGAACTTCTCCTGTGAGTAGATTTTCGAATACGACGCTAAAATGATTGTTAATTGTAACGTTCAGGGCCTCCTAATGACGATGTAACACTCAAATTCCGTCAAGAATCAATACATCGGCCTCCAGCCGACTTGTCTCCAAGGGTCTATTGCTGCCTCGGGCACCTTATGGTCGTTCTCCTGTGATTCTAGATTTTCGAATCCGACGCAAAAATGATAGTAATTGTAACGTTTAGGGCCTCCTAATGACGATGGAACACTCAAATTGCGTCGAGATTCAATACATCGCCCTCCAGCCGACTTCTCTCCAAGGGTCTGTTGCTGCCTCGGGCACCTTATGGTAGTTCTCCTGTGAGTTTAGATTATCGAATCCGACGCAAAATTGATAGTTAATTGTAACGTTGAGGGCCTCCTAATGACGATGGAACACTCAAATTGCGTCGAGATTCAATACATCGGCCTCCAGCCGATTTGTCTCCAAGGGTCTATTGCTGCCTCGGGCACCTTATGGTCGTTCTCCTGTGAGTCTAGATTTTCGAATCCGACGCAAAACTCATAGTTAATTGTAACGTTCAGGGACTCCTAAAGACGATGGAACACTCAAATTGCGTCGAGAGTCAATACATCGACCTCCAGTCAACTTGTATCCAAGGGGATATTGCAGTCTCGTGCACCATATGATCCTTCTCCTGTTAGTAGATTTTCGAATCCGACGCTAAAATGATAGTTAACTGTAACGTTCAGGGCCACCTAATGCCGATGGAACACTCAAATTGCCTCCAGCCGACTTGTCTCCAAGGGTCAATTGCTGCCTCGGGCACCTTATGGTCGTTCTCCCTTGAGTCTAGATTTTCGAATCCGACGCAAAAATGATAGTTAATTGTAACGTTCAGGGCCTTCTAATGACGATGGAACACTCAAATTGCGTCGAGATTCAATACATCGACCTCCAGCCGACTTGTCTCCAATGGGATATCGCTGCCTCTGGCACCACATGGTCCTTCTCCGGTGATTCTAGATTTTCGAATCCGACGCTAAAATGATAGTTAACTGTAACGTTCAGGGCCTCCTAATGACGATGGAACACTCAAATTGCGTCAAGAATCAATACATCGGTTTCCAGCCGACTTGTCTCCAAGGGTCTATTGCTGCCTCTGGCACCTTATGGTCATTCTCCTGTGAGTCTAGATTTTCGAATCCGACGCAAAAATGATAGTTAATTGCAACGTTCAGGGCCTTGGAATGACGATGGATCACTCAAATTGCGTCGAGATTCAATACATCGTCCTCCAGCCGACTTGTCTCCATGGGGATATTACTGCCTCCGGCCTCTTATGTTCGCTCTCATGTGAGTCTAGATTTTCGAATCCGACGCGAAACTGATAGTTAATTGTAACGTTCATGGCCTCCTAATGACGATGAAACACTCTAATTGCGTCGAGATTCAATACATCGGCCTCCAGCGGACTTCTATCCAAGGGGATATTGCTGTCTCGAGCACCGTATGAACTTCTCCTGTGAGTAGATTTTCGAATCCGACGCTAAAATGATTGTCAATTGTAACGTTCAGGGCCTCCTAATGACGATGGAACACTCAAATTGCGTCGAGATTCAATACATTGGCCTCCAGCGGACTTGTCTCCAAGGGGATATTGCTGTCTCGAGCACCGTATGAACTTCTCCTGTGAGTAGATTTTCGAATCCGACGCTAAAATGATTGTTAATTGTAACGTTCAGGGCCTCCTAATGACGATGGATCACTCAAATTGCGTAAAGAATCAATACATCATCCTCCAGCCGACTTGTCTCCAAGGGTCTATTGCTGCCTCGGGCACCTTATGGTCGTTCTCTTGTAAGTCTAGATTTTCGAATCCGACACTAAAATGATAGTTAATTGTAACGTTCAGGGCCTCCTAATGCCGATGGAACACTCAAATTGCGTCGAGATTCAATACATCGGCCTCCAGCCGACTCTTCTCCAAGGGTCTATTGCTGCCTCGGGCACCTTATGGTCGTTCTCCTGTGAGTCTAGATTTTCGAATCCGACGCAAAAATGATAGTTAATTGTAACGTTTAGGGCCTCCTAATGACAATGGAACACTCAAATTGCGTCGAGATTCAATACATCAGCCTCCAGCCGACTTGTCTCCAAGGGTCTGTTGCTGCCTCGGGCACCTTATGGTCGTTCTCCTGTGAGTCTAGATTTTCGAATCCGACGCATAAATGATAGTTAATTGTATCGTTCAGCGACTCCTAAAGACGATGGAGCACTCAAATTGCGTCGAGAGTCAATACATCGACCTCCAGTCGACTTGTATCCAAGGGGATATTGCAGTCTCGTGCACCATATGATTTATTTATTTATTTATTTATTTATTTATTTATTGTTCCGTGGGACCACATTTAGGAGAAGTCTCCATGGTCATGGAACGAGTCAATACATGAAATTATAACACGATTGTAGAAACAGATAAAATGAAACAAGTCGTTAGTTTAAATAAAGAAAATCAAGAATGTAACACTGGAATTTGCTTAATTTTTTATCTCTTCCAGGAGCTCCTCGACAGAATAGAAGGAGTGAGCCATGAGGAAACTCTTCAGTTTAGACTTAGAAGTGTTTGGGCCACTGCTAAGATTTTTGAGTTCTTGTGGTAGCTTATTGAAAATGGATGCAGCAGAATACTGCACTCCTTTCTGCACAAGAGTCAAGGAAGTGCATTCCACATGCAGATTTGATTTCTGCCTAGTATTAACTGAGTGAAAGCTGCTAACTCTTGGGAATAAGCTAATATTGCTAACAACAAACGACATTAAAGAAAATGCATACTGTGAGGGCAATGTCAAAATTCCCAGACTATTGAATAGGGGTCGACAAGAGGTTTTCGAACTTACACCATACATAGCTCGAACAGCCCGTTTTTGAGCCAAAAATACCCTTTTTGAATCAGAAGAATTACCCCAAAAAATAATACCATATGACATAAGCGTATGAAAATATGCGAAGTATACTACTTTTCGTGTTGAAATGTCACTTATTTCAGATACTGTTCTAATGGTAAATAAAGCGGCATTTAGTTTCTGAACAAGATCCTGAACATGGGCTTTCCACAACAGCTTACTATCTATCCGTACGCCTAGGAACTTGAACTGTTCCGTCTCGCTTATAACATGCCCATTCTGTCTGATTAAAATGTCAGTTCTTGTTGAATTGTGGGTTAGAAACTGTAAAAACTGAGTCTTACTGTGATTTAGCATCAAACTATTTTCCACAAGCCACGAACTTACTTCATGAACTACATTACTTGATAATGTTTCAATTATAGATTTTCGAATCCGACGCTAAAATGATAGTTAACTGTAACGTTCAGGGCCGCCTAATGCCGATGGAACACTCAAATTGCGTCGAGATTCAATACATCGTCCTCCAGCCGACTTGTCTCCATGGGGATATTACTGCCTCCGGCCTCTTATGTTCGCTCTCATGTGAGTCTAGATTTTCGAATCCGACGCGAAACTGATAGTTAATTGTAACGTTCAGGGCCTCCTAATGACGATGGAACACTCAAATTGCGTCGAGATTCAATACATTGGCATCCAGCGGACTTGTCTCCAAGGGGATATTGCTGTCTCGAGCACCGTATGAACTTCTCCTGTTAGTAGATTTTCGAATCCGACGCTAAAATGAATTGTTAATTGTAACGTTCAGGGCCTCCTAATGACGACGGATAACTCAAATTGCGTCAAGAATCAATACATCGGCCTCCAGCCGACTTGTCTCCAAGGGTCTATTGCTGCCCCGGGCACCTTATGGTCGTTCTCTTGTAAGTCTAGATTTTCGAATCCGACGCAAAAATGATAGTTAATTGTAACGTTCAGGACCTCCTAATGCCGATGGAACACTCAAATTGCGTCGAGATTCAATACTTCGGCCTCCAGCCGACTTGTCTCCAAGGGTCTATTGCTGCTTCGGGCAACTTATGGTCGTTCTCCTGTGAGTCTAGATTTTCGAATCCGACGCAAAAATGATAGTAAATTGTAACGTTTAGGGCCTCCTAATGACGATGGAACACTCAAATTGCGTCGAGATTCAATACATCAGCCTCCAGCCGACTTGTCTCCAAGGGTCTGTTGCTGCCTCGGGCACCTTATGGTCGTTCTCCTGTGAGTTTAGATTATCGAATCCGACGCAAAAATGATAGTTAATTGTAACGTTTAGGGCCTCCTAATGACGATGGAACACTCAAATTGTGTCGAGATTCAATACATCGGCCTCCAGCCGACTTGTCTCCAAGGGTCTATTGCTGCCTCGGGCACCTTATGGTCGTTCTCCTGTGAGTCTAGATTTTCGAATCCGACGCAAAACTCATAGTTAATTGTAACGTTCAGGGCCTCCTAATGACGATGGAACACTCAAATTGCGTCAAGAATCAATACATCGGTTTCCAGCCGACTTGACTCCAAGGGTCTATTGCTGCCTCGGGCACTTTATGGTCGTTCTCCTGTGAGTCTAGATTTTCGAATCCGACACATAAATGATAGTTAATTGTAACGTTCAGGGACTCCTAAAGACGATGGAACACTCAAATTGCGTCGAGAGTCAATACATCGACCTCCAGTCGACTTGAATCCAAGGGTCTAATGCTGCCTCGGGCACCTTATGGTCGTTCTCTTGTAAGTCTTGATTTTCGAATCCGACGCAAAAATGATAGTTAATTGAAACGTTCAGGGCCTCCTAATGCCGATGGAACACTCAAATTGCGTCGAGATTCAATACATCGGCCTCCAGCCGACTTGTCTCCAAGGGTCTATTGCTGCCTCGGGCACCTTATGGTCGTTCTCCTGTGAGTTTAGATTATCGAATCCGACGCAAAAATGATAGTTAATTGTAACGTTTAGGGCCTCCTAATGACGATGGGACACTCAAATTGCGTCGAGATTCAAAACATCGGCCTCCAGCCGACTTGTCTCCACGGGTTTGTTGCTGCCTCGGGCACCTTATGATCGTTCTCCTGTGTGTTTAGATTATCGAATCCGACGCAAAAATGATAGTTAATTGAAACGTTCAGGGCTTCCTAATGACGATGGGACACTCAAATTGCGTCGAGATTCAATACATCGTCCTCCAGCCGACTTGTCTCCATAGGAATATTACTGCCTCCGGCCTCTTATGTTCGCTCTCATGTGAGTCTAGATTTACGAATCCGACGCGAAACTGATTGTTAATTGTAACGTTCAGGGCTTCCTAATGACGATGGAACACTCATTTTGCGTCGAGAGTCAATACATCTTCCTCCAGCCGATTTGTCTCCAAGGGTCTATTGCTGCCTCGGGCACCGTATGGTCGGTCCCCTGTGAGTCAACATTTTAGAATCCGACGCAAAACTGATAGTTAAATGTAATGCTCAGGGCCTCTTAATGACGGTGGAACACTCATTTTGCGTCGAGAGTCAATACATCTTCCTCCAGCCGACTTGTCTACAAGGCGATATTGCTGCCTCGGGCTCCATGTGGTCCGTCTCCTGTGAGTCTAGATTTTCGAATCCGACGCAAAAATGATAGTTAATTGTAACGTTCAGGGCCTTCTAATGACGATGGAACACTCAAATTGCGTCGAGATTCAAAACATCGGCCTCCAGCCGACTTGTCTCCAAGGGTCAAATGCTGCCTCGGGCACCTTATGGTCGTTCTCTTATAAGTCTAGATTTTCGAATACGACGCAAAACTGATAGTTCATTATAACGTTCAGGGCTGCCTAATGACGATGGAACATTGAAATTGCGTCGATATTCAATACATCGGCCTCCAGTCGATTTGTCTCCAAGGGGTATATTGCTGTCTCGAGCAGCGTATGAACTTCTCCTGTGAGTAGATTTTCGTATCCGACGCTAAAATGATTGTTAATTGTAACGTTCAGGGCCTCCTAATGCCGATGGAACACTCAAATTGCGTCAAGAATCAATACATCGTTTTCCAGCCGACTTGTCTCCAAGGGTCTATTGGTGCCTCGGGCATCTTTCGTCGTTCTCCTATGAGTCTAGATTTTCGAATCCGACGCAAAAATGATAGTTAATTGTAACGTTCAGGGCCTTGTAATGACGATGGAACACTCAAATTGCGTCGAGATTCAATACATCGTCCTCCAGCCGACTTGTCTCCAAGGGTCTGTTGCTGCCTCGGGCACCTTATGGTCGTTCTCCTGTGAGTCTAGATTTTCGAATCCGACGCAAAAATGATAATTAATTGTAACGTTCAGGGCCTTGTAATGACGATGGAACACTCAAATTGCGTCGAGATTCAATACATCGGCCTCCAGCCGACTTGTCTCCAAGGGTCTGTTGCTGCCTCGGGCACCTTATGGTCGTTCTCCTGTGAGTTTAGATTATCGAATCCGACGCAAAAATGATAGTTAATTGTAACGTTTAGGGCCTCCTAATGACGATGGGACACTCAAATTGCGTCGAGATTCAATACATCGTCCTCCAGCCGACTTGTCTCCATGGGGATATTACTGCCTCCGGCCTCTTATGTTCGCTCTCATGTAAGTCTAGATTTTCGAATCCGACGCGAAACTGATAGTTAATTGTAACGTTCATGGCCTCCTAATGACGATGGAACACTCTAATTGCGTCGAGATTCAATACATCGGCCTCCAGCGGACTTCTCTCCAAGGGGATATTGCTGTCTCGAGCACCGTATGAACTTCTCCTGTGAGTAGATTTTCGAATCCGACGCTAAAATGATTGTCAATTGTAACGTTCAGGGCCTCCTAATGACGATGGAACACTCAAATTGCGTCAAGAATCAATACATCGGCCTCCAGCCGACTTGTCTCCAAGGGTCTATTGCTGCCTCGGGCACCTTATGGTCGTTCTCTTGTAAGTCTAGATTTTCGAATCCGACGCAAAAATGATAGTTAATTGTAACGTTCAGGGCCTCCTAATATCGATGGAACACTCAAATTGCGTCGAGATTCAATACATCGTCCTCCAGCCGACTTGTCTCCAAGGGTCTATTGCTGCCTCGGGCACCTTATGGTCGTTCTCCTGTGAGTCTAGATTTTCGAATCCGACGCAAAAATGATAGTTAATTGTAACGTTCAGGGCCTTGTAATGACGATGGAACACTCTAATTGCGTCAAGATTCAATACATCGGCCTCCAGCCGACTTGTCTCCAAGGGTCTGTTGCTGCCTCGGGCACCTTATGGTCGCTCTCCTGTGAGTTTAGATTATCGACCCCGACGCAAAAATGATAGTTAATTGTAACGTTTAGGGCCTATTAATGACGATGGAACACTCAAATTGCGTCGAGATTCAATACAGCGGCCTCCAGCCGACTTGTCTCCAAGGGTCTATTGCTGCCTCGGGCACCTTATGGTCGTTCTCCTGTGAGTCTAGATTTTCGAATCCGACGCAAGACTCATAGTTAATTGTAACGTTCAGGGCCTACTAATGACGATGGAACACTCAAATTGCGTCAAGAATCAATACATCGGTACCAGCCGACTTGACTCCAAGGGTCTATTGCTGCCTCGGGCACTTTATGGTCGTTCTCCTGTGAGTCTAGATTTTCGAATCCGACACATAAATGATAGTTAATTGTAACGTTCTGGGACTCCTAAAGACGATGGAACATGTAAATTGCGTCGAGAGTCAATACATCGACCTCCAGTCGACTTGTATCCAAGGGTCTAATGCTGCCTCGGGCACCTTATGGTCGTTCTCTTGTAAGTCTAGATTTTCGAATCCGACGCAAAAATGATAGTTAATTGTAACCTTCAGGTCCTCTTAATGCCGATGGAACACTCAAATTGCGTCGAGATTCAACACATCGGCCTCCAGCCGACTTGTCTCCAAGGGTCTATTGCTGCCTCGGGCACCTTATGGTCGTTCTCCTGTGAGTTTAGATTATCGAATCCGACGCAAAAATGATAGTTAATTGTAACGTTCAGGGCCTCCTAAAGACGATGGAACACTCAAATTCCGTCGAGAGTCAATACATCGACCTCCAGTGGACTTGTATCCAAGGGGATATTGCAGTCTCGTGCACCATATGATACTTCTTCTGTTAGTAGATTTTCGAATCCGACGCTAAAATGATAGTTAACTGTAACGTTCAGGGCCTCCTAATGCCGATGGATCACTCAAATTGCGTCGAGATTCAATACATCGGCCTCCAGCCGACTTGTCTCCAAGGGGATATTGCTGTCTAGAGCACCGTATGAACTTCTCCTGTTAGTAGATTTTCGAATCCGACGCTAAAATGAATTGTTAATTGTAACGTTCAGGGCCTCCTAATGACGACGGATAACTCAAATTGCGTCAAGAATCAATACATCGGCCTCCAGCCGACTTGTCTCCAAGGGTCTATTGCTGCCCCGGGCACCTTATGGTCGTTCTCTTGTAAGTCTAGATTTTCGAATCCGACGCAAAAATGATAGTTAATTGTAACGTTCAGGGCCTCCTAATGCCGATGGAACACTCAAATTGCGTCGAGATTCAATACATCGGCCTCCAGCCGACTTGTCTCCAAGGGTCTATTGCTGCTTCGGGCAACTTATGGTCGTTCTCCTGTGAGTCTAGATTTTCGAATCCGACGCAAAAATGATAGTAAATTGTAACGTTTAGGGCCTCCTAATGACGATGGAACACTCAAATTGCGTCGAGATTCAATACATCAGCCTCCAGCCGACTTGTCTCCAAGGGTCTGTTGCTGCCTCGGGCACCTTATGGTCGTTCTCCTGTGAGTTTAGATTATCGAATCCGACGCAAAAATGATAGTTAATTGTAACGTTTAGGGCCTCCTAATGACGATGGAACACTCAAATTGCGTCGAGATTCAATACATCGGCCTCCAGCCGACTTGTCTCCAAGGGTCTATTGCTGCCTCGGGCACCTTATGGTCGTTCTCCTGTGAGTCTAGATTTTCGAATCCGACGCAAAACTCATAGTTAATTGTAACGCTCAGGGCCTCCTAATGACGATGGAACACTCAAATTGCGTCAAGAATCAATACATCGGTTTCCAGCCGACTTGACTCCAAGGGTCTATTGCTGCCTCGGGCACTTTATGCTCGTTCTCCTGTGAGTCTAGATTTTCGAATCCGACACATAAATGATAGTTAATTGTAACGTTCAGGGACTCCTAAAGACGATGGAACACTCAAATTGCGTCGAGAGTCAATACATCGACCTCCAGTCGACTTGAATCCAAGGGTCTAATGCTGCCTTGGGCACCTTATGGTCGTTCTCTTGTAAGTCTAGATTTTCGAATCCGACGCAAAAATGATAGTTAATTGAAACGTTCAGGGCCTCCTAATGTCGATGGGACACTCAAATTGCGTCGAGATTCAAAACATCGGCCTCCAGCCGACTTGTCTCCACGGGTTTGTTGCTGCCTCGGGCACCTTATGGTCGTTCTCCTGTGTGTTTAGATTATCGAATCCGACGCAAAAATGATAGTTAATTGAAACGTTCAGGGCTTCCTAATGACGATGGGACACTCAAATTGCGTCGAGATTCAATACATCGTCCTCCAGCCGACTTGTCTCCATAAGAATATTACTGCCTCCGGCCTCTTATGTTCGCTCTCATGTGAGTCTAGATTTTCGAATCCGACGCGAAACTGATTGTTAATTGTAACGTTCAGGGCTTCCTAATGACGATGGAACACTCATTTTGCGTCGAGAGTCAATACATCTTCCTCCAGCCGATTTGTCTCCAAGGGTCTATTGCTGCCTCGGGCACCGTATGGTCGTTCCCCTGTGAGTCAACATTTTAGAATCCGACGCAAAACTGATAGTTAAATGTAATGCTCAGGGCCTCTTAATGACGGTGGAACACTCATTTTGCGTCGAGAGTCAATACATCTTCCTCCAGCCGACTTGTCTACAAGGCGATATTGCTGCCTCGGGCTCCATGTGGTCCGTCTCCTGTGAGTCTAGATTTTCGAATCCGACGCAAAAATGATAGTTAATTGTAACGTTCAGGGCCTTCTAATGACGATGGAACACTCAAATTGCGTCGAGATTCAATACATCGGCCTCCAGCCGACTTGTCTCCAAGTTTCAAATGCTGCCTCGGGCACCTTATGGTCGTTCTCTTATAAGTCTAGATTTTCGAATACGACGCAAAACTGATAGTTCATTATAACGTTCAGGGCTTCCTAATGACGATGGAACATTGAAATTGCGTCGATATTCAATACATCGGCCTCCAGTCGATTTGTCTCCAAGGGGTATATTGCTGTCTCGAGCAGCGTATGAACTGCTCCTGTGAGTAGATTTTCGTATCCGACGCTAAAATGATTGTTAATTGTAACGTTCAGGGCCTCCTAATGCCGATGGAACACTCAAATTGCGTCAAGAAACAATACATCGTTTTCCAGCCGACTTGTCTCCAAGGGTCTATTGGTGCCTCGGGCATCTTTCGTCGTTCTCCTATGAGTCTAGATTTTCGAATCCGACGCAAAAATGATAGTTAATTGTAACGTTCAGGGCCTTGTAATGACGATGGAACACTCAAATTGCGTCGAGATTCAATACATCGTCCTCCAGCCGACTTGTCTCCAAGGGTCTGTTGCTGCCTCGGGCACCTTATGGTCGTTCTCCTGTGAGTCTAGATTTTCGAATCCGACGCAAAAATGATAATTAATTGTAACGTTCAGGGCCTTGTAATGACGATGGAACACTCAAATTGCGTCGAGATTCAATACATCGGCCTCCAGCCGACTTGTCTCCAAGGGTCTGTTGCTGCCTCGGGCACCTTATGGTCGTTCTCCTGTGAGTTTAGATTATCGAATCCGACGCAAAAATGATAGTTATTTGTAACGTTTAGGGCCTCTTAATGACGATGGGACACTCAAATTGCGTCGAGATTCAATACATCGTCCTCCAGCCGACTTGTCTCCATGGGGATATTACTGCCTCCGGCCTCTTATGTTCGCTCTCATGTGAGTCTAGATTTTCGAATCCGGTGCGAAACTGATAGTTAATTGTAACGTTCAGGGCCTCCTAATGACGATGGAACACTCTAATTGCGTCGAGATTCAATACATCGGCCTCCAGCGGACTTCTCTCCAAGGGGATATTGCTGTCTCGAGCACCGTATGAACTTCTCCTGTGAGTAGATTTTCGAATCCGACGCTAAAATGATTGTCAATTGTAACGTTCAGGGCCTCCTAATGACGATGGAACACTCAAATTGCGTCAAGAATCAATACATCGGCCTCCAGCCGACTTGTCTCCAAGGGTCTGTTGCTGCCTCGGGCACCTTATGGTCGTTCTCTTGTAAGTCTAGATTTTCGAATCCGACGCAAAAATGATAGTTAATTGTAACGTTCAGGGCCTCCTAATATCGATGGAACACTCAAATTGCTTCGAGATTCAATACATCGTCCTCCAGACGACTTGTCTCCAAGGGTCTATTGCTGCCTCGGGCACCTTATGGTCGTTCTCCTGTGAGTCTAGATTTTCGAATCCGACGCAAAAATGATAGTTAATTGTAACGTTCAGGGCCTTGTAATGACGATGGAACACTCTAATTGCGTCGAGATTCAATACATCGGCCTCCAGCCGACTTGTCTCCAAGGGTCTGTTGCTGCCTCGGGCACCTTATGGTCGCTCTCCTGTGAGGTTAGATTATCGACCCCGACGCAAAAATGATAGTTAATTGTAACGTTTAGGGCCTCCTAATGACGATGGAACACTCAAATTGCGTCGAGATTCAATACAGCGGCCTCCAGCCGACTTGTCTCCAAGGGTCTATTGCTGCCTCGGGCACCTTATGGTCGTTCTCCTGTGAGTCTAGATTTTCGAATCCGACGCAAGACTCATAGTTAATTGTAACGTTCAGGGCCTACTAATGACGATGGAACACTCAAATTGCGTCAAGAATCAATACATCGGTACCAGCCGACTTGACTCCAAGGGTCTATTGCTGCCTCGGGCACTTTATGGTCGTTCTCCTGTGAGTCTAGATTTTCGAATCCGACACATAAATGATAGTTAATTGTAACGTTCTGGGACTCCTAAAGACGATGGAACATGTAAATTGCGTCGAGAGTCAATACATCGACCTCCAGTCGACTTGTATCCAAGGGTCTAATGCTGCCTCGGGCACCTTATGGTCGTTCTCTTGTAAGTCTAGATTTTCGAATCCGACGCAAAAATGATAGTTAATTGTAACGTTCAGGTCCTCCTAATGCCGATGGAACACTCAAATTGCGTCGAGATTCAACACATCGGCCTCCAGCCGACTTGTCTCCAAGGGTCTATTGCTGCCTCGGGCACCTTATGGTCGTTCTCCTGTGAGTTTAGATTATCGAATCCGACGCAAAAATGATAGTTAATTCTAACGTTTAGGGCCTCCTAATGACGATGGAACACTCAAATTGCGTCGAGATTCAATACATCGGCCTCCAGCCGACTTGTCTCCAAGGGTCTATTGCTGTCTCGGGCACCTTATGGTCGTTCTCCTGTGAGTCTAGATTTTCGAATCCGACGCAAAAATGATAGTTAATTGTAACGTTCAGGGCCTTGTAATGACGATGGAACACTCAAATTGCGTCGAGATTCAATACACCGACCTCCAGTCGACTTGTATCCAAGGGTCTAATGCTGCCTCGGGCACCTAATGGTCGTTCTCTTGTAAGTCTAGATTTTCGAATCCGACGCAAAAATGATAGTTAATTGTAACGTTTAGGGCCTCCTAATGACGATGGGACACTCAAATTGCGTCGAGATTCAATACATCGGCCTCCAGCCGACTTGTCTCCAAGGGTCTGTTGCTGCCTCGGGCACCTTATGGTCGTTCTCCTGTGAGTTTAGATTATCGAATCCGACGCAAAAATGATAGTTAATTGTAACGTTCAGGGCTTCCTAATGACGATGGGACACTCAAATTGCGTCGAGATTCAATACATCGTCCTCCAGCCGACTTGTCTCCATGGGGATATTACTGCCTCCGGCCTCTTATGTTCGCTTTCATGTGAGTCTAGATTTTCGAATCCGAAGCGAAACTGATTGTTAATTGTAACGTTCAGGACTTCCTAATGACGATGGAACACTCAAATTGCCTCGAGATTCAATACATCGGCCTCCAGCCGACTTGTCTCCAAGGGTCCATTGCTGCCTCGGGCACCGTATGGTGGTTCCCCTGTGAGTCAACATTTTAGAATCCTACGCAAAACTGATAGTTAAATGTAATGCTCAGGGCCTCTTAATGTCGATGGAACACTCATTTTGCGTCGAGAGTCAATACATCTTCCTCCAGCCGACTTGTCTACAAGGGGATATTGCTGCCTTGGGCTCCATGTGGTCCGTCACCTGTGAGTCTAGATTTTCGAATCCGACGCAAAAATGATAGTTAATTGTAACGTTCAGGGCCTTCTAATGACGATGGAACACTCAAATTGCGTCGAGATTCAATACATCGGCCTCCAGCCGACTTGTCTCCAAGGGTCTAATGCTGCCTCGGGCACCTTATGGTCGTTCTCTTATATGTCTAGATTTTCGAATACGACGCTAAACTGATAGTTCTTTATAACGTTCAGGGCTTCCTAATGACGATGGAACACTCAAATTGCGTCGATATTCAATACATCGGCCTCTAGTCGATTTGTCTCCAAGGGGTATATTGCTGTCTAGAGCACCGTATGAACTTCTCCTGTGAGTAGATTTTCGAATCCGACACTAAAATGATTGTTAATTGTAACGTTCAGGGCCTCCTAATGCCGATGGAACACTCAAATTGCGTCAAGAATCAATACATCGGTTTCCAGCCGACTTGTCTCCAAGGGTCTATTGGTGCCTCGGGCACCTTATGGTCGTTCTCCTGTGAGTCTAGATTTTCGAATCCAACGCAAAAATGATAGTTAATTCTAACTTTCAGGGCCTTGTAATGACGATGGATCACTCAAATTGCGTCGAGATTCAATACATCGGCCTCCAGCCGACTTCTCTCCAAGGGTCTGTTGCTGCCTCGGGCACCTTATGGTCGTTCTCCTGTGAGTTTAGATTATCGAATCCGACGCAAAAATGATAGTTAATTGTAACGTTTAGGGCCTCCTAATGACGAAGGGACACTCAAATTGCGTCGAGATTCAATACATCGTCCTCCAGCCGACTTGTCTCCATGGGGATATTACTGAATCCGGCCTCTTATGTTCGCTCTCATGTGAGTCTAGATTTTCGAATCCGACGCGAAACTGATAGCTAATTGTAACGTTCAGGGCCTCCTAATGACGATGGAACACTCATATTGCGTCGAGATTCAATACATCGGCCTCCAGCCGACTTGTCTCCAAGGGTCTATTGCTGCCTCGGGCACCTTATGGTCGTTCTCTTGTAAGTCTAGATTTTCGAATCCGACGCAAAAATGATAGTTAATTGTAACGTTCAGGGCCTCCTAATGCCGATGGAACACTCATATTGCGTCGAGATTCAATATATCGGCCTCCAGCCGACTTGTCTCCAAGGGTCTATTGCTGCCTCGGGCACCTTATGGTCGTTCTCCTGTGAGTCTAGATTTTCGAATCCGACGCAAAAATGATAGTTAATTGTAACGTTCAGGGCCTTGTAATGACGATGGAACACTCAAATTGCGTCGAGATTCAATACATCGGCCTCCAGCCGACTTGTCTCCAAGGGTCTGTTGCTGCCTCGGGCACCTTATGGTCGTTCTCCTGTGAGTTTAGATCATCGAATCCGACGCAAAAATGATAGTTAATTCTAACGTTTAGGGCCTCCTAATGACGATGGAACACTCAAATTGCGTCGAGATTCAATACATCGGCATTCAGCCGACTTGTCTCCAAGGGTCTGTTGCTGCCTCGGGCACCTTATGGTCGTTCTCCTGTGAGTTTAGATTATCGAATCCGACGCAAAAATGAAAGTTAATTGTAACGTTCAGGGCTTCCTAATGACGATGGGACACTCAAATTGCGTCGAGATTCAATACATCGTCCTCCAGCCGACTTGTCTCCATGGGGATATTACTGCCTCCGGCCTCTTATGTTCGCTCTCATGTGAGTCTAGATTTTCGAATCCGACGCGAAACTGATAGTAAATTGTAACGTTCAGGGCCTCCTAATGACGATGGCACACTCAAATTGCGTCGAGATTCAATACATCGGCATTCAGCCGACTTGTCTCCAAGGGTCTATTGCTGCCTCGGGCACCTTATGTTCGCTCTCATGTGAGTCTAGATTTTCGAATCCGACGCGAAACTGATTGTTAATTGTAACGTTCAAGGCTTCCTAATGACGATGGAACACTCAAATTGCCTCGAGATTCAAAACATCGGCATTCAGCCGACTTGTCTCCAAGGGTCTGCTGCTGCCTCAGGCACCTTATGGTCGTTCTCCTGTGATTTAGGATTATCGAATCCGACGCAAAAGTTATAGTTAATTCTAACCTTTAGGGCGTTCTAATGACGATGGAACACTCAAATTGCGTCGAGATTCAATACATCGGTCTCCAGCCGACTTGTCTCCAAGGGTCTATTGCTGCCTCGGGCACCTTATGGTCGTTCTCCTGTGAGTCTAGATTTTCCAATCCGACGCATAAATGATAGTTAATTGTAACGTTCAGGGTTTCCTAATGACGATGGGACACTCAAATTGCGTCGAGATTCAATACATCGGCCTCCAGCCGACTTGTCTCCAAGTGTCTGTTGCTGCCTCGGGCACCTTATGGTCGTTCACCTGTGAGTTTAGATTATCGAATCCGACGCAAAAATGAAAGTTAATTGTAACGTTCAGGGCTTCCTAATGACGATGGGACACTCAAATTGCGTCGAGATTCAATACATCGTCCTCCAGCCGACTTGTCTCCATGGGGATATTACTGCCTCCGGCCTCTTATGTTCGCTCTCATGTGAGTCTAGATTTTCGAATCCGACGCGAAACTGATAGTTAATTGTAACGTTCAGGGCCTCCTAATGACGATGGAACACTCAAATTGCGTCGAGATTCAATACATCGGCCTCCAGCGGACTTGTCTCCAAGGGGATATTGCTGTCTCGAGGACCGTATGAACTTCTCCTGTGAGTAGATTTTCGAATCCGACGCTAAAATGATAGTTAATTGTAACGTTTAGGGCGTCCTAATGACGATGGGACACTCAAATTGCGTCGAGATTCAATACATCGTCCTCCAGCCGACTTGTCTCCATGGGGATATTACTGCCTGCGGCCTCTTATGTTCGCTCTCATGTGAGTCTAGATTTTCGAATCCGACGCGAAACTGATTGTTAATTGTAACGTTCAGGGCTTCCTAATGACGATGGAACACTCAAATTGCCTCGAGATTCAATACATCGGCATTCAGCCGATTTGTCTCCAAGGGTCTATTGCTGCCTCGGGCACCGTATGGTCGTTCCCCTGTGAGTCAACATTTTAGAATCCGACGCAAAACTGGTAGTTAAATGTAATGCTCAGGGCCTCTTAATGACGATGGAACACTCATTTTGCGTCGAGAGTCAATACATCTTCCTCCAGCCGACTTGTTTACAAGGGGATATTGCTGCCTCGGGCCCCATGTGGTCCGTCTCCTGTGAGTCTAGATTTTCGAATCCGTCGCAAAAATAATAGTTAATTGTAACGTTCAGGGCCTTCTAATGACGATGGAACACTCAAATTGCGTCGAGATTCAATACGTCGGCCTCCAGCCGACTTGTCTCCAAGGGTCTAATGCTACCTCGGGCACCTTATGGTCGTTCTCTTATAAGTCTAGATTTTCGAATACTACGCAAAACTGATAGTTCATTATAACGTTCAGGGCTTCCTAATGACGATGGAACACTCTAATTGCTTAGATATTCAATACATCGGCCTCCAGTCGATTTGTCTCCAAGTGGTATATTGCTGTCTCGAGCACCGTATGAACTTCTCCTGTGAGTAGATTTTCGAATCCGACGCTAAAATGACTGTTAATTGTAACGTTCAGGGCCTCCTAATGCCGATGGAACACTCAAATTGCGTCAAGAATCAATACATCGGTTTCCAGCCGACTTGTCTCCAAGGGTCTATTGGTGCCTCGGGCACCTTATGGTCGTTCTCCTGTGAGTCTAGATTTTCGAATCCGACGCAAAAATGATAGTTAATTGTAACGTTCAGGGCCTTGTAATGACGATGGAACACTCAAATTGCGTCAAGAATCAATACATCGGTTTCCAGCCGACTTGTCTCCAGTGGTCTGTTGCTGCCTCGGGCACCTTATGGTCGTTCTTCTGTGAGTTTAGATTATCGAATCCGACGCAAAAATGATAGTTAATTGTAACGTTTAGGGCCTCCTAATGACGATGGGACACTCAAATTGCGTCGAGATTCAATACATCGTCCTCCAGCCGACTTGTCTCCATGGGGATTTTACTGCCTCCGGCCTGTTATGTTCGCTCGAATGTGAGTCTAGATTTTCGAATCCGACGCGAAGCTGATTGTTAATTGTAACGTTCAAGGCTTCCTAATGATGATGGAACACTCAAATTGCCTCGAGATTCAATACATCGGCATTCAGCCGACTTGTCTCCAAGGGTCTGTTGCTGCCTCGGGCACCTTATTGTCGTTCTCCTGTGAGTTTAGATTATCGAATCCGACGCAAAAATGATAGTTAATTCTAACGTTTAGGGCGTCCTAATGACGATGGAACACTCAAATTGCATCTAGATTCAATACATCGGCATTCAGCCGATTTGTCTCCAAGTGTCTATTGCTGCCTCGGGCACCGTATGGTCGTTCCCCTGTGAGTCAACATTTTAGAATCCGACGCAAAACTGATAGTTAAATGTAATGCTCAGGGCCTCTTAATGACGATGGAACACTCATTTTGCGTCGAGAGTCAATACATCTTCCTCCAGCCGACTTGTCTACAAGGGGATATTGCTGCCTCGGGCTCCATGTGGTCCGTCTCCTGTGAGTCTAGATTTTCGAATCCGACGCAAAAATGATAGTTAATTGTAACGTTCAGGGCCTTCTAATGACGATGGAGCACTCAAATTGCGTCGAGATTCAATACATCGGCCTCCAGCCGACTTGTCTCCAAGGGTCTAATGCTGCCTCGGGCACCTTATGGTCGTTCTCTTATAAGTCTAGATTTTCGAATACGACGCAAAACTGATAGTTCATTATAACGTTCAGGGCTTCCTAATGACGATGGAACACTCAAATTGCGTCGATATTCAATACATCGGCCTTCAGTCGATTTGTCTCCAAGGGGTATATTGCTGTCTCGAGCACCGTATGAACTACTCCTGTGAGTACATTTTCGAATCCGACGCCAAAATGATTGTTAATTGTAACGTTCAGGGCCTCCTAATGTAGATGGAACACTCAAATTGCGTCAAGAATCAATACATCGGTTTCCAGCCGACTTGTCTCCAAGGGTCTATTGGTGCCTCGGGCACCTAATGGTCGTTCTCCTGTGAGTCTAGATTTTCGAATCCGACGCAAAAATGATAGTTAATTGTAACGTTCAGGGCCTTGTAATGACGATGGAACACTCAAATTGCGACGAGATTCAATACATCGGCCTCCAGCCGACTTGTCTCCAAGGGTCTATTGCTGCCTCGGGCACCTTATGGTCGTTCTCCTGTGAGTCTAGATTTTCGAATCCGACGAATAAATGATAGTTAATTGTAACGTTCAGGGCTTCCTAATGACGATGGGACACTCAAATTGCGTCGAGATTCAATACATCGGCCTCCAGCCGACATGTCTCCAAGGGTCTGTTGCTGCCTCGGGCACCTTATGGTCGTTCTCCTGTGAGTTTAGATTATCGAATCCGACGCAAAAATGATAGTTAATTGTAACGTTCAGGGCTTCCTAATGACGATGGGACACTCAAATTGCGTCGAGATTCAATACATCGTCCTCCAGCCGACTTGTCTCCATGGGGATATTACTGCCTCCGGCCTCTTATGTTCGCTCTCATGTGAGACTAGATTTTCGAATCCGTCGCGAAACTGATAGTTAATTGTAACGTTCAGGGCCTCCTAATGACGATGGAACACTCTAATTGCGACGAGATTCAATACATCGGCCTCCAGTGGACTTGTCTCCAAGGGGATATTGCTGTCTCGAGGACCGTATGAACTTCTCCTGTGAGTAGATTTTCGAATCCGACGCTAGAATGATAGTTAATTGTAACGTTTAGGGCCTCCTAATGACGATGGGACACTCAAATTGCGTCGAGATTCAATACATCGGCCTCCTGCCGACTTGTCTCCAAGGGTCTGTTGCTGCCTTGGGCACCTTATGGTCGTTCTCCTGTGAGTCTAGATTTTCGAATCCGACGCAAAAATGATAATTAATTGTAACGTTCAGGGCCTTGTAATGATGATGGAACACTCAAATTGCGTCGAGATTTAATACATCGGCATTCAGCCGATTTGTCTCCAAGGGTCTATTGCTGCCTCGGCTACCGTATGGTCGTTCCCCTGTGAGTCAACATTTTAGAATCCGACGCAAAACTAGTAGTTAAATGTAATGCTCAGGGCCTCTTAATGACGATGGAACACTCATTTTGCGTCGAGAGTCAATACATCTTCCTCCAGCCGACTTGTCTACAAGGGGATATTGCTGCCTCGGGCCCCATGTGGTCCGTCTCCTGTGAGTCTAGATTTTCGAATCCGTCGCAAAAATAATAGTTAATTGTAACGTCAGGGCCTTCTAATGACGATGGAACACTCAAATTGCGTCGAGATTCAATACGTCGGCCTCCAGCCGACTTGTCTCCAATGGTCTAATGCTGCCTCGGGCACCTTATGGTCGTTCTCTTATAAGTCTAGATTTTCGAATACGACGCAAAACTGATAGTTCATTATAACGTTCAGGGCTTCCTAATGACGATGGAACACTCACATTGCGTCGATATTCAATACATCGGCCTCCAGTCGATTTGTCTCCAAGGGGTATATTGCTGTCTCGAGCACCGTATGAACTTCTCCTGTGAGTAGATTTTCGAATCCGACGCTAAAATGATTGTTAATTGTAACGTTCATGGCCTCCTAATGCCGATGGAACACTCAAATTGCGTCAAGAATCAATACATCGGTTTCCAGCCGACTTGTCTCCAAGGGTCTGTTGCTGCCTCGGGCACCTTATGGTCGTTCTCCTGTGAGTCTAGATTTTCGAATCCGACGCAAAAATGATAGTTATTTGTAACGTTCAGGGCCTTGTAATAACGATGGAACACTCAAATTGCGTCGAGATTCAATACATCGGCCTCCAGCCGACTTGTCTCCAAGGGTCTGTTGCTGCCTCGGGCACCTTATGGTCGTTTTCCTGTGAGTCTAGATATTCGAATCCGACGCAAAAATAATAGTTAATTGTAACGTTCAGGGCCTTGTAATGACGATGGAACACTCAAATTGCGTCGAGATTCAATACATCGGCCTCCAGCCGACTTGTCTCCAAGGGTCTGTTGCTGCCTCGGGCACCTTATGGTCGTTCTATTGTGAGTTTAGATTATCGAATCCGACGCAAAAATGATAGTTAATTGTAACGTTCAGGGCTTCCTAATGACGATGGGACACACAAATTGCGTCGAGATTCAATACATCGTCCTCCAGCCGACTTGTCTCCATGGGGATATTACTGCCTCCGGCCTCTTATGTTCGCTCTCATGTGAGACTAGATTTTCGAATCCGTCGCGAAACTGATAGTTAATTGTAACGTTCAGGGCCTCCTAATGACGATGGAACACTCTAATTGCGACGAGATTCAATACATCGGCCTCCAGCGGACTTGTCTCCTAGGGGATATTGCTGTCTCGAGGACCGTATGAACTTCTCCTGTGAGTAGATTTTCGAATCCGACGCTAGAATGATAGTTAATTGTAACGTTTAGGGCTTCCTAATGACGATGGGACACTCAAATTGCGTCGAGATTCAATACATCGGCCTCCAGCCGACTTGTCTCCAAGGGTCTGTTGCTGCCTCGGGCACCTTATGGTCGTTCTCCTGTGAGTTTAGATTATCGAATCCGACGCAAAAATGATAGTTAATTGTAACGTTCAGGGCTTCCTAATGACGATGGGACACTCAAATTGCGTCGAGATTCAATACATCGTCCTCCAGCCGACTTGTCTCCATGGGGATATTACTGCCTCCGGCCTCTTATGTTCGCTCTCATGTGAGTCTAGATTTTCGAATCCGACGCGAAACTGATTGTTAATTGTAACGTTCAGGGCTTCCTAATGACGATGGAACACTCAAATTGCCTCGAGATTCGATACATCGGCATTCAGCCGATTTGTCTCCAAGGGTCTATTGCTGCCTCGGGCACCGTATGGTCGTTCCCCTGTGAGTCAACATTTTAGAATCCGACGCAAAACTGATAGTTAAATGTAATGCTCAGGGCCTCTTAATGACGATGGAACACTCATTTTGCGTCGAGAGTCAATACATCTTCCTCCAGCCGACTTGTCTACAACGGGATATTGCTGCCTCGGGCTCCATGTGGTCCGTCTCCTGTGAGTCTAGATTTTCGAATCCGACGCAAAAATGATAGTTAATTGTAACTTTCAGGGCCTTGTAATGACGATGGAACACACAAATTGCGTCGAGATTCAATACATCGTCCTCCAGCCGACTTGTCTCCAAGGGTCTGTTGCTGCCTCGGGCACCTTATGGTCGTTCTCCTGTGAGTCTAGATTTTCGAATCCGACGCAAAAATGATAATTAATTGTAACGTTCAGGGCCTTGTAATGACGATGGAACACTCAAATTGCGTCGAGATTCAATACATCGGCCTCCAGCCGACTTGTCTCCAAGGGTCTGTTGCTGCCTCGGGCACCTTATGGTCGTTCTCCTGTGAGTTTAGATTATCGAATCCGACGCAAAAATGATAGTTAATTGTAACATTCAGGGCCTCCTAATGACGATGGGACACTCAAATTGCGTCGAGATTCAATACATCGTCCTCCAGCCGACTTGTCTCCATGGGGATATTACTGCCTAAGGCCTCTTATGTTCGCTCTCATGTGAGTCTAGATTTTAGAATCCGACGCGAAACTGATAGTTAATTGTAACGTTCAGGGCCTCCTAATTACGATGGAACACTCAAATTGCGTCGAGAGTCAATACATCTTCCTCCAGCCGACTTGTCTCCAAGGGTCTGTTGCTGCCTCGGGCACCTTATGGTCGTTCTCCTATGAGTCTAGATTTTCGAATCCGACGCAAAAATGATAGTTAATTGTAACGTTCAGGGCCTTGTAATGACGAAGGAACACTCAAATTGCGTCGAGATTCAATACATCGGCCTCCAGCCGACTTGTCTCCAAGGGTCTATTGGTGCCTCGGGCACCTTATGGTCGTTCTCCTGTGAGTCTAGATTTTCGAATCCGACGCATAAATGATAGTTAATTGTAACGTTCAGGGACTCCTAAAGACGATGGATCACTCAATTTGCGTCGAGAGTCAATACATCGACCTCCAGTCGACTTGTATCCAAGGGGATATTGCAGTCTCGTGCTCCATATGATCCTTCTCCTGTTAGTAGATTTTCGAATACGACGCAAAACTGATAGTTCATTATAACGTTCAGGGCTTCCTAATGACGATGGAACACTCAAATTGCGTCGATATTCAATACATCGGCCTCCAGTCGATATCTCTCCAAGGGGTATATTGCTGTCTCGAGCACCGTATGAACTTCTCCTGTGAGTAGATTTTCGAATCCGACGCTAAAATGATTGATAATTGTAACGTTCAGGGGCTTCTAATGCCGATGGAACACTCATATTGCATCAAGAATCATACCTCGGTTTCCAGCCGACTTGTCTCCAAGGGTCTATTGATGCCTCGGGCACCTTATGGTCGTTCTCCTGTGAGTCTAGATTTTCGAATCCGACGCAAAAATGATAGTTAATTGTAACGTTCAGGGCCTTGTAATGACGATGGAACACTCAAATTGCGTCGAGATTTAATACATCGTCCTCCAGCCGACTTGTCTCCAAGGTTCTGTTGCTGCCTCGGGCACCTTATGGTCGTTCTCCTGTGAGTCTAGATTTTCGAATCCGACGCAAAAATGATAATTAATTGTAACGTTCAGGGCCTTGTAATGACGATGGAACACTCAAATTGCGTCGAGATTCAATACATCGGCCTCCAGCCGACTTGTCTCCAAGGGTCTGTTGCTGAATCGGGCACCTTATGGTCGTTCTCCTGTGAGTTTTGATTATCGAATCCGACGCAAAAATGATAGTTAATTGTAACGTTCAGGGCCTCCTAATGACGATGGAACACTCAAATTGCGTCAAGAATCAATACATCGGCCTCCAGCCGACTTGTCTCCAAGGGTCTATTGCTGCCTCGGGCACCTTATGGTCGTTCTCTTGTAAGTCTAGATTTTCGAATCCGACGCAAAAATGATTGTTAATTGTAACGTTCAGGGCCTCCTAATGACGATGGAACACTCAAATTGCGTCGAGATTGAATACATCGGCCTCCAGCCGACTTGTCTCCAAGGGTCTGTTTCTGCCTCGGGCACCTTATGGTCGTTCTCCTGTGAGTTTAGATTATCGAATCCGACGCAAAAATGATAGTTAATTCTAACGTTTAGGGCCTCCTAATGACGATGGAACACTCCAATTGCGTCGAGATTCAATACATCGGCCTCCAGCCGACTTGTCTCCAAGGGTCTATTGCTGCCTCGGGCACCTTATGGTCGTTCTCCTGTGAGTCTAGATTTTGGAATCCGACGCAAGACTGATAGTTAATTGTAACGTTCAGGGCCTTGTAATGACGATGGAACACTCAAATCGCGTCGAGAGTCAATACATCTTCCTCCAGCCGACTTGTCTCCAAGGGTCGGGTGCTGCCTCGGGCACCTTATGGTCGTTCTCCTGTGAGTCTAGATTTTCGAATCCGACGCAAAAATGATAGTTAATTGTAACGTTCAGGGCCTTGTAATGACGATGGAACACTCAAATTGCGTCGAGATTCAATACATCGTCCTCCAGCCGACTTGTCTCCAAGGGTCTGTTGCTGCCTCGGGCACCTTATGGTCGTTCTCCTGTGAGTTTAGATTATAGAATCCGACGCAAAAATGATAGTTAATTGTAACGTTTAGGGCCACCTAATGACGATGGGACACTCAAATTGCGTCGAGATTCAATGCATCGTCCTCCAGCCGCCTTGTCTCCATGGGGATATTACTGCCTCCGGCCTCTTATGTTCGCTCTCACGTGAGTCTAGATTTTCGAATCCGACGCGAAACTGATAGTTAATTGTAACATTCAGGGACTCCTAATGACGATGGAACACTCAAATTGCGTCGAGATTCAATACATCGCCCTCCAGCGGACTTGTCTCCAAGGGGATATTGCTGTCTCGAGCACCGTATGAACTTCTCCTGTGAGTAGATTTTCGAATCCGACGCTAAATTGATTGTTAATTGTAACGTTCAGGGCCTCCTAATGACGATGGAACACTCAAATTGCGTCAAGAATCAATACATCGGCCTCCAGCCGACTTGTCTCCAAGGGTCTATTGCTGCCTCGGGCACCTTATGGTCGTTCTCTTGTAAGTCTAGATTTTCGAATCCGACGCAAAAATGATAGATAATTGTAACGTTCAGGGCCTCCTAATGACGATGGGACACTCAAATTGCGTCGAGATTCAATACATCGTCCTCCAGCCGACTTGTCTCCATGGGGATATTACTGCCTCCGGCCTCTTATGTTCGCCCTCATGTGAGTCTAGATTTTCGAATCCGACGCGAAACTGATTGTTAATTGTAACGTTCAAGGCTTCCTAATGACGATGGAACACTCAAATTGCCTCGAGATTCGATACATCGGCATTCAGCCGAATTGTCTCCAAAGGTCTGTTGCTGCCTCGGGCACCTTATGGTCGTTGTCCTGTGAGTTTAGATTATCGAATCCGACGCAAAAATGATAGTTAATTCTAACGTTTAGGGCGTCCTAATGACGATGGAACACTCAAATTGCCTCGAGATTCAATACATCGGCATTCAGCCGATTTTTGTCTCCAAGGGTCTATTGCTGCCTCGGGCACCGTATGGTCGTTCCCCTGTGAGTCAACATTTTAGAATCCGACGCAAAACTGATAGTTAAATGTAATGCTCAGGGCCTCTTAATGACGATGGAACACTCATTTTGCGTCCAGAGTCAATACATCTTCCTCCAGCCGACTTGTCTACAAGGGGATATTGCTGCCTCGGGCTCCATGTGGTCCGTCTCCTGTGAGTCTAGATTTTCGAATCCGACGCAAAAATGATAGTTAATTGTAACGTTCAGGGCCTTCTAATGACGATGGAACACTCAAATTGCGTCGAGATTCAATACATCGGCCTCCGGCCGACTTGTCTCCAAGGGTCTAATGCTGCCTCGCGCACCTTATGGTCGTTCTCTTATAAGTCTAGATTTTTGAATACGACGCAAAACTGATAGTTCATTATAACGTTAAGGGCTTCCTAATGACGATGGAACTCTCAAATTGCGTCGATATTCAATACATCGGCCTCCAGTCGATTTGTCTCCAAGGGGTATATTGCTGCCTCGAGCACCGTATGAGCTTCTCCTGTGAGTAGATTTTCGAATCCGACGCTAAAATGATTGTTAATTGTAACGTTCAGGGCCTCCTAATGCCGATGGAACACTCAAATTGCGTCAAGAATCAATACATCGGTTTCCAGCCGACTTGTCTCCAAGGGTCTATTGGTGCCTCGGGCACCTTATGGTCGTTCTCCTGTGAGTCTAGATTTTCGAATCCGACGCAAAAATGATAGTTAATTGTAACGTTCAGGGCCTTGTAATGACGATGGAACACTCAAATTGCGTCGAGATTCAATACATCGGCCTCCAGCCGACTTGTCTCCAAGGGTCTGTTGCTGCCTCGGGCACCTTATGGTCGTTTTCCTGTGGGTCTAGATTTTCGAATCCGACGCAAAAATGATAGTTAATTGTATCGTTCAGGGCCTTGTAATGACGATGGAACACTCAAATTGCGTCGAGATTCAATACATCGGCCTCCAGCCGACTTGTCTCCAAGGGTCTGTTGCTGCCTCGGGCACCTTATGGTCGTTTTCCTGTGGGTCTAGATTTTCGAATCCGACGCAAAAATGATAGTTAATTGTAATGTTCAGGGCCTTGTAATGACGATGGAACACTCAAATTGCGTCTAGATTCAATACGTCGGCCTCCAGCCGACTTGTCTCAAAGGGTTTATTGCTGCCTCGGGCACCTTAAGGTCGTTCTACTGTGAGTCTAGATTTTCGAATCCGACGCATAAATGATAGTTAATTGTAACGTTCAGGGCTTCCTAATGACGATGGGACACTCAAATTGCGTCGAGATTCAATACATCGGCCTCCAGCCGACTTGTCTCCAAGGGTCTGTTGCTGCCTCGGGACTCTTATGGTCGTTCTCCTGTGAGTTTAGATTATCGAATCCGACGCAAAAATGATAGTTAATTGTAACGTTCAGGGCTTCCTAATGACGATGGGACACTCAAATTGCGTCGAGATTCAATACATCGTCCTCCAGCCGACTTGTCTCCATGGGGATATTACTGCCTCCGGCCTCTTATGTTCGCTCTCATGTGAGACTAGATTTTCGAATCCGTCGTGAAACTGATAGTTAATTGTAACGTTCAGGGCCTCCTAATGATGATGGAACACTCAAATTGCGACGAGATTCAATACATCGGCCTCCAGCGAACTTGTCTCCAAGGGGATATTGCTGTCTCGAGGACCGTATGAACTTCTCCTGTGAGTAGATTTTCGAATCCGACGCTAAAATGATAGTTAATTGTAACGTTTAGGGCCTCCTAATGACGATGGGGCACTCAAATTGCGTCGAGATTCAATACATCGGCCTCCAGCCGACTTGTCTCCAAGGGTCTGTTGCTGCCTCGGGCACCTTGTGGTCGTTCTCCTGTGAGTTTAGATTATCGAATCCGACGCAAAAATGATAGTTAATTGTAACGTTCAGGGCTTCCTAATGACGATGGGACACTCAAATTGCGTCGAGATTCAATACATCGTCCTCCAGCCGACTTGAATCCATGGGGATATTACTGCCTCCGGCCTCTTATGTTCGCTCTCATGTGAGTCTAGACTCTCGAATCCGACGCGAAACTGATTGTTAATTGTAACGTTCAGGGCTTCCTAATGACGATGGAACACTCAAATTGCCTCGAGATTCAATACATCGGCATTCAGCCGATTTGTCTCCAAGGGTCTATTGCTGCCTCGGGCACCGTATGGTCGTTCCCCTGTGAGTCAACATTTTAGAATCCGACGCAAAACTGATAGTTAAATGTAATGCTCAGGGCCTCTTAATGACGATGGAACACTCATTTTGCGTCGAGAGTCAATACATCTTCCTCCAGCCGACTTGTCTACAAGGGGATATTGCTGCCTCGGGCTCCATGTGGTCCGTCTCCTGTGAGTCTAGATTTTCGAATCCGACGCAAAAATGATAGTTAATTGTAACTTTCAGGGCCTTGAAATGACGATGGAACACTCAAATTGCGTCGAGATTCAATACATCGTCCTCCAGCCGACTTGTCTCCAAGGGTCTGTTGCTGCCTCGGGCACCTTATGGTCGTTCTCCTGTCAGTCTAGATTTTCGAATCTGACGCAAAAATGATAATTAATTGTAACGTTCGGGGCCTTGTAATGACGATGGAACACTCAGATTGCGTCGAGATTCAATACATCGGCCTCCAGCCGACTTGTCTCCAAGGGTCTGTTGCTGCCTCGGGCACCTTATGGTCGTTCTCCTGTGAGTTTAGATTATCGAATCCGACGCAAAAATGATAGTTAATTGTAACGTTTAGGGCCTCCTAATGACGATGGGACACTCAAATTGCGTCGAGATTCAATACATCGTCCTCCAGCCGACTTGTCTCCATGGGGATATTACTGCCTCCGGCCCTTATGTTCGCTCTCATGTGAGTCTAGATTTTCGAATCCGACGCGAAACTGATAGTTAATTGTAACGTTCAGGGCCTCCTAATGACGATGGAACACTCAAATTGCGTCGAGATTCAATACATCGGCCTCCAGCGGACTTGTCTCCAAGGGGATATTGCTGTCTCGAGCACCGTATGAACTTCTCCTGTGTGTAGATTTTCGAATCCGACGCTAAAATGATTGTTAATTCTAACGTTCAGGGCCTCCTAATGACGATGGAAAACTCAAATTGCGTCAAGAATCAATACATCGGCCTCCAGCCGACTTGTCTCCAAGGGTCGATTGCTGCCTCGGGCACCTTATGGTCGTTCTCTTGTAAGTCTAGATTTTCGAATCCGACGCAAAAATGATAGTTAATTGTAACGTTCAGGGCCTTGTAATGACGATGGAACACTCAAATTGCGTCGAGATTCAATACATCGGCCTCCAGCCGACTTGTCTCCAAGGGTCTGTTGCTGCCTCGGGCACCTTATGGTCGTTCTCCTGTGAGTTTAGATTATCGAATCCGACGCAAAAATGATAGTTAATTCTAACGTTTATGGCCTCCTAATGACGATGGAAGACTTAAATTGCGTCGAGATTCAATACATCGGCCTCCAGCCGACTTGTCTCCAAGGGTCTATTGCTGCCTCGGGCACCTTATAGTCGTTCTCCTGTGAGTCTAGATTTTCGAATCCGACGCAAAACTCATAGTTAATTGTAACGTTCAGGGCCTTGTAATGACGATGGAACACTGAAATTGCGTCGGGAGTCAATACATCTTCCTCCAGCGGACTTGTCTCCAAGGGTCTGTTGCTGCCTCGGGCACCTTATGGTCGTTCGCCTGTAAGTCTAGATTTTCGAATCCGACGCAAAAATGATAGTTAATTGTAACGTTCAGGGCCTTGTAATGACGATGGAACACTCAAATTGCGTCGAGATTCAATACATCGGCCTCCAGCCGACTTGTCTCCAAGGGTCTATTGGTGCCTCGGGCACCTTATGGTCGTTCTCCTGTGAGTCTAGATTTTCGATTCCGACGCATAAATGATGGTTAATTGTAACGTTCAGGGACTAGTAAAGACGATGGAACACTCAATTTGCGTCGAGAGTCATTACATCGACCTCCAGTCGACTTGTATCCAAGGGGATATTGCAGTCTCGTGCACCATATGATCCTTCTCCTGTTAGTAGATTTTCGAATCCGACGCTAAAATGATAGTTAATTGTAACGTTCAGGGCTTCCTAATGACGATGGAACACTCAAATTGCCTCGAGATTCAATACATCGGCATTCAGCCGATTTGTCTCCAAGGGTCTATTGCTGCCTCGGGCACCGTATGGTCGTTCCCTTGTGAGTCAACATTTTAGAATCCGACGCAAAACTGATAAATAAATGTAATGCTCAGGGCCTCTTAATGACGATGGAACACCCATTTTGCGTCGAGAGTCAATACGTCTTCCTCCAGCCGACTTGTCTACAAGGGGATATTGCTGCCTTGGGCTCCATGTGGTCCGTCTCCTGTGAGTCTAGATTTTCGAATGCGACGCAAAAATGATAGTTAATTGTAACGTTCAGGGCCTTCTAATGACGATGGAACACTCAAATTGCGTCGAGATTCAATACATCGGCCTCCAGCCGACTTGTCTCCAAGGGTCTAATGCTGCCTCGGGCACCTTATTGTCGTTCTCTTATAAGTCTAGATTTTCGAATACGACGCAAAACTGATAGTTCATTATAACGTTCAGGGCTTCCTAATGACAATGGAACACTCAAATTGCGTCGAGATTCAATACATCGGCCTCCAGCCGACGTGTCTCCAAGGGTCTATTGGTGCCTCGGGCACCTTATGGTCGTTCTCCTGTGAGTCTAGATTTTCGAATCCGACGCATAAATGATGGTTAATTGTAACGTTCAGGGACTAGTAAAAACGATGGAACACTCAATTTGCGTCGAGAGTCAATACATCGACCTCCAGTCGACTTGTATCCAAGGGGATATTGCAGTCTCGTGCACCATATGATCCTTCACCTGTGAGTAGATTTTCGAATCCGACGCTAAAATGATTGTTAATTGTAACGTTCAGGGCCTTCTAATGCCGATGGAACACTCATATTGCGTCAAGAATCAATACATCGGTTTCCAGCCGACTTGTCTCCAAGGGTCTATTTATGCCTTGGGCACCTTATGGTCGTTCTCCTGTGAGTCTACATTTTCCAATCCGACGCAAAAATGATAATTAATTGTAACGTTCACGGCCTTGTAATGACGATGGAACACTCAAATTGCGTCGGGATTCAATACATCGGCCTCCAGCCGACTTGTCTCCAAGGGTCTGTTGCTGAATCGGGCACCTTATGGTCGTTCTCCTGTGAGTTTAGATTATCGAATCCGACGCAAAAATGATAGTTAATTGTAACGTTTAGGGCCTCCTAATGACGATGGGACACTCAAATTGGGTCGAGATTCAATACATCGTCCTCCAGCCGACTTGTCTCCATGGGGATATTACTGCCTCCGGCCTCTTATGTTCGCTCTCATGTGAGTCTTGATTTTCGAATCCGACGCGAAACTGATAGTTAATTGTAACGTTCAGGGCCTCCTAATGACGATGGAACACTCAAATTGCGTCGAGATTGAATACATCGGCCTCCAGCGCACTTGTCTCCAAGGGGAAATTGCTGTCTCGAGCACCGTATGAACTTCTCCTGTGAGTAGATTTTCGAATCCGACGCTAAAATGATTGTTAATTGTAACGTTCAGGGCCTCCTAATGACGATGGAACACTCAAATTGCGTCAAGAATCAATACATCGGCCTCCAGCCGACTTGTCTCCAAGGGTCTATTGCTGCCTCGGGCACCTCATGGTCGTTCTCTTGTAAGTCTAGATTTTCGAATCCGACGCAAAAATGATTGTTAATTGTAACGTTCAGGGCCTCCTAATGACGATGGAACACTCAAATTGCGTGAGATTCAATACATCGGCCACCAGCCGACTTGTCTCCAAGGGTCTATTGCTGCCTCGGGCACCTTATGGTCGTTCTCCTGTGAGTCTAGATTTTCGAATGCGACGCAAAACTCATAGTTAATTGTAACGTTCGGGGCCTTGTAATGACGACGGAACACTCAAATTGCGTCGAGAGTCAATACATCGGCCTCCAGCCGACTTGTCTCCAAGGGTCTATTGCTGCCTCGGGCACCTTATGGTCGTTCTCCTGTGAGTTTAGATTATCGAATCCGACGCAAAAATGATAGTTACTTGAACGTTTAGGGCCTCCTAATGACGATGGGACACTCAAATTGCGTCGAGATTCAATACATCGGCCTCCAGCCGACTTGTCTCCAAGGGTCTGTTGCTGCCTCGGGCACCTTATGGTCGTTCTCCTGTGAGTTTAGATTATCGAATCCGACGCAAAAATGATAGTTAATTGGAATGTTCAGGGCTTCCTAATGACGATGGGACACTCAAATTGCGTCGAGATTCAATACATCGCCCTCCAGCCGACTTGTCTCCATGGGGATATTACCGCCTCCGGCCTCTTATATTCGCTCTCATGTGAGTCTAGATTTTCCAATCCGACGCGAAACTGATTGCTAATTGTAACGTTCAGGGCTTCCTAATGACGATGGAACACTCAAATTGCTTCGAGATTCAATACATCGGCATTCAGCCGATTTGTCTCCAAGGGTCTATTGCTGCCTCGGGCACCGTATGGTCGTTCCCCTGTGAGTCAACATTTTAGAATCCGACGCAAAACTGATAGTTAAATGTAATGCTCAGGCCCTCTTAATTGCGATGGAACACTCATTTTGCGTCGAGAGTCAATACATCTTCCTCCAGCCGACTTGTCTACAAGGGGATATTGCTGCCTCGGGCTTCATGTGGTCCGTCTCCTGTGAGTCTAGATTTTCGAATCCGACGCAAAAATGATAGTTAATTGTAACGTTCAGGGCCTTCTAATGACGATGGAACACTCAAATTGCGTCGAGATTCAATACATCGGCCTCCAGCCGACTTGTCTCCGAGGGTCTAATGCTGCCTCGGGCACCTTATGGTCGTTCACTAATAAGTCTAGATTATCGAATACGACGCAAAACTTATAGTTCATTATAACGTTCAGGGCTTCCTAATGACGATGGAACACTCAAATTGCGTCGATATTCAATACATCGGCCTCCAGTCGATTTGTCTCCAAGGTGTATATTGCTGTCTTGAACACCGTATGAACTACACCTGTGAGTAGATTTTCGAATCCGACGCTAAAATGATTGTTAATTGTAACGTTCAGGGCTTCCTAATGACGATGGAACACTCAAATTGCCTCGAGATTCAATACATCGGCATTCAGCCGATTTGTCTCCAAGGGTCTATTGCTGCCTCGGGCACCGTATGGTCGTTACCCTGTGAGTCAAAATTTTAGAATCCGACGCAAAACTGATACTTAATTGTAACGTTCAGGGCCTTGTAATGACGATGGAACACTCAAATTGCGTCGAGATTCAATACATCGTCCTCCAGCCGACTTGTCTCCAATGGTCTGTTGCTGCCTCGGGAGCCTTATGGTCGTTCTCCTGTGAGTCTAGATTTTCGAATCCGACGCAAAAATGGTAATTAATTGTAACGTTCAGGGCCTTGTAATGACGATGGAACACTCAAATTGCGTCGAGATTCAATACATCGACCTCCAGCCGACTTGTCTCCAAGGGTATATTGGTGCCTCGGGCACCTTATGGTCGTTCTCCTGTGAGTCTAGATTTTCTAATCCGACGCATAAATGATAGTTAATTGTAACGTTCAGGGACTCCTAAAGACGATGGAACACTCAAATTGCGTCGACAGTCAATACATCGACCTCCAGTCGACTTGTATCCAAGGGGATATTGCAGTCCCGTGCACCATATGATCCTTCTCCTGTTAGTAGATTTTCGAATCCGACGCTAAAATGATAGTTGACTGTAACGTTCAGGGCCTCTTAATGCCGATGGAACACTCAAATTGCGTCGAGATTCAATACATCGTCCTCCAGCCGACTTGTCTCCATGGGGATATTACTGCCTCCGGCCTCTTATGTTCGCTCTCATGTGAGTCTAGATTTTCGAATCCGACGCAAAACTGATAGTTAATTGTAACGTTCAGGGCTTCCTAATGACGATGGAACACTCAAATTGCGTCGAGATTCAATACATCGGCCTCCAGCGGACTTGTCTCCAAGGGGATATTGCTGTCTCGGGCACCTTATGGTCGTTCTCCTGTAAATCTAGATTTTCGAATCCGACGCAAAAACGGTAGTTAATTGTAACGTTCAGGGCCTCCTAATGCCGATGGAACACTCAAATTGCGTCGAGATTCAATACATCGGCCTCCAGCCGACTTGTCTCCAAGGGTCTATTGCTGCCTCGGGCACCTTATAGTCGTTCTCCTGTGAGTTTAGATTATCGAATCCGACGCAAAAATGATAGTTAATTGTAACGTTTAGGGCCTCCTAATGACGAAGGGACACTCAAATTGCGTCGAGATTCAATACATCGTCCTCCAGCCGACTTGTCTCCAAGGGTCTATTGCTGCCTCGGGCACCTTATGGTCGTTCTCCTGTGAGTTTAGATTATGAATCCGACGCAAAAATGATAGTTAATTGGAACGTTCAGGGCTTCCTAATGACGATGGGACACTCAAATTACGTCGAGATTCAATACATCGTCCTCCAGCCGACTTGTCTCCATGGGGATATTACTGCCTCCGGCCTCTTATGTTCGCTCTCATGTGAGTCTAGATTTTCGAATCCGACGCGATACTGATTGTTAATTGTAACGTTCAGGGCTTCCTAATGACGATATAACACTCAAATTGCCTCGAGATTCAATACATCGGCATTCAGCCGATTTGTCTCCAAGGGTCTATTGCTGCCTCGGGCACCGTATGGTCGTTACCCTGTGAGTCAAAATTTTAGAATCCGACGCAAAACTGATAGTTAAATGTAATGCTCAGGGCCTCTTAATGGCGCTGGAACACTCATTTTGCGTCGAGAGTCAATACATCTTCCTCCAGCCGACTTGTCTACAAGGGGATATTGCTGCCTCGGGCTCCATGTGGTCCGTCTCCTGTGAGTCTAGATTTCCGAATCCGACGCAAAAATGATAGTTAATTGTAACGTTCAGGGCCTTCTAATGACGATGGAACACTCAAATTGCGTCGAGATTCAATACATCGGCCTCCAGCCGACTTGTCTCCAAGGGTCTAATGCTGCCTCGGGCACCTTATGGTCGTTCTCTTATAAGTCTAGATTATCGAATACGACGCAAAACTTGTAGTTCATTATAACGTTCAGGGCATCCTAATGACGATGGAACACTCAAATTGCGTCGATATTCAATACATCGGCCTCCAGTCGATTTGTCTAAAAGGGGTATATTGCTGTCTCGAGCACCGTATGAACTTCTCCTGTGAGTAGATTTCGAATCCGACGCTAAAATGATTGTTAATTGTAACGTTCAGGGCCTCCTAATGACGATGGAACACTCAAATTGCGTCAAGAATCAATACATCGGTTTCCAGCCGATTTGTCTCCACCGGTCTATTGGTGCCTCGGGCACCTTATGGTCGTTCTCCTGTGAGTCTAGATTTTCGAATCCGACGCAAAAATGATAGTTAATTGTAACGTTCAGGGCCTTGTAATGACGATGGAACACTCAAATTGCGTCGAGATTCAATACATCGGCCTCCAGCCGACTTGTCTCCAAGGGTCTGTTGCTGCCTCGGGCACCTTATGGTTGTTCTCCTGTGAGTCAACATTTTAGAATCCGACGCAAAACTGATAGTTAAATGTAATGCTTAGGGCCTCTTAATGACGATGGAACACTCAAATTGCGTCGAGAGTCAATACATCTTCCTCCAGCCGATTTGTCTCCATGGGGATATTGCTGCCTCGGGCACCAAATGGTCCGTCTGCTGTGAGTCTAGATTTTCGGATCCGACGAAAACCTGAAAGTCAATTGTAACATTCAGGGCCTCCTAATGTCGATGGAACACTCAAATTGCGTCGCGATTAAATACATCGACCTCCAGCCGACTTGTCTGCAAGGGTCTATTGCTGCCACGAGCATTTTATGGTCGTTCTCCTGTGAGTCTAGATTTTCGAATCCGACGCAAAAATGATAGTTAATTGTAACGTTCAGGGCCTTGTAATGACGATGGAACACTCAAATTGCGTCGAGATTCAATGCATCGTCCTCCAGCGGACTTGTCTCCAAGGGGATATTGCTGTCTCGAGCACCGTATGATCTTCTCCTGTGAGTAGATTTTCGAATCCGACGCTAAAATGATTGTTAATTGTAACGTTCAGGGCCTCCTAATGCCGATGGAACACTCAAATAGCGTCGAGATCCAATACATCGTCCTCCAACCGATTTGTCTCCAAGGGGATATTGCAGTCTCGTGCACCATATGATCCTTCTCCTGTTAGTAGATTTTCGAATCCGAGGCTAAAATGGTAGTTAACAGTAACGTTCAGGGCCTGCTAATGCCGATAGAACTCTCAAATTGCGTCGAGATTCAATACATCGGCCTCCAGCCGACTTGTCTCCAAGGGTCTATTGCTGCCACGGGCACCTTATGGTCGTTCTCCCTTGAGTCTAGATTTTCAAATCCGACGCAAAAATGATAGTTAATTGTAACGCTCAGGGCCTTCTAATGACGATGGAACACTCAAATTGCGTCGAGATTCAATACATCGTCCTCCAGCCGACTTGTCTCCAAGGGGATATGGCTGCCTCGGGCACCCTATGGTCGTTCTCCTGTGAGTCTAGATTTTCGAATCCGACGCAAAAATGATAGTTAATTGTAACGTTCAGGGCCTTGTAATGACGATGGAACACTCAAATTGCGTCGAGATTCAATACATCGTCCTCCAGCCGACTTGTCTCCAAGGGTCTGTTGCTGCCTCGGGCACCTTATGGTCGTTCTCCTGTGAGTCTAGATTTTCGAATCCGACGCATAAATGATAATTAATTGTAACGTTCAGGGCCTTGTAATGACGATGGAACACTCAAATTGCGTCGAGATTCAATACATCGGCCTCCAGCCGAGTTGTCTCGAAGGTTCTGTTGCTGCCTCGGGCACCTTATGGTCGTTCTCCTGTGAGTTTAGATTATCGAATCCGACGCAAAAATGATAGTTAATTGTAACGTTTAGGGATTCCTAATGACGATGGGACACTCAAATTGCGTCGAGATTCAATACATCGTCCTCCATCCGACTTGTCTCCATGGGGATATTACTGCCTCCGGCCTCTTATGTTCGCTCTCATGTGAGTCTAGATCTTCGAATCCGACGCGAAACTGATAGTTAATTGTAACGTTCAGGGCCTCCTAATGCCGATGGAACACTCAAATTGCGTCGAGATTCAATACATCGGCCTCCAACCGACTTGTCTCCAAGGGTCTATTGCTGCCTCGGGCACCTTATGGTCGTTCTCCTGTGAGTCTAGATTTTCGAATCTGACGCAAAATGATAGTTAATTGTAACGTTCAGGGCCTTGTAATGACGATGGAACACTCAAATTGCGTCGAGATTCAATACATCGGCACCCAGCCGACTTGTCTCCAAGGGTCTGTTGCTGCCTCGGGCACCTTATGGTCGTTCTCCTGTGAGTTTAGATTATCGAATCCGACGCAGAAATGATAGTTAATTGTAACGTTTAGGGCCTCCTAATGACGATGGGACACTCAAATTGCGTCGAGATTCAATACATCGTCCACCAGCTGACTTGTTTCCATGGGGATATTACTGCCTCCGGATTCTTATGTTCGCCCTCATGTGAGTCTAGATTTTCGAATCCGACGCGAAACTGATTGTTAATTGTAACGTTCAAGGCTTCCTAATGACGATGGAACACTCAAATTGCGTCGAGATTCAATACATCGTCCTCCAGCCGACTTGTCTCCAAGGGGATATAGCTGCCTCGGGCACCACATGGTCCTTCTCCGGTGATTCTAGATTTTCGAATCCGACGCTAAAATGATAGTTAACTGTAACGTTCAGGGCCTCCTAATGACGATGGAACACTCAAATTGCGTCGAGATTCAATACATCGGCCTCCAGCGGACTTGTCTCCAAGGGGATATTGCTGTCTCGAGCACCGTATGAACTTCTCCTGTGAGTAGATTTTCGAATCCGACGCTAAAATGATTGTTAATTGTAACGTTCAGGGCCTCCTAATACCGATGGAACACTCAAATTGCGTCGAGATTCAATACATCGGCCTCCAGCCGACTTGTCTCCAAGGATCTATTGCTGCCTCGGGCACCTTATGGTCGTTCTCCTGTGAGTCTAGATTTTCGAATCCGACGCAAAAATGATAATTAATTGTAACGTTCAGTGCCTTGTAATGACGATGGAACACTCAAATTGCGTCGAGATTCAATACATCGGCCTCCAGCCGACTTGTCTCCAAGGGTCTGTTGCTGCCTCGGGCACCTTATGGTCGTTCTCCTGTGAGTCAACATTTTAGAATCCGACGCAAAACTGATAGTTAAATGTAATGCTCAGGGCCTCTTAATGCCAATGGAACACTCAAATTGCGTCGAGATTCAATACATCGGCCTCCAGCCGACTTGTCTCCAAGGGTCTATTGCTGCCTCGGGCACCTTATGGTCGTTCTCCTGTGAGTCTAGATTTTCGAATCCGACGCAAAAATGATAGTTAATTGTAACGTTCAGGGCCTTGAAATGACGATGGAACACTCAAATTGCGTCGAGATTCAATACATCGTCCTCCAGCCGATTTGTCTCCAAGGGTCTATTGCTGCCTCGGGCACCGTATGAACTTCTCCTGTGAGTAGATTTTCGAATCCGACGCATAAATGATAGTTAATTGTAACGTTCACGGCCTTGTAATGACGATGGAACACTCAAATTGCGTCGAGATTCAATACATCGGCCTCCAGCCGACTTGTCTCCAAGGGGATATTGCTGTCTCGGGCACCATATGTTCCTCCTCCTGTGAGTCTAGATTTTCGAATCCGACGCAAAAATGATAGTGAATAGTAACGTTCAGCGCCTCCTGATAACGATAGAACTCTCAAATTGCGTCGAGATTCAATACATCGTCCTCCAGCTGATTTGTCTCCAAGGGTCTGTTGCTGCCGCGGGCACCTTATGGTCGTTCTCCTGTGAGTCTAGATTTTCGAATCCGACGCGAAACTGATAGTTAATTGTAACGTTCAGGGCCTCCTAATGACGATGGAACACTCAAATTGCGTCGAGATTCAATACATTGGCCTCCAGCCGACTTGTCTCCAAGGGGATATATCTGTCTCGGCCACAATATGATCCTTCTCCTGTGAGTCTAGATTTTCGAATCCGACGCAAAAATGATAGTGAATTGTAACGTTCAGCGCCTTCTAATGGCGATAGAACACTCAAATTGCGTCGAGATTCAATACATCGTCCTTCAGCCGACTTGTCTCCAAGGGTCTATTGCTGCCTCGGGCACCTTATGGTCGTTCTCCTGTGAGTCTAGATTTTCGAATCCGACGCAAAAATGATAGTTAATTGTAACGTTCAGGGCCTTCTAATGACGATGGGACACTCAAATTGCGTCGAGATTCAATACATCGGCCTCCAGCCGACTTGTCTCCAAGGGGATATCGCTGCCTCGGGCACCACATGGTCCGTCCCCGGTGATTCTACGTTTTCGAATCCGACGCAAAACTCATAGTTAATTGTAACGTTCAGGGCCTCCTATTGGCGATGGAACACTCAAATTGCGTCGAGATTCAATACATCGACCTCCAGCCGACTTTTCTCCAAGGGTCTATTGCTGCCTCGGGCACCTTATGGTCGTTCTCCTGTGAGTCTAGATTTTCGAATCCGACGCAAAAATGATAGTGATTTGTAACGTTCAGGGACTCCTAAAGACGATGGAACACTCAAATTGCGTCGAGAGTCAATACATCGACCTCCAGTCGACTTGTATCCAAGGGGATATTGCAGTCTCAGGCACAATATGATCCTTCTCCTGTGAGTCTAGATATTCGAATCCAACGCAAAAATGATAGTGAATTGTAACGTTCAGCGCCTCCTAATGACGATAGAAGACTCAAATTGCGTCGAGATTCAATACATCGTCCTCCAGCCGACTTGTCTTCAAGGGTCTAATGCTGCCTCGGGCACCTTATGGTCGTTCTCTTGTAAGTCTAGATTTTCGAATCCGACGCAAAAATGATAGTTAATTGTAACGTTCAGGGCCTTGTTGTGACGATGGAACACTCAAATTGCGTCGCGATCCTATACATCGTCCTCCAGCCGACTTGTCTCCAAGGGTCTATTGCTGCCCCGAGCACCGTATGAACTTCTCCTGTGAGTAGATTTTCGAATCCGACGCATAAATGATAGTTAATTGTAACGTTCAGGGACTCCTAAAGACGATGGAACACTCAATTTGCGTCGAGAGTTAATACATCGACCTCCAGTCGACTTGTCTCCAAGGGTCTATTGCTGCCTCGGGCACCTTATGGTCGTTCTCCTGTGAGTCTAGATTTTCGAATCCGACGCAAAAACGATAGTTAATTGTAACGTTCAGGGCCTTCTAATGACGATGGGACACTCAAATTGCGTCGAGATTGAATACATCGGCCTCCAGCCGACTTGTCTCCAAGGGGATATCGCTGCCTCGGGCACCACATGGTCAGTCTCCGGTGATTCTACGTTTTCGAATCCGACGCAAAACTCATAGTTAATTGTAACGTTCAGGGACTCCTATTGGCGATGGAACACTCAAATTGTGTCGAGATTCAATACATCGACCTCCAGCCGACTTGTCTCCAAGGGTCTATTGCTGCCTCGGGCACCTTATGGTCGTTCTCCTGTGAGTCTAGATTTTCGAATCCGACGCATAAATGATAGTTAATTGTAACGTTCAGGGACTCCTAAAGACGATGGAACACTCAAATTGCGTCGACAGTCAATACATCGACCTCCAGTCGACTTGTATCCAAGGGGATGTTGCAGTCTCGTGCACCGTATGATCCTTCACCAGTTAGTAGATTTTCGAATCCGACTCAAAAATGATAGTGAATTGTAACTTTCAGCGCCTCCTAATGACGATAGAAGACTCAAATTGCGTCGAGATTCAATACATCGTCCTCCAGCTGATTTGTCTCCAAGGGGATATTGCTGCCTCGAGCACCGTATGAACTTCTCCTGTGAGTAGATTTTCGAATCCGACGCTAAAATGATTGCTAATTGTAACGTTCAGGGCCTCCTAATGACGATGGAACACTCAAATTGCGTCAAGAATCAATACATCGGTTTCCAGCCGACTTGTCTCCAAGGGTCTATTGCTGCCTCGAGCACCGTATGAACTTCTCCTGTGAGTAGATTTTCGAATCCGACGCATAAATGATATTTAATTGTAACGTTCAGGGACTCCTAAAGACGATGGAACACTCAAATTGCGTCGAGAGTCATTACATCGACCTCCAGTCGTCTTGTATCCAAGGGGATATTGCAGTCTCGTGCACCATATGATCCTTCTCCTGTAAGTAGATTTTCGAATCCGACGGTAAAATGATAGTTAATTGTAACGTTCAGGGCCTCCTAATGACGATGGAACACTCAAATTGCGACGAGATTCAATACATCGTCCTCCAGCCGACTTGGCTCCAAGGGTCTATTGCTGCCTCGGGCACCAAATGGTCGTTCTCCTGTGAGTCTAGATTTTCGAATCCGACGCATAAATGATAGTTAATTGTAACGTTAAGGGACTCCTAATGACGATGGAACACTCAAATTGCGTCGAGAGTCAACACATCGACCTCCAGTCGACTTGTATCCAAGGGGATATTGCAGTCTCGTGCACCATATGGTCCTTCTCCTGTTAGTAGATTTTCGAAACCGACGCTAAAATGATAGTTAACTGTAACGTTCAGGGCCTCCTAATGCCGATGGAACACTCAAATTGCGTCGAGATTCAATACATCGGCTTCCAGCCGACTTGCCTCCAAGGGTCTATTGCTGCCTCGGGCACCTTCTGGTCGTTCTCCTGTGAGTCTAGATTTTCTAATCCGACGCAAAAATGATAGTGAATAGTAACGTTCAGCGCCTCCTGATGGCGATAGAACTCTCAAATTGCGTCGAGATTCAATACATCGTCCTCCAGCTGATTAGTCTCCAAGGGTCTGTTGCTGCCTCGGGCACCTTATGGTCGTTCTCCTGTGAGTCTAGATTTTCGAATCCGACGCGAAACTGATAGTTAATTGTAACGTTCAGGGCCTCCTAATGACGATGGAACACTCAAATTGCGTCGAGATTCAATACATCGGCCTCCAGCCGACTTGTCTCCAAGGGGATATTGCTGTCTCGGGCACAATATGATCCTTCTCCTGTGAGTCTAGATTTTCGAATCCGACGCAAAAATGATAGTTAATTTTAACGTTCAGGGCCTTCTAATGACGATGGGACACTCAAATTGCGTCGAGATTCAATACATCGGCCTCCAGCCGACTTGTCTCCAAGGGGATATCGCTGCCTCGGGCACCACATGGTCCGTCTCCGGTGATTCTACGTTTTCGCATCCGACGCAAAACTCATAATTAATTGTAACGCTCAGGGCCTCCTATTGGCTATGGAACACTCAAATTGCGTCGAGATTCAATACTTCGACCTCCAGCCGACTTGTCTCCAAGGGTCTATTGCTGCCTCGAGCACCGTATGAACTTCTCCTGTGGGTAGATTTTCGAATCCGACGCATAAATGATAGTTAATTGTAACGTTCAGGGACTCCTAAAGACGATGGAACACTCAAATTGCGTCGAGGGTCAATACATCGACCTCCAGTCGACTTGTATCCAAGGGGATATTGCAGTCTCGTGCACCATATGATCCTTCTCCTGTTAGTAGATTTTCGAATCCGACGATAAAATGATAGTCAATTGTAACGTTCAGGGCCTCCTAATGACGATGGAACACTCAAATTGCGACGAGATTCAATACATCGTCCTCCAGCCGACTTATCTCCAAGGGTCTATTGCTGGCTCGGGCACCAAATGGTCGTTCTCGTGTGAGTCTAGATTTTCGAATCCGACGCATAAATGATAGTTAATTGTAACGTTCAGGGCCTCCTAATGACGATGGAACACTCAAATTGCGTCAAGAATCAATACATCGGTTTCCAGCCGACTTGTCTCCAAGGGTCTATTGCTGCCTCGAGCACCGTATGAACTTCTCCTGTGAGTAGATTTTCGAATCCGACGCATAAATGATAGTTAATTGTAACGTTCAGGGACTCCTAAAGACGATGGAACACTCAAATTGCGTCGAGAGTCATTACATCGACCTCCAGTCGTCTTGTATAAAAGGGGATATTGCAGTCTCGTGCACCATATGATCTTTCTCCTGTAAGTAGATTTTCGAATCCGACGATAAAATGATAGTTAATTGTAACGTTCAGGGCCTCCTAATGACGATGGAACACTCAAATTACGACGAGATTCAATACATCGTCCTCCAGCCGACTTGGCTCCAAGGGTCTATTGCTGCCTCGGGCACCAAATGGTCGTTCTCCTGTGAGTCTAGATTTTCGAATCCGACGCATAAATGATAGTTAATTGTAACGTTAAGGGACTCCTAATGACTATGGAACACTCAAATTGCGTCGAGAGTCAACACATCGACCTCCACTCGACTTGTATCCAAGGGGATATTGCAGTCTCGTGCACCATAAGGTCCTTCTCCTGTTAGTAGATTTTCGAAACCGACGCTAAAATGATAGTTAACTGTAACGTTCAGGGCCTCCTAATGCCGATGGAACACTCAAATTGCGTCGAGATTCAATACATCGGCTTCCAGCCGACTTGCCTCCAAGGGTCTATTGCTGCCTCGGGCACCTTATGGTCGGTCTCCTGTGAGTCTAGATTTTCTTATCCGACGCAAAAATGATAGTGAATAGTAACGTTCAGCGCCTCCTGATGGCGATAGAACTCTCAAATTGCGTCGAGATTCAATACATCGTCCTCCAGCTGATTAGTCTCCAAGGGTCTGTTGCTGCCTCGGGAACCTTATGGTCGTTCTCCTGTGAGTCTAGATTTTCGAATCCGACGCGAAACTGATAGTTAATTGTAACGTTCAGGGCCTCCTAATGACGATGGAACACTCAAATTGCGTCGAGATTCAATACATCGGCCTCCAGCCGACTTGTCTCCAAGGGGATATTGCTGTCTCGGGCACAATATGAACCTTCTCCTGTGAGTCTAGATTTTCGAATCCGACGCAAAAATGATAGTTAATTTTAACGTTCAGGGCCTTCTAATGACGATGGGACACTCAAATTGCGTCGAGATTCAATACATCGGCCTCCAGCCGACTTGTCTCCAAGGGGATATCGCTGCCTCGGGCACCACATGGTCCGTCTCCGGTGATTCTACGTTTTCGCATCCGACGCAAAACTCATAGTTAATTGTAACGCTCAGGGACTCCTATTGGCTATGGAACACTCAAATTGCGTCGAGATTCAATACATCGACCTCCAGCCGACTTGTCTCCAAGGGTCTACTGCTGCCTCGAGCACCGTATGAACTTCTCCTGTGGGTAGATTTTCGAATCCGACGCATAAATGATAGTTAATTGTAACGTTCAGGGACTCCTAAAGACGATGGAACACTCAAATTGCGTCGAGGGTCAATACATCGACCTCCAGTCGACTTGTATACAAGGGGATATTGCAGTCTCGTGCACCATATGATCCTTCTCCTGTTAGTAGATTTTCGAATCCGACGATAAAATGATAGTTAATTGTAACGTTCAGGGCCCCCTAATGACGATGGAACACTCAAATTGCGACGAGATTCAATACATCGTCCTCCAGCCGACTTATCTCCAAGGGTCTATTGCTGGCTCGGGCACCAAATGGTCGTTCTCGTGTGAGTCTAGATTTTCGAATCCGACGCATAAATGATACTTAATTGTAACGTTCAGGGACTCCTAATGACGATGGAGCACTCAAATTGCGTCGGGAGTCAATACATCGACCTCCAGTCGACTTGTATCCAAGGGGATATTGCAGTCTCGTGCACCCTATGATCCTTCTCCTCTTAGTAGATTTTCGAATCCGACGCTAAAATGATAGTTAACTGTAACGTTCAGGGCCTCCTAATGCCGATGGAACACTCAAATTGCGTCGAGATTCAATACATCGGCCTCCAGCCGACTTGCCTCCAAGGGTCAATTGCTGCCTCGGGCACCTTATGGTCGTTCTCCTGTGAGACTAGACTTTCGAATCCGACGCAAAAATTATAGCTAATTGTAACGTTCAGGGCCTTGTAATGACGATGGAACACTCAAATTCCGTCGAGATTCAATACATCGTCCTCCAGCCGACTTGTCTCCAAGGGGATATCGCTGCCTCGGGCACCACATGGTCCTTCTCCGGTGATTCTACATTTTCGAATCCGACGCAAAACTGCTAGTTAAATTTAACGTTCAGGGCCTCCTAAAGACGATGGAGCACTCAAATTGCGTCGCGATTCAATACATCGTCCTCCAGCTGACTTGTCTCCATGGGGATATTACTGCCTCCGGCCTCTTATGTTCGCTCTCATGTGAGTCTAGATTATCGTATCCGACGCGAAACTGATTTTTAATTGTAACGTTCACGGCTTACTAATGACGATGGAACACTCAAATTGTCTCGAGATTCAATACATCGGCATTCAGCCGATTTGTCTCCAAGGGTCTACTGCTGCCTCGGGCACCGTATGGTCGCTCCCCTGTGAGTCAACGTATTAGAATCCGACGCGAAACTGATAGTTAAATGTAATGCTCAGGGCCTCCTAATGACGATGGAACACTCAAATTGCGTCGAGATTCATTACATCGACCTCCAGTGGACTTGTCTCCAAATGGATATTGCTGTCTCGGGCACCATATGATCCCTCTCCTGTGAGTCTAGATTTTCGAATCCGACGCAAAAATGATAGTGAATAGTAACGTTCAGCGCCTCCTGATGACGATAGAACTCTCAAATCGCGTCGAGATTCAATACAGCGTCCTCCAGCTGATTTGTCTCCAAGGGGATATTGCTGCCCCGGGCACCAAATGGTCCGTCTGCTGTGAGTCTAGATTTTCGAATCCGACGAAAAACTGATAGTTAATTGTAACAATTAGGGCCTCCTAATGACGATGGAACACTCACTTTGCGTCGCGATCCAATACATCGTCCTCCAAACGACTTGTCTCCAAGGGTCAATAGCTGCTACGGGCACCTTGTGATCGTTCTTCTGTGAGTCTAGATTTTCGAACCCGACGCAAAACTGATTGTTAATTGTAACGTTCAGGGCCACCTAATGACGATGGAACACTCAAATTGAGTCGAGATTCAATACATCGACCTCCAGCCGACTTGTCTCCAAGGCTCTATTGCTGCCTCGGGCACCTTATGGTCGTTCTCCTGTGAGTCTAGATATTCGAATCCGACTCATAAATGATAGTTAATTGTAACGTTCAGGGACTCCTAAAGACGATGGAACACTCAAATTGCGTCGAGAGTCAATACATCGGCCTCCAGCCGACTTGTCTCCAAGGGGATATTGCAGTCTCGGGCACAATATGATCCTTCTCCTGTGAGTCTAGATTTTCGAATCCGACGCAAAAACGATAGTGAACTGTAACGTTCAGCGCCTCCTAATGACGATAGAAGAGTCAAATTGCGTCGAAATTCATTACATCGTCCTCCAGCCGATTTGCCTCCAAGGGGTTATTGCTGCTTCGGGCACCAAATGGTCCGTCTGCTGTGAGTCTAGATTTTCGAATCCGACGAAAAACTGATAGTTAATTGTAACATTCAGGGCCTCCTAATGACGATGGAACACTCAATTTGCGTCGAGATTCAATACATCGTCCTCCAGCCGACTTGTCTCCAAGGGGATATTGCTGTTTCGGGCACAATATGATCCTTCTCCTGTGAGTCTAGATTTTCGAATCCGACGCATGAATGACGGTTAATTGTAACGTTCAGGGACTCCTAAAGACGATGGAACACTCAAATTGCGTCGAGATTCAAAACATCGTCCTCCAGCCGACTTGTCTCCAAGGGTCTATTGCTGCCTCGGGCACCTTATGGTCGTTCTCCTGTGAGTCTAGATTTTCGAATCCGACGCGAAACTGATAGTTAATTGTAAGGTTCTGGCCCTCCTAATGACGATGGAACACTCAAATTGCGTCGAGCTTCAATACATCGGCCTCCAGCGGACTTGTCTCCAAGGGGATATTGCTGTCTCGAGCACCGTATGAACTTCTCCTGTGAGTGGATTTTCGAATCCGACGCTAAAATGATTGTTAATTGTAACGTTCAGGGCCTCCTAATGACGATGGAACACTCAAATTGCGTCAAGAATCAATATCGGTTTCCAGCCGACTTGTCTCCAAGGGTCTATTGCTACCTCGAGCACCGTATGAACTTCTCCTGTGAGTAGATTTTCGAATCCGACGCATAAATGATAGTTAATTGTAACGTTCAGGGACTCCTAAAGACGATGGAACACTCAAATTGCGTCGAGATTCAATACATCGTCCTCCAGCCGACTTGTCTCCAAGGGTCTATTGCTGCCTCGGGCACCTTATGGTCGTTCTCTTGTAAGTCTAGATTTTCGAATCCGACGCAAAAATGATGGTTAATTGTAACGTTCAGGGCCTCCTACTGCCGATGGAACACTCAAATTACGTCGAGAGTCAATACATCTTCCTCCAGCCGACTTGTCTACAAGGGGATATTGCTGCCTCGGGCTCCATGTGGTCCGTCTCCTGTGAGTCTAGATTTTCGAATCCGACGCGAAACTGATAGTTAATTGTCAGGTTCAGGGCCTCCTAATGACGATGGAACACTCAAATTGCGTCGAGATTCAATACATCGGCCTCCAGCGGACTTGTCTCCAAGGGGATATTGCTGTCTAGGGCACCATATGATCCTTCTCCTGTGAGTCTAGATTTTCGAATCCGACGCAAAAATGTGAATAGTAACGTTCAGCACCTCCTGATGACGATAGAACTCTCAAATTGCGTCGACATTCAATACGACGTCCTCCAGCCGACTTGTCTTCACGGGTCTAATGCTGCCTCGGGCACCTTACTGTCGTTCTCTTGTAAGTCTAGATTTTCGAATCCGACGCAAAAACGATAGTTAATTGTAACGTTCAGGGCCTCCTAATGCCGATGGAACACTCAAATTGCGTCGAGATTCAATACATCGGCCTCCAGCCGACTTGTTTCCAAGGGTCTATTGCTGCCTCGGGCACCTTATGGTCGTTCTCCTGTGAGTCTAGATTTTCGAATCCGACGCAAAAATGATAGTTAATTGTAACGTTCAGGGCCTTGTAATGACGAGAGAACACTCAAATTGCGTCGAGACTCAATACATCGGCCTCCAGCCGACTTGTCGCCAAGGGTCTGTTGCTGCCTCGGGCACCTTATGGTCGTTCTCCTGTGAGTTTAGATTATCGAATCCGACGCAAAAATGATAGTTAATTGTAACGTTTAGGGCCTCCTAATGACTATGGGACACTCAAATTGCGTCGAGATTCAATACATCGTCCTCCAGCCAACATGTCTCCATGGGGATATTACTGCCTCCGGCCTCTTATGTTCGCTCACATGTGAGTCTAGATTTTCGAATCCGACGCGAAACTGATAGTTAATTGTAACGTTCAGGGCCTCTTAATGACGATGGAACACTCAAATTGCGCCGAGATTCAATACATCGGCCTCCAGTGGACTTGTCTCCAAGGGGATATTGCTGTCTCGAGCACAGTATGAACTTCTCCTGTGAGTAGATTTTCGAATCCGACGCAAAAATGACAGTGAATAGTAATGTTCAGCGCCTCCTGATGACGATAGAACTCTCAAATTGCGTCGAGATTCAATACATCGTCCTTCAGCCGACTTGTCTCCAATGGTCTAATGCTGCCTCGGGCACCTTATGGTCGTTCTCCTGTGAGTCTAGATTTTCTAATCCGACGATAAAATGATAGTTAATTGTAACGTTCAGGGCCTCCTAATGACGATGGAATACTCAAATTGCGACGAGATTCAATACATCGTCCTCCAGCCGACTTGTCTCCAAGGGTCTGTTGCTGCCTCGGGCACCTTATGGTCGTTTTCCTGTGAGTTTAGATTTTCGAATCCGACGCGAAACAGATAGTTAATTGTAAGGTTCAGGGCCTCCTATTGGCGATGGAACACTCAAATTGCGTCGAGAGTCATTACATCGACCTCCAGTCGACTTGTATCCAAGGGGATATTGCAGGCTCGTGCACCATATGATCCTTCTCCTGTTAGTAGATTTTCGAATCCGACGCTAAAATGATAGTTAACTGTAACGTTCAGGGCCTCCTAATGCCGATGGAACACTCAAATTGCGTCGAGATTCAATACATCGGCCTCCAGCCGACTTGTCTCCAAGGGTCTATTGCTGTCTCGAGCACCGTATGAACTTCTCCTGTGAGTAGATTTTCGAATCCGACGCTAAAATGATAGTTAACTGTAACGTTCAGGGCCTCCTAATGCCGATGGAACACTCAAATTGCGTCGAGACTCAATACATCGGCCTCCAGCCGACTTGTCGCCAAGGGTCTGTTGCTGCCTCGGGCACCTTATGGTCGTTCTCCTGTGAGTTTAGATTATCGAATCCGACGCAAAAATGATAGTTAATTGTAACGTTCAGGGCCTCCTAATGCCGATGGAACACTCAAATTGCGTCGAGATTCAATACATCGGCCTCCAGCCGACTTGTCTCCAAGGGTCTATTTCTGCCTCGGGCTCCATGTGGTCCGTCTCCTGTGAGTCTAGATTTTCGAATCCGACGCGAATCTGATAGTTAATTGTAAGGTTCAGGGCCTCCTATTGGCGATGGAACACTCAAATTGCGTCGAGAGTCAATACATCTACCTCCAGTCGACTTGTATCCAAGGGGATACTGCAGTCTCGTGCACCATATGATCCTTCTTCTGTTAGTAGATTATCGAATCCGACGCTAAAATGATAGTAAACTGTAACGTTCAGGGCCTACTAATGCCGATGGAACACTCAAACTGCGTCGAGATTCAATACATCGGCCTCCAGCCGACTTGTCTCTAGGGGTCTATTGCTGTCTCGAGCACCGTATGAACTTCTCCTGTGAGTAGATTTTCGAATCCGACGCTAAAATGATTGTTTATTGTAACGTTCAGGGCCTCCTAATGACGATGGAACACTCAAATTGCGTCAAGAATCAATACATCGGTTTCCAGCCGACTTGTCTCCAAGGGTCTATTGCTGCCTCGAGCACCGTATGAACTTCACCTGTGAGTAGATTTTCGAATCCGACGCATAAATGGTAGTTAATTGTAACGTTCAGGGGCTCCTAAAGACGATGGAACACTCAAATTGCGTCGAGAGTCAATACATCGACCTCCAGTCGACTTGTATCCAAGGGGATATTGCAGTCTCGTGCACCATATGATCCTTCTCCAGTTAGTAGATTTTCGAATCCGACGCTAAAATGATAGTTAACTGTAACGTTCAGGGCCTCCTAATGCCGATGGAACACTGAAATTGCGTCGAGATTCAATACATCGGCCTCCAGAAGCCTTGTCTCCAAGGGTCTATTGCTGCCTCGGGCTCCATGTGGTCCGTCTCCTGTGAGTCTAGATTTTCGAATCCGACGCGAAACTGATTGTTAATTGTAACGTTCAGGGCTTCCTAATGACGATTGAACACTCAAATTGCCTCGAGATTCAATAGATCGGCATTCAGCCGCTTTGTCTCCAAGGGTCTATTGCTGCCTCGGGCACCGTATGGTCGTTCCCCTGTGAGTCAACATTTTAGAATCCGACGCAAAACTGATAGTTAAATGTAATGCTCAGGGCCTCTTAATGACGATGGAACACTCAAATTGCGTCGAGAGTCAATACATCTTCCTCCAGCCGACTTGTCTACAAGGGGATATTGCTGCCTCGGGCTCCATGTGGTCCGTCTCCTGTGAGTCTAGATTTTCGAATCCGACGCGAAACTGACAGTTAATTGTAAGGTTCAGGGCCTCCTAATAACGATGGAACACTCAAATTGCGTCGAGATTCAATACATCGGCCCCCAGCGGACTTGTCTCCAAGGGGATATTGCAGTCTCGTGCACCATATGATCCTTCTCCTGTTAGTAGATTTTCGAATCCGACGCTAAAATGATAGTTAACTGTAACGTTCAGGGTCTCCTAATACCGATGGAACACTCAAATTGCGTCGAGATTCAATACATCGGCCTCCAGCCGACTTGTCTCCAAGGGTCTATTGCTGCCTCGAGCACCGTATGAACTTCTCCTGTGAGTAGATTTTCGAATCCGACGCATAAATGATAGTTAATTGTAACGTTCAGGGACTCCTAAAGACGATGGAACACTCAAATTGCGTCGAGAGTCAATACATCGACCTCCAGTCGACTTGTATCCAACGGGATATTGCAGTTTCGTGCACCATATGATCCTTCTCCTATTAGTAGATTTTCGAATCCGACGCTAAAATGATAGTTAACTGTAACGTTCAGGGCCTCCTAATGCCGATGGAACACTCAAATTGCGTCGAGATTCAATACATCGGCCTCCAGCCGACTTGTCTCCAAGGGTCTATTGCTGCCTCGTGCTCCATGTGGTCCGTCTCCTGTGAGTCTAGATTTTCGAATCCGACGCGAATCTGATAGTTAATTGTAAGGTTCAGGGCCTCCTATTGGCGATGGAACACTCAAATTGCGTCGAGAGTCATTACATCGACCTCCAGTCGACTTGTATCCAAGGGGATACTGCAGTCTAGTGCGCCATATGATCCTTCTCCTGTTAGTAGATTTTCGAATCCGACGCTAAAATGATAGTAAACTGCAACGTTCAGGGCCTACTAATGCCGATGGAACACTCAAATTGCGTCGAGATTCAATACATCGGCCTCCAGCCGACTTGTTTCCAAGGGTCTATTGCTGCCTCGGGCACCTTATGGTCGTTCTCCTGTGAGTCTAGATTTTCGAATCCGACGCAAAAATGATAGTTAATTGTAACGTTCAGGGCCTTGTAATGACGAGAGAACACTCAAATTGCTTCGAGACTCAATACATCGGCCTCCAGCCGACTTGTCGCCAAGGGTCTGTTGCTGCCTCGGGCACCTTATGGTCGTTCTCCTGTGAGTTTAGATTATCGAATCCGACGCAAAAATGATAGTTAATTGTAACGTTTAGGGCCTCCTAATGACTATGGGACACTCAAATTGCGTCGAGATTCAATACATCGTCCTCCAGCCAACATGTCTCCATGGGGATATTACTGCCTCCGGCCTCTTATGTTCGCTCACATGCGAGTCTAGATTTTCGAATCCGACGCGAAACTGATAGTTAATTGTAACGTTCAGGGCCTCTTAATGACGATGGAACACTCAAATTGCGCCGAGATTCAATACATCGGCCTCCAGTGGACTTGTCTCCAAGGGGATATTGCTGTCTCGAGCACAGTATGAACTTCTCCTGTGAGTAGATTTTCGAATCCGACGCAAAAATGACAGTGAATAGTAATGTTCAGCGCCTCCTGATGACGATAGAACTCTCAAATTGCGTCGAGATTCAATACATCGTCCTTCAGCCGACTTGTCTCCAATGGTCTAATGCTGCCTCGGGCACCTTATGGTCGTTCTCCTGTGAGTCTAGATTTTCTAATCCGACGATAAAATGATAGTTAATTGTAACGTTCAGGGCCTCCTAATGACGATGGAATACTCAAATTGCGACGAGATTCAATACATCGTCCTCCAGCCGACTTGTCTCCAAGGGTCTGTTGCTGCCTCGGGCACCTTATGGTCGTTTTAATGTGAGTTTAGATTTTCGAATCCGACGCGAAACAGATAGTTAATTGTAAGGTTCAGGGCCTCCTATTGGCGATGGAACACTCAAATTGCGTCGAGAGTCATTACATCGACCTCCAGTCGACTTGTATCCAAGGGGATATTGCAGTCTCGTGCACCATATGATCCTTCTCCTGTTAGTAGATTTTCGAATCCGACGCTAAAATGATAGTTAACTGTAACGTTCAGGGCCTCCTAATGCCGATGGAACACTCAAATTGCGTCGAGATTCAATACATCGGCCTCCAGCCGACTTGTCTCCAAGGGTCTATTGCTGTCTCGAGCACCGTATGAACTTCTCCTGTGAGTAGATTTTCGAATCCGACGCTAAAATGATTGTTTATTGTAACGTTCAGGGCCTCCTAATGACGATGGAACACTCAAATTGCGTCAAGAATCAATACTTCGGTTTCCAGCCGACTTGTCTCCAAGGGTCTATTACTGCCTCGAGCACCGTATGAACTTCTCCTGTGAGCAGATTTTCGAATCCGACGCATAAATGATAGTTAATTGTAACATTCAGGGACTCCTAAAAACGATGGAACACTCAAATTGCGTCGAGAGTCAATACATCGACCTCCAGTCGACTTGTATCCAAGGGGATACTGCAGTCTCGTGCACCATATGATCCTTCTTCTGTTAGTAGATTATCGAATCCGACGCTAAAATGATAGTAAACTGTAACGTTCAGGGCCTACTAATGCCGATGGAACACTCAAACTGCGTCGAGATTCAATACATCGGCCTCCAGCCGACTGGTCTCTAGGGGTCTATTGCTGTCTCGAGCACCGTATGAACTTCTCCTGTGAGTAGATTTTCGAATCCGACGCTAAAATGATTGTTTATTGTAACGTTCAGGGCCTCCTAATGACGATGGAACACTCAAATTGCGTCAAGAATCAATACATCGGTTTCCAGCCGACTTGTCTCCAAGGGTCTATTGCTGCCTCGAGCACCGTATGAAATTCACCTGTGAGTAGATTTTCGAATCCGACGCATAAATGGTAGTTAATTGTAACGTTCAGGGGCTCCTAAAGACGATGGAACACTCAAATTGCGTCGAGAGTCAATACATCGACCTCCAGTCGACTTGTATCCAAGGGGATATTGCAGTCTCGTGCACCATATGATCCTTCTCCAGTTAGTAGATTTTCGAATCCGACGCTAAAATGATAGTTAACTGTAACGTTCAGGGCCTCCTAATGCCGATGGAACACTGAAATTGCGTCGAGATTCAATACATCGGCCTCCAGAAGCCTTGTCTCCAAGGGTCTATTGCTGCCTCGGGCTCCATGTGGTCCGTCTCCTGTGAGTCTAGATTTTCGAATCCGACGCGAAACTGATTGTTAATTGTAACGTTCAGGGCTTCCTAATGACGATTGAACACTCAAATTGCCTCGAGATTCAATAGATCGGCATTCAGCCGCTTTGTCTCCAAGGGTCTATTGCTGCCTCGGGCACCGTATGGTCGTTCCCCTGTGAGTCAACATTTTAGAATCCGACGCAAAACTGATAGTTAAATGTAATGCTCAGGGCCTCTTAATGACGATGGAACACTCAAATTGCGTCGAGAGTCAATACATCTTCCTCCAGCCGACTTGTCTACAAGGGGATATTGCTGCCTCGGGCTCCATGTGGTCCGTCTCCTGTGAGTCTAGATTTTCGAATCCGACGCGAAACTGATAGTTAATTGTAAGGTTCAGGGCCTCCTAATAACGATGGAACACTCAAATTGCGTCGAGATTCAATACATCGGCCCCCAGCGGACTTGTCTCCAAGGGGATATTGCAGTCTCGTGCACCATATGATCCTTCTCCTGTTAGTAGATTTTCGAATCCGACGCTAAAATGATAGTTAACTGTAACGTTCAGGGTCTCCTAATACCGATGGAACACACAAATTGCGTCGAGATTCAATACATCGGCCTCCAGCCGACTTGTCTCCAAGGGTCTATTGCTGCCTCGAGCACCGTATGAACTTCTCCCGTGAGTAGATTTTCGAATCCGACGCATAAATGATAGTTAATTGTAACGTTCAGGGACTCCTAAAGACGATGGAACACTCAAATTGCGTCGAGAGTCAATACATCGACCTCCAGTCGACTTGTATCCAACGGGATATTGCAGTCTCGTGCACCATATGATCCTTCTCCTATTAGTAGATTTTCGAATCCGACGCTAAAATGATAGTTAACTGTAACGTTCAGGGCCTCCTAATGCCGATGGAACACTCAAATTGCGTCGAGATTCAATACATCGGCCTCCAGCCGACTTGTCTCCAAGGGTCTATTGCTGCCTCGTGCTCCATGTGGTCCGTCTCCTGTGAGTCTAGATTTTCGAATCCGACGCGAATCTGATAGTTAATTGTAAGGTTCAGGGCCTCCTATTGGCGATGGAACACTCAAATTGCGTCGAGAGTCATTACATCGACCTCCAGTCGACTTGTATCCAAGGGGATACTGCAGTCTAGTGCGCCATATGATCCTTCTCCTGTTAGTAGATTTTCGAATCCGACGCTAAAATGATAGTAAACTGCAACGTTCAGGGCCTACTAATGCCGATGGAACCCTCAAACTGCGTCGAGATTCAATACATCGGCCTCCAGCCGACTTGTCTCCAAGGGTCTATTGCTGCCTCGGGCACCTTAAGGTCGTTCTCCTGTGAGTCTAGATTTTCGAATCCGACGCAAAAATGATAGTTAATTGTAACGTTCAGGGCCTTGTAATGACGATGGGACATTCAAATTGCGTCGAGATTCAATACATCGGCCTCCAGCCGACTTGTCTCCAAGGGTCTGTTGCTGCCTCGTGCACCTTATGTTCGTTCTCTTGTGAGTTTAGATTATCGAATCCGACGCAAAAATGATAGTTAATTGTAACGTTTAGGGCCTCCTAATGACGATGGGACACTCAAATTGCGTCGAGATTCAATACATCGTCCTCCAACCGACTTGTCTCCAAGGGCATATTGCTGCCTCGGGCACAATATGATCCTTCTCCTGTGAGTCTAGATTTTCGAATCCGACGCGAAACTGATAGTTAATTGTAAGGTTCAGGGTCTCCTAATAACGATGGAACACTCAAATTGCCTCGAGATTCAATACATCGGCCTCCAGCGGACTTGTCTCCAAGGGGATATTGCTGTCTCGAGCACCGTATGAACTTCTCCTGTGAGTAGATTTTCAAATCCGACGCTAAAATGATTGTTAATTGTAACGTTCAGGGCCTCCTAATGACGATGGAACTCTCAAATTGCGTCAAGAATCAATACATCGGTTTCCAGCCGACTTGTCTCCAAGAGTCTATTGCTGCCTCGAGCACCGTATGAACTTCTCCTGTGAGTAGATTTTCGAATCCGACGCATATATGATAGTTAATTGTAACGTTCAGGTACTCCTAAAGACGATGGAACAATCAAATTGCGTCGAGAGTCAATACATCGACCTCCAGTCGACTTGTTTCCAAGGGGATATTGCAGTCTCGTGCACCATATGATCCTTCTCCTGTTAGTAGATTTTCGAATCCGACGCTAAAATGATAGTTAACTGTAACGTTCAGGGCCTCCTAATGCCGATGGAACACTCAAATTGCGTCGAGATTCAATACATCGGCCTCCAGCCGACTTGTCTCCAAGGGTCTATTGCTGCCTCGGGCTCCATGTGGTCCGTCTCCTGTAAGTCTAGATTTTCGAATCCGACGCGAAACTGATAGTTAATTGTAAGGTTCAGGGCCTCCTATTGGCGATGGAACACTCAAATTGCGTCGAGAGTCAATACATCGACCTCCAGTCGACTTGAATCCAAGGGGATACTGCAGTCTCGTGCACCATATGATCCTTCTCCAGTTAGTAGATTTTCGAATCCGACGCTAAAATGATAGTTAACTGTAACGTTCAGGGCCTCCTAATGCCGATGGAACACTCAAATTGCGTCGAGATTCAATACATCGGCCTCCAGGCGACTTGGCTCCAAGGGTCTATTGCAGCCTCGGGCACCTTATGGTCGTTCTCCTGTGAGTCTAGATTTTCGAATCCGACGCAAAAATGATAGTTAATCGTAACGTTTAGGGCCTCCTAATGACGATGGGACACTCAAACGGCGGCGAGATTCAATACATCGTCCTCCAACCGACTTGTCTCCAAGGGTGTATTGCTGCCTCGAGCACCGTATGAACTTCTGTGAGTAGATTTTCGAATCCGACGCATAAATGATAGTTAATTGTAACGTTCAGGTACTCCGAAAGACGATGGAACACTCAAATTGCGTCGAGAGTCAATACATCGACCTCCAGTCGACTTGTATCCAAGGGGATATTGCAGTCTCGTGCACCATATGATTCTTCTCCTGTTAGTAGATTTTCGAATCCGACGCCAAAATGATAGTTAACTGTAACGTTCAGGGCCTCCTAATGGCGATGGAACACTCAAATTGCGTCGAGATTCAATACATCGGCCTCCAGCCGACTTGTCTCCAAGGGTCTATTGCTGCCTCGGGCTCCATGTGGTCCGTCTCCTGTGAGTCTAGATTTTCGAATCCGACGCGAAACTAATAGTTAATTGAAAGGTTCAGGGCCTCCTATTGGCGATGGAACACTCAAATTGCGTCGAGAGTCAATACATCGACCTCCAGTCGACTTGTATCCAAGGGGATATTGCAGTCCCGTGCACCATATGATCCTTCTCCTGTTAGTAGATTTTCGAATCCGACGCTAAAATGATAGTTAACTGTAACGTTCAGGGCCTCCTAATGCCGATGGAGCACTCAAATTGCGTCGAGATTCAATACATCGGCCTCCAGCCGACTTGTCTCCAAGGGTCCATTGCTGCCTCGGGCACCTTATGGTCGTTCTCCTGTGAGTCTAGATTTTCGAATCTGACGCAAAAATGATAGTTAATTGTAACGTTCAGGGCCTTGTAATGACGATGGAACACTCAAATTGCGTCGAGACTCAATACATCGGCCTCCAGCCGACTTGTCTCCAAGGGTCTGTTGCTGCCTCGGGCACATTATGGTCGTTCTCCTGTGAGTTTAGATTATCGAATCCGACGCAAAAATGATAGTTAATAGTAACGTTTAGGGCCTCCTAATGACGATGGGACACTCAAATTGCGTCGAGATTCAATACCACGTCCTCCAGCCGACTTGTCTCCATGGGGATAATACTGCCTCCGGCCTCTTAAGTTCGCTCTCATGTGAGTCTAGATTTTCGAATCCGACCCGAAACTGATAGTTAATTGTAATGTTCAGGGCCTCCTAATGACGATGGAACACTCAAATTGCGTCGAGATTCAATACATCGGCCTCCAGCGGACTTGCCTCGAAGGGGATATTGCAATCTCGAGCTCCGTATGAATTTCTCCTGTGAGTAGATTTTCGAATCCGACGCTAAAAAGATTGTTAATTGTAATGTTCAGGGCCTCCTAATGACGATGGAACACTCAAATTGCGTCGAGATTCAATACATCGGCCTCCAGCCGACTTGTCTCCTAGGGTCTGTTGCTGCCTCGGGCACCTTATGGTCGTTCTCCTGTGAGTTTTGATTATCGAATCCGACGCAAAAATGATAGTTAATTGTAACGTTTAGGGCCTCGTAATGACGATGGGACACTCAAATTGCGTCGAGATTCAATACATCGTCCTCCAGCCGACCTGTCTCCATAGGGATATTACTGCCTCCGGCCTCTTATGTTCGCTCTCAGGTGAGTCTAGATTTTCGAATCCGACGCGAAACTGATTGTTAATTGTAACGATCAGGGCTTCCTAATGACGATGGAACACTCAAATTGCCTCGAGATTCAATACATCGGCATTCAGCCGATTTGTCTCCAAGGGTCTATTGCTGCCTCGGGCACCTTATGGTCGTTCTCCTGTGAGTCTAGATTATCGAATCCGACGCAAAAATGATAGTTAATTGTAACGTTTAGGGCCTCCTAGTGACGATGGAACACTCAAATTGCGTCGAGATTCAATACATCGGCCTCCAGCCGACTTGTCTCCAAGGGTCTGTTGCTGCCTCGGGCACCTTATGGTCGTTCTCCTGTGAGTTTAGATTATCGAATCCGACGCAAAAATGATAGTTAATTGTAACCTTTAGGGCCTCCTAATGACGATGGGACACTCAAATTGCGTCGAGATTCAATACATCGTCCTCCAGCCGACTTGTCTCCATGGGGATATTACTGCCTTCGGCCTCTTATGTTCGCTCTCATGTGAGTCTAGATTTTCGAATCCGACGCGAAACAGATTGTTAATAGTAACGTTCAGGGCTTCCTAATGACGATGGAACACTCAAATTGCCTCGAGACTCAATACATCGGCATTCACCCGATTTGTCTCCAAGGGTCTATTGCTGCCTCGGGCACCTTATGGTCGTTCTCCTGTGAGTTTAGATTATCGAATCCGACGCAAAAATGATAGTTAATTGTAACGTTCAGGGCGACCTAATGACGATGGAACACTCAAATTGCGTCGAGATTCAATACATCGGCCTCCAGCCGACTTGTCTGCTATGGTCTGTTGCTGCCTCGGGCACCTTATGGTCGTTCTCCTGTGAGTCTAGAATTTCTAATCCGACGATAAAATGATAGTTAATTGTAACGTTCAGGACCTCCTAATGACGATGGAACACTCAAATTGCGACGAGATTCAAAACATCGTCCTCCAGCCGACTTATCTCCAAGGGTCTGTTGCTGCCTCGGGCACCTTATGGTCGTTCTCCTGTGAGTTTAGATTTTCAAATCCGACGCGAAACTGATAGTTAATTGTAAGGTTCAGGGCCTCCTAATGACGATGGAACACTCAAATTGCGTCGAGATTCAATACATCGGCCTCCAGCGGACTTGTCTCCAAGGGGATATTGCTGTCTCGAGCACCGTATGAACTTCTCCTGTGAGTAGATTTTAGAATCCGACGCTAAAATGATTGTTTATTGTAACGTTCAGGGCGTCCTAATGACGATGGAACACTCAAATTGCGTCAAGAATCAATACATCGGTTTCCAGCCGACTTGTCTCCAAGGGTCAATTGCTGCCTCGAGCACCGTATGAACTTCTCCTGTGAGTAGATTTTCGAATCCGACGAATAAATGATGGTTAATTGTAAAGTTCAGGGACTCCTAAAGACGATGGAACACTCAAATTGCGTCGAGAGTCAATACATCGACTTCCAGTCGACTTGTATCCAACGGGATATTGCAGTCTCGTGCACCATATGATCCTTCTCCTGTTAGTAGTATTTTGAATCCGACGCTAAAATGATAGTTAACTGTAACGTTTAGGGCCTCCTAATGCCGATGGAACACTCAAATTGCGTCGAGATTCAATACATCGGCCCCAGCCGACTCTTCTCCAAGGGTCTATTGCTGCCTCGGGCACCTTATGGTCGTTCTCCTGTGAGTCTAGATTTTCGAATCCGACGCAAAAATGATAGTTAATTGTAACTTTGAGGGCCTTGTAATGACGATGGAACACTCAAATTGCGTCGCGATTCAATACATCGGCCTCCAGCCGACTTGTCTCCAAGGGTCTGTTGCTGCCTCGGGCACCTTATGGTCGTTCTCCTGTGAGTTTAGATTATCGAATCCGACGCAAAAATGATAGTTAATTGTAACGTTTAGGGCCTCCTAATGACGATGGGACACTGAAACTGCGTCGAGATTCAATACATCGCCCTCCAACCGACTTGTCACCAAGGGGATATTGCTGTCTCGGTCACAATATGATCCTTGTCCTGTGAGTCTAGATTTTCGAATCCGACGCAAAAATGATAGTGATTTTAACGTTCAGTGCCTCCTGATGACGATAGAAGACTCAAATTGCGTCGAGATTCAATACATCGTCCTCCAGCCGATTTGTCTCCAAGGGGTTATTGCTGCCTCGGGCACCTTATGGTCGTTCTCCTGTGAGTTTAGATTATCGAATCCGACGCAAAAATGATAATTAATTGTAACGTTCAGGGCGACCTAATGACGATGGAACACTCAAATTGCGTCGAGATTCAATACATCGGCCTCCAGCCGACTTGTCTCCTATGGTCTGTTGCTGCCTCGGGCACCTTATGGTCGTTCTCCTGTGAGTCTAGATTTTCTAATCCGACGATAAAATGATAGTTAATTGTAACGTTCAGGGCCTCCTAATGACGATGGAACACTCAAATTGCGACGAGATTCAATACATCGTCCTCCAGCCGACTTGTCTCCAAGGGTCTGTTGCTGCCTCGGGCACCTTATGGTCGTTCTCCTGTGAGTTTAGATTTTCAAATCCGACGCGAAACTGATAGTTAATTGTAAGGTTCAGGGCCTCCTAATGACGATGGAACACTCAAATTGCGTCTAGATTCAATACATCGGCCTCCAGCGGACTTGTCTCCAAGGGGATATTTCTGTCTCGAGCACCGTATGAACTTCTCCTGTGAGTTGATTTTAGAATCCGACGCTAAAATGATTGTTTATTGTAACGTTCAGGGCCTCCTTATGACGATGGAACACTCAAATTGCGTCAAGAATCAATACATCGGTTTCCAGCCGACTTGTCTCCAAGGGTCTATTGCTGCCTCGAGCACCGTATGAACTTCTCCTGTGAGTAGATTTTCGAATCCGACGAATAAATAATAGTTAATTGTAAAGTTCAGGGACTCCTAAAGACGATGGAACACTCAAATTGCGTCGAGAGTCAATACATCGACCACCTGTCGACTTGTATCCAACGGGATATTGCAGTCTCGTGCACCATATGATCCTTCTCCTGTTAGTAGTATTTCGAATCCGACGCTAAAATGATAGTTAACTGTAACGTTCAGGGCCTCATAATGCCGATGGAACACTCAAATTGCGTCGAGATTCAATACATCGGCCTCCAGCCGACTCTTCTCCAAGGGTCTATTGCTGCCTCGGGCACCTTATGGTCGTTCTCCTGTGAGTCTAGATTTTCGAATCCGACGCAAAAATGATAGTTAATTGTAACTTTGAGGGCCTTGTAATGACGATGGAACACTCACAAATTGCGTCGAGATTCAATACATCGGCCTCCAGCCGACTTGTCTCCAAGGGTCTGTTGCTGCCTCGGGCACCTTATGTTGGTTCTCCTGTGAGTTTAGATTTTCGAATCCGACGCGAAACTGATAGTTAATTGTAAGGTTCAGGGCCTCCTATTGGCGATGGAACACTCAAATTGCGTCGAGAGTCATTACATCGACCTCCAGTCGACTTGTATCCAAGGGGATATTGCAGTCTCGTGCACCATATGATCCTTCTCCTGTTAGTAGATTTTCGAATCCGACGCTAAAATGATAGTTAACTGTAACGTTCAGGGCCTCCTAATGCCGATGGAACACTCAAATTGCGTCGAGATTCAATACATCGGCCTCCAGCCGACTTGTCTCCAAGGGTCTATTGCTGTCTCGAGCACCGTATGAACTTCTCCTGTGAGTAGATTTTCGAATCCGACGCTAAAATGATTGTTTATTGTAACGTTCAGGGCCTCCTAATGACGATGGAACACTCAAATTGCGTCAAGAGTCAATACATCGGTTCCAGCCGACTTGTCTCCAAGGGTCTATTGCTGCCTCGAGCACCGCATGGTCGTTCCCCTGTGAGTCAACATTTTAGAATCCGACGCAAAACTGATAGTTAAATGTAATGCTCAGGGCCTCTTAATGACGATGGAACACACAAATTGCGTCGAGAGTCAATACATCTTCCTCCAGCCGACTTGTCTACAAGGGGATATTGCTGCCTCGGGCTCCATGTGGTCCGTCTCCTGTGAGTCTAGATTTTCGAATACGACGCGAAACTGATAGTTAATTGTAAGGTTCAGGGCCTCCTAATAACGATGGAACACTCAAATTGCGTCGAGATTCAATACATCGGCCTCCAGCGGACTTGTCTCCAAGGGGATATTGCAGTCTCGTGCACCATATAATCCTTCTCCTGTTAGTAGATTTTCGAATCCGACGCTAAAATGATAGTTAACTGTAACGTTCAGGGCCTCCTAATACCGATGGAACACTCAAATTGCGTCGAGATTCAACACATCGGCCTCCAGCCGACTTGTCTCCAAGGGTCTATTGCTGCCTCGAGCACCGTATGAACTTCACCTGTGAGTAGATTTTCGAATCCGACGAATAAATAATAGTTAATTGTAAAGTTCAGGGACTCCTAAAGACGATGGAACACTCAAATTGCGTCGAGAGTCAATACATCGACCTCCTGTCGACTTGTATCCAACGGGATATTGCAGTCTCGTGCACCATATGATCCTTCTCCTGTTAGTAGTATTTCGAATCCGACGCTAAAATGATAGTTAACTGTAACGTTCAGGGCCTCCTAATGCCGATGGAACACTCAAATTGCGTCGAGATTCAATACATCGGCCTCCAGCCGACTCTTCTCCAAGGGTCTATTGCTGCCTCGGGCACCTTATGGTCGTTCTCCTGTGAGTCTAGATTTTCGAATCCGACGCAAAAATGATAGTTAATTGTAACGTTCAGGGCCTTGTAATGACGATGGGACACTCAAATTGCGTCGAGATTCAATACATCGGCCTCCAGCCGACTTGTCTCCAAGGGTCTGTTGCTGCCTCGGGCACCTTATGTTCGTTCTCCTGTGAGTTTAGATTATCGAATCCGACGCAAAAATGATAGTTAATTGTAACGTTTAGGGCCTCCTAATGACGATGGGACACTCAAATTGCGTCGAGATTCAATACATCGTCCTCCAACCGACTTGTCTCCAAGGGGATATTGCTGCCTCGGGCACAATATGATCCTTCTCCTGTGAGTCTAGATTTTCGAATCCGACGCGAAACTGATAGTTAATTGTAAGGTTCAGGGCCTCCTAATAACGATGGGACACTCAAATTGCCTCGAGATGCAATACGTCGGCCTCCAGCGGACTTGTCTCCATGGGGATATTGCTGTCTCGAGCACCGTATGAACTTCTCCTGTGAGTAGATTTTCGAATCCGACGCTAAAATGATTGTTAACTGTAACGTTCAGGGCCTCCTAATGCCGATGGAACACTCAAATTGCGTCGAGATTCAATACATCGGCCTCCAGCTGACTTGTCTCCAAGGGTCTATTGCTGCCTCGGGCTCCATGTGGTCCGTCTCCTGTGAGTCTAGATTTTCGAATCCGACGCGAAACTGATAGTTAATTGTAAGGTTCAGGGCCTCCTATTGGCGATGGAACACTCAAATTGCGTCGAGAGTCAATACATCGACCTCCAGTCGACTTGAATCCAAGGGGATACTGCAGTCTCGTGCACCATATGATCCTTCTCCAGTTAGTAGATTTTCGAATCCGACGCTAAAATGATAGTTAACTGTAACGTTCAGGGCCTCCTAATGCCGATGGAACACTCAAATTGCGTCGAGATTCAATACATCGGCCTCCAGCCGACTTGGCTCCAAGGGTCTATTGCAGCCTCGGGCACCTAATGGTCGTTCTCCTGTGAGTCTAGATTTTCGAATCCGACGCAAAAATGATAGTTAATTGCAACGTTTATGGCCTCCTAATGACGATGGGACACTCAAATTGCGTCGAGATTCAATACATCGTCCTCCAACCGACTTGTCTCCAAGGGTCTATTGCTGCCTCGGGCACCTTATGGTCGTTCTCCTGTGAGTCTAGATTTTCGAATCCGACGCGAAACTGATAGTTAATTGCAAGGTTCAGGGCCTCCTAATGACGATGGAACACTCAAATTGCGTCGAGATTCAATACATCGGCCTCCAGCGGACTTGTCTCCAAGGGGATATTGCTTTCTCGAGCACCGTATGAACTTCTCCTGTGAGTAGATTTTCGAATCCGACGCTAAAATGATTGTTAATTGTAACGTTCAGGGCCTCCTAATGACGATCGAACACTCAAATTGCGTCAAGAATCAATACTTCGGTTTCAGGCCGTCTTGTCTCCAAGGGTGTATTGCTGCCTCGTGCACCGTATGAACTTCTGTGAGTAGATTTTCGAATCCGACGCATAAATGATAGTTAATTGTAACGTTCAGGTACTCCGAAAGACGATGGAACACTCAAATTGCGTCGAGAGTCAATATATCGACCTCCAGTCGACTTGTATCCAAGGGGATATTGCAGTCTCGTGCACCATATGATCCTTCTCCTGTTAGTAGATTTTCGAATCCGACGCCAAAATGATAGTTAACTGTAACGTTCAGGGCCTCCTAATGCCGATGGAACACTCAAATTGCGTCGAGATTCAATACATCGGCCTTCAGCCGACTTGTCTCCAAGGGTCTATTGCTGTCTCGGGCTCCATGTCGTCCGTCTCCTGTGAGTCTAGATTTTCGAATCCGACGCGAAACTGATAGTTAATTGAAAGGTTCAGGGCCTCCTATTGGCGATGGAACACTCAAATTGCGTCGAGAGTCAATACATCGACCTCCAGTCGACTTGTATCCAAGGGGATATTGCAGTCTCGTGCACCATATGATCCTTCTCCTGTTAGTAGATTTTCGAATGCGACGCTAAAATGATAGTTAACTGTAACGTTCAGGGCCTCCTAATGCCGATGGAACACTCAAATTGCGTCGACATTTAATACATCGGCCTCCAGCCGACTTGTCACCAAGGGTCCATTGCTGCCTCGGGCACCGTATGGTCGTTCTCCTGTGAGTCTAGATTTTCGAATCTGACGCAAAAATGATAGTTAATTGTAACGTGCAGGGCCTTGTAATGACGATGGAACACTCAAATTGCGTCGAGATTCAATACATCGGCCTCCAGCCGACTTGTCTCCAAGGGTCTGTTGCTGCCTCGGGCACCTTATGGTCGTTCTCCTGTGAGTTAAGATTATCGAATCCGACGCAAAAATGATAGTTAATTGTAACGTTTAGGGCCTCCTAATGACGATGGGACACTCAAATTGCGTCGAGATTCAATACATCGTCCTCCAGCCGACTTGTCTCCGTGGGGATATTACTGCCTCCGGCCTCTTATGTTCGCTCTCAGGTGAGTCTAGATTTTCGAATCCGACGCGTAACTGATTGTTAATTGTAACGTTCGGGGCTTCCAAATGACGATGGAACACTCAAATTGCCTCGAGTTTCAATACATCGGCATTTAGCCGATTTGTCTCCAAGGGTCTATTGCTGCCTCGGGCACCTTATGGTCGTTCTCCTGTGAGTCTAGATTATCGAATCCGACGCAAAAATGATAGTTAATTGTAACGTTTAGGGCCTCCTAATGACGATGGAACACTCAAATTGCGTCGAGATTCAATACATCGGCCTCCAGCCGACTTGTCTCCAAGGGTCTGCTGCTGCCTCGGGCACCTTATGGTCGTTCTCCTGTGAGTTTAGATTATCGAATCCGACGCAAAAATGATAGTTAATTGTAACGTTTAGGGCCTCCTAATGACGATGGGACACACAAATTAAGTCGAGATTCAATACATCGTCCTCCAGCCGACTTGTCTCCATGGGGATATTACTGCCTTAGGCCTCTTATGTTCGCTCTCATGTGAGTCTAGATTTTCGAATCCGACGCGAAACTGATTGTTAATTGTAACGTTCAGGGCTTCCTAATGACGATGGAACACTCAAATTGCCTCGAGATTCAATACATCGGCGTTCAGCCGATTTGTCTCCAAGGGTCTATTGCTGCCTCGGGCACCGTATGGTCGTTCCCCTGTGAGTCAACATTTTAGAATCCGACGCAAAACTGATAGTTAAATGTAATGCTCAGGGCCTCTTAATGACGATGGAACACTCAAATTGCGTCGAGAGTCAATACATCGACCTCCAGCCGACTTCTCTCCAAGGGGATATTGCTGCCTCGTGCTCCATGTGGTCCGTCTCCTGTGAGTCTAGATTTTCGAATCCGACGCGAAACTGAAAGTTAATTGTAAGGTTCAGGGCCTCCTAATGACGATGGAACACTCAAATTGCGTCGAGATTCAATACATCGGCCTCCAGCCGACTTGTCTGCAAGGGGATATTGCTGTCTCGGGCACAATAAGATCCTTCTCCTGTGAGTCTAGATTTTCGAATCCGACGCAAAAATGATAGTGAATTTAACGTTCAGTGCCTCCTGATGACGATAGAAGACTCAAATTGCGTCGAGATTCAATACATCGTCCTCCAGCCGATTTGTCGCCAAGGGGTTATTGCTGCCTCGGGCACCTTATGGTCGTTCTCCTGTGAGTTTAGATTATCGAATCCGACGCAAAAATGATAGTTAATTGTAACGTTCAGGGCGACCTAATGACGATGGAACACTCAAATTGCGTCGAGATTCAATACATCGGCCTCCAGCCGACTTGTCTCCTATGGTCTGTTGCTGCCTCGGGCACCTTATGGTCGTTCTCCTGTGAGTCTAGATTTTCTAATCCGACGATAAAATGATAGTAATAGTAACGTTCAGGGCCTCCTACAGACGATGGAACACTCAAACTGCGACGAGATTCAAAACATCGTCCTCCAGCCGACTTGTCTATAAGGGTCTGTTGCTGCCTCGGGCGCCTTATGGTCGTTCTCATGTGAGTTTAGATTTTCAAATCCGACGCGAAACTGATAGTTAATTGTAAGGTTCAGGGCCTCCTAACGACGATGGAACACTCAAATTGCGTCGAGATTCAATACATCGGCCTCCAGCAGACTTGTCTCCAAGGGGATATTGCTGTCTCGAGCACCGTATGAACTTCTCCTGTGAGTAGATTTTGGAATCCGACGCTAAAATGATTGTTTATTGTAACGTTCAGGGCCTCCTAATGACGATGGAACACTCAAATTGCGTCAAGAATCAATACATCGGTTTCCAGCCGACTTGTCTCCAAGGGTCTATTGCTGCCTCGAGCACCGTATGAACTTCTCCTGTGAGTAGATTTTCGAATCCGACGAATAAATGATAGTTAATTGTAAAGTTCAGGGACTCCTAAAGACGATGGAACACTCAAATTGCGACGAGAGTCAATACATCGACCTCCAGTCGACTTGTATCCAACGGGATATTGCAGTCTCGTGCACCATATGATCCTTCTCCTGTTAGTAGTATTTCGAATCCGACGCTAAAATGATAGTTAACTGTAACGTTCAGGGCCTCCTAATGCCGATGGAACACTCAAATTGCGTCGAGATTCAATACATCGGCCTCCAGCCGACTCTTCTCCAAGGGTCAATTGCTGCCTCGGGCACCTTATGGTCGTTCTCCTGTGAGTCTAGATTTTCGAATCCGACGCAAAAATGATAGTTCATAGGAACTTTGAGGGCCTTGTAATGACGATGGAACACTCAAATTGCGTCGAGATTCAATACATCGGCCTCCAGCCGACTTGTCTCAAAGGGTCTGTTGCTGCCTCGGGCACCTTATGGTCGTTCTCCTGTGAGTTTAGATTATCGGATCCGGCGCAAAAATGATAGTTAATTGTAACGTTTAGGGCCTCCTAATGACGATGGGACACTCAAATTGCGTCGAGATTCAATACATCGCCCTCCAACCGACTTGTCTCCAAGGGGATATTGCTGTCTCGGGCACAATATGATCCTTGTCCTGTGAGTCTATATTTTCGAATCAGACGCATAAATGATAGTTCATTGTAACGTTCAGGGACTCCAAAAGACGATGGAACACTCAAATAGCGTCGAGATTCAATACTTCATCTCCAGCCGACTTGTCTCCAAGGGTCTATTGCTGCCTCGGGCACCTTATGGTCGTTCTCCTGTGAGTCTAGATTTTCGAATCCGACGCGAAACTGATAGTTAATTGTACGGTTCAGGGCCTCCTAATGACGATGGAACACTCAAATTACGTCGAGATTCAATACATCGGCCTCCAGCGGACTTGTCTCCAAGGGTATATTGCTGTCTCGAGCACCGTATGAACTTCTCCTGTGAGTAGAATTTCGAATCCGACGCTAAAATGATTGTTAATTGTAACGTTCAGGGCCTCCTAATGACTATGGAACACTCAAATTGCGTCAAGAATCAATACATCGGTTTCCAGCCGACTTGTCTACAAGGGTCTATTGCTGCCTCGGGCACCTTATGGTCGTTCTCCTTTGTGTCTAGATTTTCGAATCCGACGCAAAAATGATAGTTAATTGTAACGTTCAGGTCCTTGTAATGACGATGGAACACTCAAATTGCGTCGAGATTCAATACATCGGCCTCCAGCCGACTTGTCTCCAAGGGTCTGTTGCTGCCTCGGGCACCTTATGGTCGTTCTCCTGTAAGTTTAGATTATCGAATCCGACGCAAAAATGATAGTTAATTGTAACGTTCAGGGCCTCCTAATGCCGATGGAACACTCAAATTGCGTCGAGATTCAATACTTCGGCCTCCAGCCGACTTGTCTCCAAGGGTCTATTGCTGCCTCGGGCACCATGTGGTCCGTCTCCTGTGAGTCTGGATTTTCGAATCCGACGCGAAACTGATAGTTAATTGTAACGTTTAGGGCCTCCTAATGACGCTGGGACACTCAAATTGCGTCGAGATTCAATACATCGTCTTCCAGCCGACTTGTCTACATGGGGATATTACTGCCTCCGGCCTCTTATGTTCGCTCTCATGTGAGTCTAGATTTTCGAATCCGACGCGAAACTGATTGTTAATTGTAACGTTCAGGGCTTCCTAATGACGATGGAACACTCAAATTGCCTCGAGATTCAATACCTCGGCATTCAGCCGATTTGTCTCCAAGGGTCTATTGCTGCCTCGGGCACCGTATAGTCGTTCCCCTGTGAGTCAACATCTGGAATCCGACGCAAAACTGATAGTTAAATGTAATGCTCAGGCCTCTTAATGACGATGAAACACTCAAATTGCGTCGAGAGTCAATACATCTTCCTCCAGCCGACTTGTCTACAAGGGGATATTGCTGCCTCGGGCTCCATGTGGTCCGTCTCCTGTGAGTCTAGATTTTCGAATCCGACGCGAAACTGATAGTTAATTGTAAGGTTCAGGGCCTCCTAATGACGATGGAACACTCAAATTGCGTCGAGGTTCAAAACATCGGCCTCCAGCGGACTTGTCTCCAAGGGGATATTGCAGTCTCGTGCACCATATGATCCTTCTCCTGTTAGTAGATTTTCATATCCGACGCTAAAATGATAGTTAACTGTAACGTTCAGGGCCTCCTAATGCCGATGGAACACTCAAATTGCGTCGAGATTTAATACATCGGCCTCCAGCCGACTTGTCTCCAAGGGTCTATTGCTGCCTCGGGCACCTTATGGTCGTTCTCCTGTGAGTCTAGATTTACGAATCCGACGCAAAAATGATAGTTAATTGTAAGGTTCAGGGCCTCCTATTGGCGCTGGAACACTCAAATTGCGTCGAGAGTCAATACATCGACCTCCAGTCGACTTGTATCCAAGGGGATATTGCATTCTCGTGTACCATATGATCCTTCTCCTGTTAGTAGATTTTCGCATCCGACGCTAAAATGATAGTTAACTGTAACGTTCAGGGCCTCCTAATGCCGATGGAACACTCAAATTGCGTCGAGATTCAATACATCGGCCACCAGCCGACTTGTCTCCAAGGGTCTATTGCTGCCTCGGGCACCTTATTGTCGTTCTCCTGTGAGTCTAGATTTTCGAATCCGACGCGAAACTGATAGTTAATTGTAAGGTTCAGGGCCTCCAAATGACGATGGAACACTCAAATTGCGTCGAGATTCAATACATCGGCCTCCAGCGGACTTGTCTCCAAGGGGATATTGCTGTCTCGAGCACCGTATGAACTTCTCCTGTGAGTAGATTTTCGAATGCGGCGCATAAATGATAGTTAATTGTAACGATCAGGTACTCCTAAAGACGATGGAACACTCAAATTGCGCTAGAGTCAATACATCGACCTCCAGTCGGCTTGTATCCAAGGGGATATTGCAGTCTCGTGCACCATATGATCCTTCTCCTGTTAGTAGATTTTCGAATCCGACGCTAAAATGATAGTTAACTGTAACGTTCAGGGCCTTATAATGCCGATGGAACACTCAAATTGCGTTGAGATTCAATACATCGGCCTCCAGCCGACTTGTCTCCAAGGGTCTATTGCTGCCTCGGGCACCTTATGGTCGTTCTCCTGTGAGTCTAGATTTTCGAATCCGACGCAAAAATGATAGTTAATTGTAACGTTCTGGGCCTTGTAATGACGATGGAACACTCAAATTGCGTCGAGATTCAATACATCGGCCTCCAGCCGACTTGTCTCCAAGGGTCTGTTGCTGCCTCGGGCACCTCATGGTCGTTCTCCTGTGAGCTTAGATTATCGAATCCGACCCAAAACTGATAGTTAATTGTAACGTTTAGGGACTCTTAATGACGATGGGACACTCAAATTCGTCGAGATTCAATACATCGTCCTCCAACCGACTTGTCTCCAAGGGGATATTGCTCTCTCGGGCACAATATGATCCTTCTCCTGTGAGTCTAGATTTTCGAAAGCGACGCATAAATGATAGTTCATTGTAACGTTCAGGGACTCCTAAAGACGATGGAACACTCAAACTGCGTCGAGATTCAATACCTCGTCCTCCAGCCGACTTGTCTCCAAGGGTCTGTTGCTGCCTCGGGCACCTTATGGTCGTTCTCCTGTGAGTCTAGATTTTCGAATCCGACGCAAAACTCATAGTTAATTGTAACGTTCAGGGCCTTGTAATGACGATGGAACACTCAAATTGCGTCGAGAGTCAATACATCTTCCTCCAGCCGACTTGTCTCCAAGGGTCTTTTGCTGCCTCGGGCACCTTATGGTCGTTCTCCTGTGAGTCTAGATTTTCGAATCCGACGCAAAAATGATAGTTAATTGTAACGTTCAGGGCCTTGTAATGACGATGGAACACTCAAATTGCCTCGAGATTCAATACATCGGCCTCCAGCCGACTTGTCTCCAAGGGTCTATTGGTGCCTCGGGCACCTTATGGTCGTTGTCCTGGGAGTCTACATTTTCGAATCCGACGCATAAATGATAGTTAATTGTAACGTTCAGGGACTCCTAAAGACGATGGAACACTCAAATTGCGTCGAGAGTCAATACATCGACCTCCAGTCAACTTGTATCCAAGGGGATATTGCAGTCTCGTGCACCATATGATCCTTCTCCTGTTAGTAGATTTTCGAATCCGACGCTAAAATGATAGTTAACTGTAACGTTCATGGCCTCCCAATGCCGATGGAACACTCAAATTGCGTCGAGATTCAATACATCGGCCTCCAGCCGACTTGTCCTTAAGGGGCTATTGCTGCCTCGGGCTCCATGTGGTCCGTCTCCTGTGAGTCTAGATTTTCGAATCCGACGCGAAACTGATAGTTAATTGTAAGGTTCGGGGCCTCCTATTGGCGATGGAACACTCAAATTGCGTCGAGAGTCAATACTTCGTCCTCCAGTCGACTTGTATCCAAGGCGATATTGCAGTCTCGTGCACCATATGATCCTTCTCCTGTTAGTAGATTTTCGAATCCGACGCTAAAATGATAGTTAACTGTAACGTTCAGGGCCTCCTAATGCCGATGGAACACTCAAATTGCGTCGAGATTCAATACATCGGCCTCCAGCCGACTTGTCTGCAAGGGTCTATTGCTGCCTCGGGCACCTTATTTTCGTTCTCCTGTGAGTCTAGATTTTCGAATCCGACGCAAAAATGATAGTTAATTGTAACGTTCAGGGCCTTGTAATGACGATGGAACACTCAAATTGCGTCGAGATTCAATACATCGGCCTCCAGCCGACTTGTCTCCAATGGTCTGTTGCTGCCTGGGCACCTTATTTTCGTTCTCCTGTGGGTTTAGATTATCGAATCCGACGCAAAAATGATAGTTAATTGTAACATTTAGGGCCTCCTAATGACGATGGGACACTCAAATAGCGTCGAGATTCAATACATCGTCCTCCAGCCGACTTGTATCCATGGGGATATTACTGCCTCCGGCCTCTTATATTCGCCCTCATGTGAGTCTAGATTTTCGAATCCGACGCGAAACTGATTGTTAATTGTAACGTTCAAGGCTTCCTAATGACGATGGAACACTCAAATTGCCTCGAGATTCAATTCATCGGCATTCAGCCCAATTGTCTCCAAGGGTCTATTGCTGCCTCGGGCAACGTATGGTCGTTCCCCTGTGTGTCAACTATTTGAATCCGACGCAAAACTGATAGTTAAATGTAATGCTCAGGGCCTCTAAATGACGATGGAACACTCAAACTGCGTCGAGAGTCAATACATCTTCCTCCAGCCGACTTGTCTACAAGGGGATATTGCTGCCTCGGGCTCCATGTGGTCCGTCTCCTGTGAGCCTAGATTTTCGAATCCAACGCGAAACTGATAGTTAATTGTAAGGTTCACGGCCTCTTAATGACGATGGTACACTCAAATTGCGTCGAGATTCATTACATCGGCCTCCAGCGGACAATACATCGGCCTCCAGCGGACTTGTCTCCAAGGGGATATTGCAGTCTCGTGCACCATATGATCCTTCTCCTGTTAGTAGATTTTCGAATCCGACGCTAAAATGATAGTTAACTGTAACGTTCAGGGCCTCCTAATGCCGATGGAACACTCAAATTGCGTCGACATTTAATACATCGGCCTCCAGCCGACTTGTCCCCAAGGGTCTATTGCTGCCTCGGGCACCTTATGGTCGTTCTCCTGTGAGTCTAGATTTTCGAATCCGACGCAAAAATGATAGTTAATTGTAACGTTCAGGGCCTCCTATTGGCGATGGAACACTCAAATTGCGTCGAGAGTCAATACATCGACCTCCAGTCGACTTGTATCCAAGGGGATATTGCAGTCTCGTGCACCATATGATCCTTCTCCTGTTAGTAGATTTTCGAATCCGACGCTAAAATGATAGATAACTGTAACGTTCAGGGCCTCCTAATGCCGATGGAACACTCAAATTGCGTCGAGATTCATTACATCGGCCTCCAGCCAACTTGTCTCCAAGGGTCTATTGCTGCCTCGGGCACCTTATGGTCGTTCTCCTGTGAGTCTAGATTATCGAATCCGACGCAAAAATGATAGTTAATTGTAACGTTTAGTGCCTCCTAATGACGATGGAACGCTCAAATTGCGTCGAGATTCAATACATCGGCCTCCAGCCGACTTGTCTCCAAGGGTCTGTTGCTGCCTCGGGCACCTTATGGTCGTTCTCCTGTGAGTTTAGATTATCGAATCCGACGCAAAAATGATAGTTAATTGTAACGTTCAGGGCCTCCTAATGACGATGGGACACTCAAATTGCGTCGAGATTCAATACATCGTCCTCCAGCAGACTTGACTCCATGGGGATATTACTGCCTCCGGCCTCTTATGTTCGCTCTCATGTGAGTCTAGATTTTAGAATCCGACGCGAAACTGACTGTTAATTGCAACGTTCAGGGCTTCCTAATGACGATGGAACACTCAAATTGCCTCGAGATTCAATACATCGGCATTCAGCCGATTTGTCTTCAAGGGTCCATTGCTGCCTCGGGCCCCGTATGGTCGTTCCACTGTGAGTCAACATTTTAGAATCCGACGCAAAACTGATAGTTAATTGTAATGCTCAGGGCCTCTTAATGACGATGGAACACTCAAATTGCGTCGAGAATCAATACATCTTCCTCCAGCCGACTTGTCTACAAGGGGATATTGCTGCCTCGGGCTCCATGTGGTCCGTCTCCTGTGAGTCTAGATTTTCGAATCCGACGCGAAACTGATAGTTAATTGCAAGGTTCAGGGCCTCGTAATGACGATGGAACACTCAAATTGCGTCGAGATTCAATACATCGGCCTCCAGCGGACTTGTCTCCAAGGGGATATTGCAGTCTCTTGCACCATATGATCCTTCTCCAGTTAGTAGATTTTCGAATCCGACGCAAAAATGATAGTGAATTGTAACGTTCAGGGCCTCCTAATGCCGATGGAACACTCAAATTGCGTCGAGATTCAATACATCGGCCTCCAGCCGACTTGTCTCCAAGGGTCTGTTGCTGCCTCGGGCACCTTATGGTCGTTCTCCTGTGAGTCTAGATTATCGAATCCGACGCAAAAATGATAGTCAATTGTAACGTTTAGGGCCTCCTAATGACGATGGAACACTCAAATTGCGTCGAGATTCAATACATCGGCCTCCAGCCGACTTGTCTCCAAGGGTCTGTTGCTGCCTCGGGCACCTTATGGTCGTTCTCCTGTGGGCTTAGATTATCGAATCCGACGCAAAAATGATAGTTAATTGTAACGTTTAGGGCCTCCTTAAGACGATGGAACACTCAAATTGCGTCGAGAGTCAATACATAGACCTCCAGTCGACTTGTATCCAAGGGGATGTTGCAGTCTCGTGCACAATATGATCCTTCTCCTGTTAGTAGATTTTCGAATCCGACGCTAAAATGATAGTTAACTGTAACGTTCAGGGCCTCCTAATGCCGATGGAACACTCAAATTGCGTCGAGATTCAATACATCGGCCTCCAGCCGACTTGTCTCCAAGGGTCTATTGCTGCCTCGGGCTCCATGTGGTCCGTCTCCTGTGAGACTAGATTTTCGAATCCGACGCGAAACTGATAGTTAATTGTAAGGTTCAGGGCCTCCTATTGGCGATGGAACACTCAAATTGCGTCGAGAGTCAATACATCGACCTCCAGTCGACTTGTATCCAAGGGGATATTGCAGTCTCGTGCACCATATGATCCTGCTCCTGTTAGTAGATTTTCGAATCCGACGCTAAAATGATAGTTAACTGCAACGTTCAGGGCCTCCTAATGCCGATGGAACACTCAAATTGCGTCGAGATTCAATACATCGGCCTCCAGCCGACTTGTCTCCAAGGGTCTGTTGCTGCCTCGGGCACCTTATGGTCGTTCTCCTGTGAGCTTAGATTATCGAATCCGACGCAAAAATGATAGTTAATTGTAACGTTTAGGGCCTCCTAAAGACGATGGAACACTCAAATTCCGTCGAGAGTCAACACATCGACCTCCAGTGGACTTGTATCCAAGGGGATACTGCAGTCTCGTGCACCATATGATACTTCTTCTGTTAGTAGATTTTCGAATCCGACGCTAAAATGATAGTTAACTGTAACGTTCAGGGCCTCCTAATGCCGAAGGAACACTCAAATTGCGTCGAGAGTCAATACATCGGCCTCCAGCCGACTTGTCTCCAAGGGTCTATTGCTGCCTCGGGCACCTTATGGTCGTTCTCCTGTTAGTCTAGATTTTCGAATCCGACGCAAAAATGATAGTTAATTGTAACGTTCAGGGCCTTGTAATGACGATGGAACGCTCAAATTGCGTCGAGATTCAATACATCGGCCTCCAGCCGACTTGTCTCCAGGGGTCTGTTGCTGCCTCTGTCACCTTATGGTCGTTCTCCTGTGAGTTTAGATTATCGAATCCGACGCAAAAATGATAGTTAATTGTAACGTTTAGGGCCTCCTAATGACGATGGGACACTCAAATTGCGTCGAGATTCAATACATCGTCCTCCAGCCGACTTGTCTCCATGGGGATATTACTGCCTCCGGCCTCTTATGTTCGCTCTCATGTGAGTCTAGATTTTCGAATCCGACGCGAAACTGATTGTTAATTGTAACGTTCAGGGCTTCCTAATGACGATGGAACACTCAAATTGCCTCGAGATTCAATACATCGGCATTCAGCCGATTTGTCTCCAAGGGTCTATTGCTGCCTCGGGCACCGTATGGTCGTTCCCCTGTGAGTCAACATTTTAGAATCCGACGCAAAACTGATAGTTAAATGTGAGGCTCAGGGCCTCTTAATGACGATGGAACACTCAAATTGCGTCGAGAGTCAATACATCTTCCTCCAGCCGACTTGTCTACAAGGGGATTTTGCTGCCTCGGGCTCCATGTGGTCCGTCTCCTGTGAGTCTAGATTCTCGAATCCGACGCGAAACTGATAGTTAATTGTAAGGTTCATGGCCTCTTAATGACGATGGTACACTCAAATTGCGTCGATATTCCATACATCGGCCTCCAGCGGACAATACATCGGCCTCCAGCGGACTTGTCTCCAAGGGGATATTGCAGTCTCGTGCACCATATGATCCTTCTCCTGTTAGTAGATTTTCGAATCCGACGCTAAAATGATAGTTAACTGTAACGTTCAGGGCCTCCTAATGCCGATGGAACACTCAAATTGCGTCAAGAATCAATACATCGGCCTCCAGCCGACTTGTCTCCAAGGGTCTATTGCTGCCTCGGGCACCTTATGGTCGTTCTCCTGTGAGTCTAGATTTTTGAATCCGACGCAAAAATGATAGTTAATTGTAACGTTCAGGGCCTCCTATTGGCGATGGAACACTCAAATTGCGTCGAGAGTCAATACATCGACCTCCAGTCGACTTGTATCCAAGGGGATATTGCAGTCTCGTGCACCATATGATCTTTCTCCTGTTAGTAGATTTTAGAATCCGACGCTAAAATGATAGTTAACTGTAGCGTTCAGGGCCTCCTAATGCCGATGGAACACTCAAATTGCGTCGAGATTCAATACATCGGCTTCCAGCCGACTTGTCTCCAAGGGTCTATTGCTGCCTCGGGCACCTTATGGTCGTTCTCCTGTGAGTCTAGATTATCGAATCCGACGCTAAAATGATAGTTAATTGTAACGTTTAGGGCCTCCTAATGACGATGGAACACTCAAATTGCGTCGAAATTCAATACATCGGCCTCCAGCCGACTTGTCTCCAAGGGTCTGTTGCTGCCTCGGGCACCTTATGATCGTTCTCCTGTGTGCTTAGGTTATCGAATCCGACGCAAAAATGATAGTTAATTGTAACGTTTAGGGCCTCCTAAAGACGATGGAACACTCAAATTCCGTCGAGAGTCAATACATCGACCTCCAGTGGACTTGTATCCAAGGGGATATTGCAGTCTCGTGCACCATATGATACTTCTTCTGTTAGTAGATTTTCGAATCCGACGCTAAAATGATAGTTAACTGTAACGTTCAGGGCCTCCTAATGCCGATGGAACACTCAAATTGCGTCGAGATTCAATACATCGGCCTCCAGCCGACTTGTCTCCAAGGGTCTATTGCTGCCTCGGGCACCTTATGGTCGTTCTCCTGTTAGTCTAGATTTTCGAATCCGACGCAAAAATGATAGTTAATTGTAACGTTCAGGGCCTTGTAATGACGATGGAACGCTCAAATTGCGTCGAGATTCAATACATCGGCCTCCAGCCGACTTGTCTCCAGGGGTCTGTTGCTGCCTCTGTCACCTTATGGTCGTTCTCCTGTGAGTTTAGATTATCGAATCCGACGCAAAAATGATAGTTAATTGTAACGTTTAGGGCCTCCTAATGACGATGGGACACTCAAATTGCGTCGAGATTCAATACATCGTCCTCCAGCCGACTTGTCTCCATGGGGATATTACTGCCTCCGGCCTCTTATGTTCGCTCTCATGTGAGTCTAGATTTTCGAATCCGACGCGAAACTGATTGTTAATTGTAACGTTCAGGGCTTCCTAATGACGATGGAACACTCAAATTGCCTCGAGATTCAATACATCGGCATTCAGCCGATTTGTCTCCAAGGGTCTATTGCTGCCTCGGGCACCGTATGGTCGTTCCCCTGTGAGTCAACATTTTAGAATCCGACGCAAAACTGATAGTTAAATGTGAGGCTCAGGGCCTCTTAATGACGATGGAACACTCAAATTGCGTCGAGAGTCAATACATCTTCCTCCAGCCGACTTGTCTACAAGGGGATTTTGCTGCCTCGGGCTCCATGTGGTCCGTCTCCTGTGAGTCTAGATTCTCGAATCCGACGCGAAACTGATAGTTAATTGTAAGGTTCATGGCCTCTTAATGACGATGGTACACTCAAATTGCGTCGATATTCCATACATCGGCCTCCAGCGGACAATACATCGGCCTCCAGCGGACTTGTCTCCAAGGGGATATTGCAGTCTCGTGCACCATATGATCCTTCTCCTGTTAGTAGATTTTCGAATCCGACGCTAAAATGATAGTTAACTGTAACGTTCAGGGCCTCCTAATGCCGATGGAACACTCAAATTGCGTCAAGAATCAATACATCGGCCTCCAGCCGACTTGTCTCCAAGGGTCTATTGCTGCCTCGGGCACCTTATGGTCGTTCTCCTGTGAGTCTAGATTTTTGAATCCGACGCAAAAATGATAGTTAATTGTAACGTTCAGGGCCTCCTATTGGCGATGGAACACTCAAATTGCGTCGAGAGTCAATACATCGACCTCCAGTCGACTTGTATCCAAGGGGATATTGCAGTCTCGTGCACCATATGATCTTTCTCCTGTTAGTAGATTTTAGAATCCGACGCTAAAATGATAGTTAACTGTAGCGTTCAGGGCCTCCTAATGCCGATGGAACACTCAAATTGCGTCGAGATTCAATACATCGGCTTCCAGCCGACTTGTCTCCAAGGGTCTATTGCTGCCTCGGGCACCTTATGGTCGTTCTCCTGTGAGTTTAGATTATCGAATCCGACGCAGAAATGATAGTTAATTGTAACGTTAGGGCCTCCTAATGACGATGGGACACTCAAATTGCGTCGAGATTCAATACATCGTCCTCCAGCCGACATGTCTCCATGGGGATATTACTGCCTCCGGCCTCTTATGTTCGCTCTCATGTGAGTCTAGATTTTCGAATCCGACGCGAAACTGATTGTTAATTGTAACGTTCATGGCTTCCTAATGACGATGGAACACTCAAATTGCCTCGAAATTCAATACATCGGCATTCAGCCGATTTGTCTCCAAGGGTCTATTGCTGCCTCGGGCACCGTATGGTCGTTCCCCTGTGAGTCAACATTTTAGAATCCGACGCAAAACTGATAGTTAAATGTAATGCTCAGGGCCTCTTAATGACGATGGAACACTCAAATAGCGTCGAGAGTCAATACATCTTCCTCCAGCCGACTTGTCTACAAGGGGATGTTGCTGCCTCGGCCTCCATGTGGTCCGTCTCCTGTGAGTCTAGATTTTCGAATCCGACGCGAAACTGAAAGTTAATTGTAAGGTTCAGGGCCTCCTAATGACGATGGAACACTCAAATTGCGTCGAGATTCAATACATCGGCCTCCAGCCGACTTGTCTCCAAGGGTCTATTGCTGCCTCGGGCACCTTATGGTCGTTCTCCTGTGAGTCTAGATTTTCGAATTCGACGCAAAAATGATAGTTAATTGTAACGTTCAGGGCCTTGTAATGACGATGGAACACTCAAATTGCGTCGAGATTCAATACATCGGCCTCCAGCCGACTTGCCTCCAAGGGTCTATTGCTGCCTCGGGCACCTTATGGTCGTTCTCCTGTGAGTCTAGATTTTCGAATTCGACGCAAAAATGATAGTTAATTGTAACGTTCAGGGACTTGTAATGACGATGGAACACTCAAATTGCGTCGAGATTCAATACATCGGCCTCCAGCCGACTTGTCTCCAAGGGTCTGTTGCTGCCTCGGGCACCTTATGATCGTTCTCCTGTGAGTTTAGATTATCGAATCCGACGCAAAAATGATAGTTAATTGTAACGTTAGGGCCTCCTAATTCCGATGGGACACTCAAATTGCGTCGAGATTCAATACATCGTCCTCCAGCCGACTTGTCTCCATGGGGATATTACTGCCTCCGGCCTCTTATGTTCGCTCTCATGTGAGTCTAGATTTTCGAATCCGACGCGAAACTGATTGTTAATTGTAACGTTCAGGGCTTCCTAATGACGATGGAACACTCAAATTTTGTCTCGAAATTCAATACATCGGCATTCAGCCGATTTGTCTCCAAGGGTCTATTGCTGCCTCGGCCGACACCCCCGGGATAACAAGGCCGTCCAGCAGTGTTAGTGACGTCACACTAAGCGGCCCATAGCCGACGCAGCAGTCCACGGACACCTCCGTACAGACGCGCCTGATGCTAACCATCTTCTGTCCGTCATACAGAAAGGAGCGAACTATAATTCGAACCAAAGACCAAATTATATATATTCTTGTAAACAGCATAAAGGTTCATAACGAAATACCGATTACATATACGGGCAGGAATAGGTTCTAGAACTCCTCTGAAAAGTGTTTATCTTCAGTACCAGAATGAACATCAAATTGTCAGGTTTTCTAAATAGAAAAGCGCTTTGTTAGTAACAGACAGCAATAATAAGACTTGCAGTTGGTGATTTCTACGTGGAAAAGCTGTAGAGAGATTGAAAATGGTAAGTAAAGAGAGCCTCAGCCTTTTGCTCACATTCTTACATGTAATGCACTTGGTTGTTTTTCATTTCCTTACCTTTCATAACATTTTTAATATTGTTTCAAGAAGTGTATCCTCAATACCAGAGTGAACTTCAAATTGTCAGGCTTTTCTTAAAGGAAAGAGCAGTCCCTTAGTATCACAGTGCAAGACAGAATCTTGTGTTCAGTGATGTCTATGTTAAAAGGAGAATGTTTGATATCAATCTTTTGTTTCCATTCTTTATTACTGGGGATACACTTGTAAAAATTCTTGAAAAGAGCTGTCACTATGAACATATGAGTAAATTCACAATAGTCATGTGTTTTATGAGATAAAGCGAACTCTTGTTACCTTATTGTAAACGAAAGTTGTGAGGGTTTTGCTATGTATGACAGTGTTTAAGATAATTTACTTTCAGTGTAATAGCTTGAAAATGTTAAGTCTTGCTGTCAGTTGGCATTTGTCACCACCTGTATGCGAGTTTTAAAGCTAAATAGTGTTCTGACAATTATAAAATAGTGGCAAAGTTCCTCAATCGATTAAACCTATTCCTGCCCGTATACGTAATCGGTATTTCGTTATGAACCTTTATGCTGTTTACAAGAATATATATAATTTGGTCTTTGGTTCGAATTATAGTTCGCTCCTTTTTGTATGACGGACGGAAGATCGTTCGCATCAGCCGCGTCTGTACGGAGGTGTCCGTGCACTGCTGCGTCGGCTATCGGCCGCTTAGTGTGACGTCACTAACACTGCTGGACGGCCTTGTTATCACGGGGGTGTCGCTCGGGCACCGTATGGTCGTTCCCCTGTGAGTCAACATTTTAGAATCCGACGCAAAACTAATAGTTAAATGTAATGCTCAGGGCCTCTTAATGACGATGGAACACTCAAATTGCGTCGAGAGTCAATACATCTTCCTCCAGCCGACTTGTCTACAAGGGGATGTTGCTGCCTCGGCCTCCATGTGGTCCGTCTCCTGTGAGTCTAGATTTTCGAATCCGACGCGAAACTGATAGTTAATTGTAAGGTTCAGGGCCTCCTAATGACGATGGAACACTCAAATTGCGTCGAGATTCAATACATCGGCCTCCAGCGGACTTGTCTCCAAGGGGATATTGCAGTCTCGTGCACCATATGATCCTTCCCCTGTTAGTAGATTCTCGAATCCGACGCAAAAATGATAGTGAATTGTAACGTTCAGGGCCTCCTAATGCCGATGGAACACTCAAATTGCGTCGAGATTCAATACATCGGCCTCCAGCCGACTTGTCTCCAAGGGTCTATTGCTGCCTCGGGCACCTTATGGTCGTTCTCCTGTGAGTCTAGATTATCGAATCCGACGCAAAAATGATAGTTAATTGTAACGTTTAGGGCCTCCTAATGACGATGGAACACTCAAATTGCGTCGAGATTCAATACATCGGCCTCCAGCCGACTTGTCTCCAAGGATCTGTTGCTGCTTCGGGCACCTTATGGTCGTTCTCCTGTGAGCTTAGATTATCGAATCCGACGCAAAAATGATAGTTAATTGTAACGTTTAGGGCCTCCTAAAGACGATGGAACACTCAAATTCCGTCGAGAGTCAATACATCGACCTCCAGTGGACTTGTATCCAAGGGGATATTGCAGTCTCGTGCACCATATGATACTTCTTCTGTTAGTAGATTTTCGAATCCGACGCTAAAATGATAGTTAACTGTAACGTTCAGGGCCTCCTAATGCCGATGGAACACTCAAATTGCGTCGAGATTCAATACATCGGCCTCCAGCCGACTTGTCTCCAAGGGTCTATTGCTGCCTCGGGCACCTTATGGTCGTTCTCCTGTGAGTCTAGATTTTCGAATTCGACGCAAAAATGATAGTTAATTGTAACGTTCAGGGCCTTGTAATGACGATGGAACACTCAAATTGCGTCGAGATTCAATACATCGGCCTCCAGCCGACTTGTTTCCAAGGGTCTGTTGCTGCCTCGGGCACCTTATGGTCTTTCTCCTGTGAGTTTAGATTATCGAATCCGACGCAAAAATGATAGTTAATTGTAACGTTAGGGCCTCCTAATGACGATGGGACACTCAAATTGCGTCGAGATTCAATACATCGTCCTCCAGCCGACTTGTCTCCATGGGGATATTACTGCCTCCGGCCTCTTATGTTCGCTCTCATGTGAGTCTAGATTTTCGAATCCGACGCGAAACTGATTGTTAATTGTAACGTTCAGGGCTTCCTAATGACGATGGAACACTCAAATTGCCTCGAAATTCAATACATCGGCATTCAGCCGATTTGTCTCCAAGGGTCTATTGCTGCCTCGGGCACCGTATGGTCGTTCCCCTGTGAGTCAACATTTTAGAATCCGACGCAAAACTGTTAGTTAAATGTAATGCTCAGGGCCTCTTAATGACCATGGAACACTCAAATTGCGTCGAGATTCAATACATCGGCCTCCAGCCGACTTGTTTCCAAGGGTCTGTTGCTGCCTCGGGCACCTTATGGTCTTTCTCCTGTGAGTTTAGATTATCGAATCCGACGCGAAACTGATAGTTAATTGTAAGGTTCACGGCCTCCTAATGACGATGGAACACTCAAATTGCGTCGAGATTCAATACATCGGCCTCCAGCGGACTTGTCTCCAAGGGGATATTGCAGTCTCGTGCACCATATGATCTTTCTCCTGTTAGTAGATTTTCGAATCCGACCCAAAAATGATAGTGAATTGTAACGTTCAGGGCCTCCTAATGCCGATGGAACACTCAAATTGCGTCGAGATTCAATACATCGGCCTCCAGCCGACTTGTCTCCAAGGGTCTATTGCTGCCTCGGGCACCGTATGGTCGTTCCCCTGTGAGTCATTATTTTAGAATCCGACGCAAAACTGATAGTTAATTGTAACGTTCAGGGACTCCTAAAGACGATGGAACACTCAAATTGCGTCGAGAGTCAATACATCTTCCTCGAGTCGGCTTGTCTACAATGGGATATTGCTGCCTCGGGCTCCATGTGGTCCGTCTCCTGTGAGTCTAGATTTTCGAATCCGACGCGAAACTGATAGTTAATTGTAAGGTTCAGGGCCTCCTAATGACGATGGAACACTCAAATTGCGTCGAGATTCAATACATCGGCCTCCAGCGGACTTGTCTCCAAGGGGATATTGCTGTCTCGGGCACCATACGATCCTTCTCCTGTGAGTCTAGATTTTTCGAATCCGACGCAAAAATGATAGTTAATTGTAACGTTTAGGGCCTTGTAATGACGATGGAACACTCAAATTGCGTCGAGATTCAATACATCGGCGTCCAGCCGACTTGTCTCCAAGGGTCTGTTGCTGCCTCGGGCACCTTATGGTCGTTCTCCTGTGAGTTTAGATTATCGAATCCGACGCAAAAATGATATTTAATTGTAACGTTTAGGGCCTCCTAATGACGATGGGACACTCAAATTGCGTCGAGATTCAATACATCGTCCTCCAGCCGACTTGTCTCCAAGGGTCTAACGCTGCCTCGGGCACCTTATGGTCGTTCTCTTGTAAGTCTAGATTTTCGAATCCGACGCAAAAATGATAGTTAATTGTAACGTTCAGTGCCTCCTAATGACGATGGAACTCTCAAATTGCGTCGAGATTCAATACATCGTCCTCCAGCTGATTTGTCTCCAAGGGGATATTGCTGCCTCGGGCGCCAAATGGTCCGTCTCCTGTGAGTCTGAATTTTTGAATTCGACGCAAAAATGATAGTTAATTGTAACGTTCAGGGCCTTCTAATGACGATGGAACACTCAAATTGCGTCGAGATTCAATACATCGGCCTCCAGCCGACTTGTCTCCAAGGGGATATCGCTGCCTCGGGCACCACATGGTCCGTCTCCGGTGATTCTACGTTTTCGAATCCGACGCAAAACTCATAGTTAATTGTAACGTTCAGGGCCTCCTAATGACGATGGAACACTCAAATTGCGTCGAGATTCAATACATCGGCCTCCAGCCGACTTGTCTCCAAGGGTCTATTGCTGCCTCGGGCACCGTATGGTCGTTCCCCTGTGAGTCAACATTTTAGAATCCGACGCAAAACTGATAGTTGAATGTAATGCTCAGGGCCTCTTAATGACGATGGAATACTCAAATTTCGTCGAGAGTCAATACATCGGCCTCCAGCCGACTTGTCTCCAAGGGTCTATTGCTGCCTCGGGCTCCATGTGGTCCGTCTCCTGTGAGTCTAGATCTTCGAATCCGACGCGAAACTGATAGTTAATTGTAAGGTTCAGGGCCTCCTAATGACGATGGAACACTCAAATTGCGTCGAGATTCAATACATCGGCCTCCAGCGGACTTGTCTCCAAGGAGATATTGCTGTCTCGGGCACCATACGATCCTTCTCCTGTGAGTCTAGATTTTTCGAATCCCACGCAAAAATGATAGTTAATTGTAACGTTTAGGGTCTTGTAATGACGATGGAACACTCAAATTGCGTCGAGATTCAATACATCGGCCTCCAGCCGACTTGTCTCCAAGGGGATATCGCTGCCTCGGGCACCACATGGTCCGTCTCCGGGATTCTACGTTTTCGAATCCGACGCAAAACTCATAGTTAATTGTAACGTTCAGGGCCTCCTAATGACGATGGAGTACACAAATTGAGTCGAGATTCAATACATCGACCTCCAGCCGACTTGTCTCCAAGGGTCTATTGCTGCCTCGGGCACATTATGGTCGATCTCCTGTGAGTCTAGATTTTCGAATCCGACGCAAAAATGATAGTTAATTGTAACTTTCAGGGCCTTCTAATGACGATGGAACACTCAAATTGCGTCGAGATTCAATACATCGGCCTCCAGCGGACTTGTCTCCACGGGGATATTGCAGTCTCGTGCACCATATGATCCTTCTCCTGTTAGTAGATTTTCGAATCCGACGCTAAAATGATAGTTAACTGTATCTTTCAGGGCCTCCTAATGCCGGTGGAACACTCAAATTGCGTCGAGATTAAATACATCGGCCTCCAGCCGACTTGTCTCCAAGGGTCTATTGATGCCTCGGGCACCTTATGGTCGTTCTCTTGTAAGTCTAGATTTTCGAATCCGACGCAAAAATGATAGTTAATTGTAACGTTCAGGGCCTCCTAATGCCGATGGAACACTCAAATTGCGTCGAGATTCAATACATCGGCCGCCAGACGACTATTCTCCAAGGGTCTATTGCTGCCTCGGGCACCTTATGGTCGTTCTCCTGTGAGTTTAGATTATCGAATCCGACGCAAAAGTGATAGTTAATTGTAACGTTTAGGGCCTCCTAATGACGATGGAACACTCAAATTGCGTCGAGATTCAATACATCGGCCTCCAGCCGACTTGTCTCCAAGGGTCTGTTGCTGCCTCGGGCACCTTAAGGTCGTTCTCCTGTGAGTTTAGATTATCGAATCCGACGCAAAAATGATAGTTAATTGTAACGTTTAGGGCCTCCTAATGACGATGGAACACTCAAATTGCGTCGAGATTCAATAAATCGGCCTCCAGCCGACTTGTCTCCAAGCGGATATTGCTGTCTCGGGCCTCTTATGTTCGCTCTCATGTGAGTCTAGATTTTCGAATCCGACGCGAAACTGATTGTTAATTGTAACGTTCAGGGCTTCCTAATGACGATGGAACACTCAAATTGCGTCGAGATTCATCGGCCTCCAGCCGACTTGTCTCCAAGGGTCTGTTACTGCCTCAGGCACCTTATGGGCGTTCTCTTGTAAGTCTAGATTTTCGAATCAGACGCAAAAATGATAGTTCATTATAACGTTCAGGGCGACCTAATGACGATGGAACACTCAAATTGCGTCGATATTCAATACACCGGCCTCCAGTCGATTTGTCTCCAAGGGGTATATTGCTGTCTCGAGCACCGTATGAACTTCTCCTGTGAGTAGATTTTTGAATTCGACGCTAAAATGATTGTTAATTGTAACGTTCAGGGCCTCCTAATGACGATGGAACACTCAAATTGCGTCAAGAATCTATACATCGGTCTCCAGCCGACTTGTATCCAAGGGTCTATTGCTGCCTCGGGCACCTTATGGTCGTTCTCCTGTGAGTCTAGATTTTCGAATCCGACGCATAAATGATAGTTAATTGTAACGTTGAGGGACTCCTAAAGACGATGGAACACTCAAATTGCGTCGAGAGTCAATACTTCGACCTCCAGTCGACTTGTATCCAAGGGGATATTGCAGTCTCGTGCACCATATGACCCTTCTCTTGTTAGTAGATTTTCGAATCCGACGCTAAAATGATAGTTAACTGTAACGTTCAGGGCCTCCTAATGCCGATGGAACACTCAAATTGCGTCGAGATTCAATACATCGGCCTCCAGCCGACTTGTCTCCAAGGGGATATCGCTGCCTCGGGCACGACATGGTCCTTCTCCTGTGAGTCTAGATTTTCGAATCCGACGCAAAAATGATAGTGATTTGTAACGTTCAGGGCCTCCTATTGCCGATGGAACACTCAAATTGCGTCAGGAATCAATACATCGGTTTCCAGCCGACTTGTCTCCAAGGGTCTATTGCTGCCTCGGGCACGTAATGGTCGTTCTCCTGTGAGTCTAGATTTTCGAATCCGTCGCATAAATGATAGTTAATTGTAACGTTCAGGGACTCCTAAAGACGATGGAACACTCAAATTGCGTCGAGAGTCAATACATCGGCCTCCAGCGGACTTGTCTTCAAGGAGATATTGCTGTCTCGGGCACCATATGATCCTTCTCCTGTGAGTATAGATTTTTCGAATCCGACGCAAAAATGATAGTTAATTGTAACGTTTAGGGTCTTGTAATGACGATGGAACACACAAATTGCGTCGAGATTCAATACATCGGCCTCCAGCCGACTTGTCTCCAAGGGGATATCGCTGCCTCGGGCACCACATGGTCCGTCTCCGGGATTCTACGTTTTCGAATCCGACGCAAAACTCATAGTTAATTGTAACGTTCAGGGCCTCCTAATGACGATGGAGTACACAAATTGAGTCGAGATTCAATACATCGACCTCCAGCCGACTTGTCTCCAAGGGTCAATTGCTGCCCCGGGCACCTTATGGTCGTTCTCCTGTGAGTCTAGATTTTCGAATCCGACGCAAAAATGATAGTTAATTGTAACTTTCAGGGCCTTCTAATGACGATGGAACACTCAAATTGCGTCGAGATTCAATACATCGGCCTCCAGCGGACTTGTCTCCACGGGGATATTGCAGTCTCGTGCACCATATGATCCTTCTCCTGTTAGTAGATTTTCGAATCCGACGCTAAAATGATAGTTAACTGTAACTTTCAGGGCCTCCTAATGCCGGTGGAACACTCAAATTGCGTCGAGATTCAATACATCGGCCTCCAGCCGACTTGTCTCCAAGGGTCTATTGATGCCTCGGGCACCTTATGGTCGTTCTCTTGTAAGTCTAGATTTTCGAATCCGACGCAAAAATGATAGTTAATTGTAACGTTCAGGGCCTCCTAATGCCGATGGAACACTCAAATTGCGTCGAGATTCAATACATCGGCCGCCAGACGACTTTTCTCCAAGGGTCTATTGCTGCCTCGGGCACCTTATGGTCGTTCTCCTGTGAGTTTAGATTATCGAATCCGACGCAAAAGTGATAGTTAATTGTAACGTTTAGGGCCTCCTAATGACGATGGAACACTCAAATTGCGTCGAGATTCAATACATCGGCCTCCAGCCGACTTGTCTCCAAGGGTCTGTTGCTGCCTCGGGCACCTTAAGGTCGTTCTCCTGTGAGTTTAGATTATCGAATCCGACGCAAAAATGATAGTTAATTGTAACGTTTAGGGCCTCCTAATGACGATGGAACACTCAAATTGCGTCGAGATTCAATAAATCGGCCTCCAGCCGACTTGTCTCCAAGCGGATATTGCTGTCTCGGGCCTCTTATGTTCGCTCTCATGTAAGTCTAGATTTTCGAATCCGACGCGAAACTGATTGTTAATTGTAACGTTCAGGGCTTCCTAATGACGATGGAACACTCAAATTGCGTCGAGATTCATCGGCCTCCAGCCGACTTGTCTCCAAGGGTCTGTTACTGCCTCGGGCACCTTATGGTCGTTCTCTTGTAAGTCTAGATTTTCGAATCCGACGCAAAAATGTTAGTTCATTATAACGTTCAGGGCGACCTAATGACGATGGAACACTCAAATTGCGTCGAGATTCAATACATCGGCCTCCAGCCGACTTGTCTCCAAGGGTCTGTTGCTGCCTCGGGCACCTTAAGGTCGTTCTCCTGTGAGTTTAGATTATTGAATCCGACGCAAAAATGATAGTTAATTGTAACGTTTAGGGCCTCCTAATGACGATGGAACACTCAAATTGCGTCGAGATTCAATAAATCGGCCTCCAGCCGACTTGTCTCCAAGCGGATATTGCTGTCTCGGGCCTCTTATGTTCGCTCTCATGTGAGTCTAGATTTTCGAATCCGACGCGAAACTGATTGTTAATTGTAACGTTCAGGGCTTCCTAATGACGATGGAACACTCAAATTGCGTCGAGATTCATCGGCCTCCAGCCGACTTGTCTCCAAGGGTCTGTTACTGCCTCGGGCACCTTATGGTCGTTCTCTTGTAAGTCTAGATTTTCGAATCCGACGCAAAAATGTTAGTTCATTATAACGTTCAGGGCCTCCTAATGACGATGGAACACTCAAATTGCGTCGAGAGTCAATACATCGACCTCCAGTCGACTTGTATCCAAGGGGATATTGCAGTCTCGTGCACCATATGACCCTTCTCTTGTTAGTAGATTTTCGAATCCGACGCTAAAATGATAGTTAACTGTAACGTTCAGGGCCTCCTAATGCCGATGGAACACTCCAATTGCGTCGAGATTCAATACATCGGCCTCCAGCCGACTTGTCTCCAAGGGGATTTCGCTGCCTCGGGCACGACATGGTCCTTCTCCTGTGAGTCTAGATTTTCGAATCCGAAGCAAAAATGATAGTGATTTGTAACGTTCAGGGCCTCCTATTGCCGATGGAACACTCAAATTGCGTCAGGAATCAATACATCGGTTTCCAGCCGACTTGTCTCCAAGGGTCTATTGCTGCCTCGGGCACCTTATGGTCGTTCTCCTGTGAGTCTAGATTTTCGAATCCGTCGCATAAATGATAGTTTATTGTAACGTTCAGGGACTCCTAAAGACGATGGAACACTCAAATTGCGTCGAGAGTCAATACATCTGCCTCCACCCGACTTGTCTCCAAGGGTCTGTTGCTGCCTCGGGCACCTTATGGTCGTTCTCCTGTGAGTTTAGATTATCGAATCCGACGCAAAAATGATAGTTAATTGTAACGTTTAGGGCCTCCTAATGACGATGGGACACTCAAATTGCGTCGAGATTCAATACATCGTCCTCCAGCCGACTTGTCTCCAAGGGTCTAATGCTGCCTCGGGCACCTTATGGTCGTTCTCTTGTAAGTCTAGATTTTTGAATCCGACGCAAAAATGATAGTTAATTGTAACGTTCAGTGCCTCCTAATGACGATGGAACTCTCAAGTTGCGTCGAGATTCAATACATCGTCCTCCAGCCGACTTGTCTCCAAGGGTCTATTGCTGCCTCGGGCACCTTATGGTAGTACTCCTGTGCGTCTAGATTTTCGAATCCGACGCATAAATGATAGTTAATTGTAACGTTCAGGGACTACTAAAGGCGATGGAACACTCAAATTGCGTCAAGAGTCAATACATCGACCTCCAGTCGACTTGTATCCAAGGGGATATTGCAGTCTCGGGCACAATATGATCCTTCTCCTGTGAGTCTAGATTTTCGAATCCGACGCAAAAATGATAGTGAATAGTAACGTTCAGCGCCTCCTAATGACGATAGAAGACTCGTATTGCGTCGAGATTCAATACATCGTCCTCCAGCCGACTTGTCTCCATGGGTCTATTGCTGCCTCGGGCACCACATGGTCCTTCTACTGTGAGTCTAGACTTTCGAATCCGACGCAAGAATGATAGCGAAATGTAACGTTCAGGGCCTCCTTATGACGATGGGACACTCAAATTGCGTCAAGAATCAATACATCGGATTCCAGCCGACTTGTCTCCAAGGGTCTATTGCTGCCTCGGGCACCTTATGGTCGTACTCCTGTGAGTCTAGATTTTCTAATCCGACGCATAAATGATAGTTAATTGTAACGTTCAGGGACTCCTAAAGACGATGGAACACTCAATTTGCGTCGAGAGTCAATACATCGACCTCCAGTCGACTTGTATCCAAGGGGATATTGCAGTCTCGTGCTCCATATGATCCATCTCCTGTTAGTAGATTTTCGAATCCGACGCTAAAATGATAGTTAACTGTAACGTTCAGGACCTCCTAATGCCGATTGAACACTCAAATTGCGTCGAGATTCAATACATCGGCCTCCAGCCGACTTGTCTCCAAGGGTCTATTGCTGCCTCGGGCACCATATGGTCGTTCTCCTGTGAGTCTAGATTTTCGAATCCGACGCAAAAATGATAGTTAATTGTAACGTTCAGGGCCTTCCAATGACGATGGAACACTTTAATTGCGTCGAGATTCAATACATCGGCCTCCAGCCGACTTGTCTCCAAGGGGATATCGCTGCCTCGGGCACCTTATGGTCGTTCTCCTGTGCGTCTAGATTTTCGAATCCGACGCAAAACTCATAGTTAATTGTAACGTTCAGGGCCTCCTAATGACGATGGAGTACACAAATTGAGTCGAGATTCAATACATCGACCCCCAGCCGACTTGTCTCCAAGGGTCTATTGCTGCCTCGGGCTCCTTATGGTCGTTCTCCTGTGAGTCTAGATTTTCGAATCCGACGCAAAAATGATAGTTAATTGTAACTTTCAGGGCCTTCTAATGACGATGGAACACTCAAATTGCGTCGAGATTCAATACATCGGCCTCCAGCGGACTTGTCTCCAAGGGGATATTGCAGTCTCGTGCACAATATGATCCTTCTCCTGTTAGTAGATTTTCTAATCCGACGCTAAAATGATAGTTAACTGTAACTTTCAGGGCCTCCTAATGCCGGTGGAACACTCAAATTGCGTCGAGATTCAATACATCGGCCTCCAGCCGACTTGTCTCCAAGGGTCTATTGATGCCTCGGGCACCTTATGGTCGTTCTCTTGTAAGTCTAGATTTTCGAATCCGACGCAAAAATGATAGTTAATTGTAACGTTCAGGGCCTCCTAATGCCGATGGAACACTCAAATTGCGTCGAGATTCAATACATCGGCCGCCAGCCGACTTTTCTCCAAGGGTCTATTGCTCCCTCGGGCACCTTATGGTCGTTCTCCTGTGAGTTTAGATTATCGAATCCGACGCAAAAATGATAGTTAATTGTAACGTTTAGGCCCTCCTAATGACGATGGAACACTCAAATTGCGTCGAGATTCAATACATCGGCCTCCAGCCGACTTGTCTCCAAGCGGATATTGCTGTCTCGGGCCTCTTATGTTCGCTCTCATGTGAGTCCAGATTTTCGAATCCGACGCGAAACTGATTGTTAATTGTAGCGTTCAGGGCTTCCTAATGACGATGGAACACTCAAATTGCGTCGAGATTCATCGGCCTCCAGATGACTTGTCTCCAAGGGTCTGTTACTGCCTCGGGCACCTTATGGTCGTTCTCTTGTAAGTCTAGATTTTCGAATCCGACGCAAAAATGATAGTTCATTATAACGTTCAGGGCGACCTAATGACGATGGAACACTCAAATTGCGTCGATATTCAATACATCGGCCTCCAGTCGATTTGTCTCCAAGGGGTATATTGCTGTCTCGAGCACCGTATGAACTTCTCCTGTGAGTAGATTTTCGAATCCGACGCTAAAATGATTGTTAATTGTAACGTTCAGGGCCTCCTAATGACGATGGAACACTCAAATTGCGTCAAGAATCTATACATCGGTTTCCAGCCGACTTGTCTCCAAGGGTCTATTGCTGCCTCGGGCACCTTATGGTCGTTCTCCTGTGAGTCTAGATTTTCGAATCCGACGCATAAATGATAGTTAATTGTAACGTTCAGGGACTCCTAAAGACGATGGAACACTCAAATTGCGTCGAGAGTCAATACATCGACCTCCAGTCGACTTGTATCCAAGGGGATATTGCAGTCTCGTGCACCATATGATCATACTCTTGTTAGTAGATTTTCGAATCCGACGCTAAAATGATAGTTAACTGTAACGTTCAGGGCCTCCTAATGCCGATGGAACACTCAAATTGCGTCGAGATTCAATACATCGTCCTCCAGCCGACTTGTCTCCAAGGGTCTATTGCTGCCTCGGGCACCTTATGGTAGTACTCCTGTGCGTCTAGATTTTCGAATCCGACGCAAAAATGATAGTTAATTGTAACGTTCAGGGCCTTCTAATGGCGATGGAACACTCAAATTGCGTCGAGAGTCAATACATCGGCCTCCACCCGACTTGTCTCCAAGGGTCTGTTGCTGCCTCGGGCACCTTATGGTCGTTCTCCTGTGAGTTTAGATTATCGAATCCGACGCAAAAATGATAGTTAATTGTAACGTTTAGGGCCTCCTAATGACGATGGGACACTCAAATTGCGTCGAGATTCAATACATCGTCCTCCAGCCGACTTGTCTCCAAGGGTCTAATGCTGCCTCGGGCACCTTATGGTCGTTCTCTTGTAAGTCTAGATTTTTGAATCCGACGCAAAAATGATAGTTAATTGTAACGTTCAGTGCCTCCTAATGACGATGGAACTCTCAAGTTGCGTCGAGATTCAATACATCGTCCTCCAGCCGACTTGTCTCCAAGGGTCTATTGCTGCCTCGGGCACCTTATGGTAGTACTCCTGTGCGTCTAGATTTTCGAATCCGACGCAAAAATGATAGTTAATTGTAACGTTCAGGGCCTTCTAATGGCGATGGAACACTCAAATTGCGTCGAGATTCAATACATCGGCCTCCAGCCGACTTGTCTCCAAGGGGATATCGCTGCCTCGGGCACGACATGGTCCTTCTCCTGTGAGTCTAGATTTTCGAATCCGACGCATAAATGATAGTTAATTGTAACGTTCAGGGACTACTAAAGACGATGGAACACTCAAATTACGTCGAGAGTCAATACATCGACCTCCAGTCGACTTGTATCCAAGGGGATATTGCAGTCTCGGGCACAATATGATCCTTCTCCTGTGAGTCTAGATTTTCGAATCCGACGCAAAAATGATAGTGAATAGTAACGTTCAGCGCCTCCTAATGACGATAGAAGACTCGTATTGCGTCGAGATTCAATACATCGTCCTCCAGCCGACTTGTCTCCATGGGTCTATTGCTGCCTCGGGCACCACATGGTCCTTCTACTGTGAGTCTAGATTTTCGAATCCGACGCAAAAATGATAGTGAAATGTAACGTTCAGGGCCTCCTTATGACGATGGAACACTCAAATTGCGTCAAGAATCAATACATCGGTTTCCAGCCGACTTGTCTCCAAGGGTCTATTGCTGCCTCGGGCACCTTATGGTCGTACTCCTGTGAGTCTAGATTTTCTAATCCGACGCATAAATGATAGTTAATTGTAACGTTCAGGGACTCCTAAAGACGATGGAACACTCAAATTGCGTCGAGAGTCAATACATCGACCTCCAGTCGACTTGTATCCAAGGGGATATTGCAGTCTCGTGCACCATATGATCCTTCTCCTGTTAATAGATTTTCGAATCCGACGCTAAAATGATAGTTAACTGTAACGTTCAGGACCTCCTAATGCCGATTGAACACTCAAATTGCGTCGAGATTCAATACATCGGCCTCCAGCCGACTTGTCTCCAAGGGGATATCGCTGCCTCGGGCACCTTATGGTCGTTCTCCTGTGCGTCTAGATTTTCGAATCCAACGCAAAACTCATAGTTAATTGTAACGTTCAGGGCCTCCTATTGGCGATGGAACACTCAAATTACGTCGAGATTCAATACATCGGCCTCCAGCCGACTTGTCTCCAAGGGGATATCGCTGCCTCGGGCACGACATGGTCCTTCTCCTGTGAGTCTAGATTTTCGAATCCGACGCAAAAATAATAGTGAATTGTAACGTTCAGGGCCTCCTAATGTCGATGGAACACTCAAATTGCGTCGAGATTCAATACATCGGCCTCCAGCCGACTTGTCTCCAAGGGGATATCGCTGCCTCGGGCACCACATGGTCCGTCTCCGGTGATACTACGTTTTCGAATCCGACACAATACTCATAGCTAATTGTAACGTTCAGGGCCTCGTATTGGCGATGGAACACTCAAATTGCGTCGAGATTCAATACATCGGCCTCCAGCCGACTTGTCTCCAAGGGGATATTGCTGCATCGGGCACCTTATGGTCGTTCTCCTGTGAGTTTAGATTTTCGAATCCGACGAAAAACTGATAGTTAATTGTAACGTTCAGGGCCTTCTAATGACGATGGAACACTCAAATTGCGTCGAGATTCAATACATCGGCCTCCAGCCGATTTGTCTCCAAGGGTCTATTGCTGCCTTGGGCACCTTATGGTCGTTCTCTTGTAAGTCTAGATTTTCGAGTCCGACGCAAAAATGATAGTTAATTGTAACGTTCAGGGCCTCCAAATGCCGATGGAACACTCCAATTTCGTCGAGATTCAATACATCGGCCTCCAGCCGACTTGTCTCCAAGGGTCTGTTGCTGCCTCGGGCACCTTATGGTCGTTCTCCTGTGAGTTTAGATTATCGAATCCGACGCAAAAATGATAGTTAAATGTAATGTTCAGGGCCTTGTAATGACGATGGAACACTCAAATTGCATCGAGATTCAATACATCGGCCTGCAGCCGACTTGTCTCCAAGGGTCTATTGCTGCCTCGGGCACCACATGGTCCTTCTCCTGTGAGTCTAGATTTTCGAATCCGACGCAAAAATGATTGTTAATTGTAACGTTCAGGGCCTCCTAATGACGATGGAACACTCAAATTGCGTCGAGATTCAATACATCGTCCTCCAGCCGACTTGTCTCCATGGGGATATCGCTGCCTCGGGCACCACATGGTCCTTCTCCGGTGATTCTACGTTTTCGAATCCGACGCAAAACTGCTACTTAATTGTAACGTTCAGGGCCTCCTAAAGACGATGGAACACTCAAATTGCGTCGAGATTCAATACATCGGCCTCCAGCCGACTTGTCTCCAAGGGTCTGTTGCTGCCTCGGGCACCTTATGGTCGTTCTCCTGTGAGTTTAGATTCTCTAATCCGACGCAAAAATGATAGTTAATTGTAACGTTTAGGGCCTCCTAATGTCGATGGGACACTCAAATTGCGTCGAGATTCAATACATCGTCCTCCAGCCGACTTGTCTCCAAGGGTCTAATGCTGCCTCGGGCACCTTATGGTCGTTCTCTTGTAAGTCTAGATTTTCGAATCCGACGCAAAAATGATAGTGAATAGTAACGTTCAGCGCCTCCTGATGACGATAGAACTCTCAAATTGCGTCGAGATTCAATACATCGTCCTCCAGCCGATTTTTCTCCACGGGGATATTGCTGCCTCGGGCACCTTATGGTCGTTCTCCTGTGAGTGTAGATTTTCGGATCCGACGCAAAAATGATAGTTAATTGTAACGTTCAGGGCCTTATAATGACGATGGAACACTCAAATTGCGTCGAGAGTCAATACATCGACCTCCAGTCGACTTGTATCCAAGGGGATATAGCAGTCTCGTGCACCATATGATCCTTCTCCTGTTAGTAGATTTTCGAATCCGACGCTAAAATGATAGTTAACTCTAACGTTCAGGGCCTGCTAATGCCGATGGAATACTCAAATTGCGTCGAGAGTCAATACATCGACCTCCAGTCGACTTGTATCCAAGGGGATATTGCAGTCTCGTGCACCATATGATCCTTCTCCTGTTAGTAGATTTTCGAATCCGACGCTAGAATGATAGTTAACCGTAACGTTCAGGGCCTCCTAATGAAGATGGAACACTCAAATTGCGTCGAGATTCAATACATCGGCCTCCAGCCGACTTGTCTCCAAGGGGATATCGCTGCCTCGGGCACCTTATGGTCGTTCTCCTGTGCGTCTTGATTTTCGAATCCAACGCAAAACTCATAGTTAATTGTAACGTTCAGGCCCTCCTATTGGCGATGGAACACTCAAATTACGTCGAGATTCAATACATCGGCCTCCAGCCGACTTGTCTCCAAGGGGATATCGCTGCCTCGGGCACGACATGGTCCTTCTCCTGTGAGTCTAGATTTTCGAATCCGACGCAAAAATAATAGTGAATTGTAACGTTCAGGGCCTCCTAATGTCGATGGAACACTCAAATTGCGTCGAGATTCAATACATCGGCCTCCAGCCGACTTGTCTCCAAGGGGATATCGCTGCCTCGGGCACCTTATGGTCGTTCTCCTGTGAGTCTAGATTTTCGAATCCGACGCAAAAATGATAGTTAATTGTAACGTTCAGGGCCTTCTAATGACGATGGAACACTCAAATTGCGTCGAGATTCAATACATCGGCCTCCAGCCGACTTGTCTCCAAGGGGATATCGCTGCCTCGGGCACCTTATGGTCGTTCTCCTGTGCGTCTAGATTTTCGAATCCAACGCAAAACTCATAGTTAATTGTAACGTTCAGGGCCTCCTATTGGCGATGGAACACTCAAATTACGTCGAGATTCAATACATCGGCCTCCAGCCGACTTGTCTCCAAGGGGATATCGCTGCCTCGGGCACGACATGGTCCTTCTCCTGTTTGTCTAGATTTTCGAATCCGACGCAAAAATAATAGTGAATTGTAACGTTCAGGGCCTCCTAATGTCGATGGAACACTCAAATTGCGTCGAGATTCAATACATCGGCCTCCAGCCGACTTGTCTCCAAGGGGATATCGCTGCCTCGGGCACCACATGGTCCGTCTCCGGTGATACTACGTTTTCGAATCCGACACAATACTCATAGCTAATTGTAACGTTCAGGGCCTCGTATTGGCGATGGAACACTCAAATTGCGTCGAGATTCAATACATCGGCCTCCAGCCGACTTGTCTCCAAGGGGATATTGCTGCATCGGGCACCTTATGGTCGTTCTCCTGTGAGTTTAGATTTTCGAATCCGACGAAAAACTGATAGTTAATTGTAACGTTCAGGGCCTTCTAATGACGATGGAACACTCAAATTGCGTCGAGATTCAATACATCGGCCTCCAGCCGATTTGTCTCCAAGGGTCTATTGCTGCCTTGGGCACCTTATAGTCGTTCTCTTGTAAGTCTAGATTTTCGAATCCGACGCAAAAATGATAGTTAATTGTAACGTTCAGGGCCTCCAAATGCCGATGGAACACTCCAATTTCGTCGAGATTCAATACATCGGCCTCCAGCCGACTTGTCTCCAAGGGTCTGTTGCTGCCTCGGGCACCTTATGGTCGTTCTCCTGTGAGTTTAGATTATCGAATCCGACGCAAAAATGATAGTTAATTGTAACGTTTAGGGCCTCCTAATGACGATGGAACACTCAAATTGCGTCGAGATTCAATACATCGTCCTCCAGCCGACTTGTCTCCATGGGGATATCGCTGCCTCGGGCACCACATGGTCCTTCTCCGGTGATTCTACGTTTTCGAATCCGACGCAAAACTGCTACTTAATTGTAACGTTCAGGGCCTCCTAAAGACGATGGAACACTCAAATTGCGTCGAGATTCAATACATCGGCCTCCAGCCGACTTGTCTCCAAGGGTCTGTTGCTGCCTCGGGCACCTTATGGTCGTTCTCCTGTGAGTTTAGATTCTCTAATCCGACGCAAAAATGATAGTTAATTGTAACGTTTAGGGCCTCCTAATGTCGATGGGACACTCAAATTGCGTCGAGATTCAATACATCGTCCTCCAGCCGACTTGTCTCCAAGGGTCTAATGCTGCCTCGGGCACCTTATGGTCGTTCTCTTGTAAGTCTAGATTTTCGAATCCGACGCAAAAATGATAGTGAATAGTAACGTTCAGCGCCTCCTGATGACGATAGAACTCTCAAATTGCGTCGAGATTCAATACATCGTCCTCCAGCCGATTTTTCTCCACGGGGATATTGCTGCCTCGGGCACCTTATGGTCGTTCTCCTGTGAGTGTAGATTTTCGGATCCGACGCAAAAATGATAGTTAATTGTAACGTTCAGGGCCTTATAATGACGATGGAACACTCAAATTGCGTCGAGAGTCAATACATCGACCTCCAGTCGACTTGTATCCAAGGGGATATAGCAGTCTCGTGCACCATATGATCCTTCTCCTGTTAGTAGATTTTCGAATCCGACGCTAAAATGATAGTTAACTGTAACGTTCAGGGCCTGCTAATGCCGATGGAACACTCAAATTGCGTCGAGAGTCAATACATCGACCTCCAGTCGACTTGTATCCAAGGGGATATTGCAGTCTCGTGCACCATATGATCCTTCTCCTGTTAGTAGATTTTCGAATCCGACGCTAGAATGATAGTTAACCGTAACGTTCAGGGCCTCCTAATGAAGATGGAACACTCAAATTGCGTCGAGATTCAATACATCGGCCTCCAGCCGACTTGTCTCCAAGGGTCTATTGCTGCCTCGGGCACCTTATGGTCGTTCTCCTGTGAGTCTAGATTTTCGAATCCGACGCAAAAATGATAGTTAATTGTAACGTTCAGGGCCTTATAATGACGATGGAACACTCAAATTGCGTCGAGATTCAATACATCGTCCTCCAGCCGGCTTGTCTCCAAGGGTCTGTTGCTGCCTCGGGCACCTTATGGTCGTTCTCCTGTGGGTATAGTTTATCGAATCCGACGCAAAAATGATAGTTAATTGTAACGTTTAGGGCCTCCTAATGACGATGGGACACTCAAATTGCGTCGAGATTCAATACATCGTCCTCCAGCCGACTTGTCTCCATGGGGATATTACTGCCTCCGGCCTCTTATGTTCGCTCTCATGTGAGTCTAGATTTTCGAATCCGACGCGAAACTGATAGTTAATTGTAACGTTGAGGGCCTCCTAATGACGATGGAACACTCAAATTGCGTCGAGTTTCAATGCATCGGCCTCCAGTGGTCTTGTCTCCAAGGGGATATTGGTGTCTCGAGCACCGTATGAACTTCTCCTGTGAGTAGATTTTCGAATCCGACGCTAAAATAATTGTTAATTGTAACGTTCAGGGCCTCCTAATGACGATGGAACACTCAAATTGGGTCAAGAATCAAAACACCGGCCTCCAGCCGACCTGTCTCCAAGGGTCCATTGCTGCCTCGGGCACCTTATGGTCGTTCTCTTGTAAGACTAGATTTTCGAATCCAACGCAAAAATGATAGTTAATTGTAACGTTCAGTGCCTCCTAATGCCGATGGAACACTCCAATTTCGTCGAGATTCAATACATCGGCCTCCAGCCGACTTGTCTCCAAGGGTCTGTTGCTGCCTCGGGCACCTTATGGTCGTTCTCCTGTGAGTTTAGATTATCGAATCCGACGCAAAAATGATAGTTAATTGTAACGTTTAGGGCCTCCTAATGGCGATGGAACACTCAAATTGCGTCGAGATTCAATACATCGTCCTCCAGCCGACTTGTCTCCATGGGGATATCGCTGCCTCGGGCACCACATGGTCCTTCTCCGGTGATTCTACGTTTTCGAATCCGACGCAAAACTGCTACTTAATTGTAACGTTCAGGGCCTCCTAAAGACGATGGAACACTCAAATTGCGTCGAGATTCAATACATCGGCCTCCAGCCGACTTGTCTCCAAGGGACTGTTGCTGCCTCGGGCACCTTATGGTCGTTCTCCTGTGAGTTTAGATTCTCGAATCTGACGCAAAAATGATAGTTAATTGTAACGTTTAGGGCCTCCTAATGACGATGGGACACTCAAATTGCGTCGAGATTCGATACATCGTCCTCCAGCCGACTTGTCTCCAAGGGTCTAATGCTGCCTCGGGCACCTTATGGTCGTTCTCTTGTAAGTCTGGATTTTCGAATCCGACGCAAAAATGATAGTTAATTGTAACGTTCAGGGCCTCCTAATGACGATGGAACTCTCAAATTGCTTCGAGAGTAAATACATATGCCTCCAGTCGATTTGTCTCCAAGGGGTATATTGCAGTCTCGGGCACAATATGATCCTTCTCCTGTGAGTCTAGATTTTCGAATCCGACGCAAAAATGATAGTGAATTGTATCGTTCAGCGCCTCCTAATGACGATAGAAGACTCAAATTGCGTCGAGATTCAATACATCGTCCTCCAGCCGATTTGACTCCACGGTTATATTGCTGCCTCGGGCACCTTATGGTCGTTCTCCTGTGAGTGTAGATTTTCGGATCCGACGCAAAAATGATAGTTAATTGTAACGTTCAGGGCCTTCTAATGACGATGGAACACTCAAATTGCGTCGAGAGTCAATACATCGACCTCCAGTCGACTTGTATCCAAGGGGATATAGCAGTCTCGTGCACCATATGATCCTTCTCCTGTTAGTAGATTTTCGAATCCGACGCTAAAATGATAGTTAACTGTAACGTTCAGGGCCTCCTAATGCCGATGGAACACTCAAATTGCGTCGAGAGTCAATACATCGACCTCCAGTCGACTTGTATCCAAGGGGATATTGCAGTCTCGTGCACCATATGATCCCTCTCCTGTTAGTAGATTTTCGAATCCGACGCTAAAATGATAGTTAACTGTAACGTTCAGGGCCTCCTAATGAAGATGGAACACTCAAATTGCGTCGAGATTCAATACATCGGCCTCCAGCCGACTTGTCTCCAAGGGTCTATTGCTGCCTCGGGCACCTTATGGTCGTTCTCCTGTGAGTCTAGATTTTCGAATCCGACGCAAAAATGATAGTTAATTGTAACGTTCAGGGCCTTATAATGACGATGGAACACTCAAATTGCGTCGAGATTCGATACATCGTCCTCCAGCCGACTTGTCTCCAAGGGTCTGTTGCTGCCTCGGGCACCTTATGGTCGTTCTCCTGTGGGTTTAGTTTATCGAATCCGACGCAAAAATGATAGTTAATTGTAACGTTTAGGGCCTCCTAATGACGATGGGACACTCAAATTGCGTCGAGATTCAATACATCGTCCTCCAGCCGACTTGTCTCCATGGGGATATTACTGCCTCCGGCCTCTTATGTTCGCTCTCATGTGAGTCTAGATTTTCGAATCCGACGCGAAGCTGATAATTATATGTAACGTTCAGCGCCTCCTAATGACGATGGAACACTCAAATTGCGTCGAGATTCAATACATCGGCCTCCAGCGGTCTTGTCTCCAAGGGGATATTGGTGTCTCGAGCACCGTATGAACTTCTCCAGTGAGTAGATTTTCGAATCCGACGCTAAAATGATTGTTAATTGTAACATTCAGGGCCTCCTAATGACGATGGAACACTCAAATTGGGTCAAGAATCAATACACCGGCCTCCAGCCGACCTGTCTCCAAGGGTCCATTGCTGCCTCGGGCACCTTATGGTCGTTCTCTTGTAAGACTAGATTTTCGAATCCGACGCAAAAATGATAGTTAATTGTAACGTTCAGTGCCTCCTAATGCCGATGCAACACTCCAATTTCGTCGAGATTCAATACATCGGCCTCCAGCCGACTTGTCTCCAAGGGTCTGTTGCTGCCTCGGGCACCTTATGGTCGTTCTCCTGTGAGTTTAGATTATAGAATCCGACGCAAAAATGATAGTTAATTGTAACGTTTAGGGCCTCCTAATGACGATGGAACACTCAAATTGCGTCGAGATTCAATACATCGTCCTCCAGCCGACTTGTCTCCATGGGGATATCGCTGCCTCGGGCACCACATGGTCCATCTCCGGTGATTCTACGTTTTCGAATCCGACGCAAAGCTGCTACTTAATTGTAACGTTCAGGGCCTCCTAAAGACGATGGAACACTCAAATTGCGTCGAGATTCAATACATCGGCCACCAGCCGACTTGTCTCCAAGGGTCTGTTGCTGCCTCGGGCACCTTATGGTCGTTCTCCTGTGAGTTTAGATTCTCGAATCCGACGCAAAAATGATAGTTAAGTGTAACGTTTAGGGCCTCCTAATGACGATGGGACACTCAAATTGCGTCGAGATTCAATACATCGTACTCCAGCCGACTAGCCTCTAAGGGTCTAATGCTGCCTCGGGCACCTTATGGTCGTTCTCTTGTAAGTCTGGATTTTCGAATCCGACGAAAAACTGATAGTTAACTGTAACATTCAGGGCCTCCTAATGACGATGGAACACTCAAATTGCGTCGCGATCCAATACATCGTCCTCCAGCCGACTTGTCTCCAAGGGTGTAATGCTGCCTTGGGCACCTTATGGTCGTTCTCTTGTAAGTCTGGATTTTCGAATCCGACGCAAAAATGATAGTTAATTGTAACGTTCAGGGCCTCCTAATGACGATGGAACTCTCAAATTGCGTCCAGAGTCAATACATATGCCTCCAGTCGATTTGTCTCCAAGGGGTATATTGCAGTCTCGGGCACAATATGATATTTCTCCTGTGAGCCTAGATTTTCGAATCCGACGCAAAAATGATAGTGAATTGTATCGTTCAGCGCCTCCTAATGACGATAGAAGACTCAAATTGCGTCGAGATTCAATACATCGTCCTCCAGCCGATTTGTCTCCACGGGTATATTGCTGCCTCGGGCACCTTTTGGTCGTTCTCCTGTGAGTGTAGATTTTCGGATCCGACGCAAAAATAATAGTTAATTGTAACGTTCAGGGCCTTCTAATGACGATGGAACACTCAAATTGCGTCGAGAGTCAATACATCGACCTCCAGTCGACTTGTATCCAAGGGGATATTGCAGTCTCGTGCACCATATGATCCTTCTCCTGTTAGTAGATTTTCGAATCCGACGCTAAAATGATAGTTAACTGTAACGTTCAGGGCCTCCTAATGAAGATGGAACACTCAAATTGCGTCGAGATTCAATACATCGGCCTCCAGCCGACTTGTCTCCAAGGGTCTATTGCTGCCTCGGGCACCTTATGGTCGTTCTCCTGTGAGTCTAGATTTTCGAATCCGACGCAAAAATGATAGTTAATTGTAACGTTCAGGGCCCTATAATGACGATGGAACCCTCAAATTGCGTCGAGATTCAATACATCGTCCTCCAGCCGACTTGTCTCCAAGGGTCTGTTGCTGCCTCGGGCACCTTATGTTCGTTCTCCTGTGGGTTTAGTTTATCGAATCCGACGCAAAAATGATAGTTAATTGTAACGTTTAGGGCCTCCTAATGACGATGGGACACTCAAATTGCGTCGAGATTCAATACATCGTCCTCCAGCCGACTTGTCTCCATGGGGATATTACTGCCTCCGGCCTCTTATGTTCGCTCTCATGTGAGTCTAGATTTTCGAATCCGACGCGAAACTGATAGTTAATTGTAACGTTCAGGGCCTCCTAATGACGATGGAACACTCAAATTGCGTCGAGATTCAATACATCGGCCTCCAGCGGTCTTGTCTCCAAGGGGATATTGGTGTCTCGAGCACCGTATGAACTTCTCCTGTGAGTAGTTTTCTTAATCCGACGCTAAAATGATTGTTAATTGAAACGTTCAGGGCCTCCTAATGACGATGGAACACTCAAATTGGGTCAAGAATCAATACACCGTCCTCCAGCCGACCTGTCTCCAAGGGTCCATTGCTGCCTCGGGCACCTTATGGTCGTTCTCTTGTAAGACTAGATTTTCGAATCCGACGCAAAAATGATAGTTAATTGTAACGTTCAGGGCCTCCTAATGCCGATGGAACACTCAAATTGCGTCGAGATTCAATACATCGGCGTCCAGCCGACTTGTCTCCAAGGGTCTATTGCTGCCTCGGGCACCCTATGGTCGTTCTCCTGTGAGTCTAGCTTTTCAAATCCGACGCAAAAATGATAGTGAATTGTAACGTTCAGGGCCTTGTAATGACGATGGAACACTCAAATTGCGTCGAGATTCAATACATCGGCCTCCAGCCGAATTGTCTCCAAGGGTCTGTTGCTGCCTCGGGCACCTTATGGTCGTTCTCCTGTGAGTTTAGATTATCGAATCCGACGCAAAAATGATAGTTAATCGTAACGTTTAGGGCCTCCTAATGACGATGGGACACTCAAATTGCGTCGAGATTCAATACATCGTCCTCCAGCCGATTTGTCTCCATGGGGATATTACTGCCTCCGGCCTCTTATGTTCGCTCTCATGTGAGTCTGGATTTTCTAATCCGACGCGAAACTGATTGTTAATTGTAACGTTTAGGGCCTCCTAATGACGATGGGACACTCAAATTGCGTCGAGATTCAATACATCGTCCTCCAGCCGAATTGTCTCCAAGGGTCTAATGCTGCCTCGGGCACCTTATGGTCGTTCTCTTGTAAGTCTAGATTTTCGAATCCGACGCAAAAATGATAGTGAACAGTAACGTTCAGCGCCTCCTGATTACGATAGAACTCTCAAATTGCGTCGAGATTCAATACATCGGCCTCCAGTCGACTTGTCTCCAAGGGTCTAATGCTGCCTCGGGCACCTTATGGTCGTTCTCCTGTGAGTATAGATTATCGAATCCGACGCAAAAATGATAGTTACTTGTAACATTCAGGGCCTCCTAATGACGATGGAACACTCAAATTGCGTCGCGATCCAATACATCGACCTCCAGCCGACTTGTCTCCAAGGGTCTGTTGCTGCCTCGGGCACCTTATGTTCACTCTCATGTGAGTCTAGATTTTCGAATCCGACGCGAAACTGATTGTTAATTGTAACGTTCAGGGCCTCCTAATGCCGATGGAACACTCAAATTGCGTCGAGATTCAATACATCGGCCTCCAGCCGACTTGTCTCCAAGGGTCTTTTGCTGCCTCGGGCACCTTATGGTCGTTCTCCTGTGAGTTTAGATTATCGAATCCGACGCAAAAATGATAGTTAATTGTAACGTTTAGGGCCTTGTAATGACGATGGAACACTCAAATTGCGTCGATATTCAATATATCGGCCTCCAGTCGATTTGTCTCCAAGGGGTATATTGCCGTCTCGTGCACCGTATGATCTTATCCTGAGAGTAGATTTTCGATTCCGACGCTAAAATGATAGTTAATTGTAACGTTTAGGGCCTCCTAATGCCGATGGAACACTGAAATTGCGTCGAGATTCAATACATCGGCGTCTAGCGGACTTGTCTCCAAGGGTCTATTGCTGCCTCGGGTACCTTATGGTCGTTCTCCTGTGAGTCTAGATTTTCGAATCCGACGCAAAAATGATAGTTAATTGTAACGTTCAGGGCCTTGTAATGACGATGGAACACTCAAATTGCGTCGAGATTCAATACATCGGCCTCCAGCCGAATTGTCTCCAAGGGTCTGTTGCTGCCTCGGGCACCTTATGGTCGTTCTCCTGTGAGTTTAGATTATCGAATCCGACGCAAAAATGATAGTTAATTGTAGCGTTTAGGGCCTCCTAATGACGATGGGACACTCAAATTGCGTCGAGATTCAATACATCGTCCTCCAGCCGACTTGTCTCCATGGGGATATTACTGCCTCCGGCCTCTTATGTTCGCTCTCATGTGAGTCTAGATTTTCGAATCCGACGCGAAACTGATTGTTAATTGTAACGTTTAGGGCCTCCTAATGACGATGGGACACTCAAATTGCGTCGAGATTCAATACATCGTCCTCCAGCCGACTTGTCTCCAAGGGTCAAATGCTGCCTCGGGCACCTTATGGTCGTTCTCCTGTAAGTCTAGATTTTCGAATCCGACGCAAAAATGATAGTGAACAGTAACGTTCAGCGCCTCCTGATTACGATAGAACTCTCAAATTGCGTCGAGATTCAACACATCGGCCTCCAGTCGACTTGTCTCCAAGGGTCTAATGCTGCCTCGGGCACCTTATGGTCGTTCTCCTGTGAGTATAGATTATCGAATCCGACGCAAAAATGATAGTTAATTGTAACATTCAGGGCCTCCTAATGACGATGGAACACTCAAATTGCGTCGCGATCCAATACATCGACCTCCAGCCGACTTGTCTCCAAGGGTCTGTTGCTGCCTCGGGCACCTTATGTTCACTCTCATGTGAGTCTAGATTTTCGAATCCGACGCGAAACTGATTGTTAATTGTAACGTTCAGGGCCTCCTAATGCCGATGGAACACTCAAATTGCGTCGAGATTCAATACATCGGCCTCCAGCCGACTTGTCTGCAAGGGTCTTTTGCTGCCTCGGGCACCTTATGGTCGTTCTCCTGTGAGTTTAGATTATCGAATCCGACGCAAAAATGATAGTTAATTGTAACGTTTAGGGCCTTGTAATGACGATGGAACACTCAAATTGCGTCGATATTCAATATATCGGCCTCCAGTCGATTTGTCTCCAAGGGGTATATTGCCGTCTCGAGCACCGTATGATCTTATCCTGAGAGTAGATTTTCGATTCCGACGCTAAAATGATAGTTAATTGTAACGTTCAGGGCCTTCTAATGACGATGGAACACTCAAATTGCGTCGAGAGTCAATACATCGACCTCCAGTCGACTTGTATCCAAGGGGATATTGCAGTCTCGTGCACCATATGATCCTTCTCCTGTTAGTAGATTTTCGAATCCGACGCTAAAATGATAGTTAACTGTAACGTTCAGGGCCTCCTAATGAAGATGGAACACTCAAATTGCGTCGAGATTCAATACATCGGCCTCCAGCCGACTTGTCTCCAAGGGTCTATTGCTGCCTCGGGCACCTTATGGTCGTTCTCCTGTGAGTCTAGATTTTCGAATCCGACGCAAAAATGATAGTTAATTGTAACGTTCAGGGCCCTATAATGACGATGGAACACTCAAATTGCGTCGAGATTCAATACATCGTCCTCCAGCCGACTTGTCTCCAAGGGTCTGTTGCTGCCTCGGGCACCTTATGTTCGTTCTCCTGTGGGTTTAGTTTATCGAATCCGACGCAAAAATGATAGTTAATTGTAACGTTTAGGGCCTCCTAATGACGATGGGACACTCAAATTGCGTCGAGATTCAATACATCGTCCTCCAGCCGACTTGTCTCCATGGGGATATTACTGCCTCCGGCCTCTTATGTTCGCTCTCATGTGAGTCTAGATTTTCGAATCCGACGCGAAACTGATAGTTAATTGTAACGTTCAGGGCCTCCTAATGACGATGGAACACTCAAATTGCGTCGAGATTCAATACATCGGCCTCCAGCGGTCTTGTCTCCAAGGGGATATTGGTGTCTCGAGCACCGTATGAACTTCTCCTGTGAGTAGTTTTCTTAATCCGACGCTAATATGATTGTTAATTGAAACGTTCAGGGCCTCCTAATGACGATGGAACACTCAAATTGGGTCAAGAATCAATACACCGTCCTCCAGCCGACCTGTCTCCAAGGGTCCATTGCTGCCTCGGGCACCTTATGGTCGTTCTCTTGTAAGACTAGATTTTCGAATCCGACGCAAAAATGATAGTTAATTGTAACGTTCAGGGCCTCCTAATGCCGATGGAACACTCAAATTGCGTCGAGATTCAATACATCGGCGTCCAGCCGACTTGTCTCCAAGGGTCTATTGCTGCCTCGGGCACCCTATGGTCGTTCTCCTGTGAGTCTAGCTTTTCAAATCCGACGCAAAAATGATAGTGAATTGTAACGTTCAGGGCCTTGTAATGACGATGGAACACTCAAATTGCGTCGAGATTCAATACATCGGCCTCCAGCCGAATTGTCTCCAAGGGTCTGTTGCTGCCTCGGGCACCTTATGGTCGTTCTCCTGTGAGTTTAGATTATCGAATCCGACGCAAAAATGATAGTTAATCGTAACGTTTAGGGCCTCCTAATGACGATGGGACACTCAAATTGCGTCGAGATTCAATACATCGTCCTCCAGCCGACTTGTCTCCATGGGGATATTACTGCCTCCGGCCTCTTATGTTCGCTCTCATGTGAGTCTGGATTTTCTAATCCGACGCGAAACTGATTGTTAATTGTAACGTTTAGGGCCTCCTAATGACGATGGGACACTCAAATTGCGTCGAGATTCAATACATCGTCCTCCAGCCGAATTGTCTCCAAGGGTCTAATGCTGCCTCGGGCACCTTATGGTCGTTCTCTTGTAAGTCTAGATTTTCGAATCCGACGCAAAAATGATAGTGAACAGTAACGTTCAGCGCCTCCTGATTACGATAGAACTCTCAAATTGCGTCGAGATTCAATACATCGGCCTCCAGTCGACTTGTCTCCAAGGGTCTAATGCTGCCTCGGGCACCTTATGGTCGTTCTCCTGTGAGTATAGATTATCGAATCCGACGCAAAAATGATAGTTAATTGTAACATTCAGGGCCTCCTAATGACGATGGAACACTCAAATTGCGTCGCGATCCAATACATCGACCTCCAGCCGACTTGTCTCCAAGGGTCTGTTGCTGCCTCGGGCACCTTATGTTCACTCTCATGTGAGTCTAGATTTTCGAATCCGACGCGAAACTGATTGTTAATTGTAACGTTCAGGGCCTCCTAATGCCGATGGAACACTCAAATTGCGTCGAGATTCAATACATCGGCCTCCAGCCGACTTGTCTCCAAGGGTCTTTTGCTGCCTCGGGCACCTTATGGTCGTTCTCCTGTGAGTTTAGATTATCGAATCCGACGCAAAAATGATAGTTAATTGTAACGTTTAGGGCCTTGTAATGACGATGGAACACTCAAATTGCGTCGATATTCAATATATCGGCCTCCAGTCGATTTGTCTCCAAGGGGTATATTGCCGTCTCGTGCACCGTATGATCTTATCCTGAGAGTAGATTTTCGATTCCGACGCTAAAATGATAGTTAATTGTAACGTTTAGGGCCTCCTAATGCCGATGGAACACTGAAATTGCGTCGAGATTCAATACATCGGCGTCTAGCGGACTTGTCTCCAAGGGTCTATTGCTGCCTCGGGTACCTTATGTTCGTTCTCCTGTGGGTTTAGTTTATCGAATCCGACGCAAAAATGATAGTTAATTGTAACGTTTAGGGCCTCCTAATGACGATGGGACACTCAAATTGCGTCGAGATTCAATACATCGTCCTCCAGCCGACTTGTCTCCATGGGGATATTACTGCCTCCGGCCTCTTATGTTCGCTCTCATGTGAGTCTAGATTTTCGAATCCGACGCGAAACTGATAGTTAATTGTAACGTTCAGGGCCTCCTAATGACGATGGAACACTCAAATTGCGTCGAGATTCAATACATCGGCCTCCAGCGGTCTTGTCTCCAAGGGGATATTGGTGTCTCGAGCACCGTATGAACTTCTCCTGTGAGTAGTTTTCTTAATCCGACGCTAATATGATTGTTAATTGAAACGTTCAGGGCCTCCTAATGACGATGGAACACTCAAATTGGGTCAAGAATCAATACACCGTCCTCCAGCCGACCTGTCTCCAAGGGTCCATTGCTGCCTCGGGCACCTTATGGTCGTTCTCTTGTAAGACTAGATTTTCGAATCCGACGCAAAAATGATAGTTAATTGTAACGTTCAGGGCCTCCTAATGCCGATGGAACACTCAAATTGCGTCGAGATTCAATACATCGGCGTCCAGCCGACTTGTCTCCAAGGGTCTATTGCTGCCTCGGGCACCCTATGGTCGTTCTCCTGTGAGTCTAGCTTTTCAAATCCGACGCAAAAATGATAGTGAATTGTAACGTTCAGGGCCTTGTAATGACGATGGAACACTCAAATTGCGTCGAGATTCAATACATCGGCCTCCAGCCGAATTGTCTCCAAGGGTCTGTTGCTGCCTCGGGCACCTTATGGTCGTTCTCCTGTGAGTTTAGATTATCGAATCCGACGCAAAAATGATAGTTAATCGTAACGTTTAGGGCCTCCTAATGACGATGGGACACTCAAATTGCGTCGAGATTCAATACATCGTCCTCCAGCCGACTTGTCTCCATGGGGATATTACTGCCTCCGGCCTCTTATGTTCGCTCTCATGTGAGTCTGGATTTTCTAATCCGACGCGAAACTGATTGTTAATTGTAACGTTTAGGGCCTCCTAATGACGATGGGACACTCAAATTGCGTCGAGATTCAATACATCGTCCTCCAGCCGAATTGTCTCCAAGGGTCTAATGCTGCCTCGGGCACCTTATGGTCGTTCTCTTGTAAGTCTAGATTTTCGAATCCGACGCAAAAATGATAGTGAACAGTAACGTTCAGCGCCTCCTGATTACGATAGAACTCTCAAATTGCGTCGAGATTCAATACATCGGCCTCCAGTCGACTTGTCTCCAAGGGTCTAATGCTGCCTCGGGCACCTTATGGTCGTTCTCCTGTGAGTATAGATTATCGAATCCGACGCAAAAATGATAGTTAATTGTAACATTCAGGGCCTCCTAATGACGATGGAACACTCAAATTGCGTCGCGATCCAATACATCGACCTCCAGCCGACTTGTCTCCAAGGGTCTGTTGCTGCCTCGGGCACCTTATGTTCACTCTCATGTGAGTCTAGATTTTCGAATCCGACGCGAAACTGATTGTTAATTGTAACGTTCAGGGCCTCCTAATGCCGATGGAACACTCAAATTGCGTCGAGATTCAATACATCGGCCTCCAGCCGACTTGTCTCCAAGGGTCTTTTGCTGCCTCGGGCACCTTATGGTCGTTCTCCTGTGAGTTTAGATTATCGAATCCGACGCAAAAATGATAGTTAATTGTAACGTTTAGGGCCTTGTAATGACGATGGAACACTCAAATTGCGTCGATATTCAATATATCGGCCTCCAGTCGATTTGTCTCCAAGGGGTATATTGCCGTCTCGTGCACCGTATGATCTTATCCTGAGAGTAGATTTTCGATTCCGACGCTAAAATGATAGTTAATTGTAACGTTTAGGGCCTCCTAATGCCGATGGAACACTGAAATTGCGTCGAGATTCAATACATCGGCGTCTAGCGGACTTGTCTCCAAGGGTCTATTGCTGCCTCGGGTACCTTATGGTCGTTCTCCTGTGAGTCTAGATTTTCGAATCCGACGCAAAAATGATAGTTAATTGTAACGTTCAGGGCCTTGTAATGACGATGGAACACTCAAATTGCGTCGAGATTCAATACATCGGCCTCCAGCCGAATTGTCTCCAAGGGTCTGTTGCTGCCTCGGGCACCTTATGGTCGTTCTCCTGTGAGTTTAGATTATCGAATCCGACGCAAAAATGATAGTTAATTGTAGCGTTTAGGGCCTCCTAATGACGATGGGACACTCAAATTGCGTCGAGATTGAATACATCGTCCTCCAGCCGACTTGTCTCCATGGGGATATTACTGCCTCCGGCCTCTTATGTTCGCTCTCATGTGAGTCTAGATTTTCGAATCCGACGCGAAACTGATTGTTAATTGTAACGTTTAGGGCCTCCTAATGACGATGGGACACTCAAATTGCGTCGAGATTCAATACATCGTCCTCCAGCCGACTTGTCTCCAAGGGTCAAATGCTGCCTCGGGCACCTTATGGTCGTTCTCCTGTAAGTCTAGATTTTCGAATCCGACGCAAAAATGATAGTGAACAGTAACGTTCAGCGCCTCCTGATTACGATAGAACTCTCAAATTGCGTCGAGATTCAATACATCGGCCTCCAGTCGACTTGTCTCCAAGGGTCTAATGCTGCCTCGGGCACCTTATGGTCGTTCTCCTGTGAGTATAGATTATCGAATCCGACGCAAAAATGATAGTTAATTGTAACATTCAGGGCCTCCTAATGACGATGGAACACTCAAATTGCGTCGCGATCCAATACATCGACCTCCAGCCGACTTGTCTCCAAGGGTCTGTTGCTGCCTCGGGCACTTTATGTTCACTCTCATGTGAGTCTAGATTTTCGAATCCGACGCGAAACTGATTGTTAATTGTAACGTTCAGGGCCTCCTAATGCCGATGGAACACTCAAATTGCGTCGAGATTCAATACATCGGCCTCCAGCCGACTTGTCTGCAAGGGTCTTTTGCTGCCTCGGGCACCTTATGGTCGTTCTCCTGTGAGTTTAGATTATCGAATCCGACGCAAAAATGATAGTTAATTGTAACGTTTAGGGCCTTGTAATGACGATGGAACACTCAAATTGCGTCGATATTCAATATATCGGCCTCCAGTCGATTTGTCTCCAAGGGGTATATTGCCGTCTCGAGCACCGTATGATCTTATCCTGAGAGTAGATTTTCGATTCCGACGCTAAAATGATAGTTAATTGTAACGTTTAGGGCCTCCTAATGCCGATGGAACACTGAAATTGCGCCGAGATTCAATACATCGGCGTCTAGCCGACTTGTCTCCAAGGGTCTATTGCTGCCTCGGGTACCTTATGGTCGTTCTCCTGTGAGTCTAGATTTTCGAATCCGACGCAAAAATGATAGTTAATTGTAACGTTCAGGGCCTTGTAATGACGATGGAACACTCAAATTGCGTCGAGATTCAATACATCGGCCTCCAGCCGAATTGTCTCCAAGGGTCTGTTGCTGCCTCGGGCACCTAATGGTCGTTCTCCTGTGAGTTTAGATTATCGAATCCGACGCAAAAATGATAGTTAATTGTAACGTTTAGGGCCTCCTAATGACGATGGGACACTCAAATTGCGTCGAGATTCAATACATCGTCCTCCAGCCGACTTGTCTCCATGGGGATATTACTGCCTCCGGCCTCTTATGTTCGCTCACATGTGAGTCTAGATTTTCGAATCCGACGCGAAACTGATTGTTAATTGTAACGTTTAGGGCCTCCTAATGACGATGGGACACTCAAATTGCGTCGAGATTCAATACATCGTCCTCCAGCCGACTTGTCTCCAAGGGTCTAATGCTGCCTCGGGCACCTTATGGTCGTTCTCCTGTAAGTCTAGATTTTCGAATCCGACGCAAAAATGATAGTGAATAGTAACGTTCAGCGCCTCCTGATGACGATAGAACTCTCAAATTGCGTCGAGATTCAATACATCGTCCTCCAGCCGACTTGTCTCCAAGGGGATATTGCTGCCTCGGGCACCAAATGCTCCGTCTGCTGTGAGTCTAGATTTTCGAATCCGACGAAAAACTGATAGTTAATTGTAACATTCAGGGCCTCCTAATGACGATGGAACACTCAAATTGCGTCGCGATCCAATACATCGTCTTCCAGCCGACTTGTCTCCAAGGGTGTAATGCTGCCTCGGGCACCTTATGGTCGTTCTCTTGTAAGTCTGGATTTTCGAATCCGACGCAAAAATGATAGTTAATTGTAACGTTCAGGGCGTCCTAATGACGATGGAACTCTCAAATTGCGTCCAGAGTCAATACATATGCCTCCAGTCGATTTGTCTCCAAGGGGTATATTGCAGTCTCTAGCACAATATGATCCTTCTCCTGTGAGTCTAGATTTTCGAATCCGACGCAAAAATGATAGTGAATTGTATCGTTCAGCGCCTCCTAATGACGATGGGACACTCAAATTGCGTCGAGATTCAATACATCGTCTTCCAGCGGTCTTGTCTACAAGGGGATATTGGTGTCTCGAGCACCGTATGAACTTCTCCTGTGAGTAGATTTTCGAATCCGACGCTAAAATGATTGTTAATTGTAACGTTCAGGGCCTCCTAATGACGATGGAACACTCAAATTGCGTCAAGAATAAAAACACCGGCCTCCAGCCGACTTGTCTCCAAGGGTCTATTGCTGCCTCGGGCACCTTATGGTCGTTCTCTTGTAAGTCTAGATTTTCGAATCCGACGCAAAACTGATAGTTAATTGTAACGTTCAGGGCCTCCTAATGCCGATGGAACACTCAAATTGCGTCGAGATTCAATACATCGGCGTCCAGCCGACTTGTCTCCAAGGGTCTATTGCTGCCTCGGGCACCTTATGGTCGTTCTCCTGTGAGTCTAGATTTTCGAATCCGACGCAAAAATGATAGTTAATTGTAACGTTCAGGGCCTTGTAATGACGATGGAACACTCAAATTGCGTCAAGATTCAATACATCGGCCTCCAGCCGAATTGTCTCCAAGGGTCTGTTGCTGCCTCGGGCACCTTATGGTCGTTCTCCTGTGAGTATAGTTTATCGAATCCGACGCAAAAATGATAGTTAACTGTAACGTTTAGGGCCTCCTAATGACGATGGGACACTCAAATTGCGTCGAGATTCAATACATCGTCCTCCAGCCGACTTGTCTCCATGGGGATATTACTGCGTCCGGCCTCTTATGTTCGCTCTTATGTGAGTCTAGATTTTGGAATCCGACGCGAAACTGATTGTTAATTGTTACGTTTAGGGCCTCCTAATGACGATAGAACTCTCAAATTGCGTCGAGATTCAATACATCGGCCTTCAGCCGACTTGTCTCCAAGGGTCTATTGCTGCCTCGGGCACCTTACGGTCGTTCTCCTGTGAGTATAGATTATCGAATCCGACGCAAAAATGATAGTTAATTGTAACATTCAGGGCCTCCTAATGACGATGGAACACTCAAATTGCGTCGCGATCCAATACATCGACCTCCAGCCGACTTGTCTCCAAGGGTCTGTTGCTGCCTCGGGCACCTTATGTTCACTCTCATGTGAGTCTAGATTTTCGAATCCGACGCGAAACTGATTGTTAATTGTAACGTTCAGGGCCTCCTAATGCCGATGGAACACTCAAATTGCGTCGAGATTCAATACATCGGCCCCCAGCCGACTTGTCTCCAAGGGTCTATTGCTGCCTCGGGCACCTTATGGTCGTTCTCCTGTGAGTCTAGATTTTCGAATCCGACGCAAAAATGATAGTTAATTGTAACGTTCAGGGCCTTATAATGCCGATGGAACACTCAAATTGCGTCGAGATTCAATACATCGTCCTCCAGCCGACTTGTCTCCAAGGGTCTGTTGCTGCCTCGGGCACCTTATGGTCGTTCTCCTGTGAGTCTAGATTTTCGAATCCGACGCTAAATTGATAGTTAATTGTAGCGTTCAGGGCCATGTAATGACGATGGAACACTCAAATTGCGTCGAGATTCAATACATCGGCCTCCAGCCGACTTGTCTCCAAGGGTCTGTTGCTGCCTCGGGCACCTTATGGTCGTTCTCCTGTGAGTTTAGATTATCGAATCCGACGCAAAAATGATAGTTAATTGTAACGTTTAGGGCCTCCTAATGACGATGGGACACTCAAATTGCGTCGAGATTCAATACATCGTCCTCCAGCCGACTTGTCTCCATGGGGATATTACTGCCTCCGGCCTCTTATGTTCGCTCTCATGTGAGTCTAGATTTTCGAATCCGACGCGAAACTGATAGTTAATTGTTACGTTCAGGGACTCCTAATGACGATGGAACACTCAAATTGCGTCGAGATTCAATACATCGGGCTCCAGCGGACTTGTCTCCAAGGGGATATTGGTGTCTCGAGCACCGTATGAACTTCTCCTGTGAGTAGATTTTCGAATCCGACGCTAAAATGATTGTTAATTGTAACGTTCAGTGCCTTCTAATGCCGATGGAACACTCAAATTGCGTCGAGATTCAAAACATCGGCCTCCAGCCGACATGTCTCCAAGGGTCTATTGCTGCCTCGGGCACCTTACGGTCGTTCTCCTGTGAGTCTAGATTTTCGAATCCGACGCAAAAATGATAGTTAATTGTAACGTTCAGGGCTATGTAATGACGATGGAACACTCAAGGTGCGTCGAGATTCAATACATCGGCCTCCAGCCGACTTGCCTCCAAGGGTCTGTTGCTGCCTCGGGCACCTTGTGGTCGTTCTCCTGTGAGTTTAGATTATCGAATCCGACGCAAAAATGAAACTTAATTGTAACGTTTAGGGCCTCCTAATGACGATGGGACACTCAAATTGCGTCGAGATTCAATACATCGTCTTCCAGCGGTCTTGTCTCCAAGGGGATTTTGGTGTCTCGAGCACCGTATGAACTTCTCCTGTGAGTAGATTTTCGAATCCGATGATAAATGATTGTTAATTGTAACGTTCAGGGCCTCCTAATGACGATGGAACACTCAAATTGCGTCAAGAATCAATACACCGGCCTCCAGCCGACTTGTCTCCAAGGGTCTATTGCTGCCTCGGGCACCATATGGTCGTTCTCTTGTAAGTCTAGAATTTCGAATCCGACGCAAAAATGATAGTTAATTGTAACGTTCAGGGCCTCCTAATGCCGATGGAACACTCAAATTGCGTCGAGATTCAATACATCGGCGTCCAGCCGACTTGTCTCCAAGGGTCTATTGCTGCCTCGGGCACCACATGGTCGTTCTCCTGTGAGTCTATATTTTCGAATCCGACGCAAAAATGATAGTTAATTGTAACGTTCAGGGCCTTGTAATGACGTTGGAACACTCAAATTGCGTCGAGATTCAATACATCGGCCTCCAGCCGAATTGTCTCCAAGGGTCTGTTGCTGCCTCGGGCACCTTATGGTCGTTCTCCTGTGAGTTTAGATTATCGAATCCGACGCAAAAATGATAGTTAATTGTAACGTTTAGGGCCTCCTAATGACGATGGGACACTCAAATTGCGTCGAGATTCAATACATCGTCCTCCAGCCGATTTGTCTCCATGGGGATATTACTGCCTCCGGCCTCTTATGTTCGCTCTCATGTGAGTCTAGATTTTGGAATCCGACGCGAAACTGATTGTTAATTGTAACGTTTAGGGCCTCCTAATAGCGATAGAACTCTCAAATTGCGTCGAGATTCAATACATCGGCCTCCAGCCGACTTGTCTCCAAGGGTCAATTGCTGCCTCGGGCACCTTACGCTCGTTCTCCTGTGAGTATAGATTATCGAATCCGACGCAAAAATGATAGTTAATTGTAACATTCAGGGCCTCCTAATGACGATGGAACACTCAAATTGCGTCGCGATCTAATACATCGACCTCCAGCCGACTTGTCCCCAAGGGTCTGTTGCTGCCTCGGGCACCTTATGTTCACTCTCATGTGAGTCTAGATTTTCGAATCCGACGCGAAACTGATAGTTAATTGTAACGTTCAGGGCCTTGTAATGTCGTTGGAACACTCAAATTGCGTCGAGATTCAATACATCGGCCTCCAGCCGAATTGTCTCCAAGGGTCTTTTGCTGCCTCGGGCACCTTATGGTCGTTCTCCTGTGAGTCTAGATTATCGAATCCGACGCAAAAATGATAGTTAATTGTAACGTTTAGGGCCTTGTAATGACGATGGAACACTCAAATTGCGTCGATATTCAATACATCGGCCTCCAGTCGATTTGTCTCCAAGGGGTATATTGCTGTCTCGAGCACCGTATGAACTTATCCTGTGAGTAGATTTTCGATTCCGACGCCAAAATGATAGTTAATTGTAACGATCAGGGCCTCCTAATGCCGATGGAACACTCAAATTGCGTCGAGATTCAATACATCGGCCTCCAGCCGACTTGTCTCCAAGGGTCTGTTGCTGCCTCGGGCACCTTATGGTCGTTCTCCTGTGAGTCTAGATTTTTGAATCCGGCGCAAAAATGTAAGTTAATTGTAACGTTCAGGGCCTTGTAATGACGATGGAACACTCAAATTGGGTCGAGATTCAATATATCGGCCTCCAGCCGACTTGTCTCCAAGGGTCTGTTGCTGCCTCGGGCACCTTATGGTCGTTCTCCTGTGAGTTTAGATTATCGAATCCGACGCAAAAATGATAGTTAATTGTAACGTTAAGGGCCTCCTAATGAGGATGGGACACTCAAATTGCGTAGAGATTCAATACATCGTCCTCCAGCCGACTTGTCTCCATGGGGATATTACTGCCTCCGGCCTCTTATGTTCGCTCTTATGTGAGTCTAGATTTTCGAATCCGACGCGAAACTGATTGTTAATTGTAACGTTTAGGGCCTCCTGATGACGATGGGACACTCAAATTGCGTCGAGATTCAATACATCGTCCTCCAGCCGACTTGTCTCCAAGGGTCTAATGCTGCCTCGGGCACCTCATGGTCGTTCTCTTGTAAGTCTAGATTTTCGAATCCGACGCAAAAATGATAGTGAATAGTAACGTTCAGCGCCTCCTGATTAGGATAGAACTCTCAAATTGCGTCGAGATTCAATACATCGACCTCCAGCCGACTTGTCTCCAAGGGTCTGTTGCTGCCTCGGGCACCTTATGTTCGCTCTCATGTGAGATGCTCAGGGCATCTTAATGACGGTGGAACACTCAAATTGCGTCGAGACCCGACTTGTCTACAAGGGGATATTGCTGCCTCGGGCTCCATGTGGTCCGTCTCCTGTGAGTCTAGATTTTCGAATCCGACGCGAAACTGATAGTTAATTGTAACATTCAGGGCCTCCTAATGCCGATGGAACACTCAAATTGCGTCGAGATTCAATGCATCGGCCTCCAGCCGACTTGTCTCCAAGGGTCTATTGCTGCCTCGGGCACCGTATGGTCGTTCTCTTGTAAGTCTAGATTTTCGAATCCGACGCAAAAATGATATTTCATTATAACGTTCGGGGCCACCTAATGACGATAGAAGACTCAAATTGCGTCGAGATTCAATACATCGTCCTCCAGCCGATTTGTCTCCAAGGGGATATTGCTGCCTCGGGCACCATATGGTCGTTCTCCTGTGAGTCAAGATTTTCGAATCCGACGCATAAATGATAGTTAATTGTAACGTTCAGGGCCTTCTAATGACGATGGAACTCACACATTGGGTCGAGATTCAATACATCGTTCTCCAGCCGACTTGTATCCAAGGGGATATTGCAGTCTCGGGCACAATTTGATCCTTCTCCTGTGAGTCTAGATTTTCGAATCCGACGCAAAAATGATAGTGAATTGTAACGTTCAGCGCCACCTAATGACGATAGAAGACTCAAATTGCGTCGAGATTCAATACATCGTCCTCCAGCCGACTTGTCTCCAAGGGTCTAATGCTGCCTCGGGCACCTTATCGTCGTTCTCTTGGAAGTCTAGATTTTCGAATCCGACGCAAAAATGATAGTTAATTGTAACGTTCAGGGCCTCCTAATGACGATGGAACTCACACATTGGGTCGAGATTCAATACATCGTTCTCCAGCCGACTTGTCTCCAAGGGTCTATTGCTGCCTCGGGCACCTTGTAATCGTTCTCCTGTGAGTATAGATTTTCGAATCCGACGCGAAACTGATAGTTAACTGTAGCGTTCAGGGCCTCCTAATGCCGATGGAACACTCAAATTGCGTCGAGATTCAATACATCGGCCTCCAGCCGACTTGTCTCCAAGGGTCAATTGCTGCCTCGGGCACATTATGGTCGTTCTCCTGTGGGTCTAGATTTTCGAATCCGACGCAAAAATGATAGTTAATTGTAACGTTCAGGGCCTTGTAATGACGATGGAACACTCAAATTGCGTCGAGATTCAATACATCGGCCTCCAGCCGACTTGTCTCCAAGGGTCTAATGCTGCCTCGGGCACCTTATGGTCGTTCTCCTGTGAGTTTAGATTATCGATCCCGACGCAAAAATGATAGTTAATTGTAACGTTCAGGGCGACCTAATGACGATGGAACACTCAAATTGCGTCGATATTCAATACATCGTCCTCCAACCGACTTGTCTCCAAGGGTCTATTGCTGCCTCGGGCACCTTATGGTCGTTCTCCTGTGAGTCTAGTTTTTCGAATCCGACGCGAAACTGATAGTTAACTGTAACGTTCAGGGCCTCCTAATGCCGATGGAACACTCAAATTACGTCGAGATTCAATACGTCGGCCTCCAGCCGACTTGTATGCAAGGGGATATTGCAGTCCCGTGCACCATAAGATCCTTCTCCTGTTAGTAGATTTTCGAGTCCGACGCTAAAATGATAGTTAACTGTAACGTTCAGGGCCTCCTAATGCCGATGAAACACTCAAATTGCGTCGAGATTCAATACATCGGCCTCCAGCCGACTTGTCTCCAAGGGTCTGTTGCTGCCTCGGGCACCTTATGGTCGTTCTTCTGTGAGTTTAGATTATCGAATCCGACGCAAAAATGATAGTTAATTGTAACGTTTAGGGCCTCCTAATGACGATGGGACCATCAAATTGCGTCGAGATTCAATACATCGTCCTCCAGCCGACTTGTGTCCATGGGGATATTACTGCCTCCGGCCTCTTATGTTCGCTCTCATGTGAGTCTAGATTTTCGAATCCGACGAGAAACTGATTGTTAATTGTAACGTTCAGGGCTTCCTAATGACGATGGAACTCTCAAATTGCGTCGAGATTCAAGACATCGTCCTCCAGCCGACTAGTCTCCAAGGGTCTATTGCTGCCTCGGGCACCTTATGGTCGTTCTCCTGTGAGTTTAGATTAGCGAATCCGACGCTAAAATGATAGTTAATTGTAACGTTCAGGGCCTTGTAATGACGATGGAACACTCAAATTGCGTCGAGATTCAATACATCGGCCTCCAGCCGACTTGTCTCCAAGGGTATATTGCTGTCTCGAGCACCGTATGAACTTCTCCTGTGAGTAGATTTTCGAATCCGACGCGAAACTGATAGTTAATTGTAAGGTTTAGGGCCTCCTAATGACGATGGAACACTCAGATTGCGTCGAGATTCAATACATCGGCCTCCAGCCGACTTGCATCCAAGGGGATATTGCAGTCTCGTGCAGTATATGATCCTTCTCCTGTTAGTAGATTTTCGAATCCGAAGCTAAAATGATAGTTAACGGTAACGTTCAGGGCCTCCTAATGCCGATGGAACACTCAAATTGCGTCGAGATTCAATACATCGGCCTCCAGCCGACTTGTCTCCAAGGGGATATTGCTGTCTCGGGCACCTTGTGGTCGTTCCCCTGTGAGTTTAGATTATCGAATCCGACGCTAAAATGATTGTTAATTGTAACGTTCAGGGCCTCCTAATGCCGATGGAACACTCAAATTGCGTCGAGATTCAATACATCGGCCTCCAGCCGACTTGTCTCCAAGGGGATATTGCTGCCTCGGGCACCTTATGGTCGTTCTCCTGTGATTCTAGATTTTCGAATCCGACGCAAAAATGATAGTTAATTGTAACGTTCAGGGCCTTCTAATGACGACGGAACACTCAAATTGCGTCGAGATTCAATACATCGTCCTCCAGCCGACTTGTCTCCAAGGGGATATCGCTGCCTCGTTCACCACATGGTCCTTCTCCGGTGATTCTACGTTATCGAATCCGACGCAAAACTGCTAGTTAATTGTAACGTTCAGGGCATCCTAAAGACGATGGAGCACTCAAATTGCGTCGCGATTCAATACATCGTCCTCCAGCGGACTGGTCTCCAAGGGGATATTGCTGCTTCGGGCACCTTATGGTCCGTCTCCAGTGGGTCTAGATTTTCGAATCCGACAAAGAACTGATGGTTAATTGTAACATTCAGGGCCTCCTAATTACGATGGAACACTCAAATTGCGTCGAGATTCAGTACATCGGCCTCCAGCCGACTTGTCTCCAAGGGGATATCGCTGCCTCGGGCACCACATGGTCCGTCTCCGGTGATTCTACGTTTTCGAATCCGACGAAAACTCATAGTTAATTGTAACGTTCAGGGCCTCCTATTGGCGATGGAACACTCAAATTGCGTCGAGATTCAATACATCGTCCTCCAGCCGACTTGTCTCCAAGGGGATATTGCTGTCTCGGGCACAATATGATCCTTCTCCTGTGAGTCTAGATTTTCGAATCCGACGCAAAAATGATAGTTAATTGTAACGTTCAGGGCCTTGTAATGACGATGGAACACTCAAATTGCGTCGAGATTCAATACATCGGCCTCCAGCCGACTTGTCTAAAGGGTCTGTTGCTGCCTCGGGCACCTTATGGTCGTTCTCCAGGAGTTTAGATCATCGAATCCGACGCAAAAATGATAGTTAATTGTAACGTTTAGGGCCTCCTAATGACGAGGGAACACTCAAATTGCGTCGTGATTCAATACATCGGCCTCCAGCCGAATTGTCTCCAAGGGTCGGTTGCTGCCTCGGGCACCTTATGGTCGTTCTCCTGTGAGTTTAGATTATCGAATCCGACGCAAAAATGATAGTTAATTGTAACGTTTAGGGCCTCCTAATGACGATGGAAGACTCATTTTGCGTCGCGATCCAATACATCGTCCTCCAACCGACTTCTCTCCAAGGGTCAATAGCTGCCACGGGCACCTTGTGATCGTTCTGCTGTGAGTCTAGATTTTCGAACCCGACGCAAAACTGGTTGTTAATTGTAACGTTCAGGGCCTTGTAATGACGATTGAACACTCAAATTGAGTCGAGATTCTATACATCGACATCCAGCCGACTTGTCTCCAAGGGGATATTGCTGCCTCGGGCTCCATGTGGTCCGACTCCTGTGAGTCTAGATTTTCGAATCCGACGAAAAACTGATAGTTAATTCTAACATTCAGGGCCTCCAAATGACGATGGAGCACTCAAATTGCGTCGAGGTTCAATACATCGGCCTCCTGCCGACTTGTCTCCAAGGGTCTATTGCTGCCTCGGGCACCTTATGGTCGTTCTCCTGTGAGTTTAGATTATCGAATCCGACGCAAAAATGATAGTTAATTGTAACGTTCAGGGCCTCCTAATGACGATGGAACACTCAAATTGCGTCAAGAATCAATACATCGGTTTCCTGCCGACTTGTTTCCAAGGGGATATTGCTGTCTCGGGCACCATATGATCCTTCTATTGTTAGTAGATTTTAGAATCCGACGCAAAAATGATAGTTAATTGTAACGTTCAGGGCCTCCTAATGCCGATGGTACACTCAAATTGCGTCGAGATTCAATACATCGGCCTCCAGCCGACTTGTCTCCAAGGGTCTACTGCTGCCTCGGGCACCTTATGGTCGTTCTCCCTTGAGTTTAGATTATCGAATCCGACGCAAAAATGATTGTTAATTGTAACGTTCAGGGCTTCCTAATGACGATGGAACACTCAAATTGCCACGAGATTCAATTCATCGGCATTCAGCCGATTTGTCTCCAAGGGGATATTGCTGCTTCGGGCACCAAATGGTCCGTCTCCGTGAGTCTGGATTTTTGAATCCGACGCAAAAATGATAGTTAATTGTAACGTTCAGGGCCTCCTAATGACGATGGAACACTCAAATTGCGTCGAGATTCAATACATCGGCCTCCAGCCGACTTGTCTCCAAGGGTCTGTTGCTGCCTCGGGCACCTTATGGTCGTTCTCCTGTGAGTTTAGATTATCGGATCCGACGCAAAAATGATAGTTAATTGTAACGTTTAGGGCCTTGTAATGACGATGGAACACTCAAATTGCGTCGAGATTCAATACATCGACCTCCAGCCGACTTGTCTCCAAGGGTCTGTTTCTACCTCGGGCACCTTATGGTCGTTCACCTGTGAGTTTAAATTATCGAATCCGACGCAAAAATGATAGTTAATTGTAACGTTTAGGGCCTCCTAATGACGATGGAACACTCAAATTGCGTCGATATTCAATACATCGGCCTCCAGTCGATTCGTCTCCAAGGGGTATATTGCAGTCTCGTGCACCATATGATCCTTCTCCTGTTAGTAGATTTTCTAATCCGACGCAAAAATGATTGTTAATTGTAACGTTCAGGGCCTCCTAATGACGATGGAACTCTCAAATTGCGTCGAGATTCAATACATCGTCCTCCAGCCGACTTGTCTCCAAGGGTCTATTGCTACCTCGGGCACCTTATGGTCGTTCGCTTGTAAGTCTAGATTTTCGAATCCGACGCAAAAATGATAGTTAATTGTAACGTTCAGAGCCTCCTAATGACGATGGAACTCTCAAATTGCGTCGAGATTCAATACATCGTCCTCCAGCCGACTTGTCTCCAAGGGTCTATTGCTGCCTCGGGCACCTTATTGTCGTTCTCCTGTGAGTTTAGATTATCGAATCCGACGCAAAAATGATAGTTAATTGTATCGGTTAGGGCCTTGTAATGACGATGGAACACTCAAATTGCGTCGAGATTCAATACATCGGCCTGCAGTCGATTTGTCTCCAAGGTCTGTCTCGAGCAAAGTATGAACTTCTCCTGTGAGTAGATTTTCGAATCCGACGCTAAAATGATAGTTAATTGTAACGTTCAGGGCCTTGTAATGACGATGGAACACTCAAATTGCGTCGAGATTCAATACATCGGCCTCCAGCCGACTTGGCTCCAAGCGTCTGTTGCTGCCCCGGGCACCTTATGGTCGTTCTCCTGTGAGTTTAGATTATCGAATCCGACGCAAAAATGATAGTTAATTGTAACGTTTAGGGCCTCCTAATGACGATGGAACACTCAAATTGCGTCGAGATTCAATACATCGGCCTCCAGCCGACTTGTCTCCAAGGGTCAATTGCTGCCTCGGGTACCTTATGGTCGTTCTCTTGTAATCTAGATTTTCTAATCCGACGCAAAACTGATAGTTCATTACAACGTTCAGGGCGACCTAATGACGATGGAACACTCAAATTGCGTCGATATTCAATACATCGGCCTCCAGCCGACTTGTCTCCAAGGGTCTAATGCTGCCTCGGGCACCTTATGGTCGTTCTCTTGTAAGTCTAAATTTTCGAATCCGACGCAAAACTGATAGTTCATTATAACGTTCAGGGCGACCTAATGACGATAGAAGACTGAAATTGCGTCGAGCTTCAATACATCGGCCTCCAGCCGACTTGTCTCCAAGGGTCTGTTTCTGCCTCGGGCACCTGAAGGTCGTTCTCCTGTGAGTTTAGATTATCGAATCCGACGCAAAAATGATAGTTAATTGTAACGTTTAGGGCCTCCTAATGACGATGGGACACTCAAATTGCGTCGAGATTCAATACATCGTCCTCCAGCCGACTCGTCTCCATGGGGATATCACTGCCTCCGGCCTCTTATGTTCGCTCTCATGTGAGTCTAGATTTTCGAATCCGACGCGAAACTGATTGTTAATTGTAACGTTCAGGGCTTCCTAATGACGATGGAACACTCAAATTGCGTCGAGATTCAATACATCGGCCTCCAGCCGACTTGTCTCCAAGGGGATATTGCTGCCTCGGGCACAATATGATCCTTCTCCTGTGAGTCTAGATTTTCGAATCCGACGCAAACATGATAGTGAATTGTAACGTTCAGCGCCTCTTAATGACGATAGAAGACTCAAATTGCGTCGAGATTCAATACATCGTCCTCCAGCCGATTTGTCTCCAAGGGTCAATAGCTGCCACGGGCAATTTGTGATCGTTCTGCTGTGAGTCTAGATTTTCGAACCCGACGCAAAACTGATTGTTATATGTAACGTTCAGGTCCACCTAATAACGATGTAACACTCAAATTGAGTCGAGATTCAATACATCGACCTCCAGCCGACTTGTCTCCAAGGGGATATTGCTGCCTCGGGCACAATATGATCCTTCTCCTGTGAGTCTAGATTTTCGAATCCGACGCAAACATGATAGTGAATTGTAACGTTCAGCGCCTCCTAATGACGATAGAAGACTCAAATTGCGTCGAGATTCAATACATCGTCCTCCAGCCGATTTGTCTCCAAGGGTCAATAGGTCGTTCTCCTGTGAGTTTAGATTATCGAATCCGACGCTAAAATGATAGTTAATTGTAACGTTTAGGGCCTCCTAATGACGATGGAACACTCAAATTGCGTCCAGATACAATACATCGGCCTCCAGCCGACTTGTCCCCAAGGGTCTGTTGCTGCCACGGGCACCTTATGGTCGTTCTCCTGTGAGTTTAGATTATCGAATCCGACGCAAAAATGATAGTTAATTGTAACGTTTAGGGCCTTGTAATGACGAAGGAACACTCAAATTGCGTCGAGATTCAATACATCGGCCTCCAGTCGATTTGTTTCCAAGGGGTATATTGCTGTCTCGAGCACCGTATGTACTTCTCCTGTGAGTAGATTTTCGAATCCGACGCTAAAATGATAGTTAATTGTAACGTTCAGGGCCTCCTAATGACGATGGAACACTCAAATTGCGTCGAGATTCAATACATCGGCCTCCAGCCGACTTGTCTCCAAGGGTCTGTTTCTGCCTCGGGCACCTGAAGGTCGTTCTCCTGTGAGTTTAGATTATCGAATCCGACGCAAAAATGATAGTTAATTGTAACGTTTAGGGCCTCATAATGACGATGGAACACTCAAATTGCGTCGAGATTCAAAACATCGGCCTCCAGCCGACTTTTCTCCAAGGGGATATTGCTGCCTCGGGCACCTTATGGTCGTTCTCCTGTGAGTCTAGATTTTCGAATCCGACGCTAAAATGATAGTTAACTGTAACGTTCAGGGCCTCCTAATGCCGGTGGAACACTCAATATGCGTCGAGATTCAATACATCAGCCTCCAGCCGACTTGTCTCCAAGGGTCTGTTGCTGCCTCGGGCACCTTATGGTCGTTCTCCTGTGAGTTTATATTATCGAATCCGACGCAAAAATGATAGTTAATTGTAACGTTTATGGCCTCCTAATGACGATGGGACACTCAAATTGCGTCGAGATTCAGTACATCGACCTCCAGCTGACTTGTTTCCATGGGGATATCACTGCCTCCGGCCTCTTATGTTCGCTCTCATGTGAGTCTAGATTTTCGAATCCGACGCGAAACTGATAGTTAATTGTAACGTTCAGGGCCTCCTAATGACGATGGAACACTCAAATTGCGTCGAGATTCAATACATCGGCCTCCAGCCGACTTGTCTCCAAGGGTCTGTTTCTGCCTCGGGCACCTGAAGGTCGTTCTCCTGTGAGTTTAGATTATCGAATCCGACGCAAAAATGATAGTTAATTGTAACGTTTAGGGCCTCCTAATGACGATGGAACACTCAAATTGCGTCGAGATTCAAAACATCGGACTCCAGCCGACTTGTCTCCAAGGGGATATTGCTGTCTCGGGCACCATATGATCTTTCTCCTGTTAGTAGATTTTCGAACCCGACGCTAGAATGATAGTTAACTGTAACGTTTAGGGCCTCCTAATGCCGATGGAACACTCAAATTGCGTCGAGATTCAATACATCGGCCTAACGCCGATTTGTCTCCAAGGGGATATTGCTGCCTCGGGCACCTTATGGTCGTTCTCCTGTGAGTTTAGATTATCGAATCCGACGCAAAAATGATAGTTAATTGTAACGTTCAGGGCCTCCTAATGCCGATGGAACACTCAAATTGCGTCGAGATTCAATACATCGGCCTCCAGCCGACTTGTCTCCAAGGGTCAATTGCTGCCTCGGGCACCTTATGGTCGTTCTCCTGTGAGTCTAGATTTTCGAATCCGACGCAAAAATGATAGTTAATTGTATCGTTCAGGGCCTTGTAATGACTATGGAACACTCAAATTGCGTCGAGATTCAATACATCAGCCTCCAGCCGACTTGTCTCCAAGGGTCAATTGCTGCCTCGGGCACCTTATGGTCGTTCTCCCGTGAGTCTAGATTTTCGAATCCGACGCAAAAATGATAGTTAATTGTAACGTTCAGGGCCTTGTATTGACGATGGAGCACTCAAATTGCGTCGAGATTCAATACATCGGAATCCTGCCGACTTGTCTCCAAGGGTCTATTGCTGCCTCGAGCACCGTATGAACTTCTCCTGTGAGTAGATTTTTGAATCCGACGCAAAAATGATAGTTAATTGTAACGTTTAGGGCCTCCTAATGACGATAGAAGACTCAAATTGCGTCGAGATTCAATACATCGACCTCCAGCCGACTTGTATCCAAGGTGATATTGCAGTCTCGTGCACCATATGATCCTTCTCCTGTTAGTAGATTTTCGAATCCGACGCTAAAATGATAGTTAACTGTACCGTTCAGGGCCTCCTAATGCCGATGGAACACTCAAATTGCGTCGAGATTCAATACATCGGCCTCCAGCCGACTTGTCTCCAAGGGTCTATTTCTGCCTCGGGCACCTTATGGTCTTTCTCCTGTGAGTTTAGATTATCGAATCCGACGCAAAACTGATAGTTAATTGTAACGTTCAGGGCCTCCTAATGACGATGGAACACTCAAATTGCGTCCAGATACAATACATCGGCCTCCAGCCAACTTGTCCCCAAGGGTCTGTATCTGCCACGGGCACCTTATGGTCGGTCTCCTGTGAGTTCAGATTATCGAATCCGACGCAAAAATGATAATTAATTGTAACGTTTAGGGCCTCCTAATGACGATGGAACACTCAAATTGCGTCGATATTCAATACGTCGGCCTCCAGTCGATTTGTCTCCAAGGGGTATATTGCTGTCTCGAGCACCGTATGTACTTCTCCTGTGAGTAGATTTTCGAATCCGACGCTAAAATGATAGTTAATTGTAACGTTCAGGGCCTTTTAATGACGATGGAACACTCAAATTGCGTCGAGATTCAATACATCGTCCTCAGGCCGACTTGTCTCCAAGGGCCTATTGCTGCCTCGGGCACCTTATGGACGTTCTCCTGTGAGTCTAGATTTTCGAATCCGACGCAAAAATGATAGTTAATTGTAACGTTTAGGGCCTCCTAATGACGATGGAACACTCAAATTGCGTCGAGATTCTATACATCGGCCTCCAGCCGACTTGTCTCCAAGGGTCTATTGCTGCTTCGGGCACCAAATGGTCCGTCTGCTGTGAGTCTAGATTTTCGAATCCGACGAAAAACTGATAGTTAATTGTAACATTCAGGGCCTCATAATGACGATGGAACACTCAAATTGCGTCGCGATCCAATACATCGTCCTCCAGCCGACTTGTCTCCAAGGGTCTAATGCTGCCTCGGGCACCTTATGGTCGTTCTCTTGTAAGTCTAGATTTTCTAATCCGACGCAAAACTGATAGTTCATTATAACGTTCAGGGCGACCTAATGACGATGGAACACTCAAATTGCGTCGAGATTCTATACATCGGCCTCCAGTCGATTTGTCTCCAAGGGGTATATTGCTGTCTCGAGCACCGTATGAACTTCTCCTGTGAGTAGGTTTTCGAATCCGACGCGAAACTGATACTTAATTGTAAGGTTTAAGGCCTCCTAATGACGATGGAACACTCAAATTGCGTCGAGATTCAATACATCGGCCTCCGGCCGACTTGTATCCAAGGGAATATTGGAGTCTCGTGCACCATATGATCCTTCTCCTGTTAGTAGATTTTCGAATCCGACGCTAAAATGATAGTTAACTGTAACGTTCAGGGCCTTGTAATGACGATGAAACACTCAAATTGCGTCGAGATTCAATACATCGGCCTCCAGCCGACTTGTCTCCAAGGGTCTGTTGCTGCCTCGGGCACCTTATTGTCGTTCTCCTGTGAGTCTAGATTTTCGAATCCGACGCGAAACTGATAGTTAATTGTAACGTTCAGGGCCTCCTAATGACGATGGAACACTCAAATTGCGTCAAGATTCAATACATCGGCCTCCAGCCGACTTGTCTCCAAGGGGATATTGCTGTCTCGGGCACAGTATGATCCTTCTCCTGTGAGTCTAGATTTTCGAATACGTCGCAAAAATGACAGTGAATTGCAACGTTCAGCGCCTCCTAATGACGATAGAAGACTCAAATTGCGTCGAGATTCATTACTTCGTCCTCCAGCCGATTTGTCTCCAAGGGGATATTGCTGCCTCGGGCACCAAGTGGTCCGTCTGCTGTGAGTCTAGATTTTCGAATACGACGAAAAACTGATAGTTAATTGTAACATTCAGGGCCTCCTAATGACGATGGAACACTCAAATTGCGTCGAGATTCAATACATCGGCCTCCAGCCGACTTTTCTCCAAGGGGATATTGCTGCCTCGGGCACCTTATGGTCGTTCTCCTGTTAGTCTAGATTTTCGAATCCGACGCAAAAATGATAGTTAATTGTAACGTTCAGGGCCTCCTAATGACGGTGGAACTCTCAAATTGCGTCGAGATTCAATACATCGGCCTCCAGTCGATTTGTCTCCAAGGGGTATATTGCTGTCTCGGGCACCGTATGAACTTCTCCTGTGAGTAGATTTTCGAATCCGACGCTAAAATGATAGTTAATTGTAACGTTCAGGGCCTTGTAATGACGATGGAACACACCAATTGCGTCGAGATTCAATACATCGGCCTCCAGCCGACTTGTCTCGATGGGTCTGTAGCTGCCCCGGGCACCTTATAGTCGTTCTCATGTGAGTTTAGATTATCGAATCCGACGCAAAAATGATAGTTAATTGCAACGTTTAGGGCCTCCTAATGACGATGGAACACTCAAATTGCGTCGAGATTCAATACATCGGCCTCCAGCCGAATTGTCTCCAAGGGGATATTGCTGTCTCGGGCACCATATGATCCTTCTCCTGTTAGTAGATTTTCGAATCCGACGCTAGAATGATAGTTAACTGTAACGTTTAGGGCCTCCTAATGCCGATGGAACACTCAAATTGCGTCGAGATTCAATACATCGGCCTCACGCCGACTTGTCTCCAAGGGTCTATTGCTGCCTCGGGCACCTTATGGTCGTTCTCCTGTGAGTTTAGATTATCGAATCCGACGCAAAAATGATAGTTAATTGTAACGTTCAGGGCCTCCTAATGCCGATGGAACACTCAAATTGTGTCGAGATTCAATACATCGGCCTCCAGCCGACTTGTCTCCAAGGGTCAATTGCTGCCTCGGGCACCTTATGGTCGTTCTCCTGTGAGTCTAGATTTTCGAATCCGACGCAAAAATGATAGTTAATTGTATCGTTCAGGGCCTTGTAATGACGATGGAACACTCAAATTGCGTCGAGATTCAATACATCGGCCTCCAGCCAACTTGTCTCCAATGGTCCATTGCTGTCTCGGGCACCTTATGGTCGTTCTCCTGTGAGTCTAGATTTTCGAATCCGACGCAAAAATGATAGATAATTGTATCGTTCAGGGCCTTGTTATGACGATGGAACACTCAAATTGCGTCGAGATTCAATACATCGGCCTCCAGCCGACTTGTCTCCAAGGGTCTATTGCTGCCTCGGGCACCTTATGGTCGTTCTCCTGTGAGTCTAGATTTTCGAATCCGACGCAAAAATGATAGTTAATTGTAACGTTCAGGGCCTTGTAATGACGATGGAGCACTCAAATTGCGTCGAGATTCAATACATCGGAATCCTGCCGACTTGTCTCCAAGGGTCTATTGCTGCCTCGAGCACCGTATGAACTTCTCCTGTGAGTAGATTTTTGAATCCGACGCAAAAATGATAGTTAATTGTAACGTTTAGGGCGTCCTAATGACGATAGAAGACTCAAATTGCGTCGAGATTCAATACATCGACCTCCAGCCGACTTGTATCCAAGGGGATATTGCAGTCTCGTGCACCATATGATCCTTCTCCTGTTAGTAGATTTTCGAATCCGACGCTAAAATGATAGTTAACTGTACCGTTCAGGGCCTCCTAATGCCGATGGAACACTCAAATTGCGTCGAGATTCAATACATCGGCCTCCAGCCGACTTGTCTCCAAGGGTCTATTTCTGCCTCGGGCATCTTATGGTCGTTGTCCTGTGAGTTTAGATTATCGAATCCGACGCAAAACTGATAGTTAATTGTAACGTTCAGGGCCTCCTAATGACGATGGAACACTCAAATTGCGTCCAGATACAATACATCGGCCTCCAGCCGACTTGTCCCCAAGGGTCTGTATCTGCCACGGGCACCTTATGGTCGTTCTCCTGTGAGTTTAGATTATCGAATCCGACGCAAAAATGATAGTTAATTGTAACGTTTAGGGCCTTGTAATGACGATGGAACACTCAAATTGCGTCGAGATTCAATACATCGGCCTCCAGCCGACTTGTCTCCAAGGGTCTGTTGCTGCCTAGGGCACCTTATGGTCGTTCTCCTGTGAGTTTAGATTATCGAATCCGACGGAAAAATGATAGTTAATTGTAACGTTTAGGGCCTCCTAATGACGATGGAACACTCAAATTGCGTCGATATTCAATACATCGGCCTCCAGTCGATTTGTCTCCAAGGGGTATATTGCTGTCTCGAGCACCGTATGTACTTCTCCTGTGAGTAGATTTTCGAATCCGACGCTAAAATGATAGTTAATTGTAACGTTCAGGGCCTTTTAATGACGATGGACACTCAAATTGCGTCGAGATTCAATACATCGGCCTCCAGCCGACTTGTCTCCAAGGGTCTGTTGCTGCCTCGGGCACCTTAAGGTCGTTCTCCTGTGAGTTTAGATTATCGAATCCGACGAAAAAATGATAGGTAATTGTAACGTTTAGGGCCTCCTAATGACGATGGAACACTCACATTGCGTCGAGATTCAATACATCGTCCCCAGCCGACTTGTCTCCAAGGGTCTAGTGCTGCCTCGGGCACCTTATGGTCGTTCTCTTGTAAGTCTAGATTTTCGAATGCGAAGCAAAAATGATAGTTAATTGTAACGTTCAGGGCCTCCTAATGACGATGGAACTCTCAAATTGCGTCGAGATTCAATACATCGGCCTCCAGCCGACTTGTCTCCAAGGGTCTATTGCTGCCTCGGGCACCTTATGGACGTTCTCCTGTGAGTCTAGATTTTCGAATCCGACGCAAAAATGATAGTTAATTGTAACGTTCAGGGCCTTGTAATGACGATGGAACACTCAAATTGCGTCAAGAATCAATACATCGGTTTCCAGGCGACTTGTCTCCAAGGGTCTATTGCTGCCTCGGGCACCTTATGGTCGTTCTCCTGTGAGTTTAGATTATCGAATCCGACGCAAAAATGATAGTTAATTGTAACGTTTAGGGCCTCCTAATGACGATGGAACACTCAAATTGCGTCGAGATTCAATACATCGTCCTCCAACCGACTTGTCTCCAAGGGTCTATTGCTGCCTCGGGCACCTTATGGTCGTTCTCTTGTAAGTCTAGATTTTCGAATGCGACGCAAAAATGATAGTTAATTGTAACGTTCAGGGCCTCCTAATGACGATGGAGCTCTCAAATTGCGTCGAGATTCAATACATCGTCCTCCAGCCGACTTGTCTCCAAGGGCCTATTGCTGCCTCGGGCACCTTATGGACGTTCTCCTGTGAGTCTAGATTTTCGAATCCGACGCAAAAATGATAGTTAATTGTAACGTTCAGGGCCTTGTAATGACGATGGAACTCTCAAATTGCGTTGAGATTCAATACATCGTACTACAGCCGACTTGTCTCCAAGGATCTATTGCTGCCTCGGGCACCTTAAGGTCGTTCTCCTGTGAGTTTAGATTATCGAATCCGACGCAAAAATGATAGTTAATTGTAACGTTTAGGGCCTCCTAATGACGATGGAACACTCAAATTGCGTCGAGATTCAATACATCGGCCTCCTGCCGACTTGTCTCCAAGGGTCTATTGCTGCTTCGGGCACCAAATGGTCCGTCTGCTGTGAGTCTAGATTTTCGAATCCGACGAAAAACTGATAGTTAATTGTAACATACAGGGCCTCATAATGACGATGGAATACTCAAATTGCGTCGCGATCCAATACATCGTCCTCCAGCCGACTTGTCTCCAAGGGTCTAATGCTGCCTCGGGCACCTTATGGTCGTTCTCCTGTGAGTTTAGATTATCGAATCCGACGCAAAAATGATAGTTAATTGTAACGTTTAGGGCCTCCTAATGACGATGGAACACTCAAATTGCGTCGAGATTCAATACATCGGCCTCCAGCCGAATTGTCTCCAAGGGGATATTGCTGTCTCGGGCACCATATGATCCTTCTCCTGTTAGTAGATTTTCGAATCCGACGCTAGAATGATAGTTAACTGTAACGTTTAGGGCCTCCTAATGCCGATGGAACACTCAAATTGCGTCGAGATTCAATACATCGGCCTCACGCCGACTTGTCTCCAAGGGTCTATTGCTGCCTCGGGCACCTTATGGTCGTTCTCCTGTGAGTTTAGATTATCGAATCCGACGCAAAAATGATAGTTAATTGTAACGTTCAGGGCCTCCTAATGCCGATGGAACACTCAAATTGTGTCGAGATTCAATACATCGGCCTCCAGCCGACTTGTCTCCAAGGGTCAATTGCTGCCTCGGGCATCTTATGGTCGTTCTCCTGTGAGTCTAGATTTTCGAATCCGACGCAAAAATGATAGTTAATTGTATCGTTCAGGGCCTTGTAATGACGATGGAACACTCAAATTGCGTCGAGATTCAATACATCGGCCTCCAGCCGACTTGTCTCCAATGGTCCATTGCTGCCTCTGGCACCTTATGGTCGTTCTCCTGTGAGTCTAGATTTTCGAATCCGACGCAAAAATGATAGACAATTGTATCGTTCAGGGCCTTGTAATGACGATGGAACACTCAAATTGCGTCGAGATTCAATACATCGGCCTCCAGCCGACTTGTCTCCAAGGGTCTATTGCTGCCTCGGGCACCTTATGGTCGTTCTCCTGTGAGTCTAGATTTTCGAATCCGACGCAAAAATGATAGTTAATTGTAACGTTCAGGGCCTTGTAATGACGATGGAGCACTCAAATTGCGTCGAGATTCAATACATCGGAATCCTGCCGACTTGTCTCCAAGGGTCTATTGCTGCCTCGAGCACCGTATGAACTTCTCCTGTGAGTAGATTTTTGAATCCGACGCAAAAATGATAGTTAATTGTAACGTTTAGGGCCTCCTAATGACGATAGAAGACTCAAATTGCGTCGAGATTCAATACATCGACCTCCAGCCGACTTGTATCCAAGGGGATATTGCAGTCTCGTGCACCATATGATCCTTCTCCTGTTAGTAGATTTTCGAATCCGACGCTAAAATGATAGTTAACTGTACCGTTCAGGGCCTCCTAATGCCGATGGAACACTCAAATTGCGTCGAGATTCAATACATCGGCCTCCAGCCGACTTGTCTCCAAGGGTCTATTTCTGCCTCGGGCATCTTATGGTCGTTGTCCTGTGAGTTTAGATTATCGAATCCGACGCAAAACTGATAGTTAATTGTAACGTTCAGGGCCTCCTAATGACGATGGAACACTCAAATTGCGTCCAGATACAATACATCGGCCTCCAGCCGACTTGTCCCCAAGGGTCTGTATCTGCCACGGGCACCTTATGGTCGTTCTCCTGTGAGTTTAGATTATCGAATCCGACGCAAAAATGATAGTTAATTGTAACGTTTAGGGCCTTGTAATGACGATGGAACACTCAAATTGCGTCGAGATTCAATACATCGGCCTCCAGCCGACTTGTCTCCAAGGGTCTGTTGCTGCCTAGGGCACCTTATGGTCGTTCTCCTGTGAGTTTAGATTATCGAATCCGACGCAAAAATGATAGTTAATTGTAACGTTTAGGGCCTCCTAATGACGATGGAACACTCAAATTGCGTCGATATTCAATACATCGGCCTCCAGTCGATTTGTCTCCAAGGGGTATATTGCTGTCTCGAGCACCGTATGTACTTCTCCTGTGAGTAGATTTTCGAATCCGACGCTAAAATGATAGTTAATTGTAACGTTCAGGGCCTTTTAATGACGATGGACACTCAAATTGCGTCGAGATTCAATACATCGGCCTCCAGTCGATTTGTCTCCAAGGGGTATATTGCTGTCTCGAGCACCGTATGTACTTCTCCTGTGAGTAGATTTTCGAATCCGACGCTAAAATGATAGTTAATTGTAACGTTCAGGGCCTTTTAATGACGATGGACACTCAAATTGCGTCGAGATTCAATACATCGGCCTCCAGCCGACTTGTCTCCAAGGGTCTGTTGCTGCCTCGGGCACCTTAAGGTCGTTCTCCTGTGAGTTTAGATTATCGAATCCGACGAAAAAATGATAGGTAATTGTAACGTTTAGGGCCTCCTAATGACGATGGAACACTCACATTGCGTCGAGATTCAATACATCGTCCTCCAGCCGACTTGTCTCCAAGGGTCTAGTGCTGCCTCGGGCACCTTATGGTCGTTCTCTTGTAAGTCTAGATTTTCGAATGCGACGCAAAAATGACAGTTAATTGTAACGTTCAGGGCCTCCTAATGACGATGGAACTCTCAAATTGCGTCGAGATTCAATACATCGGCCTCCAGCCGACTTGTCTCCAAGGGTCCATTGCTGCCTCGGGCACCTTATGGACGTTCTCCTGTGAGTCTAGATTTTCGAATCCGACGCAAAAATGATAGTTAATTGTAACGTTCAGGGCCTTGTAATGACGATGGAACACTCAAATTGCGTCAAGAATCAATACATCGGTTTCCAGGCGACTTGTCTCCAAGGGTCTATTGCTGCCTCGGGCACCTTATGGTCGTTCTCCTGTGAGTTTAGATTATCGAATCCGACGCAAAAATGATAGTTAATTGTAACGTTTAGGGCCTCCTAATGACGATGGAACACTCAAATTGCGTCGAGATTCAATACATCGTCCTCCAGCCGACTTGTCTCCAAGGGTCTATTGCTGCCTCGGGCACCTTATGGTCGTTCTCTTGTAAGTCTAGATTTTCGAATGCGACGCAAAAATGATAGTTAATTGTAACGTTCAGGGCCTCCTAATGACGATGGAGCTCTCAAATTGCGTCGAGATTCAATACATCGTCCTCCAGCCGACTTGTCTCCAAGGGCCTATTGCTGCCTCGGGCACCTTATGGACGTTCTCCTGTGAGTCTAGATTTTCGAATCCGACGCAAAAATGATAGTTAATTGTAACGTTCAGGGCCTTGTAATGACGATGGAACTCTCAAATTGCGTTGAGATTCAATACATCGTACTACAGCCGACTTGTCTCCAAGGATCTATTGCTGCCTCGGGCACCTTAAGGTCGTTCTCCTGTGAGTTTAGATTATCGAATCCGACGCAAAAATGATAGTTAATTGTAACGTTTAGGGCCTCCTAATGACGATGGAACACTCAAATTGCGTCGAGATTCAATACATCGGCCTCCAGCCGACTTGTCTCCAAGGGTCTATTGCTGCTTCGGGCACCATATGGTCCGTCTGCTGTGTGTCTAGATTTTCGAATCCGACGAAAAACTGATAGTTAATTGTAACATTCAGGGCCTCATAATGACGATGGAATACTCAAATTGCGTCGCGATCCAATACATCGTCCTCCAGCCGACTTGTCTCCAAGGGTCTAATGCTGCCTCGGGCACCTTATGGTTGTTCTCTTGTAAGTCTAGATTTTCTAATCCGACGCAAAACTGATAGTTCATTATAACGTTCAGGGCGACCTAATGACGATGGAACACTGAAATTGCGTCGAGATTCAATACATCGGCCTCCAGTCGATTTGTCTCCAAGGGGTATATTGCTGTCTCGAGCACCGTATGAACTTCTCCTGTGAGTAGATTTTCGAATCCGACGCGAAACTGATACTTAATTGTAAGGTTTAGGGCCTCCTAATGACGATGGAACACTCAAATTGCGTCGAGATTCAATACATCGGCCTCCGGCCGACTTGTATCCAAGGGAATATTGGAGTCTCGTGCACCATTTGATCCTTCTCCTGTTATTAGATTTTCGAATCCGACGCTAAAATGATAGTTAACTGTAACGTTCAGGGCCTCCTAATGCCGATGGAACACTCAAATTGCGTCGAGATTCAATACATCGGCCTCCAGCCGACTTGTCTCCAAGAGTCTAATGCTGCCTCGGGCACCATATGGTCGTTCTCTTGTAAGTCTAAATTTTCGAATCCGACGAAAAACTGATAGTTAATTGTAACATTCAGGGCCTCCTAATGACGATGGAACACTCAAATTGCGTCGCGATCCAATACATCGACCTCCAGCCGACTTGTCTCCAAGGGTCTATTGCTGCCTCGGGCACCTTATGGTCGTTCTCCTGTGAGTCTAGATTTGCGAATCCGACGCAAAAAAGATAGTTAATTGTAACGTTCAGGGCCTTGTAATGACGATGAAACACTCAAATTGCGTCGAGATTCAATACATCGGCCTCCAGCCGACTTGTCTCCAAGGGGATATTGCTGTCTCGGGCACAATATGATCCTTCTCCTGTGAGTCTAGATTTTCGAATCCGACGCAAAAATGATAGTGAATTGCAACGTTCAGCGCCTCCTAATGACGATAGAAGACTCAAATTGCGTCGAGATTCAATACATCGTCCTCCAGCCGATTTGTCTCCAAGGGGATATTGCTGCCTCGGGCACCAAATGTTCCGTCTGCTGTGAGTCTAGATTTTCGAATCCGACGAAAAACTGATAGTTAATTGTAACATTCAGGGCCTCCTAATGACGATGGAACACTCAAATTGCGTCGCGATCCAATACATCGTTCTCCAGCCGACTTGTCTCCAAGGGGCTAATGCTGCCTCGGGTACCTTATGGTCGTTCTCTTGTAAGTCTGGACTTTCGAATCCGACGCAAAAGTGATAGTTCATTATAACGTTCAGGGCGACCTAATGACGATGGAACACTCAAATTGCGTCGATTTTCAATACACCGGCATCCAGTCGATTTGTCTCCAAGGGGTATATTGCTGTCTCGAGCACCGTATGAACTTCTCCTATGAGTAGATTTTCGAATCTGACGCGTAACTGATAGTTAATTGTAAGGTTTAGGGCCTCCTAATGACGATGGAACACTCAAATTGCATCGAGATTCAATACATCGGCCTCCAGCCGACTTGTATCCAAGGGGATATTGCAGTCTCGTGCTCCATATGATCCTTCTCCTGTTAGTAGATTTTCGAATCCGACGCAAAAATGATAGTTAACTGTAACGTTCAGGGCCTCCTAATGCCGATGGAACACTCAAATTGCGTCGAGATTCAATACATCGGCCTCCAGCCGACTTGTCTCCAAGGGGATATTGCCGTCTCGTGCACCATATGATCCTTCTCCTGTTAGTAGATTTTCGAATCCGACGCTAAAATGATAGTTAACTGTACCGTTCAGGGCCTCCTAATGCCGATGGAACACTCAAATTGCGTCGAGATTCAATACATCGGCCTCCAGCCGACTTGTCTCCAAGGGTCTATTTCTGCCTCGGGCACCTTATGGTCTTTCTCCTGTGAGTTTAGATTATCGAATCCGACGCAAAACTGATAGTTAACTGTAACGTTCAGGGCCTCCTAATGACGATGGAACACTCAAATTGCGTCCAGATACAATACATCGGCCTCCAGCCGACTTGTCCCCAAGGGTCTGTATCTGCCACGGGCACCTTATGGTCGTTCTCCTGTGAGTTTAGATTATCGAATCCGACGCAAAAATGATAGTTAATTGTAACGTTTAGGGCCTTGTAATGACGATGGAACACTCAAATTGCGTCGAGATTCAATACATCGGCCTCCAGCCGACTTGTCTCCAAGGGTCTGTTGCTGCCTAGGGCACCTTATGGTCGTTCTCCTGTGAGTTCAGATTATCGAATCCGACGCAAAAATGATAGTTAATTGTAACGTTTAGGGCCTCCTAATGACGATGGAACACTCAAATTGCGTCGATATTCAATACATCGGCCTCCAGTCGATTTGTCTCCAAGGGGTATATTGCCGTCTCGAGCACCGTATGTACTTCTCCTGTGAGTAGATTTTCGAATCCGACGCTAAAATGATAGTAAATTGTAACGTTCAGGGCCTTTTAATGACGATGGAACACTCAAATTGCGTCGAGATTCAATACATCGGCCTCCAGCCGACTTGTCTCCAAGGGTCTGTTGCTGCCTCGGGCACCTTAAGGTCGTTCACCTGTGAGTTTAGACTATCGAATCCGACGCAAAAATGATAGTTAATTGTAACGTTTAGGGCCTCCTAATGACGATGGAACACTCAAATTGCGTCGAGATTCAATACATCGTCCTCCAGCCGACTTGTCTCCAAGGGTCTATTGCTGCCTCGGGCACCTTATGGTCATTCTCTTCTTAAGTCTAGATTTTCGAATGCGACGCAAAAATGATAGTTAATTGTAACGTTCAGGGCCTCCTAATGACGATGGAACTCTCAAATTGCGTCGAGATTCAATACATCGTCCTCAGGCCGACTTGTCTCCAAGGGTCTATTGCTGCCTCGTGCACCTTATGGACGTTCTCCTGTGAGTCTAGATTTTCGAATCCGACGCAAAAATGATAGTTAATTGTAACGTTCAGGGCCTTGTAATGACGATGGAACACTCAAATTGCGTCGAGATTCAATACATCGTACTACAGCCGACTTGTCTCCAAGGGTCTATTGCTGCCTCGGGCACCTTATGGTCGTTCTCCTGTGAGTTTAGATTATCGAATCCGACGCAAAAATGATAGTTAATTGTAACGTTTAGGGCCTCCTAATGACGATGGAACACTCAAATTGCGTCGAGATTCAATACATCGGCCTCCAGCCGACTTGTCTCCAAGGGTCTATTGCTGCTTCGGGCACCAAATGGTCCGTCTGCTGTGAGTCTAGATTTTCGAATCCGACGAAAAACTGATAGTTAATTGTAACATTCAGGGCCTCATAATGACGATGGAACACTCAAATTGCGTCGCGATCCAATACATCGTCCTCCAGCCGACTTGTCTCCAAGGGTCTAATGCTGCCTCGGGCACCTTATGGTCGTTCTCTTGTAAGTCTAGATTTTCTAATCCGACGCAAAACTGATAGTTCATTATAACGTTCAGGGCGACCTAATGACGATGGAACACTCAAATTGCGTCGAGATTCAATACATCGGCCTCCAGTCGATTTGTCTCCAAGGGGTATATTGCTGTCTCGAGCACCGTATGAACTTCTCCTGTGAGTAGATTTTCGAATCCGACGCGAAACTGATACTTAATTGTAAGGTTTAGGGCCTCCTAATGACGATGGAACACTCAAATTGCGTCGAGATTCAATACATCGGCCTCCGGCCGACTTGTATCCAAGGGAATATTGGAGTCTCGTGCACCATATGATCCTTCTCCTGTTAGTAGATTTTCGAATCCGACGCTAAAATGATAGTTAACTGTAACGTTCAGGGCCTTGTAATGACGATGAAACACTCATATTGCGTCGAGATTCAATACATCGGCCTCCAGCCGACTTGTCTCCAAGGGTCTGTTGCTGCCTCGGGCACCTTATGGTCGTTCTCCTGTGAGTCTAGATTTTCGAATCCGACGCGAAACTGATAGTTAATTGTAACGTTCAGGGCCTCCTAATGACGATGGAACACTCAAATTGCGTCAAGATTCAATACATCGGCCTCCAGCCGACTTGTCTCCAAGGGTCTGTAGCTGCCCCGGGCACCTTATAGTCGTTCTCCTGTGAGTTTAGATTATCGAATCCGACGCAAAAATGATAGTTAATTGTAACGTTCAGCGCTTCCTAATGACGATAGAAGACAAATTGCGTCGAGATTCATTACTTCGTCCTCCAGCCGATTTGTCTCCAAGGGGATATTGCTGCCTCGGGCACCAAGTGGTCTGTCTGCTGTGAGTCTAGATTTTCGAATACGACGAAAAACTGATAGTTAATTGTAACATTCAGGGCCTCCTAATGACGATGGAACACTCAAATTGCGTCGAGATTCAATACATCGGCCTCCAGCCGACTTTTCTCCAAGGGGATATTGCTGCCTCGGGCACCTTATGGTCGTTCTCCTGTGAGTCTAGATTTTCGAATCCGACGCAAAAATGATAGTTAATTGTAACGTTCAGGGCCTCCTAATGACGATGGAACTCTCAAATTGCGTCGAGATTCAATACATCGGCCTCCAGTCGATTTGTCTCCAAGGGGTATATTGCTGTCTCGATCACCGTATGAACTTCTCCTGTGAGTAGATTTTCGAATCCGACGCTAAAATGATAGTTAATTGTAACGTTCAGGGCCTTGTAATGACGATGGAACACACCAATTGCGTCGAGATTCAATACATCGGCCTCCAGCCGACTTGTCTCCAAGGGTCTGTAGCTGCCCCGGGCACCTTATAGTCGTTCTCCTGTGAGTTTAGATTATCGAATCCGACGCAAAAATGATAGTTAATTGTAACGTTAGGGCCTCCTAATGACGATGGAACACTCAAATTGCGTCGAGATTCAATACATCGGCCTCCAGCCGAATTGTCTCCAAGGGGATATTGCTGTCTCGGGCACCATATGATCCTTCTCCTGTTAGTAGATTTTCGAATCCGACGCTAGAATGATAGTTAACTGTAACGTTTAGGGCCTCCTAATGCCGATGGAACACTCAAATTGCGTCGAGATTCAATACATCGGCCTCACGCCGACTTGTCTCGAAGGGTCTATTGCTGCCTCGGGCACCTTATGGTCGTTCTCCTGTGAGTTTAGATTATCGAATCCGACGCAAAAATAATAGTTAATTGTAACGTTCAGGGCCTCCTAATGCCGATGGAACACTCAAATTGCGTCGAGATTCAATACATCGGCCTCCAGCCGACTTGTCTCCAAGGGTCAATTGCTGCCTCGGGCACCTTATGGTCGTTCTCCTGTGAGTCTAGATTTTCGAATCCGACGCAAAAATGATAGTTAATTGTATCGTTCAGGGCCTTGTAATGACGATGGAACACTCAAATTGCGTCGAGATTCAATGCATCGGCCTCCAGCCGACTTGTCTCCAAGGGTCCATTGCTGCCTCGGGCACCTTGTGGTCGTTCTCCTGTGAGTCTAGATTTTCGAATCCGACGCAAAAATGATAGATAATTGTATCGTTCAGGGCCTTGTAATGACGATGGAACACTCAAATTGCGTAGAGATTCAATACATCGGCCTCCAGCCGACTTGTCTCCAAGGGTCTATTGCTGCCTCGGGCACCTTATGGTCGTTCTCCTGTGAGTCTAGATTTTCGAATCCGACGCAAAAATGATAGTTAATTGTAACGTTCAGGGCCTTGTAATGACGATGGAGCACTCAAATTGGGTCGAGATTCAATACATCGGAATCCTGCCGACTTGTCTCCAAGGGTCTATTGCTGCCTCGAGCACCGTATGAACTTCTCCTGTGAGTAGATTTTTGAATCCGACGCAAAAATGATAGTTAATTGTAACGTTTAGGGCCTCCTAATGACGATAGAAGACTCAAATTGCGTCGAGATTCAATACATCGACCTCCAGCCGACTTGTATCCAAGGGGATATTGCAGTCTCGTGCACCATATGATCCTTCTCCTGTTAGTAGATTTTCGAATCCGACGCTAAAATGATAGTTAACTGTACCGTTCAGGGCCTCCTAATGCCGATGGAACACTCAAATTGCGTCGAGATTCAATACATCGGCCTCCAGCCGACTTGTCTCCAAGGGTCAATTGCTGCCTCGGGCACCTTATGGTCGTTCTCCTGTGAGTCTAGATTTTCGAATCCGACGCAAAAATGATAGTTAATTGTATCGTTCAGGGCCTTGTAATGACGATGGAACACTCAAATTGCGTCGAGATTCAATGCATCGGCCTCCAGCCGACTTGTCTCCAAGGGTCCATTGCTGCCTCGGGCACCTTGTGGTCGTTCTCCTGTGAGTCTAGATTTTCGAATCCGACGCAAAAATGATAGATAATTGTATCGTTCAGGGCCTTGTAATGACGATGGAACACTCAAATTGCGTAGAGATTCAACACATCGGCCTCCAGCCGACTTGTCTCCAAGGGTCTATTGCTGCCTCGGGCACCTTATGGTCGTTCTCCTGTGAGTCTAGATTTTCGAATCCGACGCAAAAATGATAGTTAATTGTAACGTTCAGGGCCTTGTAATGACGATGGAGCACTCAAATTGGGTCGAGATTCAATACATCGGAATCCTGCCGACTTGTCTCCAAGGGTCTATTGCTGCCTCGAGCACCGTATGAACTTCTCCTGTGAGTAGATTTTTGAATCCGACGCAAAAATGATAGTTAATTGTAACGTTTAGGGCCTCCTAATGACGATAGAAGACTCAAATTGCGTCGAGATTCAATACATCGACCTCCAGCCGACTTGTATCCAAGGGGATATTGCAGTCTCGTGCACCATATGATCCTTCTCCTGTTAGTAGATTTTCGAATCCGACGCTAAAATGATAGTTAACTGTACCGTTCAGGGCCTCCTAATGCCGATGGAACACTCAAATTGCGTCGAGATTCAATACATCGGCCTCCAGCCGACTTGTCTCCAAGGGTCTATTTCTGCCTCGGGCATCTTATGGTCGTTGTCCTGTGAGTTTAGATTATCGAATCCGACGCAAAACTGATAGTTAATTGTAACGTTCAGGGCCTCCTAATGACGATGGAACACTCAAATTGCGTCCAGATACAATACATCGGCCTCCAGCCGACTTGTCCCCAAGGGTCTGTATCTGCCACGGGCGCCTTATGGTCGTTCTCCTGTGAGTTTAGATTATCGAATCCGACGCAAAAATGATAGTTAATTGTAACGTTTAGGGCCTTGTAATGACGATGGAACACTCAAATTGCGTCGAGATTCAATACATCGGCCTCCAGCCGACTTGTCTCCAAGGGTCTGTTGCTGCCTAGGGCACCTTATGGTCGTTCTCCTGTGAGTTTAGATTATCGAATCCGATGCAAAAATGATAGTTAATTGTAACGTTTAGGGCCTCCTAATGACGATGGAACACTCAAATTGCGTCGATATTCAATACATCGGCCTCCAGTCGATTTGTCTCCAAGGGGTATATTGCTGTCTCGAGCACCGTATGTACTTCTCCTGTGAGTAGATTTTCGAATCCGACGCTAAAATGATAGTTAATTGTAACGTTCAGGGCCTTTTAATGACGATGGAACACTCAAATTGCGTCGAGATTCAATACATCGGCCTCCAGCCGACTTGTCTCCAAGGGTCTGTTGCTGCCTCGGGCACCTTAAGGTCGTTCTCCTGTGAGTTTAGATTATCGAATCCGACGAAAAAATGATAGGTAATTGTAACGTTTAGGGCCTCCTAATGACGATGGAACACTCACATTGCGTCGAGATTCAATACATCGTCCTCCAGCCGACTTGTCTCCAAGGGTCTAATGCTGCCTCGGGCACCTTATGGTCGTTCTCTTGTAAGTCTAGATTTTCGAATGCGACGCAAAAATGATAGTTAATTGTAACGTTCAGGGCCTCCTAATGACGATGGAACTCTCAAATTGCGTCGAGATTCAATACATCGGCCTCCAGCCGACTTGTCTCCAAGGGTCTATTGCTGCCTCGGGCACCTTATGGACGTTCTCCTGTAAGTCTAGATTTTCGAATCCGACGCAAAAATGATAGTTAATTGTAACGTTCAGGGCCTTGTAATGACGATGGAACACTCAAATTGCGTCAAGAATCAATACATCGGTTTCCAGCCGACTTGTCTCCAAGGGTCTATTGCTGCCTCGGGCACCTTATGGTCGTTCTCCTGTGAGTTTAGATTATCGAATCCGACGCAAAAATGATAGTTAATTGTAACGTTTAGGGCCTCCTAATGACGATGGAACACTCAAATTGCGTCGAGATTCAATACATCGTCCTCCAGCCGACTTGTCTCCAAGGGTCTATTGCTGCCTCGGGCACCTTATGGTCGTTCTCTTGTAAGTCTAGATTTTCGAATGCGACGCAAAAACGATAGTTAATTGTAACGTTCAGGGCCTCCTAATGACGATGGAGCTCTCAAATTGCGTCGAGATTCAATACATCGTCCTCCAGCCGACTTGTCTCCAAGGGCCTATTGCTGCCTCGGGCACCTTATGGACGTTCTCCTGTGAGTCTAGATTTTCGAATCCGACGCAAAAATGATAGTTAATTGTAACGTTCAGGGCCTTGTAATGACGATGGAACACTCAAATTGCGTTGAGATTCAATACATCGTACTACAGCCGACTTGTCTCCAAGGATCTATTGCTGCCTCGGGCACCTTATGGTCGTTCTCCTGTGAGTTTAGATTATCGAATCCGACGCAAAAATGATAGTTAATTGTAACGTTTAGGGCCTCTTAATGACGATGGAACACTCAAATTGCGTCGAGATTCAATACATCGGCCTCCAGCCGACTTGTCTCCAAGGGTCTATTGCTGCTTCGGGCACCAAATGGTCCGTCTGCTGTGAGTCTAGATTTTCGAATCCGACGAAAAACTGATAGTTAATTGTAACATTCAGGGCCTCATAATGACGATGGAACACTCAAATTGCGTCGCGATCCAATACATCGTCCTCCAGCCGACTTGTCTCCAAGGGTCTAATGCTGCCTCGGGCACCTTATGGTTGTTCTCTTGTAAGTCTAGATTTTCTAATCCGACGCAAAACTGATAGTTCATTATAACGTTCAGGGCGACCTAATGACGATGGAACACTGAAATTGCGTCGAGATTCAATACATCGGCCTCCAGTCAATTTGTCTCCAAGGGGTATATTGCTGTCTCGAGCACCGTATGAACTTCTCCTGTGAGTAGATTTTCGAATCCGACGAGAAACTGATACTTAATTGTAGGGTTTAGGGCCTCCTAATGACGATGGAACACTCAAATTGCGTCGAGATTCAATACATCGGCCTCCGGCCGACTTGTATCCAAGGGAATATTGGAGTCTCGTGCACCATATGATCCTTCTCCTGTTAGTAGATTTTCGAATCCGACGCTAAAATGATAGTTAACTGTAATGTCAGGGCCTCCTAATGCCGATGGAACACTCAAATTGCGTCGAGATTCAATACATCGACCTCCAGCCGACTTGTCTCCAAGGGGATATTGCTGCCTCGGGCACAATATGATCCTTCTCCTGTTAATAGATTTTCGAATCCGACGCTAAAATGATAGTTCACTATAACGTTCAGGGCGACCTAATGACGATAGAAGACTCAAATTGCGTCGAGATTCAATACATCGTCCTCCAGCCGTTTTGTCCCCAAGGGGATATTGCTGTCTCGGGCACAATTTGATCCTTCTCCTGTGAGTCTAGATTTTCGAATCCGACGCGAAACTGATAGTTAATTGTAACGTTCAGGGCCTCCTAATGACGATGGAACACTCAAATTGCGTCGAGATTCAATATATCGGCCTCAAGCCGACTTGTCTCCAAGGGGATATTGCTGTCTCGGGCAAATTTGATCCTTCTCCTGTGAGTATAGATTTTCGAATCCGACGCAAAAATGATAGTGAATTGCAACGTTCAGCGCCTCCTATAGACGATAGAAGACTCAAATTGCGTCGAGATTCAATACATCGTCCTCCAGCCGATTTGTCTCCAAGGGGATATTGCTGCCTCGGGCACCAAATGTTCCGTCTGCTGTGAGTCTAGATTTTCGAATCCGACGAAAAACTGATAGTTAATTGTAACATTCAGGGCCTCCTAATGACGATGGAACACTCAAATTGCGTCGCGATCCAACACATCGTTCTCCAGCCGGCTTGTATCCAAGGGTCTAGTGCTGCCTCGGGTACCTTATGGTCGTTCTCTTATAAGTCTGGATTTTCGAATCCGACGCAAAAGTGATAGTTCATTATAACGTTCATGGCGACCTAATGACGATGGAACACTCAAATTGCGTCGATTTTCAATGCATCGGCATCCAGTCGTTTTGTCTCCAAGGGGTATATTGCTGTCTCGAGCACCGTATGAACTTCTCCTGTGAGTAGATTTTCGAATCCGACGCGAAACTGATAGTTAATTGTAAGGTTTAGGGCCTCCTAATGACGATGGAACACTCAAATTGCGACGAGATTCGATACATCGGCCTCCAGCCGACTTGTATCCAAGGGGATATTGCAGTCTCGTGCTCCATATGATCCTTCACCTGTTAGTAGATTTTCGAATCCGACGCTAAAATGATAGTTAACTGTAACGTTCAGGGCCTCCTAATGCCGATGGAACACTCAAATTGCGTCGAGATTCAATACATCGGAATCCAGCCGACTTGTCTCCAAGGGTCTGTTGCTGCCTCGGGCACCTTATGGTCGTTCTCCTGTGAGTTTAGATTATCGAATCCGACGCAAAAATGATAGTTAATTGTAACGTTTAGGGCCTCCTAATGACGATGGGACACTCAAATTGCGTCGAGATTCAATACATCGTCCTCCAGCCGACTTGTCTCCATGGGGATATTACTGCCTCCGGCCTCTTATGTTCGCTCTCATGTGAGTCTAGATTTTCGAATCCGACGCGAAACTGATTGTTAATTGTAACGTTCAGGGCTTCCTAATGACGATGGAACACTCAAATTGCGTCGAGATTCAATACATCGGCCTCCAGCCGACTTGTCTCCAAGGGGATATTGCTGCCTCGGGCACAATATGATCCTTCTCCTGTGGGTCTAGATTTTCGAATGTGACGCAAGAATGTTGGTGAATTGTAACGTTCAGCGCCTCCTAATGACGATAGAAGACTCAAATTGCGTCGAGATTCAATACATCGTCTTCCAGCCGATTTGTCTCCAAGGGTCAATAGGTCGTTCTCCTGTGAGTTTAGATTATCGAATCCGACGCAAAAATGATAGTTAATTGTAACGTTTAGGGCCTCCTAATGACGATGGAACACTCAAATTGCGTCGAGATTAAATACATCGGCCTCCAGCCGACTTGTCTCCAAGGGTCTATTGCTGCCTCTCCTGAGTCTATTGCTGCTTCTCCTGTGAGTTTAGATTATCGAATCCGACGCAAAAATGATAGTTAATTGTAACGTTTAGGGCCTTGTAATGACGATGGAACACTCAAATTGCGTCGAGATTCAATACATCGGCCTCCAGCCGACTTGTCTCCAAGGGTCTGTTGCTGCCTCGGGCACCTTATGGTCGTTCTCCTGTGAGTTTAGATTATCGAATCCGACGCAAAAATGATAGTTAATTGTAACGTTTAGGGCCTGCTAATGACGATGGAACACTCAAATTGCGTCGATATTCAATACATCGGCCTCCAGTCGATTTGTCTCCAAGGGGTATATTGCTGTCTCGAGCACCGTATGTACTTCTCCTGTGAGTAGATTTTCGAATCCGACGCTAAAATGATAGTTAATTGTAACGTTCAGGGCCTTGTAATGACGATGGAACAGTCAAATTGCGTCGAGATTCAATACATCGGCCTCCAGTCGACTTGTATCCAAGGGGAAATTGCAGTCTCGTGCACCATATGATCCTTCCCCTGTTAGTAGATTTTCGAATCCGACGCTAAAATGATAGTTAACTGCAACGTTCAGGGCCTCCTAATGACGATGGAACACTCAAATTGCGTCGCGATCCAATACATCGTCCTCCAGCCGACTTGTCTCCAAGGGTCTAATGCTGCCTCGGGCTGCTGTGAGTCTAGATTTTCGAATCCGACGAAAAACTGATAGTTAATTGTAACATTCAGGGCCTCCTAATGACGATGGAACACTCAAATTGCGTCGAGATTCAATACATCGGCCTCCAGTCGATTTGTCTCCAAGGGGTATATTGGTGTCTCGAGCATGTATGAACTTCTCCTGTGAGTTGATTTTCGAATCCGACGCGAAACTGATAGTTAATTGTAAGGTTTAGGGCCTCCTAATGACGATGGAACACTCAAATTGCGTCGAGATTCAATTCATCGGCCTCCAGCCGACTTGTATCCAAGGGGATATTGCAGTCTCGTGCTCCATATGATCCTTCTCCTGTTAGTAGATTTTCGAATCCGACGCTAAAATGATAGTTAACTGTAACGTTCAGGGCCTCCTAATGCCGATGGAACACTCAAATTGTGTCGAGATTCAATACATCAGCCTCCAGCCGACTTGTCTCCAAGGGTCTGTTGCTGCCTCGGGCACCTTATGGTCGTTCTCCTGTGAGTTTAGGTTATCGAATCCGACGCAAAAATGATAGTTAATTGTATCGTTTAGGGCCTCCTAATGACGATGGGACACTCAAATTGCGACGAGATTCAATACATCGTCCTCCAGCCGACTTGTCTCCATGGGGATATTACTGCCTCCGGCCTCTTATGTTCGCTCTCATGTGAGTCTAGATTTTCGAATCCGACGCGAAACTGATTGTTAATTGTAACGTTCAGGGCTTCCTAATGACGATGGAACACTCAAATTGCGTCGAGATTCAATACATCGTCCTCCAGCCGATTTGTGTCCAAGGGTTAATAGGTCGTTCTCCTGTGAGTTTAGATTATCGAATCCGACGCAAAAATGATAGTTAATTGTAACGTTTAGGGCCTCCTAATGACGATGGAACACTCAAATTGCGTCGAGATTCAATACATCGGCCTCCAGCCGACTTGTCTCCAAGGGTGTATTGCTGCCTCGAGCACCTTATGGTCGTTCTCCTGTGAGTTTAGATTATCGAATCCGACGCAAAAATGATAGTTAATTGTAACGTTTAGGGCCTTGTAATGACGATGGAACACTCAAATTGCGTCGAGATTCAATACATCGATCTCCAGCCGACTTGTCTCCAAGGGTCTGTTGCTGCCTCGGGCACCTTATGGTCGTTCTCCTGTGAGTTTAGATTATCGAATCCGACGCAAAAATGATAGTTTATTGTAACGTTTAGGGCCTCCTAATGACGATGGAACACTCAAATTGCGTCGATATTCAATACATCGGCCTCCAGTCGATTTGTCTCCAAGGGTTATATTGCTGTCTCGAGCACCGTAAGTACTTCTCCTGTGAGTAGATTTTCGAATCCGACGCTAAAATGATAGTTAATTGTAACGTTCAGGGCCTTGTAATGACGATGGAACACTCAAATTGCGTCGAGATTCAATACATCGGCCTCCAGCCGACTTGTCTCCAAGGGTCTGTTGCTGCCTCGGGAACCTTATGGTAGTTCTCCTGTGAGTTTAGATTATCGAATCCGACACAAAAATGATAGTTAATTGTAACGTTTAGGGCCTCCTAATGACGATGGAACACTCAAATTGCGTCGAGATTCAATACATCGTCCTCCAGCCGACTTGTCTCCAAGGGGATATCGCTGCCTCGGGCACCACATGGTCCTTCTCCGGTGATTTTTTTTTTTTTTTTTTTTAACTTTATTTCTATATCATAGTATTTATACAATGTAGCCCACTACCTTAATTGATTAGTGGGCCAAAGATCTCATACATTTATACAATACAATTGCAGCTATTCTAAATATAAGTTAGTGACTAGTTAGTAGCAAATAGCAATGTACTTTGGAAACTACAATGGGCAGTTAGTATGTTAACTAAGGACTATATATGACTTAACTAAACTAATTATGTACTAGTCGCTAATCCTGCAGCGTTACAAGGTGTCAGCTTAGTAATATAAACCTACTATTTGGCCTTGCCCATTGAGCTAACCCCAATGGGCGTGCCCCTGACACTGGGCAGGCCATGGAGTTGGTCGCTGCAGGTTCCTAACAAGTATCTACAACTAGATTCTACAACTACACTTAACCTAATGTCATAGTTGGGTGCGTTGTCTAGATCGGTAGGGTTGCTCCCCATTCCCCCTAATCCCGGGACTCGGCGGATTCTAGACTGAAGAGTCGACCTTTCCGTGCCCGGGCGGATTGGGAATAAGGTGCTGTCTTGATCAGTAATTTAATAAGTCCCCAATCAAGTGCTAGTGTGGTTCATTCAGGTAGTCCCTTAAGACCTTTTGTGAAACCGCGTTAGCCAGTTTGTTGATGGTCCGAAAGGTGTCTTGATGTCTTAACAGTCTGTATGTGTCATTATGAGGTAATTGTTCGCGTAACTCTGAGGCCACATCATTGAAGAGCGGGCACTCGTAGACCACATGGTCAGGAGTGCCTTCCGCAGCGCCACAATCACACGTAGGTGTCGCCTTTTTCCCAAATCGACATAGATATGTCGAATAGGGTCAATGCCCAGTGAGAAAATGGATGAGTCCCCTGGTTGGTTCAAAATAAGTCATTTCTATTCTTTCCCTGACGTCTGGCAGTAATTCGAAGGTCCTGCGTCCTGTTTCTTCACTTGCCCATGAAAGTTGCCATAGCTGTTCCCCTTTCAATCTGATCTCAATTTTGTTGTCAGTCCTACTCCCCAGAATTTCCTCTATCTTGTCCAAGTTCCCCTTTCTTGCCCAGTACCAGGCGGCCTGCTCCCGAATTTTAATATCTAGTGGGCAGAGTCCCATTATGACTAACAGGGCTCCTCCCGGTGTTGTCCTGTAAGCCCCCATTGATCTCATAACCATATTCCTCTGCACTCTTCTCACTGTCATGGCAGGCACCACCCTCGTGAGCCTGTGCGCCCAGACTCCTGAACCGTAACCCACTATGGAGGTGAGTATGCTGTTGTGATATAGTTTGATAAGATGTGGTGGGAGGTGGAAGCGTTTGTGTCCAATGGAGATGAGGTTATTGAGTACTTGTAAAGCTCTTTGTGTTACGGTTTCAATGTGTCTACCAAATGACCACTTCTCATCAATGATGATACCCAGATATCGAGTCTCACGTCGCCTTAGAACAGGTAAGCCCTCTATCCTAACAGTTGGATTTCTTACTAGCTGTCCCTTTAGAAGAAGGTATGTTGATTTAGTCGGTGAAATTGTCATCTTTGTGTCTCGGCACCACTGTTGTAGTGTTTGTATTGCTTGTTCTATTTTTGGCTCAATGTCTTCTCGGCTTCGGCCGCCAACCAGTAGAAGGAGGTCATCTGCGTAGGCTATCACCTCTAGCACTTCATTAGTTTGCTGTAGTGTATCCAATAAAGGTTCCATATGGATGTCCCAGAACAGGGGACCTAGCACGGAGCCCTGGGGACATCCCTTCGTGATTGTTTTTCTTACCCTTGTGCTAGGGGATGATAACCAGACCTCCCGGTCCTCACAATAGCTCCTCAGACACCCATATAGCGGTCCTGGACACTCCTTCTCCCGTAAGCAGGAGAAGAGCGAAGGCCACCACAGGTTGTCGAAGGCGCCACTTATGTCCACCATGATGCCAACAACGTACTTGTACGGGGTAGAGCCACAGACCTCAGCCGCCAGGGCGATTGCATCAGATGCCGAACGCCCCGGCCTAAAGCCGAATTGCCTGCTGCTCATCCCGCACAGCACTCGGTGCGCAGCTAGTCTGTCAGCTAGCAGTCTCTCCAGAACCTTCCCAAGCAGATCAAGCAGGCAGATTGGCCGGTACGATTTTGTGTCTGCTGGGTCTTTATCGGCTCCTTTTTTGATGATAACTACATTTGCCCTTTTCCAAATTTGAGGGAACTTCTGCTGCCTCAGACATTCGTTGTATAGGTAAGTCAGAGGGGCAACTATCTGGGGAGCCAGGAATTGCACCACCTCCGCCACAATGCCATCTGGCCCGGGAGCTTTCCCTATCTTCAGGGTTTTTATGTGGGCAGCTACCTCCTCTTCAGAGAATGGGTAGACTGCCGTATCATTTCCATATATGTTGCTTCTGAAGTGCTCTCGTAGCTGCCGTTGTTCATTTGTCTCTCCCTCCGCTGTATCGTCAGGCAGCAGGGACTGGAGAAGAACCTCGGCAGTTTCCTGCCAGGATTCTGTCATCCCATCCCCACGCCTAACGGTTGAAAGCTCCATCGGAGAGCGGATTTTTTCTCGGACAAGCTTGTAGGGAATTCCCCAAGGATCGAGAGCAAGTTGGTTTAGAACGAAGTGTTCCCAACTTTTGGATCGTACTTCTCGTAGGTGTTTGTGGAAATTTTCTTTTGCTTCCCGGTACAATTGCAGCCATCTTTGTTTCTCAAGCCAGACGACACTGCGCTGGTAGTACCTCCTGAGCCTTCTGACAGACCGACGCATCTCCTCCAATTCGGCTGACCATGGTGACGGAGAGGCCGCCATGGCCTTCCTTCTAGTAGGTACGGCGGCCTTCACTGCTCGAGTTATTGCTGTAGTCAGTTCTTCAGCTCTTTTGTCAATGTCGATGTCCAAAAGTCCGTCACCTTCTGGCAATGCAGGAATGTCGCACTCCCTGGCAAGTTTCTCCCAGTCGGCTCTTGTATAGTTGTATTGCAACTCCCACCCCATGGCCCAGCGACTCTCCCTGTTTCCCACACTGAAAGAGATAAGATTATGGTCACTGGTGGTAGCATTCTCTATCACTTCCCACTTCTGAATTAGGTGCACCGTGTTGGGTGTAGCCAGGGTCACGTCGATGTTTGTGCCCTGGCCCCCTCCCGCCACATAAGTCGGAGGATTTCCAGGTTTATTGACTACCACCAGCTGCAAGGCCATAATGGCCTCTTCTGCCTTCTCTCCATTTGAGTCCCTGGTGCCGCTGTACCATAGGGGGGATTTTGCATTTATATCGGCAGTTATAATTACTTTACGCCCCCGCAACGCCGTGATGACTGTGGTAAGATGTGCCAAATGTCTTTCGATGTCGTCAGCATACTGAAAATACATATTAATGAGAACGATGGTGCCAGATGGAGATTGTAGCTCCACGACGTTGCAGTGGCTGGATGAGAATTGTGTGAGAACTATGGCTCTCATAATTCTATTGGTTATGATTATTGCCGATTTTGGGTTTTCTCCACTACTTATGACTTGCCATGTCGCAGCTGTGAAAGATAGTTTCCCATTTAGGGAGTACGGCTCTTGCAGACAGATCAGATCCAGTCTCCTCTCCTCCACTTCCTTACGCAGCTCCTGCATCACTAGTCTACTGTTGTGGGCGTTAAGTTGTCCAATGGTGATTTTTGTCATTAGTTATTATGGAGAATATGTATGTATTCTGTCATTTGGCCAGGTCTTATTCCAGTCAAACATGATACGTCCATTTGCTAGAACTGCTTGTGCGTAAATGTCGTCCAAGTCAAATTTTTCCCCGCGTCTTTCAAAAAGTTTCTTGAGTAAGTCACGCAGGGCTCCGAAGTCGGTGGGGAGATTCACTGACTTTAGCTGGGTTCTGTCTACGGCCTCCATTACCGAGAAGGTGACTCTCCTACCATTTTCGTGTCCCACCCGGACCACGTGTCTTAAGGCAGTGGTCAGGGTAGTCGGCTGCTCTAGTCTCGCTAGTTGCATTGTAAATTCAAGGTTAGGATAGACCCTGACTGGGTCGATGGGTGGCAATCTCACGACAGGATCTTTCATGGCTAGTTCATTGGAACTCGTTATTGTGTTCTCCTGTAGTGGTTGTTTTATATTACTGTTCTCTTTTGTCGAGATTGCCACCGTCTCTGTTGCAGGATGCCATTGCTGTTGATCTTTAGTCGGCGTAGTCCTCCGGCTTTGGGAGGAGGGAGACTTGACTATAAGAGGCTCAGTTTGAGTTCCTCTGTCAGTTGTGGTGGATTCTGTCTGAGTGCTCTCATCCTTTGTGGTGACTGAGGCGTCATTGAGCGATCTCAAAAACATCCTAAAGGCACTTGCCCTCATGGCATCCCTCCTCCTTTTGCTCGGTGATTTCCTTTTGGTCATCCTGTGTGTTTTGGCTTGTTCAGCCATAGTCTATCCTTGATATTAATCTTTGTTCCAAGAGTCTGTAGGTGGGGCAATTCCGCCCAGTGGCGCCACAAGGTTTTTTGCCCCTTCTTTTACAGGGGATGCAAATTGTTGTTGCCCTACAGTCTTTACGGACATGTCCGTCTTCGCCACATTTTGAGCAGGCCGACCCCCTGGTACAGTGCCTCAGAACGTGGTCGAGATCTCCACAGTTATGGCAACGCGGTACCACAATATAATCACGTGTATTTATGGCGTGAAAGCCGATATAGAGTCTGCCCATTGTAGTGATCTTTTTCCACATTTGAGCTGAGACCTCAGCGACGTGGTGAACCACGTCACGGTCCCGAGGTCCTGTTTTGAATCTCAATTTGAAACTTTCTTTAAATTCGTCCTCTGTCATGTCTTCAAAATTTTGTGCCCTCACAGTTTCATGAATCTCCTCATTTGACATAATTGTCGGTACATCATACAAGATGACCAAAGGGTTTCTCTTCCTCGGTGGCTCGCATTTGACCACCGAGTTTAGTTTAGGATTATTTAGTAGTTTCATCTTGTCCTCTTCAGAGGCCACTTCTACTATTACTGAGTTCTTGCTTGGTTTGACCTTATTTATTTTTATTTTATCTTTAATCGGATTTACTGTAGTGGTTAGTAGCTCCTGAATTTTCTTTACGCTAGTGTCCTTGCCGGGTAAGGTCCTTAGAAAGACCGTTGTGTCAGCCCTCTTTGTTATCTTAGCTATTGTATCTCTGGTTGTTTGAGGTTTCGGTGGCGCTTGTGCGACCACCCCTGCCCAGGTCTTGGCCGGTTGTTTCCTTAACCTTTCATTTTCTTTTTGCAGCTCTTCAACACGGCCCTCGAGCTTGGCGTTTGCTATGGCCCACGCCGCCAATTCATTTTTAATGGTTGTTAGAGCCGCCTGGCTAATCTTCCCGCTTTTAATATTCTGCTCGAGGAGCAAGGTGATTCTGCTGTGTCTCTGCAAAACATTTTCCTCCATTACCTGTCCTGACTCGTCCTGGGGAGCAGGTACAGGCATCAATGAAGCTCGCGATAGCGCACTCGATTCACTCGTTTCTGGCGTCTCCATGTTTGAACGAGTGAATAAAAGAGGTGGGAGCCCGTCTCTTGCCCCGGACCGGCTCCTCTGGCATGGGGGGGGGGACTTCTGCAGCTCGCCCACCGACCTCGCCCCTAGGTCAAGGGCACTCCAGAGCTGCCGGGTTCAGCACGCCGTCGCCAGCGCACTGGTCCCCATCGATGGCCCCGTCGTCGACGATTTCACTCGACGCTCCTCGGCAAGTGCACCCCGCACTCCGGAGAGGCGGATGCACCCCTCGCCCTCCGCCGCCTACTAGCCCGAGTTTCCACCTGAAGGCCAAGGACCCACTCCTACTCAGGTGGTGGGTCGGTCCCCCAGTCGTTCGGCGGTCTGGGCCCACCTAACCTAGCCCAGGCGATGTCACCACCTCCTGGGTTTGGCAGAACACGCCCCGGTTACCCAGGGGCGCGGCGAAGCACCCTTGCCGACTCGCGCCGCGATCCCACGCCGACAAACGAGGTCGCCGGCATGCAGAGCACCTGCTGGTCTGTGCCCTGCGAACAGAAAGGGACTGGTGTTCGGTCCCTCGACACAGCTCCCCCTGTGCCACGCACCCTTCGCTTTCGCATCGGGTTGGGTCGCAGCTCTCCCTTTTGACGCAAGGCAGAATGCCGAGCTTGACGACTGGCACCACGGGAAGGCGGAAAGAGCCACTTGGGAAGGAGAGGCTGTAAGAGACGCTTCACTTCCCCGAGTGAGGACTGCCGCGGCACGCCCGACTGGAAAGCGATACGCCCCAGTGCGAGCCTCCGTGCCTTACGGCGCGCCGGCAACGGGCGGGCCCGCGCCGAAACGCGCCGTCAAGCGACTGACCTCTCGCCAGATTCTACGTTTTCGAATCCGACGCAAAACTGATAGTTAATTGTAACGTTCAGGGCCTCCTAAAGACGATGGAGCACTCAAATTGCGTCGCGATTCAATACATCGTCCTCCAGCGGACTGGTCTCCAAGGGGATATTGCTGCCTCGGGCACCATATGATCCTTCTCCTGTTAGTAGATTTTCGAGACCGACGCAAAAATGATAGTTAACTGTAACGTTCAGGGCCTCCTAATGCCGATGGAACACTCAAATTGCGTCGAGATTCAATACATCGGCCTCCAGCTGACTTGTCTCCAAGGGTCTGTTGCTGCCTCGGGCACCTTATGGTCGTTCTCTTGTAAGTCTAGATTTTCGAATCCGACGCAAAAATGATAGTTAATTGTAACGTTCAGGGCCTTGTAATGACGATGGAACACTCAAATTGCGTCGAGAGTCAATACATCGATCTCCAGTCGACTTGTATCCAAGGGGATATTGCAGTCTCGTGCACCATATGATCCTTCTCCTGTTAGTAGATTTTCGAATCCGACGAAAAACTGATAGTTAATTGTAACATTCAGGGCCTCCTAATGACGATGGAACACTCAAATTGCGTCGCGATCCAATACATCGGCCTCCAGCCGACTTGTCTCCAAGGGTCTAATGCTGCCTCCGGCACCTTATGGTCGTTCTCCTGTGAGTCTAGATTATCGAATCCGAAGCATAAATGATAGTTAATTGTAACGTTCAGGGACTCCTAAAGACGATGGAACACTCAAATTGCGTCGAGAGTCAATACATCGACCTCCAGTCGACTTGTATCCAAGGGGATATTGCAGTCTCGGGCACAATATGATCCTTCTCCTGTGAGTCTAGATTTTCGAATCCGACGCAAAAATGATAGTTAACTGTAACGTTCAGGGCCTCCTAATGCCGATGGAACACTCAAATTGCGTCGAGATTCAATACATCGGCCCCCAGCCGACTTGTCCCCCAGGGTCTATTGCTGCCTCGGGCACCTTATGGTCGTTCTCCTGTGAGTCTAGATTTACGAATCCGACGCAAAAATGATAGTTAATTGTAACGTTCAGGGCCTTGTAATGACGATGGAACACTCAAATTGCGTCGAGATTCAATACATCGGCCTCCAGCCGACTTGTCTCCAAGGGTCTGTTGCTGCCTCGGGCACCTTATGGTCGTTCTCCTGTGAGTTTAGATTATCGAATCCGACGCAAAAATGATAGTTAATTGTAACGTTCAGGGCCTCCTAATGACGATGGGACACTCAATTGCGTCGAGATTCAATATATCGTCCTCCAGCCGACTTGTCTCCATGGGGATATTACTGCCTCCGGCCTCTTATGTTCGCTCTCATGTGAGTCTAGATTTTCGAATCCGACGCGAAACTGATTGTTAATTGTAACGTTCAGGGCTTCCTAATGACGATGGAAACCTCAAATTGCCTCGAGATTCAATACATCGGCATTCAACCGTTTTGTCTCCAAGGGTCTATTGCTGCCTCGGGCACCGTATGGTCGTTCCCCTGTGAGTCAACATTTTAGAATCCGCCGCATAAGTGATAGTTAATTGGAACGTTCAGGGACTCCTAAAGACGATGGAACACTCAAATTGCGTCGAGAGTCAATACATCGACCTATAGTCGACTTGTATCCAAGGGGATATTGTAGTCTCGGGCACAATATGATCCTTCTCCTGTGAGTCTAGATTTTCGAATCCGACGCAAATGTGATAGTTAATTGTAACGTTCAGGGCCTTGTAATGACGATGGAACACTCAAATTGCATCGAGATTCAATACATCGGAATCCAGCCGACTTGTCTCCAAGGGTCTGTTGCTGCCTCGGCCACCTTATGGTCGTTCTCCTGTGAGTTTAGATTATCGAATCCGACGCAAAACTGATAGTTAAATGTAATGCTCAGGGCCTCTTAATGACGAAGGAACACTCAAATTGCGTCGAGATTCAATACATCTTCCTCCAGCCGACCTGTCTACAAGGGGATATTGCTGCCTCGGGCTCCATGTGGTCCGTCTCCTGTGAGTCTAGATTTTCGAATCCGACGCGAAACTGATAGTTAATTGTAAGGTTCAGGGCCTCCTAATGACGATGGAACACTCAAATTGCGTCAAGATTCAATACATCGGCCTCCAGCGGACTTGTCTCCAAGGGGATATTGCTGTCTCGGGCGCCATATGATCCTTCTCCTGTGAGTCTAGATTTTCGAATCCGACGCAAAAATGATAGTTAATTGTAACGTTTAGGGCCTTGCAATGACGATGGAACACTCAAATTGCGTCGAGATTCAATACATCGGCCTCCAGCCGACTTGTCTCCAAGGGTCTGTTGCTGCCTCGGGCACCTTGTGGTCGTTCTCCTGTGAGTTTAGATTATCGAATCCGACGGAAAAATGATAGTTAATTGTAACGTTTAGGGCCTCCTAATGACGATGGAACACTCAAATTGCGTCGATATTCAATACATCGGCCTCCAGTCGATTTGTCTCCAAGGGGTATATTGCTGTCTCGAGCACCGTATGAACTTCTCCTGTGAGTAGATTTTCGAATCCGACGCAAAAATGATAGTTAATTGTAACGTTCAGGGCCTTGTAATGACGATGGAACACTCAAATTGCGTCGAGATTCAATACATCGGGATCCAGCCGACTTGTCTCCAAGCGTCTGTTGCTGCCTCGGGCACCTTATGGTCGTTCTCCTGTGAGTTTAGATTATCGAATCCGTCGCAAAAATGATAGTTAATTGTAACGTTTAGGGCCTCCTAATGACGATGGGACACTCAAACTGCGTCGAGATTCAATACATCGTCCTCCAGCCGACTTGTCTCCATGGGGATATTACTGCCTCCGGCCTCTTATGTTCGCTCTCATGTGAGTCTAGATTTTCGAATCCGACGCGAAAGTGATTGTTAATTGTAACGTTCAGGGCCTCCTAATGACGATGGAACTCTCAAATTGCGTCGAGATTCAATACATCGGCCTCCAGCCGACTTGTCTCCAAGGGTATATTGCTGCCTCGGGCACCTTATGGTCGTTCTCCTGTGAGTCTAGATTTTCGAATCCGACGCAAAAATGATAGTTAATTGTAACGTTCAGGGCCTTGTAATGACGATGGAACACTCAAATTGCGTCGAGATTCAATACATCGGCCTCCAGCCGACTTGTCTCCAAGGGTCTGTTGCTGCCTCGGGCACCTTATGGTCGTTCTCCTGTGAGTTTAGATTATCGAATCCGCCGCAAAAATGATAGTTAATTGTAACGTTTAGGGCCTCCTAATGACGATGGAACACTCAAATTGCGTCGAGATTCCATACATCGGCCTCCAGCCGACTTGTCTCCAAGGGTCTGTTGCTGCATCGGGCACCTCATGGTCGTTCTCATGTGAGTTTAGATTTTCGAATCCGACGCAAAAATGATAGTTAATTGTAACGTTTAGGGCCTCCGAATGACGTTGGGACACTCAAATTGCGTCGAGATTCAATACATCGGCCTCCAGCCGACTTGTCTCCAAGGGTCTACTGCTGCCTCGGGCACCTTATGGTCGTTCTCCTGTGAGTCTAGATTTTCGAATCCGACGCAAAAATGATAGTTAATTGTAACGTTCAGGGCCTTGTAATGACGATGGAACACTAAAATTGCGTCGAGATTCAATACATCGTCCTCCAGCCGACTTGCCTCCATGGGGATATCGCTGCCTCGGGCACCACATGGTCCTTCTCCGGTGATTCTACGTTTTCGAATCCGACGCAAAACTGCTAGTTAATTGTAACGTTCAGGGCCTCCTAAAGACGATGGAGCACTCAAATTGCGTCGCGATTCAATACATCGTCCTCCAGCGGACTGGTCTCCAATGGGATATTGCTGCCTCGGGCACCATATGATCCTTCTCCTGTTAGTAGATTTTCGAATCCGACGCTAAAATGATAGTTAACTGTAACGTTCAGGCCTCCTAATGCCGATGGAACATTCAAATTGCGTCGAGATTCAATACATCGGCCTCCAGCCGACTTGTCTCCAAGGGTCTGTTGCTGCCTCGGGCACCTTATGGTCGTTCTCTTGTAAGTCTAGATTTTCGAATCCGACGCAAAAATGATAGTTAATTGCAACGTTCAGGGCCTTGTAATGACGATGGAACACTCAAATTGCGTCGAGATTCAATACATCGGCCTCCAGCGGTCTTGTCTCCACGGGGATATTGCTGTCTCGAGCACCGTATGAACATCTCCTGTGAGTAGATTTTCGAATCCGACGCTGAAATGTTTGTTAATTGTAACGTTCAGGGCCTCCTAATGACGATGGAACACTCAAATTGCGTCAAGAAACAATACATCGGTTTCCAGCCGACTTGTCTCCAAGGGTCTATTGCTGCCTCGAGCACCGTATGAACTTCTCCTATGAGTAGATTTTCGAATCCGACGCATAAATGATAGTTAATTGTAACGTTCAGGGCCTCCTAATGCCGATGGAACACTCAAATTGCATCGAGATTCAATACATCGGCCTCCAGCCGACTTGTCTCCAAGGGTCTATTGCTGCCTCGGGCAGCTTATGGTCGTTCTCCTGTGAGTCTACATTTTCGAATCCGACGCAAAAATGATAGTTAATTGTAACGTTCAGGGCCTTGTAATGACGATGGAACACTGTAATTGCGTCGAGATTCAATACATCGGCCTCCAGCCGACTTGTCTCCAAGGGTCTGTAGCTGCCACGGAACCTTATGGTCGTCCTCCTGTGAGTTTAGATTATCGAATCCGACGGAAAAATGATAGTTAATTGTAACGTTTTGGGCCTCCTAATGACGATGGGACACTCAAATTGCGTCCAGATCCAATACATCGTCCTCCAGCCGACTTGTCTCCATGGGGATATTACTGCCTCCGGCCTCTTATGTTCGCTCTCATGTGAGTCTAGATTTTCGAATCCGACGCGAAACTGATTGTTAATTGTAACGTTCAGGGCTTCCTAATGACGATGGAACACTCAAATTGCCTCGAGATTCAATACATCGGCATTCAGCCGATTTGTCTCCTAGGGTCTATTGCTGCCTCGGGCACCGTATGGTCGTTCCCCTGTGAGTCAACATTTTAGAATCCGACGGATAAATGATAGTTAATTGTAACGTTCAGGGACTCCTAAAGACGATGGAACACTCAAATCGCGTCGTGAGTCAATCCATCGACCTCCAGTCGACTTATATCCAAGGGGATATTGCAGTCTCGGGCACAATATGATCCTTCTCCTGTGAGTCTAGATTTTCGAATGTGACGCAAAAATGATAGTTAATTGTAACGTTCAGGGCCTCCTAATGCCGATGGAACACTCAAATTGCGTCGAGATTCAATACATCGTCCTCCAGCCGACTTGTCTCCAAGGGTCTATTGCTGCCTCGGGCACCTTATGGTTGTTCTCTTGTGAGTCTAGATTTTCGAATTCAACGCAAAAGTGATAGTTAATTGTAACGTTCAGGGCCTTGTAATGACGATGGAACACTCAAATTGCGTCAAGATTCAATACATCGGCCTCCAGCCGACTTGACTCCAAGGGTCTGTTGCTGCCTCGGGCACCTTATGGTCGTTCTCCTGTGAGTTTAGATTATCGAATCCGACGCAAAAATGATAGTTAATTGTAACGTTTAGTGCCTCCTAATGACGATGGGACACTCAAATTGCGTCGAGATTCAATACATCGTCCTCCAGCCGACTTGTCTCCATGGGGATATTACTGCCTCCGGCCTCTTATGTTCGCTCTCATGTGAGTCTAGATTTTCGAATCCGACGCGAAACTGATTGTTAATTGTAACGTTCAGGGCTGCCTAATGACGATGGAACACTCAAATTGCCTCGAGCTTCAATACATCGGCATTCAGCCGATTTGTCTCCAAGGGTCTATTGCTGCCTCGGGCACCGTATGGTCGTTCCCCTGTGAGTCAACATTCTAGAATCCGACGCCAAACTGATAGTTAAATGTAATGCTCAGCGCCTCTTAATGACGATGGAACACTCAAATTGCGTCGAGATTCAATACATCGGCATTCAGCCGATTTGTCTCCAAGGGTCTATTGCTGCCTCGGGCACGTTATGGTCGTTCTCCTGTGAGTCTAGATTTTCGAATCCGACGCATAAATGATAGTTAATTGTAACGTTCAGGGACTCCTAAAGACGATGGAACACTCAAATTGCGTCGAGAGTCAATACATCGACCTCCAGTCGACTTGTATCCAAGGGGATATTGTAGTCACGTGCCCCATATGATGCTTCTCCTGTTAGTGGATTTTCGAATCCGACGCTAAAATGATAGTTAACTGTAACGTTCAGGGCCTCCTAATGTCGATGGAACACTCAAATTGCGTCGAGATTCAATACATCGGCCTCCAGCCGACTTGTCTCCAAGGGTCTATTGCTGCCTCGGGCACCTTATGTTCGTTCTCCAGTGAGTCTAGATTTTCGAATCCGACGCAAAAATGATAGTTAATTGTAACGCTCAGGGCCTCCTATTGGCGATGGAACACTCAAATTGCGTCGAGTTTCAATACATCGGCCTCCAGCCGAATTGTCTCCTATGGTCTGTTGCTGCCTCAAGCACCTTATGGTCGTTCTCCTGTGAGTCTAGATTTTCGAATCCGACGATAAAATGATAGTTAATTGTAAAGTTCAGGGCCTTGTAATAACGATGGAACACTCAAATTGCGTCGAGATTCAATACATCTTCTTCCAGCCGACGTGTCTCCAAGGGTCTGTTGCTGCCTCCGGCACCTTATGGTCGTTCTCTTGTAAGTCTAGATTTTCGAATCCGACCCAAAAATGATAGTGAATAGTAACGTTCAGCGCCTCCTGATGACGATAGAACTCTCAAATTGCGTCGAGATTCAATACATCGTCCTCCAGCCGACTTGTCTCCAAGGGTCTCTTGCTGCCTCGGGCACCTTATGGTCGTTCTCCTGTGAGTCTAGATTTTAGAATCCGACGCAAAACTGATAGTTAAATGTAATGCTCAGTGCCTCTTAATGACGATGGAACAATCAAATTGCGTCGAGAGTCAATACATCTTCCTCCTGCCGACTTGTCTACAAGGGGATATTGCTGTCTCGGGCACCATATGATCCTTCTCCAGTGAGTCTAGATTTTCGAATCCGACGCAAAAATGATAGTGAATAGTAACGTTCAGCGCCTCCTGATGACGATAGAACTCTCAAATTGCGTCGAGATTCAATACATCGTCCTCCAGCTGATTTGTCTCCAAGGGGATATTGCTGCCTCGGGCACCAAATGGTCCGTCTCCTGTGAGTCTGGATTTTTGAATCCGACGCGAAACTGATAGTTAATTGTAACGTTCAGGGCCTCCAAATGACGATGGAGCACTCAAATTGCGTCGCGATTCAATACATCCTCCTCCAGCGCACTGGTCTCCAAGGGGATATTGCTGCATCGGGCACCTTATGGTCCGTCTCCAGTGAGTCGAGATTTTCGAATCCGACGAAAAACTGATAGTTAATTGTAACATTCAGGGCCTCCTAATGCCGATGGAACACTCATTTTGCGTCGTGATCCAATACATCGTCCTCCAACCGACTTGTGTCCAAGGGTCAATAGCTTCCACGGGCACCTTGAGATCGTTCTGCTGTGAGTCTAGATTTTCGAACCCGACGCAAAACTGATTGTTAATTGTAACTTTCAGGGCCACCTAACGACGATGGATTACTCAAATTGAGTCGAGATTCAATACATCGACCTCCAGCCGACTTGTCTCCAAGGGGATATTGCTGCCTCGGGCTCCATGTGGTCCGTCTCCTGTGAGTCTAGATTTTCGAATCCTACGCGAAACTGATAGTTAATTGTAACGTTCAGGGCCTCCTACTGACGATGGAACACTGAAATTGCGTCGAGATTCACTACATCGGACCTCAGCAGACTAGTCTCAAAGGGGATATTGCTGCCTCGGGCTCCATGTGGTCCGTCTCCTGTGAGTCTAGATTTTCGAATCCGACGCAAAAATGATAGTTAATTGTAACGTTCAGGGCCTTGTAATGACGATGTAACACTCAAATTGCGTCGCGATCCAAGACATCGTCCTCCAGCCGACTTGTCTCCAAGGGTCTAATGCTGCCTCGGGCACCTTATGGTCGCTCTCTTGTAAGTCTAAATTTTCGAATCCGACGCAAAACTGATAGTTCATTATAACGTTCAGCACGACCTAATGACGATGGAACACTCAAATTGCGTCGATATTCAATACATCGGCCTCCAGTCGATTTGTCTCCAAGGGGTATATTGCTGTCTCGAGCACCGTATGAACTTCTCCTGTGAGTAGATTTTCGAATCCGACGCTAAAATGATAGTTAATTGTAACGTTCAGGGCCTTGTAATGACGATGGAACACTCAAATTGCGTCGAGATTCAATACATCGGCCTCCAGCCGACTTGTCTCCAAGGGTCTGTTGCTGCCTCGGGCACCTTATGGTCGTTCTCCTGTGAGTTTAGATTTTCGAATCCGACGAAAAACTGATAGTTAATTGTAACATTCAGGGCCTCCTAATGACGATGGAACACTCAAATTGCGTCGCGATCCAATACATCGTCTTCCAGCCGACTTGTCTCCAAGGGTCTAATGCTGCCTCGGGCACCTTATGGTCGTTCTCTTGTAAGTCTAGATTTTCGAATCCGACGCAAAAATGATAGTTAATTGTAGCGTTCAACGCCTCTTAATGATGCTGGAACTCTCAAATTGCGTCGAGATTCAATACATCGTCCTCCAGCCGACTTGTCGCCAAGGGTCTATTGCTGCCTCGGGCACCTTACGGTCGTTCTCCTGTGAGTAGATTTTCGAATCCGACGCATAAGTGATAGTTAATTGTAACGTTCAGAGACTCCTAAAGACGATGGAAAACTCAAATTGCGTCGAGAGTCAATACACCGACCTCCAGTCGACTTGTATCCAAGGGGATATTGCTGTCTCGTGCACCATATGATCCTTCTGCTGTTAGTAGATTTTCGAATCCGACGATAAAATGATAGTTAACTGTAACGTTCAGGGCCTCCTAATGCCGATGGAACACTCAAATTGCGTCGAGAATCAATACATCGGCCTCCAGCCGACTTGTCTCCAAGGGTCTATTGCTGCCTCGGGCACCTTATGGTCGTTCTCCTGTGAGTCTAGATATTCGAATCCGACGCAAAAATGATAGTTAATTGTAACGTTTAGGGCCTTCTAATGACGATGGAACACTCAAATTGCGTCGTGATTCAATACATCGGCCTCCAGCCGACTTGTCTCCAAGGGTCTGTTGCTGCCTCGGGCACCTTATGGTCGTTCTCCTGTGAGTTTAGATTACCGAATCCGACGCAAAAATGATAGTTAATTGTAACGTTTAGGGCCTCCTAATGACAATGAGACACTCAAATTGCGTCGAGAATCAATACATCGTCCTCCAGCCGACTTGTCTCCATGGGGATATTACTGCCTCCGGCCTCTTATGTTCGCTCTCATGTGAGTCTAGATTTTCGAAACCGACGCGAAACTGATTGTTAATTGTAACGTTCAGGGCTTCCTAATGACGATGGAACACTCAAATTGCCTCGAGATTCAATACATCGGCTTTCAGCCGATTTGTCTCCAAGGGTCTGTTGCTGCCTCGGGCACCGTATGGTCGTTCCCCTGTGAGTCAACATTTTAGATTCCGACGCAAATCTGATAGTTAAATCTAATGCTCAGGGCCTCTTAATGACGATGGAACACTCAAATTGCGTCGAGGGTCAATACATCTTCCTCCAGCCGACTTGTCTACAAGGGGATATTGCTGCCTCGGGCTCCATGTGGTCCGTCTCCTGTGAGTCTAGATTTTCGAATCCGACGCGAAACTGATAGTTAATTGTTTGGTTCAGCGCCTCCTAATGACGATGGAACACTCAAATTGCGTCGCGATCCAATACATCGTCCTCCAGCGCACTGGTCTCCAAGGGGATATTGCTGCATCGGGCACCTTATGGTCCGTCTCCAGTGAGTCTAGATTTTCGAATCCGACGAAAAACTGATAGTTAATTGTAACATTCATGGCCTCCTAATGACGATGGAACACTCATTTTGCGTCGCGATCCAATACATCGTCCTCCAACCGACTTGTCTCCGAGGGTCAATAGCTGCCACGGGCACCTTGAGATCGTTCTGCTGTGAGTCTAGATTTTCGTACCCGACGCAAAACTGATCGTTAATTGTAACGTTCAGGGCCACCTAATGACGATGGATTACTCAAATTGAGTCGAGATTCAGTACATCGACCTCCAGCCGACTTGTCTCCAAGGGTCTATTGCTGCCTCGGGCACCTTATGGTCGTTCTCCTGTGAGTCTAGATTTTCGAATCCGACGCAAAAATGATAGTTAATTGTAACGTTCAGGGCCTTGTAATGACGATGGAACACTCAAATTGCGTCGCGATCCAATACATCGTCCTCCAGCCGACTTGTCTCCAAGGGTCTAATGCTGCCTCGGGCACCTTATGGTCGTTCTCTTGTAAGTCTAAATTTTCGAATCCGACGCAAAACTGATAGTTGATTATAACGTTCAGGGCGACCTAATGACGATGGAACACTCAAATTGCGTCGATATTCAATACATCGGCCTCCAGTCGATTTGCTCCAAGGGGTATATTGCTGTCTCGAGCAAGGTATGAACATCTCCTGTGAGGAGATTTTCGAATACGACGCTAAAATGATAGTTAATTGTAACGTTCAGGGCCTTGTAATGACGATGGAACACTCAAATTGCGTCGAGATTCAATACATCGGCCTCCAGCCGACTTGTCTCCAAGGGTCTGTTGCTGCCTCGGGCACCTTATGGTCGTTCTCCTGTGAGTTTAGATTTTCGAATCCGACGCAAAAATGATAGTGAATTGTAACGTTCAGCGCCTCCTAATGACGATAGAAGACTCAAATTGCGTCGACATTCAATACATCGTCCTCCAGCCGATTTGTCTCCAAGGGGATATTGCTGTCTCGGGCACCATATGGTCCGTCTGCTGTGAGTCTAGATTTTCGAATCCAACGAAAAACTGATAGTTAATTGTAACATTCAGGGCCTCCTAATGACGATGAAACACTCAAATTGCGTCGCGATCCAATACATCGTCTTCCAGCCAACTTGTCTCCAAGGGTCTAATGCTGCCTCGGGCACCTTATGGTCGTTCTTTTGTAAGTCTAGATTTTCGAATCCGACGCAAAAATGATTGTTTATTGTAACGTTCACGGACTCCTGATGACGATAGAACTCTCAAATTGCATGAAGAATCAATACATTGGTTTCCAGCCGACTTGTCTCCATGGGTCTATTGCTACCTCGGGCAACTTATGGTCGTTCTCCTGTGAGTCTAGATTTTCGAATCCGCCGCATAAATGATAATTAATTGTAACGTTCAGGGACTCCTAAAGACGATGGAACACTCAAATTGCGTCGAGAGTCAATACATCGACCTCCAGTCGACTTGTATCCAAGGGGATATTGTAGTCACGTGCCCCATATGATGCTTCTCCTGTTAGTGGATTTTCGAATCCGACGCTAAAATGATAGTTAACTGTAACGTTCAGGGCCTCCTAATGTCGATGGAACACTCAAATTGCGTCGAGATTCAATACATCGGCCTCCAGCCGACTTGTCTCCAAGGGTCTATTGCTGCCTCGGGCACCTTATGGTCGTTCTCCAGTGAGTCTAGATTTTCGAATCCGACGCAAAAATGATAGTTAATTGTAACGCTCAGGGCCTCCTATTGGCGATGGAACACTCAAATTGCGTCGAGTTTCAATACATCGGCCTCCAGCCGACTTGTCTCCTATGGTCTCTTGCTGCCTCAAGCACCTTATGGTCGTTCTCCTGTGAGTCTAGATTTTCGAATCCTACGATAAAATGATAGTTAATTGTAAAGTTCAGGGCCTTGTAATAACGATGGAACACTCAAATTGCGTCGAGATTCAATACATCGGCCTCCAGCCGACGTGTCTCCAAGGGTCTGTTGCTGCCTCCGGCACCTTATGGTCGTTCTCTTGTAAGTCGAGATTTTCGAATCCGACCCAAAAATGATAGTGAATAGTAACGTTCAGCGCCTCCTGTTGACGATAGAACTCTCAAATTGCGTCGAGATTCAATACATCGTCCTCCAGCCGACTTGTCTCCAAGGGTCTCTTGCTGCCTCGGGCACCTTATGGTCGTTCTCCTGTGAGTCTAGATTTTAGAATCCGACGCAAAACTGATAGTTAAATGTAATGCTCAGTGCCTCTTAATGACGATGGAACAATCAAATTGCGTCGAGAGTCAATACATCTTCCTCCAGCCGACTTGTCTACAAGGGGATATTTCTGTCTCGGGCACCATATGATCCTTCTCCAGTGAGTCTAGATTTTCGAATCCGACGCAAAAATGATAGTGAATAGTAACGTTCAGCGCCTCCTGATGACGATAGAACTCTCAAATTGCGTCGAGATTCAATACATGGTCCTCCAGCTGATTTGTCCCCAAGGGGATATTGCTGCCTCGGGCACCAAATGGTCCGTCTCCTGTGAGTCTGGATTTTTGAATCCGACGCGAAACTGATAGTTAATTGTAACGTTCAGGGCCTCCAAATGACGATGGAGCACTCAAATTGCGTCGCGATTCAATACATCGTCCTCCAGCGCACTGGTCTCCAAGGGGATATTGCTGCATCGGGCACCTTATGGTCCGTCTCCAGTGAGTCGAGATTTTCGAATCCGACGAAAAACTGATAGTTAATTGTAACATTCAGGGCCTCCTAATGCCGATGGAACACTCATTTTGCGTCGCGATCCAATACATCGTCCTCCAACCGACTTGTGTCCAAGGGTCAATAGCTGCCACGGGCACCTTGAGATCGTTCTGCTGTGAGTCTAGATTTTCGAACCCGACGCAAAACTGATTGTTAATTGTAACGTTCAGGGCCACCTAATGACGATGGATTACTCAAATTGAGTCGAGATTCAATACATCGACCTCCAGCCGACTTGTCTCCAAGGGGATATTGCTGCCTCGGGCTCCATGTGGTCCGTCTCCTGTGAGTCTAGATTTTCGAATCCTACGCGAAACTGATAGTTAATTGTAACGTTCAGGGCCTCCTAATGACGATGGAACACTGAAATTGCGTCGAGATTCACTACATCGGACTCCAGCAGACTAGTCTCCAAGGGGATATTGCTGCCTCGGGCTCCATGTGGTCCGTCTCCTGTGAGTCTAGATTTTCGAATCCTACGCGAAACTGATAGTTAATTGTAACGTTCAGGGCGACCTAATGACGATGGAACACTCAAATTGCGTCGATATTCAATACATCGGCCTCCAGTCGATTTGTCTCCAAGGGGTATATTGCTGTCTCGAGCACCGTATGAACTTCTCCTGTGAGTAGATTTTCGAATCCGACGCTAAAATGATAGTTAATTGTAACGTTCAGGGCCTTGTAATGACGATGGAACACTCAAATTGCGTCGAGATTCAATACATCGGCCTCCAGCCGACTTGTCTCCAAGGGTGTGTTGCTGCCTCGGGCACCTTATGGTCGTTCTCCTGTGAGTTTAGATTTTCGAATCCGACGAAAAACTGATAGTTAATTGTAACATTCAGGGCCTCCTAATGACGATGGAACACTCAAATTGCGTCGCGATCCAATACATCGTCTTCCAGCCGACTTGTCTCCAAGGGTCTAATGCTGCCTCGGGCACCTTATGGTCGTTCTCTTGTAAGTCTAGATTTTCGAATCCGACGCAAAAATGATAGTTAATTGTAGCGTTCAACGCCTCTTAATGACGCTGGAACTCTCAAATTGCGTCGAGATTCAATACATCGTCCTCCAGCCGACTTGTCGCCAAGGGTCTATTGCTGCCTCGGGCACCTTACGGTCGTTCTCCTGTGAGTAGATTTTCGAATCCGACGCATAAGTGATAGTTAATTGTAACGTTCAGAGACTCCTAAAGACGATGGAAAACTCAAATTGCGTCGAGAGTCAATACATCGACATCCAGTCGACTTGTATCCAAGGGGATATTGCTGTCTCGTGCACCATATGATCCTTCTCTTGTTAGTAGATTTTCGAATCCGACGATAAAATGATAGTTAACTGTAACGTTCAGGGCCTCCTAATGCCGATGGAACACTCAAATTGCGTCGAGAATCAATACATCGGCCTCCAGCCGACTTGTCTCCAAGGGTCTATTGCTGCCTCGGGCACCTTATGGTCGTTCTCCTGTGAGTCTAGATTTTCGAATCCGACGCAAAAATGATAGTTAATTGTAACGTTTAGGGCCTTCTAATGACGATGGAACACTCAAATTGCGTCGTGATTCAATACATCGGCCTCCAGCCGACTTGTCTCCAAGGGTCTGTTGCTGCCTCGGGCACCTTATGGTCGTTCTCCTGTGAGTTTAGATTACCGAATCCGACGCAAAAATGATAGTTAATTGTAACGTTTAGGGCCTCCTAATGACGATGAGACGCTCAAATTGCGTCGAGATTCAATACATCGTCCTCCAGCCGACTTGTCTCCATGGGGATATTACTGCCTCCGGCCTCTTATGTTCGCTCTCATGTGAGTCCAGATTTTCGAATCCGACGCGAAACTGATTGTTAATTGTAACGTTCAGGGCTTCCTAATGACGATGGAACACTCAAATTGCCTCGAGATTCAATACATCGGCTTTCAGCCGATTTGTCTCCAAGGGTCTGTTGCTGCCTCGGGCACCGTATGGTCGTTCCCCTGTGAGTCAACATTTTAGATTCCGACGCAAATCTGATAGTTAAATCTAATGCTCAGGGCCTCTTAATGACGATGGAACACTCAAATTGCGTCGAGGGTCAATACATCTTCCTCCAGCCGACTTGTCTACAAGGGGATATTGCTGCCTCGGGCTCCATGTGGTCCGTCTCCTGTGAGTCTAGGTTTTCGAATCCGACGCGAAACTGATAGTTAATTGTTTGGTTCAGCGCCTCCTAATGACGATGGAACACTCAAATTGCGTCGCGATCCAATACATCGTCCTCCAGCGCACTGGTCTCCAAGGGGATATTGCTGCATCGGGCACCATATGGTCCGTCTCCAGTGAGTCTAGATTTTCGAATCCGACGAAAAACTGATAGTTAATTGTAACATTCATGGCCTCCTAATGACGATGGAACACTCATTTTGCGTCGCGATCCAATACATCGTCCTCCAACCGACTTGTCTCCGAGGGTCAATAGCTGCCACGGGCACCTTGAGATCGTTCTGCTGTGAGTCTAGATTTTCGTACCCGACGCAAAACTGATCGTTAATTGTAACGTTCAGGGCCACCTAATGAAGATGGATTACTCAAATTGAGTCGAGATTCAGTACATCGACCTCCAGCCGACTTGTCTCCAAGGGTCTATTGCTGCCTCGGGCACCTTATGGTCGTTCTCCTGTGAGTCTAGATTTTCGAATCCGACGCAAAAATGATAGTTAATTGTAACGTTCAGGGCCTTGTAATGACGATGGAACACTCAAATTGCGTCGCGATCCAATACATCGTCCTCCAGCCGACTTGTCTCCAAGGGTCTAATGCTGCCTCGGGCACCTTATGGTCGTTCTCTTGTAAGTCTAAATTTTCGAATCCGACGCAAAACTGATAGTTGATTATAACGTTCAGGGCGACCTAATGACGATGGAACACTCAAATTGCGTCGATATTCAATACATCGGCCTCCAGCCGACTTGTCTCCAAGGGTCTGTTGCTGCCTCGGGCACCTTATGGTCGTTCTCCTGTGAGTTTAGATTTTCGAATCCGACGCAAAAATGATAGTGAATTGTAACGTTCAGCGCCTCCTAATGACGATAGAAGACTCAAATTGCGTCGACATTCAATACATCGTCCTCCAGCCGATTTGTCTCCAAGGGGATATTGCTGTCTCGGGCACCATATGGTCCGTCTCCTCTGAGTCTAGATTTTCGAATCCGACGCGAAACTGATAGTTAACTGTTTGGTTCAGCGCCTCCTAATGACGATGGAACACTCAAATTGCGTCGCGATCCAATACATCGTCCTCCAGCCGACTTGTCTCCAAGGGTCTAATGCTGCCTCGGGCACCTTATGGTCGTTCTCCTGTAAGTCTAGATTTTCGAATCCGACGCAAAACTGATAGTTCATTATAACGTTCAGGGCGACCTAATGACGATGGATCACTCAAATTATGTCGATATTCAATTCATCGGCCTCCAGTCGATTTGTCTCCAAGGGGTATATTGCTGTCTCGAGCACCGTATGACCATCTCCTGTGAGTAGATTTTCGAATCCGACGCTAAAATGATTGTTAATTGTAACGTTCAGGGCCTCCTAATGACGATGGAACACTCAAATTGCGTCAAGAATCAATACATCGGTTTCCAGCCGACTTGTCTCCAAGGGTCTATTGCTGCCTCGGGCTCCTTATGGTCGTTCCGCTGCGAGTCTAGATTTTCGAATCCGACGCATAAATGGTAGTTAATTGTAACGTTCAGGGACTCCTAAAGACGATGGAACACTCAAATTGCGTCGAGAGTCAATACATCGACGTCCAGTCGACTTGTATCCAAGGGTCTGTTGCTGCCTCGGGCACCTTATGGTCGTTCTCCTTTGAGTTTAGATTTTCGAATCCGACGCGAAACTGATAGTTAATTGTATGGTTCAGGGCCTCCTAATGACGATGGAACACTCAAATTGCGTCGAGATTCAATACATCGGCCTCCAGCGGACTTGTCTCCAAGGGGATATTGCTGTCTCGAGCACCGTACGAACTTCTCCTGTGAGTAGATCTTCGAATCCGACGCTAAAATAATTGTTTATTGTAACGTTCAGGGCCTCCTGATGACGATAGAACTCTCAAGTTGCGTCAAGAATCAATACATCGGTTTCCAGCCGACTTGTCTCCAAGGGTCTATTGCTGCCTCGCGCAACTTATGGTCGTTCTCCTGTGAGTCTAGATTTTCGAATCCGACGCATAAGTGATAGTTAATTGTAACGTTCAGGGACTCCTAAAGACGATGGAACACTCAAATTGCGTCGAGAGTCAATACATCGACCTCCAGTCGACTTGTATCCAAGGGGATATTGCAGTCCGTGCACCATATGATCCTTCTCCTGTTAGCAGATTTTCGAATCCGACGCTAAAATGATAGTTAACTGTAACGTTCAGGGCCTCCTAATGACGATGGAACTCTCAAATTGCGTCGAGATTCAATACATCGTCCTCCAGCCGACTTGTTCTCCAAGGGTCTATTGCTGCCTCGGGCACCTTATGATAGTTCTCCTGTGAGTCTAGATTTTCTAATCCGACGCAAAAATGATAGTTAATTGTAACGTTCAGGGCCTCCTGATGACGATAGAACTCTCAAGTTGCGTCAAGAATCAATACATCGGTTTCCAGCCGACTTGTCTCCAAGGGTCTATTGCTGCCTCGGGCACCTTATGGTCGTTCTCTAGTAAGTCTAGATTTTCGAATCCGTCGCAAAAATGATAGTTAATTGTAACGTTCAGGGCCTCCTAATGACGATGGAACTCTCAAATTGCGTCGAGATTCAATACATCGTCCTCCAGCCGACTTGTTCTCCAAGGGTCTATTGCTGCCTCGGGCACCTTATGGTAGTTCTCCTGTGAGTCTAGATTTTCTAATCCGACGCAAAAATGATAGTTAATAGTAACGTTCAGGGCCTTGTAATGACGATGGAACACTCAAATTGCGTCGAGATTCAATACATCGGCCTCCAGCCGACTTGTCTCCAAGGGTTTGTTGCTGCCTCGGGCACCTTATGGTCGTCCTCCTGTGAGTTTAGATTTTCGAATCCGACGCGAAACTGATAGTTAATTGTAAGGTTCAGGGCCTCCTAATGACGATGGAACACTCAAATTGCGTCGAGATTCAATACATCGGCCTCCAGCGGACTTGTCTCCAAGGGGATATTGCTGTCTCTGGCACCATATGATCCTTCTCCTGTGAGTCTAGATTTTCGAATCCGACGCAAAAATGATAGTGAATAGTAACGTTCAGCGCCTCCTGATGACGATAGAACTCTCAAATTGCGTCGAGATTCAATACATCGGCCTCCAGCCGACTTGTCTCCAAGGGTCTATTGCTGCCTCGGGCACCTTATGGTCGTTCTCCTGTGAGTCTAGATTTTCGAATCCGACGCAAAGGTGATTGTTAATTGTAACGTTCAGGGCCACCTAATGACGATGGAACACTCAAATTGAGTCGAAATTCAATACATCGACCTCCAGCCGACTTGTCTCCAAGGGGATATTGCTGCCTCGGGCTCCATGTGGTCCGTCGAATCCGACGCGAAACTGATAGCTAATTAAAGGTTCAGGGCCTCCTAATGACGATGGAACACTCAAATTGCGTCGAGATTCATTACATCGGCCTCCAGCCGACTTGTCTCCTAGGGGATATTGCTGTCTCGGGCACAATATGATCCTTCTCCTGTGAGTCTAGATTTTCGAATCCGACGCAAAAATGATAGTGAATTGTAACGTTCAGCGTCTCCTCATGACGATAGAAGACCCAAATTGCGTTGAGATTCAATACATCGTCCTCCAGCCGATTTGTCTCCAAGGGGAAATTGCTGCCTCGGGCACAATATGATCCTTCTCCTGTGAGTCTAGATTTTCGAATCCGACGCAAAAATGATAGTGAATTGTAACGTTCAGCGCCTCCTAATGACGATAGAAGACTCAAATTGCGTTGAGATTCAATACATCGTCCTGCAGTCGATTTGTCTCCAAGGGGATATTGCTGCCTCGGGCACCAAATGGTCCGTCTGTTGTGAGTCTAGAATTTCGAATCCGACGAAAAACTGATAGTTAATTGTAACACTCAGGGATTCCTAATGACGATGGAACACTCATTTTTCGTCGCGATCCAATACATCGTCCTCCAACCGACTTGTCTCCAAGGGTCAATAGCTGCCACGGGCACCTTGTGATCGTTCTGCTGTGAGTCTAGATTTTCGAACCCGACGCAAAACTGATTGTTAATTGTAACGTTCAGGGCCACCTAATGACGATGGAACACTCAAATTGAGTCGAGACTCAATACATCGACCTCCAGCCGACTTGTCTCCAAGGGGATATTTCTGCCTCGGGCTCCATGTGGTCCGTCTCCTGTGAGTCTAGATTTTCGAATCCGACGCGAATCTGATAGTTAATTGTAAGGTTCAGGGCCTCCCAATGACGATGGAACACTCAAATTGCGTCGAGATTCAATACATCGACCTCCAGTCGACTAGTATCCAAGAGGATATTGCAGTCTCGTGCACCTTATGTTCGTCCTCCTGTGAGTCTAGATTTTCGAATCCGACGCTAAAATGATAGTTAATTGTATCGTTCAGGGCCTTCTAATGCCGATGGAACACTCAAATTGCGTCGAGATTCAATACCACGGCCTCCAGCCGACTTGTCTCCAAGGGTCTATTGCTGCCTCGGGCACCTTATGGTCGTTCCCCTGTGAGTCTAGATTTTCGAATGCGACGCGAAACTGATAGTTAATTGTAAGGTTCAGGGCCTCCTAATGACGATAAACACTCAAATTGCGTCGAGATTCAATACATCGTCCTCCAGCCGACTTGTCTCCAAGGGTCTATTGCTGCCTCGGGCACCTTATGTTCGTTCTCCTGTGAGTCTAGATTTTCGAATCCGACGCATAAATGATAGTTAATTGTAACGTTCAGGGACTCCTACAGACGATGGAACACTCAAATTGCGTCTAGAGTCAATACATCTTCCTGCAGCCGGCTTGTCTACAAGGGGATATTGCTGCCTCGGGCTCCATGTGGTCCGTCTCCTGTGAGTCCAGATTTTCGATTCCGACGCGAAACTGATAGTTAATTGTAAGGTTCAGGGCCTCCTAATGACGATGGAACACTCAAATTGCGTCGAGATTCAATACATCGGCCTCCAGCGGACTTGTCTCCAGGGGATATTGCTGTCTCGGGCACCATATGATCCTTCTCCTGTGAGCCTAGTTTTCGAATCCGACGCAAAAATGATAGTTAATTGTAACTTTCAGGGCCTTCTAATGACGATGGGACACTCAAATTGCGTCGAGATTCAATACATCGGCCCCCAGCCGACTTGTCTCCAAGGGGAAATCGCTGCCTCGGGCACCACATGGTCCGTCTCCGGTGATTCTACGTTTTCGAATCCGACGCAAAACTCATTGTTAATTGTAACGTTCAGGGCCTCCTAATGACGATGGAGCACACAAATTGAGTCGAGATTCAATACATCGACCTCCAGCCGACTTGTCTCCAAGGGTCTATTGCTGCTTCGGGCACCTTATGGTCGTTCTCCTGTGAGTCTAGATTTCAGAATCCAACGCAAAAATGATAGTTAATTGTAACGTTCAGGGCCTTCTAATGACGATGGAACACTCAAATTGTGTCGAGATTCAATACATCGGCCTCCAGCCGACTTGTCTCCAAGGGGATATCGCTGCCTCGGGCACCACATGGTCCGTCTCCGGTGATTCTACGTTTTCGAATCCGACGCAAAACTCATAGTTAATTGTAACGTTCAGGGCCTCCTAATGACGATGGAGCACACAAATTGAGTCGGATTCAATACATCGGCCTCCAGCCGACTTGTCTCCAAGGGTCTACTGCTGCCTCGGGCACCTTATGGTCGTTCTCCTGTGAGTCTAGATTTTCGAATCCGACGCATAAATGATAGTTAATTGTAACGTTCAGGGACTCCTACAGACGATGGAACACTCAAATTGCGTCGAGAGTCAATACATATTCCTCCAGCCGGCTTGTCTCCAAGGGGATATCGCTGCCTCGGGCACCACATGGTCCGTCTCCGGTGATTCTACGTTTTCGAATCCGACGCAATACTCATAGTTAATTGTAACGTTCAGGGCCTCCTAATGACGATGGAGCACAGAAATTGAGTCGAGATTCAATACATCGGCCTCTAGCCTACTTGTCTCCAAGGGTCTACTGCTGCCTCGGGCACCTTATGGCCGTTCTCCTGTGAGTCTAGATTTTCGAATTCGACGGAAAAATGATAGTTAATTGTAAGGTTCAGGGCCTCCTAATGACGATGGAACACTCAAATTGCGTCGAGATTCAAAACATCGTCCTCCAGCTGTCTTGTCTCCAAGGGTCTATTGCTGCCTCGGGCACCTTATGGTCGTTCTCCTGTGAGTCTAGATTTTCGAATCCGACGCATAAGTGATAGTTAATTGTAACGTTCAGGGACTCCTAAAGACGATGGAACACTCAAATTGCGTCGAGAGTCAATACATCTTCCTCCAGCCGACTTGTCTACAAGGGGATATTGCTGCCTCGGGCTCCATGTGGTCCGTCTCCTGTGAGTCTAGATTTTCGAATCCGACGCGAAACTGACAGTTAATTGTAAGGTTCAGGGCCTCCTAATGACGATGCAACACTCAAATTGCGTCGAGATTCAATACATCGTCCTCCAGCCGTCTTGTCTCCAAGCCGATATTGCTGTCTCGGGCACCATATGATCGTTCTCCTGTGAGTCTAGATTTTCGAATCCGACGCAAAAATGATAGTTAATTGTAACGTTCAGGGCCTCCTAATGACAATTGGACACTCAAATTGCGTCGAGATTCAATACATCGGCCTCCAGCCGACTTGTCTCCAAGGGGATATCGCTGCCTCGGCACCACATGGTCCGTCTCCGGTGATTCTACGTTTTCGAATCCGACGCAAAACTCATAGTTAATTGTAACATTCAGGGCCTCCTAATGAAGATGGAGCACACAAATTGAGTCGAGATTCAATACATCGACCTCCAGCCGACTTGTCTCCAAGGGTCTGTTGCTGCCTCGGGCACCTTATGGTCGTTCGCTTGTAAGTCTAGATTTTCGAATCCGACGCAAAAATGATAGTTAATTGTTACGTTCAGGGCCTCCTAATGACGATGGGACACTCAAATTGCGTCGAGATTCAATACATCGTCCTCCAGCCGACTTGTCTCCAAGGGTCTATTGCTGCCTCGGGCCCCTTATGGTCGTTCTCCTGTGAGTCTAGATTTTCGAATCCGACGCAAAAATGATAGTTTTATTGTAACGTTCAGGGCCTTCTAATGACGATGGAACACTCAAATTGCGTCGAAACTCAATACATCGGCCTCCAGCCGACTTGTCTCCAAGGGGATATCGCTGCCTCGGGCACCACATGGTCCGTCTCCGGTGATTCTACGTTTTCGAATCCGACGCAAAACTCATAGTTAATTGTAACGTTCAGGGCCTCCTATTGGCGATGGAACACTCAAATTGCGTCGAGATTCAATACATCGATCTCCAGCCGACTTGTCTCCAAGGGGGTATTGCTGCATCGGGCACCTTATGGTCGTTCTCCTGTGAGTTTAGATTTTCGAATCCGACGAAAAACTGATAGTTAATTGTAACACTCAGGGCCTCCTAATGACGATGGAACACTCATTTTGCGTCGCGATCCAATACATCGTCCTCCAACCGACTTGTCTCCAAGGGTCAATAGCTACCACGGGCACCTTGTGATCGTTCTGCTGTGAGTCTAGATTTTCGAACCCGACGCAAAACTGATTGTTAATTGTAACGTTCAGGGCCACCTAATGACGATGGAACACTCAAATTGAGTCGAGATTCAATACATCGACCTCCAGCCTTATGTCTCCAAGGGGATATTGCTGCCTCGGGCTCCATGTGGTCCGTCTCCTGTGAGTCTAGATTTTCGAATCCGACGCGCAACTGATAGTTAATTGTAAGTTTCAGGGCCTCCTAATGACGATGGAACACTCAAATTGCGTCGAGACTCAATACATCGACCTCCAGTCGACTTGTCTCCAAGGGTCTATTGCTGCCTCGGGCACCTTATGGTCGTTCTCCTGTGAGTCTAGATTTTCGAATCCGACGCATAAATGATAGTTAATTGTAACGTTCAGGGACTCCTAAAGACGATGGAACACTCAAATTGCGACGAGAGTCAGTACATCTTCCTCCAGCCGACTTGTCTACAAGGGGATATTGCTGCCTCGGGCTCCATGTGGTCCGTCTCCTGTGACTCATGATTTTCGAATCCGACGCGAAACTGATAGTTAATTGTAAGGTTCAGGGCCTCCTAATGACGATGGAACACTCAAATTGCGTCTAGATTCAATACATCGGCCTCCAGCCGGCTTGTCTCCAAGGGGATATCGCTGCCTCGGGCACCACATGGTCCGTCTCCGGTGATTCTACGTTTTCGAATCCAACGCAAAACTCATTGTTAATTGTAACGTTCAGGGCCTCCTAATGACTATGGAGCACACAAATTGAGTCGAGATTCAATACATCGGCCTCCAGCCGACTTGTCTCCAAGGGTCTATTGCTGCCTCGGGCACCTTATGGTCGTTCTCCTGTGAGTCTAGATTTCAGAATCCAACGCAAAAATGATAGTTAATTGTAACGTTCAGGGCCTTCTAATGACGATGGAACACTCAAATTGTGTCGAGATTCAATACATCGGCCTCCAGCCGACTTGTCTCCAAGGGGATATCGCTGCCTCGGGCACCACATGGTCCGTCTCCGGTGATTCTACGTTTTCGAATCCGACGCAAAACTCATAGTTAATTGTAACGTTCAGGGCCTCCTAATGACGATGGAGCACACAAATTGAGTCGGATTCAATACATCGGCCTCCAGCCGACTTGTCTCCAAGGGTCTACTGCTGCCTCGGGCACCTTATGGTCGTTCTCCTGTGAGTCTAGATTTTCGAATCCGACGCATAAATGATAGTTAATTGTAACGTTCAGGGACTCCTACAGACGATGGAACACTCAAATTGCGTCGAGAGTCAATACATATTCCTCCAGCCGGCTTGTCTCCAAGGGGATATCGCTGCCTCGGGCACCACATGGTCCGTCTCCGGTGATTCTACGTTTTCGAATCCGACGCAATACTCATAGTTAATTGTAACGTTCAGGGCCTCCTAATGACGATGGAGCACAGAAATTGAGTCGAGATTCAATACATCGGCCTCTAGCCTACTTGTCTCCAAGGGTCTACTGCTGCCTCGGGCACCTTATGGCCGTTCTCCTGTGAGTCTAGATTTTCGAATTCGACGGAAAAATGATAGTTAATTGTAAGGTTCAGGGCCTCCTAATGACGATGGAACACTCAAATTGCGTCGAGATTCAAAACATCGTCCTCCAGCTGTCTTGTCTCCAAGGGTCTATTGCTGCCTCGGGCACCTTATGGTCGTTCTCCTGTGAGTCTAGATTTTCGAATCCGACGCATAAGTGATAGTTAATTGTAACGTTCAGGGACTCCTAAAGACGATGGAACACTCAAATTGCGTCGAGAGTCAATACATCTTCCTCCAGCCGACTTGTCTACAAGGGGATATTGCTGCCTCGGTCTCCATGTGGTCCGTCTCCTGTGAGTCTAGATTTTCGAATCCGACGCGAAACTGACAGTTAATTGTAAGGTTCAGGGCCTCCTAATGACGATGCAACACTCAAATTGCGTCGAGATTCAATACATCGTCCTCCAGCCGTCTTGTCTCCAAGCCGATATTGCTGTCTCGGGCACCATATGATCGTTCTCCTGTGAGTCTAGATTTTCGAATCCGACGCAAAAATGATAGTTAATTGTAACGTTCAGGGCCTCCTAATGACAATTGGACACTCAAATTGCGTCGAGATTCAATACATCGGCCTCCAGCCGACTTGTCTCCAAGGGGATATCGCTGCCTCGGCACCACATGGTCCGTCTCCGGTGATTCTACGTTTTCGAATCCGACGCAAAACTCATAGTTAATTGTAACATTCAGGGCCTCCTAATGAAGATGGAGCACACAAATTGAGTCGAGATTCAATACATCGACCTCCAGCCGACTTGTCTCCAAGGGTCTGTTGCTGCCTCGGGCACCTTATGGTCGTTCTCTTGTAAGTCTAGATTTTCGAATCCGACGCAAAAATGATAGTTAATTGTTACGTTCAGGGCCTCCTAATGACGATGGGACACTCAAATTGCGTCGAGATTCAATACATCGTCCTCCAGCCGACTTGTCTCCAAGGGTCTATTGCTGCCTCGGGCCCCTTATGGTCGTTCTCCTGTGAGTCTAGATTTTCGAATCCGACGCAAAAATGATAGTTTTATTGTAACGTTCAGGGCCTTCTAATGACGATGGAACACTCAAATTGCGTCGAAACTCAATACATCGGCCTCCAGCCGACTTGTCTCCAAGGGGATATCGCTGCCTCGGGCACCACATGGTCCGTCTCCGGTGATTCTACGTTTTCGAATCCGACGCAAAACTCATAGTTAATTGTAACGTTCAGGGCCTCCTATTGGCGATGGAACACTCAAATTGCGTCGAGATTCAATACATCGATCTCCAGCCGACTTGTCTCCAAGGGGGTATTGCTGCATCGGGCACCTTATGGTCGTTCTCCTGTGAGTTTAGATTTTCGAATCCGACGAAAAACTGATAGTTAATTGTAACACTCAGGGCCTCCTAATGACGATGGAACACTCATTTTGCGTCGCGATCCAATACATCGTCCTCCAACCGACTTGTCTCCAAGGGTCAATAGCTACCACGGGCACCTTGTGATCGTTCTGCTGTGAGTCTAGATTTTCGAACCCGACGCAAAACTGATTGTTAATTGTAACGTTCAGGGCCACCTAATGACGATGGAACACTCAAATTGAGTCGAGATTCAATACATCGACCTCCAGCCTTATGTCTCCAAGGGGATATTGCTGCCTCGGGCTCCATGTGGTCCGTCTCCTGTGAGTCTAGATTTTCGAATCCGACGCGCAACTGATAGTTAATTGTAAGTTTCAGGGCCTCCTAATGACGATGGAACACTCAAATTGCGTCGAGACTCAATACATCGACCTCCAGTCGACTTGTCTCCAAGGGTCTATTGCTGCCTCGGGCACCTTATGGTCGTTCTCCTGTGAGTCTAGATTTTCGAATCCGACGCATAAATGATAGTTAATTGTAACGTTCAGGGACTCCTAAAGACGATGGAACACTCAAATTGCGACGAGAGTCAGTACATCTTCCTCCAGCCGACTTGTCTACAAGGGGATATTGCTGCCTCGGGCTCCATGTGGTCCGTCTCCTGTGACTCATGATTTTCGAATCCGACGCGAAACTGATAGTTAATTGTAAGGTTCAGGGCCTCCTAATGACGATGGAACACTCAAATTGCGTCTAGATTCAATACATCGGCCTCCAGCCGGCTTGTCTCCAAGGGGATATCGCTGCCTCGGGCACCACATGGTCCGTCTCCGGTGATTCTACGTTTTCGAATCCAACGCAAAACTCATAGTTAATTGTAACGTTCAGGGCCTCCTAATGACTATGGAGCACACAAATTGAGTCGAGATTCAATACATCGGCCTCCAGCCGACTTGTCTCCAAGGGTCTATTGCTGCCTCGGGCACCTTATGGTCGTTCTCCTGTGAGTCTAGATTTTCGAACCCGACGCAAAAATGATAGTTAATTGTAAGGTTCAGCGCCTCCTAATGACGATGGAACACTCAAATTGCGTCGAGATTCAATACATCGTCCTCCAGCCGTCTTGTCTCCAAGGGTCTATTGCTGCCTTGGGCACCTTATGGTCGTTCTCCTGTGAGTCTAGATTTTCGAATCCGACGCATAAATGATAGTTAATTGTAACGTTCAGGGACTCCTAAAGACGATGGAACACTCAAATTGCGTCGAGAGTCAATACATCTTCCTCCAGCCGACTTGTCTACAAGGGGATATTGCTGCCTCGGGCTCCATGTGGTCCGTCTCCTGTGAGTCTAGATTTTCGAATCCGACGCGAAACTGATAGTTAATTGTAAGGTTCAGGGTCTCCTAATGTCGATGCAACACTCAAATTGCGTCGAGATTCAATACATCGTCCTCCAGCCGACTTGTCTCCAAGGGTCTATTGCTGCCTCGGGCACCTTATGGTCGTTCTCCTGTGAGTCTAGATTTTCGAATCCGACGCAATAATGATAGTTAATTGTAACGTTCAGGGCCTTCTAATGACGATGGAACACTCAAATTGCGTCGAGATTCAATACATCGGCCTCCAGCCGACTTGTCTCCAAGGGGATATCGCTGCCTCGGGCACCACATGGTCCGTCTCCGGTGATTCTACGTTTTCGAATCCGACGCAAAACTCATAGTTATTTGTAACGTTCAGGGCCTCCTATTGGCGATGGAACACTCAAATTGTGTCGAGATTCAATACATCGACCTCCAGCCGACTTGTCTCCAAGGGGGTATTGCTGCATCGGGCACCTTATGGTCGTTTCCTGTGAGTTTAGATTTTCGAATTCGACGAAAAACTGATAGTTAATTGTAACACTCAGGGCCTCCTAATGACGATGGAACACTCATTTTGCGTCGCGATCCAATACATCGTCCTCCAACCGACTTGTCTCCAAGGGTCAATAGCTACCACGGGCACCTTGTGATCGTTCTGCTGTGAGTCTAGATTTTCGAACCCGACGCAAAACTGATTGTTAATTGTAAGGTTCAGGGCCTCCTAATGACGATGGAACACTCAAATTGCGTCCAGATTCAATACATCGACCTCTGGTCGACTTGTATCCAAGGGGATATTGCAGTCTCGTGCACCATATGATCCTTCTCCTGTTAGTAGATTTTCGAATCCGACGCAAAAATGATAGTGAATTGTAACGTTCGGGGCTCCTAATGCCGATGGAACACTAAAATTGCGTCGAGATTCAATACATCGGGCTCCAGCCGACTTTTCTCCAAGGGTCTATTGGTGCCTCGGGCACCGTATGGTCGTTCCCCTGTGAGTCAACATTTTAGAATCCGACGCAAAACTGATAGTTAATTGTAACGTTCAGGGACTCCTAAAGACGATGGAACACTCAAATTGCGTCGAGAGTCAATAGATCTTCCTCCAGCCGACTTTTCTACAAGGGGATATTGCTGCCTCGGGCTCCGTGTGTTCCGTCTCCTGTGAGTCCAGATTTTCGAATCCGACGCGAAACTGATAGTTAATTGTAACCTTCAGGGCCTCCTAATGCCGATGGAGCACACAAATTGAGTCGAGATTCAATACATCGACCTCCAGCCGACTTGTCTCCAAGGGGATATTGCTGCATCGGGCACCTTATGGTCGTTCTCCTGTGAGTTTAGATTTTCGAATCCGACGTTAAAATGATAGTTAATTGTAACGTTCAGGGCCTTCTAATGCCGATGGAACACTCAAATAGCGTCGAGATTCAATACATCGGCCTCCAGCCGACTTGTCTCCAAGGGTCTATTGCTGCCTCGGGCACTTTATGGTCGTTCTCCTGTGAGTCTAGATTTTCGAATCCGACGCGAAACTGATAGTTAATTGTAAGGTTCAGGGCCTCCTAATGACGATGGAACACTCAAATTGCGTCGAGATTCAATACATCGTCCTCCAGCCGACTTGTCTCCAAGGGTCTATTGCTGCCTCGGGCACCTTATGGTCGTTCTCCTGTGAGTCTAGATTTTCGAATCCGACGCATAAATGATAGTTAATTGTAACGTTCAGGGACTCCTAAAGACGATGGAACACTCAAATTGCGTCGAGAGTCAATAGATCTTCCTCCAGCCGACTTTTCTACAAGGGGATATTGCTGCCTCGGGCTCCGTGTGTTCCGTCTCCTGTGAGTCCAGATTTTCGAATCCGACGCGAAACTGTTAGTTAATTGTAAGGTTCACGGCCTCCTAATGACGATGGAACACTCAAATTGCGTCGAGATTCAATACATCGGCCTCCAGCGGACTTGTCTCCAAGGGGATATTGCTGTCTCGGGCACCATATGATCCTTCTCTTGTGAGTCTAGATTTTCGAATCCGACGCAAAAATGATAGTTAATTGTAACGTTCAGGGCCTTCTAATGACGATGGAGCACACAAATTGAGTCGAGATTCAATACATCGGCCTCCAGCCGACTTGTCTCCAAGGGGATATCGCTGCCTCGGGCACCACATGGTCCGTCTCCGGTGATTCTACGTTTTCGAACCCGACGCAAAACTCATAGTTAATTGTAACGTTCAGGGCCTCATAATGACGATGGAGCACACAAATTGAGTCGAGAATCAATACATCGACCTCCAGCCGACTTGTCTCCAAGGGTCTATTGCCGCCTCGGGCACCTTATGGTCGTTCTCCTGTGAGTCTAGATTTTCGAATCCGACGCAAAAATGATAGTTAATTGTAACGTTCAGGGCCTTCTAATGTCGATGGAACACTCAAATTGCGTCGAGATTCAATACATCGGAGTCCAGCCGACTTGTCTCCAGGGGGATATCGCTGCCTCGGGCACCACATGGTCCGTCTCCGGTGATTCTACGTTTTCGAATCCGACGCAAAACTCATAGTTAATTGTAACGTTCAGGGCCTCCTAATGACGATGGAGCACACAAATTGAGTCGAGATTCAATACATCGGCCTCCAGCCGACTTGTCTCCAAGGGCCTATTGCTGCCTCGGGCACCTTATGGTCGTTCTGCTGTGAGTTTAGATTTTCGAATCCGACGAAAAACTGATAGTTAATTGTAACATTCATTGCCTCCGAATGTCGATGGAACACTCATTTTGCGTCCCGATCCAATACATCGTCCTCCAACCGACTTGTCTCCAAGGGTCAATAGCTGCCACGGGCACCTTGTGATCGTTCTGCTGTGAGTCTAGATTTTCGAACCCGACGCAAAACTGATTGTTAATTGTAACGTTCAGGGCCACCTAATGACGATGGAACACTCAAATTGAGTCGAGATTCAATACATAGACCTCCAGCCGACTTGTCTCCAAGGGGATATTGCTGCATCGGGCACCATATGGTCGTTCTCCTGTGAGTCTAGATTTTCGAATCTGACGCAAAAATGATAGTTAATTGTAAGGTTCAGGGCCTCCTAATGACTATGGAACACTCAAATTTGCGTCGAGAGTCAATACATCTTCCTCCAGCCGGCCTGTCTCCAAGGGGATATCGCTGCCTCGGCACCACATGGTCCGTCTCCGGTGATTCTACGTTTTCGAATCCGACGCAAAACTCATAGTTAATTGTAACGTTCAGGGCCTCCTATTGGCGATGGAACACTCAAATTGCGTCGAGATTCAATACATCGATCTCCAGCCGACTTGTCTCCAAGGGGGTATTGCTGCATCGGGCACCTTATGGTCGTTCTCCTGTGAGTTTAGATTTTTGAATCCGACGAAAAACTGATAGTTAATTGTAACACTCAGGGCCTCCTAATGACGATGGAACACTCATTCTGCGTCGCGATCCAATACATCGTCCTCCAACCGACTTGTCTCCAAGGGTCAATAGCTACCACGGGCACCTTGTGATCGTTCTGCTGTGAGTCTAGATTTTCGAACCCGACGCAAAACTGATTGTTAATTGTAACGTTCAGGGCCACCTAATGACGATGGAACACTCAAATTGAGTCGAGATTCAATACATCGACCTCCAGCCGACTTGTCTCCAAGGGGATATTGCTGCCTCGGGCTCCATGTGGTCCGTCTCCTGTGAGTCTAGATTTCCGAATCCGACGCGAAAGTGATAGTTAATTGTCAGTTTCAGGGCCTCCTAATGACGATGGAACACTCAAATTGCGTCGAGATTCAATACATCGACCTCCAGTCGACTTGTATCCAAGGGGATATTGCAGTCTCGTGCACCATATGATCCTACTCCTGTTAGTAGATTTTCGAATCCGACGCAAAAATGATAGTGAATTGTAACTTTCAGGGCCTCCTGATGCCGATGGAGCACACAAATTGAGTCGAGATTCAACACATCGTCCTCCAGCCAACTTGTCTCCAAGGGGATATTGCTGCATCGGGCACCTTATGGTCGTTCTCCTGTGAGTTTAGATTTTCGAATCCGACGCTAAAATGATAGTTAATTGTAACGTTCAGGGCCTTCTAATGCCGATGGAACACTCAAATTGCGTCGAGATTCAATAAATCGGCCTCCAGCCGACTTGTCTCCAAGGGTCTATTGCTGCCTCGGGCACCTTACGTTCGTTCTTCTGTGAGTCTAGATTTTCTAATCCGACGCGAAACTGATAGTTAATTGTAAGGTTCAGGGCTTCCTAATGACGATGGAACACTCAAATTGCGTCGAGATTCAATACATCGTCCTCCAGCCGACTTGTCTCCAAGGGTCTATTGCTGCCTCGGGCACCTTATGGTCGTTCTCCTGTGAGTCTAGATTTTCGAATCCGACGCATAAATGAAAGTTAATTGTAACGTTCAGGGACTCCTAAAGACGATGGAACACTCAAATTGCGACGAGAGTCAATACATCTTCCTCCAGCCGACTTGTCTACAAGGGGATATTGCTGCCTCGGGCTCCATGTGGTCCGTCTCCTGTGACTCATGATTTTCGAATCCGCCGCGAAACTGATAGTTAATTGTAAGGTTCAGGGCCTCCTAATGAAGATGGAACACTCAAATTGCGTCGAGATTCAATACATCGGCCTCCAGCCGGCTTGTCTCCAAGGGGATATCGCTGCCTCGGGCACCACATGGTCCGTCTCTGGTGATTCTACGTTTTCGAATCCAACGCAAAACTCATAGTTAATTGTAACGGTCAGGGCCTCCTAATGACGATGGAGCACTCAAATTGAGTCGAGATTCAATACATCGGCCTCCAGCCGACTTGTCTCCAAGGGTCTATTGCTGCTTCGGGCACCTTATGGTCGTTCTCCTGTGAGTCTAGATTTTCGAACCCGACGCAAAAATGATAGTTAATTGTAAGGTTCAGCGCATCCTAATGACGATGGAACACTCAAATTGCGTCGAGATTCAATACATCGTCCTCCAGCCGTCTTGTCTCCAAGGGTCTATTGCTGCCTTGGGCACCTTATGGTCGTTCTCCTGTGAGTCTAGATTTTCGAATCCGACGCATAAATGATAGTTAATTGTAACATTCAGGGACTCCTAAAGACGATGGAACACTCAAATTGCTTCGAGAGTCAATACATCTTCCTCCAGCCGACTTGTCTACAAGGGGATATTGCTGCCTCGGGCTCCATGTGGTCCGTCTCCTGTGAGTCTAGATTTTCGAATCCGACGCGAAACTGATAGTTAATTGTAAGGTTCAGGGCCTCCTAATGACGATGGAACACTCAAATTGCGTCGAGATTCAATACATCGTCCTCCAGCCGACTTGTCTCCAAGGGTCTATTGCTGCCTCGGGCACCTTATGGTCGTTCTCCTGTGAGTCTAGATTTTCGAATCCGACGCGAAACTGACAGTTAATTGTAAGGTTCAGGGCCTCCTAATGACGATGCAACACTCAAATTGCGTCGAGATTCAATACATCGTCCTCCAGCCGTCTTGTCTCCAAGCCGATATTGCTGTCACGGGCACCATATGATCGTTCTCCTGTGAGTCTAGATTTTCGAATCCGACGCAAAAATGATAGTTAATTGTAACGTTCAGGGCCTCCTAATGACAATTGGACACTCAAATTGCGTCGAGATTCAATACATCGACCTCCAGCCGACTTGTCTCCAAGGGGATATTGCTGCCTCGGGCTCCATGTGGTCCGTCTCCTGTGAGTCTAGATTTTCGAATCCGACGCGAAACTGATAGTTAATTGTAAGGTTCAGGGCCTCCTAATGACGATGGAACACTCAAATTGCGTCGAGATTCAATACATCGACCTCCAGTCGACTTGTATCCAAGAGGATATTGCAGTCTCGTGCACCATATGATGCTTCTCCTGTTAGTAGATTTTCGAATCCGACGCAAAAATGATAGTGAACTGTAACGTTCAGGGCCGCCTAATGCCGATGGAACACTAAAATTGCGTCGAGATTCAACACATCGGCCTCCAGCCGACTTGTCTCCAAGGGTCTATTGCTGCCTCGGGCACCTTATGGTCGTTCTCCTGTGAGTCTAGATTTTCGAATCCGACGCATAAATGATAGTTAATTGTAACGTTCAGGGACTCCTACAGACGATGGAACACTCAAATTGCGTCGAGAGTCAATACATCTTCCTCCAGCCGGCTTGTCTACAAGGGGATATTGCTGCCTCGGGCTCCATGTGGTCCGTCTCCTGTGAGTCCAGATTTTCGATTCCGACGCGAAACTGATAGTTAATTGTAAGGTTCAGGGCCTCCTAATGACGATGGAACACTCAAATTGCGTCGAGATTCAACACATCGGCCTCCAGCCGACTTGTCTCCAAGGGTCTATTGCTGCCTCGGGCACCTCATGGTCGTTCTCCTGTGAGTCTAGATTTTCGAATGCGACGCGAAACTGATAGTTAATTGTAAGGTTCAGGGCCTCCTAATGACGATGGAACACTCAAATTGCATCGAGATTCAATACATCGTCCTCCAGCCGACTTGTCTCCAAGGGTCTATTGCTGCCTCGGGCACCTTATGGTCGTTCTCCTGTCAGTCTAGATTTTCGAATCCGATGCATAAATGATAGTTAATTGTAACGTTCAGGGACTCCTACAGACGATGGAACACTCAAATTGCGTCGAGAGTCAATACATCTTCCTCCAGCCGGCTTGTCTACAAGGGGATATTGCTGCCTCGGGCTCCATGTGGTCCGTCTCCTGTGAGTCCAGATTTTCGATTCCGACGCGAAACTGATAGTTAATTGTAAGGTTCAGGGCCTCCTAATGACGATGCTACACTCAAATTGCATCGAGATTCAATACATCGTCCTCCAGCCGTCTTGTCTCCAAGCCGATATTGCTGTCACGGGCACCATATGATCGTTCTCCTGTGAGTCTAGATTTTCGAATCCGACGCAAAAATGATAGTTAATTGTAACGTTCAGGGCCTCCTAATGACAATTGGACACTCAAATTGGGTCGAGATTCAATACATCGACCTCCAGCCGACTTGTCTCCAAGGGGATATTGCTGCCTCGGGCTCCATGTGGTCCGTCTCCTGTGAGTCTAGATTTTCGAATCCGACGCGAATCTGATAGTTAATTGTAAGGTTCAGGGCCTCCTAATGACGATGGAACACTCAAATTGCGTCGAGATTCAATACATCGACCTCCAGTCGACTTGTATCCAAGAGGATATTGCAGTCTCGTGCACCATATGATGCTTCTCCTGTTAGTAGATTTTCGAATCCGACGCAAAAATGATAGTGAATTGTAACGTTCAGGGTCGCCTAATGCCGATGGAACACTAAAATTGCGTCGAGATTCAATACATCGGCCTCCAGCCGACTTGTCTCCATGGGTCTATTGCTGCCTCGGGCACCTTATGGTCGTCCTGCTGTGAGTCTAGATTTTCGAATCCGACGCTAAAATGATAGTTAATTGTATCGTTCAGGGCCTTCTAATGCCGATGGAACACTCAAATTGCGTCGAGATTCAATACATCGGCCTCCAGCCGACTTGTCTCCAAGGGTCTATTGATGCCTCGGGCACCTTACGGTCGTTCTCCTGTGAGTCTAGATTTTCGAATCCGACGCAAAAATGATAGTTAATTGTAACGTTCAGGGCCTTCTAATGACGATGGGACACTCAAATTGCGTCGAGATTGAATACATCGGCCTCCAGCCGACTTGTCTCCAAGGGGATATCGCTGCCTCGGGCACCACATGGTCCGTCTCCGGTGATTCTACGTTTTCGAACCCGACGCAAAACTCATAGTTAATTGTAACGTTCAGGGCCTCATAATGACGAAGGAGCACACAAATTGAGTCGAGATTCAATACATCGACCTCCAGCCGACTTGTCTCCAAGGGTCTATTGATGCCTCGGGCACCTTACGGTCGTTCTCCTGTGAGTCTAGATTTTCGAATCTGACGCAAAAATGATAGTTAATTGTAAGGTTCAGGGCCTCCTAATGACTATGGAACACTCAAATTTGCGTCGAGAGTCAATACATCTTCCTCCAGCCGGCCTGTCTCCAGGGGGATATCGCTGCCTCGGCACCACATGGTCCGTCTCCGGTGATTCTACGTTTTCGAATCCGACGCAAAACTCATAGTTAATTGTAACGTTCAGGGCCTCCTATTGGCGATGGAACACTCAAATTGCGTCGAGATTCAATACATCGATCTCCAGCCGACTTGTCTCCAAGGGGGTATTGCTGCATCGGGCACCTTATGGTCGTTCTCCTGTGAGTTTAGATTTTTGAATCCGACGAAAAACTGATAGTTAATTGTAACACTCAGGACCTCCTAATGACGATGGAACACTCATTTTGCGTCGCGATCCAATACATCGTCCTCCAACCGACTTGTCTCCAAGGGTCAATAGCTACCACGGGCACCTTGTGATCGTTCTGCTGTGAGTCTAGAATTTCGAACCCGACGCAAAACTGATTGTTAATTGTAACGTTCAGGGCCACCTAATGACGATGGAACACTCAAATTGAGTCGAGTTTCAATACATCGACCTCCAGCCGACTTGTCTCCAAGGGGATATTGCTGCCTCGGGCTCCATGTGGTCCGTCTCCTGTGAGTCTAGATTTCCGAATCCGACGCGAAACTGATAGTTAATTGTAAGTTTCAGGGCCTCCTAATGACGATGGAACACTCAAATTGCGTCGAGATTCAATACATCGACCTCCAGTCGACTTGTATCCAAGGGGATATTGCAGTCTCGTGCACCATATGATCCTACTCCTGTTAGTAGATTTTCGAATCCGACGCAAAAATGATAGTGAATTGTAACTTTCAGGGCCTCCTGATGCCGATGGAGCACACAAATTGAGTCGAGATTCAATACATCGTCCTCCAGCCAACTTGTCTCCAAGGGGATATTGCTGCATCGGGCACCTTATGGTCGTTCTCCTGTGAGTTTAGATTTTCGAATCCGACGCTAAAATGATAGTTAATTGTAACGTTCAGGGCCTTCTAATACCGATGGACACTCAAATTGCGTCGAGATTCAATAAATCGGCCTCCAGCCGACTTGTCTCCAAGGGTCTATTGCTGCCTCGGGCACCTTACGTTCGTTCTCCTGTGAGTCTAGATTTTCTAATCCGACGCGAAACTGATAGTTAATTGTAAGGTTCAGGGCTTCCTAATGACGATGGAACACTCAAATTGCGTCGAGATTCAATACATCGTCCTCCAGCCGACTTGTCTCCAAGGGTCTATTGCTGCCTCGGGCACCTTATGGTCGTTCTTCTGTGAGTCTAGATTTTCGAATCCGACGCATAAATGAAAGTTAATTGTAACGTTCAGGGACTCCTAAAGACGATGGAACACTCAAATTGCGTCGAGAGTCAATACATCTTCCTCCAGCCGACTTGTCTACAAGGGGATATTGCTGCCTCGGGCTCCATGTGGTCCATCTCCTGTGACTCATGATTTTCGAATCCGCCGCGAAACTGATAGTTAATTGTAAGGTTCAGGGCCTCCTAATGAAGATGGAACACTCAAATTGCGTCGAGATTCAATACATCGGCCTCCAGCCGGCTTGGCTCCAAGGGGATATCGCTGCCTCGGGCACCACATGGTCCGTCTCCGGTGATTCTACGTTTTCGAATCCAACGCAAAACTCATAGTTAATTGTAACGTTCAGGGCCTCCTAATGACGATGGAGCACACAAATTGAGTCGAGATTCAATACATCGGCCTCCAGCCGACTTGTCTCCAAGGGTCTATTGCTGCTTCGGGCACCTTATGGTCGTTCTCCTGTGAGTCTAGATTTTCGAACCCGACGCAAAAATGATAGTTAATTGTAAGGTTCAGCGCCTCCTAATGACGATGGAACACTCAAATTGCGTCGAGATTCAATACATCGTCCTCCAGCCGTCTTGTCTCCAAGGGTCTATTGCTGCCTTGGGCACCTTATGGTCGTTCTCCTGTGAGTCTAGATTTTCGAATCCGTCGCATAAATGATAGTTAATTGTAACATTCAGGGACTCCTAAAGACGATGGAACACTCAAATTGCGTCGAGAGTCAATACATCTTCCTCCAGCCGACTTGTCTACAAGGGGATATTGCTGCCTCGGGCTCCATGTGGTCCGTCTCCTGTGAGTCTAGATTTTCGAATCCGACGCGAAACTGATAGTTAATTGTAAGGTTCAGGGCCTCCTAATGACGATGGGACACTCAAATTGCGTCGAGATTCAATACATCGTCCTCCAGCCGACTTGTCTCCAAGGGTCTATTGCTGCCTCGGGCACCTTATGGTCGTTCTCCTGTGAGTCTAGATTTTCGAATCCGACGCATAAATGATAGTTAATTGCAACGTTCAGGGACTCCTAAAGACGATGGAACGCTCAAATTGCGTCGAGAGTCAATACATCTTCCTCCAGCCGACTTGTCTACAAGGGGATATTGGTGCCTCGGGCTCCATGTGGTCCGTCTCCTGTGAGTCTAGATTTTCGAATCCGACGCGAAACTGACAGTTAATTGTAAGGTTCAGGGCCTCCTAATGACGATGCAACACTCAAATTGCGTCGAGATTCAATACATCGTCCTCCAGCCGTCTTGTCTCCAAGCCGATATTGCTGTCACGGGCACCATATGATCGTTCTCCTGTGAGTCTAGATTTTCGTATCCGACGCAAAAATGATAGTTAATTGTAACGTTCAGGGCCTCCTAATGACAATTGGACACTCAAATTGCGTCGAGATTCAATAAATCGGCCTCCAGCCGACTTGTCTCCAAGGGACTATTGCTGCCTCGGGCACCTTACGTTCGTTCTCCTGTGAGTCTAGATTTTCTAATCCGACGCGAAACTGATAGTTAATTGTAAGGTTCAGGGCTTCCTAATGACGATGGAACACTCAAATTGCGTCGAGATTCAATACATCGTCCTCCAGCCGACTTGTCTCCAAGGGTCTATTGCTGCCTCGGGCACCTTATGGTCGTTCTCCTGTGAGTCTAGATTTTCGAATCCGACGCATAAATGAAAGTTAATTGTAACGTTCAGGGACTCCTAAAGACGATGGAACACTCAAATTGCGACGAGAGTCAATACATCTTCCTCCAGCCGACTTGTCTACAAGGGGATATTGCTGCCTCGGGCTCCATGTGGTCCGTCTCCTGTGACTCATGATTTTCGAATCCGCCGCGAAACTGATAGTTAATTGTAAGGTTCAGGGCCTCCTAATGAAGATGGAACACTCAAATTGCGTCGAGATTCAATACATCGGCCTCCAGCCGGCTTGTCTCCAAGGGGATATCGCTGCCTCGGGCACCACATGGTCCGTCTCCGGTGATTCTACGTTTTCGAATCCAACGCAAAACTCATAGTTAATTGTAACGTTCAGGGCCTCCTAATGACGATGGAGCACACAAATTGAGTCGAGATTCAATACATCGGCCTCCAGCCGACTTGTCTCCAAGGGTCTATTGCTGCTTCGGGCACCTTATGGTCGTTCACCTGTGAGTCTAGATTTTCGAACCCGACGCAAAAATGATAGTTAATAGTAAGGTTCAGCGCCTCCTAATGACGATGGAACACTCAAATTGCGTCGAGATTCAATACATCGTCCTCCAGCCGTCTTGTCTCCAAGGGTCTATTGCTGCCTTGGGCACCTTATGGTCGTTCTCCTGTGAGTCTAGATTTTCGAATCCGTCGAATAAATGATAGTTAATTGTAACATTCAGGGACTCCTAAAGACGATGGAACACTCAAATTGCGTCGAGAGTCAATACATCTTCCTCCAGCCGACTTGTCTACAAGGGGATATTGCTGCCTCGGGCTCCATGTGGTCCGTCTCCTGTGAGTCTAGATTTTCGAATCCGACGCGAAACTGATAGTTAATTGTAAGGTTCAGGGCCTCCTAATGACGATGGGACACTCAAATTGCGTCGAGATTCAATACATCGTCCTCCAGCCGACTTGTCTCCAAGGGTCTATTGCTGCCTCGGGCACCTTATGGTCGTTCTCCTGCGAGTCTAGATTTTCGAATCCGACGCATAAATGATAGTTAATTGTAACGTTCAGGGACTCCTAAAGACGATGGAACGCTCAAATTGCGTCGAGAGTCAATACATCTTCCTCCAGCCGACTTGTCTACAAGGGGATATTGCTGCCTCGGGCTCCATGTGGTCCGTCTCCTGTGACTCATGATTTTCGAATCCGCCGCGAAACTGATAGTTAATTGTAAGGTTCAGGGCCTCCTAATGAAGATGGAACACTCAAATTGCGTCGAGATTCAATACATCGTCCTCCAGCCGTCTTGTCTCCAAGCCGATATTGCTGTCACGGGCACCATATGATCGTTCTCCTGTGAGTCTAGATTTTCGTATCCGACGCAAAAATGATAGTTAATTGTAACGTTCAGGGCCTCCTAATGACAATTGGACACTCAAATTGCGTCGAGATTCAATACATCGACCTCCAGCCGACTTGTCTCCAAGGGGATATTGCTGCCTCGGGCTCCATGTGGTCCGTCTCCTGTGAGTCTAGATTTTCGAATCCGACGCGAATCTGATAGTTAATTGCAAGGTTCAGGGCCTCCTAATGACGATGGAACACTCAAATTGCGTCGAGATTCAATACATCGACCTCCAGTCGACTTGTATCCAAGAGGATATTGCAGTCTCGTGCACCATATGATGCTTCTCCTGTTAGTAGATTTTCGAATCCGACGCAAAAATGATAGTGAACTGTAACGTTCAGGGCCGCCTAATGCCGATGGAACACTAAAATTGCGTCGAGATTCAACACATCGGCCTCCAGCCGACTTGTCTCCAAGGGTCTATTGCTGCCTCGGGCACCTTATGGTCGTCCTCCTGTGAGTCTAGATTTTCGAATCCGACGCTAAAATGATAGTTAATTGTATCGTTCAGGGCCTTCTAATGCCGATGGAACACTCAAATTGCGTCGAGATTCAATACATCGGCCCCAGCCGACTTGTCTCCAAGGGTCTATTGCTGCCTCGGGCACCTTATGGTCGTTCTCCTGTGAGTCTAGATTTTCGAATGCGACGCGAAACTGATAGTTAATTGTAAGGTTCAGGGCCTCCTAATGACGATGGAACACTCAAATTTCGTCGAGATTCAATACATCGTCCTCCAGCCGACTTGTCTCCAAGGGTCTATTGCTGCCTCGGGCACCTTATGGTCGTTCTCCTGTGAGTCTAGATTTTCGAATCCGACGCATAAATGATAGTTAATTGTAACGTTCAGGGACTCCTACAGACGATGGAACACTCAAATTGCGTCGAGAGTCAATACATCTTCCTCCAGCCGGCTTGTCTACAAGGGGATATTGCTGCCTCGGGCTCCATGTGGTCCGTCTCCTGTGAGTCCAGATTTTCGATTCCGACGCGAAACTGATAGTTAATTGTAAGGTTCAGGGCCTCCTAATGACGATGGAACACTCAAATTGCGTCCAGATTCAACACATCGGCCTCCAGCCGACTTGTCTCCAAGGGTCTATTGCTGCCTCGGGCACCTTATGGTCGTCCTCCTGTGAGTCTAGATTTTCGAATCCGACGCTAAAATGATAGTTAATTGTAAGGTTCAGGGCCTCCTAATGACGATGCTACACTCAAATTGCATCGAGATTCAATACATCGTCCTCCAGCCGTCTTGTCTCCAAGCCGATATTGCTGTCACGGGCGCCATATGATCGTTCTCCTGTGAGTCTAGATTTTCGAATCCGACGCAAAAATGATAGTTAATTGTAACGTTCAGGGCCTCCTAATGACAATTGGACACTCAAATTGCGTCGAGATTCAATACATCGACCTCCAGCCGACTTGTCTCCAAGGGGATATTGCTGCCTCGGGCTCCATGTGGTCCGTCTCCTGTGAGTCTACATTTTCGAATCCGACGCGAATCTGATAGTTAATTGTAAGGTTCAGGGCCTCCTAATGACGATGGAACACTCAAATTGCGTCGAGATTCAATACATCGACCTCCAGTCGACTTGTATCCAAGAGGATATTGCAGTCTCGTGCACCATATGATGCTTCTCCTGTTAGTAGATTTTCGAATCCGACGCAAAAATGATAGTGAATTGTAACGTTCAGGGTCGCCTAATGCCGATGGAACACTAAAATTGCGTCGAGATTCAATACATCGGCCTCCAGCCGACTTGTCTCCAAGGGTCTATTGCTGCCTCGGGCACCTTATGGTCGTCCTGCTGTGAGTCTAGATTTTCGAATCCGACGCTAAAATGATATTTAATTGTATCGTTCAGGGCCTTCTAATGCCGATGAAACACTCAAATTGCGTCGAGATTCAATACATCGGCCTCCAGCCGACTTGTCTCCAAGGGTCTATTGATGCCTCGGGCACCTTATGGTCGTTCTCCTGTGAGTCTAGATTTTCGAATGCGACGCGAAACTGATAGTTAATTGTAAGGTTCAGGGCCTCCTAATGACGATGGAACACTCAAATTGCGTCGAGATTCAATACATCGTCCTCCAGCCGACTTGCCTCCAAGGGTCTATTGCTGCCTCGGGCATCTTATGGTCGTTCTCCTGTGAGTCTAGATTTTCGAATCCGTCGCATAAATGATAGTTAATTGTAACATTCAGGGACTCCTAAAGACGATGGAACACTCAAATTGCGTCGAGAGTCAATACATCTTCCTCCAGCCGACTTGTCTACAAGGGGATATTGCTGCCTCGGGCTCCATGTGGTCCGTCTCCTGTGAGTCTAGATTTTCGAATCCGACGCGAAACTGATAGTTAATTGTAAGGTTCAGGGCCTCCTAATGACGATGGGACACTCAAATTGCGTCGAGATTCAATACATCGTCCTCCAGCCGACTTGTCTCCAAGGGTCTATTGCTGCCTCGGGCACCTTATGGTCGTTCTCCTGTGAGTCTAGATTTTCGAATCCGACGCATAAATGATAGTTAATTGTAACGTTCAGGGACTCCTAAAGACGATGGAACGCTCAAATTGCGTCGAGAGTCAATACATCTTCCTCCAGCCGACTTGTCTACAAGGGGATATTGCTGCCTCGGGCTCCATGTGGTCCGTCTCCTGTGACTCATGATTTTCGAATCCGCCGCGAAACTGATAGTTAATTGTAAGGTTCAGGGCCTCCTAATGAAGATGGAACACTCAAATTGCGTCGAGATTCAATACATCGTCCTCCAGCCGTCTTGTCTCCAAGCCGATATTGCTGTCACGGGCACCATATGATCGTTCTCCTGTGAGTCTAGATTTTCGTATCCGACGCAAAAATGATAGTTAATTGTAACGTTCAGGGCCTCCTAATGACAATTGGACACTCAAATTGCGTCGAGATTCAATACATCGACCTCCAGCCGACTTGTCTCCAAGGGGATATTGCTGCCTCGGGCTCCATGTGGTCCGTCTCCTGTGAGTCTAGATTTTCGAATCCGACGCGAATCTGATAGTTAATTGCAAGGTTCAGGGCCTCCTAATGACGATGGAACACTCAAATTGCGTCGAGATTCAATACATCGACCTCCAGTCGACTTGTATCCAAGAGGATATTGCAGTCTCGTGCACCATATGATGCTTCTCCTGTTAGTAGATTTTCGAATCCGACGCAAAAATGATAGTGAACTGTAACGTTCAGGGCCGCCTAATGCCGATGGAACACTAAAATTGCGTCGAGATTCAACACATCGGCCTCCAGCCGACTTGTCTCCAAGGGTCTATTGCTGCCTCGGGCACCTTATGGTCGTCCTCCTGTGAGTCTAGATTTTCGAATCCGACGCTAAAATGATAGTTAATTGTATCGTTCAGGGCCTTCTAATGCCGATGGAACACTCAAATTGCGTCGAGATTCAATACATCGGCCCCAGCCGACTTGTCTCCAAGGGTCTATTGCTGCCTCGGGCACCTTATGGTCGTTCTCCTGTGAGTCTAGATTTTCGAATGCGACGCGAAACTGATAGTTAATTGTAAGGTTCAGGGCCTCCTAATGACGATGGAACACTCAAATTTCGTCGAGATTCAATACATCGTCCTCCAGCCGACTTGTCTCCAAGGGTCTATTGCTGCCTCGGGCACCTTATGGTCGTTCTCCTGTGAGTCTAGATTTTCGAATCCGACGCATAAATGATAGTTAATTGTAACGTTCAGGGACTCCTACAGACGATGGAACACTCAAATTGCGTCGAGAGTCAATACATCTTCCTCCAGCCGGCTTGTCTACAAGGGGATATTGCTGCCTCGGGCTCCATGTGGTCCGTCTCCTGTGAGTCCAGATTTTCGATTCCGACGCGAAACTGATAGTTAATTGTAAGGTTCAGGGCCTCCTAATGACGATGGAACACTCAAATTGCGTCCAGATTCAACACATCGGCCTCCAGCCGACTTGTCTCCAAGGGTCTATTGCTGCCTCGGGCACCTTATGGTCGTCCTCCTGTGAGTCTAGATTTTCGAATCCGACGCTAAAATGATAGTTAATTGTAAGGTTCAGGGCCTCCTAATGACGATGCTACACTCAAATTGCATCGAGATTCAATACATCGTCCTCCAGCCGTCTTGTCTCCAAGCCGATATTGCTGTCACGGGCGCCATATGATCGTTCTCCTGTGAGTCTAGATTTTCGAATCCGACGCAAAAATGATAGTTAATTGTAACGTTCAGGGCCTCCTAATGACAATTGGACACTCAAATTGCGTCGAGATTCAATACATCGACCTCCAGCCGACTTGTCTCCAAGGGGATATTGCTGCCTCGGGCTCCATGTGGTCCGTCTCCTGTGAGTCTACATTTTCGAATCCGACGCGAATCTGATAGTTAATTGTAAGGTTCAGGGCCTCCTAATGACGATGGAACACTCAAATTGCGTCGAGATTCAATACATCGACCTCCAGTCGACTTGTATCCAAGAGGATATTGCAGTCTCGTGCACCATATGATGCTTCTCCTGTTAGTAGATTTTCGAATCCGACGCAAAAATGATAGTGAATTGTAACGTTCAGGGTCGCCTAATGCCGATGGAACACTAAAATTGCGTCGAGATTCAATACATCGGCCTCCAGCCGACTTGTCTCCAAGGGTCTATTGCTGCCTCGGGCACCTTATGGTCGTCCTGCTGTGAGTCTAGATTTTCGAATCCGACGCTAAAATGATATTTAATTGTATCGTTCAGGGCCTTCTAATGCCGATGAAACACTCAAATTGCGTCGAGATTCAATACATCGGCCTCCAGCTGACTTGTCTCCAAGGGTCTATTGATGCCTCGGGCACCTTATGGTCGTTCTCCTGTGAGTCTAGATTTTCGAATGCGACGCGAAACTGATAGTTAATTGTAAGGTTCAGGGCCTCCTAATGACGATGGAACACTCAAATTGCGTCGAGATTCAATACATCGTCCTCCAGCCGACTTGCCTCCAAGGGTCTATTGCTGCCTCGGGCATCTTATGGTCGTTCTCCTGTGAGTCTAGATTTTCGAATCCGACGCATAAATGATAGTTAATTGTAACGTTCAGGGACTCCTACAGACGATGGAACACTCAAATTGCGTCGAGAGTCAATACATCTTCCTCCAGCCGGCTTGTCTACAAGGGGATGTTGCTGCCTCGGGCTCCATGTGGTCCGTCTCCTGTGAGTCCAGATTTTCGATTCCGACGCGAAACTGATAGTTAATTGTAAGGTTCAGGGCCTCCTAATGACGATGGAACACTCAAATTGCGTCGAGATTCAATACATCGGCCTCCAGCGGACTTGTCTCCAAGGGGATATTGCTGTCACGGGCACCATATGATCCTTCTCCTGTGAGCCTAGATTTTCGAATCCGACGCCAAAATGATAGTTAATTGTAACTTTCAGGGCCTTCTAATGACGATGGGACACTCAAATTGCGTCCAGATTCAATACATCGGCCTCCAGCCGACTTGTCTCCAAGGGGATATCGCTGCCTCGGGCACCACATGGTCCGTCTCCGGTGATTCTACGTTTTCGAATCCGACGCAAAACTCATTGTTAATTGTAACGTTCAGGGCCTCCTAATGACGATGGAGCACACAAATTGAGTCGAGATTCAATACTTCGACCTCCAGCCGACTTGTCTCCAAGGGTCTATTGCTGCTTCGGGCACCTTATGGTCGTTCTCCTGTGAGTCTAGATTTTCGAATCCAACGCAAAAATGATAGTTAATTGTAACGTTCAGGGCCTTCTAATGACGATGGAACACTCAAATTGCGTCGAGATTCAATACATCGGCCTCCAGCCGACTTGTCTCCAAGGGGATATCGCTGCCTCGGGCACCACATGGTCTGTCTCCGGTGATTCTACGTTTTCGAATCCGACGCAAAACTCATAGTTAATTGTAACGTTCAGGGCCTCCTAATGACGATGGAGCACACAAATTGAGTCGAGATTCAATACATCGGCCTCCAGCCGACTTGTCTCCAAGGGTCTACTGCTGCCTCGGGCACCTTATGGCCGTTCTCCTGTGAGTCTAGATTTTCGAATCCGACGGAAAAATGATAGATAATTGTAAGGTTCAGGGCCTCCTAATGACGATGGAACACTCAAATTGCGTCGAGATTCAATACATCGTCCTCCAGCCGTCTTGTCTCCAAGGGTCTATTGCTGCCTTGGGCACCTTATGGTCGTTCTCCTGTGAGTCTAGATTTTCGAATCCGAAGCATAAATGATAGTTTTATTGTAACGTTCAGGGCCTTCTAATGACGATGGAACACTCAAATTGCGTCGAAACTCAATACATCGGCCTACAGCCGACTTGTCTCCAAGGGGATATCGCTGCCTCGGGCACCACATGGTCCGTCTCCGGTGATTCTACGTTTTCGAATCCGACGCAAAACTCATAGTTAATTGTAACGTTCTGGGCCACCTAATGACGATGGAACACTCAAATTGAGTCGAGATTCAATACATCGACCTCCAGCCGAATGTCTCCAAGGGGATATTGCTGCCTCGAGCTCCATGTGGTCCGTCTCCTGTGAGTCTAGATTTTCGAATCCGACGCGAAACTGATAGTTAATTGTAAGTTTCAGGGCCTCCTAATGACGATGGAACACTCAAATTGCGTCGAGATTCAATACATCGACCTCCAGCCGACTTGTCTCCAAGGGGATATTGCTGCATCGGGCACCTTATGGTCGTTCTCCTGTGAGTTTAGATTTTCGAATCCGACGTTAAAATGATAGTTAATTGTAACGTTCTGGGCCTTCTAATGCCGATGGAACACTCAAATTGCGTCGAGATTCAATACATCGGCCTCCAGCCGACTTGTCTCCAAGGGTCTATTGCTGCCTCGGGCACCTTATGGTCGTTCTCCTGTGAGTCTAGATTTTCGAATCCGACGCGAAACTGATAGTTAATTGTTAGGTTCAGGGCCTCCTAATGACGATGGAACACTCAAATTGCGTCGAGATTCAATACATCGTCCTCCAGCCGACTTGCCTCCAAGGGTCTATTGCTGCCTCGGGCACCTTATGGTCGTTCTCCTGTGAGTCTAGATTTTCGAATCCGACGCATAAATGATAGTTCATTGTAACGTTCAGGGACTCCTAAGGACGATGGAACACTCAAATTGCGTCGAGAGTCAATAGATCTTCCTCCAGCCGACTTGTCTACAAGGGGATATTGCTGCCTCGGGCTCCGTGTGGTCCGTCTCCTGTGAGTCCAGATTTTCGAATCCGACGCGAAACTGTTAGTTAATTGTAAGGTTCACGGCCTCCTAATGACGATGGAACACTCAAATTGCGTCGAGATTCAATACATCGGCCTCCAGCGGACTTGTCTCCAAGGGGATATTGCTGTCTCGGGCACCATGTGATCCTTCTCCTGTGAGTCTAGATTTTCGAATCCGACGCAAAAATGATAGTTAATTGTAACGTTCAGGGCCTTCTAATGACGATGGGACACTCAAATTGCGTCGAGATTGAATACATCGGCCTTCAGCCGACTTGTCTCCAAGGGGATATCGCTGCCCGGGCACCAAATGGTCCGTCTCCGGTGATTCTACGTTTTCGAACCCGACGCAAAACTCATAGTTAATTGTAACGTTCAGGGCCTCATAATGACGATGGAGCACACAAATTGAGTCGAGAATCAATACATCGACCTCCAGCCGAATTGTCTCCAAGGGTCTATTGCCGCCTCGGGCACCTTATTGTCGTTCTCCTGTGAGTCTAGATTTTCGAATCCGACGCAAAAATGATAGTTAATTGTAACGTTCAGGGCCTTCTAATGACGATGGAACACTCAAATTGCGTCGAGATTCAATACATCGGACTCCAGCCGACTTGTCTCCAGGGGGATATCGCTGCCTCGGGCACCACATGGTCCGTCTCCGGTGATTCTACGTTTTCGAATCCGACGCAAAACTCATAGTTAATTGTAACGTTCAGGGCCTCCTTATGACGATGGAGCACACAAATTGAGTCGAGATTCAATACATCGGCCTCCAGCCGACTTGTCTCCAAGGGCCTATTGCTGCCTCGGGCACCTTATGGTCGTTCTGCTGTGAGTTTAGACTTTCGAATCCGACGAAAAACTGATAGTTAATTGTAACATTCAGGGCCTCCGAATGACGATGGAACACTCATTTTGCGTCCCGATCCAATACATCGTCCTCCAACCGACTTGTCTCCAAGGGTCAATAGCTGCCACGGGCACCTTGTGATCGTTCTGCTGTGAGTCTAGATTTTCGAACCCGACGCAAAACTGATTGTTAATTTTAACGTTCAGGGTCACCTAATGGCGTGGAACACTCAAATTGAGTCGAGATTCAATACATCGACCTCCAGCCGACTTGTCTCCAAGGGGATATTGCTGCATCGGGCACCATATGGTCGTTCTCCTGTGAGTCTAGATTTTCGAATCTGACGCAAACATGATAGTTCATTGTAAGGTTCAGGGCCTCCTAATGACTATGGAACACTCAAATTGCGTCGAGAGTCAATACATCTTCCTCCAGCCGACTTGTCTCCAAGGGGATATCGCTGCCTCGGCACCACATGGTCCGTCTCCGGTGATTCTACGTTTTCGAATCCGACGCAAAACTCATAGTTAATTGTAACGTTCAGGGCCTCCTAATGACGATGGAGCACACAAATTGAGTCGAGATTCAATACATCGACCTCCAGCCGACTTGTCTCCAAGGGTCTGTTGCTGCCTCGGGCACCTTATGGTCGTTCTCTTGTAAGTCTAGATTTTCGAATCCGACGCAAAAATGATAGTTAATTGTTACGTTCAGGGCCTCCTAATGACGATGGGACACTCAAATTGCGTCGAGATTCAATACATCGTCCTCTAGCCGACTTGTCTCCAAGGGGTCTATTGCTGCCTCGGGCCCCTTATGGTCGTTCTCCTGTGAGTCTAGATTTTCGAATCCGACGCAAAAATGATAGTTAATTGTTACGTTCAGGGCCTCCTAATGACGATGGGACACTCAAATTGCGTCGAGATTCAATACATCGGCCTCCAGCCGACTTGTCTCCAAGGGGATATCGCTGCCTCGGGCACCACATGGTCCGTCTCCGGTGATTCTACGTTTTCGAATCCGACGCAAAACTCATAGTTAATTGTAACGTTCAGGGCCTCCTATTGGCGATGGAACACTCAAATTGCGTCGAGATTCAATACATCGATCTCCAGCCGACTTGTCTCCAAGGGGGTATTGCTGCATCGGGCACCTTATGGTCGTTCTCCTGTGAGTTTAGATTTTCGAATCCGACGAAAAACTGATAGTTAATTGTAACACTCAGGGCCTCCTAATGACGATGGAACACTCATTTTGCGTCGCGATCCAATACATCGTCCTCCAACCGACTTGTCTCCAAGGGTCAATAGCTACCACGGGCACCTTGTGATCGTTCTGCTGTGAGTCTAGATTTTCGAACCCGACGCAAAACTGATTGTTAATTGTAACGTTCAGGGCCACCTAATGACGATGGAACACTCAAATTGAGTCGAGATTCAATACATCGACCTCCAGCCGACTTGTCTCCAAGGGGATATTGCTGCCTCGGGCTCCATGTGGTCCGTCTCCTGTGAGTCTAGATTTTCGAATCCGACGCGAAACTGATAGTTAATTGTAAGTTTCAGGGCCTCCTAATGACGATGGAACACTCAAATTGCGTCGAGATTGAATACATCGACCTCCAGTCGACTTGTATCCAAGGGGATATTGCAGTCTCGTGCACCATATGATCCTACTCCTGTTAGTAGATTTTCGAATCCGACGCAAAAATGATAGTGAATTGTAACGTTCAGGGCCTCCTAATGCCGATGGAGCACACAAATTGAGTCGAGATTCAATACATCGTCCTCCAGCCGACTTGTCTCCAAGGGGATATTGCTGCATCGGGCACCTTATGGTCGTTCTCCTGTGAGTTTAGATTTTCGAATCCGACGCTAAAATGATAGTTAATTGTAACGCTCAGGGCCTTCTAATGCCGATGGAACACTCAAATTGCGTCGAGATTCAATAAATCGGCCTCCAGCCGACTTGTCTCCAAGGGTCTATTGCTGCCTCGGGCACCTTATGTTCGTTCTCCTGTGAGTCTAGATTTTCTAATCCGACGCGAAACTGATAGTTAATTGTAAGGTTCAGGGCTTCCTAATGACGATGGAACACTCAAATTGCGTCGAGATTCAATACATCGTCCTCCAGCCGACTTGTCTCCAAGGGTCTATTGCTGCCTCGGGCACCTTATGGTCGTTCTCCTGTGAGTCTAGATTTTCGAATCCGACGCATAAATGATAGTTAATTGTAACGTTCAGGGACTCCTAAAGACGATGGAACACTCAAATTGCGACGAGAGTCAATACATCTTCCTCCAGCCGACTTGTCTACAAGGGGATATTGCTGCCTCGGTCTCCATGTGGTCCGTCTCCTGTGACTCATGATTTTCGAATCCGACGCGAAACTGATAGTTAATTGTAAGGTTCAGGGCCTCCTAATGACGATGGAACACTCAAATTGCGTCGAGATTCAATACATCGGCCTCCAGCCGGCTTGTCTCCAAGGGGATATCTCTGCCTCGGGCACCACATGGTCCGTCTCCGGTGATTCTACGTTTTCGAATCCAACGCAAAACTCATAGTTAATTGTAACGTTCAGGGCCTCCTAATGACGATGGAGCACACAAATTGAGTCGAGATTCAATACATCGGCCTCCAGCCGACTTGTCTCCAAGGGTCTATTGCTGCCTCGGGCACCTTATGGTCGTTCTCCTGTGAGTCTAGATTTTCGAACCCGACGCAAAAATGATAGTTAATTGTAAGGTTCAGCGCCTCCTAATGACGATGGAACTTTCAAATCGCGTCGAGATTCAATACATCGTCCTCCAGCCGTCTTGTCTCCAAGGGTCTATTGCTGCCTTGGGCACCTTATGGTCGTTCTCCTGTGAGTCTAGTTTTTCGAATCCGACGCATAAATGATAGTTAATTGTAACGTTCAGGGACTCCTAAAGACGATGGAACACTCAAATTGCGTCGAGAGTCAATACATCTTCCTCCAGCCGACTTGTCTACAAGGGGATATTGCTGCCTCGGGCTCCATGTGGTCCGTCTCCTGTGAGTCTCGATTTTCGAATCCGACGCGAAACTGATAGTTAATTATAAGGTTCAGGGCCTCCTAATGACGATGCAACACTCAAATTGCGTCGAGATTCAATACATCGTCCTCCAGCCGACTTGTCTCCAAGGGTCTATTGCTGCCTCGGGCACCTTATGGTCGTTCTCCTGTGAGTCTAGATTTACGAATCCGACGCAATAATGATAGTTAATTGTAACGTTCAGGGCCTTCTAATGACGATGGAACACTCAAATTGCGTCGAGATTCAATACATCGGCCTCCAGCCGACTTGTCTCCAAGGGGATATCGCTGCCTCGGGCACCACATGGTCCGTCTCCGGTGATTCTACGTTTTCGAATCCGACGCAAAACTCATAGTTAATTGTAACGTTCAGGGCCTCCTATTGGCGATGGAACACTCAAATTGTGTCGAGATTCAATACATCGACCTCCAGCCGACTTGTCTCCAAGGGGGTATTGCTGCATCGGGCACCTTATGGTCGTTTCCTGTGAGTTTAGATTTTCGAATCCGACGAAAAACTGATAGTTAATTGTAACACTCAGGGCCTCCTAATGACGATGGAACACTCATTTTGCGTCGCGATCCAATACATCGTCCTCCAACCGACTTGTCTCCAAGGGTCAATAGCTACCACGGGCACCTTGTGATCGTTCTGCTGTGAGTCTAGATTTTCGAACCCGACGAAAAACTGATTGTTAATTGTAACGTTCAGGGCCACCTAATGACGATGGAACACTCAAATTGAGTCGAGATTCAATACATCGACCTCCAGCCGACTTGTCTCCAAGGGGATACTGCTTCCTCGGGCTCCATGTGGTCCGTCCCTGTGAGTCTAGATTTTCGAATCCGACGTTAAAATGATAGTTAATTGTAACGTTCAGGGCCTTCTAATGCCGATGGAACACTCAAATTGCGTCGAGATTCAATGCATCGGCCTCCAGCCGACTTGTCTCCAAGGGTCTATTGCTGCCTCGGGCACCTTATGGTCGTTCTCCTGTGAGTCTAGATTTTCGAATCCGACGCGAAACTGATACTTAATTGTAAGGTTCCGGGCCTCCTAATGACGATGGAACACTCAAATTGCGTCGAGATTCAATACATCGTCCTCCAGCCGACTTGTCTCCAAGGGTCTATTGCTGCCTCGGGCACCTTATGGTCGTTCTCCTGTGATTCTAGATTTTCGAATCCGACGCATAAATGATAGTTAATTGTAACGTTCAGGGACTCCTAAAGACGATGGAACACTCAAATTGCGTCGAGAGTCATTAGATCTTCCTCCAGCCGACTTGTCTACAAGGGGATATTGCTGCCTCGGGCTCCGTGTGGTCCGTCTCCTGTGAGTCCAGATTTTCGAATCCGACGCGAAACTGTTAGTTAATTGTAAGGTTCACGGCCTCCTAATGACGATGGAACACTCAAATTGCGTCGAGATTCAATACATCGGCCTCCAGCGGACTTGTCTTCAAGGGGATATTGCTGTCTCGGGCACCATATGATCCTTCTCCTGTGAGTCTAGATTTTCGAATCCGACGCAAAAATGATAGTTAATTGTAACGTTCAGGGCCTTCTAATGACGATGGGACACTCAAATTGCGTCGAGATTGAATACATCGGCCTCCAGCCGACTTGTCTCCAAGGGGATATCGCTGCCTCGGGCACCACATGGTACGTCTCCGGTGATTCTACGTTTTCGAACCCGACGCAAAACTCATAGTTAATTGTAACGTTCAGGGCCTCATAATGACGATGGAGCACACAAATTGAGTCGAGAATCAATACATAGACCTCCAGCCGACTTGTCTCCAAGGGTCTATTGCCGCCTCGGGCACCTTATGGTCGTTCTCCTGTGAGTCTAGATTTTCTAATCCGACGCAATAATGATAGTTAATTGTAACGTTCAGGGCCTCCTAATGACGATGGAGCACACAAATTGAGTCGAGATTCAATACATCGTCCTCCAGCCGACTTGTCTCCAAGGGCCTATTGCTGCCTCGGGCACCTCATGGTCGTTCTGCTGTGAGTTTAGATTTTCGAATCCGACGAAAAACTGATAGTTAATTGTAACATTCAGGGCCTCCGAATGACGATGAAACACTCATTTTGCGTCCCGATCCAATACATCGTCCTCCAACCGACTTGTCTCCAAGGGTCAATAGCTGCAACGGGCACCTTGTGATCGTTCTGCTGTGAGTCTAGATTTTCGAACCCGACGCAAAAGTGATTGTTAATTGTAACGTTCAGGGCCACCTAATGACGATGGAACACTCAAATTGAGTCGAGATTCAATACATCGACCTCCAGCCGACTTGTCTCCAAGGGGATATTGCTGCATCGGGCACCATATGGTCGTTCTCCTGTGAGTCTAGATTTTCGAATCTGACGCAAAAATGATAGTTAATTGTAAAGTTCAGGGCCTCCTAATGACTATGGAACATTCAAATTGCGTCGAGAGTCAATACATCTTCCTCCAGCCGACTTGTCTACAAGGGGATATTGCTGCCTCGGTCTCCATGTGGTCCGTCTCCTGTGAGTCTAGATTTTCGAATCCGACGCGAAACTGATAGTTAATTGTAAGGTTCAGGGCCTCCTAATGACGATGGAACACTCAAATTGCGTCGAGATTCAATACATCGGCCTCCAGCGGACTTGTCTCCAAGGGGATATTGCTGTCTCGGGCACCATATGATCCTTCTCCTGTGAGTCTAGATTTTCGAATCCGACACAAAAATGATAGTTAATTGTAACGTTCAGTGCCTTCTAATGACGATGGGACTCTCAAATTGCGTCGAGAGTCAATACATCTTCCTCCAGCCGACTTGTCTCCATGGCGATATTACTGCCTCGGGCACCTTATGGTCAATCTCCTGTTAGTAGATTTTCGAATGCGACGCTAAAATGATAGTTGACTGTAACGTTCAGGGCCTCCTAATGCCGATGGAACACTCAAATTGCGTCGAGAGTCAATACATCGACCTCCAGTCGACTTGTATCCAAGGGTCTAATGCTGCCTCGGGCACAATATGATCCTACTCCTGTGAGTCTAGATTTTCGAATCCGACGCAAAAATGATAGTGAATTGTAACGTTCAGGGCCTTCTAATGACGATGGGACACTCAAATTACGTCGAGATTCAATACATCGGCCTCCAGCCGACTTGTCTCCTAGGGGATATCGCTGCCTCGGGCACCACATGGTCCGTATCCGGTGATTCTACGTTTTCGAATCCGACGCAAAACTCATAGTTAATTGTAACGTTCAGGGCCTCCTAATGACGATGGAGCACACAAATTGAGTCGAGATTCAATACATCGACCTCCAGCCGACTCGTCTCCAAGGGTCTATTGCTGCCTCGGGCACCTTATGGTCGTTCTCCTGTGAGTCTAGATTTTCGAATCCGACGCAAAAATGATAGTTAATTGTAACGTTCAGAGCCTTCTAATGACGATGGAACAGTCAAATTGCGTCGAGATTCAATACATCGGCCTCCAGCCGACTTGTCTCCAAGGGTCTCTTGCTGCTTCGGGCACCTTATGGTCGTTCTCCTGTGAGTCTAGATTTTCGAATCCGACGCAAAAATGATAGTTAATTGTAACGTTCAGGGCCTTGTAATGACGATGGAACACTCAAATTGCGTCGAGATTCAATACATCGGCCTCCAGCCGACTTATCTCCAAGGGTCGGTTGCTGCCTCGGGCACCTTATGGTCGTTCTCCTGTGAGTTTAGATTATCGAATCCGACGCAAAAATGATAGTTAATTGTAACGTTTAGGGCCTCCTAATGACGATGGGACACTCAAATTGCGTCGAGATTCAATACATCGTCCTCCAGCCGACTTGTCTCCAAGGGTCTAATGCTGAATCGGGCACCTTATGGTCGTTCTCTTGTAAGTCTAGATTTTCGAATCCGACGCAAAAATGATAGTTAATTGTAATGTTCGGCGCCTCCTAATGACGATGGAACTCTCAAATTGCGTCGAGAGGCAATACATCGACCTCCAGTCGACTTGTCTCCAAGGGGATATTGCTGCATCGGGCACCTTATGGTCGTTCTCCTGTGAGTTAAGATTTTCGAATCCGACGAAAAACTGATAGTTAATTGTAACATTCAGGGCCTCCTAATGACGATGGAAAACTCATTTTGCGTCGCGATCCAATACATCGTCCTCCAACCGACTTGTCTCCAAGGGTCAATAGCTGCCACAGGCACCTTGTGATCGTTCTGCTGCGAGTCTAGATTTTCGAACCCGACGCAAAACTGATTGTTAATTGTAACGTTCAGGACCACCTAATGACGATGGAACACTCAAATTGGGCCGAGATTCAATACATCGACCTCCAGCCGACTTGTCTCCAAGGGGATATTGCTGCGTCGGGCACCTTATGGTCGTTCTCCTGTGAGTTTAGATTTTCGAATCCGACGCTAAAATGATAGTTAATTGTAACGTTCAGGGCCTTCTAATGCCGATGGAACACTCAAATTGCGTCGAGATTCAATACATCGGCCTCCAGCCGACTTGTCTCCCAGGGTCTATTGCTGTCTCGGACACCTTATGGTCGTTCTCCTGTGAGTCTAGATTTTCGAATCCGACGCGAAACTGATAGTTAATTGTAAGGTTCAGGGCCTCCTAATGACGATGGAACACTCAAATTGCGTCGAGATTAAATACATCGTCCTCCAGCCGACTTGTCTCCAAGGGTCTATTGCTGCCTCGGGCACCTTATTGTCGTTCTTCTGTGAGTCTAGATTTTCGAATCCGACGCTTAAATGATAGTTAATTGTAACGTTCAGGGACTCCTAAAGACGATGCAACACTCGAATTGCGTCGAGAGTCAATACATCTTCCTCCAGCCGACTTGTCTATAAGGGGATATTGCTGCCTCAAACTCCATGTGTTCCGTCTCCTGTGAGTCCAGATTATCGAATCCGACGCGAAACTGATAGTTAATTGTAAGGTTCAGGGCCTCCTAATGACGATGGAACACTCAAATTGCGTCGAGATTCAATACATCGGCGTCCAGTGGACTTGTCTCCAAGGGGATATTGCTGCCTCGGGCACCACATGGTCCGTCTCCGGTGTTTCTACGTTTTCGAATCCGACGCAAAACTCATAGTTGATTGTAACGTTCAGGGCCTCCTAATGACGATGGAGCACACAAATTGAGTCGAGATTCAATACATCGACCTCCAGCCGACTTGTCTCCAAGGGTCTATTGCTGCCTCGGGCACCTTATGGTCGCTCTCCTGTGAGTCTAGATTTTCGAATCCGACGCAAAAATGATAGTTAATTGTAACGTTCAGGGCCTTCTAATGACGATGGGACACTCAAATTGCGTCGAGATTCAATTTATCGGCCTCCAGCCGACTTGTCTCCAAGGGTCTAATGCTTCCTCGGGCACCTTATGGTCGTTCTCCTGTGGGTCTAGATTTTCGAATCCGACGCATAAATGACAGTTAATTGTAACGTTCAGGGACTCCTAAAGACGATGGAACACTCAAATTGCATCGAGAGTCAATACATCTTCCTCCAGCCGACTTGTCTACAAGGGGATATTGCTGCCTTGGGCTCCATGTGGTCCGTCTCCTGTGAGTTTAGATTTTCGAATCCGACGCGAAACTGATAGTTAATTGTAACGTTCAGGGCCTTCTAATGACGATGGAACACTCAAATTGCGTCGAGAGTCAATACATCTTCCTCCAGCCGACTTGTCTCCATGGGGATATTGCTGTCTCGGTTACCATATGATCCTTCTCCTGTGAGTCTAGATTTTTGAATCCGACGCAAAAATGATAGTTAATTGTAACGTTCAGGGCCTACTAATGACGATGGGACACTCAAATTGCGTCGAGATTAAATACATTGGCCTCCAGCCGACTTGTCTCCAAGGGGATATCGCTGCCTCGGGCACCACATGGTCCGTCACCGGTGATTCTACGTTTTCGAATCCGACGCAAAACTCATAGTTAATTGTAACGTTCAGGGCCTCCTAATGACGATGGAGCACACAAATTGAGTCGAGATTCAATAAATCGACCTCCAGCCGACTTGTCTCCAAGGGGATATCGCTGCCTCGGGCACCACATGGTGGTTCTCCTGTTAGTAGATTTTCGAATCCGACGCTAAACTGGTAGTTAATTGTAAGGTTCAGGGCCTCCTAATGACGATGGAACACTCAAATTGCGTCGAGATTCAATACATCGGCCTCCAGCCGACTTGTCTCCAAGGGGATATCGCTGCCTCGGGCACCACATGGTCCTTCTCCGGTGATTCTACGTTTTCGAATCTGACGCGAAAGTGAAAGTTAATTGTAAGGTTCAGGGCCTCCTAATGACGATGGAACACTGAAATTGCGTCGAGATTCAATACATCGACCTCCAGCCGACTTGTCTCCAAGGGGATATTGCTGCATCGGGCACCTTATGGTCGTTCTCCTGTGAGTTTAGATTTTCGAATCCAACGCAAAAATGATAGTTAATTGTAACGTTCAGGGCCGCGTAATGACGATGGAGCCCACAAATTGAAACGACATTCAATACATCGGCCTCCAGCCGACTTGTCTCCAAGGGTCTATTGCTGCCTCGGGCACCTTATGGTCGTTCTCCTGTGAGTCTAGATTTTCGAATCCAACGCAAAAGTGATAGTTAATTGTAACGTTCAGGGCCTTGTAATGACGATGGAACACTCAAATTGCGTCGAGATTCAATACATCGACCTCCAGCCGACTTGTCTCCAAGGGGATATTGCTGGATCGGGCACCTTATGGTCGTTCTCCTGTGAGTTTAGATTTTCGAATGCGACGCAAAAATGATAGTTAATTGTAACGTTCAGGGCCTTCTAATGACGATGGAACACTCAAATTGCATCGAGATTCAATACATCGTCCTCCAGCCGACTTGTCTCCAAGGACATATCGCTGCCTCGGGCACCACATGGTGGTTCTCCTGTTAGTAGATTTTCGAATCCGTCGCTAAAATGATAGTTAACTGTAACGTTCAGGGCCTCCTAATGCCGTTGGAACACTCAAATTGCGTCGAGAGTCAATACATCAACCTCCAGTCGACTTGTATCCAAGGGGATATTACTGCCTCGGGCACCACATGGTCCGTCTCCGGTGATTCTACGTTTTCGAATCCGACGGAAAACTCATAGTTAATTGTAACGTTCAGGGCCTGCTATTGGCGATCGAACACTCAAATTGCGTCGAGATTCAATACATCGACCTCCAGCCGACTTGGGTCCAAGGGGATATTGCTGCATCGGGCACCTTATGGTCGTTCTCCTGTGAGTTTAGATTTTCGAATCCGACGCAAAAATGATAGTTAATTGTAACGTTCAGGGCCTTCTAATGACGATGGAACACTCAAATTGCGTCGAGATTCAATATATCGGCCTCCAGCCGACTTGTCTCCAAGGGTCTATTGCTGCCTCGGGCACCTTATCTTCGTTCTCCTGTGAGTCTAGATTTTCGAATCCGACGCGAAACTGATAGTTAATTGTAAGGATCAGGGCCTCCTAATGACGATGGAACACTCATATTGCGTCGAGATTCAATACATCGTCCTCCAGCCGACTTGTCTCCAAGGGTCTACTGCTGCCTCGGGCACCTTATGGTCGTTATGCTGTGAGTCTAGATTTTCGAATCCGACTCATAAATGACAGTTAATTGTAACGTTCAGGGACTCCTAAAGACGATGGAACACTCAAATTGCGTCGAGAGTCAATACATCTTCCTCCAGCCGACTTGTCTACAAGAGGATATTACTGCCTCGGGCTCCATGTGGTCCTTCTCCTGTGAGTCCAGATTTTTGAATCCGACGCAAAAATGATAGTTAATTGTAACGTTCAGGGCCTACTGATGACGATGGGACACTCAAATTGCGTCGAGAGTCAATACATCTTCTTCCAGCCGACTTGTCTCCATGGGGATATTGCTGTCTCGGGCACCATATGATCCTTCTCCTGTGAGTCTAGATTTTTGAATCCGACGCAAAAATGATAGTTAATTGTAACCTTCAGGGCCTACTAATGACGATGGGACACTCAAATTGCGTCGAGATTCAATACATAGGCCTCCAGCCGACTTGTCTCCAAGGGGATATCGCTGTGTCGGGCACCACATGGTCCGTCTCCGGTGATTCTACGTTTTCGAATCCGACGGAAAACTCATAGTTAATTGTAGCGTTCATGGCCTCCTAATGACGATGGAGCACACAAATTGAGTTGAGATTCAATACATCGACCTCCAGCCGACTTGTCTCCAAGGGGATATCGCTGCCTCGGGCACCACATGGTGGTTCTCCTGTTAGTAGATTTTCGAATCCGACGCGAAACTGATAGTTAATTGTAAGGTTCCGGGTCTCCTAATGACGATGGAACACTCAAATTGCGTCGAGATTCAATACATCGGCCTTCAGTGGACTTGTCTCCAAGGGGATATTGCTGCCTCGGGCACCACATGGTCCGTCTCCGGTGTTTCTACGTTTTCGAATCCGACGCAAATCTCATAGTTAATTGTAACGTTCAGGGCCTCCTAATGACGATGGAGGACACAAATTGAGTCGAGATTCAAAACATCGACCTCCAGCCGACTTGTCTCCAAGGGTCTATTGCTGCCTCGGGCACCTTATGGTCGTTCTCCTGTGAGTCTAGATTTTCGAATCCGACGCAAAAATGATAGTTAATTGTAACGTTCAGGGCCTTCTAATGACGATGGGACACTCAAATTGCGTCGAGATTCAATACATCGGCCTCCAGCCGACTTGTCCCCAAGGGGATATCGCTGCCTCGGGCACCACAAGGTCCGTCTCCGGTGATTCTACGTTTTCGAATCTGACGCGAAAGTGATAGTTAATTGTAAGGTTCAGGGCCTCCTAATGACGATGGAACACTCAAATTGCGTCGAGAGTCAATACATCTTCCCCCAGCCGACTTGTCTCCATGGGGATATTACTGCCTCGGGCACCTTATGGTCGTTCACCTGTTAGTAGATTTTCGAATCCGACGCTAGAATGATAGTTAACTGTAACGTTCAGGGCCTCCTAATGCCGATGGAACACTCAAATTGCGTCGAGAGGCAATACATCGACCTCCAGTCGACTTGTATCCAAGGGGATATTGCAGTCTCGTGCACCATATGATCCTTCTCCTGTGAGTCTAGATTTTCGAATCCGTCGCAAAAATGATAGTGAATTGAAACGTTCATGGCCTTCTAATGACGATGGGACACTCAATTTGCGTCGAGATTCAATACATCTGCCTCCAGCCGACTTGTCTCCAAGGGGATATCGCAGCCTCGGGCACCACATGGTCCGTCTCCTTTGATTCTACGTTTTCGAATCCGACGCAAAACTCATAGTTAACTGTAACGTTCAGGGCCTCCTAATGCCGATGGAACACTCAAATTGCGTCGAGAGTCAATACATCAACCTCCAGTCGACTTGTATCCAAGGGGATATTACTGCCTCGGGCACCACATGGTCCGTCTCCGGTGATTCTACGTTTTCGAATCCGACGCAAAACTCATAGTTAATTGTAACGTTCAGGGCCTCCTATTGGCGATCGAACACTCAAATTGCGTCGAGATTCAATACATCGACCTCCAGCCGACTTGTCTCCAAGGGGATATTGCTGCATCGGGCACCTTATGGTCGTTCTCCTGTGAGTTTAGATTTTCGATTCCGACGCAAAAATGATAGTTAGTTGTAACGTTCAGGGCCTTCTAATGACGATGGAACACTCAAATTGCGTCGAGATTCAATATATCGGCCTCCAGCCGACTTGTCTCCAAGGGTCTATTGCTGCCTCGGGCACCTTATGGTCGTTCTCCTGTGAGTCTAGATTTTCGAATCCGACGCGAAACTGATAGTTAATTGTAAGGTTCAGGGCCTCCTAATGACGATGGAACACTCAAATTGCGTCGAGATTCAATACATCGTCCTCCAGCCGACTTGTCTCCAAGGGTCTATTGCTGCCTCGGGCACCTTATGGTCGTTCTTCTGTGAGTCTAGATTTTCGAATCCGAGGCATAAATGATAGTTAATTGTAACGTTCAGGGACTCCTAAAGACGATGCAACACTCAAATTGCGTCGAGAGTCAATACATCGACCTCCAGCCGACTTGTATCCAAGGGGATATTGCAGTCTCGGGCACAATATGATCCTTCTCCTGTGAGTCTAGATTTTCGAATCCGACCCAAAAATGTTAGTGAATTGTAACGTTCAGCGCTACCTAATGACGATAGAAGACTCAATTTGCGTCCAGATTCAATACATCGTCCTCCAGCCGACTTGTCTACAAGGGTCTAATGCTGCCTCGAGCACCTTATGATCGTTCTCTTGTAAGTCTACATTTCCGAATCCGACGCAAAAATGATAGTTAATTGTTACGTTTAAGGCCTCCTACTGACGATGGAACACTCAAATTGCGTCGAGATTCAATACATCGGCCTCCAGCCGACTTGTCTCCAAGGGTCTATTGCTGCCTTGGGCACCTTATAGTCGTTCTCCTGTGAGTCTAGATTTTCGAATCCGACGCAAAACTCATAGATAATTGTAACGTTCTGGGCCTCGTAATGACGATGGAACACTCAAATTGCGTCAAGAATCAATACATCGGTTTCCAGCCGACTTGTCTCCAAGGGTCTATTGCTGCCTCGGGCACCTTATGGTCGTTCTCCTGTGAGTCTAGATTTTCGAATCCGACGCATAAATGATAGTTAACTGTAACGTTCAGGGCCTCCTAATGCCGATGGAACACTCAAATTGCGTCGAGATTCAATACATCGGCCTCCAGCCGACTTGTCTCCAAGGGTCTATTGCTGCCTCGGGCACCTTATGGTCGTTCTCTTGTAAGTCTAGATTTTCGAATCCGACGCAAAAGTGATAGTTAATTGTAACGTTCAGGGCCTCCTAATGACGATGGAACACTCAAATTGCGACGAGATTCAATACATCGTCCTCCAGCCGACTTGTCTCCAAGGGTCTAATGCTGCCTCGGGCACCACATGGTCCTTCTCCTGTGAGTCTAGATTTTCGAATCCGACGCAGAAATGATAGTGAATGGTAACGTTCAGGGCCTCCTAATGACGATGGAACACTCAAATTGCGTCAAGAATCAATACATCGGTTTCCAGCCGACTTGTCTCCAAGGGTCTATTGCTGCCTCGGGCACCTTATGGTCGGTCTCCTGTGAGTCTAGATTTTCGAATCCGACGCATAAATGATAGTTAATTGTAACGTTCAGGGACTCCTAAAGCCGATGGAACACTCAAATTGCGTCGAGATTCAATACATCGACCTCCAGTCGACTTGTATCCAAGGGGATATTGCAGTCTCGGGCACAATATGATCCTTCTCTTGTGAGTCTAGATTTTCGAATCCGACGGAAAAATGATAGTGAATTGTAACGTTCAGCGCCTCCTAACGACGATAGAAGACTCAAATTGCGTCGAGATTCAATACATCGACCTCCAGTCGACTTGTATCCAAGGGGATATTGCAGTCTCGGGCACCTTATGGTCGTTCTAATGTAAGTCTACATTTTCGAATCCGACGCAAAAATGATAGTTAATTGTAACGTTCAGGGCCTTCTAATGACGATGGGACACTCAAATAGCGTCGATATTCAATACATCGGCCTCCAGCCGACTTGTCTCCAAGGGTCTATTGCTGTCTCCTGTGAGTAGATTTTCGAATCCGACGCTAAAATGATTGTTAATTGTTACGGTCAGGGCCTTCTAATGACGATGGAAAACTCAAATTGCGTCGAGAGTCAATACATCTTCCTCCAGCCGACTTGTCTACAAGGGGATATTGCTGCCTCGGGCTCCATGTGGTCCGTCTCCTGTGAGTCTAGATTTTCGAATCCGACGCGAAACTGATAGTTAATTGTAAGGTTCAGGGCCTCCTAATGACGATGGAACACTCAAATTGCGTCGAGATTCAATACATCGGCCTCCAGCGGACTTGTCTCCAAGGGGATATTGCTGTCTCGGGCACCATATGATCATTGTCCTGTGAGTCTAGATTTTCGAATCCGACGCAAAAATGATAGTGAATAGTAACGTTCAGCGCCTACTGATGACGATAGAACTCTCAAATTGCGTCGAGATTCAATACATCGTCCTCCAGCTGATTTGTCTCCAAGGGGATATTGCCGCATCGGGCACCAAATGGTCCGTCTATTATGAGTCTGGATTTTTGAATCCGACGCGAAACTGATAGTTAATTGTAACGTTCAGGGCCTCCTAATGCCGATGGAACACTCAAATTGCGTCAAGAATCAATACATCGGTTTCCAGCCGACTTGTCTCCAAGGGTCTATTGCTGTCTCCTGTGAGTAGATTTTCGAATCCGACGCTAAAATGATTGTTAATTGTAACGTTCAGGGCCTCCTAATGACGATGGAACACTCAAATTGCGTCAAGAATCAATACATCGGTTTCCAGCCGACTTGTCTCCAAGTGTCTATTGCTGCCTCGAGCACCGTATGAACTTCTCCTGTGAGTAGATTTTTGAATCCGACGCAAAAATGATAGTTAATTGTAACGTTTTGGGCCTCCTAATGACGATAGAAGACTCAAATTGCGTCGAGATTCAATACATCGACCTCCAGCCGACTTGTATCCAAGGGGATATTGCAGTCTCGTGCACCATATGATCCTTCTCCTGTTAGTAGATTTTCGAATCCGACGCTAAAATGATAGTTAACTGTAACGTTCAGGGCCTCCTAATGCCGATGGAACACTCAAATTGCGTCGAGATTCAATACATCGGCCTCTAGCCGACTTGTCTCCAAGGGTCTATTGCTGCATCGGGCACCTTATGGTCGTTCTCTTGTAAGTCTAGATTTTCCAATCCTACGCAAAAATGATAGGTAATTGTAACGTTCAGGGCCTCCTAATGACGATGGAACTCTCAAATTGCGTCGAGATTCAATACATCGTCCTCCAGCCGACTTGTCTCCAAGGGTCTATTGCTGCCTCGGGCACCTTATGGTCGTTCTCCTGTGAGTCTAGATTTTCGAATCCGACGCGAAACTGATAGTTAATTGTAACATTCAGGGCCTCTTAATGCCGATGGAACACTCAAATTGCGTCAAGAATCAATACATCGGTTTCCAGCCGACTTGTATCCAAGGGGATATTGCAGTCTCGTGCACCATATGATCCCTCTCCTGTTAGTAGATTTTCGAATACGACGCTAAAATGATAGTTAACTGTAACGTTCAGGGCCTCCTAATGCCGATGGAACACTCAAATTGAGTCTAGATTCAATACATCGGCCTCCAGCCGACTTGTCTCCAAGGGTCTATTGCTGCCTCGGGCACCTTATGGTCGTTCTCCTGTGAGTTTAGATTATCGAATCCGACGCAAAAATTATAGTTAATTGTAACGTTTAGGGCCTCCTACTGACGATGGAACACTCAAATTGCGTCGAGATTCAATACAACGGCCTCCAGCCGACTTGTCTCTAAGGGTCTATTGCTGCCTCGGGCACCTTATAGTCATTCTCCTGTGAGTCTAGATTTTCGAATCCGACGCAAAACTCATAGTTAATTGTAACGCTCAGGGCCTCCTCATGACGATGGAACACTCAAATTGCGTCAAGAATCAATACATCGGTTTCCAGCCGACTTGTCTCCAAGGGTCTATTGCTGCCTCAGGCACCTTATGGTCGTTCTCCTGTGAGTCTAGATTTTCGAATCCGACGCATAAATGATAGTTAACTGTAACGTTCAGGGCCTACTAATGCCGATGGAACACTCAAATCGCGTCGAGATTCAATACATCCGCCTCCAGCCGACTTGTCTCCAAGGGTCTATTGCTGCCTCGGGCACCTTATGGTCGTTCTCTTGTAAGTCTAGATTTTCGAATCCGACGCTAAAATGATAGTTAATTGTAACGTTCAGGGCCTTGTAATGACGATGGAACACTCAAATTGCGTCGAGATTCAATACATCGGCCTCCAGCCGACTTGTCTCCAAGGGTCTGTTGCTGCCTCGGGCACCTTATGGTCGATCTCCTGTGTGATTAGCTTATCGAATCCGACGCAAAAACGATAGTTAATTGTAACGTTCAGGGCCTCCTAATGACGATGGAACACTCAAATTGCGACGAGATTCAATACATCGTCCTCCAGCCGACTTGTCTCCAAAGGTCTATTGCTGCCTCGGTCTCCACATGGTCCTTCTCCTGTGAGTCTACATTTTCGAATCCGACGCAGAAATGATAGTGAATTGTAACGTTCAGGGCCTCCTAATGACGATGGAACACTCAAATTGCGTCAAGAATCAATACATCGGTTTCCAGCCGAATTGTCTCCAAGGGTCAATTGCTGCCTCGGGCACCTCATGGTCGTTCTCCTGTGAGTCTAGATTTTCGAATCCGACGCATAATTGATAGTTAATTGTAACTTTCAGGGACTCCTATAGACGATGGAAGACTCAAATTGCGTCGAGATTCAATACATCGACCTCCAGCCGACTTGTATCCAAGGGGATATTGCAGTCTCGTGCACCATATGATCCTTCTCCTGTTAGTAGATTTTCGAATCCGACGCTAAAATGATAGTTAACTGTAACGTTTAGGGCCTCCTAATGACGATGGAAGACTCAAATTGCGTCGAGATTCAATACATCGACCTCCAGCCGACTTGTATCCAAGGGGATATTGCAATCTCGTGCACCGTATGATCCTTCTCCTGTTAGTAGATTTTCGAATCCGACGCTAAAATGATAGTTAACTGTAACGTTCAGGGCCTCCTAATGCCGATTGAACACTCAAATTGCATCGAGATTCAATACATCGGCCTCCAGCCGACTTGTCTCCAAGGGTCTATTGCTGCCTCGGGCACCTTATGGTCGTTCTCCTGTGAGTTTAGATTATCGAATCCGACGCAAAAATGATAGTTAATTGTAACGTTTAGGGCCTCCTACTGACGATGGAACACTCAAATTGCTTCGAGATTCAATACATCGGCCTCCAGCCGACTTGTCTCCAAGGGTCTATTGCTGCCTCGGGCACCTTATAGACGATCTCCTGTGAGTCTAGATTTTCGAATCCGACGCAAAAATGATAGTTAATTGTAACGTTCAGGGCCTCCTCATGACGATGGAACACTCAAATTGCGTCAAGAATCAATACATCGGTTTCCAGCCGACTTGTCTCCAAGGGTCTATTGCTGCCTCGGGCACCTTATGGTCGTTCTCCTGTGAGTCTAGATTTTCGAATCCGACGCATAAATGATAGTTATCTGTAACGTTCAGGGCCTCCTAATGCCGATGGAACACTCAAATTGCGTCGAGATTCAATACATCCGCCTCCAGCCGACTTGTCTCCAAGGGTCTATATCTGCCTCGGGCACCTTATGGTCGATCTCCTGTGAGTCTAGATTTTCGAATCCGACGCAAAAATGATAGTTAATTGTAACGTTCAGGGCCTCCTCATGACGATGGAACACACAAATTGCGTCAAGAACCAATACATCGGTTTCCAGCCGACTTGTCTCCAAGGGTCTATTGCTGCCTCGGGCACCTTATGGTCGTTCTCCTGTGAGTCTAGATTTTCGAATCCGACGCATAAATGATGCTTAACTGTAACGTTGAGGGCCTCCTAATGCCGATGGAACACTCAAATTGCGTCGAGATTCAATACATCCGCCTCCAGCCGACTTGTCTCCAAGGGTCTATTGCTGCCTCGGGCACCTTATAGTCGTTCTCTTGTAAGTCTAGATTTTCAAATCCGACGCAAAAATGATAGTTAATTGTAACGTTCAGGGCCTCCTACTAACGATGGAACACTCAAATTGCGTCGAGATTCAATACATCGGCCTCCAGCCGACTTGTCTCCAAGCGTCAGTTGCTGCCTCGGGCACCTTATGGTCGTTCTCCTGTGAGTTTCAATTATCGAATCCGACGCAAAAATGATAGTTAATTGTAACTTTCAGGGCCTCCTAATGACGATGGAACACTCAAATTGCGACGAGATTCAGTACATCGTCCTCCAGCCGACTTGTCTCCAAGGGTCTATTGCTGCCTCGGGCACCTTATGGTCGTTCTCCTCTGAGTCTAGATTTTCGAATCCGACGCATAAATGGTAGTTAATTGTAACGTTCAGGGACTCCTAAAGACGATGGAACACTCAAATTGCGTCGAGATTCAATACATCGACCTCCAGTCGACTTGTATCCAAGGGGATATTGCAGTCTCGGGCACAATATGATCCTTCTCCTGTGAGACTAGATTTTCGAATCCGACGCAAAAATGATAGTGAATTGTAACGTTCACGGCCTCCTAATGACGATAGAAGACTCAAATTGCGTCGAGATTCAATACATCGACCTCCAGTCGACTTGCATCCAAGGGGATATTGCAGTCTCGGACACCTTATGGTCGTTCTCTTGTAAGTCTAGATTTTCGAATCCGACGCAAAAATGATAGTTAATTGTAACGTTCAAGGCCTTCTAATGACGATGGGACACTCAAATTGCGTCGAGATTCAATACATCGGCCTCCAGCCGACTTGTCTCCATTGGTCTATTACTGTCTCCTGTGAGTAGATTTTCGAATCCGACGCTAAAATGATTGTTAATTGCAACGTTCAGGGCCCCCTAATGACGATGGAACACTCAAATTGCGTCGAGAGTCAATACATCTTCCTCCAGCCGACTTGTCTACAAGGGGATATTGCTGCCTCGGGCTCCATGTGGTCCGTCTCCTGTGAGTCTAGATTTTCGAATCCGACGCGAAACTGATAGTTAATTGTAAGGTTCAGGGCCTCCTAATGACGATGGAACACTCAAATGGAGTCGAGATTCAATACATCGGCCTCCAGCGGACTTGTCTCCAAGGGGATATTGCTGTCTCGGGCACCAAATAATCCTTCTCCTGTGAGTCTAGATTTTCGAATCCGACGCAAAAATGATAGTGAATAGTAACGTTCAGCGCCTACTGATGACGATAGAACTCTCAAATTGCGTCGAGATTCAATACATCGTCCTCCAGCTGATTTGTCTCCAAGGGGATATTGCTGCCTCGGGCACCAAATGGTCCGTCTCCTATGAGTCTGGATTTTTGAATCCGACGCGAAACTGATAGTTAATTGAAACGCTCAGGGCCTTCTAATGCCGATGGAACACTCAAATTGCGTCAAGAATCAATACATCGGTTTCCAGCCGACTTGTCTCCAAGGGTCTATTGCTGTCTCCTGTGAGTAGATTTTCGAATTCGACGCTAAAATGATTGTTAATTGTAACGTTCAGGGCCTCCTAATGACGATGGAACACTCAAATTGCGTCAAGAATCAATACATCGGTTTCCAGCCGACTTGTCTCCAAGTGTCTATTGCTGCCTCGAGCACCGTATGAACTTCTCCTGTGAGTAGATTTTTGAATCCGACGCAAAAATGATACTTAATTGTAACGTTTAGGGCCTCCTAATGACGATAGAAGACTCAAATTGCGTCGAGATTCAATACATCGACTTCCAGCCGACTTGTATCCAAGAGGATATTGCAGTCTCGTGCACCATATGATCCTTCTCCTGTTAGTAGATTTTCGAATCCGACGCTAAAATGATAGTTAACTGTAACGTTCAGGGCCTCCTAATGCCGATGGAACACTCAAATTGCGTCGAGATTCAATACATCGGCCTCCAGCCGACTTGTCTCCAAGGGTCTGTTGCTGCCTCAGGCACCACATGGTCCTTCTCCTGTGAGTCTAGATTTTCGAATCCGACGCAGAAATGATAGTGAATTGTAACGTTCAGGGCCTTCTAATGACGATGGAACACTCAAATTGCGTCAAGAAACAATACATCGGTTTCCAGCCGACTTGTCTTCAAGGGTCTATTGCTGCCTCGGGCACCTTATGGTCGTTCTCCTGTGAGTCTAGATTTTCAAATCCGACGCATAAATGATAGTTAATTGTAACGTTCAGGGATTCCTAAAGACGATGGAACACTCAAATTGCGTCGAGGTTCAATACATCGACCTCCAGTCGACTTGTATCCAAGGGGATATTGCTGCCTCGGGCACCTTATGGTCGTTCTCCTGTGAGTCTAGATTTTCGAATCCGACGCAAAAATGATAGTTAATTGTAACGTTCAGGGCCTTGTAATGACGATGGAACACTCAAATTGCGTCGAGATTCAATACATCGGCCTCCAGCCGACTTGTCTGCAAGGGTCTGTTGCTGCCTCAGGCACCTTATGGTCGTTCTCCTGTGAGTTTAGATTATCGAATCCGACGCAAAAATGATAGTGAATTGTAACGTCAGGGCCTCCTAATGACGATGGAATTGCGTCAAGAATCAATACATCGGTTTCCAGCCGACTTGTCTCCAAGGGTCTATTGCTGCCACGGGCACCTTATGGTCGTTCTCCTGGGAGTTTAGATTTTCGAATCCGACGCAAAAATGATAGTTAATTGTAACGTTCAGGGCGACCTAATGACGATGGAACACTCAAATTGCGTCGATATTCAATACATCGGCCCCCAGTCGATTTGTCTCCAAGGGGTATATTGCTGTCTCGAGCACCGTATGAACTTCTCCTGTGAGTAGATTTTCGAATCCGACGCGAAACTGATAGTTAATTGTAAGGTTTAGGGCCTCCTAATGACGATGGAACACTCAAATTCCGTCGAGATTCAATACATCGGCCTCCAGCCGACTTGTCTCCAAGGGGATATTGCTGTCTCGGGCACAATATGATCCTACTCCTGTGAGTCTAGATTTTCGAATCTGACGCGAAACTGATTGTTAATTGTAACGTTCAGGGCCTCCTAATGACGATGGAACACTCAAAATGAGTCGAAAATCAATCCATCGTCCTCCAGCCGACTTGTCTCCAAGGGTCTGTTGCTGCCTCGGGCACCTTATGGTCGTTCTCCTGTGAGTCTAGATTTTCGAATCCGACGCAAAAATGATAGTTAATTGTAACGTTCAGGGCCTTGTAATGACGATGGAACACTCAAATTGCGTCGAGATTCAATACATCGGCCTCCAGCCGACTAGTCTCCAAGGGTCTAATGCTGCCTCGGGCACCTTATGGTCGACCTCCTGTGAGTTTAGATTATCGAATCCGACGCAAAAATGATAGTTAATTGTAACGTTCAGGGCGACCTAATGACGATGGAACACTCAAATTGCGTCGATATTCAATACATCGGCCCCCAGTCGATTTGTCTCCAAGGGGTATATTGCTGTCTCGAGCACCGTATCAACTTCTCCTGTGAGTAGATTTTCGAATCCGACGCGAAACTGATAGTTAATTGTAAGGTTTAGGGCCTCCTAATGACGATGGAACACTCAAATTGCGTCGAGATTCAATACATCGGCCTCCAGCCGACTTGTCTCCAAGGGGATATTGCTGTCTCGGGCACAATATGATCCTACTCCTGTGAGTCTAGATTTTCGAATCTGACGCGAAACTGTTTGTTAATTGTAACGTTCAGGGCCTCCTAATGACGATGGAACTCTCAAATTGCGTCGAGATTCAATACATCGTCCTCCAGCTGATTTGTCTCCAAGGGTCTATTGCTGCCTCGGGCACCTTATGGTCGTTCTCCTGTGAGTCTAGATTTTCGAATCCGACGCTAAAATGATAGTTAACTGTAACGTTCAGGGCCTCCTAATGACGATGGAACACTCAAATTGCGTCGAGATTCAATACATCGTCCTCCAGCCGACTTGTCTCCAAGGGTCTATTGCAGCCTCGGGCACCTTATGGTCGTTCACCTGTGAGTCTAGGTTTTCGAATCCGACGCGAAACTGATAGTTAATTGTAAGGTTCTGGGCCTCCTAATAACGATGGAACACTCAAATTGCGTCGAGATTCAATACATCGACCTTCAGTCGACTTGTATCCAAGGAGATATTGCAGTCTCGTGCACCATATGATCCTTCTCCTGTTAGTAGATTTTCGAATCCGACGCAAACATGATAGTGAAATGTAACGTTCAGGGCCTCCTAATGCCGATGGAACACTCAAATTGCGTCGAGATTCCATACATCGGCCTCCAGCCGACATGTCTCCAAGGGTCTATTGCTGCCTCGGGCACCACATGGTCCTTCTCCTGTGAGTCTAGATTTTCGAATCCGACGCAAAAATGATAGTGAATTGTAACGTTCCGGGCCTCCTATTGACGATGGAACACTCAAATTGCGTCAAGAATCAATACATCGGCCTCCAGCCGACATGTCTCCAAGGGTCTATTGCTGCCTGGGGCACCTTATGGTCGTTCTCCTGTGAGTCTAGATTTTCGAAACCGACGCAAAAATGATAGTTAATTGTAACGTTCAGGGCCTTGTAATGACGATGGAACACTCAAATTGCGTCGAGATTCAATACATCGGCCTCCAGCCGACTTGTCTCCAAGGGTCTGTTGCTGCCTCGGGCACCTTATGGTCGTTCTCCTGTGAGTTTAGATTATCGAATCCGACGCAAAAATGATAGTTAATTGTAACGTTCAGGGCGACCTAATGACGATGGAACACTCAAATTGCGTCGATATTCAATACATCGGCATCCAGTCGATTTGTCTTAAGGGGTATATTGCTGTCTCGAGCACCGTATGAACTTCTCCGGTGATTCTACGTTTTCGAATCCGACGCAAAACTGCTTGTTAATTGTAACGTTCAGGGTCTCCTAAAGACGATGGAACACTGCAATTGCGTCGAGATTCAATACATCGGCCTCCAGCCGACTTGTCTCCAAGGGTCTGTTGCTGCCTCGGGAACTTTATGGTCGTTCTCCTGTGAGTTTAGATTATCGAATCCGACGCAAAAATGATAATTAATTGTAACGTTTAGGGCCTCCTAATGACGATGGAACTCTCAAATTGCGTCGAGATTCAATACATCGTCCACCAGCCGACTTGTCTCCAAGGGTCTATTGCTGCCTCGGGCACCTTATGGTCGTTCTCCTGTGAGTCTAGATTTACGAATCCGACGCATAAATGATAGTTAATTCTAACGTTCAGGGACTCCTAAAGACGCTGGAACACTCAAATTGCGTCGAGAGTCAATACATCGACCTCCAGTCTACTTGTATCCAAGGGGATATTGCAGTCTCGTGCACCATATGATCCTTCTCCTGTTAGTAGAATTTCAAATCCGACGCTAAAATGATAGTTAACTGTAAAGTTCAGGGCCTCCTAATGCCGATGGAACACTCAAATTGCGTCGAGATTCAATACATCGTCCTCCAGCCGAATTGTCTCCAAGGGGATATCGCTGCCTCGGGCACCACATGGTCCTTCTCCGGTGATTCTAGATTATCGAATCCGACGCTAAAATGATAGTTAACTGTAACGTTCAGGGCCTTCAGCCGATTTGTCTCCAAGGGTCTATTGCTGCCTCAGGCACCGTATGGTTGTTCCCCTGTGAGTCAACATTTTAGAATCCGACGCAAAACTGATAGTTAAATGTAATGCTCAGGGCCTCTCAGTGACGATGGAACACTCAAATTGCGTCGAGATTCAATACATCTTCCTCCAGCCGACTTGTCGACAAGGCGATATTGCTGCTTCGGGCTCCATGTGGTCCGTCCCCTGTGAGTCTAGATTTTCGAATCCGACGCGAAACTGATAGTTCAAGGCCTAATAATGACGATGGAACTTTCAAATTGCGTCGAGATTCAATACACCGGCCTCCAGCGAACTTGTCTCCAAGGGGATATTACTGTCTCGGGCACCAAATGGTCCGTCTCCTGTGAGTCTGGATTTTTGAATCCGACGCGAAACTGATAGTTAATTGTAACGTTCAGGGCCTCCAAATGACAATGGAGCACTCAAATTGCGTCGCGATTCAATACATCGTTCTCCAGCGGACTGGTCTCAAAGGGGATATTGCTGCATCGGGCACCTTATGGTAAGTCTGCAATGAGTCTAGATTTTCGAATACGACGAAAAACTGATAGTTAATTGTAACATTCAGGGCCTCCTAATGACGATGGAACACTCATTTTGCGTCGCGATCCAATACATCGTCCTCCAACCGACTTGTCTCCAAGGGTCAATAGCTGCCACGGGCACCTTGTGATCGTTCTGCTGTGAGTCTAGATTTTCGAACCCGACGCAAAACAGATTGTTAATTGTAACGTTCAGGGCCACCTAATGACGATGGAACACTCAAATTGAGTCGAGATTCAATACATCGTCCTCCAGCCGATTTGTCTCCAAGGGGATATTGTTGCCTCGGGAACCAAATGGTCCGTCTGATGTGAGTCTAGATTTTCGAATCCGACGAAAAACTGATAGTTAATTGTAACATTCAGTGCCTCCTAATGACGATGGAACACTCAAATTGCGTCGAGATTCAATACAACGGCCTCCAGCCGACTTGTCTCCTATGGTCTGTTGCTGCCTCGGCACCTTATGGTCGTTCTCCTGTGAGTCTAGATTTTCGAATCCGACGCAAAAATGATAGTTAATTGTAACGTTCAGGGCCTTGTAATGACGATGGAACACTCAAATTGCGTCGAGATTCAATACATCGGCCTCCAGCGGACTTGTCTCCAAGGGGATATTGCTGTCTCGGGCACCATATGATCCTTCTCCTGTGAGTCTAGATTTTCGAATCCGACGCAAAAATGATAGTGAATAGTAACGTTCAGCGCCTCCTGATGACGATTGAACTCTCAAATTGCGTCGAGATTCAATACATCGTCCTCCAGCTGATTTGTCTCAAAGGGGATATTGCTGCCTCGGGCACCAAAATGTCCGTCTCCAGTGAGTCTTGATTTTTGAATCCGACGCGAAACTGATAGTTAATTGTGACGTTCAGGGCCTCCTAATGCCGATGGAACACTCAAATTGCGTCGAGATTCAATACATCGGCCTCCAGCCGACTTGTCTCCAAGGGTCTATTGCTGCCTCGGGCACCTTATGGCCGTTCTCCTGTGAGTCTATATTTTCGAATCCGACGCAAAAATGATAGTTAATTGTAACGTTCAGGGCCTTGTAATGACGATGGAACACTCAAATTGCGTCGAGATTCAACACATCGGCCTCTAGCCGACTTGTCTCCAAGGGTCAATAGCTGTCACGGGCACCTTGTGATCGTTCTGCTGTGAGTCTAGGTTTTCGAACCCGACTGCAAAACTGATTGTTAATTGTAACGTTCAGGGCCACCTAATGACGATGGAACACTCAAATTGAGTCGAGATTCAATACATCGTCCTCCAGCCGACTTGTCTCAAAGGGTCTGTTGCTGCCTCGGGCACCTTATGGTCGTTCTCCTGTGAGTCTAGATTTTCGAATCCGACGCAAAAATGATAGTTAATTGTAACGTTCAGGGCCTTGTAATGACGATGGAACACTCAAATTGCGTCGAGATTCAATACATCGGCCTCCAGCCGATTTGTCTCCAAGGGTCTATTGCTGCCTCGGGCACCACATGGTCCTTCTCCTGTGAGTCTAGATTTTCGAATCCGACGCAGAAATGATTGTTAATTGTAACGTTCAGGGCCTCCTAATGACGATGGAACACTCAAATTGCGTCAAGAATCAATACATCGGTTTCCAGCCGACTTGTCTCCAAGTGTCTATTGCTGCCTCGAGCACCGTATGAACTTCTCCTGCGAGTAGATTTTTGAATCCGACGCAAAAATGATAGTTAATTGTAACGTTCAGGGCCTCCTAAAGACGATGGAACTCTCAAATTGCGTCGAGATTCAATACATCGTCCTCCAGCCGACTTGTCTCCAAGGGTCTATTGCTGCCTCGGGCACCTTATGGTCGTTCTCCTGTGAGTCTAGATTTTCGAATCCGACGCAAAAATGATAGTTAATTGTAACGTTCAGGGCCTTCTAATGACGATGGAACACTCATTTTGCGTCGCGATCCAATACATCGTCCTCCAACCGACTTGTCTCCAACGGTCAATAGCTGCCTCGGGCACCGTATGGTCGTTCCCCTGTGAGTCAACATTTTAGAATCCGACGCAAAACTGATAGTAAAATGTAATGCTCAGGGCCTCTTAATGACGATGGAACACTCAAATTGCGTCGAGATTCAATACATCGGCCTCCAGCGGACTTGTCTCCAAGGGGATATTGCTGTCTCGGGCACCATATGATCCTTCTCCTGTGAGTCTAGATTTTCGAATCCGACGCAAAAATGATAGTGAATAGTAACGTTCAGCTCCCCCTGATGACGATAGAGCCCTCAAATTGCGTCGAGATTCAATACATCGTCCTCCAGCTGATTTGTCTCCAAGGGGATATTGCTGCCTCGGGCACCAAAATGTCCGTCTCCAGTGAGTCTTGGTTTTTGAATCCGACGCGAAACTGATAGTTAATTGTGAGGTTCATGGCCTCCTAATGCCGATGGAACACTCAAATTGCGTCGAGATTCAATACATCGGCCTCCAGCCGACTTGTCTCCAAGGGTCTATTGCTGCCTCGGGCACCTTATGGTCGTTCTCCTGTGAGTCTAGATTTTCGAATCCGACGCAAAAATGATAGTTAATTGTAACGTTCAGGGCCTTGTAATGACGATGGAACACTCAAATTGCGTCGAGATTCAATACATCGACCTCCAGCCGACTTGTCTGCAAGGGTCTGTTGCTGCCTCAGGCACCTTATGGTCGTTCTCCTGTGAGTTTAGATTATCGAATCCGACGCAAAAATGATAGTTAATTGTAATGTTTAGGGCCTCCTAAAGACGATGGAACACTCATTTTGCGTTGCGATCCAATACATCGTCCTCCAACCGACTTGTCTCCAAGGGTCAATAGCTGCCACGGGCACCTCGTGATCGTTCTGCTGTGAGTCTAGATTTTCGAACCCGACGCAAAACTGATTGTTAATTGTAACGTTCAGGGCCACCTAAGGACGATGGAACACTCAAAATGAGTCGAAAATCAATACATCGTCCTCCAGCCGACTTGTCTCCAAGGGTCTGTTGCTGCCTCGGGCACCTTATGGTCGTTCTCCTGTGAGTCTAGATTTTCGAATCCGACGCAAAAATGATAGTGAATTGTAACGCCAGGGCCTCCTAATGACGATGGAATTGCGTCAAGAATCAATACATCGGTTTCCAGCCGACCTGTCTCCAAGGGTCTATTGCTGCCACGGGCACCTTATGGTCGTTCTCCTGGGAGTTTAGATTTTCGAATCCGACGCAAAAATGATAGTTAATTGTAACGTTCAGGGCGACCTAATGACGATGGAACACTCAAATTGCGTCGATATTCAATACATCGGCCCCCAGTCGATTTGTCTCCAAGGGGTATATTGCTGTCTCGAGCACCGCATGAACTTCTCCTGTGAGTAGATTTTCGAATCCGACGCGAAACTGATAGTTAATTGTAAGGTTTAGGGCCTCCTAATGACGATGGAACACTCAAATTGCGTCGAGATTCAATACATCGGCCTCCAGCCGACTTGTCTCCAAGGGGATATTGCTGTCTCGGGCACAATATGATCCTACTCCTGTGAGTCTAGATTTTCGAATCTGACGCGAAACTGATTGTTAATTGTAACGTTCAGGGCCTCCTAATGACGATGGAACACTCAAAATGAGTCGAAAATCAATCCATCGTCCTCCAGCCGACTTGTCTCCAAGGGTCTGTTGCTGCCTCGGGCACCTTATGGTCGTTCTCCTGTGAGTCTAGATTTTCGAATCCGACGCAAAAATGATAGTGAATTGTAACGTCAGGGCCTCCTAATGACGATGGAATTGCGTCAAGAATCAATACATCGGTTTCCAGCCGACTTGTCTCCAAGGGTCTATTGCTGCCACGGGCACCTTATGGTCGTTCTCCTGGGAGTTAAGATTTTCGAATCCGACGCAATAATGATAGTTAATTGTAACGTTCAGGGCCTTGTAATGACGATGGAACACTCAAATTGCGTCGAGATTCAATACATCGGCCTCCAGCCGACTTGTCTCCAAGGGTCTAATGCTGCCTCGGGCACCTTATGGTCGACCTCCTGTGAGTTTAGATTATCGAATCCGACGCAAAAATGATAGTTAATTGTAACGTTCAGGGCGACCTAATGACGATGGAACACTCAAATTGCGTCGATATTCAATACATCGGCCCCCAGTCGATTTGTCTCCAAGGGGTATATTGCTGTCTCGAGCACCGTATGAACTTCTCCTGTGAGTAGATTTTCGAATCCGACGCGAAACTGATAGTTAATTGTAAGGTTTAGGGCCTCCTAATGACGATGGATCACTCAAATTGCGTCGAGATTCAATACATCGGCCTCCAGCCGACTTGTCTCCAAGGGGATATTGCTGTCTCGGGCACAATATGATCCTACTCCTGTGAGTCTAGATTTTCGAATCTGACGCGAAACTGATTGTTAATTGTAACGTTCAGGGCCTCCTAATGACGATGGAGCTCTCAAATTGCGTCGAGATTCAATACATCGTCCTCCAGCTGATTTGTCTCCAAGGGTCTATTGCTGCCTCGGGCACCTTATGGTCGTTCTCCTGTGAGTCTAGATTTTCGAATCCGACGCTAAAATGATAGTTAACTGTAACGTTCAGGGCCTCCTAATGACGATGGAACACTCAAATTGCGTCGAGATTCAATACATCGTCCTCCAGCCGACTTGTCTCCAAGGGTCTATTGCAGCCTCGGGCACCTTATGGTCGTTCACCTGTGAGTCTAGACTTTCGAATCCGACGCGAAACTGATAGTTAATTGTAAGGTTCTGGGCCTCCTAATAACGATGGAACACTCAAATTGCGTCGAGATTCAATACATCGACCTCCAGTCGACTTGTATCCAAGGAGATATTGCAGTCTCGTGCACCATATGATCCTTCTCCTGTTAGTAGATTTTCGAATCCGACGCAAACATGATAGTGAAATGTAACGTTCAGGGCCTCCTAATGCCGATGGAACACTCAAATTGCGTCGAGATTCAATACATCGGCCTCCAGCCGACTTGTCTCCAAGGGTCTATTGCTGCCTCGGGCACCTTATGGTCATTCTCCTGTGAGTCTAGATTTTTGAATACGACGCAAAACTCATAGTTAATTGTAACGTTCAGGGCCTTGTAATGACGATGGAACACTCAAATTGCGTCGAGATTCAATACATCGACCTCCAGCCGACTTGTCTGCAAGGGTCTGTTGCTGCCTCAGGCACCTTATGGTCGTTCTCCTGTGAGTTTAGATTATCGAATCCGACGCAAAAATGATAGTTAATTGTAATGTTTAGGGCCTCCTAAAGACGATGGAACACTCATTTTGCGTTGCGATCCAATACATCGTCCTCCAACCGACTTGTCTCCAAGGGTCAATAGCTGCCACGGGCACCTCGTGATCGTTCTGCTGTGAGTCTAGATTTTCGAACCCGACGCAAAACTGATTGTTAATTGTAACGTTCAGGGCCACCTAAGGACGATGGAACACTCAAAATGAGTCGAAAATCAATACATCGTCCTCCAGCCGACTTGTCTCCAAGGGTCTGTTGCTGCCTCGGGCACCTTATGGTCGTTCTCCTGTGAGTCTAGATTTTCGAATCCGACGCAAAAATGATAGTGAATTGTAACGCCAGGGCCTCCTAATGACGATGGAATTGCGTCAAGAATCAATACATCGGTTTCCAGCCGACCTGTCTCCAAGGGTCTATTGCTGCCACGGGCACCTTATGGTCGTTCTCCTGGGAGTTTAGATTTTCGAATCCGACGCAAAAATGATAGTTAATTGTAACGTTCAGGGCGACCTAATGACGATGGAACACTCAAATTGCGTCGATATTCAATACATCGGCCCCCAGTCGATTTGTCTCCAAGGGGCATATTGCTGTCTCGAGCACCGTATGAACTTCTCCTGTGAGTAGATTTTCGAATCCGACGCGAAACTGATAGTTAATTGTAAGGTTTAGGGCCTCCTAATGACGATGGAACACTCAAATTGCGTCGAGATTAAATACATCGGCCTCCAGCCGACTTGTCTCCAAGGGGATATTGCTGTCTCGGGCACAATATGATCCTACTCCTGTGAGTCTAGATTTTCGAATCTGACGCGAAACTGATTGTTAATTGTAACGTTCAGGGCCTCCTAATGACGATGGAACACTCAAAATGAGTCGAAAATCAATCCATCGTCCTCCAGCCGACTTGTCTCCAAGGGTCTGTTGCTGCCTCGGGCACCTTATGGTCGTTCTCCTGTGAGTCTAGATTTTCGAATCCGACGCAAAAATGATAGTGAATTGTAACGTCAGGGCCTCCTAATGACGATGGAATTGCGTCAAGAATCAATACATCGGTTTCCAGCCGACTTGTCTCCAAGGGTCTATTGCTGCCACGGGCACCTTATGGTCGTTCTCCTGGGAGTTTAGATTTTCGAATCCGACGCAAAAATGATAGTTAATTGTAACGTTCAGGGCCTTGTAATGACGATGGAACACTCAAATTGCGTCGAGATTCAATACATCGGCCTCCAGCCGACTTGTCTCCAAGGGTCTAATGCTGCCTCGGGCACCTTATGGTCGACCTCCTGTGAGTTTAGATTATCGAATCCGACGCAAAAATGATAGTTAATTGTAACGTTCAGGGCGACCTAATGACGATGGAACACTCAAATTGCGTCGATATTCAATACATCGGCCCCCAGTCGATTTGTCTCCAAGGGGTATATTGCTGTCTCGAGCACCGTATGAACTTCTCCTGTGAGTAGATTTTCGAATCCGACGCGAAACTGATAGTTAATTGTAAGGTTTAGGGCCTCCTAATGACGATGGATCACTCAAATTGCGTCGAGATTCAATACATCGGCCTCCAGCCGACTTGTCTCCAAGGGGATATTGCTGTCTCGGGCACAATATGATCCTACTCCTGTGAGTCTAGATTTTCGAATCTGACGCGAAACTGATTGTTAATTGTAACGTTCAGGGCCTCCTAATGACGATGGAGCTCTCAAATTGCGTCGAGATTCAATACATCGTCCTCCAGCTGATTTGTCTCCAAGGGTCTATTGCTGCCTCGGGCACCTTATGGTCGTTCTCCTGTGAGTCTAGATTTTCGAATCCGACGCTAAAATGATAGTTAACTGTAACGTTCAGGGCCTCCTAATGACGATGGAACACTCAAATTGCGTCGAGATTCAATACATCGTCCTCCAGCCGACTTGTCTCCAAGGGTCTATTGCAGCCTCGGGCACCTTATGGTCGTTCACCTGTGAGTCTAGACTTTCGAATCCGACGCGAAACTGATAGTTAATTGTAAGGTTCTGGGCCTCCTAATAACGATGGAACACTCAAATTGCGTCGAGATTCAATACATCGACCTCCAGTCGACTTGTATCCAAGGAGATATTGCAGTCTCGTGCACCATATGATCCTTCTCCTGTTAGTAGATTTTCGAATCCGACGCAAACATGATAGTGAAATGTAACGTTCAGGGCCTCCTAATGCCGATGGAACACTCAAATTGCGTCGAGATTCCATACATCGTCCTCCAGCCGACATGTCTCCAAGGGTCTATTGCTGCCTCGGGCACCACAAGGTCCTTCTCCTGTGAGTCTAGATTTTCGAATCCGACGCTAAAATGATAGTGAATTGTAACGTTCAGGGCCTCCTAATGACGATGGAACACTCAAATTGCGTCAAGAATCAATACATCGGCCTCCAGCCGACATGTCTCCAAGGGTCTATTGCTGCCTGGGGCACCTTATGGTCGTTCTCCTGTGAGTCTAGATTTTCGAAACCGACGCAAAAATGATAGTTAATTGTAACGTTCAGGGCCTTGTAATGACGATGGAACACTCAAATTGCGTCGAGATTCAATACATCGGCCTCCAGCCGACTTGTCTCCAAGGGTCTGTTGCTGCCTCGGGCACCTTATGGTCGTTCTCCTGTGAGTTTAGATTATCGAATCCGACGCAAAAATGATAGTTAATTGTAACGTTCAGGGCGACCTAATGACGATGGAACACTCAAATTGCGTCGATATTCAATACATCGGCATCCAGTCGATTTGTCTTAAGGGGTATATTGCTGTCTCGAGCACCGTATGAACTTCTCCGGTGATTCTACGTTTTCGAATCCGACGCAAAACTGCTAGTTAATTGTAACGTTCAGGGTCTCCTAAAGACGATGGAACACTGCAATTGCGTCGAGATTCAATACATCGGCCTCCAGCCGACTTGTCTCCAAGGGTCTGTTGCTGCCTCGGGAACTTTATGGTCGTTCTCCTGTGAGTTTAGATTATCGAATCCGACGCAAAAATGATAATTAATTGTAACGTTTAGGGCCTCCTAATGACGATGGAACTCTCAAATTGCGTCGAGATTCAATACATCGTCCACCAGCCGACTTGTCTCCAAGGGTCTATTGCTGCCTCGGGCACCTTATGGTCGTTCTCCTGTGAGTCTAGATTTACGAATCCGACGCATAAATGATAGTTAATTCTAACGTTCAGGGACTCCTAAAGACGCTGGAACACTCAAATTGCGTCGAGAGTCAATACATCGACCTCCAGTCTACTTGTATCCAAAGGGATATTGCAGTCTCGTGCACCATATGATCCTTCTCCTGTTAGTAGAATTTCGAATCCGACGCTAAAATGATAGTTAACTGTAAAGTTCAGGGCCTCCTAATGCCGATGGAACACTCAAATTGCGTCGAGATTCAATACATCGTCCTCCAGCCGAATTGTCTCCAAGGGGATATCGCTGCCTCGGGCACCACATGGTCCTTCTCCGGTGATTCTAGATTATCGAATCCGACGCTAAAATGATAGTTAACTGTAACGTTCAGGGCCTCCTAATGCCGATGGAACACTCAAATTGCTTCGAGATTCAATACATCGGCATTCAGCCGATTTGTCTCCAAGGGTCTATTGCTGCCTCATGCACCGTATGGTTGTTCCCCTGTGAGTCAACATTTTAGAATCCGACGCAAAACTGATAGTTAAATGTAATGCTCAGGGCCTCTCAGTGACGATGGAACACTCAAATTGCGTCGAGATTCAATACATCTTCCTCCAGCCGACTTGTCGACAAGGCGATATTGCTGCCTCGGGCTCCATGTGGTCCGTCCCCTGTGAGTCTAGATTTTCGAATCCGACGCGAAACTGATAGTTAATTGTAAGGTTCAAGGCCTAATAATGACGAAGGAACTTTCAAATTGCGTCGAGATTCAATACACCGGCCTCCAGCGAACTTGTCTCCAAGGGGATATTACTGTCTCGGGCACCAAATGGTCCGTCTCCTGTGGGTCTGGATTTTTGAATCCGACGCGAAACTGATAGTTAATTGTAACGTTCAGGGCCTCCAAATGACGATGGAGCACTCAAATTGCGTCGCGATTCAACACATCGTCCTCCAGCGGACTGGTCTCAAAGGGGATATTGCTGCATCGGGCACCTTATGGTAAGTCTGCAATGAGTCTAGATTTTCGAATACGACGAAAAACTGATAGTTAATTGTAACATTCAGGGCCACCTAATGACGATGGAACACTCAAATTGAGTCGAGATTCAATACATCGTCCTCCAGCCGATTTGTCTCCAAGGGGATATTGTTGCCTCGGGCACCAAATGGTCCGTCTGACGTGAGTCTAGATTTTCGAATCCGACGAAAAACTGATAGTTAATTGTAACATTCAGTGCCTCCTAATGACGATGGAACACTCAAATTGCGTCAAGAATCAATACATCGGTTTCCAGCCGACTTGTCTCCAAGGGTCTATTGCTGCCTCGGGCACCTTATGGTCGTTCTCCTGTGAGTCTAGATTTTCGAATCCGACGCAAAAATGATACTTAATTGTAACGTTCAGGGCCTCCTATTGGCGATGGAACACTCAAATTGCGTCGAGATTCAATACAACGGCCTCCAGCCGACTTGTCTCCAATGGTCTGTTGCTGCCTCGGCACCTTATGGTCGTTCTCCTGTGAGTCTAGATTTTCGAATCCGACGCAAAAATGATAGTTAATTGTAACGTTCAGGGCCTTGTAATGACGATGGAACACTCAAATTGCGTCGAGATTCAATACATCGGCCTCCAGCCGACTTGTCTCCTATGGTCTGTTGCTGCCTCGGGCACCTTATGGTCGTTCTCCTGTGAGTTTAGATTATCGAATCCGACGCTAAAAGGATAGTTAATTGTAAAGTTTAGGGCCTCCTAATGACGATGGAACACTCAAATTGCGTCGAGAGTCAACACATCGACCTCCAGTCGACTTGTATCCTAGGGGATATTGCAGTATCGTGCACAATATGATCCTTCTCCTGTTAGTAGATTTTCGAATCCGACGCTAATATGATAGTTAACTGTAACGTTCAGGGCCTCCTAATGCCGATGGAACACTCAAATTGCGTCGAGATTCAATTCATCGGCCTCAAGCCTACTTGTCTCCAAGGGTCCATTGCTGCCTCGGGCACCGTATGGTCGTTCCCCTGTGAGTCAACATTTTAGAATCCGACGCAAAACTGATAGTTAAATGTAATGCTCAGGGCCTCTTAATGACGATGGAACACTCAAATTGCGTCGAGAGTCAATACATCTTCCTCCAGCCGATTTGTCTACAAGGGGGTATTTCTGCCTCGGGCTCCATGTGGTCCGTCTCCTGTGAGTCTAGATTTTCGAATCCGACGCGAAACTGATAGTTAATTGTAAGTTTCAGGGCCTCCTAATGACGATGGAACACTCAAATTGCGTCGCGATCCAATACATCGTCCTCCAGCCGACTTGTCTCCAAGGGTGTAATGCTGCCTCGGGCACCTTATGGTCGTTATCTTGTAAGTCTAGATTTTCGAATCCGACGCAAAACTGATAGTTCATTATAACGTTCAGGGCGACCTAATGACGATAGAAGACTCAAATTGCGTCGAGATTCAATACATCGTCCTCCAGCTGATTTGTCTCCAAGGGGATATTGCTGCCTCGGGCACCAAATGGTCCGCCTCCTGTGAGTCTGGATTTTTGAATCCGACGCGATACTGATCGTTAATTGTAACGATCAGGGCCTCCAAATGACGATGGAGCACTCAAATTGCGTCGCGATTCAATACATCGTCCTCCAGCGGACTGGTCTCCAAGGGGATATTGCTGCATCCGGCACCTTATGATCGGTCTCCAGTGAGTCTAGATTTTCGAATCCGACGAAAACCTGATAGTTAATTGTAACATTCAGGGGCTCCTAATGACGATGGATCACTCATTTTGCGTCGCGATCCAATACATCGTCCTCCAACCGACTTGTCTCCAAAGGCCAATAGCTGCCACGGGCACCTTGTGATCGTTCTGCTGTGAGTCTAGATTTTCCAACCCGACGCAGAACTGATTGTTAATTGTAACGTTCAGGGCCACCTAATGACGATGGAACACTCAAATTGAGTCGAGATTCAATACATCGTCCTCAAGCCGACTTGTCTCCAAGGGTCTAATAATGCCTCGGGCACCTTATGGTCGTCCTCTTGTAAGTCTAGATTTTCGAATCCGACGCAAAAATAATAGTTCATTATAACGTTCAGGGCGACCAAATGACGATGGAACACTCAAATTGCGTCGATATTCAATACATCGGCCTCCAGTCGATTTGTCTCCAAGGGGTATATTGCTGTCTCGAGCACCGTATGAACTTCTCCTGTGAGTAGATTTTCGAATCCGACGCTAAAATGAATGTTAATTGTAACGTTCAGGGCCTCCTAATGACGATGGAACACTCAAATTGCGTCAAGAATCAATACATCGGTTTCCAGCCGACTTGTCTCCAAGTGTCTATTGCTGCCTCGGGCACCTTATGGTCGTTCTGTTGTGAGTTTAGATTATCGAATCCGACGCATAAATGATAGTGAATTGTAACGTTTAGGGCCTCCTAATGACGATGGGACACTCAAATTGCGTCGAGATTCAATACATCGTCCTCCAGCCGACTTGTCTCCAAGGGTCTATTGCTGCCTCGGGCACCGTATGGTCGTTCTCCTGTGAGTCTAGATTTTCGAATCCGTAGCAAAAATGATAGTTAGTTGTAACGTTCAGGGCCCCTTATGACGATGGAACTCTCAAATTGCGTCGAGATTCAATACATCGTCCTCCAGCCGACTTGTCTCCAAGGGTCTATTGCTGCCTCGGGCACCGTATGGTCGTTCACCTGTGAGTCTAGATTTTAGAATCCGACGCAAAACTGATAGTTAAATGTAATGCTCAGGGCCTCTTAATGACGATGGAACACTCAAATTGCGTCGAGAGTCAATACATCTTCCTCCAGCCGACTTGTCTACAAGGGGATATTGCTGCCTCGGGCTCCATGTGGTCTGTCTCCTGTGAGTCTAGATTTTCGAATCCGACGCGAAACTGATAGTTAATTGTAAGGTTCAGGGCCTCCTAATGACGATGGAACACTCAAATTGCGTCGAGATTCAATACATCGGCCTCCAGCGGACTTGTCTCCAAGGGGATATTGCTGTCTCGGGCACCATATGATCCTTCTCCTGTTAGTCTAGATATTCGAATCCGACGCTAAAATGATAGTGAATAGTAACGTTCAGCGCCTCCTGATGACGATAGAACTCTCAAATTGCGTCGAGATTCAATACATCGGCTTCCAGCCGACTTGTCTCCAAGGGTCTGTTGCTGCCTCGGGCACCTTATGGTCGTTCTCCTGTGAGTTTAGATTATCGAATCCGACGCAAAAATGATAGTTAATTGTAACGTTTAGGGCCTCCTAATGACGATAGAAGACTCAAATTGCGTCGAGATTCAATAGATCGACCTCCAGCCGACTTGTATCCAAGGGGATATTGCAGTCTCGTGCACCATATGATCCTTCTCCTGTTAGTAGATTTTCGAATCCGACGCTAAAATGATAGTTAACTGTAACGTTCAGGGCCTCCTAATGCCGATGGAACACTCAAATTGCGTCGAGATTCGATACATCGGCCTCCAGCCGACTTGTCTCCAAGGGTCTATTGCTGCCTCGGCACCTTATGGTCGTTCTCCTGTGAGTTTAGATTATCGAATCCGACACAAAAATGATAGTTAATTGTAACGTTCAGGGCCTCCTAATGCCGATGGAAAACTCAAATTGCGTCGAGATTCAATACATCGGCCTCCGGCCGACTTGTCTCCAAGGGTCTATTGCTGCCTCGGGCACTTATGGTCGTTCTCCTGTGAGTCTAGATTATCGAATCCGACGCAAAAATGATAGTTAATTGCAACGTTTAGGGCCTCCTAATGACGATGGGACACTCAAATTGCGTCGAGATTCAATACATCGTCCTTCAGCCGACTTGTCTCCAAGGGTCTAATGCTGCCTCGGGCACCTTATGGTCGTTCTCTTGTAAGTCTAGATTTTCGAATCCGACGCAAAAATGATAGTTAATTGTAACGTTCAGGGCCTCCTAATGACGATGGAAGTCTCAAATTGCGTCGAGATTCAATACATCGTCCTCCAGCCGACTTGTCTCCAAGGGTCTATTGCTGCCTCGTGCACCTTATGGTCGTTCTCCTGTGAGTCTAGATTTTCGAATCCGACGCAAAAATGATAGTTAATTGTAACGTTCAGGGCCTCCTAATGACGATGGAAGTCTCAAATTGCGTCGAGATTCAATACATCGTCCTCCAGCCGACTTGTCTCCAAGGGTCTATTGCTGCCTCGTGCACCTTATGGTCGTTCTCCTGTGAGTCTAGATTTTCGAATCCGACGCTAAAATGATTGTTAATTGTAACGTTCAGGGCCTCCTAATGACGATGGAACACTCAAATTGCGTCAAGAATCAATACATCGGTTTCCAGCCGAATTGTCTCCAAGGGTCTATTGCTGCCTCGAGCACCGTATGAACTTCGCCTGTGAGTAGATTTTCGAATCCGACGCATAAATGATAGTTAATTGTAACGTTCAGGGACTCCTAAAGACAATGGAACACACAAATTGCGTCGAGAGTCAATACATCGACCTCCAATCGACTTGTATCCAAGGGGATATTGCAGTCTCGTCCACCATATAATCCTTCTCCTGTTAGTAGATTTTCGAATCCGACGCTAAAATGATAATTAACTGTAACGTTCAGGGCCTCCTAACGCCGATGGAACACTCAAATTGCGTCGAGATTCAATACATCGGCCTCCAGCCGACTTGTCTCCAAGGGTCTATTGCTGCCTCGGGCACCTTATGGTCGTTCTCCTGTGAGTTTAGATTATCGATTCCGACGCAAAAATGATAGTTAATTGTAACGTTCAGGGCCTCCTAATGCCGATGAAACACTCAAATTGCTTCGAGATTCAATACATCGGCCTCCAGCCGACTTGTCTCCAAGGGTCTATTGATGCCTCGGGCACCTTATGGTCGTTCTCCTGTGAGTCTAGATTTCCGAATCCGACGCAAAAATGATAGTTAATTGTAACGTTCAGGGCCTTCTAATGACGATGGAACTTTCAAATTGCGTCGAGATTCAATACATCGGCCTCCAGCGGACTTGTCTCCAAGGGGAAATTGCTGTCTCGGGCACCATATGATCCTTCTCCTGTGAGTCTAGATTTTCGAATCCGACGCAAAAATGATAGTGAATAGTAACGTTCAGGGCCTCCTAATGACGATAGAAGATTCAAATTGCGTCGAGATTCAATACATCGTCCTCCAGCTGATTTGTCTCCAATGGGATATTGCTGCCTCGGGCACCAAATGGTCCGTCTGCTGTGAGTCTAGATTTTCGAATCCGACGAAAAACTGATAGTTAATTGTAACATTCAGGGCCTCCTAATGACGATGGAACACTCATATTGCGTCGCGATCCATTACATCGTCCTCCAGCCGACTTGTCTCCAAGGGTCTAATGCTGCCTCGGGCACCTTATGGTCGTTCTCTTGTAAGTCTAGATTTTCGAATCCGACGCAAAACTGATAGTTCATTATAACGTTCAGTTCGACCTAATGACGATGGAACACTCAAATTGCGTCGATATTCAATACATCGGCCTCCAGCCGACTTGTTTCCAAGGGGTATATTGCTGCCTCGGGCACTTTATTGTCGTTCTCCTGTGAGTTTAGATTATCGAATCCGACGCAAAACTGATAGTGAATAGTAACGTTCAGCGCCTCCTGATGACGATAGAACTCTCAAATTGCGTCGAGATTCAATACATCGGCATCCAGCCGACTTGTCTCCAAGGTGATATTGCTGTCTCGGGCACCAAATGGTCCGTCTGCTGTGACTCTAGATTTTCGAATCCGACGCTAAAATGATAGTTAATTGTAACGTTCAGGGCCTCCTAATGCCGATGGAACATTCAAATTTCGTCGAGATTCAATACATCGGCCTCCAGCCGACTTGTCTCCAAGGGTCTATTGCTGCCTCGGGCACCTTATGGTCGTTCTCCTGTGAGTCTAGGTCTTCGAATCCGACGCAAAACTGATAGTTAATTGTAACGTTCAGGGCTTTCTAATGACGATGGAACCCTCAAATTGCGTCGAGATACAATACATCGGCCTCCAGCCGACTTGTCTCCAAGGGTCTGTTGCTGCCTCGGGCACCTTGTAGTCGTTCTCCTGTGAGTTTAGATTATCGAATCCGACGCCAAAATGATAGTTACTTGTAACGTTCAGGGCCTCCTAATGCCGATGGAACACTCAAATTGCGTCGAGATTCAATACATCGGCCTCCAGCCGACTTGTCTCCAACGGGATATTGCTGTCTCGGGCAGCATATCATCCTTCTCCTGTGAGTCTAGATTTTCGAATCCGACGCAAAAATGATAGTGAATAGTAACGTTCAGGGCCTCCTAATGACGATAGAAGACTCAAATTGCGTCGAGATTCAATACATCGTCCTCCAGCCGATTTGTCTCCAAGGGGATATTGCTGCCTCGGGCACCAAATGGTCCGTCTGCTGTGAGTCTAGATTTTCGAATCCGACGAAAAACTGATAGTTAACTGTAACATTCAGGGCCTCCTAATGACGATGGAACTCTCAAATTGCGTCGAGATTCAATACATCGTCCTCCAGCCGACTTGTCTCCAAGGGTCTATTGCTGCCTCGGGCACCTTATGGTCGTTCTCCTGTGAGTCTAGATTTTCGAATCCGACGCAAAAATGATATTTAAGTGTAACGTTCAGGGCTTCCTAATGCCGATGGAACACTCAAATTGCGTCGAGATTCAATACATCGGCCTCCAGCCGACTTGTCTCCAAGGGTCTATTGCTGCCCCGGGCACCTTATGGTCGTTCTCCTGTGAGCCTAGATTTTCGAATCCGACGCAAAAATGATAGTTAATTGTAACGTTCAGGGCCTTCTAATGACGATGGAACACTCACATTGCGTCGAGATTCAATACATCGTCCTCTAGCCGACTTGTCTCCAAGGGTCTAATGCTGCCTCGGGCACCTTATGGTCGTTCTCTTGTAAGTCTAGATTTTCGAATCCGACGCAAAAATGATAGATAATTGTAACGTTCAGGGCCTCCTAATGACGATGGAACTCCCAAATTGCGTCGAGATTCAATACATCGTCCTCCAGCCGACTTGTCTCCAAGGGTATTGCTGCCTCGGGCACCTTATTGTCGTTCTCCTGTGAGTCTAGATTTTCGAATCCGACGCAAAAATGATAGTTAATTGTAACGTTCAGGGCCTTCTAATGACGATGGAACACTCAAATTGCGTCGAGATTCAATACATCGTCCTCCAGCTGACTTGTCTCCAAGGGTCTGTTGCTGCCTCGGGTACCATATGGTCGTTCTCCTGTGAGTTTAGATTAGCGAATCCGACGCGAAAATGATATTTAATTGTAACGTTCAGGGCCTCCTAATGCCGATGGAACACTCAAATTGCGTCGAGATTCAATACATCGGCCTCCAGCCGACTTGTTTCCAAGGGGTATATTGCTGCCTCGGGCACCTTATGGTCGTTCTCCTGTGAGTTTAGATTATCGAATCCGACGCAAAACTGATAGTTCATTATAACGTTCATGGCGACCTAATGACGATGGAACACTCAAATTGCGTCGCGATTCAATACATCGGCCTCCAGCGGACTTGTCTACAAGGGGATATTGCTGTCTCGGGCACCATATGATCCTGCTGCTGTGAGTCTAGATTTTCGAATCCGACGCAAAAATGATAGTGAATAGTAACGTTCAGGGCCTCCTAATGACGATAGAAGACTCAAATTGCGTCGAGATTCAATACATCAGCCTCCAGCCGACTTGTCTCCATGGGTCTATTGGTGCCTCGGGCACCTTATGGTCGTTCTCCTGTGAGTTTAGATTATCGAGTCCGACGCAAAAATGATAGTTAATTGTAACGTTCAGGGCCTCCTAATGCCGATGGAACATTCAAATTGCGTCGAGATTCAATACATCGGCCTCCAGCCGACTTGTCTCCAAGGGTCTATTGCTGCCCGGGCACCTTAAGGTCGTTCTCCTGTGAGTCTAGATTTTCGAATCCGACGCAAAAATGATAGTTAATTGTAACGTTCAGGGCCTTGTAATGACGATGCGATGCGTCGAGATTCAATACATCGGCCTCCAGCCGACTTGTCTCCAAGGGTATTGCTGCCTCGGGCACCTTATGGTCGTTCTCCTGTGAGTCTAGATTTTCGAATCCGACGCACAAATGATAGTTAATTGTAACGTTCAGGGCCTCCTAATGCAGATGGAACACTCAGATTGCGTCGAGATGCAATACATCGGCCTCCAGCCGACTTGTCTCCAAGGGGATATTGCTGTCTGGGGCACCATATAATCCTTCTCCTGTGAGTCTAGATTTTCGAATCCGACGCAAAAATGATAGTGAATAGTAACGTTCAGGGCCTCCTAATGACGATAGAAGACTCAAATTGCGTCGAGATTCAATACAACGTCCTCCAGCCGATTTGTCTCCAAGGGGATATTGCTGCCTCGGGCACCCAATGGTCCGTCTGCTGTGAGTCTAGATTTTCGAATCCGACGCAAAAATGATAGTTAATTGTAACGTTCAGGGCCTTGTAATGACGATGGAACACTCAAATTGCGTCGAGATTCAATACATCGACCTCCAGTCGACTTGTCTACAAGAGGATATTGCAGTCTCGTGCACCATATGATCCTTCTCCGGTGATTCTACGTTTTCGAATCCGACGCAAAACTCATAGTTAATTGTAACGTTCAGGGCCTCCTAATCCCGATGGAACACTCAAATTGCGTCGAGATTCAATACATCGGCCTCCAGCCGACTTGTCTCCAAGGGTCTATTGCTGCCTCGGGCACCTCATGGTCGTTCTGCTGTGAGTCTAGATTTTCGAATGCGACGCATAAATGATAGTTAATTGTAACGTTCAGGGCCTTCTAATGACGATGGAACACTCCAATTGCGTCGAGATTCAATACATCGGGTTCCAGCCGACTTGTCTCCAAGGATCTGTTGCTGCCTCGGGCACCTTATGGTCGTTCTCCTGTGAGTTTAGATTATCGAATCCGACGCAAAAATGATAGTTAATTGTAACGTTTAGGGCCTCCTAATGACGATGGGACACTCATATTGCGTCGAGATTCAATACATCGGCCTGCAGCGGACTTGTCTCCAAGGGGATATTGCTGCCTCGGGATCCATGTGGTCCGTCTCCTGTGAGTCTAGATTTTCGAATTAGACGCAGAAATGATAGTGAATTGTAACGTTCAGGGCCTCCTAATGACGATGCAACTCTCAAATTGCGTCAAGAATCAATACATCGGTTTCCAGCCGAATTGTCTGCAAGGGTCTATTGCTGCCTCGGGCACTTTATGGTCGTCCTCCTGTGAGTAGATGTTCGAATCCGACGCTAAAATGATTGTTAATTGAAACATTCAGGTATTCCTAATGACGATGGAACACTCAAATTGCGTCAAGAATCAATACATCGGTTCCCAGCCGACTTGTCTCCAAGGGTCTATTGCTGCCTCGAGCACCGTATGAACTTCTCCTGTGAGTAGATTTTCGAATCCGACGCATAAATGATAGTTAATTGTAACGTTCAGGGCCTCCTAATGCCGAAGGAACACTGAAATTGCGTCGAGATTCAATACATCGTCCTCCAGCCGACTTGTCTCCAAGGGTCTAATGCTGCCTCGGGCACCTTATGGTCGTTCTCTTGTAAGTCTACATTTTCGAATCCGACGCAAAAATGATAGTTAATTGTAACGTTCAGGGCCCTCTAATGACGATGGAACACTCAAATTGCGTCGAGATTCAATACATCGTCCTCCAGCCGACTTGTCTCCAAGGGTATTGCTGCCTCGGGCACCTTATGGTCGTTCTCCTGTGAGTCTAGATTTTCGAATCCGACGCCAAAATGATAGTTAATTGTAACGTTCAGGGCCTTCTAATGACGATGGAACACTCAAATTGCGTCGAGATTCAATACATCGTCCTCCAGCCGACTTGTCTCCAAGGGTCTGTTGCTGCCTCGGGTACCTTATGGTCATTCTCCTGTGAGTTTAGATTATCGAATCCGACGCAAAAATGATATTTAATTGTAACGTTCAGGGCCTCCTAATGCCGATGGAACACTCAAATTGCGTCGAGATTCAATACATCGGCCTCCAGCCGACTTGTCTCCAAGGGTCTATTGCTGCCCCGGGCACCTTATGGTCGTTCTCCTGTGAGTCTAGATTTTCGAATCCGACGCAAAAATGATAGTTAATTGTAACGTTCAGGGCCCTCTAATGACGATGGAACACTCAAATTGCGTCGAGATTCAATACATCGTGCTCCAGCCGACTTGTCTCCAAGGGACTGTTGCTGCCTCGGGTACCTTATGGTCGTTCTCCTGTGAGTTTAGATTATCGAATCCGATGCAAAAATGATATTTAATTGTAACGTTCAGGGCCTCCTAATGCCGATGGAACACTCAAATTGCGTCGAGATTCAATACATCGGCCTCCAGCCGACTTGTCTCCAAGGGTCTATTGCTGCCCCGGGCACCTTATGGTCGTTCTCCTATGAGTCTAGATTTTCGAATCCGACGCAAAAATGATAGTTAATTGTAACGTTCATGGCCTTCTAATGACGATGGAACACTCAAATTGCGTCGAGATTCAATACATCGTCCTCCAGGGGACTTGTCTCCAAGGGGATATTGCTGTCTCGGGCACCTTATGGTCGTTCTCCTGTGAGTCTAGATTTTCGAATCCGACGCAAAAATGATAGTTAATTGTAACGTTCAGGGCCTTCTAATGACGATGGAACACTCAAATTGCGTCGAGATTCAATACATCGTCCTCCAGCCGACTTGTCTCCAAGGGTCTGTTGCTGCCTCGGGTACCTTATGGTCGTTCTCCTGTGAGTTTAGATTATCAAATCCGACGCAAAAATGATATTTAATTGTAACGTTCAGGGCCTCCTAATGCCGATGGAACACTCAAATTGCGTCGAGATTCAATACATCGTCCTCCAGCCGACTTGTCGCCATGGGGATATTACTGCCTCCGGCCTCTTATGTTCGCTCTCATATGAGTCTAGATTTTCGAATCTGACGCGAAACTGATTGTTAATTGTATCGTTCAGGGCTTCCTAATGACGATGGAACACTCAAATTGCGTCGAGATTCAATACATCGACCTCCAGTCGACTTGTCTACAAGGGGATATTGCAGTCTCGTGCACCATATGAACCTTCTCCGGTGATTCTACGTTTTCGAATCCGACGCAAAACTCATAGTTAATTGTAACGTTCAGGGCCTCCTAATGCCGATGGAACACTCAAATTGCGTCGAGATTCAATACATCGGCCTCCAGCCGACTTGTCTCCAAGGGTGTATTGCTGCCTCGGGCACCTTATGGTCGTTCTCCTGTGAGTCTAGATTTTCGAATGCGACGCGTAAATGATAGTTAATTGTAACGTTCAGGGCCTCCTAATGACGATGGAACACTCAAATTGCGTCAAGAATCAATACATCGGTTTCCAGCCGACTTTTCTCCAAGGGTCTATTACTGCCTCGAGCACCGTATGAACTTCTCCTGTGAGTAGTTTTTCGAATCCGACGCATAAATGATAGTTAATTGTAACGTTCAGGGCCTCCTAATGACGATGGAACACTCAAATTGCGTCGAGATTCAATACATCGGGTTCCAGCCGACTTGTCTCCAAGGGTCTGTTGCTGCCTCGGCCACCTTATGGTCGTTCTCCTGTGAGTTTAGATTATCGAATCCGACGCAAAAATGATAGTTAATTGTAACGTTTAGGGCCTCCTAATGACGATGGGACACTCATTTTGCGTCGCGATCCAATACATCGTCCTCCAACCGACTTGTCTCCAAGGGTCAATAGCTGCCACGGGCACCTTATATTCGTTCTCCTGTGAGTCTAGATTCTCGAATCCGACGCAAAACTGATAGTTAATTGTAACATTCAGGGCCTCCTAATGACGATGGAACACTCAAATTGCGTCGAGATTCAATACATCGTCCTCCAGCCGACTTGTCTCCATGGGGATATTACTGCCTCGGGCCTCTTATGTTCGCTCTCATGTGAGGATAGATTTTCGAATCCGACGCGAAACTGATTGTTAATTGTAACGTTCAGGGCTTCCTAATGACGATGGAACACTCAAATTGCGTCGAGATTCAATACATCGACCTCCAGCCGAATTGTCTACAAGGGAATATTGGTGCCTCGGGATCCATGTGGTCCGTCTCCTGTGAGTCTAGATTTTCGAATTAGACGCAAAAATGATAGTGAATTGTAACGTTCAGGGCCTCCTAATGACGAGGGAACACTCAAATTGCGTCATGAATCAATACATCGGTTTCCAGCCGAATTGTCTCCAAGGGTCTATTGCTGCCTCGGGCACATTATGGTCGTCCTCCTGTGAGTAGATTTTCGAATCCGACGCTAAAATGATTGTTAATTGTAACATTCAGGGCCTCCTAATGACGATGGAACACTCAAATTGCGTCAAGAATCAATACATCGGTTTCCAGCCGACTTGTCTCCAAGGGTCTATTGCTGCCTCAAGCACCGTATGAACTTCTCCTGTGAGTAGATTTTCGAATCCGACGCCTAAATGATAGTTAATTGTAACGTTCAGGGCCTCCTAATGCCGAAGGAACACTCAAATTGCGTCGAGATTCAATACATCGTCCTCCAGCCGACTTGTCTCCAAGGGTCTATTGCTGCCTCGGGAACCTTATGGTCGTTCTCCTGTGAGTCTAGATTTTCGAATCCGACGCAAAAATGATAGTTAATTGTAACGTTCAGGGCCTTCTAATGACGATGGAACACTCAAATTGCGTCGAGATTCAATACATCGTCCTCTAGCCGACTTGTCTCCAAGGGTCTAATGCTGCCTCGGGCACCTTAAGGTCGTTCTCTTGTAAGTCTGGATTTTCGAATCCGACGCAAAAATGATAGATAATTGTAACGTTCAGGGCCTCCTAATGACGATGGAACTCTCAAATTGCGTCGAGATTCAATACATCGTCCTCCAGCCGACTTGTCTCCAAGGGTATTGCTGCCTCGGGCACCTTATGGTCGTTCTCCTGTGAGTCTAGATTTTCGAATCCGACGCAAAAATGATAGTTAATTGTAACGTTCAGGGCCTTCTAATGACGATGGAACACTCAAATTGCGTCGAGATTCAATACATCGTCCTCCAGCCGACTTGTCTCCAAGGGTCTGTTGCTGCCTCGGGTACCTTATGGTCGTTCTCCTGTGAGTTTAGATTATCGAATCCGACGCAAAAATGATATTTAATTGTAACGTTCAGGGCCTCCTAATGCCGATGGAACACTCAAATTGCGTCGAGATTCAATACATCGGCCTCCAGCCGACTTGTCCATAAGGGTCTATTGCTGCCCCGGGCACCTTATGGTCGTTCTCCTGTGAGTCTAGATTTTCGAATCCGACGCAAAAATGATAGTTAATTGTAACGTTCATGGCCTTCTAATGACGATGGAACACTCAAATTGCGTCGAGATTCAATACATCGTCCTCCAGGGGACTTGTCTCCAAGGGGATATTGCTGTCTCGGCCACCTTATGGTCGTTCTCCTGTGAGTTTAGATTATCGAATCCGACGCAAAAATGATAGTTAATTGTAAGGTTCAGGGCCTCCTAATGCCGATGGAACACTCAAATTGCGTCGACATTCAATACATCGGCCTCCAGCCGACTTGTTTCCAAGGGGTATATTGCTGCCTCGGGCACCTTATGGTCGTTCTCCTGTGAGTTTAGATTATCGAATCCGACGCAAAACTGATAGTTCATTATAACGTTCAGGGCGACCTAATGACGATGGAACACTCAAATTGCGTCGAGATTCAATACATCAGCCTCCAGCGGACTTGTCTCCAAGGGGATATTGCTGTCTCGGGCACCATATGATCCTTCTCCTGTGAGTCTAGATTTTCGAATCCGACGCAAAAATGATAGTGAATAGTAACGTTCAGCGCCTCCTGATGACGATAGAACTCTCAAATTGCGTCGAGATTCAATACATCGGACTCCAGCCGACTTGACTCCAAGGGGATATTGCTGTCTCGGGCACCAAATGATCCTTCTGCTGTGAGTCTAGATTTTCGAATCCGACGCAAAAATGATAGTGAATAGTAACGTTCAGGGCCTCCTAATGACGAGAGAAGACTTAAATTGCGTCGAGTTTCAATACATCAGCCTCCACCCGACTTGTCTCCAAGGGTCTATTGCTGCCTCGGGCACCTTATGGTCGTTCTCCTGTGAGTTTAGATTATCGAATCCGACGCAAAAATGATAGTTAATTGTAACGTTCAGGGCTTCCTAATGCCGATGGAACATTCAAATTGCGTCGAGATTCAATACATCGGCCTCCAGCCGACTTGTCTCCAAGGGTCTATTGCTGCCTCGGGCACCTTATGGTCGTTCTCCTGTGAGTCTAGATTTTCGAATCCGACGCAAAAATGATAGTTAATTGTAACGTTCAGGGCCTTGTAATGACGATGAGATGCGTCGAGATTCAATACATCGGCCTCCAGCCGACTTGTCTCCAAGGGTCTGTTGCTGCCTCGGGCACCTTGTTGTCGTTCTCCGTGAGTTTAGATTATCGAATCCGACGCAAAAATGATAGTTAATTGTAACGTTCAGGGCCTCCTAATGCCGATGGAACACTCAAATTGCGTCGAGATGCAATACATCGGCCTCCAGCCGACTTGTCTCCAAGGGGATATTGCTGTCTCGGGCACCATATAATCCTTCTCCTGTGAGTCTAGATTTTCGAATCCGACGCAAAAATGATAGTGAATAGTAACGTTCAGAGCCTCCTAATGACGATAGAAGACTCAAATTGCGTCGAGATTCAATACAACGTCCTCCAGCCGATTTGTCTCCAAGGGGATATTGCTGCCTCGGGCACCCAATGGTCCGTCTGCTGTGAGTCTAGATTTTCGAATCCGACGAAAAACTGATAGTTAATTGTAACATTCAGGACCTCCTAATGACGATGGAACACTGAAATTGCGTCGCGATCTAATACATCGTCCTCTAGCCGACTTGTCTCCAAGGGTCTAATGCTGCCTCGGGCACCTTATGGTCGTTCTCTTGTTAGTCTAGATTTTCGCATCCGACGCAAAAATGATAGTTAATTGTAACGTTCAGGGCCTCCTAATGACGATGGAACTCTCAAATTGCGTCGAGATTCAATACATCGTCTTCCAGCCGACTTGTCTCCAAGGGTCTATTGCTGCCTCGGGCACCTTATGGTCGTTCTCCTGTGAATTTAGATTATCGAATCCGACGCAAAAATGATAGTTAATTGTAACGTTCAGGGCCTCCTAATGCCGATGGAACACTCAAATTGCCTCGAGATTCAATACGTCGGCCTCCAGCCGACTTGTCTCCAAGGGTCTATTGCTGCCTCGGGCACCTTATGGTCGTTCTCCTGTGAGTCTAGATTTTCGAATCCGACTCAAAAACGATAGTTAAATGTAACGTTGAGGGCTTTGTAATGGCGATGGAACACTCAAATTGCGTCGAGATTCAATACATCGGCCTCCAGCCGACTTGTCTCCAAGGGTCTGTTGCTGCCTCGGGCACCTTATGGTCGTTCTCCTGTGAGTTTAGATTATGGAATCCGACGCAAAAATGATAGTTAATTGTAACGTTTAGGGCCTCCTAATGACGATGGGTAACTCAAATTGCGTCGAGATTCAATACATCGTCCTCCAGCCGACTTGTCTCCAAGGGTCTAATGCTGCCTCGGGCACCTTATGGTCGTTCTCTTGTAAGTCTAGATTTTCGAATCCGACGCAAAAATGATAGTTAACTGTAACGTTCAGGGCCACCTAATGCCGATGGAACACTCAAATTGTGTCGAGATTCAATACATCGGCCTCCAGCCGACTTGTCTCCAAGGGTCTATTGCTGCCTCGGGCACCTTATGGTCGTTCTCCTGTGAGTCTAGATTTTCGAATCCGACGCAAAAATTATAGTTAATTGTAACGTTCAGGGCCTTGTAATGACGATGGAACACTCAAATTGCGTCGAGATTCAATACATCGGCCTCCAGCGGACTTGTCTCCAAGGGTCTGTTGCTGCCTCGAGCACCGTATGATCTTCTCCTATGAGTAGATTTTCGAATCCGACGCATTAATGATAGTTAATTGTAACGTTCAGGGACTCCTAAAGGCGATGGAACACTCAAATTGCGTCGAGAGTCAATACATCGACCTCCAGTCGACTTGTATCCAAGCGGATGTTGCAGTCTCGTGCACCATATGATCCTTCTCCGGTGATCCTACGTTTTCGAATCCGACGCAAAACTCATAGTTAATTGTAACGTTCAGGGCCTAATAATGCCGATGGAACACTCAAATTGCGTCTAGATTCAATACATCGGCCTCCAGCCGACTTGTCTCCAAGGGTCTATTGCTGCCTCGGGCACCTTGTGATCGTTCTGCTGTGAGTCTAGATTTTTGAATCCGACGCAAAAATGATAGTTAATTGTAACGTTTAGGGCCTCCTAATGACGATGGGACACTCAAATTGCGTCGAGATTCAATACATCGTCCTCCAGCCGACTTGTCGCCATGGGGATATTACTGCCTCCGGCCTCTTATGTTCGCTCTCATGTGAGTCTAGATTTTCGAATCTGACGCGAAACTGATTGTTAATTGTATCGTTCAGGGCTTCCTAATGACGATGGAACACTCAAATTGCGTCGAGATTCAATACATCGACCTCCAGTCGACTTGTCTACAAGGGGATATTGCAGTCTCGTGCACCATATGATCCTTCTCCGGTGATTCTACGTTTTCGAATCCGACGCAAGACTCATAGTTAATTGTAACGTTCAGGGCCTCCTAATGCCGATGGAACACTCAAATTGCGTCGAGATTCAATACATCGGCCTCCAGCCGACTTGTCTCCAAGGGTCTATTGCTGCCTCGGGCACCTTATGGTCGTTCTCCTGTGAGTTTAGATTATCGAATCCGACGCAAAAATGATAGTGAATTGTAACGTTCAGGGCCTCCTATTGACGATGGAACACTCAAATTGCGTCAAGAATCAATACATCGGTTTCCAGCCGAATTGTCTCCAAGGGTCTATTGCTGCCTCGGGCACTTTATAGTCGTTCTCCTGTGAGTAGATTTTCTTATCCGACGTTAAAATGATTGTTAATTGTAACATTCAGGGCCTCCTAATGACGATGGAACACTCAAATTGCGTCAAGAATCAATACATCGGTTTCCAGCCGACTTGTCTCCAAGGGTCTGTTGCTGCCTCGGGCACCTTATGGTCGTTCTCCTGTGAGTTTAGATTATCGAATCCGACGCAAAAATGATAGTGAATTGTAACGTTCAGGGCCTCCTAATGACGATGGAACACTCAAATTGCGTCAAGACTCAATACATCGGTTTCCAGCCGACTTGTCTCCAAGGGTCTATTGCTGCCTCGAGCACCGTATGAACTTCACCTGAGAGTAGATTTTCGAATCCGACGCAAAAATGATAGTTAATTGTAACGTTCAGGGCCTTGTAATGACGATGGAACACTCAAATTGCGTCGAGATTCAATACATCGGCCTCCAGCGGAGTTGTCTCCAAGAGGATATTGCTGTCTCGGGCACCATATGATCCTTCTCCTGTGAGTCTAGATTTTCGAATCCGACGAAAAACTGATAGTTAATTGTAACATTCAGGGCCTCCTAATGACGATGGAACACTCATTTTGCGTCGCGATCCAATACATCGTCCTCCAACCGACTTGTCTAAAAGGGTCAACAGCTGCCTCGGGCACCTTATGGTCGTTCTCCTGTGAGTCTAGATTTTCGAATCCGACGCAAAACTGATAGTTAATTGTAGCATTCAGGGCCTCTTAATGACGATGGAACACTTAAATTGCGTCGCGATCCAATACATCGGCCTCCAGCCGACTTGTCTCCACGGGGATATCGCTGCCTCGGGCACCACATGGACCTTCTCCTGTGAGTCTAGATTTTCGAATCCGACGCAAAAATGATAGTGAATTGGAACGTTCAGGGCCTCCTAATGACGATGGAACACTCAAATTGCGACAAGAATCAATACATCGGTTTCCAGCCGACTTGTCTCCAAGGGGATATAGCAGTCTCGGGCACCTTATGGTCGTTCTCCTGTGAGTCTAGATTTTCGAATCCGACGCAAAAATGATAGTTCATTATAACGTTCAGAGCGACCTAATGACGATAGAAGACTCAAATTGCGTCGAGATTCAATACATCGTCCTCCAGCCGATTTGTCTCCAAGGGTCTATTGCTGCCTCGGGCACCTTATGGTCGTTCTCCTGTGAGTCTAGATTTTCGAATCCGACGCATAAATGATAGTTAATTGTAACGTTCAGGGCCTCCCAATGACGATGGAACACTCAAATTGCGTCAAGAATCAATACATCGGTTTCCAGCCGACTTGTCTCCAAGGGTCTTTTGCTGCCTCGAGCACCGTATGAACTTCTCCTGTGAGTAGATTTTCGAATCCGACGCATAAATGATAGTTAATTGTAACGTTCAGGGCCTCCTAATGCCGATGGAACACTCAAATTGCGTCGAGATTCAATTCATCGTCCTCCCGCCGACTTGTCTCCAAGGGTCTATTGCTGCCTCGGGCACCTTATGGTCGTTCTCCTGTGAGTCTAGATTTTCGAATCCGACGCAAAAATGATAGTTAATTGTAACGTTCAGGGCCTTGTAATGACGATGGAACACTCAAATTGCGTCGAGATTCAATACATCGGCCTCCAGCCGACTTGTCTCCAAGGGTCTGTTGCTGCCTCGGGCACCTTATGGTCGTTCTCCTGTGAGTTTAGATTATCGAATCCGACGCAAAAATGATAGTTAATTGTAACGTTTAGGGCCTCCTAATGACGATGGGACACTCAAATTGCGTCGAGATTCAATACATCGGCCTCCAGCGGACTTGTCTCCAAGGGGATTTTGCTGTCTCGGGCACCATATGATCCTTCTCCTGTGAGTCTAGATTTTCGAATCCGACGCAAAAAGATAGTTAATTGTAACATTCAGGGCCTCCTAATGACGATGGAACACTCATTTTGCGTCGCGATCCAATACATCGTCCTCCAACCGACTTGTCTCCAAGGGTCAATAGCTGCCACGGGCACCTTGTGATCGTTCTGCTGTGAGTCTAGATTTTCGAACCCGACGCAAAACTGATAGTTAATTGTAACGTTCAGGTCCTCCTAATGCCGATGGAACACTCAAATTGCGTCGAGATTCAATACATCGGCCTCCAGCCGACTTGTCTCCAAGGGGATATTGCTGTCTCGGGCACCATATGTTCCTTCTCCTGTGGGTCCAGATTTTCGAATCCGACGCAAAAATGATAGTTAATTGTAACGTTCAGGGCCTTCTAATGACGATGGAACGCTCAAATATGCGTCGAGATTCAATACATCGGCCTCCAGCGGACTTGTCTCCAAGGGGATATTGCTGTCTCGGGCACCATATGATCCTTCTCCTGTGAGTCTAGTATTTCGAATTCGACGAAAAACTGATAGTTAATTGTAACATTCAGGGCCTCCTAATGACGATGGAACACTCATTTTGCGTCGCGATCCAATACATCGTCCTCCAACCGACTTGTCTCCAAGGGTCAATAGCTGCCACGGGCACTTTATGGTCGTTCTCCTGTGTGTCTAGATTTTCGAATCCGACGCAAAACTGATAGTTAATTGTAGCATTCAGGGTCTCCTAATGACGATGGAACACTCAAATTGCGTCGCGATGCAATTCATCGGCCTCCAGCCGACTTGTCTCCAAGGGGATATCGCTGCCTCGGGCACCACATGGTCCTTCTCCTGTGAGTCTAGATTTTCGAATCCGACGCAAAATTGATAGTGAATTGTAACGTTCAGGGCCTCCTAATGACGATGGAACACTCAAATTGCGTCAAGAATCAATACATCGGTTTCCAGCCGACTTGTCTCCAAGGGTCTATTGCTGCCTCGAGCACCGTATGAACTTCTCCTGTGAGTAGATTTTCGAATCCGACGCATAAATGATAGTTAATTGTAACGTTCAGGGACTCCTAAAGACGATGGAACACTAAAAATTGCGTCGAGAGTCAATACATCGACCTCCAGTCGACTTGTATCCAAGGGGATATTGCTGTCTAGTGCACCATATGATCCTTCTCCTGTGAGTTTAGATTATCGCATCCGACGCAAAAATGATAGTTAATTGTAACCTTTAGGGCCTCCTAATGACGATGGGACACTCAAATTGCGTCGCGATTCAATACATCGTCTTCCAGCCGACTTGTCTCCAAGGGTCCATTGCTGCCTCGGGCACCTTACGGCCGTTCTCCTGTGAGTCTAGATTTTCGAATCCGACGCAAAACTCATAGTACATTGTAACGTTCAGGGCCTTGTAATGACGATGGAACACTCAAATTGCGTCGAGATTCAATACATCGGCCTCCAGCCGACTTGTCTCCAAGGGTCTGTTGCTGCCTCGGGCACCTTATGGTCGTTCTCCTGTGAGTTTAGATTATCGAATCCGACGGAAAAATGATAGTTAATTGTAACGTTTAGGGCCTCCTAATGACGATGGGCCACTCAGATTGCGTCGAGATCCAATACATCGTCCTCCAGCCGACTCGTCTCCAAGGGGATATTGCTGTCTCGGGCACCGTATGTTCCTTCTCCTGTGGGTCTGTATTTTCGAATCCGTCGCAAAAATGATAGTTAATTGTAACGTTCAGGGCCTTCTAATGACGATGGAACACTCAAATATGCGTCGAGATTCAATACATCGGCCTCCAGCGGACTTGTCTCCAAGGGGATATTGCTGTCTCGGGCACAATATGATCCTTCTCCTGTGAGTCTAGATTTTCGAATCCGACGAAAAACTGATAGTTAATTGTAACATTCAGGGCCTCCTAATGACGATGGAACACTCATTTTGCGTCGCGATCCAATACATCGTCCTCCAACCGACTTGTCTCCAAGGGTCAATAGCTGCCTCGAGCACCGTATGAACTTCTCCTGTGAGTAGATTTTCGAATCCGACGCATAAATGATAGTTAATTGTAACGTTCAGGGACTCCTAAAGACGATGGAACACTCAAATTGCGTCGAGAGTCAATACATCGACCTCCAGTCGACTTGTATCCAAGGGGATATTGCAGTCCCGTGCACCATATGATCCTTCTCCTGTGAGTTTAGATTATCGAATGCGACGCAAAAATGATAGTTAATTGTAACGTTTAGGGCCTCCTAATGACGATGAAACACTCAAATTGCGTCGAGATTCAATACATCGTCCTCCAGCCGACTTGTCTCTTAGGGTCTATTGCTGCCTCGGGCCCCTTATGGTCGTTCTCTTGTATGTCTAGATTTTCGAATCCGACGCAAAAATGATAGTTCATTATAACGTTCAGGGCGAGCTAATGATAATAGAAGACTCAAATTGCGTCGAGATTCAATACATCGTCCTCCAGCCGATTTGTCTCCAAGGGTCTATTGCTGCCTCGGGCACCTTATGGTCTTTCTCCTGTGGGTCTAGTTTTTCGAAGCCGACGCATAAATGATAGTTAATTGTGATGTTTACGGGCTCCTAATGACGATAGAACACTCAAATTGCGTCGAGATTCGATGCATCGGCCTCCAGCCGACTTGTCTCCAAGGGTCTATTGCTGCCTCGGGCACCTTATGGTCGTTCACCTGTGAGTCTAGATTTTCGAATCCGACCCAAAACTCATAGTTAATTGTAACGTTCAGGGCCTTGTAATGACGATGGAACACTCAAATTGCGTCGAGATTCCATACATCGGCCTCCAGACGACTTGTCTCCAAGGGTCTGTTGCTGCCTCGGGCACCTTATGGTCGTTCTCCTGTGAGTCAACATTTTAGAATCCGACGCAAAACTGAAAGTTAAATGTAATGCTCAGGGCCTCTTAATGACGATGGAACACTCAAATTGCGTCGAGAGTCAATACATCTTCCGCCAGCCGACTTGTCTACAAGGGGATATTGCTGCCTCGGGCTCCATGTGGTCCGTCTCCTGTGAGTCTAGATTTTCGAATCCGACGCGAAACTGATAGTTAATTGTAAGGTTCAGGGCCTACTAATGTCGATGGAACACTCAAATTGCGTCGAGATTCAATACATCGACCTCCAGTCGACTTGTATCCAAGGGGATATTGCAGTCTCGGTTACCTTATGGTCGTTCTCCTGTGAGTCTTGATTTTTGAATCCGTCGCAAAAATGATAGTTAATTGTAACGTTCAGGGCCTTCTAATGACAATGGAACACTTAAATTGCGTCGAGATTCAATACATCGGCCTCCAGCCGACTTGTCTCCAAGGGTCTGTTGCTGCCTCGGGCACCTTATGGTCGTTCTCCTGTGAGTCAACATTTTAGAATCCGACGCAAAACTGATAGTTAAATGTAAGGTTCAGGGCCTCCTAATGACGATGGATCACTCAAATTGCGTCGAGGTTCAATACATCGACCTCCAGCCGACTTGTCTACAAGGGGATATTGCTGCCTCGGGCTCCATGTGGTCCGTCTCCTGTGAGTCTAGATTTTCGAATCCGACGCGAAACTGATCGTTAATTGTAAGGTTCAGGGCCTCCTAATGACGATGGAACACTCAAATTGCGTCGAGATTCAATACATCGGCCTCCAGCCGACTTGTCTCCAAGGGTCTATTGCTGCCTCGGGCACCTTATGGTCGTTCTCTGTGAGTCTAGAATTTCGAATCCGACGCAAAACTCATAGTTAATTGTAACGTTCAGGGCCTTGTAATGACGATGGAAGACTCAAATTGCGTCGAGATTCAATACATCGGCCTCCAGCCGACTTGTCTCCAAGGGTCTGTTGCTGCCTCGGGCACCTTATAGTCGTGCTCCTGTGAGTCAACATTTTAGAATCCGACGCAAAACTGATAGTTAAATGTAATGCTCAGGGCTTCGTAATGACGATGAAACACTCAAATTACGTCGAGAGTCAATACATCTTCCTCCAGCCGACTTGTCTCCAAGGGGATATCGCTGCCTCGGGCACCACATGGTCCTTCTCCGTAGATTCTACGTTTTCGAATCCGACGCATAAATGATAGTTAATTGTAACGTTTAGGGCCTCCTAATGACGATGGGACACTCAAATTGCGTCGAGATTCAATACATCTTCCTCCAGCCGACTTGTCTACAAGGGGATATTGCTGCCTCGGGCTCCATGTGGTCCGGGTCCTGTGAGTCTAGATTTTCGAATCCGACGCGAAACTGATAGTTAATTGTAAGGTTCAGGGCCTCGTAATGACGATGGAACAACCAAATTGCGTCGAGAGTCAATATATCTTCTTCCAGCCGACTTGTCTACAAGGGGATATTGCTGCCTCGGGCACCTTATGGTCGTTCTCTTGTAAGTCTAGATTTTCGAATCCGACGCAAAAATGATAGTTCATTATAACGTTCAGGGCGACCTAATGACGATAGAAGACTCAAATTGCGTCGAGATTCAATACATCGTCCTCCAGCCGAATTGTCTCCAAGGGGATATTGATGCCTCGGGCACCTTATGGTCGTTCTCCTGTGAGTCTAGATTTTCGAATCCGACGCATCAATGATAGTTAATTGTAACGTTCAGGGACTCCTAAAGACGATGGAACACTCAAATTGCGTTGAGAGTCAATACATCGGCCTCCAGCCGACTTGTATCCAAGGGGATATTGCAGTCTCGGGCACAATATGATCCTTCTCCTGTGAGTCTAGATTTTCGAATCCGACGCAAGAATGATAGTGAATTGTAACGTTCAGCGCCTCCTAATGACGATAGAAGACTCAAATTGCGTCGAGATTCAATACATCGACCTCCAGTCGACTTGTATCCAAGGGGATATTGAAGTCTCGGTTACCTTATGGTCGTTCTCCTGTGAGTCTAGATTTTTGAATCCGACGCAAAAATGATAGTTAATTGTAACGTTCAGGGCCTTCTAATGACGATGGAACACTTAAATTGCGTCGAGATTCAATACATCGGCCTCCAGCCGACTTGTCTCCAAGGGTCTGTTGCTGCCTCTGGCACATTATGGTCGTTCTCCTGTGAGTCAACATTTTAGAATCCGACGCAAAACTGATAGTTAAATGTAATGCTCAGGGCCTCTTAATGACGATGGAACACTCAAATTGCGTCGAGAGTCAATACATCTTCCGCCAGCCGACTTGTCTACAAGGGGATATTGCTGCCTCGGGCTCCATGTGGTCCGTCTCCTGAGAGTCTAGATTTTCGAATCCGATGCGAAACTGATAGTTAATTGTAAGGTTCAGGGCCTCCTAATGACGATGGAACACTCAAATTGCGTCGTGATTCAATACATCGACATCTAGTCGTCTTGTATCCGAGGGGATATTGCAGTCTCGGGCACCATATGGTCGTTCTCCTGTGAGTCTAGATTTTCGAATCCGACGCAAAAATGATAGTTAATTGTAACGTTCAGTTCCTCCTAATGCCGATGGAACACTCAAATTGCGTCGAGATTCAATACATCGGCCTCCAGCCGACTTGTCTCCAAGGGTCTATTGCTGCCTCGGGCACCTTATGGTCGTTCTCCTGTGAGTCTAGATTTTCGAATCCGACGCAAATCTCATAGTTAATTGTAACGTTCAGGGCCTCCTAATGCCGATGGAACACTCAAATTGCGTCGAGAGTCAATACATCTTCCTCCATCCGACTTGTCTACAAGTGGATATTGCTGCCTCGGGCTCCATGTGGTCCGTCTCCTGTGAGTCTAGATTTTCGAATCCGACGCGAAACTGATAGTTAATTGTAAGGTTCAGGGCCTCCTAATGACGATGGATCACTCAAATTGCGTCGAGGTTCAATACATCTACCTCCAGCCGACTTGTCTACAAGGGGATATTGCTGCCTCGGGCTCCATGTGGTCTGTCTCCTGTGAGTCTAGATTTTCGAATCCGACGCGAAACTGATCGTTAATTGTAAGCTTCAGGGCCTCCTAATGACGATGGAACACTCAAATTGCGTCGAGATTCAAAACATCGGCCTCCAGCCGACTTGTCTCCAAGGGTCTATTGCTGCCTCGGGCACCTTATGGTCGTTCTCTGTGAGTCTAGAATTTCGAATCCGACGCAAAACTCATAGTTAATTGTAACGTTCAGGGCCTTGTAATGACGATGGAAGACTCAAATTGCGTCGAGATTCAATACATCGGCCTCCAGCCGACTTGTCTCCAAGGGTCTGTTGCTGCCTCGGGCACCTTATAGTCGTTCTCCTGTGAGTCAACATTTTAGAATCCGACGCCAAACTGATAGTTAAATGTGATGCTCAGGGCTTCGTAATGACGATGAAACACTCAAATTACGTCGAGAGTCAATACATCTTCCTCCAGCCGACTTGTCTCCAAGGGGATATCGCTGCCTCGGGCACCACATGGTCCTTCTCCGTAGATTCTACGTTTTCGAATCCGACGCATAAATGATAGTTAATTGTAACGTTTAGGGCCTCCTAATGACGATGGGACACTCAAATTGCGTCGAGATTCAATACATCTTCCTCCAGCCGACTTGTCTACAAGGGGATATTGCTGCCTCGGGCACCTTATGGTCGTTCTCTTGTAAGTCTAGATTTTCGAATCCGACGCAAAAATGATAGTTCATTATAACGTTCAGGGCGACCTAATGACGATAGAAGACTCAAATTGCGTCGAGATTCAATACATCGTCCTCCAGCCGATTTGTCTCCAAGGGGATATTGCTGCCTCGGGCACCTTATGGTCGTTCTCCTGTGAGTCTAGATTTTCGAATCCGACGCATCAATGATAGTTAATTGTAACGTTCAGGGACTCCTAAAGACGATGGAACACTCAAATTGCGTTGAGAGTCAATACATCGGCCTCCAGCCGACTTGTATCCAAGGGGATATTGCAGTCTCGGTCACAATATGATCCTTCTCCTGTGAGTCTAGATTTTCAAATCCGACGCAAGAATAATAGTGAATTGTAACGTTCAGCGCCTCCTAATGACGATAGAAGACTCAAATTGCGTCGAGATTCAATACATCGACCTCCAGTCGACTTGTATCCAAGGGTATATTGCAGTCTCGGGCACCTTATGGTCGTTCTCTTGTAAGTCTAGATTTTCGAATCCGACGCAAAAATGGTATTTAATTGTAACGTTCAGGGCCTCCTAATGACGATGGAACTCTCAAATTGCGTCGTGATTCAATACATTGTCCTCCAGTCGACTTGTCTCCAAGGGTCTACAGCTGCCTCGGGCACCTTATGGTCGTTCTCCTGTGAGTCTAGATTTTCGAATCCGACGCGAAACTGATAGTTAACTGTAACGTTCAGAGCCTCCTAATGCCGATGGAACACTCAAATTGCGTCGAGATTCAATACATCGGCCTCCAGCCGACTTGTCTCCAAGGGTCTATTGCTGTCTCGGGCACCTTATGGTCGTTCTCTTGTAAGTCTAGATTTTCGAATCCGACGCAAAATTGATAGTGAATAGTAACGTTCAGCGCCTCCTGATGACGATAGAACTCTCAAGTTGCGTCGAGATTCAATACATCGTCCTCCAGCCGACTTGTCTCCAAGGGTCTAATGCTGCCTCGGGCACCTTATGGTCGTTCTCTTGTAAGTCTAGATTTTCGAATCCGATGCAAAAATTATAGTTAATTGTAACGTTCAGGGCCTCCTAATGCCGATGGAACACTCAAATTGCGTCGAGATTCAATACATCGGTTTCCAGCCGACTTGTCTCCAAGGGTCTGTTGCTGCCTCGGGCACCTTATGGTCGTTCTCCTGTGAGTTTAGATTATCGAATCCGACGCAAAAATGATAGTTAATTGTAAGATTTAGGGCCTCCTTATGACGATGGAACACTCAAATTGCGTCGAGATTCAGTACATCGGCCTCCAGCCGACTTGTCTTCAAGGGTCTGTTGCTGCCTCGGGCACCTTATGGTCGTTCTCCTGTGAGTCTAGATTTTCGAATCCGACGCAAAAATGATAGTTAATTGTAACGTTCAGGGCCTCCTAATGACGATGGAACACTCAAATTGCGTCGAGATTCAATACATCGGCCTCCAGACGATTTGTCTCCAAGGGGTATAATGTTGTCTCGAGCACCGTATGAACTTCTCCTGTGAGTAGATTTTCGAATCCGACGCGAAACTGATAGTTAATTGTAAGGTTTAGGGCCTCCTAATGACGATGGAACACTCAAATTGCGTCGAGATTCAATACATCGGCCTCCAGGCGACTTGTGTCCAAGGGGATATTGCAGTCTCGTGCACCATATGATCCTTCTCCTGTTAGTAGATTTTCGAATCCGACGCTAAAATGATAGTTAACTGTAACGTTCAGGGCCTCCTAATGCCGATGGAACACTCAAATTGCGTCGAGATTCAATACATCGGCCCCTAGCCGACTTGTCTCCAAGGGTCTGTTGCTGCCTCGGGCACCTTATGGTCGTTCTCCTGTGAGTCTAGATTATCGAATCCGACGCAAAAATGATAGTTAATTGTAACGTTTATGGCCTCCTAATGACGATGGGACACTCAAATTGCGTCGAGATTCAATATATCGTCCGCCAGCCGATTTGTCTCCGAGGGTCTATTGCTGCCTCGGGCACCACATGGTCCTTCTCCTGTGAGTCTAGATTTTCGAATCCGACGCAAAAATGATAGTAAATTGTAACGTTCAGGGCCTCCTAATGACGATGGAACACTCAAATTGCGTCAAGAATCAATACATCGGTTTCCAGCCGACTTGTCTGCAAAGTGCCTCGGGCACCTTATGGTCGTTCTCCTGTGAGTCTAGATTTTCGAATCCGACGCAAAAATGATAGTGAATTGTAACGTTCAGCGCCTCCTAATGACGATAGAAGACTCAAATTGCGTCGAGATTCAATACATCGTCCTCCAGCCGATTTGTCTCCAAGGGGATATTGCTGCCTCGGGCACCTTGTGGTCGTTCTCCTGTGAGTCTAGATTTTCGAATCCGACGCATCAATGATAGTTAATTATAACGTTCAGGGACTCCTAAAGACGATGGAACACTCAAATTGCGTTGAGAGTCCATACATCGGCCTCCAGCCGACTTGTATCCAAGGGGATATTGCAGTCTCGGGCACCATATGATCCTTCTCCTGTGAGTCTAGATTTTCGAATCCGACGCAAAAAAGATAGTGAATTGTAACGTTCAGCGCCTCCTAATGACGATAGAAGACTCAAATTGCGTCGAGATTCAATACATCGACCTCCAGTCGACTTGTATCCAAGGGGATATTGCAGTCTCGGGCACCTTATGGTCGTTCTCTTGTAAGTCTAGATTTTCGAATCCGACGCAAAAATGGTATTTAATTCTAACGTTCAGGGTCTCCTAATGACGTTGGAACTCTCAAATTGCGTCGTGATTCAATACATTGTCCTCCAGCCGACTTGTCTCCAAGGGTCTACAGCTGCCTCGGGCACCTTATGGTCGTTCTCCTGTGAGTCTAGATTTTCGAATCCGACGCGAAACTGATAGTTAACTGTAACATTCAGAGCCTCCTAATGCCGATGGAACACTCAAATTGCGTCGAGATTCAATACATCGGCCTCCAGCCGACTTGTCTCCAAGGGTCTATTGCTGTCTCGGGCACCTTATGGTCGTTCTCTTGTAAGTCTAGATTTTCGAATCCGACGCAAAAATGATAGTGAATAGTAACGTTCAGCGCCTCCTGATGACGATAGAACTCTCAAATTGCGTCGAGATTCAATACATCGTCCTCCAGCCGACTTGTCTCCAAGGGTCTAATGCTGCCTCGGGCACCTTATGGTCGTTCCCTTGTAAGTCTAGATTTTCGAATCCGATGCAAAAATTATAGTTAATTGTAACGTTCAGGGCCTCCTAATGCCGATGGAACACTCAAATTGCGTCGAGATTCAATACATCGGTTTCCAGCCGACTTGTCTCCAAGGGTCTGCTGCTGCCTCGGGCACCTTATGGTCGTTCTCCTGTGAGTTTAGATTATCGAATCCGACGCAAAAATGATAGTTAATTGTAAGATTTAGGGCCTCCTTATGACGATGGAACACTCAAATTGCGTCGAGATTCAGTACATCGGCCTCCAGCCGACTTGTCTTCAAGGGTCTGTTGCTGCCTCGGGCACCTTATGGTCGTTCTCCTGTGAGTCTAGATTTTCGAATCCGACGCAAAAATGATAGTTAATTGTAACGTTCAGGGCCTCCTAATGACGATGGAACACTCAAATTGCGTCGAGATTCAATACATCTGCCTCCAGACGATTCGTCTCCAAGGGGTATATTGTTGTCTCGAGCACCGTATGAACTTCTCCTGTGAGTAGATTTTCGAATCCGACGCGAAACTGATAGTTAATTCTAAGGTTTAGGGCCTCCTAATGACGATGGAACACTCAAATTGCGTCGAGATTCAATACATCGGCCTCCAGGCGACTTGTGTCCAAGGGATATTGCAGTCTCGTGCACCATATGATCCTTCTCCTGTTAGTAGATTTTCGAATCCGACGCTAAAATGATAGCTAACTGTAACGTTCAGGGCCTCGTAATGCCGATGGAACACTCAAATTGCGTCGAGATTCAATACATCGGCCCCTAGCCGACTTGTCTCCAAGGGTCTGTTGCTGCCTCGGGCACCTTATGGTCGTTCTCCTGTGAGTCTAGATTATCGAATCCGACGCAAAAATGATAGTTAATTGTAACGTTTATGGCCTCCTAATGACGATGGGACACTCAAATTGCGTCGAGATTCAATATATCGTCCTCCAGCCGATTTGCCTCCGAGGGTCTATTGCTGCCTCGGGCACCACATGGTCCTTCTCCTGTGAGTCTAGATTTTCGAATCCGACGCAAAAATGATAGTAAATTGTAACGTTCAGGGCCTCCTAATGACGATGGAACACTCAAATTGCGTCAAGAATCAATACATCGGTTTCCAGCCGACTTGTCTGCAAAGTGCCTCGGGCACCTTATGGTCGTTCTCCTGTGAGTCTAGATTTTCGAATCCGACGCAAAAATGATAGTGAATTGTAACGTTCAGCGCCTCCTAATGACGATAGAAGACTCAAATTGCGTCGAGATTCAATACATCGACCTCCTGTCGACTTGTATCCAAGGGGATAATGCAGTCTCGGGCACCTTATGGTCGTTCTCATGTAAGTCTAGATTTTCGAATCCGACGCAAAAATGGTATTTAATTGTAACGTTCAGGGCCTCCTAATGACGATGAAACTCTCAAATTACGTCGTGATTCAATACATTGTCCTCCAGCCGACTTGTCTCCAAGGGTCTACAGCTGCTTCGGGCACCTTATTGTCCTTTCTCCTGTGAGTCTAGATTTTCGAATCCGACGCAAAAATGATAGTAAATTGTAACGTTCAGGGCCTCCTAATGACGATGGAACACTCAAATTGCGTCAAGAATCAATACATCGGTTTCCAGCCGACTTGTCTGCAAGGTGCCTCGGGCACCTTATGGTCGTTCTCCTGTGAGTCTAGATTTTTGAATCCGACGCATAAATGATAGTTAATTGTAACGTTCAGGGACTCCTAAAGACGATGGAACACTCAAATTGCGTCGAGAGTCAATATATCGACCTCCAGTCGACTTGTATCCAAGGGGATATTGCAGTCTCGGGCACCTTATGGTCGTTTTCCTGTGAGTTTAGATTATCGAATCCGACGCAAAAATGATAGTTAATTGTAACGTTTAGGGCCTCCTAATGACGATAGACGACTCAAATTGCGTCGAGATTCAATACATCGGCCTCCAGCCGACTTGTCTCCAAGGGTCTGTTGCTGCCTCGGGCACCTTATGGTCGTTCTCCTGTGAGTTTAGTTTATCGAATCCGACGCAAAAATGATAGTTAATTGTAACGTTTAGGGCCTCCTAATGACGATGGGACACTCAAATTGCGTCGAGAATCAATACATCGTCCTCCAGCCGACTTGTCTCCATATGGTTATTACTGCCTCCGGCCTCTTATGTTCGCTCTCATGTGAGTCTAGATTTTCGAATCCGACGCGAAACTGATTGTTAATTGTAACGTTCAGGGCTTCCTAATGACGATGGAACTCTCAAATTGCGTCGAGATTCAATACATCGCCCTCCAGCCGACTTGTCTCCAAGGGTCTATTGCTGCCTCGGGCACCACATGGTCCTTCTCCTGTGAGTCTGGATTTTCAAATCCGACGCAAAAATGATAGTGAATTGTAACGTTCAGGGCCTCCTAATGTCGATGGAACACTCATATTGCGTCGAGAATCAATACATCGTCCTCCAGGGGACTTGTCTCCAAGGGTCTATTGCTGCCTCGTGCACCTTATGGTCGTTCTCCTGTGAGTTTAGATTTTCGAATCCGACGCAAAAATGATAGTTAATTGTAACGTTCAAGGCCTATTAATGCCGATGGAACACTCAAATTGCGTCGAGATTCAATACATCGGCCTCCAGCCGAGTTGTCTCCAAGGGTCTATTGCTGCCTCGGGCACCTTATGGTCGTTATCCTGTGAGTCTAGATTTTCGAATCCGACGCCAAACTCATAGTTAATTGTAACATTTAGGGCCTCCTAATGACGATGGAACACTCATTTTGCGTCGAGATTCAATACATCGGCCTCCAGCCGACTTGTCTCCAAGGGTCTGTTGCTGCCTCGGGCACCTTATGGTCGTTCTCCTGTGAGTCTAGATTATCGAATCCGACGCAAAAATGATAGTTAATTGTAACGTTTAGGGCCTCCTAATGACGATGGGACACTCCAAATGCGTCGAGATTCAATACATCGTCCTCCAGCCGACTTGTCTCCATGGGGATATTACTGCCTCCGGCCTCTTATGTTCGCTCTCATGTGAGTCTAGATTTTGGAATCCGACGCGAAACTGATTGTTAATTGTAACGTTCAGGGCTTCCTAAAGACGATGGAACTCTCAAATTGCGTCGAGATTCAATACATCGTCCTCCAGCCGACTTGTCTCCAAGGGTCTATTGCTGCCTCGGGAACCTTATTGTCGTTCTCTTGTAAGTCTAGATTTTCGAATCCGACGCAAAAATGATAGTTAATTGTAACGTTCAGGGCCTTGTAATGACGATGGAACACTCAAATTGGGTCGAGATTCAATACATCGGCCTCCAGCCGACTTGTCTCCAAGGGTCTGTTGCTGCCTCGGGCACCTTGTGGTCGTTCTCCTGTGAGTTTAGATTATCGAATCCGACGCAAAAATGATAGTTAATTGTAACATTTAGGGCCTCGTAATGACGATGGAACACTCAAATTGCGTCGAGATTCAATACATCGGCCTCCAGCCGACTTGTCTCCAAGGGTCTGTTGCTGCCTCGGGCACCTTGTGGTCGTTCTCCTGTGAGTCTAGATTTTCGAATCCGACGCGAAACTGATAGTTAATTGTAACGTTCAGGGCCTCCTAATGACGATGGAACACTCAAATTGCGTCGAGATTCAATACTTCGGCCTCCAGCCGTCTTGTCTCCAAGGGGATTTTGCTGTCTCGGGCACAATATGATCCTTCTCCTGTGAGTCTAGATTTTCGAATCCGACGCAAAAATGATAGTTAATTGTAACGTTCAGGGCCTTGTAATGACGATGGAACACTCAAATTGCGTCGAGATTCAATACATCGGTCTCCAGCCGACTTGTCTCCAAGGGTCTATTGCTGCCTCGGGCTGCTTATGTTCGTTCTCCTGTGAGTTTAGATTATCGAATCCGACGCAAAAATAATAGTTGATTGCAACGTTTAGGGCCTCCTAATGACGATGGGACACTCAAATTGCGTCGAGATTCAGTACATCGGTCTCCAGCCGACTTGTCTCCAAGGGTCTATTGCTGCCTCGGGCAGCTTATGGTCGTTCTCCAGTGAGCTTAGATTATCGAATCCGACGCAAAAATGATAGTTAATTGCAACGTTTAGGGCCTCCTAATGACGATGGGTCACTCAAATTGCGTCGAGATTCAATACATCGTCCTCCAGCCGACTAGTCTCCATGGGGATGTTACTGCCTCCGGCCTCTTAAGTTCGCTCTCATGTGAGTCTAGATTTTCGAATCCGACGCGAAACTGATTGTTAATTGTAACGTTCAGGGCTTCCTAATGACGATGGAACTCGCAAATTGCGTCGAGATTCAATTTATCGTCCTCCAGCCGACTTGTCTCCAAGGGTCTATTGCTGCCTCGGGCACCACATGGTCCTTCTCCTGTGAGTCTAGATTTTCGAATGCGACGCAAAAATGATAGTGAATTGTAACGTTCAGGGCCTCCTAATGACGATGGAACACTCAAATTGCGTCAAGAATCCATACATCGGTTTCCAGCCTACTTGTCTCCAAGTGTCTATTGCTGCCTCGGGCACCTTATGGTCGTTCTCCTGTGAGTCTAGATTTTCGAATCCGACGCATAGATGATAGTTAATTGTAACGTTCAGGGCCTCCTAATGCCGATGGAACACTCAAATTGCGTCGAGATTCAATACATCGGCCTCCAGCCGACTTGTCTCCATGGGTCTATTGCTGCCTCGGGCACCTTATGGTCGTTCTCCTGTGAGTCTAGATTTTAGAATCCGACGCAAAACTCATTGTTAATTGTAACGTTTAGGGCCTCCTAATGACGATGGAACACTCATTTTGCGTCGAGATTCAATACATCGGCCTCCAGCCGACTTGTCTCCAAGGGTCTGTTGCTGCCTCGGGCACCTTATGGTCGTTCTCCTGTGAGTTTAGATTATCGAATCCGACGCAAAAATGATAGTTAATTGTAACGTTTAGGGCCTCCTAATGACGATGGGACACCAAATTGCGTCGAGATTCAATACATCGTCCTCCGGCCGACTTGTCTCCATGGGGATATTACTGCCTCCGGCCTCTTATGTTGGCTCTCATGTGAGTCTAGATTTTGGAATCCGACGCGAAACTGATTGTTAATTGTAACGTTCAGGGCTTCCTAAAGACGATGGAACTCTCAAATTGCGTCGAGATTCAATACATCGTCCTCCAGCCGAGTTGTCTCCAAGGGTCTATTGCTGCCTCGGGCACCTTATGGTCGTTCTCTTGTAAGTCTAGATTATCGAATCCGACGCAAAAATGACAATTAATTGTAACGTTCAGGGCCTTGTAATGACGATGGAACACTCAAATTGCGTCGAGATTCAATACATCGGCCTCCAGCCGACTTGTCTCCAAGGGTCTGTTGCTGCCTCGGGCACCTTATGGTCGTTCTCCTGTGAGTTTAGATTATCGAATCCGACGCAAAAATGATAGTTAATTGTAACGTTTAGGGCCTCCTAATGAAGATGGAACACTCAAATTGCGTCGAGATTCAATACATCGGCCTCCAGCCGACTTGTCTCCAAGGGTCTATTGCTGCCTCGGGCACCTTATGGTCGTTCACCTGTGAGTCTAGATTTTCGAATCCGACGCGAAACTGATAGTTAATTGTAACGTTCAGGGCCTCCTAATGACGATGGAACACTCAAATTGCGTCGAGATTCAATACATCGTCCTCCAGCCGACTTGTCTCCAAGGGTCTATTGCTGCCTCGGGCACCACATGGTCCTTCTCCTGTGAGTCTGGATTTTCGAATCCGACGCAAAAATGATAGTTAATTGCAACGTTTAGGGCCTCCTAATGACGATGGGTCACTCAAATTGCGTCGAGATTCAATACATCGTCCTCCAGCCGACTAGTCTCCATGGGGATATTACTGCCTCCGGCCTCTTATGTTCGCTCTCATGTGAGTCTAGATTTTGGAATCCGACGCGAAAATGATAGTTAATTGTAACGTTCAGGGCCTCCTAATGCCGATGGAACACTCAAATTGCGTCGAGATTCAATACGTCGGCCTCCAGCCGACTTGTCTCCAAGGGTCTATTGCTGCCTCGGGCACCTTATGGTCGTTCTCCTGTGAGTCTAGATTTTCGAATCCGACGCAAAACTCATAGTTAATTGTAACGTTTAGGGCCTCCTAATGACGATGGAACACTCATTTTGCGTCGAGATTCAATACATCGGCCTCCAGCCGACTTGTCTCCAAGGGTCTGTTGCTGCCTCGGGCAACTTATGGTCGTTCTCCTGTGAGTTTAGATTATCGAATCTGACGCAAAAATGATCGTTAATTGTAACGTTTAGGGCCTCCTAATGACGATGGGACACTCAAATTGCGTCGAGATTCAATACATCGTCCTCCAGCAGACTAGTCTCCATGGGGATATTACTGCCTCCGGCCCCTTATGTTCGCTCTCATGTGAGTCTAGATTTTGGAATCCGACGCGAAACTGATTGTTAATTGTAACGTTCAGGGCTTCCCAAAGACGATGGATCTCTCAAATTGCGTCGAGATTCAATACATCGTCATCCAGCCGACTTGTCTCCAAGGGACTATTGCTGCCTCGGGCACCTTATGGTCGATCTCTTGTAAGTCTAGATTTTCGAATCCGCCGCAAAAATGATAGTTAATTGTAACGTTCAGGGCCTTGTAATGACGATGGAACACTCAAATTGCGTCGAGATTCAATACATCGTCCTCCAGCAGACTAGTCTCCATGGGGATATTACTGCCTCCGGCCTCTTATGTTCGCCCTCATGTGAGTCTAGATTTTGGAATCCGACGCGAAAATGATAGTTAAATGTAACGTTCAGGGCCTCCTAATGCCGATGGAACACTCAAATTGCGTCGAGATTCAATACATCGGCCTCCAGCCGACCTGTCTCCAAGGGGATATTGCTGTCTCGGGCACAATATGATCCTTCTCCTGTGAGTCTAGATTTTCGAATCTGACGCAAAAATGATAGTTCATTGTAACGTTCAGGGCCTTGTAATGACGATGGAACACTCAAATTGCGTCGAGATTCAATACATCGGCCTCCAGCCGACTTGTCTCCAAGGGTCTGTTGCTGCCCCGGGCACCTTATGGTCGTTCTCCTGTGAGTTTAGATTTTTGACTCCGACGCAAGAATGATAGTTAATTGTAACGTTTAGGGCCCCCTAATGACGATGGAACACTCAAATTGCGTCGAGATTCAATACATCGGCCTCCAGCCGACTTGTCTCCAAGGATCTGTTGCTGCCTCGGGCAACTTATGGTCGTTCTCCTGTGAGTTTAGATTACCGAATCCGACGCAAAAATGATAGTTAATTGTAACGTTTAGGGCCTCCTAATGACGATGGGACACTCAAATTGCGTCGAGATTCAATACATCGTCCTCCAGCCGACTTGTCTCCATTGGGATATTACTGCCTCCGGCCTCTTATGTTCGCTCTCATGTGAGTCTAGATTTTCGAATCCGACGCGAAACTGATTGTTAATTGTAACGTTCAGGGCTTCTTAATGACGATGGAACTCTCAAATTGCGTCGAGATTCAATTTATCGTCCTCCAGCCGACTTGTCTCCAAGGGTCTATTGCTGTCTCGGGCACCTTATGGTCGTTCTCCTGTGGTTCTAGATTTTCGAATCCGACGCGAAACTGATAGTTAATTGTAACGTTCAGGGCCTCCTAATGACGATGGAACACTCAAATTGCGTCGAGATTTAATACATCGGCCTCCAGCCGACTTGTCTCCAAGGGGATATTGCTGTCTCAGGCACAATATGATCCTTCTCCTGTGAGTCTAGATTTTCGAATCCGACGCAAAAATGATAGTTAATTGTAACGTTCAGGGCCTTGTAATGACGATGGAACACTCAAATTGCGTCGAGATTCAATACGTCGGCCTCCAGCCGATTTGTCTCCAAGGGTCTGTTGCTGCCTCGGGCACCTTATGGTCGTTCTCCTGTGAGTTTAGATTATCGAATCCGACGCAAAAATGATAGTTAATTGCAACGTTTAGGGCCTCCTAATGACGATGGAACACTCACTTTGCGTCGAGATTCAATACATCGGCCTCCAGCCGACTTGTCTCCAAGGGTCTGTTGCTGCCTCGGGCACCTTATGGTCGTTCTCCTGTGAGTTTAGATTATCGAATCCGACGCAAGAATGATAGTTAATTGCAACGTTTAGGGCCTCCTAATGACGATGGGACACTCAAATTGCGTCGAGATTCAATACGTCGTCCTACAGCCGACTTGTCTCCAATGGGATATTGCTGTCTCGAGCACCGTATGAACTTCTCCTGTGAGTAGATTTTCGAATCCGACGCTAAAATGATAGTTAATTGTAACGTTCAGGGACTTGTAATGACGATGGAACACTCAAATTGCGTCGAGATTCAATACATCGGCCTCCAGCCGACTTGTCTCCAAGGGTCTGTTGCTGCCTCGGGCACCTTATGGTCGTTCTCCTGTGAGTTTAGATTATAGAATCCGACGCAAAAATGATAGTTAATTGTAACTTTTAGGGCCTCCTAATGACGATAGAAGACTCAAATTGCGTCGAGATTCAATACATCGGCCTTCAGCCGACTTGTCTCCAAGGGTCTATTGCTGCCTCGGGCACCATATGGTCGTTCTCCTGTGAGTTTAGATTATCGAATCCGACGCAAAAATGATAGTTAATTGTAACATTTAGGGCCTCCTAATGACGATGTGACGCTCAAATTGCGTCGAGATTCAATACATCGTCCTCCAGCCGACTTGTCTCCATGGGGATATTACTGCCTCCGGCCTCTTATGTTCGCTCTCATGTGAGTCTAGATTTTCGAATCCGACGCGAAACTGATTGTTAATTGTAACGTTCAGGGCTTCCTAATGACGATGGAACTCTCAAATTGCGTCGAGATTCAATTTATCGTCCTCCAGCCGACTTGTCTCCAAGTATCTATTGCTGCCTCGGGCACCACATGTTCCTTCCCCTGTGAATCTAGATTTTCGAATCCGACGAAAAAATGATAGTGAATTGTAACGTTCAGGGCCTCCTAATGACGATGGAACACTCAAATTGCGTCAAGAATCAATACATCGGTTTCCAGCCGACTTGTCTCCAAGGGTCTATTGCTGCCTCGGGCACTTTATGGTCTTTCTCCTGTGAGTCTAGATTTTCGAATCCGACGCATAAATGATAGTTAATTGTAACGTTCAGATACTCCTAAAGACGATAGAACACTCAAATTGCGTCGAGAGTCAATACATCGACCTCCAGTCGACTTGCATCCAAGGGGATATTGCAGTCTCGGGCACCTTATGGTCGTTCTCCTGTGAGTTTAGATTATCGAATCCGACGCAAAAATGATAGTTAATTGTAACGTTTAGGGCCTCCTAATGACGTTAGAAGACTCAAATTGCGTCGAGATTCAATACATCGTCCTCCAGCCGACTTGTCTCCTAGGGTCTATTGCTGCCTCGGGCACCACATGGTCCTTCTCCTGTGAGTCTGGATTTTCGAATCCGACGCAAAAATGATAGTGAATTGTAACGTTCAGGGCCTCCTAATGACGATGGAACACTCAAATTGCGTCGAGAATCAATACATCGTCCTCCAGCCGACTTGTCTCCAAGGGTCTATTGCTGCCTCGGGCACCTTATGGTCGTTCTCCTGTGAGTCTAGATTATCGAATCCGACGCAAAAATGATAGTTAATTGTAACGTTTAGGGCCTCCTAATGACGATGGGACGCTCAAATTGCGTCGAGATTCAATACATCGTCCTCCAGCCGACTTGTCTCCATGGGGATATTACTGCCTCCGGCCTCTTATGTTCGCTCTCATGTGAGTCTAGATTTCCGAATCCGACGCGAAACTGATTGTTAATTGTAACGTTCAGGGCCTCCTAACGACGATGGAACACTCAAATTGCGTCGAGATTCAATACATCGGCCTCCAGCCGACTTGTTTCCAAGGGTCTGTTGCTGCCTCGGGCACCTTACGGTCGTTCTCCTGTGAGTTTAGATTATCGAATCCGACGCAAAAATGATAGTTAATTGTAACGTTTAGGGCCTCCTAATGACGATGGAACACTCAAATTGCGTCGAGATTCAATACATCGTCCACCAGCCGACTTGTCTCCATGGGGATAATACTGCCTCCGGCCTCTTATGTTCGCTCTCATGTCGTCTAGATTTTCGAATCCGACGCGAAACTGATTGTTAATTGTAACGTTCAGGGCCTCCTAATGACGATGGAACACTCAAATTGCGTCGAGATTCAATACATCGTCCTCCAGCCGACTTGTCTCCAAGGGTCTATTGCTGCCTCGGGCACCTTATGGTCGTTCTCCTGTGAGTCTAGATTTTCGAATCCGACGCAAAAATGATTGTTAATTGTAACGTTCAGGTCCTCCTAATGACGATGGAACTCTCAAATTGCGTCAAGATTCAATACATCGGCCTCCAGCCGACTTGTCTCCAAGGGGATATCGTTGCCTCGGGCACCACATGGTCCGTCTCCGGAGAGTCTAGATTTTCGAATCCGACGCAAAAATGGTAGTTAATTGTAACGTTCAGGGCCTTCTAATGACGATGGAACACTCAAATTGCGTCGAGATTCAATGCATCGGCCTCCAGCCGACTTGTCTCCAAGGGTCTGTTGCTGCCTCGGGCACTTTATTGTCGTTCTGCTGTGAGTTTAGATTATCGAATCCGTTGCAAAAATGATAGTTAATTGTAACGTTCAGGGCCTTGTAATGACGATGGAACACTCAAATTGCGTCGAGATTCAATACATCGGCCTCCAGCCGACTTGACTCCAAGGGTCTGTTGCTTCCTCGAGCACCGTATGAACTACTCCTGTGAGTAGATTTTTGAATCCGACGCAAAAATGATAGTTAATTGTAAGGTTCAGGGCCTCCTAATGACGAAGGAACACTCAAATAGCGTCGAGATTCAATACATCGTCCTCCAGCCGACTTGTCTCCATGGGGATATTACTGCCTCCGGCCTCTTATGTTCGCTCTCATGTGAGTCTAGATTTTCGAATCCGACGCGAAACTGATTGTTAATTGTAACGTTCAGGGCTTCCTAATGACGATGGAACACTCAAATTGCCTCGAGATTCAATACATCGGCATTTAGTCGATTTGTCTCCAAGGGGATATTGCTGCCTCGGGCACCAAATGGTCCGTCACCTGTGAGTCTGGATTTTTGAATCCGACGCGAAACTGATAGTTAATTGTAACGTTCAGGGCTTCCAAATGACGATGGAGCACTCAAATTGCGTCGAGATTCTATACATCGGCCTCCAGCCAACTTGTCTCCAAGGGGATATCGCTGCCTCGGGCACCACATGGTCCGTCTCCGGTGAGTCTAGACTTTCGAATTCGACGCAAAAATGATAGTTAATTGTAACGTTCAGGGCCTTCTAATGACGATGGAACACTCAAATTGGGTCGAGATTCAATGCATGGGCCTCCAGCCGACTTGTCTCCAAGGGTCTGTTGCTGCCTCGGGCACTTTATGGTCGTTCTCCTGTGAGTTTAGATGATCGAATCCGACCCAAAAATGATAGTTAATTGTAACGTTCAGGGACTCTTAATGCCGATGGAACACTCAAATTGCGTCGAGATTCAATACATCGGCCTCCAGCCGACTTGTCTCCAAGGGTCTATTGCTGCCTCGGGCACCTTATGGTCGTTCTCCTGTGAGTCTAGATTTTCGAATCCGACGCAAAACTCATAGTTAATTGTAACGTTCAGGGCCTCCTAATGACGATGGAACTCTCAAATTGCGTCGAGATTCAATACATCGGCCTCCAGCCGACTTGTCTCCAAGGGTCTGTTGCTGCCTTGGGCACCTAATGGTCGTTCTCCTGTGACTTTAGATTATCGAATCCGACGAAAAACTGATAGTTAATTGTAACATTCAGGGCCTCCTTACTACGATGGAACACTCATTTTGCGTCGCGATCCAATACATCGTCCTCCAACCGACTTGTCTCCAAGGGTCAATAGCAGCCTCGGGCACCGTATGGTCGTTCCCCTGTGAGTCAACATTTTAGAATCATACGCAAAACTGATAGTTAAATGTAATGCTCAGGGCCTTCTAATGCCGATGGAACACTCAAATTGCGTCGAGATTCAATACATCGGCCCGCAGCCGACTTGTCTCCAAGGGTCTATTGCTGCCTCGGGCACCACATGGTCCTTCTCCTGTGAGTCTAGATTTTCGAATCCGACGGAAAAATGATAGTGAATTGTAACGTTTAGGGCCTCCTAATGACGATGGAACACTCAAATTGAGTCGAAATTCAATACATCGACCTCCAGCCGACTTGTCTCCAAGGGGATACTGCTGCCTCGGGCTCCATGTGGTCCGTCTCCTGTGAGTCTAGATTTTCGAATCCGACGCGAAACTGATAGTTAATTGTAACGTTCAGGGCCTCCTAATGACGATGGAACACCCAAATTGCGTCGAGATACAATACATCGGCCTCCACCCGACTTGTCTCCAAGGGGATATTGCTGTCTCGGGCACAATATGATCCTTCTCCTGTGAGCCTAGATTTTCGAATCCGACGCAAAAATGATAGTGAATTGTAACGTTCAGCGCCTCCTAATGACGATAGAAGACTCAAATTGCGTCGAGATTCAATACATCGTCCTCCAGCCGACTTGTCTCCAAGGGGATATTGCTGCCTCGGGCACAATATGATCCTTCTCCTGTGAGTCTAGATTTTCCTATCCGACGAAAAAATGATAGTGAATTGTAACGTTCAGCGCCTCCTAATAACGATAGAAGACTCAAATTGCGTCGAGATTCAATACATCGTCCTCCAGCCGATTTGTCTCCAAGGGTCTGTTGCTGCCTCGGGCACCTTATGGTCGTTCCCCTGTGAGTCTAGATTTTCAAATCCCACGCAAAACTCATACTTAATTGTAACGTTCAGGGCCTCCTAATGACGATGGAACTCTCAAATTGCGTCGAGATTCAATACATCGGCCTCCAGCCGACTTGTCTCCAAGGGTCTGTTGCTGCCTCAGGCACCTTATGGTCGTTCTCCTGTGAGTCTAGATTTTCGAATCCCACGCAAAACTCATAGTTAATGGTAACGTTCAGGGCCTCCTAATGACGATGGAACTCTCGAATTGCGTCGAGATTCAATACATCGTCCTCCAGCCGACTTGTCTCCAAGGGTCTGTTGCTGCCTCGGGCACCTTATGGTCGTTCTCCTGTGAGTTCAGATTATCGAATCCGACGCAAAAATGATAGTTAATTGTAACGTTTAGGGCCTACTAATGACGATGGAACACTCAAATAGCGTCGAGATTCAATACATCGGCCTCCAGCCGACTTGTCTCCAAGGGTCTGTTGCTGCCTCGGGCACCTTATGGTAGTTCTCCTGTGAGTTTAGATTTTCGAATCCGACGCGAAACTGATAGGTAATTGAAAGGTTCAGGGCCTCCAAATGACGATGGGACACTCAAATTGCGTCGAGATTCAATACATCGGCCTCCAGCAGACTTGTCTCCAAGGGGATATTGCTGTCTCGGGCACCATATGATCCTTCTCCTGTGAGTCTAGATTCTCGAATCCGACGCAAAAATGATAGTGAATAGTAACGTTCAGCGCCTCCTGATGACGATGGAACTCTCATATTGCGTCGTGATTCAATACATCGTCCTCCAGTTGATTTGTCTCCAAGGGTCTGTTGCTGCCTCGGGCACCTTATGGTCGTTCTCCTGTGAGTTTAGTTTTTCGAATCCGACGCGAAACTGATAGTTAATTGTAAGGTTCAGCGCCTCCTAATGACGATGGAACACTCAAATTGCGTCGAGATTCAATACATCGGCCTCCAGCGGACTTGTCTCCAAGGGGATATTGCTGTCTCGAGCACCGTATGAACTTCTCCTGTGAGTGGATTTTCGAATCCGACGCTAAAATGATTGTTAATTGTAACGTTCAGGGCCTCCTAATGACGATGGAACACTCAAATTGCGTCAAGAATCAATACATCGGTTTCCAGCCGACTTGTCTCCAAGGGTCTATTGCTGCCTCGAGCACCGTATGAACTTCTCCTGTGAGTAGATTTTCGAATCCGACGCATAAATGATAGTTAATTGTAACGTTTAGGGACTTGTAATGACGATGGAACACTCAAATTGCGTCGAGATTCAATACATCGGCCTCCAGCCGACTTGTCTCCAAGGGTCTGTTGCTGCCTCGGGCACCTTATGGTAGTTCTCCTGTGAGTTTAGATTATCGAATCCGACGCAAAAATGATAGTTAATTGTAACGTTCAGCGCCTCCTAATGACGATAGAAGACTCAAATTGCGTCGAGATTCAATACATCGTCCTCCAGCCGACTTGTCTCCAAGGGTCTGTTGCTGCCTCGGGCACCTTATGGTCGTTCTCCTGTGAGTCTAGATTTTCGAATCCCACGCAAAACTCATAGTTAATGGTAACGTTCAGGGCCTCTTAATGACGATGGAACTCTCAAATTGCGTCGAGATTCAATACATCGTCCTCCAGCCGACTTGTCTCCAAGGGTCTGTTGCTGCCTCGGGCACCTTATGGTCGTTCTCCTGTGAGTTTAGATTATCGAATCCGACGCAAAAATGATAGTTAATTGTAACGTTTAGGGCCTCCTAATGACGATGGAACACTCAAATAGCGTCGAGATTCAATACATCGGCCTCCAGCCGACTTGTCTCCAAGGGTCTGTTGCTGCCTCGGGCACCTTATGGTAGTTCTCCTGTGAGTTTAGTGAAAAAAATACGAGCTTACGGAATATCGGACCAGGTTTGTGACTGGATTCAGGATTTCCTAGAAGAAAGAACACAACATGTCATTCTTAACGGTTCAAAATCTGCAGATGTTGAGGTAATTTCGGGAGTACCGCAGGGAAGCGTGATAGGACCTTTATTGTTTACAATATACATAAATGACTTAGTTGACAACATCGGTAGCTCCGTGAGGCTATTTGCAGATGACACGGTTGTCTACAAGAAAGTAGCAACATCAGAAGACTCGTACGTACTCCAGGAGGACCTGCAGAGGATTAATGCATGGTGCGACAGCTGGCAGCTTTCCCTAAACGTAGATAAATGTAATATAATGCGCATACATAGGGGCAGAAATCCATTCCAGTACGATTATGCCATAGGTGGTAAATCATTGGAAGCGGTAACGACCGTAAAATACTTAGGAGTTACTATCCGGAGCGATCTGAAGTGGAATGATCACATAAAACAAATAGTGGGAAAAGCAGGCGCCAGGTTGAGATTCATAGGAAGAATTCTAAGAAAATGTGACTCATCGACGAAAGAAGTAGCTTACAAAACGCTTGTTCGTCCGATTCTTGAGTATTGCTCATCAGTATGGGACCCTTACCAGGTTGGATTAATAGAAGAGATAGACATGATCCAGCGAAAAGCAGCGCGATTCGTCATGGGGACATTTAGTCAGCGCGAGAGCGTTACGGAGATGCTGAACAAGCTCCAGTGGCGGACACTTAAAGAAAGGCGTTACGCAATACGGAGAGGTTTATTATCGAAATTACGAGAGAGCACATTCCGGGAAGAGATGGGCAACATATTACTACCGCCCACATATATCTCGCGTAATGATCACAACGAAAAGATCCGAGAAATTAGAGCAAATACGGAGACTTACAAGCAGTCGTTCTTTCCACGCACAATTCGTGAATGGAACAGGGAAGGGGGGATCAGATAGTGGTACAATAAGTACCCTCCGCCACACACCGTAAGGTGGCTCGCGGAGTATAGATGTAGATGTAGATGTAGAAACTGATAGGTAATTGTAAGGTTCAGGGCCTCCTAATGACGATGGGACACTCAAATTGCGTCGAGATTCAATACATCGGCCTCCAGCAGACTTGTCTCCAAGGGGATATTGCTGTCTCGGGCACCATATGATCCTTCTCCTGTGAGTCTAGATTCTCGAATCCGACGCAAAAATGATAGTGAATAGTAACGTTCAGCGCCTCCTGATGACGATGGAACTCTCATATTGCGTCGTGATTCAATACATCGTCCTCCAGTTGATTTGTCTCCAAGGGTCTGTTGCTGCCTCGGGCACCTTATGGTCGTTCTCCTGTGAGTTTAGTTTTTCGAATCCGACGCGAAACTGATAGTTAATTGTAAGGTTCAGCGCCTCCTAATGACGATGGAAAACTCAAATTGCGTCGAGATTCAATACATCGGCCTCCAGCGGACTTGTCTCCAAGGGGATATTGCTGTCTCGAGCACCGTATGAACTTCTCCTGTGAGTGGATTTTCGAATCCGACGCTAAAATGATTGTTAATTGTAACGTTCAGGGCCTCCTAATGACGATGGAACACTCAAATTGCGTCGAGATTCAATACATCGGCCTCCAGCCGACTTCTCTCCAAGGGTCTGTTGCACCTCGAGCACCGTATGAACTTCTCCTGTGAGTAGATTTTTGAATCCGACGCAAAAATGATAGTTAATTGTAGCGTTTAGGGCCTCCTAATGACGATAGAAGACTCAAATTGCGTCGAGATTCAGTACATCGACCTCCAGCCGACTTGTATCCAAGGGGATATTGCAGTCTCGTGCACCATATGATCCTTCTCCTGTTAGTAGATTTTCGAATCCGACGCTAAAATGATAGTTAACTGTAACGTTCAGGGCCTCTTAATTCCGATGGAACACTCAAATTGCGTCGAGATTCAATACATCGGCCTCCAGCCGACTTGTCTCCAAGGGTCTGTTGCTGCCTCGAGCACCGTATGAACTTCTCCTGTGAGTAGATTTTTGAATCCGACGCAAAAATGATAGTTAATTGTAACGTTTAGGGCCTCCTAATGACGATAGAAGACTCAAATTGCGTCGAGATGCAATACATCGACCTCCAGCCGACTTGTATCCAAGGGGATATTGCAGTCTCGTGCACCATATGATCCTTCTCCTGTTAGTAGATTTTCGAATCCGACGCTAAAATGATAGTTAACTGTAACGTTTAGAGCCTCCTAATGACGATGGAACACTCAAATTGCTTCGCGATCCAATACATCGACCTCCAGCCGACTTGTCTCCAAGGGTCTATTGCTGCCTCGGGCACCTTATGGTCGTTCTCCTGTGAGTCTAATTTTTCGAATCCGACGCTAAAATGATAGTTAATTTTAACGTTCAGTGCCTTGTAATAACGATGGAACACTCAAATTGCGTCGAGATTCACTACATCGGCCTCCAACCGACTTGTCTCCTAGGATTTGTTGCTGCCTCGGGCACCTTATGGTCGTTTTCCTGTGAGTTTAGATTATCGAATCCGACGCAAAAATGATAGTTAATTGTAACGTTTAGGGCCTCCTAATGACGATGGAACACTCAAATTGCGTCGCGATCCATTACATCGACCTCCAGCCGACTTGTCTCCAAGGGTCTATTGCTGCCTCGGGCACCTTATGGTCGTTCTCCTGTGAGTCTAGATTATCGAATCCGACGCAAAAATGATAGTTACGTCCTCTAGCCGACTTGTCTCCAAGGGTCTGTTGCTGCCTCGGGCACCTTATGGTCGTTCTCCTGTGAGTTTAGATTATCGAATCCGACGCAAAAAGGATAGTTAATTGTAACGTTTAGGGTCTCCTAATGACGATGGAACACTCAAATTGCGTCGAGATTCAATACATCGGCCTCCAGCCGACTTGTCTCCAAGGGGATATTGCTGTCTCGGGCACAATATGATCCTTCTCCTGTGAGTCTAGATTTTCGTATCCGACGCGAAACTGATAGTTAATTGTAAGGTTCAGGGCCTCCTAATGACGATGGAACACTCAAATTGCTTCGCGATCCAATACATCGACCTCCTGCCGACTTGTCTCCAAGGGTCTATTGCTGCCTCCGGCACCTTATGGTCGTTCTCCTGTGAGTCTAGATTTTCGAATCCGACGCAAAAATGATAGTTAATTTTAACGTTCAGGGCCTTGTAATAACGATGGAACACTCAAATTGCGTCGAGATTCAATACATCGGCCTCCAACCGACTTGTCTCCAAGGGTCTGTTGCTGCCTCGGGCACCTTATGGTCGTTCTCCTGTGAGTTTAGATTATCGAATCCGACGCAAAAATGATAGTTAATTGTAACGTTTAGGGCCTCCTAATGACGATGGAACCCTCAAATTGCGTCGCGATCCATTACATCGACCTCCAGCCGACTTGTCTCCAAGGGTCTATTGCTGCCACGGGCACCTTATGGTCGTTCTCCTGTGAGTCTAGATTATCGAATCCGACGCAAAAATGATAGTTACGTCCTCTAGCCGACTTGTCTCCAAGGGTCTGTTGCTGCCTCGGGCACCTTATGGTCGTTCTCCTGTGAGTTTAGATTATCGAATCCGACGCAAAAAGGATAGTTAATTGTAACGTTTAGGGTCTCCTAATGACGATGGAACACTCAAATTGCGTCGAGATTCAATACATCGGCCTCCAGCCGACTTGTCTTCAAGGGGATATTGCTGTCTCGGGCACAATATGATCCTTCTCCTGTGAGTCTAGATTTTCGTATCCGACGCGAAACTGATAGTTAATTGTAAGGTTCAGGGCCTCCTAATGACGATGGAACACTCAAATTGCTTCGCGATCCAATACATCGACCTCCTGCCGACTTGTCTCCAAGGGTCTATTGCTGCCTCCGGCACCTTATGGTCGTTCTCCTGTGAGTCTAGATTTTCGAATCCGACGCAAAAATGATAGTTAATTTTAACGTTCAGGGCCTTGTAATAACGATGGAACACTCAAATTGCGTCGAGATTCAATACATCGGCCTCCAACCGACTTGTCTCCAAGGGTCTATTGCTGCCTCGGGCACCTTATGGTCGTTCTCCTGTGAGTTTAGATTATCGAATCCGACGCAAAAATTATAGTTAATTGTAACGTTTAGGGCCTCCTAATGACGATGGAACACTCAAATTGCGTCGCGATCCATTACATCGACCTCCAGCCGACTTGTCTCCAAGGATCTATTGCTGCCACGGGCACCTTATGGTCGTTCTCCTGTGACTCTAGATTATCGAATCCGACGCAAAAATGATAGTTACGTCCTCTAGCCGACTTGTCTCCAAGGGTCTAATGCTGCCTCGGGCACCAAATGGTCGTTCTCCTGTGAGTTTAGATTATCGAATCCGACGCAAAAATGATAGTTAATTGTAACATTCAGGGCCTCCTAATGACGATGGAACACTCAAATTGCGTCGAGATTCAATGCATCGGCCTCCAGCCGACTTGTCTCCAAGGGTCTGTTGCTGCCTCGGGCACCTTATGTTCGCTCTCATGTGAGTCTAGATTTTCGAATCCGACGCGAAACTGATTGTTAATTGTAACGTTCAGGGCTTCCTAATGACGATGGAACACTCAAATTGCCTCGAGATTCAATACATCGGCATTCAGCCGATTTATCTCCAAGGGTCTATTGCTGCCTCGGGCACCGTATGATCGTTCTCCTGTGAGTCTAGATTTTCGAATCCGACGCAAAAATGATAGTTAATTGTAACGTTCAGGGCCTTGTAATGACGATGGAACACTGAAATTGCGTCGAGATCAATACATCGGCCTCCAGCCGACTTGTCTCCAAGGGTCTGTTGCTGCCTCGGGCACCTTATGGTCGTTCTCCTGTGAGTTTAGATTATCGAATCCGACGCAAAAATGATAGTTAATTGAAACGTTCAGGGCCTCCTAATGGCGATGGAACACTCAAATTGCGTCGAGATTCAATACATCGGCCTCCAGCCGACTTGTCTCCAAGGGTCTGTTGCTGCCTCGGGCACCTTATGGTCGTTCTCCTGTGAGTTTAGATTATCGAATCCGACGCAAAAATGATAGTTAATTGTAACATTCAGGGCCTCCTAATGACGATGGAACACTCAAATTGCGTCGAGATTCAATACATCGGCCTCCAGCCGACTTGTCTCCAAGGGTCTGTTGCTGCCTCGGGCACCTTATGTTCGCTCTCATGTGAGTCTAGATTTTCGAATCCGACGCGAAACTGATTGTTAATTGTAACGTTCAGGGCTTCCTAATGACGATGGAACACTCAAATTGCCTCGAGATTCAATACATCGGCATTCAGCCGATTTATCTCCAAGGGTCTATTGCTGTCTCGAGCACCGTATGAACTTCTCCTGTGAGTAGATTTTCGAATCCGACGCGAAACTGATAGTTAATTGTAAGGTTTAGGGCCTCCTAATGACAATGGAACACTCAAATTGCGTCGAAATTCAATACATCGGCCTCCAGCCGACTTGTATCCAAGGGGATAATGCAGTCTCGTACACCATATGATCCTTCTCCTGTTAGTAGATTTTCGAATCCGACGCTAAAATGATAGTTAACTGTAACGTTCTGGGCCTCCTAATGCCGATGGAACACTCAAATTGCGTCGAGATTCAATACATCGGCCTCCAGCCGACTTGTCTCCAAGGGGATATTGCTGTCTCGGGCACCTTATGGTCGTTCTATTGTGAGTTTAGATTATCGAATCCGACGCAGAAATGATAGTTAATTGAAACGTTCAGGGGCTCCTAATGGCGATGGAACACTCAAATTGCGTCGAGATTCAATACATCGGCCTCCAGCCGACTTGTATCCAATGGGATATAGCAGTCTCGTGCACCATATGATCCTTCTCCTGTTAGTAGATTTTCGAATCCGACGCTAAAGTGATAGTTAACTGTATCGTTCAGGGCCTCCTAATGCCGATGGAACACTCAAATTGCGTCGAGATTCAATACATCGGCCTCCAGCCGACTTGTCTCCAAGGGTCTGTTGCTGCCTCGGGCACCTTATGGTCATTCTCCTGTGAGTTTAGATTATCGAATCCGACGCAAAAATGATAGTTAATTGTAACGTTTAGAGCCTCCTACTGACGATGGAACACTCAAATTGCGTCGAGATTCAATACATCGGCCTCCAGCCGACTTGTCTCCAAGGGGATATTGCTGTCTCGGGCACAATATGATCCTTCACCTGTGAGTGTAGATTTTCGAATCCGACGCGAAACTGATAGTTAATTGTAAGGTTCAGGGCCTCCTAATGACGATGGAACACTTAAATTGCTTCGCGATCCAATACATCGACCTCCAGCCGACTTGTCTCCAAGGGTCTATTGCTGCCACGGGCTCCTTATTGTCGTTCTCCTGTGAGTTTACATTATCGAATCCGACGCAAAAATGATAGTTAATTGTAACGTTTAGGGCCTCCTAATGACGATGGAACACTCAAATTGCGTCGCGATCCATTACATCGACCTCCAGCCGACTTGTCTCCAAGGGTCTATTGCTGCCTCGGGCACCTTATGGTCGTTCTCCTGTGGGTCTAGATTATCGAATCCGACGCAAAAATGATAGTTACGTCCTCTAGCCGACTTGTCTCCAAGGGTCTAATGCTGCCTCCGGCACCAAATGGTCGTTCTCCTGTGAGTTTAGATTATCGAATCCGACGCAAAAATGATAGTTAATTGTAACATTCAGGGCCTCCTAATGACGATGGAACACTCAAATTGCGTCGAGATTCAATGCATCGGCCTCCAGCCGACTTGTCTCCAAGGGTCTGTTGCTGCCTCGGGCACCTTATGTTCGCTCTCATGTGAGTCTAGATTTTCGAATCCGACGCGAAACTGATTGTTAATTGTAACGTTCAGGGCTTCCTAATGACGATGGAACACTCAAATTGCCTCGAGATTCAATACATCGGCATTCAGCCGATTTATCTCCAAGGGTCTATTGCTGCCTCGGGCACCGTATGGTCGTTCTCCTGTGAGTCTAGATTTTCGAATCCGACGCAAAAATGGTAGTTAATTGTAACGTTTAGGGCCTCCTAATGACGATGGAACACTCAAATTGCGTCGATATTCAATACATCGGCCTCCAGCCGACTTGTCTCCAAGGGGTATATTGCTGTCTCGAGCACCGTATGAACTTCTCCTGTGAGTAGATTTTCGAATCCGACGCGAAACTGATAGTTAATTGTAAGGTTTGGGGCCTCCTAATGACAATGGAACACTCAAATTGCGTCGAGATTCAATACATCGGCCTGCAGCCGACTTGTATCCAAGGGGATATTGCAGTCTCGTGCACCATATGATCCTTCTCCTGTTAGTAGATTTTCGAATCCGACGCTAAAATGATAGTTAACTGTAACGTTCTGGGCCTCCTAATGCCGATGGAACACTCAAATTGCGTCGAGATTCAATACATTGTCCTCCAGCCGACTTATCTCCAAGGCTCTGTATCTGCCTCGGGCACCTAATGGTCGTTCTCTTGTGAGTCTAGATTTTCGAATCCGACGCAAAAATAATAGATAGTTGTGACGTTCAGGGCCCTGTAATGACGATGGAACACTCAAATTGCGTCGAGATTCAATACATCGGCCTCCAGCCTACTTGTCTCCAAGGGTCTATTGCTGCCTCGGGCACCTTATGGTCGTTCTCCTGTGAGTCTAGATTTTCGAATCCGACGCAAAAATAATAGTTAATTGTAACGTTCAGGGCCTTGTAATGACGATGGAACACTCAAATTGCGTCGAGATTCAATACATCGGCCTCCAGCCGACTTGTCTCCACGGGGATATTGCTGTCTCGGGGACCATATGAACCTTCTCCTGTGAGTCTAGATTTTCGAATCCGACGTAAAAATGATAGTGAATAGTAAAGTTCAGGGCCTCCTAATGACGATAGAAGACTCAAATTGCGTCGAGATTCAATACATCGTCCTCCAGCCGATTTGTCTCCAAGGGGATATTGCTGATTCGGGCACCAAATGGTCCGTCTGCTGTGAGTCTAGATTTTCGAATCCGACGAAAAACTGAAAGTTAATTGTAACATTCAGGGCCTCCTAATGACGATGGAACACTCAAATTGCGTCGCGATCCAATACATCGACCGCCAGCCGACTTGTCTCCAGGGGTCTATTGCTGCCTCGGGCACTTTATGGTCGTTCTCCTGTGAGTCTAGATTTTCGAATCCGACGCAAAAATAATAGTTAATTGTAACGTTCAGGGCCTTGTAATGACGATGGAACACTCTAATTGCGTCGAGATTCAATACATCGTCCTCCAGCCGACTTGTCTCCAAGGCTCTGTTGCTGCCTCGGGCACCTTATGGTCGTTCTCCTGTGAGTCTAGATTTTCGAATCCGACGCAAAAATGATAGTTAATTGTGACGTTCAGGGCCCTGTAATGACGATGGAACACTCAAATTGCGTCGATATTCAATACATCGGCCTCCAGCCGACTTGTCTCCAAGGGGATATTGCTGTCTCGGGCACCTTATGGTCGTTCTCCTGTGAGTTTAGATTATCGAATCCGACGCAAAAATGATAGTTAATTGTAACGTTCAGGGCCTTGTAATGACGATGGAACACTCAAATTGCGTCGAGATTCAATACATCGGCCTCCAGCCGACTTGTCTCCAAGGGTCTGCTGCTGCCTCGGGCACCTTATGGTCGTTCTCCTGTGAGTTTAGATTATCGAATCCGACGCAAAGAGGATAGTTAATTGAAACGTTTAGGGCCTCCTAATGACGATGGAACACTCAAATTGCGTCGAGATTCAATACATCGGCCTCCAGCCGACTTGTCTCCAAGGGGATATTGCTGTCTCGGGCACAATATGATCCTTCACCTGTGAGTGTAGATTTTCGAATCCGACGCGAAACTGATAGTTAATTGTAAGGTTCAGGGCCTCCTAATGACGATGGAACACTTAAATTGCTTCGCGATCCAATACAACGACCTCCAGCCGACTTGTCTCCAAGGGTCTATTGCTGCCTCGGGCACCTTATTGTCGTTCTCCTGTGAGTTTACATTATCGAATCCGACGCAAAAATGATAGTTAATTGTAACGTATAGGTCCTCCTAATGACGATGGAACACTCAAATTGCGTCGCGATCCATTACATCGACCTCCAGCCGACTTCTCTCCAAGGGTCTATTGCTGCCTCGGGCACCTTATGGTCGTTCTCCTGTGGGTCTAGATTATCGAATCCGACGCAAAAATGATAGTTACGTCCTCTAGCCGACTTGTCTCCAAGGGTCTAATGCTGCCTCCGGCACCAAATGGTCGTTCTCCTGTGAGTTTAGATTATCGAATCCGACGAAAATGATAGTTAATTGTAACATTCAGGGCCTCCTAATGACGATGGAACACTCAAATTGCGTCGAGATTCAATGCATCGGCCTCCAGCCGACTTGTCTCCAAGGGTCTGTTGCTGCCTCGGGCACCTTATGTTCGCTCTCATGTGAGTCTAGATTTTCGAATCCGACGCGAAACTGATAGTTAATTGTAACGTTCAGGGCTTCCTAATGACGATGGAACACTCAAATTGCCTCGAGATTCAATACATCGGCATTCAGCCGATTTATCTCAAAGGGTCTATTGCTGCCTCGGGCACCGTATGGTCGTTCTCCTGTGAGTCTAGATTTTCGAATCCGACGCAAAAATGGTAGTTAATTGTAACGTTTAGGGCCTCCTAATGACGATGGAACACTCAAATTGCGTCGATATTCAATACATCGGCCTCCAGCCGACTTGTCTCCAAGGGGTATATTGCTGTCTCGAGCACCGTATGAACTTCTCCTGTGAGTAGATTTTCGAATCCGACGCGAAACTGATAGTTAATTGTAAGGTTTAGGGCCTCCTAATGACAATGGAACACTCAAATTGCGTCGAGATTCAATACATCGGCCTGCAGCCGACTTGTATCCAAGGGGATATTGCAGTCTCGTGCACCATATGATCCTTCTCCTGTTAGTAGATTTTCGAATCCGACGCTAAAATGATAGTTAACTGTAACGTTCTGGGCCTCCTAATGCCGATGGAACACTCAAATTGCGTCGAGATTCAATACATTGTCCTCCAGCCGACTTCTCTCCAAGGCTCTGTATCTGCCTCGGGCACCTAATGGTCGTTCTCTTGTGAGTCTAGATTTTCGAATCCGACGCAAAAATGATAGTTAGTTGTGACGTTCAGGGCCCTGTAATGACGATGGAACACTCAAATTGCGTCGAGATTCAATACATCGGCCTCCAGCCTACTTGTCTCCAAGGGTCTAATGCTGCCTCGGGCACCTTATGGTCGTTCTCCTGTGAGTCTAGATTATCGAATCCGACGCAAAAATGATAGTTAATTGTAACGTTCAGGGCCTTGTAATGACGATGGAACACTCAAATTGCGTCGAGATTCAATACATCGGCCTCCAGCCGACTTGTCTCCAAGGGTCTGTTGCTGCCTCGGGCACCTTATGGTCGTTCTCCTGTGAGTTTAGATTATCGAATCCGACGCAAAAATGATAGTTAATTGTAACATTCAGGGCCTCCTAATGACGATGGAACACTCAAATTGCGTCGAGATTCAATACATCGGCCTCCAGCTGACTTGTCTCCAAGGGTCTGTTGCTGCCTCGGGCACCTTATGTTCGCGCTCATGTGAGTCTAGATTTTCGAATCCGACGCGAAACTGATTGTTAATTGTAACGTTCAGGGCTTCCTAATGACGATGGAACACTCAAATTGCCTCGAGATTCAATACATCGGCATTCAGCCGATTTATCTCCAAGGGTCTATTGCTGTCTCGAGCACCGTATGAACTTCTCCTGTGAGTAGATTTTCGAATCCGACGCGAAACTGATAGTTAATTGTAAGGTTTAGGGCCTCCTAATGACAATGGAACACTCAAATTGCGTCGAAATTCAATACATCGGCCTCCAGCCGACTTGTATCCAAGGGGATAATGCAGTCTCGTACACCATATGATCCTTCTCCTGTTAGTAGATTTTCGAATCCGACGCTAAAATGATAGTTAACTGTAACGTTCTGGGCCTCCTAATGCCGATGGAACACTCAAATTGCGTCGAGATTCAATACATCGGCCTCCAGCCGACTTGTCTCCAAGGGGATATTGCTGTCTCGGGCACCTTATGGTCGTTCTATTGTGAGTTTAGATTATCGAATCCGACGCAGAAATGATAGTTAATTGAAACGTTCAGGGGCTCCTAATGGCGATGGAACACTCAAATTGCGTCGAGATTCAATACATCGGCCTCCAGCCGACTTGTATCCAATGGGATATAGCAGTCTCGTGCACCATATGATCCTTCTCCTGTTAGTAGATTTTCGAATCCGACGCTAAAGTGATAGTTAACTGTATCGTTCAGGGCCTCCTAATGCCGATGGGACACTCAAATTGCGTCGAGATTCAATACATCGGCCTCCAGCCGCCTTGTCTCCAAGGGTCTGTTGCTGCCTCGGGCACCTTATGGTCATTCTCCTGTGAGTTTAGATTATCGAATCCGACGCAAAAATGATAGTTAATTGTAACGTTTAGAGCCTCCTAATGACGATGGAACACTCAAATTGCGTCGAGATTCAATACATCGGCCTCCAGCCGACTTGTCTCCAAGGGGATATTGCTGTCTCGGGCACAATATGATCCTTCACCTGTGAGTGTAGATTTTCGAATCCGACGCGAAACTGATAGTTAATTGTAAGGTTCAGGGCCTCCTAATGACGATGGAACACTTAAATTGCTTCGCGATCCAATACATCGACCTCCAGCCGACTTGTCTCCAAGGGTCTATTGCTGCCTCGGGCTCCTTATTGTCGTTCTCCTGTGAGTTTACATTATCGAATCCGACGCAAAAATGATAGTTAATTGTAACGTTTAGGGCCTCCTAATGACGATGGAACACTCAAATTGCGTCGCGATCCATTACATCGACCTCCAGCCGACTTGTCTCCAAGGGTCTATTGCTGCCTCGGGCACCTTATGGTCGTTCTCCTGTGGGTCTAGATTATCGAATCCGACGCAAAAATGATAGTTACGTCCTCTAGCCGACTTGTCTCCAAGGGTCTAATGCTGCCTCCGGCACCAAATGGTCGTTCTCCTGTGAGTTTAGATTATCGAATCCGACGCAAAAATGATAGTTAATTGTAACATTCAGGTCCTCCTAATGACGATGGAACACTCAAATTGCGTCGAGATTCAATGCATCGGCCTCCAGCCGACTTGTCTCCAAGGGTCTGTTGCTGCCTCGGGCACCTTATGTTCGCTCTCATGTGAGTCTAGATTTTCGAATCCGACGCGAAACTGATTGTTAATTGTAACGTTCAGGGCTTCCTAATGACGATGGAACACTCAAATTGCCTCGAGATTCAATACATCGGCATTCAGCCGATTTATCTCCAAGGGTCTATTGCTGCCTCGGGCACCGTATGGTCGTTCTCCTGTGAGTCTAGATTTTCGAATCCGACGCAAAAATGGTAGTTAATTGTAACGTTTAGGGCCTCCTAATGACGATGGAACACTCAAATTGCGTCGATATTCAATACATCGGCCTCCAGCCGACTTGTCTCCAAGGGGTATATTGCTGTCTCGAGCACCGTATGAACTTCTCCTGTGAGTAGATTTTCGAATCCGACGCGAAACTGATAGTTAATTGTAAGGTTTGGGGCCTCCTAATGACAATGGAACACTCAAATTGCGTCGAGATTCAATACATCGGCCTGCAGCCGACTTGTATCCAAGGGGATATTGCAGTCTCGTGCACCATATGATCCTTCTCCTGTTAGTAGATTTTCGAATCCGACGCTAAAATGATAGTTAACTGTAACGTTCTGGGCCTCCTAATGCCGATGGAACACTCAAATTGCGTCGAGATTCAATACATTGTCCTCCAGCCGACTTATCTCCAAGGCTCTGTATCTGCCTCGGGCACCTAATGGTCGTTCTCTTGTGAGTCTAGATTTTCGAATCCGACGCAAAAATGATAGTTAGTTGTGACGTTCAGGGACCTGTAATGACGATGGAACACTCAAATTGCGTCGAGATTCAATACATCGGCCTCCAGCCTACTTGTCTCCAAGGGTCTATTGCTGCCACGGGCACCTTATGGTCGTTCTCCTGTGAGTCTAGATTTTCGAATCCGACGCAAAAATAATAGTTAATTGTAACGTTCAGGGCCTTGTAATGACGATGGAACACTCAAATTGCGTCGAGATTCAATACATCGGCCTCCAGCCGACTTGTCTCCACGGGGATATTGCTGTCTCGGGGACCATATGAACCTTCTCCTGTGAGTCTAGATTTTCGAATCCGACGTAAAAATGATAGTGAATAGTAAAGTTCAGGGCCTCCTAATGACGATAGAAGACTCAAATTGCGTCGAGATTCAATACATCGTCCTCCAGCCGATTTGTCTCCAAGGGGATATTGCTGATTCGGGCACCAAATGGTCCGTCTGCTGTGAGTCTAGATTTTCGAATCCGACGAAAAACTGATAGTTAATTGTAACATTCAGGGCCTCCTAATGACGATGGAACACTCAAATTGCGTCGCGATCCAATACATCGACCGCCAGCCGACTTGTCTCCAGGGGTCTATTGCTGCCTCGGGCACTTTATGGTCGTTCTCCTGTGAGTCTAGATTTTCGAATCCGACGCAAAAATAATAGTTAATTGTAACGTTCAGGGCCTTGTAATGACGATGGAACACTCTAATTGCGTCGAGATTCAATACATCGTCCTCCAGCCGACTTGTCTCCAAGGCTCTGTTGCTGCCTCGAACACCTTATGGTCGTTCTCCTGTGAGTCTAGATTTTCGAATCCGACGCAAAAATGATAGTTAATTGTGACGTTCAGGGCCCTGTAATGACGATGGAACACTCAAATTGCGTCGATATTCAATACATCGGCCTCCAGCCGACTTGTCTCCAAGGGGATATTGCTGTCTCGGGCACCTTATGGTCGTTCTCCTGTGAGTTTAGATTATCGAATCCGACGCAAAAATGATAGTTAATTGTAACGTTCAGGGCCTTGTAATGACGATGGAACACTCAAATTGCGTCGAGATTCAATACATCGGCCTCCAGCCGCCTTGTCTCCAAGGGTCTGCTGCTGCCTCGGGCACCTTATGGTCGTTCTCCTGTGAGTTTAGATTATCGAATCCGACGCAAAGAGGATAGTTAATTGCAACGTTTAGGGCCTCCTAATGACGATGGAACACTCAAATTGCGTCGAGATTCAATACATCGGCCTCCAGCCGACTTGTCTCCAAGGGGATATTGCTGTCTCGGGCACAATATGATCCTTCACCTGTGAGTGTAGATTTTCGAATCCGACGCGAAACTGATAGTTAATTGTAAGGTTCAGGGCCTCCTAATGACGATGGAACACTTAAATTGCTTCGCGATCCAATACAACGACCTCCAGCCGACTTGTCTCCAAGGGTCTATTGCTGCCTCGGGCACCTTATTGTCGTTCTCCTGTGAGTTTACATTATCGAATCCGACGCAAAAATGATAGTTAATTGTAACGTATAGGTCCTCCTAATGACGATGGAACACTCAAATTGCGTCGCGATCCATTACATCGACCTCCAGCCGACTTGTCTCCAAGGGTCTATTGCTGCCTCGGGCACCTTATGGTCGTTCTCCTGTGGGTCTAGATTATCGAATCCGACGCAAAAATGATAGTTACGTCCTCTAGCCGACTTGTCTCCAAGGGTCTAATGCTGCCTCCGGCACCAAATGGTCGTTCTCCTGTGAGTTTAGATTATCGAATCCGACGAAAATGATAGTTAATTGTAACATTCAGGGCCTCCTAATGACGATGGAACACTCAAATTGCGTCGAGATTCAATGCATCGGCCTCCAGCCGACTTGTCTCCAAGGGTCTGTTGCTGCCTCGGGCACCTTATGTTCGCTCTCATGTGAGTCTAGATTTTCGAATCCGACGCGAAACTGATTGTTAATTGTAACGTTCAGGGCTTCCTAATGACGATGGAACACTCAAATTGCCTCGAGATTCAATACATCGGCATTCAGCCGATTTATCTCAAAGGGTCTATTGCTGCCTCGGGCACCGTATGGTCGTTCTCCTGTGAGTCTAGATTTTCGAATCCGACGCAAAAATGGTAGTTAATTGTAACGTTTAGGGCCTCCTAATGACGATGGAACACTCAAATTGCGTCGATATTCAATACATCGGCCTCCAGCCGACTTGTCTCCAAGGGGTATATTGCTGTCTCGAGCACCGTATGAACTTCTCCTGTGAGTAGATTTTCGAATCCGACGCGAAACTGATAGTTAATTGTAAGGTTTAGGGCCTCCTAATGACAATGGAACACTCAAATTGCGTCGAGATTCAATACATCGGCCTGCAGCCGACTTGTATCCAAGGGGATATTGCAGTCTCGTGCACCATATGATCCTTCTCCTGTTAGTAGATTTTCGAATCCGACGCTAAAATGATAGTTAACTGTAACGTTCTGGGCCTCCTAATGCCGATGGAACACTCAAATTGCGTCGAGATTCAATACATTGTCCTCCAGCCGACTTCTCTCCAAGGCTCTGTATCTGCCTCGGGCACCTAATGGTCGTTCTCTTGTGAGTCTAGATTTTCGAATCCGACGCAAAAATGATAGTTAGTTGTGACGTTCAGGGCCCTGTAATGACGATGGAACACTCAAATTGCGTCGAGATTCAATACATCGGCCTCCAGCCTACTTGTCTCCAAGGGTCTAATGCTGCCTCGGGCACCTTATGGTCGTTCTCCTGTGAGTCTAGATTATCGAATCCGACGCAAAAATGATAGTTAATTGTAACGTTCAGGGCCTTGTAATGACGATGGAACACTCAAATTGCGTCGAGATTCAATACATCGGCCTCCAGCCGACTTGTCTCCAAGGGTCTGTTGCTGCCTCGGGCACCTTATGGTCGTTCTCCTGTGAGTTTAGATTATCGAATCCGACGCAAAAATGATAGTTAATTGTAACATTCAGGGCCTCCTAATGACGATGGAACACTCAAATTGCGTCGAGATTCAATACATCGGCCTCCAGCCGACTTGTCTCCAAGGGTCTGTTGCTGCCTCGGGCACCTTATGTTCGCTCTCATGTGAGTCTAGATTTTCGAATCCGACGCGAAACTGATTGTTAATTGTAACGTTCAGGGCTTCCTAATGACGATGGAACACTCAAATTGCCTCGAGATTCAATACATCGGCATTCAGCCGATTTATCTCCAAGGGTCTATTGCTGTCTCGAGCACCGTATGAACTTCTCCTGTGAGTAGATTTTCGAATCCGACGCGAAACTGATAGTTAATTGTAAGGTTTAGGGCCTCCTAATGACAATGGAACACTCAAATTGCGTCGAAATTCAATACATCGGCCTCCAGCCGACTTGTATCCAAGGGGATAATGCAGTCTCGTACACCATATGATCCTTCTCCTGTTAGTAGATTTTCGAATCCGACGCTAAAATGATAGTTAACTGTAACGTTCTGGGCCTCCTAATGCCGATGGAACACTCAAATTGCGTCGAGATTCAATACATCGGCCTCCAGCCGACTTGTCTCCAAGGGGATATTGCTGTCTCGGGCACCTTATGGTCGTTCTATTGTGAGTTTAGATTATCGAATCCGACGCAGAAATGATAGTTAATTGAAACGTTCAAGGGCTCCTAATGGCGATGGAACACTCAAATTGCGTCGAGATTCAATACATCGGCCTCCAGCCGACTTGTATCCAATGGGATATAGCAGTCTCGTGCACCATATGATCCTTCTCCTGTTAGTAGATTTTCGAATCCGACGCTAAAGTGATAGTTAACTGTAACGTTGAGGGCCTCCTAATGCCGATGGAACACTCAAATTGCGTCGAGATTCAATACATCGGCCTCCAGCCGACTTGTCTCCAAGGGTCTGTTGCTGCCTCGGGCACCTTATGGTCATTCTCCTGTGAGTTTAGATTATCGAATCCGACGCAAAAATGATTGTTAATTGTAACGTTTAGAGCCTCCTAATGACGATGGAACACTCAAATTGCGTCGAGATTCAATGCATCGGCCTCCAGCCGACTTGTCTCCAAGGGTCTGTTGCTGCCTCGGGCACCTTATGTTCGCTCTCATGTGAGTCTAGATTTTCGAATCCGACGCGAAACTGATTGTTAATTGTAACGTTCAGGGCTTCCTAATGACGATGGAACACTCAAATTGCCTCGAGATTCAATACATCGGCATTCAGCCGATTTATCTCAAAGGGTCTATTGCTGCCTCGGGCACCGTATGGTCGTTCTCCTGTGAGTCTAGATTTTCGAATCCGACGCAAAAATGGTAGTTAATTGTAACGTTTAGGGCCTCCTAATGACGATGGAACACTCAAATTGCGTCGATATTCAATACATCGGCCTCCAGCCGACTTGTCTCCAAGGGGTATATTGCTGTCTCGAGCACCGTATGAACTTCTCCTGTGAGTAGATTTTCGAATCCGACGCGAAACTGATAGTTAATTGTAAGGTTTAGGGCCTCCTAATGACAATGGAACACTCAAATTGCGTCGAGATTCAATACATCGGCCTGCAGCCGACTTGTATCCAAGGGGATATTGCAGTCTCGTGCACCATATGATCCTTCTCCTGTTAGTAGATTTTCGAATCCGACGCTAAAATGATAGTTAACTGTAACGTTCTGGGCCTCCTAATGCCGATGGAACACTCAAATTGCGTCGAGATTCAATACATTGTCCTCCAGCCGACTTCTCTCCAAGGCTCTGTATCTGCCTCGGGCACCTAATGGTCGTTCTCTTGTGAGTCTAGATTTTCGAATCCGACGCAAAAATGATAGTTAGTTGTGACGTTCAGGGCCCTGTAATGACGATGGAACACTCAAATTGCGTCGAGATTCAATACATCGGCCTCCAGCCTACTTGTCTCCAAGGGTCTAATGCTGCCTCGGGCACCTTATGGTCGTTCTCCTGTGAGTCTAGATTATCGAATCCGACGCAAAAATGATAGTTAATTGTAACGTTCAGGGCCTTGTAATGACGATGGAACACTCAAATTGCGTCGAGATTCAATACATCGGCCTCCAGCCGACTTGTCTCCAAGGGTCTGTTGCTGCCTCGGGCACCTTATGTTCGCTCTCATGTGAGTCTAGATTTTCGAATCCGACGCGAAACTGATTGTTAATTGTAACGTTCAGGGCTTCCTAATGACGATGGAACACTCAAATTGCCTCGAGATTCAATACATCGGCATTCAGCCGATTTATCTCCAAGGGTCTATTGCTGTCTCGAGCACCGTATGAACTTCTCCTGTGAATAGATTTTCGAATCCGACGCGAAACTGATAGTTAATTGTAAGGTTTAGGGCCTCCTAATGACAATGGAACACTCAAATTGCGTCGAAATTCAATACATCGGCCTCCAGCCGACTTGTATCCAAGGGGATAATGCAGTCTCGTACACCATATGATCCTTCTCCTGTTAGTAGATTTTCGAATCCGACGCTAAAATGATAGTTAACTGTAACGTTCTGGGCCTCCTAATGCCGATGGAACACTCAAATTGCGTCGAGATTCAATACATCGGCCTCCAGCCGACTTGTCTCCAAGGGGATATTGCTGTCTCGGGCACCTTATGGTCGTTCTATTGTGAGTTTAGATTATCGAATCCGACGCAGAAATGATAGTTAATTGAAACGTTCAGGGGCTCCTAATGGCGATGGAACACTCAAATTGCGTCGAGATTCAATACATCGGCCTCCAGCCGACTTGTATCCAATGGGATATAGCAGTCTCGTGCACCATATGATCCTTCTCCTGTTAGTAGAATTTCGAATCCGACGCTAAAGTGATAGTTAACTGTAACGTTGAGGGCCTCCTAATGCCGATGGAACACTCAAATTGCGTCGAGATTCAATACATCGGCCTCCAGCCGACTTGTCTCCAAGGGTCTGTTGCTGCCTCGGGCACCTTATGGTCATTCTCCTGTGAGTTTAGATTATCGAATCCGACGCAAAAATGATTGTTAATTGTAACGTTTAGAGCCTCCTAATGACGATGGAACACTCAAATTGCGTCGAGATTCAATACATCGGCCTCCAGCCGACTTGTCTCCAAGGGGATATTGCTGTCTCGGGCACAATATGATCCTTCACCTGTGAGTGTAGATTTTCGAATCCGACGCGAAACTGATAGTTAATTGTAAGGTTCAGGGCCTCCTAATGACGATGGAACACTTAAATTGCTTCGCGATCCAATACATCGACCTCCAGCCGACTTGTCTCCAAGGGTCTATTGCTGCCTCGGGCACCTTATTGTCGTTCTCCTGTGAGTTTACATTATCGAATCCGACGCAAAAATGATAGTTAATTGTAACGTTTAGGGCCTCCTAATGACGATGGAACACTCAAATTGCGTCGCGATCCATTACATCGACCTCCAGCCGACTTGTCTCCAAGGGTCTATTGCTGCCTCGGGCACCTTATGGTCGTTCTCCTGTGGGTCTAGATTATCGAATCCGACGCAAAAATGATAGTTACGTCCTCTAGCCGACTTGTCTCCAAGGGTCTAATGCTGCCTCCGGCACCAAATGGTCGTTCTCCTGTGAGTTTAGATTATCGAATCCGACGCAAAAATGATAGTTAATTGTAACATTCAGGGCCTCCTAATGACGATGGAACACTCAAATTGCGTCGAGATTCAATGCATCGGCCTCCAGCCGACTTGTCTCCAAGGGTCTGTTGCTGCCTCGGGCACCTTATGTTCGCTCTCATGTGAGTCTAGATTTTCGAATCCGACGCGAAACTGATTGTTAATTGTAACGTTCAGGGCTTCCTAATGACGATGGAACACTCAAATTGCCTCGAGATTCAATACATCGGCATTCAGCCGATTTATCTCCAAGGGTCTATTGCTGCCTCGGGCACCGTATGGTCGTTCTCCTGTGAGTCTAGATTTTCGAATCCGACGCAAAAATGGTAGTTAATTGTAACGTTTAGGGCCTCCTAATGACGATGGAACACTCAAATTGCGTCGATATTCAATACATCGGCCTCCAGCCGACTTGTCTCCAAGGGGTATATTGCTGTCTCGAGCACCGTATGAACTTCTCCTGTGAGTAGATTTTCGAATCCGACGCGAAACTGATAGTTAATTGTAAGGTTTGGGGCCTCCTAATGACAATGGAACACTCAAATTGCGTCGAGATTCAATACATCGGCCTGCAGCCGACTTGTATCCAAGGGGATATTGCAGTCTCGTGCACCATATGATCCTTCTCCTGTTAGTAGATTTTCGAATCCGACGCTAAAATGATAGTTAACTGTAACGTTCTGGGCCTCCTAATGCCGATGGAACACTCAAATTGCGTCGAGATTCAATACATTGTCCTCCAGCCGACTTCTCTCCAAGGCTCTGTATCTGCCTCGGGCACCTAATGGTCGTTCTCTTGTGAGTCTAGATTTTCGAATCCGACGCAAAAATGATAGTTAGTTGTGACGTTCAGGGCCCTGTAATGACGATGGAACACTCAAATTGCGTCGAGATTCAATACATCGGCCTCCAGCCTACTTGTCTCCAAGGGTCTAATGCTGCCTCGGGCACCTTATGGTCGTTCTCCTGTGAGTTTAGATTATCGAATCCGACGCAAAAATGATAGTTAATTGTAACGTTCAGGGCCTCCAAATGACGATAGAAGACTCAAATTGCGTCGAGATTCAATACATCGTCCTCCAGAAGGTTTGTCTCCAAGGGGATATTGCTGCCTCGGGCACCTTATGGTCGTTCTCCTGTGAGTCTAGATTTTCGAATCCGACGCAAAAATAATAGTTAATTGTAACGTTCAGGGCCTTGTAATGACGATGGAACACTCAAATTGCGTCGAGATTCAATACATCGGCCTCCAGCCGACTTGTCTCCACGGGGATATTGCTGTCTCGGGGACCATATGAACCTTCTCCTGTGAGTCTAGATTTTCGAATCCGACGTAAAAATGATAGTGAATAGTAAAGTTCAGGGCCTCCTAATGACGATAGAAGACTCAAATTGCGTCGAGATTCAATACATCGTCCTCCAGCCGATTTGTCTCCAAGGGGATATTGCTGATTCGGGCACCAAATGGTCCGTCTGCTGTGAGTTTAGATTTTCGAATCCGACGAAAAACTGATAGTTAATTGTAACATTCAGGGCCTCCTAATGACGATGGAACACTCAAATTGCGTCGCGATCCAATACATCGACCGCCAGCCGACTTGTCTCCAGGGGTCTATTGCTGCCTCGGGCACTTTATGGTCGTTCTCCTGTGAGTCTAGATTTTCGAATCCGACCCAAAAATAATAGTTAATTGTAACGTTCAGGGCCTTGTAATGACGATGGAACACTCTAATTGCGTCGAGATTCAATACATCGTCCTCCAGCCGACTTGTCTCCAAGGCTCTGTTGCTGCCTCGGGCACCTTATGGTCGTTCTCCTGTGAGTCTAGATTTTCGAATCCGACGCAAAAATGATAGTTAATTGTGACGTTCAGGGCCCTGTAATGACGATGGAACACTCAAATTGCGTCGATATTCAATACATCGGCCTCCAGCCGACTTGTCTCCAAGGGGATATTGCTGTCTCGGGCACCTTATGGTCGTTCTCCTGTGAGTTTAGATTATCGAATCCGACGCAAAAATGATAGTTAATTGTAACGTTCAGGGCCTTGTAATGACGATGGAACACTCAAATTGCGTCGAGATTCAATACATCGGCCTCCAGCCGACTTGTCTCCAAGGGTCTGCTGCTGCCTCGGGCACCTTATGGTCGTTCTCCTGTGAGTTTAGATTATCGAATCCGACGCAAAGAGGATAGTTAATTGCAACGTTTAGGGCCTCCTAATGACGATGGAACACTCAAATTGCGTCGAGATTCAATACATCGGCCTCCAGCCGACTTGTCTCCAAGGGGATATTGCTGTCTCGGGCACAATATGATCCTTCACCTGTGAGTGTAGATTTTCGAATCCGACGCGAAACTGATAGTTAATTGTAAGGTTCAGGGCCTCCTAATGACGATGGAACACTTAAATTGCTTCGCGATCCAATACATCGACCTCCAGCCGACTTGTCTCCAAGGGTCTATTGCTGCCTCGGGCACCTTATTGTCGTTCTCCTGTGAGTTTACATTATCGAATCCGACGCAAAAATGATAGTTAATTGTAACGTATAGGGCCTCCTAATGACGATGGAACACTCAAATTGCGTCGCGATCCATTACATCGACCTCCAGCCGACTTGTCTCCAAGGGTCTATTGCTGCCTCGGGCACCTTATGGTCGTTCTCCTGTGGGTCTAGATTATCGAATCCGACGCAAAAATGATAGTTACGTCCTCTAGCCGACTTGTCTCCAAGGGTCTAATGCTGCCTCCGGCACCAAATGGTCGTTCTCCTGTGAGTTTAGATTATCGAATCCGACGAAAATGATAGTTAATTGTAACATTCAGGGCCTCCTAATGACGATGGAACACTCAAATTGCGTCGAGATTCAATGCATCGGCCTCCAGCCGACTTGTCTCCAAGGGTCTGATGCTGCCTCGGGCACCTTATGTTCGCTCTCATGTGAGTCTAGATTTTCGAATCCGACGCGAAACTGATTGTTAATTGTAACGTTCAGGGCTTCCTAATGACGATGGAACACTCAAATTGCCTCGAGATTCAATACATCGGCATTCAGCCGATTTATCTCAAAGGGTCTATTGCTGCCTCGGGCACCGTATGGTCGTTCTCCTGTGAGTCTAGATTTTCGAATCCGACGCAAAAATGGTAGTTAATTGTAACGTTTAGGGCCTCCTAATGACGATGGAACACTCAAATTGCGTCGATATTCAATACATCGGCCTCCAGCCGACTTGTCTCCAAGGGGTATATTGCTGTCTCGAGCACCGTATGAACTTCTCCTGTGAGTAGATTTTCGAATCCGACGCGAAACTGATAGTTAATTGTAAGGTATAGGGCCTCCTAATGACAATGGAACACTCAAATTGCGTCGAGATTCAATACATCGGCCTGCAGCCGACTTGTATCCAAGGGGATATTGCAGTCTCGTGCACCATATGATCCTTCTCCTGTTAGTAGATTTTCGAATCCGACGCTAAAATGATAGTTAACTGTAACGTTCTGGGCCTCCTAATGCCGATGGAACACTCAAATTGCGTCGAGATTCAATACATTGTCCTCTAGCCGACTTCTCTCCAAGGCTCTGTATCTGCCTCGGGCACCTAATGGTCGTTCTCTTGTGAGTCTAGATTTTCGAATCCGACGCAAAAATGATAGTTAGTTGTGACGTTCAGGGCCCTGTAATGACGATGGAACACTCAAATTGCGTCGAGATTCAATACATCGGCCTTCAGCCTACTTGTCTCCAAGGGTCTAATGCTGCCTCGGGCACCTTATGGTCGTTCTCCTGTGAGTTTAGATTATCGAATCCGACGCAAAAATGATAGTTAATTGTAACGTTCAGGGCCTCCTAATGACGATAGAAGACTCAAATTGCGTCGAGATTCAATACATCGTCCTCCAGAAGGTTTGTCTCCAAGGGGATATTGCTGATTCGGGCACCAAATGGTCCGTCTGCTGTGAGTCTAGATTTTCGAATCCGACGCAAAAATAATAGTTAATTGTAACGTTCAGGGCCTTGTAATGACGATGGAACACTCTAATTGCGTCGAGATTCAATACATCGTCCTCCAGCCGACTTGTCTCCAAGGGTCTGTTGCTGCCTCGGGCACCTTATGGTCGTTCTCCTGTGAGTCTAGATTTTCGAATCCGACGCAAAAATGATAGTTAATTGTGACGTTCAGGGCCCTGTAATGACGATGGAACACTCAAATTGCGTCGATATTCAGTACATCGGCCTCCGGCCGACTTGTCTCCAAGGGGATATTGCTGTCTCGGGCACCTTATGGTCGTTCTCCTGTGAGTTTAGATTATCGAATCCGACGCAAAAATGATAGATAATTGTAACGTTCAGGGCCTCCTAATGCCGATGGAACACTCAAATTGCGTCGAGATTCAATACATCGGCCTCCAGCCGACTTGTCTCCAAGGGGATATTGCTGTCTCGGGCACCATATGATCCTTCTCCTGTGAGTCTAGATTTTCGAATCCGACGCAAAAATGATAGTGAATAGTAACGTTCAGGGCCTCCTAATGACGATAGAAGACTCAAATTGCGTCGAGATTCAATACATCGTCCTCCAGCATATTTGTCTCGAAGGGGATATTGCTGCCTCGGGCACCAAATGGTCCGTCTGCTGTGAGTCTAGATTTTCGAATCCGACGAAAAACTGATAGTTAATTCTAACATTCAGGGCCTCCTAATGACGATGGAACACTCAAGTTGCGTCGCGATCCAATACATCGACCGCCAGCCGACTTGTCTCCAAGGGTCTACTGCTGCCTCGGGCACCTTATGGTCGTTTTCCTGTGAGTCTAGATTTTCGAATCCGACGCATAAATAATAGTTAATTGTAACGTTCAGGGCCCTGTAATGACGATGGAACACTCAAATTACGTCGAGATTCAATACATCGGCCTCCAGCCTACTTGTCTCCAAGGGTCTAATGCTGCCTCGGGCACCTTATGGTCGTTCTCCTGTGAGTTTAGATTATCGAATCCGACGCAAAAATGATAGTTAATTGTAACGTTCAGGGCGACCTAATGACGATGGAACACTCAAATTGCGTCGATATTCAATACATCGGCCTCCAGTCGATTTGTCTCCAAGGGGTATATTGCTGTCTCGAGCACTGTATGAACTTCTCCTGTGAGTAGATTTTCGAATCCGACGCAAAACTGATAGTTAATTGTAAGGTTTAGTGCCTCCTAATGACGATGGAACACTCAAATTGCGTCGAGATTCAATACATCGGCCTCCAGCCGACTTGTATCCAAGGGGATATTGCAGTCTCGTGCACCATATGATCCTTCTCCTGTTAGTAGATTTTCGAATCCGACGCTAAAATGATAGTTAACTGTAACGTTCAGGGCCTCCTAATGACGATGGAACACTCAAATTGCGTCGATATTCAATACATCGGCCTCCAGCCGACTTGTCTCCAAGGGGTATATTGCTGTCTCGAGCACCGTATGAACTTCTCCTGTGAGTAGATTTTCGAATCCGACGCGAAACTGATAGTTAATTGTAAGGTTTAGGGCCTCCTAATGACAATGGAACACTCAAATTGCGTCGAGATTCAATACATCGGCCTGCAGCCGACTTGTATCCAAGGGGATATTGCAGTCTCGTGCACCATATGATCCTTCTCCTGTTAGTAGATTTTCGAATCCGACGCTAAAATGATAGTTAACTGTAACGTTCTGGGCCTCCTAATGCCGATGGAACACTCAAATTGCGTCGAGATTCAATACATTGTCCTCTAGCCGACTTCTCTCCAAGGCTCTGTATCTGCCTCGGGCACCTAATGGTCGTTCTCTTGTGAGTCTAGATTTTCGAATCCGACGCAAAAATGATAGTTAGTTGTGACGTTCAGGGCCCTGTAATGACGATGGAACACTCAAATTGCGTCGAGATTCAATACATCGGCCTCCAGCCTACTTGTCTCCAAGGCTCTAATGCTGCCTCGGGCACCTTATGGTCGTTCTCCTGTGAGTTTAGATTATCGAATCCGACGCAAAAATGATAGTTAATTGTAACGTTCAGGGCCTCCTAATGACGATAGAAGACTCAAATTGCGTCGAGATTCAATACATCGTCCTCCAGAAGGTTTGTCTCCAAGGGGATATTGCTGATTCGGGCACCAAATGGTCCGTCTGCTGTGAGTCTAGATTTTCGAATCCGACGCAAAAATAATAGTTAATTGTAACGTTCAGGGCCTTGTAATGACGATGGAACACTCTAATTGCGTCGAGATTCAATACATCGTCCTCCAGCCGACTTGTCTCCAAGGGTCTGTTGCTGCCTCGGGCACCTTATGGTCGTTCTCCTGTGAGTCTAGATTTTCGAATCCGACGCAAAAATGATAGTTAATTGTGACGTTCAGGGCCCTGTAATGACGATGGAACACTCAAATTGCGTCGATATTCAGTACATCGGCCTCCGGCCGACTTGTCTCCAAGGGGATATTGCTGTCTCGGGCACCTTATGGTCGTTCTCCTGTGAGTTTAGATTATCGAATCCGACGCAAAAATGATAGATAATTGTAACGTTCAGGGCCTCCTAATGCCGATGGAACACTCAAATTGCGTCGAGATTCAATACATCGGCCTCCAGCCGACTTGTCTCCAAGGGGATATTGCTGTCTCGGGCACCATATGATCCTTCTCCTGTGAGTCTAGATTTTCGAATCCGACGCAAAAATGATAGTGAATAGTAACGTTCAGGGCCTCCTAATGACGATAGAAGACTCAAATTGCGTCGAGATTCAATACATCGTCCTCCAGCCGATTTGTCTCGAAGGGGATATTGCTGCCTCGGGCACCAAATGGTCCGTCTGCTGTGAGTCTAGATTTTCGAATCCGACGAAAAACTGATAGTTAATTCTAACATTCAGGGCCTCCTAATGACGATGGAACACTCAAGTTGCGTCGCGATCCAATACATCGACCGCCAGCCGACTTGTCTCCAAGGGTCTACTGCTGCCTCGGGCACCTTATGGTCGTTTTCCTGTGAGTCTAGATTTTCGAATCCGACGCATAAATAATAGTTAATTGTAACGTTCAGGGCCCTGTAATGACGATGGAACACTCAAATTACGTCGAGATTCAATACATCGGCCTCCAGCCTACTTGTCTCCAAGGGTCTAATGCTGCCTCGGGCACCTTATGGTCGTTCTCCTGTGAGTTTAGATTATCGAATCCGACGCAAAAATGATAGTTAATTGTAACGTTCAGGGCGACCTAATGACGATGGAACACTCAAATTGCGTCGATATTCAATACATCGGCCTCCAGTCGATTTGTCTCCAAGGGGTATATTGCTGTCTCGAGCACTGTATGAACTTCTCCTGTGAGTAGATTTTCGAATCCGACGCAAAACTGATAGTTAATTGTAAGGTTTAGTGCCTCCTAATGACGATGGAACACTCAAATTGCGTCGAGATTCAATACATCGGCCTCCAGCCGACTTGTATCCAAGGGGATATTGCAGTCTCGTGCACCATATGATCCTTCTCCTGTTAGTAGATTTTCGAATCCGACGCTAAAATGATAGTTAACTGTAACGTTCAGGGCCTCCTAATGCCGATGGAACACTCACATTGCGTCGAGATTCAATACATCGGATTCCAGCCGACTTGTCTCCAAGGGTCTGTTGCTGCCTCGCGCACCTTATGGTCGTTCTCCTGCGAGTTTAGATTATCGAATCCGACGCAAAAATGATAGTTAATTGTAACGTTTAGGGCCTCCTAATGTCGATGGGACACTCAAATTGCGTCGAGCTTCAATACATCGTCCTCCAGCCGACTTGCCTCCATGGGGATATTAATGCCTCCGGCCTCTTATGTTCGCTCTCATGTGAGTCTAGATTTCCGAATCCGACGCGAAACTGATTGTTAATTGTATCGTTCAGGGCTTCCTAATGACGATGGAACTCTCAAATTGCGTCGAGATTAAATACATCGTCCTCCAGCCGACTTGTCTCCATGGGGATATTACTGCCTCCGGCCTCTTATGTTCGCTCTCATGTGAGTCTAGATTTTCGATCCGACGCGAAACTGATTGTTAATTGTACCGTTCAGGGCTTCCTAATGACGATGGAACTCTCAAATTGCGTCGAGATTCAATACATCGTTCTCCAGCCGACTTGTCTCCAAGGGTCTATTGCTGCCTCGGGCACCTTATGGTCGTTCTCCTGTGAGTCTAGATTTTCGAATCCGACGGAAAAATGATAGTTAATTGAAACATTCAGGGCCTTGTAATGACGATGGAACACACAAATTGCGTCGAGATTCAATAGATCGGCCTCCAGCCGACTTGTCTCCAAGGGTCTGTTGCTGCCTCGGGCACCTTATGGTCGTTCTCCTGCGAGTTTAGATTATCGAATCCGACGCAAAAATGATAGTTAATTGTAACGTTTAGGGCCTCCTAATGACGATGGATCACTCAAATTGCGTCGAGATTCAATACATCGGCCTCCAGCCGACTTGTCTCCAAGGGTCTATTGCTGCCTCGGGCACTTTATGGTCGTTCTCCTGTGAGTCTAGATTTTCGAATCCGACGCAAAACAGATAGTTAATTGTAACGTTCAGGGCCTCCTAATGACGATGGAACACTCAAATTGCGTCGAGATTCAATACATCGGCCTCCAGCCGACTTGTCTCCAAGGGGATATTGCTGTCTCGGGCACAATATGATCCTTCTCCTGTTAGTCTAGATTTTCGAATCCGACGCAAAAATGATAGTTAATTGTAACGTTCAGGGCCTTGTAATGACGATGGAACACTCAAATTGCGTCGAGATTAAATACATCGGCCTCCAGCCGACTTTTCTCCAAGGGTCTGTTGCTGCCTCGGGCACCTTATGGTCGTTCTCCTGTGAGTCTAGATTTTCGAATCCGACGCAAAAATGATAGTTAATTGTAACGTTCAGGGCCTTGTAATGACGATGGAACATTCAAATTGCGTCGAGATTCAATACATCGGCCTCCAGCCTACTTGTCGACAAGGGTCTAATGCTGCCTCGGGCACCTTATGGTCGTTCTCCTGTGAGTTTAGATTATCGAATCAGACGCAAAAATGATAGTTAATTGTAACGTTCAGGGCGACCTAATGACGATGGAACACTCAAATTGCGTCGAGATTCAATACATCGGCCTCCAGTCGATTTGTCTCCAAGGGCTATATTGCTGTCTTGCGCACCGAATGAAATTCTCCTGTGAGTAGATTTTCGAATCCGACGCGAAACTGATAGTTAATTGTAAGGTTTAGGGCCTCCTAATGACAATGGAACACTCAAATTTCGTCGATATTCAATACATCGGCCTCCAGTCGACTTGTCTCCAAGGGGTATATTGCTGTCTCGAGCACCGTATGAACTTCTCCTGTGAATAGATTTTCGAATCCGACGCTAAAATGATAGTTAATTGTAACGTTCAGGGCCTTGTAATAACGATGGAACACTCAAATTGCGTCGAGATTCAATACGTCGGCCTCCAGCCGACTTGTCTCCAAGGGTCTGTTGCTGCCTCGGGCACCTTATGGTCGTTCTCCTGTGAGTCTAGATTTTCGAATCCGACGCAAAAATGATAGTTAATTGTAACGTTCAGGGCCTTGTAATGACGATGGAACACTCAAATTGCGTCGAGATTCAATACATCGGCCTCCAGCCGACTTGTCTCCACGGGGATATTGCTGTCTCGGGCACCATATGAACCTTCTCCTGTGAGTCTAGATTTTCGAATCCGACGCAAAAATGATAGTGAATAGTAACGTTCAGGGCCTCCTAATGACGATAGAAGACTCAAATTGCGTCGAGATTCAATACATCGTCCTCCAGCCGATTTGTCTCCAAGGGGATATTGCTGATTCGGGCACCAAATGGTCCGTCTGCTGTGAGTCTAGATTTTCGAATCCGACGAAAAACTGATAGTTAATTGTAACATTCAGGGCCTCCTAATGACGATGGAACACTCAAATTGCGTCGCGATCCAATACATCGACCGCCAGCCGACTTGTCTCCAGGGGTCTATTGCTGCCTCGGGCACTTTATGGTCGTTCTCCTGTGAGTCTAGATTTTCGAATCCGACGCAAAAATAATAGTTAATTGTAACGTTCAGGGCCTTGTAATGACGATGGAACACTCTAATTGCGTCGAGATTCAATACATCGTCCTCCAGCCGACTTGTCTCCAAGGCTCTGTTGCTGCCTCGGGCACCTTATGGTCGTTCTCCTGTGAGTCTAGATTTTCGAATCCGACGAAAAACTGATAGTTAATTCTAACATTCAGGGCCTCCTAATGACGATGGAACACTCAAGTTGCGTCGCGATCCAATACATCGACCGCCAGCCGACTTGTCTCCAAGGGTCTACTGCTGCCTCGGGCACCTTATGGTCGTTTTCCTGTGAGTCTAGATTTTCGAATCCGACGCATAAATAATAGTTAATTGTAACGTTCAGGGCCCTGTAATGACGATGGAACACTCAAATTACGTCGAGATTCAATACATCGGCCTCCAGCCTACTTGTCTCCAAGGGTCTAGTGCTGCCTCGGGCACCTTATGGTCGTTCTCCTGTGAGTTTAGATTATCGAATCCGACGCAAAAATGATAGTTAATTGTAACGTTCAGGGCGAAATAATGACAATGGAACACTCAAATTGCGTCGATATTCAATACATCGGCCTCCAGTCGATTTGTCTCCAAGGGGTATATTGCTGTCTCGAGCACTGTATGAACTTCTCCTGTGAGTAGATTTTCGAATCCGACGCGAAACTGATAGTTAATTGTAAGGTTTAGGGCCTCCTAATGACAATGGAACACTCAAATTGCGTCGAGATTCAATACATCGGCCTGCAGCCGACTTGTATCCAAGGGGATATTGCAGTCTCGTGCACCATATGATCCTTCTCCTGTTAGTAGATTTTCGAATCCGACGCTAAAATGATAGTTAACTGTAACGTTCTGGGCCTCCTAATGCCGATGGAACACTCAAATTGCGTCGAGATTCAATACATTGTCCTCCAGCCGACTTCTCTCCAAGGCTCTGTATCTGCCTCGGGCACCTAATGGTCGTTCTCTTGTGAGTCTAGATTTTCGAATCCGACGCAAAAATGATAGTTAGTTGTGACGTTCAGGGCCCTGTAATGACGATGGAACACTCAAATTGCGTCGAGATTCAATACATCGGCCTCCAGCCTACTTGTCTCCAAGGGTCTAATGCTGCCTCGGGCACCTTATGGTCGTTCTCCTGTGAGTTTAGATTATCGAATCCGACGCAAAAATGATAGTTAATTGTAACGTTCAGGGCGACCTAATGACGATGGAACACTCAAATTGCGTCGATATTCAATACATCGGCCTCCAGTCGATTTGTCTCCAAGGGGTATATTGCTGTCTCGAGCACTGTATGAAATTCTCCTGTGAGTAGATTTTCGAATCCGACGCGAAACTGATAGTTAATTGTAAGGTTTAGTGCCTCCTAATGACGATGGAACACTCAAATTGCGTCGAGATTCAATACATCGGCCTCCAGCCGACTTGTATCCAAGGGGATATTGCAGTCTCGTGCACCATATGATCCTTCTCCTGTTAGTAGATTTTCGAATCCGACGCTAAAATGATAGTTAACTGTAACGTTCAGGGCCTCCTAATGCCGATGGAACACTCACATTGCGTCGAGATTCAATACATCGGATTCCAGCCGACTTGTCTCCAAGGGTCTGTTGCTGCCTCGCGCACCTTATGGTCGTTCTCCTGCGAGTTTAGATTATCGAATCCGTCGCAAAAATGATAGTTAATTGTAACGTTTAGGGCCTCCTAATGTCGATGGGACACTCAAATTGCGTCGAGCTTCAATACATCGTCCTCCAGCCGACTTGCCTCCATGGGGATATTAATGCCTCCGGCCTCTTATGTTCGCTCTCATGTGAGTCTAGATTTCCGAATCCGACGCGAAACTGATTGTTAATTGTAACGTTCAGGGCTTCCTAATGACGATGGAACTCTCAAATTGCGTCGAGATTAAATACATCGTCCTCCAGCCGACTTGTCTCCATGGGGATATTACTGCCTCCGGCCTCTTATGTTCGCTCTCATGTGAGTCTAGATTTTCGATCCGACGCGAAACTGATTGTTAATTGTACCGTTCAGGGCTTCCTAATGACGATGGAACTCTCAAATTGCGTCGAGATTCAATACATCGTTCTCCAGCCGACTTGTCTCCAAGGGTCTATTGCTGCCTCGGGCACCTTATGGTCGTTCTCCTGTGAGTCTAGATTTTCGAATCCGACGGAAAAATGATAGTTAATTGAAACATTCAGGGCCTTGTAATGACGATGGAACACACAAATTGCGTCGAGATTCAATAGATCGGCCTCCAGCCGACTTGTCTCCAAGGGTCTGTTGCTGCCTCGGGCACCTTATGGTCGTTCTCCTGCGAGTTTAGATTATCGAATCCGACGCAAAAATGATAGTTAATTGTAACGTTTAGGGCCTCCTAATGACGATGGATCACTCAAATTGCGTCGAGATTCAATACATCGGCCTCCAGCCGACTTGTCTCCAAGGGTCTATTGCTGCCTCGGGCACTTTATGGTCGTTCTCCTGTGAGTCTAGATTTTCGAATCCGACGCAAAACAGATAGTTAATTGTAACGTTCAGGGCCTCCTAATGACGATGGAACACTCAAATTGCGTCGAGATTCAATACATCGGCCTCCAGCCGACTTGTCTCCAAGAGGATATTGCTGTCTCGGGCACAATATGATCCTTCTCCTGTTAGTCTAGATTTTCGAATCCGACGCAAAAATGATAGTTAATTGTAACGTTCAGGGCCTTGTAATGACGATGGAACACTCAAATTGCGTCGAGATTAAATACATCGGCCTCCAGCCGACTTTTCTCCAAGGGTCTGTTGCTGCCTCGGGCACCTTATGGTCGTTCTCCTGTGAGTCTAGATTTTCGAATCCGACGCAAAAATGATAGTTAATTGTAACGTTCAGGGCCTTGTAATGACGATGGAACATTCAAATTGCGTCGAGATTCAATACATCGGCCTCCAGCCTACTTGTCGACAAGGGTCTAATGCTGCCTCGGGCACCTTATGGTCGTTCTCCTGTGAGTTTAGATTATCGAATCCGACGCAAAAATGATAGTTAATTGTAACGTTCAGGGCGACCTAATGACGATGGAACACTCAAATTGCGTCGAGATTCAATACATCGGCCTCCAGTCGATTTGTCTCCAAGGGCTATATTGCTGTCTTGCGCACCGAATGAAATTCTCCTGTGAGTAGATTTTCGAATCCGACGCGAAACTGATAGTTAATTGTAAGGTTTAGGGCCTCCTAATGACAATGGAACACTCAAATTGCGTCGATATTCAATACATCGGCCTCCAGTCGACTTGTCTCCAAGGGGTATATTGCTGTCTCGAGCACCGTATGAACTTCTCCAGTGAATAGATTTTCGAATCCGACGCTAAAATGATAGTTAATTGTAACGTTCAGGGCCTTGTAATAACGATGGAACACTCAAATTGCGTCGAGATTCAATACATCGGCCTCCAGCCGACTTGTCTCCAAGGGTCTGTTGCTGCCTCGGGCACCCTATGGTCGTTCTCCTGTGAGTTTAGATTATCGAATCCGACGCAAAAATGATAGTTAATTGTAACGTTCAGCGCCTCCTGATGACGATAGAACTCTCAAATTGCGTCGAGATTCAATACATCGTCCTCCAGCTGATTTGTCTCCAAGGGGATATTGCTGCCTCGGGCACCAAATGGTCCGTCTCCTGTGAGTCTGGATTATTGAATCCGACGCGAAACTGATTGTTAATTGTAACGTTCAGGGCCTCCTAATGCCGATGGAACACTCAAATTGCGTCGAGATTCAATACATCGTCCTCCAGCCGACTTGTCTCCAAGGGTCCATTGCTGCCTCGGGCACCTTATGGTCGTTCTCCTGTGAGTCTAGATTTCGAATCCGACGCAAAAATGATAGTTCATTTTAACGTTCAGGGCCTCCTAATGACGATGGAACACTCAAATTGCGTCGAGATTCAATACATCGGCCTCCAGCCGACTTGTCTCCAAGGGTCTATTGCTGACTCGGGCACCTTATGGTCGTTCTCCTGTGAGTTTAGATTATCGAATCCGACGCAAAAATGATAGTTAATTGTAACGTTTTGGGCCTCCTAATGACGATGGAACACTCAAATTGCGTCGAGATTCAATACATCGGCCTCCAGCCGACTTGTCTCCAAGGGTCTGTTGCTGCCTCGGGCACCTTATGGTCGTTCTCCTGTGAGTTTAGATTATCGAATCCGACGCAAAAATGATAGTTAATTGTAACGTTTAGGGCCTCCTAATGACGATGGAACACTCAAATTGCGTCGAGATTCAATACGTCGGCCTCCAGCCGACTTGTCTCCAAGGGTCTGTTGCTGCCTCGGGCACCTTATGGTCGTTCTCCTGTGAGTCTAGATTTTCGAATCCGACGCAAAAATGATAGTTAATTGTAACGTTCAGGGCCTTGTAATGACGATGGAAAACTCAAATTGCGTCGAGATTCAATACATCGTCCTCCAGCCGACTTGTCTCCAAGGGTCTGTTGCTGCCTCGGGCACCTTATGGTCGTTCTCCTGTGAGTTTAGGCTATCGAATCCGACGCAAAAATGATAGTTAATTGTAACGTTGAGGGCGACCTAATGACGATGGAACACTCAAATTGCGTCGATATTCAATACATCGGCCTCCAGTCGATTTGTCTCCAAGGGGTATATTGCTGTCTCGAGCACCGTATGAACTTCTCCTGTGAGTAGATTTTCGAATACGACGCGGAACTGATAGTTAATTGTAAGGTTTAGGGCCTCCTAATGACGATGGAACACTCAAATTGCGTCGAGATTCAATACATCGGCCTCCAGCCGACTTGTTTCCAAGGGGATATTGCAGTCTCGTGCACCATATGATCCTTCTCCTGTTAGTAGATTTTCGAATCCGACGCTAAAATAATGATATTTAACTGTAACGTTCAGGGCCTCCAAATGCCGATGGAACACTCAAATTGCGTCGAGATTCAATACATCGGCCTCCAGGCGACTTGTCTCCAAGGGTCTGTTGCTGCCTCGGGCACCTTATGGTCGTTCTCCTGTGAGTTTAGATTATCGAATCCGACGCAAAAATGATAGTTAATTGTAACGTTTAGGGCCTCCTAATGACGATGGGACACTCAAATTGCGTCGAGATTCAATACATCGTCCTCCAGCCGACTTGTCTCCATGTGGATATTACTGCCTCCGGTCTCTTATGTTCGCTCTCATGTGAGTCTAGATTTTTGAATCCGACGCGAAACTGATTGTTAATTTTAACGTTCAGGGCCTCCTAATGACGATGGAACACCCAAATTGCGTCAAGAATCAATACATCGGCCTCCAGCCGACTTGTCTCCAAGGGTCTATTGCTGCCTCGGGCACCTTATAGTCGTTCTCCTGTGAGTTTAAATTATCGAATCCGACGCAAAAATGATAGTTAACTGTAACGTTCAGGGCCTCCTAATGCCGATGGAACACTCAAATTGCGTCGAGATTCAATACATCTTCCTCCAGCCGACTTGTCTCCAAGGGTCTATTGCTGCCTCGGGCACCTTACGGTCATTCTCCTGTGAGTCTAGATTTTCGAATCCGACGCTAAAATGATTGTTAATTGTAACGTTCAGGGCCTCCTAATGACGATGGAACACTCAAATTGCGTCAAGAATCAATACATCGGTATCCAGCCGACTTGTCTCCAAGGGTCTATTGCGGCCTCGAGCACCGTATGAACTTCTCCTGTGAGTAGATTATTGAATCCGACGCAATAATGATAGTTAATTGTAACGTTTAGGGCCTCCTAATGACGATAGAAGACTCAAATTGCGTCGAGATTCAATACATCGACCTCCAGCCGACTTGTATCCAAGGGGATATTGCAGTCTTGTGCACCATATGATCCTTCTCCTGTTAGTAGATTTTCGAATCCGACGCTAAAATGATAGTTAACTGTAACGTTCAGGGCCTCCTAATGCCGATGGAACACTCAAATTGCGTCGAGATTCAATACATCGGCCTCCAGCCGACTTGTCTCCAAGGGTCTATTGCTGCCTCGGGCACCTTATGGTCGTTCTCCTGTGAGTTTAGATTATCGAATCCGACGCAAAAATGATAGTTAATTGTAACGCTCAGGGCCTCCTAATGACGATGGAACACTCAAATTGCGTCGAGATTCAATACATCGGCCTCCAGCCGACTTGCCTCCAAGGGTCTATTGCTGCATCTGGCACCTTATGGTCGTTCTCCTGTGAGTCTAGATTTTCGAATCCGACGCAAAAATGATAGTTAATTGTAACGTTCAGGGAGTTGTAATGACGATGGAACACTCAAATTGCGTCGAGATTCAATACATCGGCCTCTAGCCGACTTGTCTCCAAGGGTCTGTTGCTGCCTCGGGCACCTTATGGTCGTTCTCCTGTGAGTTTAGATTATCGAATCCGACGCAAAAATGGTAGTTAATTGTAACGTTTACGGCCTCCTAATGACAATGGGACACTCAAATTGCGTCGAGATTCAATACATCGTCCTCCAGCCGACTTGCCTCCAAGGGTCTAATGCTGCCTCGGGCACCTTATGGTCGTTCTCTTGTAAGTCTAGATTTTCGAATCCGACGCAAAAATGATAGTTAATTGTAATGTTCAGGGCATCCTAATGCCGATGGAACTCTCAAATTGCGTCGAGATTCAATACATCGGCCTCCAGCGGACTTGTCTCCAAGGGGATATTGCTGTCTCGAGCACCGTATGAACTTCTCCTGTGAGTAGATTTTCGAATCCGACGCATAAATGATAGATTATTGTAACGTTCAGGGCCTTCTAATGACGATGGGACACTCAAATTGCGTCGAGATTCAATACATCGGCCTCCAGCCGACTTGTCTCTAAGGGTCTATTGCTGCCTCGGGCACCTTATGGTCGTTCTCCTGTGAGTTTAGATTTTCGAATCCGACGATAAACTGATAGTTAATTGTAACATTCAGGGCCTCCTAATGACGATGGAATACTCATTTTGCGTCGTGATCCAATACATCGTCCTCCAACCGACTTGTCTCCAAGGGTCAATAGCTGCCTCGGGCACCGTATGGTCGTTCCCCTGTGAGTCAACATTTTCGAATCCGACGCAAAACTGATAGTTAAATGTAATGCTCAGGGCCTCTTAATGACGATGGAACACTCAAATTGCGTCGAGAGTCAATTCATCTTCCTCCAGCCGACTTGTCAACAAAGGGATATTGCTGCCTCGGGCTCCATGTGGTCCGTCTCCTGTGAGTCTAGATTTATGAATCCGACGCGAAACTGATAGTTAATTGTAACGTTCAGGGCCTCCTAATGCCGATGGAACACTCAAATTGCGTCGAGATTCAACACATCGTCCTCCAGCCGACTTGTCTCCAAGGGTCTATTGCTGCCTCGGGCACCTTATGGTCGTTCTCCTGTGAGTCTAGATTTTCGAATCCGACGCAAAAATGATAGTTAATTGTAACGTTCAGGGCCTTGTAATGACGATGGAACACTCAAATTGCGTCGAGATTCGATACATCGGCCTCCAGCCGACTTGTCTCCAAGGGTCTGTTGCTGCCTCGGGCACCTTATGGTCGTTCTCCTGTGAGTTTAGATTATCGAATCCGACGCAAAAATGACAGTTAATTGTAACGTTTAGGGCCTCCTAATGACGATGGGACACACAATTTGCGTCGCGATTCAATACATCGTCCTCCAGCCGACTTGTCTCCATGTGGATATTACTGCCTCTGGTCTCCTATGTTCGCACTCATGTGATTCTAGATTTTCGAATCCGACTTGAAACTGATTGTTAATTGTAACGTTCAGGGCCTCCTAATGACGATGGAACACTCAAATTGCGTCGAGATTCAATACATCGGCATCCAGCCCACTTGTCTCCAAGGTTCTATTGCTGCCTCGGGCACCTTATGGTCGTTCTCTTGTAATTCTAGATTTTCGAATCCGACGCAAAAATGATAGTTAATTGTAACGTTTAGGGCCTCCTAATGACGATGGGACACTCAAATTGCGTCGAGATTCAATACATCGTCCTCCAGCCGACTTGTCTCCATGTGGATATTACTGCCTCCGGTCTCTTATGTTCGCTCTCATGTGAGTCTAGATTTTTGAATCCGACGCGAAACTGATTGTTAATTTTAACGTTCAGGGCCTCCTAATGACGATGGAACACTCAAATTGCGTCAAGAATCAATACATCGGTATCCAGCCGACTTGTCTCCAAGGGTCTATTGCGGCCTCGAGCACCGTATGAACTTCTCCTGTGAGTAGATTATTGAATCCGACGCAATAATGATAGTTAATTGTAACGTTTAGGGCCTCCTAATGACGATAGAAGACTCAAATTGCGTCGAGATTCAATACATCGTCCTCCAGCCGACTTGTATCCAAGGGGATATTGCAGTCTTTTGCACCATATGATCCTTCTCCTGTTAGTAGATTTTCGAATCCGACGCTAAAATGATAGTTAACTGTAACGTTCAGGGCCTCCTAATGCCGATGGAACACTCAAATTGCGTCGAGATTCAATACATCGGCCTCCAGCCGACTTGTCTCCAAGGGTCTATTGCTGCCTCGGGCACCTTATGGTCGTTCTCCTGTGAGTTTAGATTATCGAATCCGACGCAAAAATGATAGTTAATTGTAACGCTCAGGGCCTCCTAATGCCGATGGAACACTCAAATTGCGTCGAGATTCAATACATCGGCCTCCAGCCGACTTGCCTCCAAGGGTCTATTGCTGCATCTGGCACCTTATGGTCGTTCTCCTGTGAGTCTAGATTTTCGAATCCGACGCAAAAATGATAGTTAATTGTAACGTTCAGGGCCTTGTAATGACGATGGAACACTCAAATTGCGTCGAGATTCAATACATCGGCCTCTAGCCGACTTGTCTCCAAGGGTCTGTTGCTGCCTCGGGCACCTTATGGTCGTTCTCCTGTGAGTTTAGATTATCGAATCCGACGCAAAAATGGTAGTTAATTGTAACGTTTACGGCCTCCTAATGACAATGGGACACTCAAATTGCGTCGAGATTCAATACATCGGCCTCCAGCCGACTTGTCTCTAAGGGTCTATTGCTGCCTCGGGCACCTTATGGTCGTTCTCCTGTGAGTTTAGATTTTCGAATCCGACGATAAACTGATAGTTAATTGTAACATTCAGGGCCTCCTAATGACGATGGAATACTCATTTTGCGTCGTGATCCAATACATCGTCCTCCAACCGACTTGTCTCCAAGGGTCAATAGCTGCCTCGGGCACCGTATGGTCGTTCCCCTGTGAGTCAACATTTTCGAATCCGACGCAAAACTGATAGTTAAATGTAATGCTCAGGGCCTCTTAATGACGATGGAACACTCAAATTGCGTCGAGAGTCAATTCATCTTCCTCCAGCCGACTTGTCAACAAAGGGATATTGCTGCCTCGGGCTCCATGTGGTCCGTCTCCTGTGAGTCTAGATTTATGAATCCGACGCGAAACTGATAGTTAATTGTAACGTTCAGGGCCTCCTAATGCCGATGGAACACTCAAATTGCGTCGAGATTCAACACATCGTCCTCCAGCCGACTTGTCTCCAAGGGTCTATTGCTGCCTCGGGCACCTTATGGTCGTTCTCCTGTGAGTCTAGATTTTCGAATCCGACGCAAAAATGATAGTTAATTGTAACGTTCAGGGCCTTGTAATGACGATGGAACACTCAAATTGCGTCGAGATTCGATACATCGGCCTCCAGCCGACTTGTCTCCAAGGGTCTGTTGCTGCCTCGTTCTCCTGTGAGTTTAGATTATCGAATCCGACGCAAAAATGACAGTTAATTGTAACGTTTAGGGCCTCCTAATGACGATGGGACACTCAATTTGCGTCGAGATTCAATACATCGTCCTCCAGCCGACTTGTCTCCATGTGGATATTACTGCCTCTGGTCTCTTATGTTCGCACTCATGTGATTCTAGATTTTCGAATCCGACTTGAAACTGATTGTTAATTGTAACGTTCAGGGCCTCCTAATGACGATGGAACACTCAAATTGCGTCGAGATTCAATACATCGGCATCCAGCCCACTTGTCTCCAAGGTTCTATTGCTGCCTCGGGCACCTTATGGTCGTTCTCTTGTAATTCTAGATTTTCGAATCCGACGCAAAAATGATAGTTAATTGTAACGTTCAGGGCATCCTAATGCCGATGGAACTCTCAAATTGCGTCGAGATTCAATACATCGGCCTCCAGCGGACTTGTCTCCAAGGGGATATTGCTGTCTCGATCACCGTATGAACTTCTCCTGTGAGTAGATTTTCGAATCCGACGCATAAATGATAGTTAATTGTAACGTTCAGGGCCTTCTAATGACGATGGGACACTCAAATTGCGTCGAGATTCAATACATCGGCCTCCAGCCGACTTGTCTCCAAGGGTCTATTGCTGCCTCGGGCACCTTATGGTCGTTCTCCTGTGAGTTTAGATTTTCGAATCCGACGATAAACTGGTTGTTAATTGTAACATTCAGGGCCTCCTAATGACGATGGAACACTCATTTTGCGTCGCGTTCCAATACATCGTCCTCCAACCGACTTGTCTCCAAGGGTCAATAGCTGCCTCGGGCACCGTATGGTCGTTCCCCTGTGAGTCAACATTTTCGAATCCGACGCAAAACTGATAGTTAAATGTAATGCTCAGGGCCTCTTAATGACGATGGAACACTGAAATTGCGTCGAGAGTCAATACATCTTCCTCCAGCCGACTTGTCTACAGAGGGATATTGCTGCCTTGGGCTCCATGTGGTCCGTCTCCTGTGAGTCTAGATTTTTGAATACGACGCAAAACTGATAGTTAATTGTAACGTTCAGGGCCTCCTAATGCCGATGGAACACTCAAATTGCGTCGAGATTCAATACATCGTCCTCCAGCCGACTTGTCTTCAAGGGTCTATTGCTGCCTCGGGCACCTTATGGTCGTTCTCCTGTGAGTCTAGATTTTCGAATCCGACGAAAAATGACAGTTAATTGTAACGTTCAGGGCCTTGTAATGACGATGGAACACTCAAATTGCGTCGAGATTCAATACATCGGCCTCCAGCCGACTTGTCTCCAAGGGTCTGTTGCTGCATCGGGCACCTTATGGTCGTTCTCCTGTGAGTTTAGATTATCGAATCCGACGCAAAAATGATAGTTAATTGTAACGTTTAGGGCCTTCTAATGACGATGGAACTCTCAAATTGCGTCGAGATTCAATACATCGTATTCCAGCCGACTTGTCTCCAAGGGTCTATTGCTGCCTCGGGCACCGTATGGTCGTTCTCCTGTGAGTTTAGATTATCGAATCCGACGCAAAAATGATAGTTAACTGTAACGTTCAGGGCCTCCTAATGCCGATGGAACACGCAAATTGCGTCGAGATTCAATACATCGGCCTCCAGCCGTCTTGTCTCCATGGGTCTGTAGCTGCCTCGGGCACCTTATGGTCGTTCTCCTGTGAGTCTAGATTTTCGAATCCGACGCAAAAATGATAGTTAATTGTAACGTTCAGGGCCTCCTAATGACGATGGAACTCTCAAATTGCGTCAAGATTCAATACATCGGACTCCAGCCGACTTGTCTCCAAGGGTCTATTGCTGCCTCGGGCACCTTATGGTCATTCTCCTGTGAGTCTAGATTTTCGAATCCGACGCTAAAATGGTAGTTAATTGTAACGTTCAGGGCCTCCTAATGACGATGGAACACTCAAATTGCGTCGAGATTCAATACATCGGCCTCCAGCCGACTTGTATCCAAGGGGACTTTGCAGTCTCGTGCACCATATGATCCTTCTCCTGTTAGTAGATTTTCGAATCCGACGCTAAAATGATAGTTAATTGTAACGTTTAGGGCCTCCTAATGACGATAGAAGACTCAAATTGCGTCGAGATTCAATACATCGACCTCCAGCCGACTTGTATCCAAGGGGATATTGCAGTCTCATGCACCATATGATCCATCTCCTGTTAGTAGATTTTCGAATCCGACGCTAAAATGATAGTTAACTGTAACGTTCAGGGCCTCCTAATGCCGATGGAACACTCAAATTGCGTCGAGATTGAATACATCGGCCTCCAGCCGACTTGTCTCCAAGGGTCTATTGCTGCCTCGGGCACCTTATGGTCGTTCTCCTGTGAGTTTAGATTATCGAATCCGACGCAAAAATGATAGTTAATTGTAACGGTCAGGGCCTCCTAATGCCGATGGAACACTCAAATTGCGTGGAGATTCAATACATTGGCCTCCAGCCGACTTGCCTCCAAGGGTCTATTGCTGCATCGGGCACCTTATGGTCGTTCTCCTGTGAGTCTAGATTTTCGAATCCGACGCAAAAATGATAGTTAATTGTAACGTTCAGGGCCTCGTAATGACGATGGAACACTCAAATTGCGTCGAAATTCAATACATCGGCCTCCAGCCGTTTTGTCTCCAAGGGTCTGTTGCTGCCTCGGGCACCTTATGGTCGATCTCCTGTGAGTTTAGATTATCGAATCCGACGCAAAAATGATAGTTAATTGTAACGTTCAGGGCCTTCTAATGACGATGGAACACTGAAATTTCGTCGAGATTCAATACATCGTCCTCCAACCGACTTGTCTCCAAGGGTCAATAGCTGCCACGGGCACCTTGTGATCGTTCTGCTGTGAGTCTAGATTTTCGAAACCGACGCAAAACTGATTGTCAATTGTAACGTTCAGGGCCACCTAATGACGATGGAACACTCAAATTGAGTCGAGATTCAATACATCGACCTCCAGCCGACTTGTCTGTAAGGGGATATTGCTGCCTCGGGCTCCATGTGGTCCGTCTCCTATGAGTCTAGATTTTGGAATCCGACGCGAAACTGATAGTTAATTGTAACGTTCAGGGCCTCCTAATGACGATGGAACACTCAAATTGCGTCGAGATTCAATACATCGGCCTCCAGCCCACTTGCCTCCAAGGGTCTATTGCTGCCTCGGGCACCTTATGGTCGTTCTCTTGTAATTCTAGATTTTCGAATCCGACGCAAAAATGATAGTTAATTGTAACGTTCAGGGCATCCTAATGCCGATGGAACTCTCAAATTGCGTCGAGATTCAATACATCGGCCTCCAGCGGACTTGCCTCCAAGGGGATATTGCTGTCTCGAGCACCGTATGAACTTCTCCTGTGAGTAGATTTTCGAATCCGACGCATAAATGATAGTTAATTGTAACGTTCAGGGCCTTCTAATGACGATGGGACACTCTAATTGCGTCGAGATTCAATACATCGGCCTCCAGCGGACTTGTCTCCAAGGGTCTATTGCTGCCTCGGGCACCTTACGGTCGTTCTCCTGTGAGTTTAGATTTTCGAATCCGACGATAAACTGATAGTTAATTGTAACATTCAGGGCCTCCTAATGACGATGGAACACTCATTTTGCGTCGCGATCCAATACATCGTCCTCCAACCGACTTGTCTCCAAGGGTCAATGGCTGCCTCGGGCACCGTATGGTCGTTCCCCTGTGAGTCAACATTTTCGAATCCGACGCAAAACTGATAGTTAAATGTAATGCTCAGGGCCTCTTAATGACGATGGAACACTCAAATTGCGTCGAAAGTCAATACATCTTCCTCCAGCCGACTTGTCTACAAAGGGATATTGCTGCCTCGGGCTCCATGTGGTCCGTCTCCTGTGAGTCTAGATTTTTGAATCCGACGCAAAACTGATAGTTAATTGTAACGTTCAGGGCCTCCTAATGCCGATGGAACACTCAAATTGCGTCGAGATTCAATACATCGTCCTCCAGCCGACTTGTCTTCAAGGGTCTATTGCTGCCTCGGGCACCTTATGGTCGTTCTCCTGTGAGTCTAGATTTTCGAATCCGACGCAAAAATGATAGTTAATTGTAACGTTCAGGGCCTTGTAATGACGATGGAACACTCAAATTGCGTCGAGATTCAATACATCGGCCTCCAGCCGACTTGTCTCCAAGGGTCTGTTGCTGCATCGGGCACCTAATGGTCGTTCTCCTGTGAGTTTAGATTATCGAATCCGACGCAAAAATGATAGTTAATTGTAACGTTTAGGGCCTCCTAATGACGATGGGGCACTCAAATTGCGTCGAGATTCAATACATCGTCCTCCAGCCGACTTGTCTCCAAGGGTCTAATTCTGCCTCGGGCACCTTATGGTCGTTCTCCTGTGAGTCTAGATTTTCGAATCCGACGCAAAAATGATAGTTAATTGTAACGATCAGGGCCTCCTAATGTCGATGGAACTCTCAAATTGCGTCGAGATTCAATACATCGTCCTCCAGCCGACTTGTCTCCAAGGGTCTATTGCTGCCTCGGGCACCTTATGGTCGTTCTCCTGTGAGTCTAGATTTTCGAATCCGACGCAAAAATGATAGTTAATTGTAACGTTCAGGGCCTTCTAATGACGATGGAACACTCAAATTGCGTCGAGATTCAATACATCGGCCTCCAGCCGACTTGTCTCCAAGGGGATATCGCTGCCTCGGGCACCACATGGTCCGTCTCCGGTGATTCTACGTTTTCGAATCCGACGCAAAACTCATAGTTAATTGTAACATTCAGGGCCTCCTATTGGCGATGGAACACTCAAATTGCGTCGGGATTCAATACATCGACCTCCAGCCGACTTGTTTCCAAGGGGATATTGCTGCATCGGGCACCATATGGTCGTTCTCCTGTGAGTTTAGATTTTCGAATCCGACGAAAAACTGATAGTTAATTGTAACATTCAGGGCCTCCAAATGACGATGGAACACACATTTTGCGTCGCGATCCAATACATCGTCCTCCAATCGACTTGTCTCCAAGCTTCAATAGCTCCCACGGGCACCTTGTGATCGTTCTGCTGTGAGTCTAGATTTTCGAACCCGACGCAAAACTGATTGTCAATTGTAACGTTCAGGGCCACCTAATGACGATGGAACACTCAAATTGCGTCGAGATTCAATACATCGGCCTCCAGCCGACTTGTCTCCAAGGGGATATCGCTGCCTCGGGCACCACATGGTCCGTCTCCGGTGATTCTACGTTTTCGAATCCGACGCAAAACTCATAGTTAATTGTAACGTTCAGGGCCTCCTATTGGCGATGGAACACTCAAATTGCGTCGGGATTCAATACATCGACCTCCAGCCGACTTGTTTCCAAGGGGATATTGCTGCATCGGGCACCATATGGTCGTTCTCCTGTGAGTTTAGATTATCGAATCCGACGCAAAAATGATAGTTAACTGTAACGTTCAGGGCCTCCTAATGCCGATGGAACACTCAAATTGCGTCGAGATTCAATACATCGGCCTCCAGCCGACTTGTCTCCAAGGGTCTGTAGGTGCCTCGGGCACCTTATGGTCGTTCTCCTGTGAGTCTAGATTTTCGAATCCGACGCAAAAATGATAGTTAATTGTAACGTTCAGGGCCTCCTAATGACGATGGAACTCTCAAATTGCGTCGAGATTCAATACATCGGCCTCCAGCCGACTTGTCTCCAAGGGTCTATTGCTGCCTCGGGCACCTTATGGTCATTCTCCTGTGAGTCTAGATTTTCGAATCCGACGCTAAAATGATTGTTAATTGTAACGTTCAGGGCCTCCTAATGACGATGGAACACTCAAATTGCGTCGAGATTCAATACATCGGCCTCCAGCCGACTTGTATCCAAAGGGATTTTGCAGTCTCGTGCACCATATGATCCTTCTCCTGCTAGTAGATTTTCGAATCCGACGCTAAAATGATAGTTAATTGTAACGTTTAGGGCCTCCTAAGGAGGATAGAAGACTCAAATTGCGTCGAGATTCAATACATCGACCTCCAGCCGACTTGTATCCAAGGGGATATTGCAGTCTCATGCACCATAAGATCCTTCTCCTGTTAGTAGATTTTCGAATCCGACGCCAAAATGATAGTTAACTGTAACGTTCAGGGCCTCCTAATGCCGATGGAACACTCAAATTGCGTCGAGATTCAATACATCGGCCCTCAGCCGACTTGTCTCCAAGGGTCTATTGCTGCCTCGGGCACCTTATGGTCGTTCTCCTGTGAGTTTAGATTATCGAATCCGACGCAAAAATGATAGTTAATTGTAACGTTCAGGGCCTCCTAATGCCGATGGAACAATCAAATTGCGTCGAGATTCAATACATCGGCCTCCAGCCGACTTGCATCCAAGGGTCTATTGCTGCATCGGGCACCTTATGGTCGTTCTCCTGTGAGTCTAGATTTTCGAATACGACGCAAAAATGATAGTTAATTGTAACGTTCAGGGCCTTGTAATGACGATGGAACACTCAAATTGCGTCGAAATTCAATACATCGGCCTCCAGCCGTTTTGTCTCCAAGGGCCTGTTGCTGCCTCGGGCACCTTATGGTCGATCTCCTGTGAGTTTAGATTATCGAATCCGACGCAAAAATGATAGTTAATTGTAACGTTTAGGGCCTCCTAATGTCGATGGGACACTCAAATTGCGTCGAGATTCAATACATCGTCCTCCAGCCGACTTGACTCCAAGGGTCTAATGCTCCTCGGGCACCTTATGGTCGTTCTCTTGTAAGTCTAGATTTTCGAATCCGACGCAAAAATGATAGTTAATTGTAACGTTCAGGGCCTCCTAATGACGATGGAACTCTCAAATTGCGTCGAAATTCAATACATCGTCCTCCAGCCGACTTGTCTCCAAGGGTCTATTGCTGCCTCGAGCACCTTATGGTCGTTCTCCTGTGAGTCTAGCTTTTCGAATCCGACGCAAAAATGATAGTTAATTGTAACGTTCAGGGCCTTCTAATGACGATGGAACACTGAAATTGCGTCGAGATTCAATACATCGGCCTCCAGCCGACTTGTCTCCAAGGGGATATCGCTGCCTCGGGCACCACATGGTCCGTCTCCGGTGATTTTACGTTTTCGAATCCGACGCAAAACTCATAGTTAATTGTAACGGTCAGAGCCTCCTATTGGCGATGGAACAATCAAATTGCGTCGAGATTCAATACATCGGCCTCCAGCCCACTTGTCTCCAAGGTTCTATTGCTGCCTCGGGCACCTTATGGTCGTTCTCTTGTAATTCTAGATTTTCGAATCCGACGCAAAAATGATAGTTAATTGTAACGTTCAGGGCATCCTAATGCCGATGGAACTCTCAAATTGCGTCGAGATTCAATACATCGGCCTCCAGCGGACTTGTCTCCAAGGGGATATTGCTGTCTCGAGCACCGTATGAACTTCTCCTGTGAGTAGATTTTCGAATCCGACGCATAAATGATAGTTAATTGTAACGTTCAGGGCCTTCTAATGACGATGGGACACTCAAATTGCGTCGAGATTCAATACATCGGCCTCCAGCCGACTTGTCTCCAAGGGTCTATTGCTGCCTCGGGCACTTTATGGTCGTTCTCCTGTGAGTTTAGATTTTTTAATCCGACGATAAACTGATAGTTAATTGTAACATTCAGGGCCTCCTAATGACGATGGAACACTCATTTTGCGTCGCGATCCAATACATCGTCCTCCAACCGACTTGTCTCCAAGGGTCAATAGCTGCCTCGGGCACCGTATGGTCGTTCCCCTGTGAGTCAACATTTTCGAATCCGACGCAAAACTGATAGTTAAATGTAATGCTCAGGGCCTCTTAATGACGATGAAACACTGAAATTGCGTCGAGAGTCAATACATGTTCCTCCAGCCGACTTGTCTACAAAGGGATATTGCTGCCTCGGGCTCCATGTGGTCCGTCTCCTGTGAGTCTAGGTTTTTGGATACGACGCGAAACTGATAGTTAATTGTAACGTTCAGGGCCTCCTAATGCCGATGGAACACTCAAATTGCGTCGAGATGCAATACATCGTCCTCCAGCCGACTTGTCTTCAAGGGTCTATTGCTGCCTCGGGCACCTTATGGTCGTTCTCCTGTGAGTCTAGATTTTCGAATCCGACGCAAAAATGATAGTTAATTGTAACGTTCAGGGCCTTGTAATGACGATGGAACACTCAAATTGCGTCGAGATTCAATACATCGGCCTCCAGCCGACTTGTCTCCAAGGGTCTGTTGCTGCATCGGGCACCTTATGGTCGTTCTCCTGTGAGTTTAGATTATCGAATCCGACGCAAAAATGATAGTTAATTGTAACGTTTAGGGCCTCCTAATGACGATGGAACACTCAAATTGCGTCGAGATTCAATACATCGTATTCCAGCCGACTTGTCTCAAAGGGTCTATTGCTGCCTCGGGCACCGTATGGTCGTTCTCCTGTGAGTATAGATTATCGAATCCGTCGCAAAAATGATAGTTAACTGTAACGTTCAGGGCCTCCTAATGCCGATGGAACACTCAAATTGCGTCGAGATTCAATACATCGGCCTCCAGCCGACTTGTCTCCAAGGGTCTGTAGCTGCCTCGGGCACCTTGTGGTCGTTCTCCTGTGAGTCTAGATTTTCGAATCCGACGCTAAAATGATAGTTAATTGTAACGTTTAGGGCCTCCTAATGACGATAGAAGACTCAAATTGCGCCGAGATTCAATACATCGACCTCCAGCCGACTTGTATCCAAGGGGATATTGCAGTCTCATGCACCATATGATCCTTCTCCTGTTAGTAGATTTTCGAATCCGACGCTAAAATGATAGTTAACTGTAACGTTCAGGGCCTCCTAATGCCGATGGAACACTCAAATTGCGTCGAGATTCAATACATCGGCCTCCAGCCGACTTGTCTCCAAGGGTCTATTGCTGCCTCGGGCACCTTATGGTCGTTCTCCTGTGAGTTTAGATTATCGAATCCAACGCAAAAATGATAGTTAATTGTAACGTTCAGGGCCTCCTAATGCCGATGGAACACTCAAATTGCGTCGAGATTCAACACATTGGCCTCCAGCCGACTTGCCTCCAAGGGTCTATTGCTGCATCGGGCACCTTATGGTCGTTCTCCTGTGAGTCTAGATTTTCGAATCAGACGCAAAAATGATAGTTAATTGTAACGTTCAGGGCCTCGTAGTGACGACGGAACACTCAAATTGCGTCGAAATTCAATACATCGGCCTCCAGCCGTTTTGTCTCCAAGGGTCTGTTGCTGCCTCGGCACCTTATGGTCGATCTCCTGTGACTTTAGATTATCGAATCCGACGTAAAAATGATAGTTAATTGTAACGTTTAGGGCCTCCTAATGACGATGGGACACTCAAATTGCGTCGAGATTCAATTCATCGTCCTCCAGCCGACTTGTCTCCAAGGGTCTAATGCTGCCTCGGGCACCTTATGGTCGTTCTCTTGTAAGTCTAGATTTTCGAATCCGACGCAAAAATGATAGGTAATTGTAACGTTCAGGGCCTCCTAATGACGATGGAACTCTTAAATTGCGTCGAAATTCAATACATCGTCCTCCAGCCGACTTGTCTCCAAGGGTCTATGCTGCCTCGAGCACCTTATGGTCGTTCTCCTGTGAGTCTAGATTTTCGAATCCGACGCAAAAATGATAGTTAATTGTAACGTTCAGGGCCTTCTAATGACGATGGAACACTGAAATTTCGTCGAGATTCAATACATCGGCCTCCAGCCGACTTGTCTCCAAGGGGATATCGCTGCCTCGGGCACCACATGGTCCGTCTCCGGTGATTCTACGTTTTCGAATCCGACGCAAAACTCATAGTTAATTGTAACGGTCAGAGCCTCCTATTGGCGATGGAACACTCAAATTGCGTCGAGATTCAATACATCGACCTCCAGCCGACTTGTCTCCAAGGGGATATTGCTGCATCGGGCACCTTATGGTCGTTCTCCTGTGAGTTTAGATTTTCGAATCCGACGAAAAACTGATAGTTAATTGTAACATTCAGGGCCTCCTAATAGCGAAGGAACACTCATTTTGCGTCGCGATCCAATACATCGTCCTCCAACCGACTTGTCTCCAAGGGTCAATAGCTGCCACGGGCACCTTGTGATCGTTCTGCTGTGAGTCTAGATTTTCGAACCCGACGCAAAACTGATTGTCAATTGTAACGTTCAGGGCCACCTAATGACGATGGAACACTCAAATTGAGTCGAGATTCAATACATCGACCTCCAGCCGACTTGTCTGTAAGGTGATATTGCTGCCTCGGGCTCCATGTGGTCCGTCTCCTATGAGTCTAGATTTTGGAATCCGACGCGAAACTGATAGTTAATTGTAACGTTCAGGGCCTCCTAATGACGATGGAACACTCAAATTGCGTCGAGATTCAATACATCGGCCTCCAGCCCACTTGCCTCCAAGGGTCTATTGCTGCCTCGGGCACCTTATGGTCGTTCTCTTGTAATTCTAGATTTTCGAATCCGACGCAAAAATGATAGTTAATTGTAACGTTCAGGGCATCCTAATGCCGATGGAACTCTCAAATTGCGTCGAGATTCAATACATCGGCCTCCAGCGGACTTGCCTCCAAGGGGATATTGCTGTCTCGAGCACCGTATGAACTTCTCCTGTGAGTAGATTTTCGAATCCGACGCATAAATGATAGTTAATTGTAACGTTCAGGGCCTTCTAATGACGATGGGACACTCTAATTGCGTCGAGATTCAATACATCGGCCTCCAGCCGACTTGTCTCCAAGGGTCTATTGCTGCCTCGGGCACCTTATGGTCGTTCTCCTGTGAGTTTAGATTTTCGAATCCGACGATAAACTGATAGTTAATTGCAACATTCAGGGCCTCCTAATGACGATGGAACACTCATTTTGCGTCGCGATCCAATACATCGTCATCCAACCGACTTGTCTCCAAGGGTCAATGGCTGCCTCGGGCACCGTATGGTCGTTCCCCTGTGAGTCTAGATTTTCGAATCCGACGCCAAAATGATTGTTAATTGTAACGTTCAGGGCCTCCTAATGACGATGGAACGCTCAAATTGCGTCGAGATTCAATACATCGTCCTCCAGCCGACTTGTATCCAAGGGGATTTTGCAGTCTCGTGCACCATATGATCCTTCTCCTGTTAGTAGATTTTCGAATCCGACGCTAAAATGATAGTTAATTGTAACGTTTAGGGCCTCCTAATGAGGATAGAAGACTCAAATTGCGTCGAGATTCAATACATCGACCTCCAGCCGACTTGTATCCAAGGGGATATTGCAGTCTCATGCACCATAAGATCCTTCTCCTGTTAGTAGATTTTCGAATCCGACGCTAAAATTATAGTTAACTGTAACGTTCAGGGCCTCCTAATGCCGATGGACCACTCAAATTGCGCCGAGATTCAATACATCGGCCTCCAGCCGACTTGTCTCCAAGGGTCTATTGCTGCCTCGGGCACCTTATGGTCGTTCTCCTGAGAGTTTAGATTATCGAATCCGACGCAAAAATGATAGTTAATTGTAACGTTCAGGGCCTCCTAATGCCGATGGAACACTCAAATTGCGTCGAGATTCAATACATCGGCCTCCAGCCGACTTGCCTCCAAGGGTCTATTGCTGCATCGGGCACCTTATGGTCGTTCTCTTGTAAGTCTAGATTTTCGAATCCGACGCAAAAATGATAGTTAATTGTAACGTTCAGGGCCTCCTAATGACGATGGAACTCTCAAATTGCGTCGAAATTCAATACTTCGTCCTCCAGCCGACTTGTCTCCAAGGGTCTATTGCTGCCTCGAGCACCTTATGGTCGTTCTCCTGTGAGTCTAGATTTTCGAATCCGACGCAAAAATGATAGTTAATTGTAACGTTCAGGGCCTTCTAATGACGATGGAACACTGAAATTGCGTCGAGATTCAATACATCGGCCTCCAGCCGACTTGTCTCCTAGGGGATATCGCTGCCTCGGGCACCACATGGTCCGTCTCCGGTGATTCTACGTTTTCGAATCCGACGCAAAACTCATAGTTAATTGTAACGGTCAGAGCCTCCTATTGGCGATGGAACAATCAAATTGCGTCGAGATTCAATACATCGGCCTCCAGCCCACTTGTCTCCAAGGTTCTATTGCTGCCTCGGGCACCTTATGGTCGTTCTCTTGTAATTCTAGATTTTCGAATCCGACGCAAAAATGATAGTTAATTGTAACGTTCAGGGCATCCTAATGCCGATGGAACTCTCAAATTGCGTCGAGATACAATACATCGGCCTCCAGCGGACTTGTCTCCAATGGGATATTGCTGTCTCGAGCACTGTATGAACTTCTCCTGTGAGTAGATTTTCGAGTCCGACGCATAAATGATAGTTAATTGTAACGTTCAGGGCCTTCTAATGACGATGGGACACTCAAATTGCGTCGAGATTCAATACATCGGCCTCCAGCCGACTTGTCTCCAAGGGTCTATTGCTGCCTCGGGCACCTTATGATCGTTCTCCTGTGAGTTTAGATTTTCGAATCCGACGATAAACTGATAGTTAATTCTCACATTCAGGGTCTCCTAATGACGATGGAACACTCATTTTGCGTCGCGATCCAATACATCGTCCTCCAACCGACTTGTCTCCAAGGGTCAATAGCTGCCTCGGGCACCGTATGGTCGTTCCCCTGTGAGTCAACATTTTCGAATCCGAAGCAAAACTGATAGTTAAATGTAATGCTCAGGGCCTCTTAATGACGATGGAACACTGAAATTGCGTCGAGAGTCAATACATCTTCCTCCAGCCGACTTGTCTACAAAGGGATATTGCTACCTCGGGCTCCATGTGGTCCGTCTCCTGTGAGTCTAGATTTTTGGTATACGACCCAAAACTGATAGTTAATTGTAACGTTCAGGGCCTCCTAATGCCGATGGAACACTCAAATTGCGTCGAGATTCAATACATCGTCCTCCAGCCGACTTGTCTTCAAGGGTCTATTGCTGCCTCGGGCACCTTATGGTCGTTCTCCTGTGAGTCTAGATTTTCGAATCCGACGCAAAAATGATAGTTAATTGTAACGTTCAGTGCCTTGTAATGACGATGGAACACTCAAATTGCGTCGAGATTCAATACATCGGCCTCCAGCCGACTTGTCTCCAAGGGTCTGTTGCTGCATCGGGCACCTTATGGTCGTTCTCCTGTGAGTTTAGATTATCGAATCCGACGCAAAAATGATAGTTAATTGTAACGTTTAGGGCCTCCTAATGACGATGGAACACTCAAATTGCGTCGAGATTCAATACATCGTATTCCAGCCGACTTGTCTCAAAGGGTCTATTGCTGCCTCGGGCACCGTATGGTCGTTCTCCTGTGAGTTTAGATTATCGAATCCGACGCAAAAATGATAGTTAACTGTAACGTTCAGGGCCTCCTAATGCCGATGGAACACTCAAATTGCGTCGAGATTCAATACATCGGCCTCCAGCCGACTTGTCTCCAAAGGTCTGTAGCTGCCTCGGGCACCTTGTGGTCGTTCTCCTGTGAGTCTAGATTTTCGAATCCGACGCTAAAATGATAGTTAATTGTAACGTTTAGGGCCTCCTAATGACGATAGAAGACTCAAATTGCGCCGAGATTCAATACATCGACCTCCAGCCGACTTGTATCCAAGGGGATATTGCTGTCTCATGCACCATATGATCCTTCTCCTGTTAGTAGATTTTCGAATTCGACGCTAAAATGATAGTTAACTGTAACGTTCAGGGCCTCCTAATGCCGATGGAACACTCAAATTGCGTCGAGATTCAATACATCGGCCTCCAGCCGACTTGTCTCCAAGGGTCTATTGCTGCCTCGGGCACCTTATGGTCGTTCTCCTGTGAGTTTAGATTATCGAATCCGACGCAAAAATGATAGTTAATTGTAACGTTCAGGGCCTCCTAATGCCGATGGAACACTCAAATTGCGTCGAGATTCAATACATTGGCCTCCAGCCGACTTGCCTCCAAGGGTCTATTGCTTCATCGGGCACCTTATGGTCGTTCTCCTGTGAGTCTAGATTTTCGAATCCGACGCAAAAATGATAGTTAATTGTAACGTTCAGGGCCTCGTAATGTCGATGGAACACTCAAATTGCGTCGAAATTCAATACATCGCCCTCCAGCCGTTTTGTCTCCAAGGGTCTGTTGCTGCCTCGGGCACCTTATGGTCGATCTCCTGTGACTTTAGATTATCAAATCCGACGTAAAAATGATAGTTAATTGTAACGTTTAGGGCCTCCTAATGACGATTGTACACTCAAATTGCGTCGAGATTCAATACATCGTCCTCCAGCCGACTTGTCTCCAAGGGTCTAATGCTGCCTCGGGCACCTTATGGTCGTTCTCTTGTAAGTCTAGATTTTCAAATCCGACGCAAAAATGATAGGTTATTGTAACGTTCAGGGCCTCCTAATGACGATGGAACTCTCAAATTGCGTCGAGATTCAATACATCGGCCTCCAGCCGACTTGTCTCCAAGGGGATATCGCTGCCTCGGGCACCACATGGTCCGTCTCCGGTGATTCTACGTTCTCGAATCCGACGCAAAACTCATAGTTAATTGTAACGGTCAGAGCCTCCTATTGGCGATGGAACACTCAAATTGCGTCGAGATTCAATACATCGACCTCCAGCCGACTTGTCTCCAAGGGGATATTGCTGCATCGGGCACCTTATGGTCGTTCTCCTGTGAGTTTAGATTTTCGAATCCGACGATAAACTGATAGTTAATTGTAACATTCAGGGCCTCCTAATGACGATGGAACACTCATTTTGCGTCGCGATCCAATACATCGTCCTCCAACCGACTTGTCTCCAAGGGTCAATGGCTGCCTCGGGCACCGTATGGTCGTTCCCCTGTGAGTCAACATTTTCGAATCCGACGCAAAACTGATAGTTAAATGTAATGCTCAGGGCCTCTTAATGACGATGGAACACTCAAATTGCGTCGAGAGTCAATACATCTTCCTCCAGCCGACTTGTCTACAATGGGATATTGCTGCCTCGGGCTCCATGTGGTCCGTCTCCTGTGAGTCTAGATTTTTGAATCCGACGCAAAACTGATAGTTAATTGTAACGTTCAGGGCCTCCTAATGGCGATGGAACACTCAAATTGCGTCGAGATTCAATACATCGTCCTCCAGCCGACTTGTCTTCAAGGGTCTATTGCTGCCTCGGGCACCTTATGGTCGTTCTCCTGTGAGTCTAGATTTTCGAATCCGACGCAAAAATGATAGTTAATTGTAACATTCAGGGCCTCCAAATGCCGATGGAACACACATTTTGCGTCGCGATCCGATACATCGTCCTCCAATCGACTAGTCTCCAAGCTTCAATAGCTCCCACGGGCACCTTGTGATCGTTCTGCTGTGAGTCTAGATTTTCGAACCCGACGCAAAACTGATTGTCAATTGTAACGTTCAGGGCCACCTAATGACGATGGAACACTCAAATTGAGTCGAGATTCAATACTTCGTCCTCCAGCCGACTTGTCTCCAAGGGGATATTGCTGCTTCGGGCTCCATGTGGTCCGTCTCCTGTGAGTCTAGGTTATCGAATCCGACGCAAAAATGATAGTTAATTGTAACGTTTAGGGCCTCCTAATGACGATGGAACTCTCAAATTGCGTCGAGATTCAATATATCATCCTCCAGCCGACTTGTCTCCAAGGGTCTATTGCTGCCTCGGGCACCGTATGGTCGTTCTCCTGTGAGTTTAGATTATCGAATCCGACGCAAAAATGATAGTTAACTGTAACGTTCAGGGCCTCCTAATGCCGATGGAACACTCAAATTGCGTCGAGATTCAATACATCGGCCTCCAGCCGACTTGTATCCAAGGGGATTTTGCAGTCTCGTGCACCGTATGATCCTTCTCCTGTTAGTAGATTTTCGAATCCGACGCTAAAATGATAGTTAATTGTAACGTTTAGGGCCTCCTAATGACGATAGAAGACTCAAATTGCGTCGAGATTCAATACTTCGACCTCCAGCCGACTTGTATCCAAGGGGATATTGCAGTCTCATGCACCATAAGATCCTTCTCCTGTTAGTAGATTTTCGAATCCGACGTTAAAATGATAGTTAACTGTAACGTTCAGGGCCTCCTAATGCCGATGGAACACTCAAATTGCGTCGAGATTCAATACATCGGCCTCCAGCCGACTTGTCTCCAAGGGGATATCGCTGCCTCGGGCACCACATGGTCCGTCTCCGGTGATTCTACGTTTTCGAATCCGACGCAAAACTCATAGTTAATTGTAACGGTCAGAGCCTCCTATTGGCGATGGAACACTCAAATTGCGTCGAGATTCAATACATCGACCTCCAGCCGACTTGTCTCCAAGGGGATATTGGTGCATCGGGCACCTTATGGTCGTTCTCCTGTGAGTTTAGATTTTCGAATCCGACGAAAAACTGATAGTTAATTGTAACATTCAGGGCCTCCTAATGGCGATGGAACACTCATTTTGCGTCGCGATCCAATACATCGTCCTCCAACCGACTTGTCTCCAAGGGTCAATAGCTGCCACGGGCACCTTGTGATCGTTCTGCTGTGAGTCTAGATTTTCGAACCCGACGCAAAACTGTTTGTCAATTGTAACGTTCAGGGCCACCTAATGACGATGGAACACTCAAATTGAGTCGAGATTCAATACATCGACCTCCAGCCGACTTGTCTGTAAGGGGATATTGCTGCCTCGGGCTCCATGTGGTCCGTCTCCTGTGAGTCTAGATTTTCGAATCCGACGCGCAACTGATAGTTAATTGTAACGTTCAGGTCCTCCTAATGCCGATGGAACTCTCAAATTGCGTCGACATTCAATACATCGGCCTCCAGCGGACTTGTCTCCATGGGGATATTGCTGTCTCGAGCACCGTATGAACTTCTCCTGTGAGTAGATATTCGAATCCGACGCATAAATGATAGTTAATTGTAACGTTCTGGGCCTTCTAATGGCGATGGGACACTCAAATTGCGTCGAGAATCAATACATCGGCCTCCAGCCGACTTCTCTCCAAGGGTCTATTGCTGCCTCGGGCACCTTATGGTCGATCTCCTGTGAGTTTAGATTTTCGAATCCGACGATAAACTGATAGTTAATTGCAACATTCAGGGCCTCCTAATGACGATGGAACACTCATTTTGCGTCGCGATCCAATACATCGTCCTCCAACCGACTTGTCTCCAAGGGTCAATAGCTGCCTCGGGCACCGTATGGTCGTTCCCCTGTGAGTCAACATTTTCGAATCCGACGCAAAACTGATAGTTATATGTAATGCTCAGGGCCTCTTAATGACGATGGAACACTCAAATTGCGTCGAGAGTCAATACATCTTCCTCCAGCCGACTTGTCTACAAAGGGATATTGCTGCCTCGGGCTCCATGTGGTCCGTCTCCTGTGAGTCTAGATTTTCGAATCCGACGCGAAACTGATAGTTAATTGTAACGTTCAGGGCCTCCTACTGCTGATGGAACACTCGAATTGCGTCGAGATTCAATACATCGTCCTCCAGCCGACTTGTCTCCAAGGGTCTATTGCTGCCTCGGGCACCTTATGGTCGTTCTCCTGTGAGTCAAGATTTTCGAATCCGACGCAAAAATGATAGTTAATTGTAACGTTCAGGGCCTTGTAATGACGATGGGACACTCAAATTGCGTCGAGATTCAATACATCGTCCTCCAGCCGACTTGTCTCCAAGGGTCTATTGCTGCCTCGGGCACCTTATGGTCGTTCTCCTGTGAGTCTACATTATCGAATCCGACGCAAAAATGATAGTAATTGTAACGTTTAGGGCCTCCTAATGACGATGGAACACTCATTTTGCGTCGCGATCCAATACATCGTCCTCCAACCGACTTGTCTCCAAGGGTCAATAGCTGCCTCGGGCACCGTGTGGTCGTTCCCCTGTGAGTCAACATTTTAGAATCCGACGCAAAACTGATAGTTAAATGTAATGCTCAGGGCCTCTTAATGACGATGGAACACTCAAATTGCGTCGAGAGTCAATACATCTTCCTCCAGCCTACTTGTCTACAAGGGGATATTGCTGCCTCGGGCTCCATGTTGTCCGTTTCCTGTGAGTCTAGATTTTTGAATCCGACGCAAAAATGATAGTTAATTGTAACGTTCAGGGCCTTGTATTGATGATGGAACACTCAAATTGCGTCGAGATTCAATACATCGGCCTCCAGCGGCCTTGTCTCCAAGGGGATATTGCTGTCTCGGGCACCATATGATCCTTCTCCTGTGAGTCTAGATTTTCGAATCCGACGCAAAAATGATAGTGAATAGTAACGTTCAGCGCCTCCTGATGACGATAGAACTCTCAAATTGCGTCGAGATTCAACACATCGTCCTCCAGCCGACTTGTCTCCAAGGGTCTAATGCTGCCTCGGGCACCTTATGGTCGTTCTCCTGTGAGTCTAGATTTTCGAATCCGACGCGAAACTGATAGTTAATTGTTAGGTTCAGGGCCTGCTAATGACGATGGAACACTCAAATTGCGTCGAGATTCGATACATCGACCTCCAGCCGGCTTGTCTTTAAGGGGATATTGCTGCCTCGGGCTCCATGTGGTCCGTCTCCTGTGAGTCTAGATTTTCGAATCCGACGCGAAACTGATAGTTAATTGTAACGTTCAGGGCCTCCTACTGCTGATGGAACACTCGAATTGCGTCGAGATTCAATACATCGTCCTCCAGCCGACTTGTCTCCAAGGGTCTATTGCTGCCTCGGGCACCTTATGGTCGTTCTCCTGTGAGTCAAGATTTTCGAATCCGACGCAAAAATGATAGTTAATTGTAACGTTCAGGGCCTTGTAATGACGATGGAACACTCAAATTGCGTCGAGATTCAATACATCGGCCTCCAGCCGACTTGTCTCCAAGGGTCTGTTGCTGCCTCGGGAACCTTATGGTCGTTCTCCTGTGAGTTTAGATTATCGAATCCGACGCAAAAATGATAGTTAATTGTAACGTTTAGGGCCTCCTAATGACGATGGGACACTCAAATTGCGTCGAGATTCAATACATCGTCCTCCAGCCGACTTGTCTCCAAGGGTCTATTGCTGCCTCGGGCACCTTATGGTCGTTCTCCTGTGAGTCTACATTATCGAATCCGACGCAAAAATGATAGTAATTGTAACGTTTAGGGCCTCCTAATGACGATGGAACACTCATTTTGCGTCGCGATCCAATACATCGTCCTCCAACCGACTTGTCTCCTAGGGTCAATAGCTGCCTCGGGCACCGTGTGGTCGTTCCCCTGTGAGTCAACATTTTAGAATCCGACGCAAAACTGATAGTTAAATGTAATGCTCAGGGCCTCTTAATGACGATGGAACACTCAAATTGCGTCGAGAGTCAATACATCTTCCTCCAGCCTACTTGTCTACAAGGGGATATTGCTGCCTCGGGCTCCATGTTGTCCGTTTCCTGTGAGTCTAGATTTTTGAATCCGACGCAAAAATGATAGTTAATTGTAACGTTCAGGGCCTTGTATTGATGATGGAACACTCAAATTGCGTCGAGATTCAATACATCGGCCTCCAGCGGCCTTGTCTCCAAGGGGATATTGCTGTCTCGGGCACCATATGATCCTTCTCCTGTGAGTCTAGATTTTCGAATCCGACGCAAAAATGATAGTGAATAGTAACGTTCAGCGCCTCCTGATGACGATAGAACTCTCAAATTGCGTCGAGATTCAACACATCGTCCTCCAGCCGACTTGTCTCCAAGGGTCTAATGCTGCCTCGGGCACCTTATGGTCGTTCTCCTGTGAGTCTAGATTTTCGAATCCGACGCGAAACTGATAGTTAATTGTTAGGTTCAGGGCCTGCTAATGACGATGGAACACTCAAATTGCGTCGAGATTCGATACATCGACCTCCAGCCGGCTTGTCTTTAAGGGGATATTGCTGCCTCGGGCTCCATGTGGTCCGTCTCCTGTGAGTCTAGATTTTCGAATCTGACGCGAAACTGATAGTTAATTGTAACATTCAGGACCGCCTAATGCCGATGGAACACTCAAATTGCGTCGAGATTCAATACATCGTCATCCAGCCGACTTGTCACCAAGAGTCTATTGCTGCCTCGAGCACCTTATGGTCGTTCTCTTGTAAGTCTAGATTTTCGAATCCGACGCAAAAATGATAGTTCATTATAACGTTCAGGGCGAACTAATGACGCAATTTGAGTGTTCCATCGTCATTAGGAGGCCCTAAACCTTACAATTAACTATCGTTTTTGCGTCGGATTCGATAATCTAAACTCACAGGTGAACGACCATAAGGTGCCCGAGGCAGCAACAGACCCTTGGAGACAAGTCCGCTGGAAACGATGTATTGATTCTTGACGCAATTTGAGTGTTCCATCGTCATTAGGAGGCCCTGAATGATACAATTCACTATCATTTTTGCGCCGGATTCGAAAATCTAGACTCACAAGAGAAGGACCATGTGGTGCCCGAGGCAGCAATAGACCCTTGGAGACAAGTCGCCTGGAGGCCGATGTATTGAATCTCGTCGCAATTTGAAAGTTCCACCGTCATTAGGAGGCCCTGAACGTTACAATTAACTATCATTTTTGCGTCGGATTCGATAATCTAAACTCACAGGAGAACGAACATAAGGTGCCCGAGGCAGCAACAGACCCTTGGAGACAAGTCGGCTGGAGGACGATGTATTGGATCGCGACGCAAAATGAGTGTTCCATAGTCATTAGAAGGCCCTCTACGTTACAATTAACTATCATTTTAGCGTCAGATTCGAAAATCTACTAACAGGAGAAGGATCATATGGTGCACGAGACTGCAATATCCCCTTGGATACAAGTCGGCTGGAGGCCGATGTATTGAATCTCGACGCAATTTGAGTGTTCCATCGGCATTAGGAGGCCCTGAACGTAACAGTTAACTATCATCTTAGCGTCGGATTCGAAAATCTATTAACAGGAGAAGGATCATATGGTGCACGAGACTGCAATATCCCCTTGGATACAAGACGACTGGATGACGATGTATTGACTCTCGACGCAATTTGAGTGTTCCATCGTCATTATGAGGCCCTGAACGTTACTATTAACAATCATTTTAGCGTCGGATTCGAAAATCTACTCACAGGAGAAGTTCATACGGTGCTCGAGACAGCAATATCCCCCTTGGAGACAAGTCCGCTGGAGGCCGATGTATTGAATCTCGACGCAATTTGAGAGTTCCATCGTCTTTAGGAGTCCCTGAACGTCACAATTAACTATCATTTTTGCGTCGGATTCGAAAATCTAGACTCACAGGAGAACGACCATAAGGTGCCCGAGGCAGCAATAGACCCTTGGAGACGAGTCGGCTGGCGGCCGATGTATTGAATCTCGACGCAATTTGAGTGTTCCATCGTCATTAGGAGGCCCTAAACGCTACAATTAACTATCATATTTTGCGTCGGATTCGATAATCTAAACTCACAGGAGAACGACCATAAGGTGCCCGAGGCAGCAATATCCCCTTGGAGACAAGTCGGCTGGAGGCCGATGTATTGAATGTCAACGCAATTTGAGTGTTCCATCGGCATTAGGAGGCCCTGAACGTTACAGTTAACTATTATTTTAGCGTCGGATTCGAAAATCTACTAACAGGAGAAGGATTATATGGTGCACGAGACTGCAATATCCCCTTGGATACAAGTCGACTGGAGGTCGATGTATTGACTCTCGACGCAATGTGAGTATTCCATCGTCTTTAGGAGTCCCTGAACGTTACAATTAACTATCATTTATGCGTCGGATTCGAAAATCTACTCAAAGGAGAAGTTCATAAGTTGCTCGAGGCAGCAATAGACCCATGGAGACAAGTCGGCTGGAAACCGATGTATTGATTCTTGACGCATTTTTGAGTGTTCCATCGTCATTAGGAGGCCCTGAACGTTACAATTAACAATCATTGTAGCGTCGGATTCGAAAATCTACTCACAGGAGAAGTTCATTCGGTGCTCGAGACAGCAATATACCCCTTGGAGACAAGTCCGCTGGAGGCCGATGTATTGATTCTCGACGCAATTTGAGTGTTCCATCGTCATTAGGAGGCCCTGAACCTTACAATTAACAATCAGTTTCGCGTCGATTTCGAAAATCTAAACTCACAGGAGAACGACCATAAGGTGCCCGAGGCAGCTACAGACTCTTGGAGACAAATCAGCTGGAGGACGATGTATTGAATCTCGACGCAATTTGAGAGTTCTATCGTCATCAGGAGGCGCTGAACGTTACTATTCACTATCATTTTTGCGTCGGATTCGAAAATCTAGACTCACAGCAGACGGACCATTTGGTTCCCGAGGCAGCAATATCCCCTTGGAGACAAATCGGCAGGAGGACGATGTATTGAATCTCGACGCAATTTGAGTCTTCTGTCGTCATTAGGAGGCGCTGAACGTTACAATTAACAATCATTGTAGCGTCGGATTCGAAAATCTAGACTCACAGGAGAAGGATCATCTGGTGCCCGAGACAGCAATATACCCTTGGAGACAAGTCCGCTGGAGGCCGATGTATTGAATCTCGACGCAATTTGAGTGTTCCATCGTCATTAGGAGGCCCTGAACCTTACAATTATCTATCAGTTTCGCGTCGGATTCGAAAATCTAAACTCACAGGACAAGGACCATGTGGTGCCCGAGGCTGCGATATCCCCTTGGAGACAAGTCGGCTGGAGGCCGATGTATTGAATCTCGACGCAATTTGAGTGTTCCATCGTCATTAGAAGGCCCTGAACGTTACAATTAACTATCATTTTTGCGTCGGATTCGATAATCTAAACTCACAGGAGAACGACCATAAGGTGCCCGAGGCAGCAACAGACCCTTGGAGACAAGTCGGCTGGAGGCCGATGTATTGAACCTCAACGCAATTTGAGAGTTCCATCGGCATTAGGATTCCCTGAACGTTACAATTAACTATCAGTTTTTCGTCGGATTCGAAAATCTAAACTCACAGGAGAACGACCATTAGGTGCCCGAGGCAGCAATATCCCCTTGGAGACCAGTCCGCTGGAGTACGATGTATTGAATCGCGACGCAATTTGAGTGCTCCATCGTCATTAGGAGGCCCTGATCGTTACAATTAACTATGAGTTTCGCGTCGGATTCGAAAATCTAGACTCGCAGGAGAATGACCATAAGGTGCCAGAGGCAGCAATAGACCCTTGGAGACAAGTCGGCTGGAGGCCGATGTATTGAATCTCGACGCAATTTGAGTGTCCCATCGTCATTAGGAGGCCCTAAACGTTACAATTAACTATCATTTTTGCGTCGGATTCGATAATCTAAACTCACAGGAGAACGACCATAAGGTGCCCGTGGCAACAACAGACCCTTGGAGACAAGTCGGCTGGAGGCCGATGTATTTAATCTCGACGCAATTTGAGTGTTCCATCGTCATTACAAGGCCCTGAACGATACAATTAACTATCATTTATGCGTCGGATTCGAAAATGTAGACTCACAGGAGAACGACCATAAGGTGCCCGAGGCAGCAATAGACCCATGGAGACAAGTCGGCTGGAAACCGATGTATTGATTCGTGACGCAATTTGAGTGTTCCATCGTCATTAGGAGGCCCTGAACGTTACAATTAACTATGAGTTTTGCGTCGGATTCGAAAATCTAGACTCACAGGAGAACGACCATAAGGTGCCCGAGGCAGCAATAGACCCTTGGAGACAAGTCGGCTGAAGGCCGATGTATTGAATCTCGACGCAATTTGAGTGTTCCATCGTCATTAGGCGGCCCTAAACGTTACAATTAACTATCATTTTTGCGTCGGATTCGATAATCTAAACTCACAGGAGAAGGACCATAATGTGCTCGAGGCAGCAATAGACCCTTGGAGAGAAGTCGGCTGGAGGCCGATGTATTGATTCTTGACGCAATTTGAGTGTTCCATCGTCATTAGGAGGCCCTGAACGTTACAATTCACTATCATTTTTGCGTCGGATTCGAAAATCTAGACTCACAGGAGAAGGACCATGTGGTACCCGAGGCAGCAATAGACCCTTGGAGACAAGTCGGCTGGAGGACGATGTATTGAATCTCGTCGCAATTTGAGTGTTCCATCGTCATTAGGAGGCCCTGAACGTTACAATTAACTATCATTTTTGCGTCGGATTCGATAAACTAAACTCACAGGAGAACGACCCAAGGTCCGTAAAAAAATAAGGTTGAGCAGTAAGCGTTCTGTCCTGCCATTGGCTGAGGCTGTGACGTCACGAAGGAACCGCCGCTGCCTCTGAACAGCGCTAGAAGACGCAGTCCGCGCATTTAAGCGAAGTATTTGTGAAATGTTTCAGTTTGTACAGAAATAGTAAAAGGTAAATTGTTATTCTGCTATTTCTAGAAAGTTACTGCTATATTCTGTAACTTGTCCAGCTTTCAAACAGACACTGCTGAGTGCTGACTTTAATAAAATCAAGCGTCTATAGATCAAACTATACAAAAATAAGTGCAAAGTACAGTCTGTTTTGCAGTTCTCTACGAAGTAAACGTTCGAAATGAGCATTCGATTTTCTAACTTTGGCTCTGGGAAAAGTGTTAACTTGTAGACAAGCTCTATGTAACGCTCATTTATATTCTGTTTGCATCATGTCTACAAAAACACTTTCATTTTCACTCAAGAAATTATGCAATTGCCTTATTTGTAGGAAGCATTTGAATTACCTACCTGAACTGACACACACACACACACACACACACACACACACACACACACGCATACACACATTCTTAATTTTCTCACACCTCAAACCTTGGCTTATATTTTTATCAAGGTGGCTGTATAATGTTTGCCCAAGTTGTTAAAATTCACTTATATAAAAGAGCATTGAATCAAAAAAAGTGCTGCAAAATACGATTTACAGGAAATAGTGGTAAATTAACTTACCGAGTCCGCCGTTCAGCAAAGTTGGTATGTAGTGTGGGAAACAATAAGCCAATCCTTGACACTGTCAGTGTAGAGTCTTGCTTGTTGTGAAACACACAGTCACAGGACCTTCACTTCTATCACTAAGTTTATATATTATTTAACTTTCACAAATAATGTTTATTTCCATTCTAAAGCGATGACAAATACCACTTCCTTGCTTTCCGTTGCTGAGCGGCAACTGCTTTCTTCGACTTGTCCTTTGCAGACAGCCAACGCAGTCGGATAAAGGTTCTCGTCCTAGCATAAATCTTAATGATTTCTGGGTGAATAGTGGGGAATCGCTCGGTAAGTATAGCACACAGGTTCTTGATGACACCAGTTTCCCTGGACAAACTGTCGTGTCCATGGATCTGGGCAAAAATTAACTCAAATCTGCTAATTGTTTCGAGCCACGTTTCTGAAGGCACAAGCAAACCCCCACGAGAAACCATGCCCAGCCATCCTCTCGATGTCTCCTCAGGCAATGTCAGTAACTCTCCAGTGGGTGTGGCCGGTGATCTGTCATACTGTCTGCATCGATAAGCTACATATCCAGCAAGATATTTAAATCCTTCAGTGCTGCAATCAGAAGCCAGTGACATTGGAGGCACATCGGATTCTCCTACTCCAAAATCTAAATCTTCTATCTCCTTCTCTCCCTCAACCATTGCCAACGCCTCAGACATATCAGGCAGGATATTGCCAAAAACAGTTGCAGTCACGAATCTTCCATCTTCATCTGGCTCAACAGACGATGCATTTGAAAGTGGAATATCATGAGCGTTTGCTCCCAACAACAACAGTCTTATTCGGCTCTTTACTTCGACTGGCGATGGGTGATCATAAAAACGTCCAAGGCCTCTTATAAGAGAAAAAAAGTTCTCCTTGCAGTCTTGATTTAATCTTGCTGTAAGAATTTATTCAATATTATAAACAGCTAAGTCACTGAACAGACCCAAAAGTGACCGAACAGTTTTCAAAAATCCTTTCTGGAACGGTAGGAGATGTTTTGAGTTGCCAACACGCATCTTCTCACAACACTTCGAAAATTTACGTAGGCACTGTTCTTGGGCTTGAAAATTGACACCAAATCCACAAGCTAGTGATTTATTACTTTCTTTTGTCCTTGAATTAAGTACATCGAAAGTCTCATCCACCATCTGTATGAAATCACTGGCGTGTCCTTCTTCAGGCATCAAATACCGAATCGCCTGTGCAGTTGTATTTGATAGCAGCTGAGCTGCTAAGCGTACTCGCTGTCGCTCTCTGCCCTTCACTATAATGTGTTGCTGAGATAACTTGGGACATATTTTCATCTCGCCACTGTCCAGAACTAACAGTTTCTCGAACACAGTTTTTGTCACAGCCTTGTTTTCCAACATTATTCCTTGATCCAGCAAGTGGTTCCTTAAGAGTTTGAGCAAATGGGGAACGTCAGCAAACACCCACACACGTCTCAGAGAATCACACGGGTGTGGAAAACAAGTATTTTCATGAGTAATGCCAAGCTCCTTCCAGACAGAACTATTCTTTGCACCCATGTCTGCTACTGCAGCCACAACATTGTAGCAAATGCTGGCCAGGGAAACAATTACTTCGTTCAAGAGTGCTGCTGTCATCTGAACGTCAAAATTGAAATAGATAGGTTGCTTCCACGTTGCAAACAAGCCTCGGAGCATGACAACAAGGACATTACTGTGAGGTCCAAGAATCCTGTCATCTTGCTGATCGTAACAAATTCTACTGTCAATGTTCATTTCATCAAATGACAAAAGGCAAATACGTTCCCTGTCAGTCAGTGTTGCAGCCTGCATTTTCATCATCACTAAAACATCCTTCAAAATTCCTGGTTGGCAACTGAAACTGCGATTAATCCAAGAACGCAAGGTTGACACTGCAGGTAGAGGATATCCGAGTTTTTCTCTGAGGAAATTGTAACTCTTCTGCGACAGAGCACGTAAAGAATTAGACTTACAAATGTCCTCTCTACCCCATCGAACCCGTTTTGAACCATGCAACAAGCTTCTAATTTGATTGGGTGAAAATATTTTGCCCAGTATTTGATTAGTTTCACGAGACACAAGTTCCTTTTTATTAAATTCTTCTTCGTGCAGACGTCGTTTCATTGAGGACAGCTGACCTCTAAGATATTTATTACGTGCTCGCAATTTCATGCACATGTTCCTTAGATGAGCATTTCTCCTCTGTAGTGACGCTACAGAATTCTGTAAAGTGACTTTATGTGGATCACTACAAAGAACTTCATCTGTAAATGTATACTTGTCAACATTCCTCTTCAATGGTGAGAGCTTCTTTAAAGTCTCTAGGCTTCTTCTACGAATTTCACGTTTGTTAAAACGTTCTTTCCTTTCTTCTATTGCAATCGGTGTGTTATCACTGGCGTTACTACCACAAGGCAAATTGCAAGACGGATACGCATCACTCTTAAGGATCAGTTTCCGCGGTAAATTTAACAGCTCTGAACGTAAGTCCCGGATATAATCCGTATCCTTGAAATGACGAGAGCATATTCTAGCGTTCCCTACGTTCACAGGATCTTTCCTAAAGCATTTTGAAAGCCAAACCTTGTGCAGACTTTCATCACGTGGGAAACAATGCAACACTATTTCAGTCCCTTTTGTATTGCGATTGTGAGAGTTACAGCCAACAACAGCACAACCTGGCATTGCTTCCACACACTCTAATACTTCGGACAAACACTCACTGCACAGAGATAACCAAACGGAAACGACAACACGCACGAAACACAACACGAACGAACCACGGCAACACAAAGCTCAGACGTACACTTCGCGCGCGCCAAGAGCTGTTCCTTAGTGACGTCATGCGCAGAACGTCAGAAATGGGTTTGTTCTGCGCAGCAGTTACTGCTCCCTCGTGAGAACGACCATAAGGTGCCCGAGGCAGCAACAGACCCTTGGAGACAAGTCGGCTGCAGGACGATGTATTGGATCGCGACGCAAAATGAGTGTTCCATCGTCATTAGAAGGCCCTGAACGTTACAATTAACTATCATTTTTGCGTCGGATTCGAAAATCTAGACTCACAGGAGAACGACCATAAGGTGCCTGAGGCAGCAATAGACCCTTGGAGACAAGTCGGCTGGAGGCCGATGTATTGAATCTCGACGCAATTTGAGTGTTCCATCGTCATTAGGAGGCCCTAAACGTTACAATTAACTATCATTTTTGCGTCGGATTCGATAATCTAAACTCACAGGAGAACGACCATAAGGTGCCCGAGGCAGCAATATCCCCTTGGAGACAAGTCGGCTGGAGGCCGATGTATTGAATCTCGACGCAATTTGAGTGTTCCATCGGCATTAGGAGGCCCTGAACGTTACAGTTAACTATCATTTTAGCGTCGGATTCGAAAATCTACTAACAGGAGAAAGATCATATGGTGCACGAGACTGCAATATCCCCTTGGATACAAGTCGGCTGGAGGCCGATGTATTGAATCTCGACGCAATTTGAGTGTTCCATCGGCATTAGGAGGCCCTGAACGTTACAATTAACTATCATTTATGCGTCGGATTCGAAAATCTACTCACAGGAGAAGATCATACGGTGCTCGAGGCAGCAATAGACCCTTGGAGACAAGTCGCCTGGAAACCGATGTATTGATTCTTGACGCAATTTGAGCGTTCCATCGTCATTAGGAGGCCCTGAACGTTACAATTAACAATCATTTTAGCGTCGGATTCGAAAATCTACTCACAGGAGAAGTTCATACGGTGCTCGAGACAGCTATATACCCCTTGGAGACAAGTCCGCTGGAGGCCGATGTATTGAATCTCGACGCAATTTGAGAGCTCCATCATCTTTAGGAGTCCCTGAACGTTACAATTAACTATCATTTATGCGTCGGATTCGAAAACCTACTCACAGGAGAAGTTCATACGGTGCTCGAGGCAGCAATAGACCCTTGGAGACAAGTCGGCTGGAAACCGATGTATTGATTCTTGACGCAATTTGAGTGGTCCATTGTCATTAGGAGGCCCTGAACGTTACAATTAACAACCATTTTAGCGTCGGATTCGAAAATCTACTAACAGGAGAAGTTCATTCGGTGCTCGAGACAGCAATATACCCCTTGGAGACAAGTCGGCTGGAGGCCGATGTATTGAATCTCGACGCAATTTGAGTGTTCCATCGGCATTAGGAGGCCCTGAACGTTACAGTTAACTATCATTTTAGCGTCGGATTCGAAAATCTACTAACAGGAGAAGGATCATATGGTGCACGAGACTGCAATATCCCCTTGGATGCAAGTCGGCTGGAGGCCGATGTATTGAATCTCGACGCAATTTGAGTGTTCCATCGGGAATAGGAGGCCCTGAACGTTACAGTTAACTATCATTTTAGCGTCGGATTCGAAAATCTAATAACAGGAGAAGGAACATATGGTGCACGAGACTGCAAAAACCCCTTGGATACAAGTCGACTGGATGACGATGTATTGACTCTCGACGCAATTTGAGTGTTCCATCGCCAATAGGAGGCCCTGAACGTTACAATTAACTATCATTTATGCGACGGATTCGAAAATCTTCTCACAGGAGAAGTTCAAACGGTGCTCGAGGCAGCAATAGACCCTTGGAGACAAGTCGGCTGGAAACCGATGTATTGATTCTTGACGCAATTTGAGTGTTCCATCGTCATTAGGAGGCCCTGAACGTTACAATTAACAATCATTTTAGCGTCGGATTCGAAAATCTACTCACAGGAGAAGTTCATACGGTGCTCGAGACAGCAATATACCCCTTGGAGACAAGTCCGCTGGAGGCCGATGTATTGAATCTCGACGCAATTTGAGAGTTCCATCGTCTTTAGGAGTCCCTGAAGGTTACAATTAACTATCATTTTTGCGTCGGATTCGAAAATCTAGACTCACAGGAGAACGACCATAAGGTGCCCGAGGCAGCAATAGACCCTTGGAGTCAAGTCGGCTGGAGGCCGATGTATTGAAACTCGACGCAATTTGAGTGTTCCATCGTCATTAGGAGGCCCTAAACGTTACAATTAACTATCATTTTTGCGTCGGATTCGATAATCTAAACTCACAGGAGAACGACCATAATGTGCCCGAGGCAGCAATATCCCCTTGGAGACAAGTCGGCTGGAGGCCGATGTATTGAATCTCGACGCAATTTGAGTGTTCCATCGGCATTAGGAGGCCCTGAACGTTACAGTTAACTATCATTTTTGCGTCGGATTCGAAAATCTAGACTCACAGGAGAACGACCATAAGGTGCCCGAGGCAGCAATAGATCGTTGGAGACAAGTCGGCTGGAGGCCGATGCATTGAATCTCGACGCAATTTGAGTGTTCCACCGGCATTAGGAGGCCCTGAACGTTACAGTTAACTATCATTTTAGCGTCGGATTCGACAATCTACTAACAGGAGAAGGATTATATGGTGCACGAGACTGCAATATCCCCTTGGATACAAGTCGACTGGAGGTCGATGTATTGACTCTCGACGCAATTTGAGTGTTCCATCGTCTTTAGGAGTCCCTGAACGTTACAACTAACTATCATTTATGCGTCGGATTCGAAAACCTACTCACAGGAGAAGTTCATACGGTGCTCGAGGCAGCAATAGACCCTTGGAGACAAGTCGGCTGGAAACCGATGTATTGATTCTTGATGCAATTTGAGTGGTCCATTGTCATTAGGAGTCCCTGAACGTTACAATTAACAATCATTTTAGCGTCGGATTCGAAAATCTACTAACAGGAGAAGTTCATTCGGTGCTCGAAACAGCAATATACCCCTTGGAGACAAGTCCGCTGGAGGCCGATGTATTGAATCTCGACGCGATTTGAGTGTTCCATCGTCATTAGGAGGCCCTGAACCTTACAATTAACTATCAATTTCGCGTCGGATTCGAAAATCTAAACTCACAGGAGAAGGACCATGTGGTGCCCGAGACAGCGATATCCCCTTGGAGACAAGTCGGCTGGAGGCCGATTTATTGAATCTCGACGCAATTTGAGTGTTCCATCGTCATTAGAAGGCCCTGAACGTTACAATTAACTATCATTTTTGCGTCGGATTCGATAATCTAAACTCACAGGAAAACGACCATAAGGTGCCCGAGGCAGCAACAGACCCTTGGAGACAAGTCGGCTGGAGGCCGATGTATTGAATCTCGACGCAATTTGAGAGTTCCATCGTCATTAGGAGGCCCTGAACGTTACAATTAACTATCAGTTTTTCGTCGGATTCGAAAATCTAAACTCACAGAAGAACGACCATAAGGTGCCCGAGGCAGCAATATCCCCTTGGAGACCAGTCCGCTGGAGGACGATGTATTGCATCGCGACGCAATTTGAGTGCACCATCGTCATTAGGAGGCCCTGAACGTTACAATTAACTATCAGTTTCGCGTCGGATTCGAAAATCTAGACTCACAGGAGAACGAACATAAGGTGCCCGAGGCAGCAATAGACCCTTGGAAACAAGTCGGCTGGATGCCGATGTATTGAATCTCGACGCAATTTGAGAGTTCCATCGTCATTAGGAGGCCCTGAACGTTACAATTAACTGTCAGTTTTTCGCCGGATTCGAAAATCTAAACTCACAAAAGAACGACCATTAGGTGCCCGAGGCAGCAATATCCCCTTGGAGACCAGTCCGCTGGAGTACGATGTATTGAATCGCGACGCAATTTGAGTGCTCCATCGTCATTAGGAGGCCCTGAACGTTACAATTAACTATGAGTTTCGCGTCGGATTCGAAAATCTAGACTCACAGGAGAACGACCATAAGGTGCCCGTGGCAGCAATAGACCCTTGGAGACAAGTCGGCTGGAGGCCGATGTATTGAATCTCGACGCAATTTGAGTGTCCCATCGTCATTAGGAGGCCCTAAACGTTACAATTAACTATCATGTTTGCGTCGGATTCGATAATCTAAACTCACAGGAGAACGACCATAAGGTGCCCGAGGCAGCAACTGACCCTTGGAGAGCAGTCGGCTGGAGGCCGATGTATTTAATCTCGACGCAATGTGAGTGTTCCATCGTCATTAAAAGGCCCGGAACGTTACGATTAACTATCATTTATGCGACGGATTCGAAAATGTAGACTCACAGGAGAACGACCATAAGGTGCCCGAGGCAGCAATAGACCCTTGGAGTCAAGTCGGGTGGAGGCCGATGTATTGAATCTCGACGCAATTTGAGTGTTCCATCGTCATTAGGAGGCCCTAAACGTTACAATTAACTATCATTTTTGCGTCGGATTCGATAATCTAAACTCACAGGAGAACGACCATAAGGTGCCCGAGGCAGCAATATCCCCTTGGAGACAAGTCGGCTGGAGGCCGATGTATTGATTCTCGACGCAATTTGAGTGTTCCATCGGCATTTGGAGGCCCTGAACGTTACAGTTAACTATCATTTTTGCGTCGGATTCGAAAATCTAGACTCACAGGAGAACGACCATAAGGTGCCCGAGGCAGCAATAGATCGTTGGAGACAAGTCGGCTGGAGGCCGATGTATTGAATCTCGACGCAATTTGAGTGTTCCACCGCCATTAGGAGTCCCTGAACGTTACAGTTAACTATCATTTTAGCGTCCGATTCGACAATCTACTAACAGGAGAAGGATTATATGGTGCACGAGACTGCAATATCCCCTTGGATACAAGTCGACTGGAGGTCGATGTATTGACTCTCGACGCAATTTGAGTGTTCCATCGTCATTAGGAGGCCCTGAACGTTACAATTAACAATCATTTTAGCGTCGGATTCGAAAATCTACTCACAGGAGAAGTTCATTCGGTGCTCGAGACAGCAATATCCAATTGGAGACAAGTCCGCTGGAGGCCGATGTATTGAATCTCGACGCAATTTGAGTGTTCCATCGTCATTAGGAGACCCTGAACCTTACAATTAACTATCAATTTCGCGTCGGATTCGAAAATCTAAACTCACAGGAGAAGGACCATGTGGTGCCCGAGACCCCGATATCCCCTTGGAGACAAGTCGGCTGGAGGCCGATGAATTGAATCTCGACGCAATTTGAGTGTTCCATCGTCATTAGAAGGCCCTGAACGTTACAATTAACTATCATTTTTGCGTCGGATTCGATAATCTAAACTCACAGGAGAACGACCATAAGGTGCCCGAGGCAGCAACAGACCCTTGGAGACAAGTCGGTTGGAGGCCGATGTATTGAATCTCGACGCAATTTGAGAGTTCCATCGTCATTAGGAGGCCCTGAACGTTACAATTAACTTTCAGTTTTTCGTCGGATTCGAAAATCTAAACTCACAGAAGAACGACCATAAGGTGCCCGAGGCAGCAATATCCCCTTGGAGACCAGTCCGCTGGAGGACGATGTATTGCATCGCGACGCAATTTGAGTGCTCCATCGTCATTAGGAGTTCCTGAACGTTACAATTAACTATCAGTTTCGCGTCGAATTCGAAAATCTAGACTCACAGGAGAACGACCATAAGGTGCCTGAGGCAGCAATAGACCCTTGGAGACAAGTCGGCTGGAGGCCGATGTATTGAATCTCGACGCAATTTGAGTGTTCCATCGGCATTAGGAGGCCCTAAACGTTACAATTAACTATCATTTTTGCGTCGGATTCGATAATCTAAACTAACAGGAGAACGACCATAAGGTGCCCGAGGCAGCAATATCCCCTTGGAGACAAGTCGGCTGGAGGCCGATGTATTGAATCTCGACGCAATTTGAGTGTTCCATCGGCATTAGGAGGCCCTGAACGTTACAGTTTCATTTTTGCGTCGGATTCGAAAATCTACTAACAGGAGAAGGATCATATGGTGCACGAGACTGCAATATCCCCTTGGATACAAGTCGACTGGAGGACGATGTATTGACTCTCGACGCAATTTGAGCGTTCCATCGTCATTGGGAGGCCCTGAACGTTACAATTAACCATCAATTTAGCGTCGGATTCGAAAATCTACTCACAGGAGAAGTTCATACAGTGCTCGAGACAGCTATATACCCCTTGGAGACAAGTCCGCTGGAGGCCGATGTATTGAATCTCGACGCAATTTGAGAGCTCCATCATCTTTAGGAGTCCCTGAACGTTACAATTAACTATCATTTTTGCGTCGGATTCGAAAATCTAGACTCACAGGAGAACGACCATAAGGTGCCCGAGGCAGCAATAGACCCTTGGAGACAAGTCGGCTGGAGGCCGATGTATTGAATCTCGACGCAATTTGAGAGTTCCATCGTCATTAGGAGGCCCTAAACGTTACAATTAACTATCATTTTTGCGTCGGATTCGATAATCTACACTCACAGGAGAACGACCATAAGGTGCCCGAGGCAGCAATATCCCCTTGGAGACAAGTCGGCTGGAGGCCGATGTATTGAATCTCGACGCAATTTGAGTGTTCCATCGGCATTAGGAGGCCCTGAACGTTACAGTTAACTATCATTTTAGCGTCGGATTCGAAAATCTACTAACAGGAGAAGGATCATATGGTCCACGAGACTGCAATATCCCCTTGGATGCAAGTCGGCTGGAGGCCGATGTATTGAATCTCGACGCAATTTGAGTGTTCCATCGGGAATAGGAGGCCCTGAACGTTACAGTTAACTATCATTTTAGCGTCGGATTCGAAAATCTAATAACAGGAGAAGGAACATATGGTGCACGAGACTGCAAAAACCCCTTGGATACTAGTCGACTGGATGACGATGTATTGACTCTCGACGCAATATGAGTGTTCCATCGCCAATAGGAGGCCCTGAACGTTACAATTAACTATCATTTATGCGACGGATTCAAAAATCTTCTCACAGGAGAAGTTCAAACGGTGCTCGAGGCAGCAATAGACCCTTGGAGACAAGTCGGCTGGAAACCGATGTATTGATTCTTGACGCAATTTGAGTGTTCCATCGTCATTAGGAGGCCCTGAACGTTACAATTAACAATCATTTTAGCGTCGGATTCGAAAATCTACTCACAGGAGAAGTTCATACGGTGCTCGAGACAGCAATATACCCCTTGGAGACAAGTCCGCTGGAGGCCGATGTATTGAATCTCGACGCAATTTGGGAGTTCCATCGTCTTTAGGAGTCCCTGAACGTTACAATTAACTATCATTTTTGCGTCGGATTCGAAAATCTAGACTCACAGGAGAACGACCATAATGTGCCCGAGGCAGCAATATCCCCTTGGAGACAAGTCGGCTGGAGGCCGATGTATTGAATCTCGACGCAATTTGAGTGTTCCATCGGCATTAGGAGGCCCTGAACGTTACAGTTAATTATCATTTTTGCGTCGGATTCGAAAATCTAGACTCACAGGAGAACGACCATAAGGTGCCCGAGGCAGCAATAGATCGTTGGAGACAAGTCGGCTGGAGGCCGATGCATTGAATCTCGACGCAATTTGAGTGTTCCACCGGCATTAGGAGGCCCTGAACGTTACAGTTAACTATCATTTTAGCGTCGTATTCGACAATCTACTAACAGGAGAAGGATTATATGGTGCACGAGACTGCAATATCCCCTTGGATACAAGTCGACTGGAGGTCGATGTATTGACTCTCGACGCAATTTGAGTGTTCCATCGTCTTTAGGAGTCCCTGAACGTTACAACTAACTATCATTTATGCGTCGGATTCGAAAACCTACTCACAGGAGAAGTTCATACGGTGCTCGAGGCAGCAATAGACCCTTGGAGGCAAGTCGGCTGGAAACCGATGTATTGATTCTTGACGCAATTTGAGTGTTCCATCGTCATTAGGAGGCCCTGAACGTTACAATTAACAATCATTTTAGCGTCGGATTCGAAAATCTACTCACAGGAGAAGTTCATTCGGTGCTCGAGACAGCAATATACCCCTTGGAGACAAGTCCGCTGGAGGCCGATGTATTGAATCTCGACGCAATTTGAGTGTTCCATCGTCATTAGGAGGCCGTGAACCTTAATTTTAACTATCAATTTCGCGTCGGATTCGAAAATCTAAACTCACAGGAGAAGGACCATGTGGTGCCCGAGACAGCGATATCCCCTTGGAGACAAGTCGGCTGGAGGCCGATGTATTGAATCTCGGCGCAATTTGAGTGTTCCATCGTCATTAGAAGGCCCTGAACGTTACAATTAACTATAATTTTTGCGTCGGATTCGATAATCTAAACTCACTGGAGAACGACCATAAGGTGCCCGAGGCAGCAACAGACCCTTGGAGACAAGTCGGCTGGAGGCCGATGTATTGAATCTCGACGCAATTTGAGAGTTCCATCGTCATTATGAGGCCCTGAACGTTACAATTAACTATCAGTTTTTCGTCGGATTCGAAATTCTAAACTCACAGAAGAACGACCATAAGGTGCCCGAGGCAGCAATATCCCCTTGGAGACCAGTCCGCTGGAGGACGATGTATTGCATCGCGACGCAATTTGAGTGCACCATCGTCATTAGGAGGCCCTGAACGTTACAATTAACTATCAGTTTCGCGTCGGATTCGAAAATCTAGACTCACAGGAGAACGAACATAAGGTGCCCGAGGCAGCAATAGACCCTTGGAAACAAGTCGGCTGGAGTACGATGTATTGAATCGCGACGCAATTTGAGTGCTCCATCGTCATTAGGAGGCCCTGAACGTTACAATTAACTATGAATTTCGCGTCGGATTCGAAAATCTAGACTCACAGGAGAACGACCATAAGGTGCCCGAGGCAGCAATAGACCCTTGGAGACAAGTCGGCTGGAGGCCGATGTATTGAATCTCGACGCAATTTGCGTGTCCCATCGTCATTAGGAGGCCCTAAACGTTACAATTAACTATCATGTTTGCGTCGGATTCGATAATCTAAACTCACAGGTGAACGACCATAAGGTGCCCGAGGCAGCAACTGACCCTTGGTGAGCAGTCGGCTGGAGGCCGATGTATTTAATCTCGACGCAATGTGAGTGTTCCATCGTCATTACAAGGCCCGGAACGTTACGATTAACTATCATTTATGCGACGGATTCGAAAATGTAGACTCACAGGAGAACGACCATAAGGTGCCCGAGGCAGCAATAGACCCTTGGAGTCAAGTCGGGTGGAGGCCGATGTATTGAATCTCGACGCAATTTGAGTGTTCCATCGTCATTAGGAGGCCCTAAACGTTACAATTAACTATCATTTTTGCGTCGGATTCGATAATCTAAACTCACAGGAGAACGACCATAAGGTGCCCGAGGCAGCAATATCCCCTTGGAGACAAGTCGGCTGGAGGCCGATGTATTGAATCTCGACGCAATTTGAGTGTTCCATCGGCATTTGGAGGCCCTGAACGTTACAGTTAACTATCATTTTTGCGTCGGATTCGAAAATCTAGACTCACAGGAGAACGACCATAAGGTGCCCGAAGCAGCAATAGATCGTTGGAGACAAGTCGGCTGGAGGCCGATGTATTGAATCTCGACGCAATTTGAGTGTTCCACCGGCATTAGGAGGCCCTGAACGTTACAGGTAACTATCATTTTAGCGTCGGATTCGACAATCTACTAACAGGAGAAGGATTATATGGTGCACGAGACTGCAATATCCCCTTGGATACAAGTCGACTGGAGGTCGATGTATTGACTCTCGACGCAATTTGAGTGTTCCATCGTCTTTAGGAGTCCCTGAATGTTACAATTAACTATCATATATGCGTCGGATCGAAAACCTACTCACAGGAGAAGTTCATACGGTGCTCGAGGCAGCAATAGACCCTTGGAGACAAGTCGGCTGGAAACCGATATATTGTATCTTGACGCAATTTGAGTGTTCCATCGTCATTAGGAGGCCCTGAACGTTACAATTAACAATCATTTTAGCGTCGGATTCGAAAATCTACTCACAGGAGAAGTTCATTCGGTGCTCGAGACAGCAATATCCCCTTGGAGACAAGTCCGCTGGAGGCCGATGTATTGAATCTCGACGCAATTTGAGTGTTCCATCGTCATTAGGAGGCCCTGAACCTTACAATTAACTATCAATTTTGCGTCGGATTCGAAAATCTAAACTCACAGGAGAAGGACCATGTGGTGCCCGAGACAGCGATATCCACTTGGAGACAAGTCGGCTGGAGGCCGATGAATTGAATCTCGACGCAATTTGAGTGTTCCATCGTCATTAGAAGGGCCTGAACGTTACAATTAACTATCATTTTTGCGTCGGATTCGATAATCTAAACTCACAGGAGAACGACCATAAGGTGCCCGAGGCAGCAACAGACCCTTGGAGACAAGTCGGCTGGAGGCACGATGTATTGAATCTCGACGCAATTTGAGAGTCCCATCGTCATTAGGAGGCCCGAACGTTACAATTGACTATCAGTATTTCGCCGGATTCGAAAATCTAAACTCACAAAAGTACGACCATTAGGTGCCCGAGGCAGCAATATCCCCTTGGAGACCAATCCGCTGGAGTACGATGTATTGAATCGCGCGCAATTTGAGTGCTCCATCGTCATTAGGAGGCCCTGAACGTTACAATTAACTATGAGTTTCGCGTCGGATTCGAAAATCTAGACTCACAGGAGAACGACCGTAAGGTGCCCGTGACAGCAATAGACCCTTGGAGACAAGTCGGCTGGAGGCCGATGTATTGAATCTCGACGCAATTTGAGAGTCCCATCGTCATTAGGAGGCCCTAAACGTTACAATTAACTATCATGTTTGCGTCGGATTCGATAATCAAAACTCACAGGAGAACGACCATAAGGTGCCCGAAGCAGCAACTGACCCTTGGAGAGAAGTCGGCTGGAGGCCGATGTATTTAATCTCGACGCAATTTGAGTGTTCCATCGTCATTACAAGGCCCGGAACGTTACAATTAACTATCATTTATGCGACGGATTCGAAAATGTAGACTCACAGGAGAGCGACCATAAGGTGCCCGAGGCAGCAATAGACCCTTGGAGACAAGTCGGCTGGAAACCGATGTATTGATTCGTGACGCAATTTGAGTGTTCCATCGTCATTACAAGGCCCTGAACGTTACAATTAACTATCATTTATGCGTCGGATTCGAAAATGTAGACTCACAGGAGAACGTCCATAAGGTGCCCGAGGCAGCAATAGACCCTTGGAGACAAGTCGGCTGGAAACCGATGTATTGATTCGTGACGCAATTTGAGTGTTCCATAGTCATTAGGAGACCCTAAACGTTACAATTAACTATCATTTTTGCGTCGGATTCGATAATCTAAACTCCCAGGAGAACGACCATAAGGTGCCCGAGCCAGCAATATCCCCTTCGAGACAAGTCGGCTGGAGGCCGATGTATTGAATCTCGACGCAATTTGAGTGTTCCATCGGCTTTAGGAGGCCCTGAACGTTACAGTTAACTATCATTTTAGCGTCGGATTCGAAAATCTACTAACAGGAGAAGGATCATATGGTGCACGAGACTGCAATATCCCCTTGGATACAAGTCGACTGGAGGACGATGTATTGACTCTCGACGCAATTTGAGTGTTCCATCGCCAATTGGAGGCCCTGAACGTTACAATTAACTATCATTTATGCGTCGGATTCGAAAATCTACTCACAGGAGAAGTTCATACGGTGCTCGAGGCAGCAATAGATCCTTGGATACAAGTCGGCTGGAAACCGATGTATTGATTCTTGACGCAATTTCAGTGTTCCATCGTCTTTAGGAGTCCCTGAACGTTACAATTTACTATCATTTTTGCGTCGGATTCGAAAATCTAGACTCACAGGAGAACGACCATAAGATGCCCGAGGCAGCAATATCCCCTTGGAAACAAGTCGGCTGGAGGTCGATGTATTGAATCTCGACGCAATTTGAGTGTTCCATCGGCATTAGGAGGCCCTGAACGTTACAGTTAACTATCATTTTAGCGTTGGATTCGAAAATCTACTAACAGGAGAAGGATCATAGGGAACACGAGACTGCAATATCCCCTTGGATACAAGTCGGATGGAGGCCGATGTATTGAATCTCGACGCAATTTGAGTGTTCCATCGGCATTAGGAGGCCCTGAACGTTACAGTGAACTATCATTTTTGCGTCGGATTCGAAAATCTAGACTCACAGGAGAACGACCATAAGGTGCCCGAGGCAGCAATATCCCCTTGGAGACAAGTTGGCTGGAGGCCGATGTACTGATTCTCGACGCAATTTGAGTGTTCCATCGTCATTAGGAATCCCTAATCGTTACAATTAACTATCATTTTTGCGTCGGATTCGATAATCTAAACTCACAGGAGAGCGTACATAAAGTGCCCGAGGCAGCAATATCCCCTTGGAGACAAGTCGGCTGGAGGCCGATGTATTGAATCTCGACGCAATTTGAGTGTTCCATGGGCAATCGGAGGTTCTGAACGTTACAGTTAACTATCATTTTAGCGTCGGATTCGAAAATCTACTAACAGGAGAAGGATCATATGGTGCACGAGACTGCAATATCCCCTTGGATACAAGTCGGCTGGAGGCCGATGTATTGAATCTCGACGCAATTTGAGTGTTCCATCGGCATTAGGAGGCCCTGAACGTTACAGTTAACTATCATTTTAGCGTCGGATTCGAAAATTTAGTAACAGGAGATGGATCATATGGTGCACGAGACTGCATTATCCCCTTGGATACAAGTCGACTGGAGGACGATGTATTGACTCTCGACGCAATTTGAGTGTTCCATCGCAAATAGGAGGCCCTAAACGTTACAATTAACTATCATTTATGCGTCGGATTCGAAAATCTACTCACAGGAGAAGATCATACGGTGCTCGAGGCAGCAATAGACCCTTGGAGACAAGTCGGCTGGAACCGATGTATTGATTCTTGACGTAATTTGAGTGTTCCATCGTCATTAGGAGGCCCTGAACGTTACAATTAACAATTATTTTAGCGTCGGATTCGAAAATCTACTCACAGGAGAAGTTCGTACGGTGCTCGAGACAACAATATACCCCTTGGAGACAAGTCCGCTGGAGGCCGAAGTATTGAATCTCGACGCAATTTGAGAGTTCCATCGTCTTTAGGAGTCCCTGAATGTTACAATTAACTATCATTTTTGCGTCGGATTCGAAAATCTAGACTCACAGGAGAACGACCACAAGGTGCGCGAGGCAGCAATAGACCCTTGGAGACAAGTCGGCTGGAGGCCGATGTATTGAATCTCGACGCAATTTGAGTGTTCCATAGTCATTAGGAGGCCCTAAACGTTACAATTAACTATCATTTTTGCGTCGGATTCGATAATCTAAACTCACAGGAGAACGACCATAAGGTGCCCGAGGCAGCAATATCCCCTTGGAGACAAGTCGGCTGGAGGCCGATGAATTGAATCTCGACGCAATTTGAGTGTTCCATCGGCATTAGGAGGCCCTGAACGTTACAGTTAACAATGATTTTAGCGTCGGATTCGAAAATCTACTAACAGGAGAAGGATCATATGGTGCACGAGACTGCAATATCCCCTTGGATACAAGTCGGCTGGAGGCCGATGTATTGAATCTCGACGCAATTTGAGAGGTATATCGGCATTAGGAGGCCCTGAACGTTACAGTTAACTGTTATTTTAGCGTCGGATTCGTAAATCTAGTAACAGGAGTAAGATCATATGGTGCACGAGACTGCAATATCCCCTTGGATACAAGTCGACTGGAGGACGATGTATTGACTCTCGACGCAATTTGAGTGTTCCATCGCCAATAGGAGGCCCTGAACGTTACAATTAACTATCATTTATGCGTCGGATTCGAAATTCTACTCACAGGAGAAGTTCATACGGTGCTCGAGGCAGCAATAGACCCTTGGAGACAAGTCGGCTGGAAACCGATGTATTGATTCTTGGCGCAATTTGAGTGTTCCATCGTCATTAGGAGGCCCTGAACGTTACAATTAACAATCATTTTAGCGTCGGATTCGAAAATCTACTCACAGGAGAAGTTCATTCGGTGCTCGAGACAGCAATATACCCCTTGGAGACAAGTCCGCTGGAGGCCGATGTGTTGAATCTCGACGCAATTTGAGTGTTCCATCGTCATTAGGAGGCCTTGAACCTTACAATTAACTATCAGTTTCGCGTCGGATTCGAAAATCTAAACTGACAGGAGAAGGACCATGTGGTGCTCGAGGCAGCGATATCCCCTTGGAGACAAGTCGGCTGGAGGCCGATGTATTGAATCTCGACGCAATTTGAGTGTTCCATCGTCATTAGAAGGCCCTGAACGTTACAATTAACTATCATTTTTCCGTCGGATTCGATAATCTAAACTCACAGGAGAACGACCATAAGGTGCCCGAGGCAGCAACAGACCCTTGGAGACAAGTCGGCTGGAGGCCGATGTATTGAATCTCGACGCAATTTGAGAGTTCCATCGTCATTACGAGGCCCTGAACGTTACAAGTAACTATCAGTTTTTCGTCGGATTCGAAAATCTAAACTCACAGGAGAACGACCATAAGGTGCCCGAGGCAGCAATATCCCCTTGGAGAGCAGTCCGCTGGAGGACGATGTATTGAATCGCGACGCAATTTGAGTGCTCCATCGTCATTAGGAGGCCCTGAACGTTACAATTAAACATGAGTTTCGCGTCGGATTCAAAAATCTAGACTCACAGGAGAACATCCATAAGGTGCCCGAGGCAGCAATAGACCCTTGGAGACAAGTCGGGTGGAGGCTGATGTATTGAGTCTCGACGCAATTTGAGTGTTCCATCGTCATTAGGAGGCCCTGAACGATACAATTAACTATGAGTTTTGCGTCGGATTCGAAAATCTAGACTCACAGGAGAACGACCATAAGGTGCCCGAGGCAGCAATATCCCCTTGGAAACAAGTCGGCTGGAGGTCGATGTATTGAATCTCGACGCAATTTGAGTGTTCCATCGGCATTAGGAGGCCCTGAACGTTACAGTTAACTATCATTTTAGCGTTGGATTCGAAAATCTACTAACAGGAGAAGGATCATAGGGTACACGAGACTGCAATATCCCCTTGGATACAAGTCGGATGGAGGCCGATGTATTGAATCTCGACGCAATTTGAGTGTTCCATCGGCATTAGGAGGCCCTGAACGTTACAGTGAACTATCATTTTTGAGTCGGATTCGAAAATCTAGACTCACAGGAGAACGACCATAAGGTGCCCGAGACAGCAATATCCCCTTGGAGACAAGTTGGCTGGAGGCCGATGTACTGATTCTCGACGCAATTTGAGTGTTCCATCGTCATTAGGAGGCCCTAATCGTTACAATTAACTATCATTTTTGCGTCGGATTCGATAATCTAAACTCACAGGAGAACGTACATAAAGTGCCCGAGGCAGCAATATCCCCTTGGAGACAAGTCGGCTGGAGGCCGATGTATTGAATCTCGACGCAATTTGAGTGTTCCATGGGCATTAGGAGGTTCTGAACGTTACAGTTAACTATCATTTTAGCGTCGGATTCGAAAATCTACTAACAGGAGAAGGATCATATGGTGCACGAGACTGCAATATCCCCTTGGATACAAGTCGGCTGGAGGCCGATGTATTGAATCTCGACGCAATTTGAGTGTTCCATCGGCATTAGGAGGCCCTGAACGTTACAGTTAACTATCATTTTAGCGTCGGATTCGAAAATTTAGTAACAGGAGATGGATCATATGGTGCACGAGACTGCAATATCCCCTTGGATACAAGTCGACTGGAGGACGATGTATTGACTCTCGACGCAATTTGAGTGTTCCATCGCCAATAGGAGGCCCTAAACGTTACAATTAACTATCATTTATGCGTCGGATTCGAAAATCTACTCACAGGAGAAGATCATACGGTGCTCGAGGCAGCAATAGACCCTTGGAGACAAGTCGGCTGGAACCGATGTATTGATTCTTGACGTAATTTGAGTGTTCCATCGTCATTAGGAGGCCCTGAACGTTACAATTAACAATCATTTTAGCGTCGGATTCGAAAATCTACTCACAGGAGAAGTTCGTACGGTGCTCGAGACAACAATATACCCCTTGGAGACAAGTCCGCTGGAGGCCGAAGTATTGAATCTCGACGCAATTTGAGAGTTCCATCGTCTTTAGGAGTCCCTGAATGTTACAATTAACTATCATTTTTGCGTCGGATTCGAAAATCTAGACTCACAGGAGAACGACCACAAGGTGCGCGAGGCAGCAATAGACCCTTGGAGACAAGTCGGCTGGAGGCCGATGTATTGAATCTCGACGCAATTTGAGTGTTCCATAGTCATTAGGAGGCCCTAAACGTTACAATTAACTATCATTTTTGCGTCGGATTCGATAATCTAAACTCACAGGAGAACGACCATAAGGTGCCCGAGGCAGCAAAATCCCCTTGGAGACAAGTCGGCTGGAAGCCGATGAATTGAATCTCGACGCAATTTGAGTGTTCCATCGGCATTAGGAGGCCCTGAACGTTACCGTTAACAATGATTTTAGCGTCGGATTCGAAAATCTACTAACAGGAGAAGGATCATATGGTGCACGAGACTGCAATATCCCCTTGGATTCAAGTCGGCTGGAGGCCGATGTATTGAATCTCGACGCAATTTGAGAGGTATATCGTCATTAGGAGGCCCTGAACGTTACAGTTAACTATTATTTTAGCGTCGGATTCGAAAATCTAGTAACAGGAGAAAGATCATATGGTGCACGAGACTGCAATATCCCCTTGGATACAAGTCGACTGGAGGACGATGTATTGACTCTCGACGCAATTTGAGTGTTCCATCGCCAATAGGAGGCCCTGAACGTTACAATTAACTATCATTTATGCGTCGGATTCGAAATTCTACTCACAGGAGAAGTTCATACGGTGCTCGAGGCAGCAATAGACCCTTGGAGACAAGTCGGCTGGAAACCGATGTATTGATTCTTGGCGCAATTTGAGTGTTCCATCGTCATTAGGAGGCCCTGAACGTTACAATTAACAATCATTTTAGCGTCGGATTCGAAAATCTACTCACAGGAGAAGTTCATTCGGTGCTCGAGACAGCAATATACCCCTTGGAGACAAGTCCGCTGGAGGCCGATGTATTGAATCTCGACGCAATTTGAGTGTTCCATCGTCATTAGGAGGCCCTGAACCTTACAATTAACTATCAGTTTCGCGTCGGATTCGAAAATCTAAACTAACAGGAGAAGGACCATGTGGTGCCCGAGGCAGCGATATCCCCTTGGAGACAAGTCGGCTGGAGGCCGATGTATTGAATCTCGACGCAATTTGAGTGTTCCATCGTCATTAGAAGGCCCTGAACGTTACAATTGACTATCATTTTTCCGTCGGATTCGATAATCTAAACTCACAGGAGAACGACCATAAGGTGCCCGAGGCAGCAACAGACCCTTGGAGACAAGTCGGCTGGAGGCCGATGTATTGAATCTCGACGCAATTTGAGAGTTCTATCGTCATTACGAGGCCCTGAACGTTACAATTAACTATCAGTTTTTCGTCGGATTCGAAAATCTAAACTCACAGGAGAACGACCATAAGATGCCCGAGGCAGCAATATCCCCTTGGAGAGCAGTCCGCTGGAGGACGATGTATTGAATCGCGACGCAATTTGAGTGCTCCATCGTCATTAGGAGGCCCTGAACGTTACAATTAACCATGAGTTTCGCGTCGGATTCAAAAATCTAGACTCACAGGAGAACATCCATAAGGTGCCCGAGGCAGCAATAGACCCTTGGAGACAAGTCGGGTGGAGGCTGATGTATTGAATCTCGACGCAATTTGAGTGTTCCATCGTCATTAGGAGGCCCTGAACGATACAATTAACTATGAGTTTGGCGTCGGATTCGAAAATCTAGACTCACAGGAGAACGACCATAAGGTGCCCGAGGCAGCAATAGACCCTTGGAGACAAGTCGGCTGGAGGCCGATGTATAGAATCTCGACGCAATTTGGGTGTTCCATCGGCATTAGGAGGCCCTAAACGTTACAGTTAACTATCATTTTAGCGTCGGATTCGAAAATCTAGACTCACAGCAAACGGAACATTTGGTGCCCGAGGCAGCAATATCCCCTTGGAGACAAATCGGCTGGAGGACGATGTATTGAATCTCGACGCAATTTGAGTCTTCTATCGTCATTAGCAGGCCCTGAACGTTACTATTCACTATCATTTTTGCGTCGGATTCGAAAATCTAGACTCACAGGAGAAGGATCATTTGGTGCCCGAGACAGCAATATTCCCTTGGAGACAAGTCGGCTGGAGGCCGATGTATTGAATCTCGACGCAATTTGAGAGCTCTATCGTCATCAGGAGGCGCTGAACGTTACTATTCAGTATCATTTTTGCTTCGGATTCGAAAATCTAGACTCACAGGAGAGCGACCATAAGGTGCCCGAGGCAGCAAAAGACCCTTGGAGACAAGTCGGCTGGAAACCGATGTCGATGGAACACTCAAATTGCGTCGAGATTCAATACAACGCCCTCCAGCCGACTTGTCTCCAAGGGTCTATTGCTGCCTAGGGCACCTTATGGTCGTATTCCTGTGAGTCTAGATTTTCGAATCTGACGCAAAAATGATAGTTAATTCTAACGTTCAGGGCCTCCTAATGACGATGGAACACTCAAATTGCGTCAAGAATCAATACATCGGTTTCCAGCCGACTTGTCTCCAAGGGTCTATTGCTGCCTCGGGCACCTTATGGTCGTTCTCCTGTGAGTCTAGATTTTCGAATCCGACGCATAAATGATAGTTAATTGTAACGTTCAGGGACTCCTAAAGACGATGGAACACTCAAATTGCGACGAGAGTCAATACATCGTCCTCCAGCCGATTTGTCTCCAAGGGGATATTGCTGCCTCGGGCACCAAATGGTCCGTCTGCTGTGAGTCTAGATTTTCGAATCTGACGAAAAACTGATAGTTAATTGTAACATTCAGGGCCTCCTAATGACGATGGAACACTGAAATTGCGTCGCGATCCAATACATCGTCCTCCAGCCGACTTGTCTCCAAGGGTCTATTGCTGCCTCGGGCACCTTATGGTCGTTCTCTTGTAAGTCTAGATTTTCGAATCCGACGCAAAACTGATAGTTCATTATAACGTTCAGGGCGACCTAATGACGATGGAACACTCAAATTGCGTCTATATTCAGTACATCGGCCTCCAGTCGATTTGTCTCCCAGGGGTATATTGCTGCCTCGTGCACCTTATGGTCGTTCTCCTGTGAGTCTAGATTATCGAATCTGACGCTAAAATGATTTTTAATTGTAACGTTCAGGGCCTCCTAATGACGATGGAACACTCAAATTGCGTCAAGAATCAATACATCGGTTTCCAGCCGACTTGTCTCCAAGGGTCTATTGCTGCCTCGGGCACCTTATGGTCGTTCTCCTGTGAGTTTAGATTATCGAATCCGACGCAAAAATGATTGTTAATTGTAACGTTTAGGGCCTCCTAATGACGATGGGACACTCAAATTGCGTCGTGATTCAATACATCGGCCTCCAGCCGACTTGTCTCCAAGTGTCTATTGCTGCCTCGGGCACCTTATGGTCGTTCTCCTGTGAGTTTAGATTATCGAATCCGACGCAAAAATGATAGTTAGATGTAACGTTTAGGGCCTCCTAATGACGATGGAACACTCAAATTGCGTCGATATTCAATACATCGGCCTCCAGTCGATTTGTCTCCAAGGGGTATATTGCTGTCTCGGGCACCAAATGGTCCGTCTGCTGTGGGTCTAGATTTTCGAATCCGACGCTAAAATGATAGTTAACTGTATCGTTCAGGGCCTCCTAATGCCGATGGAACACTCAAATTGCGTCGAGATTCAATACATCGGCCTCCAGCCGACTTGTCTCCAAAGGTCTATTGCTGCCTCGGGCACCTTATGGTCGTTCTCCTGTGAGTCTAGATTTTCGAATCCGACGCAAAAATGATAGTTAATTGTAACGTTCAGGGCCTTGTAATGACGATGGAACACTCAAAATGCGTCGAGATTCAACACATCGGCCTCCAGCCGACTTGTCTCCAAGGGTCTGTTGCTGCCTCGGGCACCTTACGGTCGTTCTCCTGTGAGTTTAGATTATCGAATCCGACGCAAAAACGATACTTAATTGTAACGTTCAGGGCGACCTAATGACGATGGAACACTCAAATTGCGTCGCGATTCAATACACCGTCCTCCAGCGGACTGGTCTCCAAGGGGATATTGCTGCATCGGGCACCTTATGGTCCGTCTCCAGTGAGTCTAGATTTTCGAATCCGACGAAAAACTGATAGTTAATTGTAACATTCAGGGCCTCCTAATGACGATGGAACACTCATTTTGCGTCGCGATCCAATACATCGTCCTCCAACCGACTTGTCTCCAAGGGTCAATAGCTGCCATGGGCACCTTGTGATCGTTCTGCTGTGAGTAGATTTTCGAATCCGACGCTAAAATGATTGTTAATTGCAACGTTCAGGGCCTCCTAATGACGATGGAACACTCAAATTGCGTCAAGAATCAATACATCGGTTTCCAGCCGACTTGTCTCCAAGGGTCTATTGCTGCCTCGGGCACCTTATGGTCGTTCTCCTGTGAGTCTAGATTTTCGAATCCGACGCATAAATGATAGTTAATTGTAACGTTCAGGGACTCCTAAAGACGATGGAACACTCAAATTGCGTCGAGAGTCAATACATCGGCCTCCAGTCGACTTGTATCCAAGGGGATATTGCAGTCTCGGGCACAATATGATCCTTCTCCTGTGAGTCTAGATTTTCGAATCCGACGCAAAAATGATAGTGAATTGTAACGTTCAGCGCCTCCTAATGACGATAGAAGACTCAAATTGCGTCGAGATTCAATACATCGTCCTCCAGCCGACTTGTCTCCAAGGGTCTAATGCTGCCTCGGGCACCTTATGATCGTTCTCTTGTAAGTCTAGATTTTCGAATCCGACGCAAAAATGGTAGTTAATTGTAACGATTAGGGCCTAATAATGACGATGGAACTCTCAAATTGCGTCGAGATTCAATACATCGGCTTCCAGCCGACTTGTCTCCAAGGGTCTATTGCTGCCTCGGGCACCTTATGGTCGTTCTCCTGTGAGTCTAGATTTTCGAATCCGACGAAAAAATGATAGTTAACTGTAACGTTCAGCGCCTCCTAATGCCGATGGAACACTCAAATTGCGTCGAGATTCAATACATCGGCCTCCAGCCGACTTGTCTCCAAGGGGCTATTGCTGCCTCGGGCACCTTATGGTCGTTCTCCTGTGAGTTTAGATTATCGAATCCGACTCAAAAATGATAGTTAATTGTAACGTTCAGGGCCTCCTAATGCCGATGGAACACTCAAATTGCGTCGAGATGCAATACATCGGCCTCCAGCGGACTTGTCTCCAAGGGGATATTGCTGTCTCGGGCACCTTTTGGTCGTTATCCTGTGAGTTTAGATTATCGAATCCGACGCAAAAATGATAGTTAATTGTAACGTTCAGGGCCTCCTAATGCCGATGGAACACTCTAATTGCGTCGAGATTCAATACATCGGCCTCCAGCGGACTTGTCTCCAATGGGATATTGCTGTCTCGGGCACCTTATGGTCGTTCTCCTGTGAGTTTAGATTATCGAATCCGACACAAAAATGATAGTTAATTGTAACGTTCAGGGCCTCCTAATGCCGATCGAACACTCAAATTGCGTCCAGATTCAATACATCGGCCTCCAGCCGACTTGTCTCCAAGGGTTATTGCTGTCTCGGGCACCATATGATCCTTCTCCTGTGAGTCTAGATTTTCGAATCCGACGCAAAAATGATAGTTAATTGTAACGTTCAGGGCCTCCTAATGACGATAGGAGACTCAAATTGCGTCGAGATTCAATACATCGTCCTCCAGCCGATTTGTCTCCAAGGGGATATTGCTGCCTCGGGAACCAAATGGTCCGTCTGCTGTGAGTCTAGATTTTCGAATCCGACGAAAAACGGATAGTTAATTGTAACTTTCAGGGCCTCCTAATGACGATGGGACACTCAAATTGCGTCGCGGTCCAATACATCGACCTCCAGCCGACTTGTCTCCAAGGGTCTATTGCTGCCTCGGGCACCTTATGGTCGTTCTCCTGTGGGTCTAGATTTTCGAATCCGACGCAAAAATGATAGTTAATTGTAACGTTCAGGGCCTTCTAATGATGATGGAACACTCAAATTGCGTCGAGATTCAATACATCGGCCTCCAGCCGACTTGTCTCCAAGGGTCTGTTGCTGCCTCGGGCACCTCATGGTCGTTCTCCTGTGAGTTTAGATTATCGAATCCGACGCTAAAATGATAGTTAACTGTAACGTTTAGGGCCTCCTAATGACGATGGGACACTCAAATTGCGTCGAGATTCAATACAACATCCTCCAGCCGACTTGTCTCCAAGGGTGTAATGCTGCCTCGGGCACCTTATGGTCGTTCTCTTGTAAGTCTAGATTATCGAATCCGACGCAAAAATGATAGTTAATTGTAACGTTCAGGGCTTCCTAATGACGATGGAACTCTCAAATAGCGTCGAGATTCAATACATCGTCCTCCAGCCGACTTGTCTCCAAGGGTCTGTTGCTGCCTCGGGCACCTTATGGTCGTTCTCCTGTGAGTTTAGATTATCGAATCCGACGCAAAAATGATAGTTAATTGTAACGTTTAGGGCCTCCTAATGACGATGGAACAATCAAATTGCGTCGAGATTCAATACATCGGCCTCCAGCCGACTTGTCTCCAAGGGTCTATTGCTGCCTCGGGCACCTTATGGTCGTGCTCCTGTGAGTCTAGATTATCGAATCCGACGCAAAAATGATAGTTAATTGTAAGGTTTAGGGCCTCCTAATGACGATGGAACACTCAAATTGCGTCGAGATTCAATACATCGGCCTCCAGCCGACTTGTATCAAAGGGGATATTGCAGTCTTGTGCACCATATAATCCTTCTCCTGTTAGTAGATTTTGGAATCCGACGCTAAAATGATGGTTAACTGTAACGTTCAGGGCCTTGTAATGACGATGGAACACTCAAATTGCGTCGAGATTCAATACATCGGCCTCCAGCCGACTTGTCTCCAAGGGTCTGTTGCTACCTCGGGCACCTTATGGTCGTCCTCCTGTGAGTCTAGATTTTCGAATCAGACGCAAAAATGATAGTTAATTGTAACGTTCAGGGCCTTGTAATGACGATGGAACACTCAAATTGCGTCGAGATTCAATACATTGGCCTCCAGCCGACTTGTCTCCAAGGGTCTGTTGCTGCCTCGGGCACCTTATGGTCGTTCTCCTGTGAGTTTAGATTATCGAGTCCAACGCAAAAATGATAGTTAATTGTAACGTTCAGGGCCTCCTAATGACGATGGAACACTCAAATTGCGTCGAGATTCAATACATCGGCCTCCAGCCGACTTGTATCCAAGGGGATATTGCAGTCTCGTGCACCATATGATCCTTCTCCTGTTAGTAGATTTTCGAATCCGACGCTAAAATGATAGTTAACTGTAACGTTCAGGGCCTCCTAATGCCGATGGAACACTCAAATTGCGTCGAGATTCAATACATCGGCCTCCAGCCGATTTGTCTCCAAGGGTCTGTTGCTGCCTCGGGCACCTTATGGTCGTTCTCCTGTGAGTCTAGATTTTCGAATCCGACGCAAAAATGATAGTTAATTGTAACGTTCAGGGCCTCCTAATGACGATGGAACACTCAAATTGCGTCGAGATTCAATACATCGGCCTCCAGCCGACTTGTATCCAAGGGGATATTGCAGTCTCGTGCACCATATGATCCTTCTCCTGTTAGTAGATTTTCGAATCCGACGCTAAAATGATAGTTAACTGTAACGTTCAGGGCCTCCTAATGCCGATGGAACACTCAAATTGCGTCGAGATTCAATACATCGGCCTCCAGCCGAATTGTCTCCAAGGGTGTATTGCTGCCTCGGGCACCTTATGGTCGTTCTCCTGTGAGTCTAGATTATCGAATCCGACGCAAAAATGATAGTTAATTGTAACGTTCAGGGCCTCCTAATGACGATGGAACACTCAAATTGCGTCGAGATTCAATACATCGGCCTCCAGCCGACTTGTATCCAAGGGGATATTGCAGTCTCGTGCACCATATGATCCTTCTCCTGTTAGTAGATTTTCGAATCCGACGCTAAAATGATAGTTAACTGTAACGTTCAGGGCCTCCTAATGCCGATGGAACACTCAAATTGCGTCGAGATTCAATACATCGGCCTCCAGTCGATTCGTCTCCAAGGGGTATATTGCTGTCTCGAGCACCGTATGAACTTCTCCTGTGAGTAGATTTTCGAATCCGACGCGAAACTGATGGTTAATTGTAAGGTTTAGGGCCTCCTAATGACGATGGAACACTTAAATTGCGTCGAGATTCAATACATCGTCCTCCAGCCGACTTGTATCCGAGGGGATCTTGCAGTCTCGTGCACCATATGATCCTTCTCCTGTTAGTAGATTTTCGAATCCGACGCTAAAATGATAGTTAACTGTAACGTTCAGGGCCTCCTAATGCCGATGGAACACTCAAATTGCGTCGATATTCAATACATCGGCCACCAGTCGATTTGCCTCCAAGGGGTATATTGCTGTCTCGAGCACCGTATGAACTTCTCCTGTGAGTAGATTTTCGAATCCGACGTGAAACTGATAGTTAATTGTAAGGTTTAGGGCCTCCTAATGACGATGGACCACTCAAATTGCGTCGAGATTCAATACATCGGCCTCCAGCCGGCTTGTCTCCAAGGGTCTGTTGCTGCCTCGGGCACCTTATGGTCGTTCTCCTGTGAGTTTAGATTATCGAATCCGACGCAAAAATGATAGTTAATTGTAACATTCAGGGTCTCCTAATGACGATGGAACACTCAAATTGCGTCGAGATTCAATACATCGGCTTCCAGCCGACTTGTCTCCAAGGGTCTGTTGCTGCCTCGGGCACCTTATGGTCGTCTCCTGTGAGTTAAGATTATCGAATCCGACGCAAAAATGATAGATAATTGTAACGTTTAGGGCCTCCTAATGACGATGGAACACTCAAATTGCGTCGATATTCAATACATCGGCCTCCAGTCGATTTGTCTCCAAGGGGTATATTGCTGTCTCGAGCACCGTATGAACTTCTCCTGTGAGTAGATTTTCGAATCCGACGCGAAACTGATAGTTAATTGTAAGGTTTAGGGCCTTGTAATGACGATGGAATACTCAAAATGCGTCGAGAGGCAATACATCAACCTCCAGTCGACTTGTATCCAAGGGGATATTGCAGTCTCGTGCACCATATGATCCTTCTCCTGTTAGTAGATTTTAGAATCCGACGCTAAAATGATAGTTAACTGTAACGTTCAGGGCCTCCTAATGCCGATGGAACACTCATATTGCGTCGAGATTCAATACATCGGCCGCCAGCCGACTTGTCTCCAAGGGTCTATTGCTGCCTCGGGCACCTTATGGTCGTTCTCCTGTGAGTCTAGATTTTCGAATCCGACGCAAAAATGATAGTTAATTGTAACGTTCAGGGCCTTGTAATGACGATGGTACACTCAAATTGCGTCGAGATTCAATACATCGGCCTACAGCCGACTTGTCTCCAAGGGTCTGTTGCTGCTTCGGGCACCTTATGGTCGTTCTCCTGTGAGTCTAGATTTTGGAATCCGACGCTAAAATGATAGTTAACTGTAACGTTCAGGGCCTTGTAACGACGATGGAACACTCAAATTGCGTCGGGATTCAATACATCGGCCTCCAGCCGACTTGTCTCCAAGGGTCTGTTGCTGCCTCGGGCACCTTATGGTCGTTCTCCTGTGAGTCTAGATTTTCGAATCAGACGCAAAAATGATAGTTAATTGTAACGTTCAGGGCCTTGTAATGACGATGGAACACTCAAATTGCGTCGAGATTCAATACATCGGCCTCCAGCCGACTTGTCTCCAAGGGTCTGTTGCTGCCTCGGGCACCTTATGGTCGTTCTCCTGTGAGTTTAGATTATCGAATCCGACGCAAAAATGATAGTTAATTGTAACGTTCAGGGCCTCCTAATGACGATGGAACTCTGAAATTGCGTCGAGATTCAGTACATCGGCCTCCAGCCGACTTGTCTCCAAGGGTCTATTGCTGCCTCGGGCACCTTATGGTCGTTCTCCTGTGAGTCTAGATTTTCGTATCCGACGCAAAAATGATAGTTAATTGTAACGTTCAGGGCCTCCTAATGACGATGGAACACTCAAATTGCGTCGAGATTCAATACATCGGCCTCCAGCCGACTTGTATCCAAGGGGATATTGCAGTCTCGTGCACCATATGATCCTTCTCCTGTTAGTAGATTTTCGAATCCGACGCTAAAATGATAGTTAACTGTAACGTTCAGGGCCTCCTAATGCCGATGGAACACTCAAATTGCGTCGAGATTCAATACATCGGCCTCCAGCCGACTTGTCTCCAAGGGTGTATTGCTGCCTCGGGCACCTTATGATCCTTCTCCTGTTAGTAGATTTTCGAATCCGACGCTAAAATGATAGTTAACTGTAACGTTCAGGGCCTCCTAATGCCGATGGAACACTCAAATTGCGTCGAGATTCAATACATCGGCCTCCAGTCGATTTGTCTCCAAGGGGTATATTGCTGTCTCGAGCACCGTATGAACTTCTCCTGTGAGTAGATTTTCGTATCCGACGCGAAACTGATGGTTAATTGTAAGGTTTAGGGCCTCCTAATGACGATGGAACACTTAAATTGCGTCGAGATTCAATACATCGTCCTCCAGCCGACTTGTATCCGAGGGGATCTTGCAGTCTCGTGCACCATATGATCCTTCTCCTGTTAGTAGATTTTCGAATCCGACGCTAAAATGATAGTTAACTGTAACGTTCAGGGCCTCCTAATGCCGATGGAACACTCAAATTGCGTCGATATTCAATACATCGGCCACCAGTCGATTTGCCTCCAAGGGGTATATTGCTGTCTCGAGCACCGTATGAACTTCTCCTGTGAGTAGATTTTCGAATCCGACGTGAAACTGATAGTTAATTGTAAGGTTTAGGGCCTCCTAATGACGATGGACCACTCAAATTGCGTCGAGATTCAATACATCGGCCTCCAGCCGACTTGTCTCCAAGGGTCTGTTGCTGCCTCAGGCACCTTATGGTTGTTCTCCTGTGAGTTTAGATTATCGAATCCGACGCAAAAATGATAGTTAATTGTAACATTCAGGGTCTCCTAATGACGATGGAACACTCAAATTGCGTCGCGATCCAATACATCGACCTCCAGCCGACTTGTCTCCAAGGGTCTATTGCTGCCTCGGGCACCTAATGGTCGTTCTCGTGTGAGTCTAGATTTTCGAATCCGACGCAAAAATGATAGTTAATTGTAACGTTCAGGGCCTTGTAATGACGATGGAACACTCAAATTGCGTCGAGATTCAATACATCGGCCTCCAGCCGACTTGTCTCCAAGGGTCTGTTGCTGCCTCGGGCACCTTATGGTCGTCTCCTGTGAGTTAAGATTATCGAATCCGACGCAAAAATGATAGTTAATTGTAACGTTTAGGGCCTCCTAATGACGATGGAACACTCAAAATGCGTCGATATTCAATACATCGGCCTCCAGTCGATTTGTCTCCAAGGGGTATATTGCTGTCTCGAGCACCGTATGAACTTCTCCTGTGAGTAGATTTTCGAATCCGACGCGAAACTGATAGTTAATTGTAAGGTTTAGGGCCTCCTAATGACGATGGAACACTCAAATTGCGTCGAGATTCAATACATCGGCCTCCAGCCGAATTGTATCCAAGGGGATATTGCAGTCTCGTGCACCATGTGATCCTTCTCCTGTTAGTAGATTTTCGAATCCGACGCTAAAATGATTGTTAACTATAACATTCAGGGCCTCCTAATACCGATGGAACACTGAAATTGCGTCGAGATTCAATACATCGACCTCCAGCCGGCTTGTCTCCAAGGGTCTAATGCTGCCTCGGGCACCTTATGGTCGTTCTCTTGTAAGTCTAGATTTTCGAATCCGACGCAAAAATGATAGATAATTGTAACGTTCAGGGCCTCCTAATGACCATGGAACTCTCAAATTGCGTCGAGATTCAATACATCGTCTTCCAGCCGACTTGTCTCCAAGGGTCTATTGCTGCCTCGGGCACCTTATAGTCGTTCTCCTGTGAGTCTAGATTTTCGAATCCAACGCAAAAATGATAGTTAATTGTAACGTTCACGGCCTTGTAATGACGATGGAATACTCAAATTGCGTCGAGAGGCAATACATCAACCTCCAGTCGACTTGTATCCAAGGGGATATTGCAGTCTCGTGCACCATATGATCCTTCTCCTGTTAGTAGATTTTCGAATCCGACGCTAAAATGATAGTTAACTGTAACGTTCAGGGCCTCCTAATGCCGATGGAACACTCATATTGCGTCGAGATTCAATACATCGGCCGCCAGCCGACTTGTCTCCAAGGGTCTATTGCTGCCTCGGGCACCTTATGGTCGTTCTCCTGTGAGTCTAGATTTTCGAATCCGACGCTAAAATGATAGTTAACTGTAACGTTCAGGGCCTCCTAATGCCGATGTAACACTCATATTGCGTCGAGATTCAATACATCGGCCGCCAGCCGACTTGTCTCCAAGGGTCTATTGCTGCCTCGGGCACCTTATGGTCGTTCTCCTGTGAGTCTAGATTTTCGAATCCGACGCAAAAATGATAGTTAATTGTAACGTTCAGGGCCTTGTAATGACGATGGAACACTCAAATTGCGTCGAGATTCAATACATCGGCCTACAGCCGACTTGTCTCCAAGGGTCTGTTGCTGCCTCGGGCACCTTATGGTCGTTCTCCTGTGAGTCTAGATTTTCGAATCCGACGCAAAAATGATAGTTAATTTTAACGTTCAGGGACTCCTAAAGACGATGGAACACTCAAATTCCGTCGAGAGTCAATACATCGACCTCCAGTCGACTTGTATCCAAGGGGATATTGCAGTCTCGTGCACCATATGATCTATCTCCTGTTAGTAGATTTTCGAATCCGACGCTGAAATGATAGTTAACAGTAACGTTCAGGGCCTCCTAATGCCGATGGAACACTCAAATTGCGTCGAGAATCAATACATCGGCCTGCAGCCGACTTGTCTCCAAGGGTCTGTTGCTGCCTCGGGCCCCTTATGGTCGTTCTCCTGTGAGTTTAGATTATCGAATCCGACGCGAAACTGATAGTTAATTGTAAGGTTCAGGGCCTCCAAATGACGATGGAGCACTCAAATTGCGTCGCGATTCAATACATCGTCCTCCAGCGGACTGGTCTCCAAGGGTCAATAGCTGCCACGGGAACCTTGTGATCGTTCTGCTGTGTGTCAAAATTTTCGAACCCGACGCAAAACTGATTGTTAATTGTAACGTTCAGGGCCACCTAATGACGATGGAACACTCAAATTGAGTCGAGATTCAATACATCGACCTCCAGCCGACTTGTCTCCAAGGGTCTATTGCTGCCTCGGGCACCTTATGGTCGTTCTCCTGTGAGTCTAGATTTTCGAATCCGACGCAAAAATGATAGTTAATTGTAACGTTCAGGGACTTGTAATGACGATGGAACACTCAAATTGCGTCGAGATTCAATACATTGGCCTCCAGGCAACTTGTCTCCAAGGATCTGTTGCTGACTCGGGCACCATATGGTCGTTCTCCTGTGAGTCTAGATTTTCGAATCCGACGCAAAAATTGATAGTTAATTGTAACGTTCAGGGCCTTGTAATGACGATGGAACACTCAAATTGCGTCGAGATTCAATACATCGGCCTCCAGCCGACTTGTCTCCAAGGGTCTATTGCTGCCTCGGGAACCTTATGGTCGTTCTCCTGTGAGTCTAGATTTTCGAATCCGACGCAAAAATGATAGTTAATTGTAACGTTCAGGGCCTTGTAATGACGATGGAACACTCAAATTGCGTCGAGATTCAATATATCGGCCTTCAGCCGACTTGTCTCCAAGGGTCTATTGCTGCCTCGTGCAACATATGATCCTTCTCCTGTTAGTAGATTTTCGAATCCGGCGCTAAAATGATAGTTAACTGAAACGTTCAGGGCCTCCTAATGCCGATAGAACTATTAAACTGCGTCGAGATTCAATACATCGGCCTCCTGCCGACTTGTCTCCAAGGGTCTATTGCTGCCTCGGGCACCTTATGGTCGTTCTCCTGTGAGTCTAGATATTCGAATCCGACGCAAAAATGATAGTTAATTGTAACGTTCAGGGCCTTCTAATGACGATGGAACACTCAAATTGCGTTGAGATTCAATACATCGGCCTCCAGCCGACTTGTCTCCAAGGGTCTATTGCTGCCTCGGGCACCTTATGGTCGTTCTCCTGTGAGTCTAGAATTTCGAATCCGACGCAAAAATGATAGTTAATTGTAACGTTCAGGGCCTCCTATTGGCGATGGAACACTCAAATTGCATCGAGATTCAATACATCGGCCTCCAGCCGAATTGGCTCCTATGGTCTGTTGCCGCCTCGGGCACCTTATGGTCGTTCTCCTGTGAGTCTAGATTTTCGAATCCGACGCAAAAATGATAGTTAATTGTAACGTTCAGGGCCTTGTAATGACGACGGAACACTCAAATTGCGTCGAGATTCAATACATCGGCCTCCAGCCGACTTGTCTCCAAGGGTCTGTTGCTGCCTCGGGCACCTTATGGTCGTTCTCCTGTGAGTTTAGATTATTGAATCCGACGCAAAAATGATAGTTAATTGTCACGTTTAGGGCCTCCTAATGACGATGGAACACTCAAATTGCGTCGAGATTCAATACATCGGCCTCCAGCCGACTTGTATCCCAGGGGATATTGCAGTCTCGTGCACCATATGATCCTTCTCCTGTTAGTAGATTTTCGAATCCGACGCTAAAATGATAGTTAACTGTAACGTTCAGGGCCTCCTAATGCCGATGGAACACTCAAATTGCGTCGAGATTCAATACATCGGCCTCCAGCCGACTTGTCTCCAAGGGTCTATTGCTGCCTCGGGCACCTTATGGTCGTTCTCCTGTGAGTCTAGATTTTCGAATCCGACGCAAAAATGATAGTTAATTGTAACGTTCAGGGCCTTGTAATGACGATGGAACACTCAAAATGCGTCGAGATTCAATATATCGGCCTCCAGCCGACTTGTCTCCAAGGGTCTATTGCTGCCTCGTGCGACATATGATCCTTCTCCTGTTAGTAGATTTTCGAATCCGGTGCTAAAATGATATTTAACTGAAACGTTCAGGGCCTCCTAATGCCGATAGAACACTTAAATTGCGTCGAGATTCAATACATCGGCCTCCAGCCGACTTGTCTCCAAGCGTCTATTGCTGCCTCGGGCACCTTATGGTCGTTCTCCTGTGAGTCTAGATTTTCGAATCCGACGCAAAAATGATAGTTAATTGTAACGTTCAGGGCCTTGTAATGACGATGGAACACTCAAATTGCGTCGAGATTCAATACATCGGCCTCCAGCCGACTTGTCTCCAAGGGTCTATTGCTGCCTCGTGCAACATATGATCCTTGTCCTGTTAGTAGATTTTCGAATCCGGCGCTAAAATGATAGTTAACTGAAACGTTCAGGGCCTCCTAATGCCGATAGACTATTAAATTGCGTCGAGATTCAATACATCGGCCTCCTGCCGACTTGTCTCCAAGGGTCTATTGCTGCCTCGGCCACCTTATGGTCGTTCTCCTGTGAGTCTAGATTATCGAATCCGACGCAAAAATGATAGTTAATTGTAACGTTCAGGGCCTTGTAATGACGATGGAACACTCAAATTGCGTTGAGATTCAATACATCGGCCTCCAGCCGACTTGTCTCCAAGGGTCTATTGCTGCCTCGGGCACCTTATGGTCGTTCTCCTGTAAGTCTAGATTATCGAATCCGACGCAAAAATGATAGTTAATTGTAACGTTCAGGGCCTTGTAATGACGATGGAACACTCAAATTGCGTTGAGATTCAATACATCGGCCTCCAGCCGACTTGTCTCCAAGGGTCTATTGCTGCCTCGGGCACCTTATGGTCGTTCTCCTGTGAGTCTAGATTTTCGAATCCGACGCAAAAATGATAGTTAATTGTAACGTTCAGGGCCTCCTATTGGCGATGGAACACTCAAATTGCGTCGAGATTCAATACATCGGCCTCCAGCCGACTTGTCTCCTATGGTCTGTTGCTGCCTCGGGCACCTTATGGTCGTTCTCCTGTGAGTCTAGATTTTCGAATCCGACGCAAAAATGATAGTTAATTGTAACGTTCAGGGCCTTGTAATGACGATGGAACACTCAAATTGCGTCGAGATTCAATACATCGGCCTCCAGCCGACTTGTCTCCAAGGGTCTGTTGCTGCCTCGGGCACCTTATGGTCGTTCTCCTGTGAGTTTAGATTATCGAATCCGACGCAAAAATGATAGTTAATTGTCACGTTTAGGGCCTCCTAATGACGATGGAACACTCAAATTGCGTCGAGATTCAATACATCGGCCTCCAGCCGACTTGTCTCCAAGGGTCTATTGCTGCCTCGGGCACCTTATGGTCGTTCTCCGTTGAGTCTAGATTTTCGAATCCGACGCAAAAATGATAGTTAATTGTAACGTTCAGGGCCTTGTAATGACGATGGAACACTCAAATTGCGTCGAGATTCAATATATCGGCCTCCAGCCGACTTGTCTCCAAGGGTCTATTGCTGCCTCGTGCAACATATGATCCTTCTCCTGTTAGTAGATTTTCGAATCCGGCGCTAAAATGATAGTTAACTGAAACGTTCAGGGCCTCCTAATGCCAATAGAACTATTAAACTGCGTCGAGATTCAATACATCGGCCTCCTGCCGACTTGTCTCCAAGGGTCTATTGCTGCCTCGGGCACCTTATGGTCGTTCTCCTGTGAGTCTAGATATTCGAATCCGACGCAAAAATGATAGTTAATTGTAACGTTCAGGGCCTTCTAATGACGATGGAACACTCAAATTGCGTTGAGATTCAATACATCGGCCTCCAGCCGACTTGTCTCCAAGGGTCTATTGCTGCCTCGGGCACCTTATGGTCGTTCTCCTGTGAGTCTAGATTTTCGAATCCGACGCAAAAATGATAGTTAATTGTAACGTTCAGGGCCTCCTATTGGCGATGGAACACTCAAATTGCATCGAGATTCAATACATCGGCCTCCAGCCGACTTGTCTCCTATGGTCTGTTGCCGCCTCGGGCACCTTATGGTCGTTCTCCTGTGAGTCTAGATTTTCGAATCCGACGCAAAAATGATAGTTAATTGTAACGTTCAGGGCCTTGTAATGACGACGGAACACTCAAATTGCGTCGAGATTCAATACATCGGCCTCCAGCCGACTTGTCTCCAAGTGTCTGTTGCTGCCTCGGGCACCTTATGGTCGTTCTCCTGTGAGTTTAGATTATCGAATCCGACGCAAAAATGATAGTTAATTGTCACGTTTAGGGCCTCCTAATGACGATGGAACACTCAAATTGCGTCGAGATTCAATACATCGGCCTCCAGCCGACTTGTATCCCAGGGGACATTGCAGTCTCGTGCACCATATGATCCTTCTCCTGTTAGTAGATTTTCGAATCCGACGCTAAAATGATAGTTAACTGTAACGTTCAGGGCCTCCTAATGCCGATGGAACACTCAAATTGCGTCGAGATTCAATACATCGGCCTCCAGCCGACTTGTCTCCAAGTGTCTATTGCTGCCTCGGGCACCTTATGGTCGTTCTCCTGTGAGTCTAGATTTTCGAATCCGACGCAAAAATGATAGTTAATTGTAACGTTCAGGGCCTTGTAATGACGATGGAACACTCAAAATGCGTCGAGATTCAATATATCGGCCTCCAGCCGACTTGTCTCCAAGGGTCTATTGCTGCCTCGTGCAACATATGATCCTTCTCCTGTTAGTAGATTTTCGAATCCGGTGCTAAAATGATAGTTAACTGAAACGTTCAGGGCCTCCTAATGCCGATAGAACACTTAAATTGCGTCGAGATTCAATACATCGTCCTCCAGCCGACTTGTCTCCAAGGGTCTATTGCTGCCTCGGGCACCTTATGGTCGTTCTCCTGTGAGTCTAGATTTTCGAATCCGACGCAAAAATGATAGTTAATTGTAACTTTCAGGGCCTTGTAATGACGATGGAACACTCAAATTGCGTCGAGATTCAATACATCGGCCTCCAGCCGACTTGTCTCCAAGGGTCTATTGCTGCCTCGTGCAACATATGATCCTTCTCCTGTTAGTAGATTTTCGCATCCGGCGCTAAAATGATAGTTAACTGAAACTTTCAGGGCCTCCTAATGCCGATAGAACTATTAAATTGCGTCGAGATTCAATACATCGGCCTCCTGCCGACTTGTCTCCAAGGGTCTATTGCTGCCTCGGCCACCTTATGGTCGTTCTCCTGTGAGTCTAGATTATCGAATCCGACGCAAAAATGATAGTTAATTGTAACGTTCAGGGCCTTGTAATGACGATGGAACACTCAAATTGCGTTGAGATTCAATACATCGGCCTCCAGCCGACTTGTCTCCAAGGGTCTATTGCTGCCTCGGGCACCTTATGGTCGTTCTCCTGTGAGTCTAGATTTTCGAATCCGACGCAAAAATGATAGTTAATTGTAACGTTCAGGGCCTCCTAATGGCGATGGAACACTCAAATTGCGTCGAGATTCAATACATCGGCCTCCAGCCGACTTGTCTCCTATGGTCTGTTGCTGCCTCGGGCACCTTATGGTCGTTCTCCTGTGAGTCTAGATTTTCGAATCCGACGCAAAAATGATAGTTAATTGTAACGTTCAGGGCCATGTAATGACGATGGAACACTCAAATTGCGTCGAGATTCAATACATCGGCCTCCAGCCGACTTGTCTCCAAGGGTCTGTTGCTGCCTCGGGCACCTTATGGTCGTTCTCCTGTGAGTTTAGATTATCGAATCCGACGCAAAAATGATAGTTAATTGTCACGTTTAGGGCCTCCTAATGACGATGGAACACTCAAATTGCGTCGAGATTCAATACATCGGCCTCCAGCCGACTTGTATCCCAGGGGATATTGCAGTCTCGTGCACCATATGATCCTTCTCCTGTTAGTAGATTTTCGAATCCGACGCTAAAATGATAGTTAACTGTAACGTTCAGGGCGTCCTAATGCCGATGGAACACTCAAATTGCGTCGAGATTCAATACATCGGCCTCCAGCCGACTTGTCTCCAAGGGTCTATTGCTGCCTCGGGCACCTTATGGTCGTTCTCCTGTGAGTCTAGATTTTCGAATCCGACGCAAAAATGATAGTTAATTGTAACGTTCAGGGCCTTGTAATGACGATTTAACACTCAAATTGCGTCGAGATTCAATATATCGGCCTCCAGCCGACTTGTCTCCAAGGGTCTATTGCTGCCTCGTGCAACATATGATCCTTCTCCTGTTAGTAGATTTTCGAATCCGGCGCTAAAATGATAGTTAACTGAAACGTTCAGGGCCTCCTAATGCCGATAGAACACTTAAATTGCGTCGAGATTCAATACATCGGCCTCCAGCCGACTTGTCTCCAAGGGTCTATTGCTGCCTCGGGCACCTTATGGTCGTTCTCCTGTGAGTCTAGATTTTCGAATCCGACGCAAAAATGATAGTTAATTGTAACGTTCAGGGCCCTGTAATGACGATGGAACACTCAAATTGCGTCGAGATTCAATACATCGGCCTCCAGCCGACTTGTCTCCAAGGGTCTATTGCTGCCTCGGGCACCTTACGGTCGTTCTCCTGTGAGTCTAGATTTTCGAATCCGACGCAAAAATGATAGTTAATTGTAACGTTCAGGGCCTCCTATTGGCGATGGAACACTCAAATTGCGTCGAGATTCAATACATCGGCCTCCAGCCGACTTGTCTCTTATGGTCTGTTGCTGCCTCGGGCACCTTAGGGTCGTTCTCCTGTGAGCCTAGATTTTCGAATCCGACGCAAAATTGATAGTTAATTGTAACGTTCAGGGCCTTGTAATGACGATGCAACTCTCAAATTGCGTCGAGATTCAATACATCGGCCTCCAGCCGACTTGTCTCCAAGGGTCTGTTGCTGCCTCGGGCACCTTATGGTCGTTCTCCTGTGAGTTTAGATTATCGAATCCGACGCAAAAATGATAGTTAATTGCCACGTTTAGGGCCTCCTAATGACGATGGAACACTCAAATTGCGTCGAGATTCAATACATCGGCCTCCAGCCGACTTGTATCCAAGGGGATATTGCAGTCTCGTGCACCATATTATCCTTCTCCTGTTAGTAGATTTTCGAATCCGACGCTAAAATGATAGTTAACTGTAACGTTCAGGGCCTCCTAATGCCGATGGAACACTCAAATTGCGTCGAGATTCAATACATCGGCCTCCAGCCGACTTGTCTCCAAGGGTCTATTGCTGCCTCGGGCACCTTATGGTCGTTCTCCTGTGAGTCTAGATTATCGAATCCGACGCAAAAATGAAAGTTAATTGTAACGTTTAGGGCCTCCTAATGACGATGGAACACTCAAATTGCGTCGATTTTCAATACATCGGCCTCCAGTCGATTTGTCTCCAAGGGGTATATTGCTGTCTCGAGCACCGTATGAACTTCTCCTGTGAGTAGATTTTCGAATCCGACGCGAAACTGATAGTTAATTGTAAGGTTTAGGGCCTCCTAATGACGATGGAACACTCAAATTGCGTCGAGATTCAATACATCGGCCTCCAGCCGACTTGTCTCCAAGGGTCTGTTGCTGCACCGGGCACCTTATGGTCGTTCTCCTGTGAGTTTAAATTATCGAATCCGACGCAATAATGATAGTTAATTGTAACTTTCAGGGCCTCCTAATGCCGATGGAACACTCAAATTGCGTCGAGATTCAATACATCGGCCTCCAGCCGACTTGTCTCCAAGGGTCTATTGCTGCCTAGGGCACCTTATGGTCGTTCTCCTTTGAGTTTAGATTATCGAATCCAACGCAAAAATGATAGTTAATTGTAACGTTTAGGGCCTTGTATTGTCGATGGAACACTCAAATTGCGTCGAGATTCAATACATCGGCCTCCAGCCGACTTGTCTCCAAGGGTCTATTGCTGCCTCGGGCACCTTATGGTCGTTCTCCTGTGAGTTGAGATTATCGAATCCGACGGAAAAATGATAGTTAGTTGTAACGTTCAGGGCCTTGTAATGACGATGGAACACTCAAATTGCGTCGTTATTCAATACATCGGCCTCCAGCCGACTTGTCTCCAAGGGTCTGTTGTTGCCTCCGGCACCAAATGGTCGTTCCCCTGTGAGTTTAGATTATCGAATCCGACGCAAAAATGATAGTTAATTGTAACATTCAGGATCTCCTAATGACGATGGAACACTCAAATTGCGTCGCGATCCAATACATCGACCTCCAGCCGACTTGTCTCCAAGGGTCTATTGCTGCCTCGGGCACCTTATGGTCGTTCTCCTGTGAGTCTAGATTTTCAAATCCGACGCAAAAATGATAGTTAATTGTAACGTTCAGGGCCTTGTAATGACGATGGAACACTCAAATTGCGTCGAGATTCAATACATCGGCCTCCAGCCGACTTGTCTCCAAGGGTCTGTTGCTGCCTCGGGCACCTTATGGTCGTCTCCTGTGAGTTTAGATTATCGAATCCGACGCAAAAATGATAGTTAATTGTAACGTTTAGGGCCTCCTAATGACGATGGAACACTCAAATTGCGTCGATATTCAATACATCGGCCTCCAGTCGATTTGTCTCCAAGGGGTATTTTGCTGTCTCGAGCACCGTATGAACTTCTCCTGTGAGTAGATTTTCGAATCCGACGCGAAACTGATAGTTAATTGTAAGGTTTAGGGCCTCCTAATGACGATGGAACACTCATATTGCGTCGTTTTTCAATACATCGGCCTCCAGCCGACGTGTCTCCAAGGGTCTAATGCTGCCTCGGGCACCTTATGGTCGTTCTCTTGTAAGTCTAGATTTTCGAATCCGACGCAAAAATGATACATAATTGTAACGTTCAGGGCCTCCTAATGACCATGGAACTCTCAAATTGCGTTGAGATTCAATACATCGTCCTCCAGCCGACTTGTCTCCAAGGGTCTATTGCTGCCTCGGGCAGTTTATGGTCGTTCTCCTGTGAGTCTAGATTTTCGAATCCGACGCAAAAATGATAGTTAATTGTAACGTTCACGGCCTTGTAATGACGATGGAATACTCAAATTGCGTCGAGAGTCAATACATCGACCTCCAGTCGACTTGTATCCAAGGGGATATTGTAGTCTCGTGCACCATATGATCCTCCTCCTGTTAGTAGATTTTCGAATCCGACGCTAAAATGATAGTTAACTGTAACGTTCAGGGCCTCCTAATGCCGATGGAACACTCAAATTGCGTCGAGATTCAATACATCGGCCGCCAGCCGACTTGTCTCCAAGGGTCTATTGCTGCCTCGGGCACCTTATGGTCGTTCTCCTGTGAGTCTAGATTTTCGAATCCGACGCAAAAATTATAGTTAATTGTAACTTTCAGGGCCTTGTAATGACGATGGAACACTCAAATTGCGTCGAGATTCAATACATCGGCCTCCAGCGGACTTGTCTCCAAGGGGATATTGCTGTCTCGGGCTCCATATGATCCTTCTCCTGTGAGTCTAGATTTTCGAATCCGACTCAAAAATGATAGTGAATAGTAACGTTCAGCGCCTCCTGATTACGACAGAACTCTCAAATTGAGTCGAGATTCAATACATCGAACTCCAGCCGACTTATCTCCAAGGGGATATTGCTGCCTCGGGCTCAATGTGGTCCGTCTCGTGTGAGTCTAGATTTTAGAATCCGTCGCGAAACTGATAGTTAATTGTAACGTTCAGGGCCTCCTAATGACGATGGAACACTCAAATTGCGTCGAGATTCAATACATCGTCCTCCAGCCGACTTGTCTCCAAGGGTCTATTGCTGTCTCGGGCACAATATGATCCTTCTCCTGTGAGTCTAGATTTCCGAATCCGACGCCAAAATGGTAGTGAATTGTAACGTTCAGCGCCTCCTAATGACGATGGAAGACTCAAATTGCGTCGAGATTCAATACATCGTCCTCCAGCCGATTTGTCTCCAAGGGGATATTGCTGCCTCGGGCACCTTATGGTCGTTCTCCTGTGAGTCTAGATTTTCGAATCCGACGCAAAAATGATAGTTAATTGTAACGTTCAGGGACTCCTAAAGGCGATGGAACACTCAAATTGCGTCGAGAGTCAATACATCTTCCTCCAGCCGACTAGTCTAAAAGGGGATATTGCTGCCTCGGGCTCCATGTGGTCCGTCTCCTGTGAGTCTGGATTTTTGAATCCGACGCGAAACTGATAGTTAATTGTAAGGTTCAGGGCCTCCAAATGACGATGGAGCACTCAAATTGCGTCGCGATTCAATACATCGTCCTCCAGCGGACTGCTCTCCAAGGGTCAATAGCTGCCACGGGCACCTTGTGATCGTTCTGCTGTGAGTCTAGATTTTTGAACCCGACGCAAAACTGATTGTTAATTGTAACGTTCAGGGCCACCTAATGACGATGGAACACTCAAATTGAGTCGAGATTCAATACATCGACCTCCAGCCGACTTGTCTCCAAGGGTCTATTGCTGCCTCGTCCACCATATGGTCGTTCTCCTGTTAGTAGATTTTGGAATCCGACACTAAAATGATAGTTAACTGTAACGTTCAGGGCCTCCTAATGCCGATGGAGCACTCAAATTGCGTGGAGATTCAATACATCGGCCTCCAGCCGACTTGTCTCCAAGGGTCTATTGCTGCCTCGTGCACCATATGATCCTTCTCCTGTTAGTAGATTTTCGAATCCGACGCAAAAATGATAGTTAACTGTAACGTTCAGGGCCTCCTAATGCCGATAGAACACTTGAATTGCGTCGAGACTCAATACATCGGCCTCCAGCCGACTTGTCTCCAAGGGTCTATTGCTGCCTCGGGCACATTATGGTCGTTCTCCTGTGAGTCTAGATTTTCGAATCCGACGCATAAATGATAGTTAATTGTAACGTTCAGGGCCTCCTAATGCCGACGGAACACTCAAATTGCGTGGAGATTCAATACATCGGCCTCCAGCCGACTTGTCTCCAAGGGTCTATTGCTGCCTCGTGCACCATATGATCCTTCTCCTGTTAGTAGATTTTCGAATCCGACGCAAAAATGATAGTTAACTGTAACGTTCAGGGCCTCCTAATGCCGATAGAACACTTAAATTGCGTCGAGATTCAATACATCGGCCTCCAGCCGACTTGTCTCCAAGGGTCTATTGCTGCCTCGGGCACCTTATGGTCGTTCTCCTGTGAGTCTAGATTTCGAATCCGACGCAAAAATGATAGTTAATTGTAACGTTCAGGGCCTTGTAATGACGATGGAACACTCAAATTGCGTCGAGATTCAATACATCGGCCTCCAGCCGACTTGTCTCCAAGGGTCTATTGCTGCCTCGGGCACCATATGGTCGTTCTCCTGTGAGTCTAGATTTTCGAATCCGACGCAAAAATGATAGTTAATTGTAACGTTCAGGGCCTCCTATTGGCGATGGAACACTCAAATTGCGTCGAGAGTCAATACATCGGCCTCCAGCCGACTTGTCTCCTATGGTCTGTTGCTGCCTCGGGCACCTTATGGTCGTTCTCCTGTGAGTCTAGATTTTCGAATCCGACGCAAAAATGATAGTTAATTGTAACGTTCAGGGCCTTGTAATGACGAAGGAACACTCAAATTGCGTCGAGATTCAATACATCGGCCTCCAGCCGACTTGTCTCCAAGGGTCTGTTGCTGCCTCGGGCACCTTATGGTCGTTCTCTTGTAAGTCTAGATTTTCGAATCCGACGCAAAAGTGATAGTTCATTATAACGTTCAGGGCGACCTAATGACGATGGAACACTGAAATTGCGTCGATATTCAATACATCGGCCTCCAATCGATTTGTCTTCAAGGGGTATATTGCTGTCTCGAGCATCGTATGAACTTCTCCTGTGAGTAGATTTTCGAATCCGACGCTAAAATGATTGTTCGTTGTAACGTTCAAGGCCTCCTAATGACGATGGAACACTCAAATTGCATCAAGAATCGATACATCGGTTTCCAGCCGACTTGTCTCCAAGGGTCTATTGCTGCCTCGGGCACCTTATGGTCGTTCTCCTGTGAGTCTAGATTTTCGAATCCGACGCAAAACTGATTGTTAACTGTAACGTTCAGGGCCTCCTAATGCTGATAGAAAACTCAAATTGCGTCGAGATTCAATACATCGGCCTCCAGCCGACTTGTCTCCAAGGGTCTATTGCTGCCTCGGGCACCTTATGGTCGTTGTCCTGTGAGTCTAGATTTTCGAATCCGACGCAAAAATGATAGTTAATTGTAACGTTCAGGGACTCCTAAAGACGATGGAACACTCAAATTGCGTCGAGAGACAATACATCTTCCTCCAGCCGACTTGTCTAAAAGGGGATATTGCTGCCTCGGGCACCTTAAGGTCGTTCTCCTGTGAGTTTAGATTATCGAATCCGACGCAAAAATGATAGTTAATTGTCACGTTTAGGGCCTCCTAATCACGATGGAACACTCAGATTGCGTCGAGATTCAATACATCGGCCTCCAGCCGACTTGTCTCCAAGGGTCTATTGCTGCCTCGTCCACCTTATGGTCGTTCTCCTGATAGTAGATTTTGGAATCCGACACTAAAATGATAGTCAACTGTAACGTTCAGGGCCTCCTAATGCCGATGGAACACTCAAATTGCGTGGAGATTCAATACATCGGCCTCCAGCCGACTTGTCTCCAAGGGTCTATTGCTGCCTCGTCCACCTTATGGTCGTTCTCCTGATAGTAGATTTTGGAATCCGACACTAAAATGATAGTCAACTGTAACGTTCAGGGCCACCTAATGCCGATGGAACACTCAAATTGCGTGGAGATTCAATACATCGGCCTCCAGCCGACTTGTCTCCAAGGGTCTATTGCTGCCTCGGGCACCTTATGGTCGTTCTCCTGTGAGTCTAGATTTCGAATCCGACGCAAAAATGATAGTTAATTGTAACGTTCAGGGCCTTGTAATGACGATGGAACACTCAAATTGCGTCGAGATTCAATACATCGGCCTCCAGCCGACTTGTCTCCAAGGGTCTATTGCTTCCTCGGGCACCATATGGTCGTTCTCCTGTGAGTCTAGATTTTCGAATCCGACGCAAAAATGATAGTTAATTGTAACGTTCAGGGCCTCCTATTGGCGATGGAACACTCAAATTGCGTCGAGATTCAATACATCGGCCTCCAGCCGACTTGTCTCCTATGGTCTGTTGCTGCCTCGGGCACCTTATGGTCGTTCTCCTGTGAGTCTAGATTTTCGAATCCGACGCAAAAATGATAGTTAATTGTAACGTTAAGGGCCTTGTAATGACGATGGAACACTCAAATTGCGTCGAGATTCAATACATCGGCCTCCAGCCGACTTGTCTCCAAGGGTCTGTTGCTGCCTCGGGCACCTTAAGGTCGTTCTCCTGTGAGTTTAGATTATCGAATCCGACGCAAAAATGATAGTTAATTGTCACGTTTAGGGCCTCCTAATCACGATGGAACACTCAGATTGCGTCGAGATTCAATACATCGGCCTCCAGCCGACTTGTCTCCAAGGGTCTGTTGCTGCCTCGGGCACCTTATGGTCGTCCTCTTGTAAGTTAGATTTTCGAATCCGACGCAAAAGTGATAGTTCATTATAACGTTCAGGGCGACCTAATGACGATGGAACACTCAAATTGCGTCGATATTCAATACATCGGCCTCCAATCGATTTGTCTCCAAGGGGTATATTGCTGTCTCGAGCACCGTATGAACTTCTCCTGTGAGTAGATTTTCGAATCCGACGCTAAAATGATTGTTAATTGTAACGTTCAAGGCCTCCTAATGACGATGGAACACTCAAATTGCGTCAAGAATCGATACATCGGTTTCCAGCCGACTTGTCTCCAAGGGTCTATTGCTGCCTCGGGCACCTTATGGTCGTTCTCCTGTGAGTCTAGATTTTCGAATCCGACGCATAAATGATAGTTAATTGTAACGATCAGGGCCTCCTAATGCCGATGGAACACTCAAATTGCGTGGAGATTCAATACATCGGCCTCCAGCCGACTTGTCTCCAAGGGTCTATTGCTGCCTCGTGCACCATATGATCCTTCTCCTGTTAGTAGATTTTCGAATCCGACGCAAAAATGATAGTTAACTGTAACGTTCAGGGCCTCCTAAAGCCGATAGAACACTTAAATTGCGTCGAGATTCAATACATCGGCCTCCAGCCGACTTGTCTCCAAGGGTCTATTGCTGCCTCGGGCACCTTATGGTCGTTCTCCTGTGAGTCTAGATTTCGAATCCGACGCAAAAATGATAGTTAATTGTAACGTTCAGGGCCTTGTAATGACGATGGAACACTCAAATTGCGTCGAGATTCAATACATCGGCCTCCAGCCGACTTGTCTCCAAGGGTCTATTGCTTCCTCGGGCACCATATGGTCGTTCTCCTGTGAGTCTAGATTTTCGAATCCGACGCAAAAATGATAGTTAATTGTAACGTTCAGGGCCTCCTATTGGCGATGGAACACTCAAATTGCGTCGAGATTCAATACATCGGCCTCCAGCCGACTTGTCTCCTATGGTCTGTTGCTGCCTCGGGCACCTTATGGTCGTTCTCCTGTGAGTCTAGATTTTCGAATCCGACGCAAAAATGATAGTTAATTGTAACGTTAAGGGCCTTGTAATGACGATGGAACACTCAAATTGCGTCGAGATTCAATACATCGGCCTCCAGCCGACTTGTCTCCAAGGGTCTGTTGCTGCCTCGGGCACCTTAAGGTCATTCTCCTGTGAGTTTAGATTATCGAATCCGACGCAAAAATGATAGTTAATTGTCACGTTTAGGGCCTCCTAATCACGATGGAACACTCAGATTGCGTCGAGATTCAATACATCGGCCTCCAGCCGACTTGTCTCCAAGGGTCTGTTGCTGCCTCGGGCACCTTATGGTCGTCCTCTTGTAAGTTAGATTTTCGAATCCGACGCAAAAGTGATAGTTCATTATAACGTTCAGGGCGACCTAATGACGATGGAACACTCAAATTGCGTCGATATTCAATACATCGGCCTCCAATCGATTTGTCTCCAAGGGGTATATTGCTGTCTCGAGCACCGTATGAACTTCTCCTGTGAGTAGATTTTCGAATCCGACGCTAAAATGATTGTTAATTGTAACGTTCAAGGCCTCCTAATGACGATGGAACACTCAAATTGCGTCAAGAATCGATACATCGGTTTCCAGCCGACTTGTCTCCAAGGGTCTATTGCTGCCTCGGGCACCTTATGGTCGTTCTCCTGTGAGTCTAGATTTTCGAATCCGACGCATAAATGATAGTTAATTGTAACGATCAGGGCCTCCTAATGCCGATGGAACACTCAAATTGCGTGGAGATTCAATACATCGGCCTCCAGCCGACTTGTCTCCAAGGGTCTATTGCTGCCTCGTGCACCATATGATCCTTCTCCTGTTAGTAGATTTTCGAATCCGACGCAAGAATGATAGTTAACTGTAACGTTCAGGGCCTCCTAAAGCCGATAGAACACTTAAATTGCGTCGAGATTCAATACATCGGCCTCCAGCCGACTTGTCTCCAAGGGTCTATTGCTGCCTCGGGCACCTTATGGTCGTTCTCCTGTGAGTCTAGATTTCGAATCCGACGCAAAAATGACAGTTAATTGTAACGTTCAGGGCCTTGTAATGACGATGGAACACTCAAATTGCGTCGAGATTCAATACATCGGCCTCCAGCCGACTTGTCTCCAAGGGTCTATTGCTTCCTCGGGCACCATATGGTCGTTCTCCTGTGAGTCTAGATTTTCGAATCCGACGCATAAATGATAGTTAATTGTAACGTTCAGGGACTCCTAAAGACGATGGAACACTCAAATTGCGTCGAGAGTCAATACCTCGACCTCCAGTCGACTTGTATCCAAGGGGATATTGCTGTCACGGGCACCTTATGGTCGTTCTCCTGTGAGTCTAGATTTTCGAATCCGACGCATAAATGATAGTTAATTGTAACGTTCAGGGACTCTTAAAGACGATGGAACACTCAAATTGCGTCGAGAGTCAATACATCGACCTCCAGTCGACTTGAATCCAAGGGGATATTGCAGTCTCGTGCACCATATGATCCTTCTCCTGTTAGTAGATTTTCGAATCCGACGCTAAAATGATAGTTAACTGTAACGTTCAGGGCCTCCTAATGCCGATGGAACACTCAAATTGCGTCGAGATTCAATACATCGGCCTCCAGCCGACTTGCCTCCAAGGGTCTATTGCTGCCTCGGGCACCTTATGGTCGTTCTCTTGTAAGTCTAGATTTTCGAATCCGACGCAAAAATGATAGTTAATTGTAACGTTTAGGGCCTTCTAATGACGATGGAACACTCAAATTTCGTCGAGATTCAATACATCGGCCTCCAGCCGACTTGTCTCCAAGGGGGATATCGCTGCCTCGGGCACCACATGGTCCGTCTCCGGTGATTCTACGTTTTCGAATCCGACGCAAAACTCATAGTTAATTGTAACGTTCAGGGCCTCCTAATGACGATGGAACACTCATTTTGCGTCGCGATCCAGTACATCGTCTTCCAGCCGACTTGTCTCCAAGGGTCTATTGCTGCCTCGGGCACCTTGTGATCGTTCTGCTGTGAGTCAAGATTTTCGAACCCGTCGCAAAACTGATAGTGAATAGTAACGTTCAGCGCCTCCTGATGGCGATAGAACTCTCAAATTGCGTCGAGATTCAATACATCGTCCTCCAGCTGATTTGTCTCCAAGGGGATATTGCTGCCTCGGGCGCCAAATGGTCCGTCTCCTGTGAGTCTGAATTTTTGAATCCGACGCGAAACTGATAGTTAATTGCAAGGTTCTGGGCCTCCAAATGACGATGGAGCACTCAAATTGCGTCGCGATTCAACACATCGTCCTCCAGCGGACTGGTCTCCAAGGGTCAATAGCTGCCACGGGCACCTTGTGATCGTTCTGCTGTGAGTCTAGATTTTCGAACCCGACGCAAAACTGATTGTTAATTGTAACGTTCAGGGCCTCCTAATGCCGATGGAACACTCAAATTGCGTCGAGATTCAATACATCGGCCTCCAGCCGACTTGTCTCCAAGGGTCTATTGCTGCCTCGGGCACCTTATGGTCGTTCTCCTGTGAGTCTAGATTTTCGAATCCGACGCAAAAATGATAGTTAATTGTAACGTTCAGGGCCTTGTAATGACGATGGAACACTCAAATTGCGTCGAGATTCAATACGTCGGCCTCCAGCCGACTTGTCTCCAAGGGTCTGTTGCTGCCTCGGGCACCTTATGGTCGTTCTCCTGTGAGTCTAGATTTTCGAATCCGACGCAAAAATTGATAGTTAATTGCAACGTTCAGGGCCTTGAAATGACGATGGAACACTCAAATTGCGTCGAGATTCAATACATCGGCCTCCAGCCGACTTGTCTCCAAGGGTCTATTGCTGCCTCGGGCACCTTATGGTCGTTCTCCTGTGAGTCTAGATTTTCGAATCCGACGCAAAAATGATAGTTATTTGTAACGTTCAGGGACTCCTAAAGACGATGGAACACTCAAATTGCGTCGAGAGTCAATACATCTTCCTCCAGCCGACTAGTCTAAAAGGGGATATTGCTGCCTCGGGCTCCATGTGGTCCGTCTCCTGTGAGTCTGGATTTTTGAATCCGACGCGAAACTGATAGTTAATTGTAAGGTTCAGGGCCTCCAAATGACGATGGAGCACTCAAATTGCGTCGCGATTCAATACATCGTCCTCCAGCGGACTGGTCTCCAAGGGTCAATAGCTGCCACGGGCACCTTGTGATCGTTCTGCTGTGAGTCTAGATTTTTGAACCCGACGCAAAACTGATTGTTAATTGTAACGTTCAGGGCCACCTAATGACGATGGAACACTCAAATTGAGTCGAGATTCAATACATCGACCTCCAGCCGACTTGTCTCCAAGGGTCTATTGCTGCCTCGTCCACCTTATGAACGTTCTCCTGTTAGTAGATTTTGGAATCCGACACTAAAATGATAGTTAACTGTAACGTTCAGGGCCTCCTAATGCCGATGGAGCACTCAAATTGCGTGGAGATTCAATACATCGGCCTCCAGCCGACTTGTCTCCAAGGGTCTATTGCTGCCTCGTGCACCATATGATCCTTCTCCTGTTAGTAGATTTTCGAATCCGACGCAAAAATGATAGTTAACTGTAACGTTCAGGGCCTCCTAATGCCGATAGAACACTTGAATTGCGTCGAGATTCAATACATCGGCCTCCAGCCGACTTGTCTCCAAGGGTCTATTGCTGCCTCGGGCACATTATGGTCGTTCTCCTGTGAGTCTAGATTTTCTAATCCGACGCATAAATGATAGTTAATTGTGACGTTCAGGGCCTCCTAATGCCGATGGAACACTCAAATTGCGTGGAGATTCAATACATCGGCCTCCAGCCGACTTGTCTCCAAGGGTCTATTGCTGCATCGTGCACCATATGATCCTTCTCCTGTTAGTAGATTTTCGAATCCGACGCCTCGGGCACCTTATGGTCGTTCTCCTGTGAGTCTAGATTTCGAATCCGACGCAAAAATGATAGTTAATTGTAATGTTCAGGGCCTTGTAATGACGATGGAACACTCAAATTGCGTCGAGATTCAATACATCGGCCTCCAGCCGACTTGTCTCCAAGGGTCTATTGCTGCCTCGGGCACCATATGGTCGTTCTCCTGTGAGTCTAGATTTTCGAATCCGACGCAAAAATGATAGTTAATTGTAACGTTCAGGGCCTCCTATTGGCGATGGAACACTCAAATTGCGTCGAGAGTCAATACATCGGCCTCCAGCCGACTTGTCTCCTATGGTCTGTTGCTGCCTCGGGCACCTTATGGTCGTTCTCCTGTGAGTCTAGATTTTCGAATCCGACGCAAAAATGATAGTTAATTGTAACGTTCAGGGCCTTGTAATGACGAAGGAACACTCAAATTGCGTCGAGATTCAATACATCGGCCTCCAGCCGACTTGTCCCCAAGGGTCTGTTGCTGCCTCGGGCACCTTATGGTCGTTCTCTTGTAAGTCTAGATTTTCGAATCCGACGCAAAAGTGATAGTTCATTATAACGTTCAGGGCGACCTAATGACGATGGAACACTCAAATTGCGTCGATATTCAATACATCGGCCTCCAATCGATTTGTCTCCAAGGGGTATATTGCTGTCTCGAGCATCGTATGAACTTCTCCTGTGAGTAGATTTTCGAATCCGACGCTAAAATGATTGTTAATTGTAACGTTCAAGGCCTCCTAATGACGATGGAACACTCAAATTGCGTCAAGAATCGATACATCGGTTTCCAGCCGACTTGTCTCCAAGGGTCTATTGCTGCCTCGGGCACCTTATGGTCGTTCTCCTGTGAGTCTAGATTTTCGAATCCGACGCAAAACTGATTGTTAACTGTAACGTTCAGGGCCTCCTAATGCTGATAGAAAACTCAAATTGCGTCGAGATTCAATACATCGGCCTCCAGCCGACTTGTCTCCAAGGGTCTATTGCTGCCTCGGGCACCTTATGGTCGTTGTCCTGTGAGTCTAGATTTTCGAATCCGACGCAAAAATGATAGTTAATTGTAACGTTCAGGGACTCCTAAAGACGATGGAACACTCAAATTGCGTCGAGAGTCAATACATCTTCCTCCAGCCGACTTGTCTAAAAGGGGATATTGCTGCCTCGGGCTCCATGTGGTACGTCTCCTGTGAGTCTGGATTTTTGAATCCGACGCGAAACTGATAGTTAATTGTAAGGTTCAGGGCCTCCAAATGACGATGGAGCACTCAAATTGCGTCGCGATTCAATACATCGTCCTCCAGCGGACTGGTCTCCAAGGGTCAATAGCTGCCACGGGCACCTTGTGATCGTTCTGCTGTGAGTCTAGATTTTTGAACCCGACGCAAAACTGATTGTTGATTGTAACGTTCAGGGCCACCTAATGACGATGGAACACTCAAATTGAGTCGAGATTCAATACATCGACCTCCAGCCGACGTGTCTCCAAGGGTCTATTGCTGCCTCGTCCACCTTATGGTCGTTCTCCTGTTAGTAGATTTTGGAATCCGACACTAAAATGAAAGTCAACTGTAACGTTCAGGGCCTCCTAATGCCGATGGAACACTCAAATTGCGTGGAGATTCAATACATCGGCCTCCAGCCGACTTGTCTCCAAGGGTCTATTGCTGCCTCGTGCACCATATGATCCTTCTCCTGTTAGTAGTATTTCGAATCCGACGCAAAAATGATAGTTAACTGTAACGTTCAGGGCCTCCTAATGCCGATAGAACACTTGAATTGCGTCGAGATTTAATACATCGGCCTCCAGCCGACTTGTCTCCAAGGGTCTATTGCTGCCTCGGGCACCTTATGGTTGTTCTCCTGTGAGTCTAGATTTTCGAATCCGACGCATAAATGATAGTTAATTGTAACGATCAGGGCCTCCTAATGCCGATGGAACACTCAAATTGCGTGGAGATTCAATACATCGGCCTCCAGCCGACTTGTCTCCAAGGGTCTATTGCTGCCTCGTGCACCATATGATCCTTCTCCTGTTAGTAGATTTTCGAATCCGACGCAAAAATGATAGTTAACTGTAACGTTCAGGGCCTCCTAAAGCCGATAGAACACTTAAATTGCGTCGAGATTCAATACATCGGCCTCCAGCCGACTTGTCTCCAAGGGTCTATTGCTGCCTCGGGCACCTTATGGTCGTTCTCCTGTGAGTCTAGATTTCGAATCCGACGCAAAAATGATAGTTAATTGTAACGTTCAGGGCCTTGTAATGACGATGGAACACTCAAATTGCGTCGAGATTCAATACATCGGCCTCCAGCCGACTTGTCTCCATGGGTCTATTGCTTCCTCGGGCACCATATGGTCGTTCTCCTGTGAGTCTAGATTTTCGAATCCGACGCAAAAATGATAGTTAATTGTAACGTTCAGGGCCTCCTATTGGCGATGGAACACTCAAATTGCGTCGAGATTCAATACATCGGCCTCCAGCCGACTTGTCTCCTATGGTCTGTTGCTGATTCGGGCACCTTATGGTCGTTCTCCCGTGAGTCTAGATTTTCGAATCCGACGCAAAAATGATAGTTAATTGTAACGTTAAGGGCCTTGTAATGACGATGGAACACTCAAATTGCGTCGAGATTCAATACATCGGCCTCCAGCCGACTTGTCTCCAAGGGTCTGTTGCTGCCTCGGGCACCTTAAGGTCGTTCTCCTGTGAGTTTAGATTATCGAATCCGACGCAAAAATGATAGTTAATTGTCACGTTTAGGGCCTCCTAATCACGATGGAACACTCAGATTGCGTCGAGATTCAATACATCGGCCTCCAGCCGACTTGTCTCCAAGGGTCTGTTGCTGCCTCGGGCACCTTATGGTCGTCCTCTTGTAAGTTAGATTTTCGAATCCGACGCAAAAGTGATAGTTCATTATAACGTTCAGGGCGACCTAATGACGATGGAACACTCAAATTGCGTCGATATTCAATACATCGGCCTCCAATCGATTTGTCTCCAAGAAGTATATTGCTGTCTCGAGCACCGTATGAACTTCTCCTGTGAGTAGATTTTCGAATCCGACGCTAAAATGATTGTTAATTGTAACGTTCAAGGCCTCCTAATGACGATGGAACACTCAAATTGCGTCAAGAATCGATACATCGGTTTCCAGCCGACTTGTCTGCAAGGGTCTATTGCTGCCTCGGGCACCTTATGGTCGTTCTCTTGTAAGTCTAGATTTTCGAATCCGACGCAAAAATGATACTTAATTGTAACGTTCAGGGCCTTCTAATGACGATGGAACACTCAAATTTCGTCGAGATTCAATACATCGGCCTCCAGCTGACTTGTCTCCAAGGGGGATATCGCTGCCTCGGGCACCACATGGTCCGTCTCCGGTGATTCTACGTTTTCGAATCCGACGCAAAACTCATAGTTAATTGTAACGTTCAGGGCCTCCTATTGGCGATGGAACACTCAAATTGCGTCAAGAATCAATACATCGGCCTCCAGCCGACTTGTCTCCAGGGGTCTATTGCTGCCTCGGGCGCCTGATGGTCGTTCTCTTGTAAGTCTAGATTTTCGAATCCGACGCAAAAATGATAGTTAATTGTAACGTTCAGGGCCTCCTAATGCCGATGGAACACTCAAATTGCGTCGAGATTCAATACATCGGTTTCCAGCCGACTTGTCTCCAAGGGTCTATTGCTGCCTCGGGCACCTTATGGTCGTCCTCCTGTGAGTTTAGATTTTCGAATCCGACGAAAAACTGATAGTTAATTGTAACATTCAGGGCCTCCTAATGACGATGGAACACTCATTTTGCGTCGAGAGTCAATACATCTTCCTCCAGCCGACTTGTCTACAATTGGATATCGCTGCCTCGGGCACCACATGGTCCGTCACCGGTGATTCTACGTTTTCGAATCCGACGCAAAACTCATAGTTAATTGTAACGTTCAGGGCCTCCTAATGACGATGGAACACTCATTTTGCGTCGCGATCCAGTACATCGTCTTCCAGCCGACTTGTCTCCAAGGGTCTATTGCTGCCTCGGGCACCTTGTGATCGTTCTGCTGTGAGTCAAGATTTTCGAACCCGACGCAAAACTGATAGTGAATAGTAACGTTCAGCGCCTCCTGATGACGATAGAACTCTCAAATTGCGTCGAGATTCAATACATCGTCCTCCAGCTGATTTGTCTCCAAGGGGATATTGCTGCCTCGGGCGCCAAATGGTCCGTCTCCTGTGAGTCTGAATTTTTGAATCCGACGCGAAACTGATAGTTAATTGCAAGGTTCTGGGCCTCCAAATGACGATGGAGCACTCAAATTGCGTCGCGATTCAACACATCGTCCTCCAGCGGACTGGTCTCCAAGGGTCAATAGCTGCCACGGGCACCTTGTGATCGTTCTGCTGTGAGTCTAGATTTTCGAATCCGACGCAAAACTGATTGTTAATTGTAACGTTCAGGGCCTCCTAATGCCGATGGAACACTCAAATTGCGTCGAGATTCAATACATCGGCCTCCAGCCGACTTGTCTCCAAGGGTCTATTGCTGCCTCGGGCACCTTATGGTCGTTCTCCTGTGAGTCTAGATTTTCGAATCCGACGCAAAAATGATAGTTAATTGTAACGTTCAGGGCCTTGTAATGACGATGGAACACTCAAATTGCGTCGAGATTCAATACGTCGGCCGCCAGCCGACTTGTCTCCAAGGGTCTGTTGCTGCCTCGGGCACCTTATAGTCGTTCTCCTGTGAGTCTAGATTTTCGAATCCGACGCAAAAATTGATAGTTAATTGCAACGTTCAGGGCCTTGTAATGACGATGGAACACTCAAATTGCGTCGAGATTCAATACATCGGCCTCCAGCCGACTTGTCTCCAAGGGTCTATTGCTGCCTCGTGCACCATATGATCCTTCTCCTGTTAGTAGATTTTCGAATCCGACGCTAAAATGATAGTTGACTGTAACGTTCAGGGCCTCCTTATGCCGATAGAACACTTAAATTGCGTCGGGATTCAATACATCGGCCTCCAGCCGACTTGTCTCCAAGGGTCTGTTGCTGCCACGGGCACCTTATCGTCGTTCTCCTGTGAGTCTAGATTTTCGAATCCGACGCAAAAATGATAGTTAATTGTAACGTTCAGGGCCTTGTAATGACGATGGAACACTCAAATTGCGTCGAGATTCAATACATCGGCCTCCAGCCGACTTGTCTCCAACTGTCTATTGCTGCCTCGGGCACCATATGGTCGTTCTCCTGTGAGTCTAGATTTTCGAATCCGACGCATAAATGATAGTTAATTGTAACGTTCAGGGACTCCTAAAGACGATGGAGCACTCAAATTGCGTCGAGAGTCAATACATCGACCTCCAGTCGACTTGAATCCAAGGAGATATTGCAGTCTCGTGCACCATATGATGCTTCCCCTGTTAGTAGATTTTCGAATCCGACGCTAAAATGATAGTTAACTGTAACGTTCAGGGCCTCCTAATGCCGATGGAACACTCAAATTGCGTCGAGATTCAATACATCGGCCTCCAGCCGACTTGCCTCCAAGGGTCTATTGCTGCCTCGGGCACCTTATGGTCGTTCCCTTGTAAGTCTAGATTTTCGAATCCGACGCAAAAATGATAGTTAATTGTAACGTTCAGGGCCTTCTAATGACGATGGAATACTCAAATTGCGTCGAGATTCAATACATCGGCCTCCAGCCGACTTGTCTCCAAGGGGGATATCGCTGCCTCGGGCACCACATGGTCCGTCTCCGGTGATTCTACGTTTTCGAATCCGACGCAAAACTCATAGTTAATTGTAACGTTCAGGATCTCCTATTGGCGATGGAACACTCAAATTGCGTCAAGAATCAATACATCGGCCTCCAGCCGGTTTGTCTCCAGGGGTCTATTGCTGCCTCGGGCGCCTCATGGTCGATCTCTTGTAAGTCTAGATTTTCGAATCCGACGCAAAAATGATAGTTAATTGTAACGTTCAGGGCCTCCTAATGCCAATGCAACACTCATTTTGCGTCGAGAGTCAATACATCTTCCTCCAGCAGACTTGTCTACAATTGGATATCGCTGCCTCGGGCACCACATGGTCCGTCTCCGGTGATTCTACGTTTTCGAATCCGACGCAAAACTCATAGTTAATTGTAACGTTCAGGGCCTCCTAATGACGATGGAACACTCATTTTGCGTCGCGATCCAGTACATCGTCCTCCAGCCGACTTGTCTCCAAGGGTCTATTGCTGCCTCGGGCACCTAGTGATCGTTCTGCTGTGAGTCTAGATTTTCGAACCCGACGCAAAACTGATAGTGAATAGTAACGTTCAGCGCCTCCTGATGACGATAGAAATCTCAAATTGCGTCGAGATTCAATACATCGTCCTCCAGCTGATTTGTCTCCAAGGGGATATTGCTGCCTCGGGCGCCAAATGGTCCGTCTCCTGTGAGTCTGGATTTTTGAATCCGACGCGAAACTGATAGTTAATTGTAAGGTTCAGGGCCTCCAAATGACGATGGAGCACTCAAATTGCGTCGCGATTCATCACATCGACCTCCAGCCGACTTGTCTCCAAGGGTCTACTGCTGCCTCGGGCACCTTATGGTCGTTCTCCTTAAATTGCGTCGAGATTCAATACATCGGCCTCCAGCCGACTTGTCTCCAAGGGTCTGTTGCTGCCACGGGCACCTTATGGTCGTTCTCCTGTGAGTCTAGATTTTCGAATCCGACACTAAAACGATTGTTAACTGTAACGTTCAGGGCCTCCTAATGCCGATGGAACACTCAAATTGCGTTCGAGATTCAATACATCGGCCTCCAGCCGACTTGTCACCAAGGGTCTATTGCTGCCTCGGGCACCTTATGGTCGTTCTCCTGTGAGTTTAGATTATCGAATCCGGCGCAAAAATGATAGTTAATTGTAACGTTCAGGGCCTCCTAATGCCGATGGAACACTCAAATTGCGTCGAGATTCAATACATCGGCCTCCAGCCGACTTGTCTCCAAGGGTCTATTGCTGCCTCGTGCACCTTATGGTCGTTCTCCTGTGAGTCTAGATTTTCGAATCCGACGCAAAAATGATAGTTAATTGTAACGTTCAGGGCCTTGTAATGACGATGGAACACTCAAATTGCGTCGAGATTCAATACGTCGGCCTCCAGCCAACTTGTCTCCAAGGGTCTGTTGCTGCCTCGGGCACCTTATGGTCGTTCTCCTGTGAGTCTAGATTTTCGAATCCGACGCAAAAATTGATAGTTAATTGCAACGTTCAGGGCCTTGTAATGACGATGGAACACTCAAATTGCGTCGAGATTCAATACATCGGCCTCCAGCCGACTTGTCTCCAAGGGTCTATTGCTGCCTCGGGCACCTTATGGTCGTTCTCCTGTGAGTCTAGATTTTCGAATCCGACGCAAAAATGATAGTTAATTGTAACGTTCAGGGCCTTGTAATGACGATGGAACACTCAAATTGCGTCGAGATTCAATACATCGGCCTCCAGCCGACTTGTCTCCAAGGGTCTATTGCTGCCTCGTGTACCATATGATCCTTCTCCTGTTAGAAGATTTTCGAATCCGACGCGAAAATGATAGTTAACTGTAACGTTCAGGGCCTCCTAATGCCGATAGAACACTTAAATTGCGTCGAGATTCAATACATCGGCCTCCAGCCGACTTGTCTCCAAGGGTCTGTTGCTGCCACGGGCACCTTATGGTCGTTCTCCTGTGAGTCTAGATTTTCGAATCCGATGCAAAAATGATAGTTAATTGTAACGTTCAGGGCCTTGTAATGACGATGGAACACTCAAATTGCGTCGAGATTCAATACATCGGCCTCCAGCCGACTTGTCTCCAACTGTCTATTGCTGCCTCGGGCACCTTATGGTCGTTCTCCTGTGAGTCTAGATTTTCGAATCCGACGCAAAAATGATAGTTAATTGTAACGTTCAGGCCCTCCTATTGGCGATGGAACACTCAAATTGCGTCGAGATTCAATACATCGGCCTCCAGCCGACTTGTCTCCTACTGTCTGTTGCTGCCTCGGGCACCTTATGGTCGTTCTCCTGTGAGTCTAGATTTTCGAATCCGACGCAAAAATGATAGTTAGTTGTAACGTTCAGGGCCTTGTAATGACGATGGAACACTCAAATTGCGTCGAGATTCAATACATCGGCTTCCAGCCGACTTGTCTCCAAGGGTCTGTTGCTGCCTCGGGCACCTTATGGTCGTTCTCCTGTGAGTTTAGATTATCGAATCCGACGCAAAAATGATAGTTAACTGTCACGTTTAGGGCCTCCTAATTACGATGGAACACTCAAATTGCGTCGAGATTCAATACATCGGCCTCCAGCCGACCTGTCTCCAAGGGCCTGTTGCTGCCTCGGGCACCTTATGGTCGTTCTCCTGTGAGTTTAGATTATCGAATCCGACGCAAAAATGATAGTTAATTGTAACGTTCAGGGCCTCCTATTGGCGATGGAACACTCAAATTGCGTCGAGATTCAATACATCGGCCTCCAGCCGACTTGTCTCCTACTGTCTGTTGCTGCCTCGGGCACCTTATGGTCGTTCTCCTGTGAGTTTAGATTATCGAATCCGACGCAAAAATGATAGTTAACTGTCACGTTCAGGGCTTCCTAATGACGATGGAACACTCAAATTGCGTCGAGATTCAATACATCGGCCTCCAGCCGACTTGTCTCCAAGGGTCTGTTGCTGCCTCGGGCACCTTATGGTCGTTCTCTTGTAAGTCTAGATTTTCGAATCCGACGCAAAAGTCATAGTTCATTATAACGTTCAGGGCGACCTAATGACGATGGAACACTCAAATTGCGTCGATATTCAAGACATCGGCCTCCTGTCGATTTGTCTCCAAGGGGATATTGCTGTCTCGAGCACCGTATGAACTTCTCCTGTGAGTAGATTTTCGAATCCGACGCTAAAATGATTGTTAATTGTAACGTTCAAGGCCTCCTAATGACGATGGAACACTCAAATTGCGTCGAGAGTCAATACATCGACCTCCAGTCGACTTGTATCCAAGGGGATATTGCTGCCACAGGCACCTTACGGTCGTTCTCCTGTGAGTCTAGATTTTCGAATCGGACGCATAAATGATAGTTAATTGTAACGTTCAGGGACTCCTAAAGACGATGGAACACTCAAATTGCGTCGAGAGTCAATACATCAACCTCCAGTCGACTTGTATCCAAGGGGATATTGCAGTCTCGTGCACCATATGATCCTTCTCCTGTTAGTAGATTTTCGAATCCGACGCTAAAATAATAGTTAACTGTAACGTTCAGGGCCTCCTAATGCCGATGGAACACTCAAATTGCGTCGAGATTCAATACATCGGCCTCCAGCCGACTTGTCTCCAAGGGTCTATTGCTGCCTCGGGCACCTTATGGTCGTTCTCTTGTAAGACTAGATTTTCGAATCCGACGCAAAAATGATACTTAATTGTAACGTTCAGGGCCTTCTAATGACGATGGAACACTCAAATTGCGTCGAGATTCAATACATCGGCCTCAAGCCGACTTGTCTCCAACTGTCTATCGCTGCCTCGGGCACCACATGGTCCGTCTCCGGTGATTCTACGTTTTCGAATCCGACGCAAAACTCATAGTTAATTCTAACGTTCAGGGCCTCCTATTGGCGATGGAACACTCAAATTGCGTCGAGATTCAATACATCGGCCTCCAGCCGACTTGGCTCCTATGGTCTGTTGCTGCCTCGGGCACCTTATGGTCGTTCTCCTGTGAGTCTAGATTTTCGAATCCGACGCAAAAATGATAGTTAGTTGTAACGTTCAGGGCTTTGTAATGACGATGGAACACTCAAATTGCGTCGAGATTCAATACATCGGCCTCCAGCCGACTTGTCTCCAAGGGTCTATTGCTGCCTCGTGCACCATATGATCCTTCTCCTGTTAGAAGATTTTCGAATCCGACGCTAAAATGATAGTTAACTGTAACGTTCAGGGCCTCCTAATGCCGATAGAACACTTAAATTGCGTCGAGATTCAATACATCGGCCTCCAGTCGACTTGTCTCCAAGGGTCTGTTGCTGCCACGGGCACCTTATGGTCGTTCTCCTGTGAGTCTAGATTTTCGAATCCGACGCAAAAATGATAGTTAATTGTAACGTTCAGGGCCTTGTAATGACGATGGAACACTCAAATTGCGTCGAGATTCAATACATCGGCCTCCAGCCGACTTGTCTCCAACTGTCTATTGCTGCCTCGGGCACCTTATGGTCGTTCTCCTGTGAGTCTAGATTTTCGAATCCGACGCAAAAATGATAGTTAATTGTAACGTTCAGGGCCTCCTATTGGCGATGGAACACTCAAATTGCGTCGAGATTCAATACATCGGCCTCCAGCCGACTTGTCTCCTACTGTCTGTTGCTGCCTCGGGCACCTTATGGTCGTTCTCCTGTGAGTCTAGATTTTCGAATCCGACGCAAAAATGATAGTTAGTTGTAACGTTCAGGGCCTTGTAATGACGATGGAACACTCAAATTGCGTCGAGATTCAATACATCGGCTTCCAGCCGACTTGTCTCCAAGGGTCTGTTGCTGCCTCGGGCACCTTATGGTCGTTCTCCTGTGAGTTTAGATTATCGAATCCGACGCAAAAATGATAGTTAACTGTCACGTTTAGGGCCTCCTAATTACGATGGAACACTCAAATTGCGTCGAGATTCAATACATCGGCCTCCAGCCGACCTGTCTCCAAGGGCCTGTTGCTGCCTCGGGCACCTTATGGTCGTTCTCCTGTGAGTTTAGATTATCGAATCCGACGCAAAAATGATAGTTAATTGTAACGTTTAGGGCCTCCTAATGACGATGGAACACTCAAATTGCGTCGAGATTCAATACATCGGCCTCCAGTCGACTTGTCTCCAAGGGGATATTGCTGTCTCGGGGCTCTTATGTTCGCTCTCATGTGAGTCTAGATTTTCGAATCCGACGCGAAACTGATTGTTAATTGTAACGTTCAGGGCTTCCTAATGACGATGGAACACTCAAATTGCGTCGAGATTCAATACATCGGCCTCCAGCCGACTTGTCTCCAAGGGTCTGTTGCTGCCTCGGGCACCTTATGGTCGTTCTCTTGTAAGTCTAGATTTTCGATTCCGACGCAAAAGTCATAGTTCATTATAACGTTCAGGGCGACCTAATGACGATGGAACCCTCAAATTGCGTCGATATTCAAGACATCGGCCTCCAGTCGATTTGTCTCCAAGGGGATATTGCTGTCTCGAGCACCGTATGAACTTCTCCTGTGAGTAGATTTTCGAATCCGACGCTAAAATGATAGTTAATTGTAACGTTTAGGGCCTCCTAATGACGATGGAACACTCAAATTGCGTCGAGAGTCAATACATCGACCTCCAGTCGACTTGTATCCAAGGGGATATTGCTGCCACAGGCACCTTGCGGTCGTTCTCCTGTGAGTCTAGATTTTCGAATCAGACGCGAAACTGATTGTTAATTGTAACGTTCAGGGACTCCTAAAGACGATGGAACACTCAAATTGCGTCGAGAGTCAATACATCGACCTCCAGTCGACTTGTATCCAAGGGGATATTGCAGGCTCGTGCACAATATGATCCTTCTCCTGTTAGTAGATTTTCGAATCCGACGCTAAAATAATAGTTAACTGTAACGTTCAGGGCCTCCTAATGCCGATGGAACACTCAAATTGCGTCGAGATTCAATACATCGGCCTCCAGCCGACTTGTCTCCAAGGGTCTATTGCTGCATCGGGCACCTTATGGTCGTTCTCTTGTAAGTTTAGATTTTCGAATCCGACGCAAAAATGATACTTAATTGTAACGTTCAGGGCCTTCTAATGACGATGGAACACTCAAATTGCGTCGAGATTCAATACATCGGCCTCCAGCCGACTTGTCTCCAAGGGGATATCGCTGCCTCGGGCACCACATGGTCCGTCTCCGGTGATTCTACGTTTTCGAATCCGACGCAAAACTCATAGTTAATTGTAACGTTCAGGGCCTCCTATTGGCGAAGGAACACTCAAATTGCGTCGAGATTCAATACATCGGCCTCCAGCCGACTTGTCTCCAAGGGTCTGTTGCTGCCTCGGGCACCTTATGGTCGTTCTCTTGTAAGTCTAGATTTTCGAATCCGACGCAAAAATGATAGTTAATTGTAACGTTCAGGGCCTCCTAATGCCGATGGAACACTCAAATTGCGTCGAGATTCAGTACATCGGGTTCCAGCCGACTTGTCCCCAAGGGTCTATTGCTGCCTCGGGCACCTTATGGTCGTTCTCCTGTGAGTCTAGATTTTCGAATCCGACGCAAAAATGATAGTTAGTTGTAACGTTCAGGGCCTTGTAATGACGATGGAACACTCATATTGCGTCGAGATTCAATACATCGGCCTCCAGCCGACTTGTCTCCAAGGGTCTATTGCTGCCTCGGGCACCTTATGGTCGTTCTCCTGTGAGTCTAGATTTTCGAATCCGACGCAAAAATGATAGTTAATTGTAACGTTCAGGGCCTTGTAATGACGATGGAACACTCAAATTGCGTCGAGATTCAATACATCGGCCTCCAGCCGACTTGTCTCCAAGGGTCTATTGCTGCCTCGTGTACCATATGATCCTTCTCCTGTTAGAAGATTTTCGAATCCGACGCTAAAATGATAGTTAACTGTAACGTTCAGGGCCTCCTAATGCCGATAGAACACTTAAATTGCGTCGAGATTCAATACATCGGCCTCCAGCCGACTTGTCTCCAAGGGTCTGTTGCTGCCACGGGCACCTTATGGTCGTTCTCCTGTGAGTCTAGATTTTCGAATCCGACGCAAAAATTATAGTTAATTGTAACGTTCAGGGCCTTGTAATGACGATGGAACACTCAAATTGCGTCGAGATTCAATACATCGGCCTCCAGCCGACTTGTCTCCAACTGTCTATTGCTGCCTCGGGCACCTTATGGTCGTTCTCCTGTGAGTCTAGATTTTCGAATCCGACCCAAAAATGATAGTTAATTGTAACGTTCAGGGCCTCCTATTGGCGATGGAACACTCAAATTGCGTCGAGATTCAATACATCGGCCTCCAGCCGACTTGTCTCCTACTGTCTGTTGCTGCCTCGGGCACCTTATGGTCGTTCTCCTGTGAGTCTAGATTTTCGAATCCGACGCAAAAATGATAGTTAGTTGTAACGTTCAGGGCCTTGTAATGACGATGGAACACTCAAATTGCGTCGAGATTCAATACATCGGCTTCCAGCCGACTTGTCTCCAAGGGTCTGTTGCTGCCTCGGGCACCTTATGCTCGTTCTCCTGTGAGTTTAGATTATCGAATCCGACGCAAAAATGATAGTTAACTGTCACGTTTAGGGCCTCCTAATTACGATGGAACACTCAAATTGCGTCGAGATTCAATACATCGGCCTCCAGCCGACCTGTCTCCAAGGGCCTGTTGCTGCCTCGGGCACCTTATGGTCGTTCTCCTGTGAGTTTAGATTATCGAATCCGGCGCAAAAATGATAGTTAATTGTAACGTTTAGGGCCTCCTAATGACGATGGAACACTCAAATTGCGTCGAGATTCAATACATCGGCCTCCAGTCGACTTGTCTCCAAGGGGATATTGCTGTCTCGGGGCTCTTATGTTCGCTCTCATGTGAGTCTAGATTTTCGAATCCGACGCGAAACTGTTTGTTAATTGTAACGTTCAGGGCTTCCTAATGACGATGGAACACTCAAATTGCGTCGAGATTCAATACATCGGCCTCCAGCCGACTTGTCTCCAAGGGTCTGTTGCTGCCTCGGGCACCTTATGGTCGTTCTCTTGTAAGTCTAGATTTTCGAATCCGACGCAAAAGTCATAGTTCATTATAACGTTCAGGGCGACCTAATGACGATGGAACACTCAAATTGCGTCGAGATTCAATACATCGACCTCCAGTCGACTTGTATCCAAGGGGATATTGCTGCCACAGGCACCTTACGGTCGTTCTCCTGTGAGTCTAGATTTTCGAATCGGACGCATAAATGATAGTTAATTGTAACGTTCAGGGACTCCTAAAGACGATGGAACACTCAAATTGCGTCGAGAGTCAATACATCGACCTCCAGTCGACTTGTATCCAAGGGGATATTGCAGTCTCGTGCACCATATGATCCTTCTCCTGTTAGTAGATTTTCGAATCCGACGCTAAAATAATAGTTAACTGTAACGTTCAGGGCCTCCTAATGCCGATGGAACACTCAAATTGCGTCGAGATTCAATACATCGGCCTCCAGCCGACTTGTCTCCAAGGGTCTATTGCTGCCTCGGGCATCTTATGGTCGTTCTCTTGTAAGTCTAGATTTTCGAATCCGACGCAAAAATGATACTTAATTTGAAACGTCCCCTTTGAACAATTATACACGACTGTCCTTAAACTGACACACAATATTTTGTTAGCGCAACGCAATCTGACTTTCAAAATTCCCTAAAAAAGAATGGCCCTGACTAACATTAAACTATACCTTTCACAAATCACTTACCTCACAAAAATCTTCGCTGCTCAAGCTACTGCAATACAGGAGCGCCACTACTGCCAGCTAAGTAAAAGATTCAAACTATGGAAGGCACTAACTACTGATATGGACAGTTAGCAAATGAAAGATATTAGTAGAGAACAAACAATGCATTTACCTTGATATCATCATATATAAGTATAGCAGTTCATGACAAATTACAAATCTCCGCCATCTCTCTCCCCACATCCACCACTGCTGGCGGCTCACCTCCAACTGCGCAACGCTACGCACTGTTCACATCCAGCTGCCGCTGCCCAACACTACAATGGCGAGTATTTCAACAATGCAAAGCAGCCACAGACTGCACACAGCATAGCCAGTGATTTTCATATTAAGCGCTACATAACGTTGCCAATAAGAAAACATAAACAGCCTACTTACATAGAGAAACCATAAACAGCCTACTTACATAGAGAAAACATAAACAGCCTACTTACATAGCCCCCATGCTCCCCACAAAAATTTTTACCAATGGTGTTGGGCACTGGCCAATACAGATTTGACAAAAATTTTTCACAATTACAGTAACGAAGATATAAAATGCACACACTTATTGATACATTGTTGGTCAAAAGCTAAAAATTTCTCACAGTCCATAAAGACAGTCCACATTGTTCATCACAGTGAAACTGCCGTTTCTTTTCTCAAAGTCTGAGCAGTAAAAGACAATGCACACAGAAGTAGTGGATTTCCATGCAGTCTTGAAGAAGTAGTGTTGTCCTTCCAATGGGAAGACAGTGCTGACGCTTGACATGCTGACAGGTAATGGGCCACAATGGAGCAAACCCACAGCAGAGTCATTCGAAGTTTTGAAGAATATTGGTAGGTAGGTCATCACAGAGCAGACTCACTGGAGTCCTGGTAGAGATTACGGTATTGGTGCAGACCCACTGCAGTCCTTGTAGAAATAATGGTATTGATGGATCATCAAAGATGTAGACCCACTGTAGTCCTTGTAGAGATGACCAGCAGCCATCTGTTGCGATTGTGCAGGTGCACATTCACCATCGAAGAGTCTTGCGGAGAATATAGCAAGTCCATAAACCACCACTTGTGCACTCACAAAGTTTTTGGAATTGTCCTTAGAACCAGCAATGCTGTTATCCAGTCCCTTGCTGAATTATTAACACACGTGCAAACACTAACAGTCCCTACTTCTCACATATTGTCCATGTACTATGACCAACAGAAACGTGTGCAGTGAAATGTTACTTAATTTGAAAAACTGGTAACAATTACAATTTTATAACATGAGAATACAATAACAAAGGTACAAAACACATCATTAAAAACATATCAATACAGAGAACATTTGTAGTTCAAGTTTTACAAAAGAATAGAAATAGACATATACATCAGTGGAATTATGACATGAGTACATACATAAAAGATCACAATAACTTTTGAAACATCAACTTCACACATGAGCATTAAACAGAACAGAATTAATAATATCTAACATCTTTACAAAGTAAATAACATATTATTAATGCCAATTATATTCGAGGATAACAGTATTCCTCATCATAGTGAATGTAGCTTAATATTAAAAGAAGAAAAAATTCTATGAAACTACACAGAGACAGGAAGAAAACAAATACACAAGGGTACACAAACACATAGTGGGATAACACCAATAGGAAAGGACAGGGTTCGTTTTCAGTGTAACATTTGGTACTGCAGTCCAACCCAAAACTTCATATATCTTTCCTCTTATTTCATCCTTTGTTTCCACCAAAAAAATTCTATCTAAGCATGCTTTCTGTATTTATATGTTCACACATTTCTTACCTCAACATTTATTTCCAAGAAAATCCTACCTAAACCTGTTTTCTCAATGCATTTCTTCCAATTCATCGCAACTCATTCTCTTAGAGGCTACCCCCTCTTAAGCTAACTTAAATCTACTGAGCTCAGATGCTAAACTAAGGGACGAGGCAATGCAGCAGCACAAAATAAGTAACACAAACAGCAATGACCAAAAAATTGGAAAATTGCAAAGCAAGCTACAGTAAATCTAAATTACCAAGCAATGCAACATTACAACTAATATGAGCCAATGTGCAGCAACAAAAAAATAAATCTGGCTTAGCAGAGTAACACAAATTAAAGTTCAGTAGCACTATGCCTGGCAAACAGCAGCTTATATCTAAACATGACATAGCTCAAGCAGAAAAAATAGTACACTAAAGATAACAATGCAGATAAGGGAAATTTATAATCACATCTTAATGTCTGAGTAATTAAAGTGGTGCACCACAACAACTTATTGTAAAAAAATATTACCATGTACTTGAAAAGAAAATTATGTTTTACTGTTACTAGTTCCTTCGTATTGTTCTTTCCTTTCCAAGTGCACCTTTTTTGAAGAATGTGGATCACAAAATTATTATTTAATAGATCTGTTGACAGAAAGTGTTCACATTAGCAAATGCATTTTATTTTATAAAAGCAATGCTGCAACACAGCTGGAAACCAGATATCAAGTGAAATAAGCAACTACGAAAAGCAAAGCATAAAAATATCATTCAATAGTCATGTGGCATTTCATAAGTTAGTAGAAATTCTCTCAACTCTCATAGAAAGACGCTTGTCATAATCAGGTGTGCAGATGTAAAAATATTTCTTGTCATTTTATTAGGCATTTCAGTAAATATCATAAATTACGAGCTCCACAGTATGCTTTCAACAAGGAAATGTCAGTAGCGCGGACAATGGCCTTCCCTTTCTTTTTTTTTCTACCTGTGCTTCTGATGAGGCACTCACTAATGACTTGTCCTCCCGGCGTCTGACACAGCTGCGTGCCCACGACGCATTACGTGCAGGTGGTCACTTAACTTTCTTACGGAAATATTTACGACGACAGCAGTTTTCGCTACAGTGACAGTCTCATATAAAAATTTCACAGGTCGAAAATTTGCGTTACAAATGTGTAGAAACAAAATCCTGTAAATATAACAGCGTTCAAAAAATTTTCGCCAGCATTGTGATACATTCACGCATATTCACACATTTCATAACTCTTAAAGTACGATTCTTGGTTTCCAACAACCTTTTCCACAAATCAGAGTCACCACTACTCATTATTCCTTACCTTATTACATATACATATACGTCGACACTTCTTCAATATTTCATCATGAGAAATACGTAGCATAATAAACATTCCTCAACAACATAATACACATCGTCGTCATAATAATAACATCATAACACCTCAGTCAAATCTCAAAAACGTCGTAGCTTTCTGCATTAATTTCAAAACCTAAAGAAAATTCTCTGCTCATTTAAATAGTGTCACCTACCTCAAACGTACTATAAAAATCATGATCCCATATCAAATACATCATTCAAAGCTCTCATAGTATCACAATGGTTCCGAAAAAATATGAACAGTTCACTAAGTACAGACAAAATTCAATTTCGTAAGTGTGAAGTTATCCAACGGTATAATTACGTAAACATCTGTCACTGATGTAGTAAAAAAAAAGTTTGTCTCTCTCAGTTAAATGATCAGATAGCTGTGTAATCATGTGTTAGAGAAATATGGTACCGATGTGTAAAGTTGTGTAAGCAAATACCATATTAGCTAGGGCTCCTTGTGGTTGCCACACACATGGTACACAAAGTAAGCGTGTACCCCCCTGAGGATTAATGTAATTATACCCTCAGGTGTTATAGATTACAGCAATGAAATGAAATGTATCACTGAAAACCTTTGTATCATTGTACTTCAAATATCTTTAAAAATAAATGTCTTAAGTACAAAATTAATCACTCAAATGCGTGTCCTGTAGCGCTAAATGTGCATCTTGCTGTAAGATAATTCTGTGGAAGTGTCGTACTTATCGTCCTCCGAAAGCTAAGTTCTGCAGAAGTCAATGTACTTACCTCATGATAAACAAAAGTGAAATGCTTTATGTATAGACATCTTAGTTATTACGCTTATTGCCATGATGAAGAAAGTACTGTGCTGTAACGTATTGTTGTGCTACGGAAAAGGCAATCTCATTGTAGCTATACCACAAAAGTTACTACTAAAACACGTTTTACTTTGCAGAATAAAACAGAAAAACTGTGCAGAAATAAAACAGAAACACTACAAAAGCAACATTGTAAATTGTCACTCATTAGAAGCGTTGTGATAAAACCGTATAGTTGTCACTTAAACTAACCACTGTGTCGTCTGGTATCTCACAGAAAGTACATTAAACCCAGAATGTATTTTCAAGTAAACCAAAATGTTGCATTAAAATCTCATTAGCAGTACCAGTATGTGTCCTAAGTATGTAAGCCTGATAGTCGTTACGTGATCGTGCAACTAACAAGCAAGAATGTACAAATACAACACTGTGTCGTCTGTTCACTATAACAATGCAGTCGTAATTTCTGTTTAAAAATGTTTCCTAGGTTCTTGACTGGATATTTAACTTTGAACATTGTTGCTTGTTAACAGATTCTAAGTCTGACAAGCATACCAGTAATGTAAAGTGAAAAGTTTTATGGCAATGACAAAGTTAAAAAGCAGATTATCTTTCAATAAACGGTTTTACATGTGAAACCTGGTGTAAACCTTTACTCTTCATAGTACTCAGAGTTTGAACTTGAATGCAATTGTCATGCGGTATACGTCGGCAAAGAATACTGGAATTTTTCTCAAGGTTAGCGTCTGTGTTATTTTTCTCTGAGCCAGCCGGCGCAGGTGGCTGCCTGCGGTGCGGGTCATTGTCTGTTCCTTTGTTGGCGCGCGTCGTTATTGGGATTAGGAGACCTAACTTCTACAAATTCGCCTTGCCGAGAGGGCCCAGCTCTGTTAGAATCCCGCCAGTTCTGATGAAATTCACGTCTGTCGTTTTGTCGGTAGTTTACATAGTTTCTTGTTTGTCGGTCATGTGGTGGAGAATTTCTCCCTGAATCGTAACTCTGCGCCGAACTGTTGCGTCTGAAGTTATTCTGCCTCCCTTGATAATACTTGTTTTGGTTCCCATATTGTCTGTTTCTCTGATTGTCTCTGTGATAGTCATTACTACGGAAATGCGATCTTTCTCTGTAACTATTATTACTTTGCCAACGGTTGTCGTACGGGTGGTGTCTATTTTGGTCACGATTTGCGTTGTAAGAATAGACCAGTCGTGTGCGGTTATTGTTTCTGTCATCACGGAATTGTGACGGATGTGACCTGTAATTGTTGTGTCCTTGTTTTCGCGTTCCGCGATTATCAGTGTCAATTTCTAGTTCTTGTAACAGTCCCTGAAAAGCTTCAATGTCGTCTTTGCAACGTCCTGCTAAAATAATATGCCGTAAATGTTCAGGTAATTTGATTAAGCAAATGCGGATGAGTTCTGAGGGGCTGTATGGGTTTGACAGGTACTGATTCTTGTGCAACATGTCTTCAAAATATTTCACAAGACTGGAGAATTCAGATTATTCGAAATGTTTCATAATTATGATACCAAGTTTTACTTGGTCTTGTGTGGCTTGAGACCAATATGCTGAGAGGAAGGCATGATAAAATTCTCCTTCACTGTGGCAATCGTGAATGACCGATCGCATTCTTACAGCTGGTTCATTCTCTAAGTAGCCACACATAAATTCTAATCTGTGTTCCAATGACCAGTTGGGAGGAAAACAATGAGAGAATTGATGGAGCCATGCTTGTGGATGAATGTCGTTGCCAGAATTCTTAAATGTTTTGAATTTACGTGTAGTAATGAACAGCTTATAGTCAAAATCATCATGTCGGCAAGTCGCATGTCGGTCATTGTTACATCGTTTCGGCGGTTCCATCTCAAAATTCGGCGTACCTTGCCAACTTCTTTCACAATTTCCGAAGTGCCCTGTGTTGTTATTTTGTGTCTGTTCCGTATTTGTATGTCCCTCTTCCCGTATTGGGGCGCGAGTGTCCTCTGAAATACGTAATTCTTGTACTACTTGTGCCAACTGATCTTGCACTTCGCGGATTTCTCTTTTGTACTGTGTATTGATTTGATTTTGATTTTGTTTGAATTTTCTAATTTGTTCATACTCTTCAGTGTCCATGAAGGCTACAGGTGTTGTGTCATTCAGATCATCATCTACCTTTGTAGATAAGTTAGTGAATTGATCCGAAAGTTCGGCTACTTTATCCGATAGTGAAATCATTTCCTCTCTATGTTTTTCTGAACCAAGTTTCAGAGTGTCCATTTGTGTTGCAATCGTGTCTACTGTGACCTTTAAGTTTTCCTGAGTTTTTGCAAGTTGCATAACCGTATCGGTAGATGCAACTGAGTCAAATTTTGCTTGCAAGGTCTCATGATTTTCATGAACAATAGTTTGCAGTTCTTTTATGGCTGCTTCGTGATTCTGTAGTGCATTTTCATGACGCGAAAAAATAGGTTGGAAATGCTCACAAATTTGTGTTTTTACGTCATTACAGACTTTTTGACATTTCGATTCAATGTGATGTAACTCAGCAGTTAAATCTTCACGTGTTTGTTCAAGTGTTTGTTCCAATGAGTCTAACTTTTTAAGATTTTGTTCCACTGTGTCTAACTTTTGAAGCTTTTGCTGTGTTTGTCTCTGATTTTGTTCCATTGTGTCTAACTTTTGCTGTGTTTGTCTCTGATGTTGTTCCATTGTGTCTAACTTTTCAAGCTTTTGTCCCATTTGTTGCATTAATTGTAATAACAATGCACTGGTGTCTGAAACATGTTCCTCAGTGCTTTTCAGCAGTGAAGTTGCACCGGCAACATTCACATTTTGACAAGTGGAAAATGTGTCTTAACTCATTTGAGAAAACGGTGGGAACCCAAAACCTGAGTCTGCAGTATTTGCAATATTGTGTTCTGTCATTCCCGATTCCTGAGGCGAGCTGTTGCCGACCAATCGATCGATAACGCTTCCCTGTTCACTACCTGTTTCACTGTCTACACCATTGTTTGCCGCCCGCTCCATTTCCCTATGCGCAATTATGAAATTACTACTTTGAACATTAGTTAATTCATTACTCTGCGGCGCTAACACACTGCTTTCGTCTTCACTGTCATTTCTCAGTTTACTTTGGAGCCTAGTATTACGTTTTTCACACGCCGTTATTGTCACAGTATTTCACACGATAACACAGAAAAGCGCAATTTGAAGAGCAAAATAAAATAACATAGCAATGGAAATAATGTCTACTTAATTGCCAGCGCAGCTGCGAAATACTTGGTGCAAATCTACATGCATGCCACAACTGTTTTACTGTACAACAATGAAAAACTACAACTACAAAGGAAATTCTCTCTACAATTACGCGCTAGCAATAAACAATAGCTACACTAATTACACAAACTACAAGAAAAAAATCAGAAGATTCCAGTGAGGTATCCTAGGCTAAGGGTCGACATATGAAACGTCCCCTTTGAACAATTTATATATGAGACTGTGCTTATACTGACACACAATATTTTTAGCGCAACGCAATCTGACTTTCAAAATTCCCTAAAAAAGAATGGCCCTGACTAACATTAAACTATACCTTTCACAAATCACTTACCTCACAAAAATCTTCGCTGCTCAAGCTACTGCAATACAGGGGCGCCACTACTGCCAGCTAAATAAAAGATTCAAACTATGGAAGGCACTAACTACTGATATGGACAGTTAGCAAATGAAAGACATTAGTAGAGAACAAACAATGCATTTACCTTGATATCATCATATATAAGTATAGCAGTTCATGACAAATTACAAATCTCCGCCATCTCTCTCCCCACATCCACCACTGCTGGCGGCTCACCTCCAACTGCGCAACGCTACGCACTGTTCACATCCAGCAGCCGCTGCCCAACACTACAATGGCGAGTATTTCAACAATGCAAAGCAGCCACAGACTGCACACAGCATAGCCAGTGATTTTCATATTAAGCGCTACATAACGTTGCCAATAAGAAAACATAAACAGCCTACTTACATAGAGAAACCATAAACAGCCTACTTACATAGAGAAAACATAAACAGCCTACTTACAAATTGTAACGTTCAGGGCCTTCTAATGACGATGGAACACTCAAATTGCGTCGACATTCAATACATCGGCCTCCAGCCGACTTGTCTCCAACTGTCTATCGCTGCCTCGGGCACCACATGGTCCGTCTCCGGTGATTCTACGTTTTCGAATCCGACGCAAAACTCATAGTTAATTCTAACGTTCAGGGCCTCCTATTGGCGATGGAACACTCAAATTGCGTCGAGATTCAATACATCGGCCTCCAGCCGACTTGGCTCCTATGGTCTGTTGCTGCCTCGGGCACCTTATGGTCGTTCTCCTGTGAGTCTAGATTTTCGAATCCGACGCAAAAATAATAGTTAGTTGTAACGTTCAGGGCTTTGTAATGACGATGGAACACTCAAATTGCGTCGAGATTCAATACATCGGCCTCCAGCCGACTTGTCTCCAAGGGTCTATTGCTGCCTCGTGCACCATATGATCCTTCTCCTGTTAGAAGATTTTCGAATCCGACGCTAAAATGATAGTTAACTGTAACGTTCAGGGCCTCCTAATGCCGATAGAACACTTAAATTGCGTCGAGATTCAATACATCGGCCTCCAGCCGACTTGTCTCCAAGGGTCTGTTGCTGCCACGGGCACCTTATGGTCGTTCTCCTGTGAGTCTAGATTTTCGAATCCGACGCAAAAATGATAGTTAATTGTAACGTTCAGGGCCTTGTAATGACGATGGAACACTCAAATTGCGTCGAGATTCAATACATCGGCCTCCAGCCGACTTGTCTCCAACTGTCTATTGCTGCCTCGGGCACCTTATGGTCGTTCTCCTGTGAGTCTAGATTTTCGAATCCGACGCAAAAATGATAGTTAATTGTAACGTTCAGGGCCTCCTATTGGCGATGGAACACTCAAATTGCGTCGAGATTCAATACATCGGCCTCCAGCCGACTTGTCTCCTACTGTCTGTTGCTGCCTCGGGCACCTTATGGTCGTTCTCCTGTGAGTCTAGATTTTCGAATCCGACGCAAAAATGATAGTTAGTTGTAACGTTCAGGGCCTTGTAATGACGATGGAACACTCAAATTGCGTCGAGATTCAATACATCGGCTTCCAGCCGACTTGTCTCCAAGGGTCTGTTGCTGCCTCGGGCACCTTATGGTCGTTCTCCTGTGAGTTTAGATTATCGAATCCGACGCAAAAATGATAGTTAACTGTCACGTTTAGGGCCTCCTAATTACGATGGAACACTCAAATTGCGTCGAGATTCAATACATCGGCCTCCAGCCGACCTGTCTCCAAGGGCCTGTTGCTGCCTCGGGCACCTTATGGTCGTTCTCCTGTGAGTTTAGATTATCGAATCCGACGCAAAAATGATAGTTAATTGTAACGTTTAGGGCCTCCTAATGACGATGGAACACTCAAATTGCGTCGAGATTCAATACATCGGCCTCCAGTCGACTTGTCTCCAAGGGGATATTGCTGTCTCGGGGCTCTTATGTTCGCTCTCATGTGAGTCTAGATTTTCGAATCCGACGCGAAACTGATTGTTAATTGTAACGTTCAGGGCTTCCTAATGACGATGGAACACTCAAATTGCGTCGAGATTCAATACATCGGCCTCCAGCCGACTTGTCTCCAAGGGTCTGTTGCTGCCTCGGGCACCTTATGGTCGTTCTCTTGTAAGTCTAGATTTTCGAATCCGACGCAAAAGTCATAGTTCATTATAACGTTCAGGGCGACCTAATGACGATGGAACCCACAAATTGCGTCGATATTCAAGACATCGGCCTCCAGTCGATTTGTCTCCAAGGGGATATTGCTGTCTCGAGCACCGTATGAACTTCTCCTGTGAGTAGATTTTCGAATCCGACGCTAAAATGATTGTTAATTGTAACGTTCAAGGCCTCCTAATGACGATGGAACACTCAAATTGCGTCGAGAGTCAATACATCGACCTCCAGTCGACTTGTATCCAAGGGGATATTGCTGCCACAGGCACCTTACGGTCGTTCTCCTGTGAGTCTAGATTTTCGAATCCGACGCATAAATGATAGTTAATTGTAACGTTCAGGGACTCCTAAAGACGATGGAACACTCAAATTGCGTCGAGAGTCAATACATCGACCTCCAGTCGACTTGTATCCAAGGGGATATTGCAGGCTCGTGCACCATATGATCCTTCTCCTGTTAGTAGATTTTCGAATCCGACGCTAAAATAATAGTTAACTGTAACGTTCAGGGCCTCCTAATGCCGATGGAACACTCAAATTGCGTCGAGATTCAATACATCGGCCTCCAGCCGACTTGTCTCCAAGGGTCTATTGCTGCATCGGGCACCTTATGGTCGTTCTCTTGTAAGTTTAGATTTTCGAATCCGACGCAAAAATGATACTTAATTGTAACGTTCAGGGCCTTCTAATGACGATGGAACACTCAAATTGCGTCGAGATTCAATACATCGGCCTCCAGCCGACTTGTCTCCAAGGGGATATCGCTGCCTCGGGCACCACATGGTCCGTCTCCGGTGATTCTACGTTTTCGAATCCGACGCAAAACTCATAGTTAATTGTAACGTTCAGGGCCTCCTATTGGCGAAGGAACACTCAAATTGCGTCGAGATTCAATACATCGGCCTCCAGCCGACTTGTCTCCAAGGGTCTGTTGCTGCCTCGGGCACCTTATGGTCGTTCTCTTGTAAGACTAGATTTTCGAATCCGACGCAAAAATGATAGTTAATTGTAACGTTCAGGGCCTCCTAATGCCGATGGAACACTCAAATTGCGTCGAGATTCAGTACATCGGGTTCCAGCCGACTTGTCCCCAAGGGTCTATTGCTGCCTCGGGCACCTTATGGTCGTTCTCCTGTGAGTCTAGATTTTCGAATCCGACGCAAAAATGATAGTTAGTTGTAACGTTCAGGGCCTTGTAATGACGATGGAACACTCAAATTGCGTCGAGATTCAATACATCGGCCTCCAGCCGACTTGTCTCCAAGGGTCTGTTGCTGCCTCGGGCACCTTATGGTCGTTCTCCTGTGAGTTTAGATTATCGAATCCGACGCAAAAATGATAGTTAACTGTCACGTTTAGGGCCTCCTAATGACGATGGAACACTCAAATTGCGTCGAGATTCAATACATCGGCCTCCAGCCGACCTGTCTCCAAGGGTCTGTTGCTGCCTCGGGCACCTTATGGTCGTTCTCCTGTGACTTTAGATTATCGAATCCGACGCAAAAATGATAGTTAATTGTAACGTTTAGGGCCTCCTAATGACGATGGAACACTCAAATTGCGTCGAGATTCAATACATCGGCCTCCAGTCGACTTGTCTCCAAGGGGATATTGCTGTCTCGGGGCTCTTATGTTCGCTCTCATGTGAGTCTAGATTTTCGAATCCGACGCGAAACTGATAGTTAATTGTAACGTTCAGGGCTTCCTAATGACGATGGAACACTCAAATTGCGTCGAGATTCAATACATCGGCCTCCAGCCGACTTGTCTCCAAGGGTCTGTTGCTGCCTCGGGCACCTTATGGTCGTTCTCTTGTAAGTCTAGATTTTCGAATCCGACGCAAAAATGATAGTTAGTTGTAACGTTCAGGGCCTTGTAATGACGATGGAACACTCAAATTGCGTCGAGATTCAATACATCGGCCTCCAGTCGACTTGTCTCCAAGGGGATATTGCTGTCTCGGGGCTCTTATGTTCGCTCTCATGTGAGTCTAGATTTTCGAATCCGACGCGAAACTGATTGTTAATTGTAACGTTCAGGGCTTCCTAATGACGATGGAACACTCAAATTGCGTCGAGATTCAATACATCGGCCTCCAGCCGACTTGTCTCCAAGGGTCTGTTGCTGCGTCGGGCACCTTATGGTCGTTCTCTTGTAAGTCTAGATTTTCGAATCCGACGCAAAAGTCATAGTTCATTATAACGTTCAGGGCGACCTAATGACGATGGAACCCACAAATTGCGTCGATATTCAAGACATCGGCCTCCAGTCGATTTGTCTCCAAGGGGATATTGCTGTCTCGAGCACCGTATGAACTTCTCCTGTGAGTAGATTTTCGAATCCGACGCTAAAATGATTGTTAATTGTAACGTTCAAGGCCTCCTAATGACGATGGAACACTCAAATTGCGTCGAGAGTCAATACATCGACCTCCAGTCGACTTGTATCCAAGGGGATATTGCTGCCACAGGCACCTTACGGTCGTTCTCCTGTGAGTCTAGATTTTCGAATCCGACGCATAAATGATAGTTAATTGTAACGTTCAGGGACTCCTAAAGACGATGGAACACTCAAATAGCGTCGAGAGTCAATACATCGACCTCCAGTCGACTTGTATCCAAGGGGATATTGCAGGCTCGTGCACCATATGATCCTTCTCCTGTTAGTAGATTTTCGAATCCGACGCTAAAATAATAGTTAACTGTAACGTTCAGGGCCTCCTAATGCCGATGGAACACTCAAATTGCGTCGAGATTCAATACATCGGCCTCCAGCCGACTTGTCTCCAAGGGTCTATTGCTGCATCGGGCACCTTATGGTCGTTCTCTTGTAAGTTTAGATTTTCGAATCCGACGCAAAAATGATACTTAATTGTAACGTTCAGGGCCTTCTAATGACGATGGAACACTCAAATTGCGTCGAGATTCAATACATCGGCCTCCAGCCGACTTGTCTCCAAGGGGATATCGCTGCCTCGGGCACCACATGGTCCGTCTCCGGTGATTCTACGTTTTCGAATCCGACGCAAAACTCATAGTTAATTGTAACGTTCAGGGCCTCCTATTGGCGAAGGAACACTCAAATTGCGTCGAGATTCAATACATCGGCCTCCAGCCGACTTGTCTCCAAGGGTCTGTTGCTGCCTCGGGCACCTTATGGTCGTTCTCTTGTAAGACTAGATTTTCGAATCCGACGCAAAAATGATAGTTAGTTGTAACGTTCAGGGCCTTGTAATGACGATGGAACACTCAAATTGCGTCGAGATTCAATACATCGGCCTCCAGCCGACTTGTCTCCAAGGGTCTGTTGCTGCCTCGGGCACCTTATGGTCGTTCTCCTGTGAGTTTAGATTATCGAATCCGACGCAAAAATGATAGTTAACTGTCACGTTTAGGGCCTCCTAATGACGATGGAACACTCAAATTGCGTCGAGATTCAATACATCGGCCTCCAGTCGACTTGTCTCCAAGGGGATATTGCTGTCTCGGGGCTCTTATGTTCGCTCTCATGTGAGTCTAGATTTTCGAATCCGACGCGAAACTGATAGTTAATTGTAACGTTCAGGGCTTCCTAATGACGATGGAACACTCAAATTGCGTCGAGATTCAATACATCGGCCTCCAGCCGACTTGTCTCCAAGGGTCTGTTGCTGCCTCGGGCACCTTATGGTCGTTCTCTTGTAAGTCTAGATTTTCGAATCCGACGCAAAAGTCATAGTTCATTATAACGTTCAGGGCGACCTAATGACGATGGAACACTCAAATTGCGTCGATATTCAAGACATCGGCCTCCAGTCGATTTGTCTCCAAGGGGTATATTGCTGTCTCGAGCACCGTATGAACTTCTCCTGTGAGTAGATTATCGAATCCGACGCTAAAATGATTGTTAATTGTAACGTTCAAGGCCTCCTAATGACGATGGAACACTCAAATTGCGTCGAGAGTCAATACATCGACCTCCAGTCGACTTGTATCCAAGGGGATATTGCTGCCACAGGCACCTTACGGTCGTTCTCCTGTGAGTCTAGATTTTCGAATCCGACGCATAAATGATAGTTAATTGTAACGTTCAGGGACTCCTAAAGACGATGGACCACTCAAATTGCGTCGAGAGTCAATACATCGACCTCCAGTCGACTTGTATCCAAGGGGATATTGCAGTCTCGTGCACCATATGATCCTTCTCCTGTTAGTAGATTTTCGAATCCGACGCTGAAATAATAGTTAACTGTAACGTTCAGGGCCTCCTAATGCCGATGGAACACTCAAATTGCGTCGAGATTCAATACATCGGCCTCCAGCCGACTTGTCTCCAAGGGTCTATTGCTGCCTCGGGCACCTTATGGTCGTTCTCTTGTAAGTCTAGATTTTCGAATCCGACGCAAAAATGATACTTAATTGTAACGTTCAGGGCCTTCTAATGACGATGGAACACTCAAATTGCGTCGAGATTCAATACATCGGCCTCCAGCCGACTTGTCTCCAACTGTCTATCGCTGCCTCGGGCACCACATGGTCCGTCTCCGGTGATTCTACGTTTTCGAATCCGACGCAAAACTCATAGTTAATTCTAACGTTCAGGGCCTCCTATTGGCGATGGAACACTCAAATTGCGTCGAGATTCAATACATCGGCCTCCAGCCGACTTGGCTCCTATGGTCTGTTGCTGCCTCGGGCACCTTATGGTCGTTCTCCTGTGAGTCTAGATTTTCGAATCCGACGCAAAAATGATACTTAATTGTAACGTTCAGGGCCTCCTAATGCCGATGGAACACTCAAATTGCGTCGAGATTCAATACATCGGGTTCCAGCCGACTTGTCTCCAAGGGTCTGTTGCTGCCTCGGGCACCTTATGGTCGTTCTCTTGTAAGTCTAGATTTTCGAATCCGACGCAAAAGTCATAGTTCATTATAACGTTCAGGGCGACCTAATGACGATGGAACACTCAAATTGCGTCGATATTCAAGACATCGGCCTCCAGTCGATTTGTCTCCAAGGGGTATATTGCTGTCTCGAGCACCGTATGAACTTCTCCTGTGAGTAGATTATCGAATCCGACGCTAAAATGATTGTTAATTGTAACGTTCAAGGCCTCCTAATGACGATGGAACACTCAAATTGCGTCGAGAGTCAATACATCGACCTCCAGTCGACTTGTATCCAAGGGGATATTGCTGCCACAAGCACCTTACGGTCGTTCTCCTGTGAGTCTAGATTTTCGAATCCGACGCATAAATGATAGTTAATTGTAACGTTCAGGGACTCCTAAAGACGATGGACCACTCAAATTGCGTCGAGAGTCAATACATCGACCTCCAGTCGACTTGTATCCAAGGGGATATTGCAGTCTCGTGCACCATATGATCCTTCTCCTGTTAGTAGATTTTCGAATCCGACGCTGAAATAATAGTTAACTGTAACGTTCAGGGCCTCCTAATGCCGATGGAACACTCAAATTGCGTCGAGATTCAATACATCGGCCTCCAGCCGACTTGTCTCCAAGGGTCTATTGCTGCCTCGGGCACCTTATGGTCGTTCTCTTGTAAGTCTAGATTTTCGAATCCGACGCAAAAATGATACTTAATTGTAACGTTCAGGGCCTTCTAATGACGATGGAACACTCAAATTGCGTCGAGATTCAATACATCGGCCTCCAGCCGACTTGTCTCCAACTGTCTATCGCTGCCTCGGGCACCACATGGTCCGTCTCCGGTGATTCTACGTTTTCGAATCCGACGCAAAACTCATAGTTAATTCTAACGTTCAGGGCCTCCTATTGGCGATGGAACACTCAAATTGCGTCGAGATTCAATACTTCGGCCTCCAGTTGACTTGGCTCCTATGGTCTGTTGCTGCCTCGGGCACCTTATGGTCGTTCTCCTGTGAGTCTAGATTTTCGAATCCGACGCAAAAATGATTGTTAGTTGTAACGTTCAGGGCTTTGTAATGACGATGGAACACTCAAATTGCGTCGATATTCAAGACATCGGCCTCCAGTCGATTTGTCTCCAAGGGGTATATTGCTGTCTCGAGCACCGTATGAACTTCTCCTGTGAGTAGATTTTCGAATCCGACGCTAAAATGATTGTTACTTGTAACGTTCAAGGCCTCCTAATGACGATGGAACACTCAAATTGCGTCGAGAGTCAATACATCGACCTCCAGTCGACTTGTATCCAAGGGGATATTGCTGCCACAGGCACCTTATGGTCGTTCTCTTGTAAGTCTAGATTTTCGAATCCGACGCAAAAATGATACTTAATTGTAACGTTAAGGGCCTTCTAATGACGATGGAACACTCAAATTGCGTCGAGATTCAATACATCGGCCTCCAGCCGACTTGTCTCCAAGGGGATATCGCTGCCTCGGGCACCACATGGTCCGTCTCCGGTGATTCTACGTTTTCGAATCCGACGCAAAACTCATAGTTAATTGTAACGTTCAGGGCCTCCTATTGGCGAAGGAACGCTCAAATTGCGTCAAGAATCAATACATCGGCCTCCAGCCGACTTGTCTCCAAAGGTCTATTGCTGCCTCGGGCACCTTATGGTCGTTCCCTTATAAGTCTAGATTTTCGAATCCGACGCAAAAATGATACTTAATTGTAACGTTCAGGGCCTCCTAATGCCGATGGAACACTCAAATTGCGTCGAGATTCAATACATCGGGTTCCAGCCGACTTGTCTCCAAGGGTCTATTGCTGCCTCGGGCACCTTATGGTCGTTCTCCTGTGAGTTTAGATTTTCGAATCCGACAAAAAACTGATAGTTAATTGTAACATTCAGGGCCTCCTAATGACGATGGAACACTCATTTTGCGTCGAGAGTCAATACATCTTCCTCCAGCCGACTTGTCTACAAGGTGATATTGCTGCCTCGGGCTCCATGTGGTGCGTCTCCTGTGAGTCTAGATTTTCGAATCCGACGCAAAAATCATAGTTAATTGTAACGTTCAGGGCCTTGTAATGACGATGGAACACTCAAATTGCGTCGAGATACAATACATCGGCCTCCAGCCGACTTGTCTCCAAGGGTCTGTTGCTGCCTCGGGCACCTAATGGTCGTTCTCCTGTGAGTTTAGATTATCGAATCCGACGCAAAAATGATAGATAATTGTAACGTTTAGGGCCTCCTAATGACGATGGAACACTCAAATTGCGTCGAGATTCAATACATCGTCATCCAGCCGACTTGTCTCCAAGGGTCTAATGCTGCCTCGGGCACCTTATGGTCGTTCTCTTGTAAGTCTAGATTTTTGAATCCGATGCAAAACTGATAGTTAATTGTAACATTCAGGGCCTCCTAATGACGAAGGAACACTCATTTTGCGTCGCGATCCAATACATCGTCCTTCAGCCGTCTTGTCTCCAAGGGTCTATATCTGCCTCGGGCACCTTGTGATCGTTCTGCTGTGAGTCTAGATTTTCGAAATCGACGCAAAACTGATAGTGAATAGTAACGTTCAGCGCCTCCTGATGACGATAGAACTCTCAAATTGCGTCGAGATTCAATACATCGTCCTTTAGCTGATTTGTCTCCAAGAGGATATTGCTGCCTCGGGCACCAAATGGTCTGTCTCCTGTGAGTGTGGATTTTTGAATCCGACGCGAAACTGATAGTAAATTGTAAGGTTCAGGGCCTCCAAATGACGACGGAGCACTCAAATTGCGTCGCGATTCAATACATCGTCCTCCAGCGGACTGGTCTCCAAGTGTCAATAGCTGCCACAGGCACCTTGTGATCGTTATGCTGTGAGTCTAGATTTTCGAACCCGACGCAAAACTGGTTGTTAATTGTAACGTTCAGGGCCTTGTAATGACGATGGAACACTCAGATTGAGTCGAGATTCAATACATCGACCTCCAGCCGACTTGTCTCCAAGGGTCTATTGCTGCCTCGGGCACCTTATGGTCGTTCTCCTGTTAGTAGATTTTCGAATCCGACACTAAAAAGATAGTTAACTGTAACGTTCAGGGCCTCCTAATGCCGATGGAACACTCAAATTGCGTCGAGATTCAATACATCGGCCTCCAGCCGACTTGTCTCCAAGGGTCTATTGCTGCCTCGGGCACCTTATGGTCGTTCTCCTGTGAGTTTAGATTATCGAATCCGACGCATAAATGATAGTTAATTGTAACGTTCAGGGCCTCCTAAGGCCGATGGAACACTCAAATTGCGTCGAGATTCAATACATCGGCCTCCAGCCGACTTGTCTCCAAGGGTCTGTTGCTGCCTCGGGCACCTTATGGTCGTTCTCTTGTAAGTCTAGATTTTCGAATCCGACGCAAAAGTCATAGTTCATTATAACGTTCAGGGCGACCTAATGACGATGGAACCCACAAATTGCGTCGATATTCAAGACATCGGCCTCCAGTCGATTTGTCTCCAAGGGGATATTGCTGTCTCGAGCACCGTATGAACTTCTCCTGTGAGTAGATTTTCGAATCCGACGCTAAAATGATTGTTAATTGTAACGTTCAAGGCCTCCTAATGACGATGGAACACTCAAATTGCGTCGAGAGTCAATACATCGACCTCCAGTCGACTTGTATCCAAGGGGATATTGCTGCCACAGGCACCTTACGGTCGTTCTCCTGTGAGTCTAGATTTTCGAATCCGACGCATAAATGATAGTTAATTGTAACGTTCAGGGACTCCTAAAGACGATGGAACACTCAAATTGCGTCGAGAGTCAATACATCGACCTCCAGTCGACTTGTATCCAAGGGGATATTGCAGGCTCGTGCACCATATGATCCTTCTCCTGTTAGTAGATTTTCGAATCCGACGCTAAAATAATAGTTAACTGTAACGTTCAGGGCCTCCTAATGCCGATGGAACACTCAAATTGCGTCGAGATTCAATACATCGGCCTCCAGCCGACTTGTCTCCAAGGGTCTATTGCTGCATCGGGGACCTTATGGTCGTTCTCTTGTAAGTTTAGATTTTCGAATCCGACGCAAAAATGATACTTAATTGTAACGTTCAGGGCCTTCTAATGACGATGGAACACTCAAATTGCGTCGAGATTCAATACATCGGCCTCCAGCCGACTTGTCTCCAAGGGGATATCGCTGCCTCGGGCACCACATGGTCCGTCTCCGGTGATTCTACGTTTTCGAATCCGACGCAAAACTCATAGTTAATTGTAACGTTCAGGGCCTCCTATTGGCGAAGGAACACTCAAATTGCGTCGAGATTCAATACATCGGCCTCCAGCCGACTTGTCTCCAAGGGTCTGTTGCTGCCTCGGGCACCTTATGGTCGTTCTCTTGTAAGACTAGATTTTCGAATCCGACGAAAAAATGATAGTTAATTGTAACGTTCAGGGCCTCCTAATGCCGATGGAACACTCAAATTGCGTCGAGATTCAGTACATCGGGTTCCAGCCGACTTGTCCCCAAGGGTCTATTGCTGCCTCGGGCACCTTATGGTCGTTCTCCTGTGAGTCTAGATTTTCGAATCCGACGCAAAAATGATAGTTAGTTGTAACGTTCAGGGCCTTGTAATGACGATGGAACACTCAAATTGCGTCGAGATTCAATACATCGGCCTCCAGCCGACTTGTCTCCAAGGGTCTGTTGCTGCCTCGGGCACCTTATGGTCGTTCTCCTGTGAGTTTAGATTATCGAATCCGACGCAAAAATGATAGTTAACTGTCACGTTTAGGGCCTCCTAATGACGATGGAACACTCAAATTGCGTCGAGATTCAATACATCGGCCTCCAGCCGACCTGTCTCCAAGGGTCTGTTGCTGCCTCGGGCACCTTATGGTCGATCTCCTGTGAGTTTAGATTATCGAATCCGACGCAAAAATGATAGTTAATTGTAACGTTTAGGGCCTCCTAATGACGATGGAACACTCAAATTGCGTCGAGATTCAATACATCGGCCTCCAGTCGACTTGTCTCCAAGGGGATATTGCTGTCTCGGGGCTCTTATGTTCGCTCTCATGTGAGTCTAGATTTTCGAATCCGACGCGAAACTGATAGTTAATTGTAACGTTCAGGGCTTCCTAATGACGATGGAACACTCAAATTGCGTCGAGATTCAATACATCGGCCTCCAGCCGACTTGTCTCCAAGGGTCTGTTGCTGCCTCGGGCACCTTATGGTCGTTCTCTTGTAAGTCTAGATTTTCGAATCCGACGCAAAAGTCATAGTTCATTATAACGTTCAGGGCGACCTAATGACGATGGAACACTCAAATTGCGTCGATATTCAAGACATCGGCCTCCAGTCGATTTGTCTCCAAGGGGTATATTGCTGTCTCGAGCACCGTATGAACTTCTCCTGTGAGTAGATTATCGAATCCGACGCTAAAATGATTGTTAATTGTAACGTTCAAGGCCTCCTAATGACGATGGAACACTCAAATTGCGTCGAGAGTCAATACATCGACCTCCAGTCGACTTGTATCCAAGGGGATATTGCTGCCACAGGCACCTTACGGTCGTTCTCCTGTGAGTCTAGATTTTCGAATCCGACGCATAAATGATAGTTAATTGTAACGTTCAGGGACTCCTAAAGACGATGGACCACTCAAATTGCGTCGAGAGTCAATACATCGACCTCCAGTCGACTTGTATCCAAGGGGATATTGCAGTCTCGTGCACCATATGATCCTTCTCCTGTTAGTAGATTTTCGAATCCGACGCTGAAATAATAGTTAACTGTAACGTTCAGGGCCTCCTAATGCCGATGGAACACTCAAATTGCGTCGAGATTCAATACATCGGCCTCCAGCCGACTTGTCTCCAAGGGTCTATTGCTGCCTCGGGCACCTTATGGTCGTTCTCTTGTAAGTCTAGATTTTCGAATCCGACGCAAAAATGATACTTAATTGTAACGTTCAGGGCCTTCTAATGACGATGGAACACTCAAATTGCGTCGAGATTTAATACATCGGCCTCCAGCCGACTTGTCTCCAACTGTCTATCGCTGCCTCGGGCACCACATGGTCCGTCTCCGGTGATTCTACGTTTTCGAATCCGACGCAAAACTCATAGTTAATACTAACGTTCAGGGCCTCCTATTGGCGATGGAACACTCAAATTGCGTCGAGATTCAATACATCGGCCTCCAGCCGACTTGGCTCCTATGGTCTGTTGCTGCCTCGGGCACCTTATGGTCGTTCTCCTGTGAGTCTAGATTTTCGAATCCGACGCAAAAATGATTGTTAGTTGTAACGTTCAGGGCTTTGTAATGACGATGGAACACTCAAATTGCGTCGATATTCAAGACATCGGCCTCCAGTCGATTTGTCTCCAAGGGGTATATTGCTGTCTCGAGCACCGTATGAACTTCTCCTGTGAGTAGATTTTCGAATCCGACGCTAAAATGATTGTTACTTGTAACGTTCAAGGCCTCCTAATGACGATGGAACACTCAAATTGCGTCGAGAGTCAATACATCGACCTCCAGTCGACTTGTATCCAAGGGGATATTGCTGCCACAGGCACCTTATGGTCGTTCTCTTGTAAGTCTAGATTTTCGAATCCGACGCAAAAATGATACTTAATTGTAACGTTAAGGGCCTTCTAATGACGATGGAACACTCAAATTGCGTCGAGATTCAATACATCGGCCTCCAGCCGACTTGTCTCCAAGGGGATATCGCTGCCTCGGGCACCACATGGTCCGTCTCCGGTGATTTTACGTTTTCGAATCCGACGCAAAACTCATAGTTAATTGTAACGTTCAGGGCCTCCTATTGGCGAAGGAACGCTCAAATTGCGTCAAGAATCAATACATCGGCCTCCAGCCGACTTGTCTCCAAAGGTCTATTGCTGCCTCGGGCACCTTATGGTCGTTCCCTTATAAGTCTAGATTTTCGAATCCGACGCAAAAATGATACTTAATTGTAACGTTCAGGGCCTCCTAATGCCGATGGAACACTCAAATTGCGTCGAGATTCAATACATCGGGTTCCAGCCGACTTGTCTCCAAGGGTCTGTTGCTGCCTCGGGCACCTTATGGTCGTTCTCTTGTAAGTCTAGATTTTCGAATCCGACGCAAAAGTCATAGTTCATTATAACGTTCAGGGCGACCTAATGACGATGGAACACTCAAATTGCGTCGATATTCAAGACATCGGCCTCCAGTCGATTTGTCTCCAAGGGGTATATTGCTGTCTCGAGCACCGTATGAACTTCTCCTGTGAGTAGATTATCGAATCCGACGCTAAAATGATTGTTAATTGTAACGTTCAAGGCCTCCTAATGACGATGGAACACTCAAATTGCGTCGAGAGTCAATACATCGACCTCCAGTCGACTTGTATCCAAGGGGATATTGCTGCCACAAGCACCTTACGGTCGTTCTCCTGTGAGTCTAGATTTTCGAATCCGACGCATAAATGATAGTTAATTGTAACGTTCAGGGACTCCTAAAGACGATGGACCACTCAAATTGCGTCGAGAGTCAATACATCGACCTCCAGTCGACTTGTATCCAAGGGGATATTGCAGTCTCGTGCACCATATGATCCTTCTCCTGTTAGTAGATTTTCGAATCCGACGCTGAAATAATAGTTAACTGTAACGTTCAGGGCCTCCTAATGCCGATGGAACACTCAAATTGCGTCGAGATTCAATACATCGGCCTCCAGCCGACTTGTCTCCAAGGGTCTATTGCTGCCTCGGGCACCTTATGGTCGTTCCCTTATAAGTCTAGATTTTCGAATCCGACGCAAAAATGATACTTAATTGTAACGATCAGGGCCTCCTAATGCCGATGGAACACTCAAATTGCGTCGAGATTCAATACATCGGGTTCCAGCCGACTTGTCTCCAAGGGTCTATTGCTGCCTCGGGCACCTTATGGTCGTTCTCCTGTGAGTTTAGATTTTCGAATCCGACAAAAAACTGATAGTTAATTGTAACATTCAGGGCCTCCTAATGACGATGGAACACTCATTTTGCGTCGAGAGTCAATACATCTTCCTCCAGCCGACTTGTCTACAAGGTGATATTGCTGCCTCGGGCTCCATGTGGTGCGTCTCCTGTGAGTCTAGATTTTCGAATCCGACGCAAAAATCATAGTTAATTCTAACGTTCAGGGCCTTGTAATGACGATGGAACACTCAAATTGCGTCGAGATTCAATACATCGGCCTCCAGTTGACTTGGCTCCTATGGTCTGTTGCTGCCTCGGGCACCTTATGGTCGTTCTCCTGTGAGTCTAGATTTTCGAATCCGACGCAAAAATGATAGTTAGTTGTAACGTTCAGGGCTTTGTAATGACGATGGAACACTCAAATTGCGTCGATATTCAAGACATCGGCCTCCAGTCGATTTGTCTCCAAGGGGTATATTGCTGTCTCGAGCACCGTATGAACTTCTCCTGTGAGTAGATTTTCGAATCCGACGCTAAAATGATTGTTACTTGTAACGTTCAAGGCCTCCTAATGACGATGGAACACTCAAATTGCGTCGAGAGTCAATACATCGACCTCCAGTCGACTTGTATCCAAGGGGATATTGCTGCCACAGGCACCTTATGGTCGTTCTCTTGTAAGTCTAGATTTTCGAATCCGACGCAAAAATGATACTTAATTGTAACGTTAAGGGCCTTCTAATGACGATGGAACACTCAAATTGCGTCGAGATTCAATACATCGGCCTCCAGCCGACTTGTCTCCAAGGGGATATCGCTGCCTCGGGCACCACATGGTCGGTCTCCGGTGATTCTACGTTTTCGAATCCGACGCAAAACTCATAGTTAATTGTAACGTTCAGGGCCTCCTATTGGCGAAGGAACGCTCAAATTGCGTCAAGAATCAATTCATCGGCCTCCAGCCGACTTGTCTCCAAGGGTCTATTGCTGCCTCGGGCACCTTATGGTCGTTCCCTTATAAGTCTAGATTTTCGAATCCGACGCAAAAATGATACTTAATTGTAACGTTCAGGGCCTCCTAATGCCGATGGAACACTCAAATTGCGTCGAGATTCAATACATCGGGTTCCAGCCGACTTGTCTCCAAGGGTCTATTGCTGCCTCGGGCACCTTATGGTCGTTCTCCTGTGAGTTTAGATTTTCGAATCCGACAAAAAACTGATAGTTAATTGTAACATTCAGGGCCTCCTAATGACGATGGAACACTCATTTTGCGTCGAGAGTCAATACATCTTCCTCCAGCCGACTTGTCTACAAGGTGATATTGCTGCCTCGGGCTCCATGTGGTGCGTCTCCTGTGAGTCTAGATTTTCGAATCCGACGCAAAAATCATAGTTAATTGTAACGTTCAGGGCCTTGTAATGACGATGGAACACTCAAATTGCGTCGAGATACAATACATCGGCCTCCAGCCGACTTGTCTCCAAGGGTCTGTTGCTGCCTCGGGCACCTAATGGTCGTTCTCCTGTGAGTTTAGATTATCGAATCCGACGCAAAAATGATAGATAATTGTAACGTTTAGGGCCTCCTAATGACGATGGAACACTCAAATTGCGTCGAGATTCAATACATCGTCATCCAGCCGACTTGTCTCCAAGGGTCTAATGCTGCCTCGGGCACCTTATGGTCGTTCTCTTGTAAGTCTAGATTTTTGAATCCGATGCAAAACTGATAGTTAATTGTAACATTCAGGGCCTCCTAATGACGATGGAACACTCATTTTGCGTCGCGATCCAATACATCGTCCTTCAGCCGTCTTGTCTCCAAGGGTCTATATCTGCCTCGGGCACCTTGTGATCGTTCTGCTGTGAGTCTAGATTTTCGAAATCGACGCAAAACTGATAGTGAATAGTAACGTTCAGCGCCTCCTGATGACGATAGAACTCTCAAATTGCGTCGAGATTCAATACATCGTCCTTTAGCTGATTTGTCTCCAAGAGGATATTGCTGCCTCGGGCACCAAATGGTCTGTCTCCTGTGAGTGTGGATTTTTGAATCCGACGCGAAACTGATAGTAAATTGTAAGGTTCAGGGCCTCCAAATGACGACGGAGCACTCAAATTGCGTCGCGATTCAATACATCGTCCTCCAGCGGACTGGTCTCCAAGTGTCAATAGCTGCCACAGGCACCTTGTGATCGTTATGCTGTGAGTCTAGATTTTCGAACCCGACGCAAAACTGGTTGTTAATTGTAACGTTCAGGGCCTTGTAATGACGATGGAACACTCAGATTGAGTCGAGATTCAATACATCGACCTCCAGCCGACTTGTCTCCAAGGGTCTATTGCTGCCTCGGGCACCTTATGGTCGTTCTCCTGTTAGTAGATTTTCGAATCCGACACTAAAAAGATAGTTAACTGTAACGTTCAGGGCCTCCTAATGCCGATGGAACACTCAAATTGCGTCGAGATTCAATACATCGGCCTCCAGCCGACTTGTCTCCAAGGGTCTATTGCTGCCTCGGGCACCTTATGGTCGTTCTCCTGTGAGTTTAGATTATCGAATCCGACGCAAAAATGATAGTTAATTGTAACGTTCAGGGCCTCCTAAGGCCGATGGAACACTCAAATTGCGTCGAGATTCAATACATCGGCCTCCAGCCGACTTGTCTCCAAGGGTCTATTGCTGCCTCGGGCACCTTATGGTCGTTCTCCTGTGAGTCTAGATTTTCGAATCCGACGCAAAAATGATAGTTAATTGTAAGGTTCAGGGACTTGTAATGACGATGGAACACTCAAATTGCGTCGAGATTCAATACATCGGCCTCCAGCCGACTTGTCTCCAAGGGTCTGTTGCTGCCTCGGGCACCTTATGGTCGTTCTCCTGTGAGTCTATATTTTCGAATCCGACGCAAAAATGATAGTTAGTTGTAACGTTCAGGGCCTTGTAATGACGATGGAACACTCAAATTTCGTCGAGATTCAATACATCGGCCTCCAGCCGACTTGTCTCCAAGGGTCTATTGCTGCCTCGTGCAACATATGATCCTTCTCCTGTTAGTAGATTTTCGAATCCGTCGCTAAAATGATAGTTAACTGTAACGTTCAGGGCCTCCTAATGCCGACAGAACACTTAAATTGCGTCGAGATTCAATACATCGTCATCCAGCCGACTTGTCTCCAAGGGTCTAATGCTGCCTCGGGCACCTTATGGTCGTTCTCTTGTAAGTCTAGATTTTTGAATCCGATGCAAAACTGATAGTTAATTGTAACATTCAGGGCCTCCTAATGACGATGGAACACTCATTTTGCGTCGCGATCCAATACATCGTCCTTCAGCCGTCTTGTCTCCAAGGGTCTATATCTGCCTCGGGCACCTTGTGATCGTTCTGCTGTGAGTCTAGATTTTCGAAATCGACGCAAAACTGATAGTGAATAGTAACGTTCAGCGCCTCCTGATGACGATAGAACTCTCAAATTGCGTCGAGATTCAATACATCGTCCTTTAGCTGATTTGTCTCCAAGAGGATATTGCTGCCTCGGGCACCAAATGGTCTGTCTCCTGTGAGTGTGGATTTTTGAATCCGACGCGAAACTGATAGTAAATTGTAAGGTTCAGGGCCTCCAAATGACGACGGAGCACTCAAATTGCGTCGCGATTCAATACATCGTCCTCCAGCGGACTGGTCTCCAAGTGTCAATAGCTGCCACAGGCACCTTGTGATCGTTATGCTGTGAGTCTAGATTTTCGAACCCGACGCAAAACTGGTTGTTAATTGTAACGTTCAGGGCCTTGTAATGACGATGGAACACTCAGATTGAGTCGAGATTCAATACATCGACCTCCAGCCGACTTGTCTCCAAGGGTCTATTGCTGCCTCGGGCACCTTATGGTCGTTCTCCTGTTAGTAGATTTTCGAATCCGACACTAAAAAGATAGTTAACTGTAACGTTCAGGGCCTCCTAATGCCGATGGAACACTCAAATTGCGTCGAGATTCAATACATCGGCCTCCAGCCGACTTGTCTCCAAGGGTCTATTGCTGCCTCCGGCACCTTATGGTCGTTCTCCTGTGAGTTTAGATTATCGAATCCGACGCAAAAATGATAGTTAATTGTAACGTTCAGGGCCTCCTAAGGCCGATGGAACACTCAAATTGCGTCGAGATTCAATACATCGGCCTCCAGCCGACTTGTCTCCAAGGGTCTATTGCTGCCTCGGGCACCTTATGGTCGTTCTCCTGTGAGTCTAGATTTTCGAATCCGACGCAAAAATGATAGTTAATTGTAAGGTTCAGGGACTTGTAATGACGATGGAACACTCAAATTGCGTCGAGATTCAATACATCGGCCTCCAGCCGACTTGTCTCCAAGGGTCTGTTGCTGCCTCGGGCACCTTATGGTCGTTCTCCTGTGAGTCTATATTTTCGAATCCGACGCAAAAATGATAGTTAATTGTAACGTTCAGGGCCTTGTAATGGCGATGGAACACTCAAATTTCGTCGAGATTCAATACATCGGCCTCCAGCCGACTTGTCTCCAAGGGTCTATTGCTGCCTCGTGCAACATATGATCCTTCTCCTGTTAGTAGATTTTCGAATCCGTCGCTAAAATGATAGTTAACTGTAACGTTCAGGGCCTCCTAATGCCGACAGAACACTAAAATTGCGTCGAGATTCAATACATCGGCCTCCAGCCGACTTGTCTCCAAGGGTCTATTGCTGCCACGGGCACCTTATGGTCGTTCTCCTGTGAGTCTAGATTTTCGAATCCGACGCAAAAATGATAGTTAATTGCAACGTTCAGGGCCTCCTTTTGGCGATGGAACACTCAAATTGCGACGAGATTCAATACATCGGCCACCAGCCGACTTGTCTCCTATGGTCTGTTGCTGCCATGGGCACCTTATGGTCGTTCTCCTGTGAGTCTAGATTTTCGAATCCGACGCAAAAATGATAGTTAATTGTAACGTTCAGGGCCTTGTAATGACGATGGAACACTCAAATTGCGTCAAGATGCAATACATCGGCCTCCAGCCGACTTGTCTCCAAGGGTCTGTTGCTGCCTCGGGCACCTTATGGTCGTTCTCCTATGAGTTTAGATTATCGAATCCGACGCAAAAATGATAGTTAATTGTCAGGTTTAGGGCCACCTAATTACGATGGAACACTCAAATTGCGTCGAGATTCAATACATCGGCCTCCAGGCGACCTGTCTCCAAGGGTCTGTTGCTGCCTCGGGCACCTTATGGTCGTTCTCCTGTGAGTTTAGATTATCGAATCCGACGCAAAAATGGTAGTTAATTGTAACGTTTAGGGCCTCCTAATGACGATGGAACACTCAAATTGCGTCGAGATTCAATACATCGGCCTTCAGCCGACTTGTCTCCAAGGGTCTGTTGCTGCCTCGGGCACCTTATGGTCGTTCTCTTGTAAGTCTAGATTTTCGAAACCGACACAAAAGTCATTGTTCATTATAACGTTCAGGGCGACCTAATGACGATGGAACACTCAAATTGCGTCGATATTCAAGACAACGGCCTCCAGTCGATTTGTCTCCAAGGGGTATATTGCTGTCTCGAGCACCGTATGAACTTCTCCTGTGAGTAGATTTTCGAATCCGACGCTAAAATGATTGTTAATTGTAACGTTCAATGCCCCTAATGACGATGGAACACTCAAATTGCGTCGAGAGCCAATACATCGACCACCAGTCGACTTGCATCCAAGGGGATATTGCTGCCACGGGCACCTTACGGTCGTTAACCTGTGAGTCTAGATTTTCGAATCCGACGCATAAATGATAGTTAATTGTAACGTTCAGGGACTCCTAAAGACGATGGAACACTCAAATTGCGTCGAGAGTCAATACATCGACCTCCAGTCGACTTGTATCCAAGGGGATATTGCAGTCTCGTGCACCATATGATCCTTCTCCTGTTAGTAGATTTTCGAATCCGACGCTAAAATAATAGTTAACTGTAACGTTCAGGGCCTCCTAATGCCGATGGAACACTCAAATTGCGTCGAGATTCAATACATCGGCCTCCAGCCGACTTGTCTCCAAGGGTCTATTGCTGCCTCGGGCACCTTATGGTCGTTCTCTTGTAAGTCTAGATTTTCGAATCCGACGCAAAAATGATAGTTAATTGTAACGTTCAGGGCCTTCTAATGACGATGGAACACTCAAATTGCGTCGAGATTCAATACATCGGCCTCCAGCCGACTTGTCTCCAAGGGGATATCGCTGCCTCGGGCACCACATGGTCCCGTCTCCGGTGATTCTACGTTTCCGAATCCGACGCAAAACTCGTAGTTAATTGTAACGTTCAGGGCCTCCTATTGGCGATGGAACACTCAAATTGCGTCAAGAATCAATACATCGGCTTCCAGCCGACTTGTCTCCAAAGGTCTATTGCTGCCTCGGGCACCTTATGGTCGTTCCCTTGTAAGTCTAGATTTTCGAATCCGACGCAAAAATGATAGTTAATTGTAACGTTCAGGGCCTCCTAATGCCGATGGAACACTCAAATTGCGTCGAGATTCAATACATCGGGTTCCAGCCGACTTGTCTCCAAGGGTCTATTGCTGCCTCGGGCACCTTATGGTCGTTCTCCTGTGAGTTTAGATTTTCGAATCCGACGAAAAACTGATTGTTAATTGTAACATTCAGGGCCTCCTAATGACGATGGAACACTCATTTTGCGTCGAGAGTCAATACATCTTCCTCCAGCCGACTTGTCCACAAGGGGATATTGCTGCCTCGGGCTCTATGTGGTCCGTCTCCTGTGAGTCTAGATTTTCGAATCCGACGCAAAAATGATAGTTAATTGTAACGTTCAGGGCCTTGTAATGACGATGGAACACTCAAATTGCGTCGAGATTCAATACATCTTCCTCCAGCCGACTTGTCTCCAAGGGTCTGTTGCTGCCTCGGGCTCCTAATGGTCGTTCTCCTGTGAGTTTCGATTATCGAATCCGACGCAAAAATGATAGTTAATTGTAACGTTTAGGGCCTCCTAATGACGATGGAACACTCAAATTGCGTCGAGATTCAATACATCGTCCTCCAGCCGACTTGTCTCCAAGGGTCTAATGCTGCCTCGGGCACCTTATGGTCGTTCTCTTGTAAGTCTAGATTTTTGAATCCGACGCAAAAATAATAGTTAATTGTAACGTTCAGGGCCTTGTAATGACGATGGAACACTCAAATTGCGTCGAGATTCAATACATCGTCCTCCAGCCGACTTGTCTCCAAGGGTCTATTGCTGCCTCGGGCACCTTATGCTCGTTCTCCTGTGAGTCTAGATTTTCGAATCCGACGAAAAACTGATAGTTAATTGTAACATTGAGGGCCTCCTAATGACGATGGAACACTCATTTTGCGTCGCGATCCAATTCATCGTCCTCCAGGCGACTTGTCTCCAAGGGTCTATTGCTGCCTCGGGCACCTTGTGATCGTTCTGCTGTGAGTCTAGATTTTCGAACCCGACGCAAAACTGATAGTGAATAGTAACGTTCAGCGCCTCCTGATGACGATAGAACTCTCAAATTGCGTCGAGATTAAATACATCGTCCTCCAGCTGATTTGTCTCCAAGGGGATATTGCTGCCTCGGGCACCAAATGGTCCGTCTCCTGTGGGTCTGCATTTTTGAATCCGACGCGAAACTGATTGTTAATTGTAAGGTTCAGGGCCTCCAAATGACGATGGAGCACTCAAATTGCGTCGCGATTCAATACATCGTCCTCCAGCGGACTGGTCTCCAAGTGTCAATAGCTGCCACGGGCACCTTGTGATCGTTCTGCTGTGAGTCTAGATTTTCGAACCCGACGCAAAACTGATTGTTAATTGTAACGTTCAGGGCCACCTAATGACGATGGAACACTCAAATTAAGTCGAGATTCAATACATCGACCTCCAGCCGACTTGTCTCCAAGGGTCTATTGCTGCCTTGGGCACCTTATGGTCGTTCTCCTGTTAGTAGATTTTCGAATCCGACACTAAAATGATAGTTAACTGTAACGTTCATGGCCTCCTAATGCCGATGGAACACTCAAATTGCGTCGAGATTCAATACATCGGCCTCCAGCCGACTTGTCTCCAAGGGTCTATTGCTGCCTCGGGCACCTTATGGTCGTTCTCCTGTGAGTCTAGATTTTCGAATCCGACGCAAAAATGATAGTTAATTGTAACGTTCAGGGACTTGTAATGCCGATGGAACACTAAAATTGCGTCGAGATTCAATACATCGGCCTCCGGCCGACTTGTCTCCAAGGGTTTGTTGCTGCCTCGGGCACCTTATGGTCGTTCTCCTGTGAGTCTAGATTTTCGAATCCGACGCAAAAATTGATAGTTAATTGTAACGTTCAGGGCCTTGTAATGACGATGGAACACTCAAATTGCGTCGAGATTCAATACATCGGCCTCCAGCCGACTTGTCTCCAAGGGTCTATTGCTGCCTCGGGCACCTTATGGTCGTTCTCCTGTGAGTCTAGATTTTCGAATCCGTCGCAAAAATGATAGTTAATTGTAACGTTCAGGGCCTTGTAATGACGATGGAACACTCAAATTGCGTCGAGATTTAATACATCGGCCTCCAGCCGACTTGTCTCCAAGGGTCTATTGCTGCCTCGTGCACCATATGATCCTTCTCCTGTTAGTAGATTTTCGAATCCGACGCTAAAATGATAGTTAACTGTAACTTTCAGGGCCTCCTAATGCCGATAGAACACTCAAATTGCGTCGAGATTCAATACATCGGCCTCCAGCCGACTTGTCTCCAAGGGTCTATTGCTGCCTCGGGCACCTTATGGTCGTTCTCCTGTGAGTCTAGATTTTCGAATCCGACGCAAAAATGATAGTTAATTGTAACGGTCAGGGCCTTGTAATGACGATGGAACACTCAAATAGCGTCGAGATTTAATACATCGGCCTCCAGCCGACTTGTCTCCAAGGGTCTATTGCTGCCTCGGGCACCTTATGGTCGTTCTCCTGTGAGTCTAGATTTTCGAATCCGACGCAAAATGATAGTTAATTGTAACGTTCAGGGCCTTCTATTGGCGATGGAACACTCAAATTGCGTCGAGATTCAATAAATCGGCCACCAGCCGACTTGTCTCCAATGGTCTGTTGCTGCCTCGGGCACCTTATGGTCGTTCTCCTGTGAGTTTAGATTTTCGAATCCGACGCAAAAATGATAGTTAATTGTAACGTTTAGGGCCTCCTAATGACGATGGAACACTCAAATTGCGTCGAGAATCAATACATCGGCCTTCAGCCGACTTGTCTCCAAGGGGATATAGCTGTCTCGGGGCTCCAATGTTCGCTCTCATGTGAGTCTAGATTTTCGAATCCGACGCAAAACTGATTGTTATTTGTAACGTTCAGGGCTTCCTAATGACGATGGAACACTCAAATTGCGTCGAGGTTCAATACATCGGCCTCCAGCCGACTTGTCTCCAAGGGACTGTTATTGCCTCGGGCACCTTATGGTCGTTCTCTTGTAAGTCTAGATTTTCGAATCCGACGCAAAAGTCATTGTTCATTATAACGTTCACGGCGACCTAATGACTATGGAACACTCAAATTGCGTCGATATTCAATACATCGGCCTCCAGTCGATTTGTCTCCAAGGGGTATATTGCTGTCTCGAGCACCGTATGAACTTCTCCTGTGAGAAGATTTTCGAATCCGACGCTAAAATGATTGTTAATTGTAACGTTCAAGGCCTCCTAATGACGATGGAACACTCAAATTGCGTCAAGAATCAATACATCGGTTTCCAGCCGACTTGTCTCCAAGGGTCTATTGCTGCCTCGGGCACCTTACGGTCGATCTCCTGTGAGTCTAGATTTTCGAATCCGACGCATAAATGATAGTTAATTGTAACGTTCAGGGACTCCTAAAGACGATGGAACACTAAAATTGCGTCGAGAGTCAATACATCGACCTCCAGTCGACTTGTATCCAAGGGGATATTGCAGTCTCGTGCACCATATGATCCGTCTCCTGTTAGTAGATTTTTGAATCCGACGCTAAAATGATAGTTAACTGTAACGTTCAGGGCCTCCTAATGCCGATAGAACACTCAAATTGCGTCGAGATTCAATACATCGGCCTCCAGCCGACTTGTCTCCTAGGGTCTTTTGCTGCCTCGGGCACCTTATGGTCGTTCTCTTGTAAGTCTAGATTTTCGAATCCGACGCAAAAATGATAGTTAATTGTAACGTTCAGGGCATTCTAATGACGATGGAACACTCAAATTGCGTCGAGATTCAATACATCGGCCTCCAGCCGACCTGTCTCCAAGGGTCTGTTGCTGCCTCGGGCATCTTATGGTCGTTCTCCTGTGAGTTTAGATTATCGAATCCGACGCAAAAATGATAGTTAATTGTAACGTTTAGGGCCTCCTAATGACGATGGAACACTCAAATTGCGTCGAGATTTAATACATCTGCCTCCAGCCGACTTGTCTCGAAGGGTCTGTTGCTGCCTCGGGCACCTTATGGTCGTTCTCCTGTGAGTCTAGATTTTCGAATCCGACGCATAAATGATATTTAATTGTAACGTTCAGGGACTCCTAAAGACGATGGAACACTCAAATTGCGTCGAGAGTCGATACATCGACCTCCAGTCGACTTGTATCCAAGGGGATATTGCAGTCTCGTGCACCATATGATCCTTCTCCTGTTAGTAAATTTTCGAATCCGACGCTAAAATAATAGTTAACTGTAACGTTCAGGGCCTCCTAATGCCGATGGAACACTCAAATTGCGTCGAGATTCAATACATCGGCCTCCAGCCGACTTGTCTCCAAGGGTCTATTGCTGCCTCGGGCACCTCATGGTCGTTCTCTTGTATGTCTAGATTTTCGAATCCGACGCAAAAATGATAGTTAATTGTAACGTTCAGGGCCTTCTAATGTCGATGGAACACTCAAATTGCGTCGAGATTCAATACATCGGCCTCCAGCCGACTTGTCTCCAAGGGGATATCGCTGCCTCGGGCACCACATGGTCCGTCTCCGGTGATTCTACGTTTTCGAATCCGACGCAAAACTCATAGTTAATTGTAACGTTCAGGGCCTCCTATTGGCGATGGAACACTCAAATTGCGTCAGGAATCAATACATCGGCCTCCAGCCGACTTGTCTCCAAAGGTCTATTGCTGCCTCGGGCTCCTTATGGTCGTTCCCTTGTAAGTCTACATTTTCGAATCCGACGCAAATATATAGTTAATTGTAACGTTCAGGGCCTCCTAATGCCGATGGAACACTCAAATTGCGTCGAGATTCAATACATCGGGTTCCAGCCGACTTGTCTCCAAGGGTCTATTGCTGCCTCGGGCACCTTATCGTCGTTCTCCTGTGAGTTTAGATTTTCGAATCCGATGAAAAACTGATTGTTAATTGTAACATTCAGTGCCTCCTAATGACGATGGAACACTCATTTTGCGTCGAGAGTCAATACATCTTCCTCCAGCCGACTTGTCTACAAGGGGATATTGCTGCCTCGGGCCCTATGTGGTCCGTCTCCTGTGAGTCAAGATTTTCGAATCCGACGCAAAAATGATAGTTAATTGTAACGTTCAGGGCCTTGTAATGACGATGGAACACTCAAATTGCGTCGAGATTCAATACATCGTCCTCCAGCCGACTTGTCTCCAAGGGTGTATAGCTGCCTCGGGCACCTTATGGTCGTTCTCCTGTGAGTCTAGATTTTCGAATCCGACGAAAAACTGATAGTTAATTGTAACATTCAGGGCCTCCTAATGACGATGGAACACTCATTTTGCGTCGCGATCCAATTCATCGTCCTCCAGCCGACTTGTCTCCAAGGGTCTATTGCTACCTCGGGCACCTTGTGATCGTTCTGCTGTGAGTCTAGATTTTCGAACCCGACGCAAAACTGATAGTAAATAGTAACGTTCAGCGCCTCCTGATGACGATAGAACTCTCAAATTGCGTCGAGATTCAATACATCGTCCTCCAGCTGATTTGTCTCCAAGGGGATATTGCTGCCTCGGGCACCAAATGGTCCGTCTCCTGTGAGTCTGGATTTTTGAATCCGACGCGAAACTGATAGTTAATTGTAAGGTTCAGGGCCTCCAAATGACGATGGAGCACTCAAATTGCGTCACGATTCAATACATCGTCCTCCAGCGGACTGGTCTCCAAGTGTCAATAGCTGCCACGGGCACCTTGTGATCGTTCTGCTGTGAGTCTAGATTTTCGAACCCGACGCAAAACTGATTGTTAATTGTAACGTTCAGGGCCACCTGATGACGATGGAACACTCAAGTTGAGTCGAGATTCAATACATCGACCTCCAGTCGACTTGTCTCCAAGGGTCTATTGCTGCCTCGGGCAACTTATGTCGTTCTCCTGTTAGTAGATTTTCGAATCTGACACTAAAATGATAGTTAACTGTAACGTTCATGGCCTCCTAATGCCGATGGAACACTCAAATTGCGTCGAGATTCAATTCATCGGCCTCCAGCCGACTTGTCTCCAAGGGTCTATTGCTGCCTCGGGCACCTTATGGTCGTTCTCCTGTGAGTTTAGATTATCGAATCCGACGCAAAAGTGATAGTTAATTGTAACGTTCAGGGCCTCCTAATGCCGATGGAACACTCAAATTGCGTCGAGATTCAACACATCGACCTCCAGCCGACTTGTCTCCAAGGGGATATAGCTGTCTCGCGGCTCTTATGTTCGCTCTCATGTGAGTCTAGATTTTCGAATCCGACGCGAAACTGATTGTTATTTGTAACGTTCATTGCTTCCTAATGACGATGGAACACTCAAATTGCGTCGAGATTCAATACATCGGCCTCCAGCCGACTTGTCTCTAAGGGGATATCGCTGCCTCGGGCACCACGTGGTCCGTCTTCGGTGATTCTATGTTTTCGAATCCGACGCAAAACTCATAGTTAATTGTAACGTTCAGGGCCTCCTATTGGCGATGGAACACTCAAATTGCGTCAAGAATCAATACATCGGTCTCCAGCCGACTTGTCTCCAAGGGTCTATTGCTGCCTCGGGCACCTTATGGTCGTTCTACTGTGAGTTTAGATTTTCGAATCCGACGAAAAACTGATAGTTAATTGTAACATTCAGGGCCTCCTAATGACGATGGAACACTCATTTTGCGTCGAGAGTCAATACATCTTCCTCCAGCCGACTTGTCTACAAGGGGATATTGCTGCCTCGGGTTCCATGTGGTCCGTCTCCTGTGAGTCTAGATTTTCGAATCCGACGCAAAAATGAAAGTTAATTGTAACGTTCAGGACCTTGTAATGACGATGGAACTCTCAATTTGCGCCAAGAAACAATACATCGGTTTCCAGCCGACTTGTCTCCAAGGGTCTATTGCTGCCTCGGGCACCTTATGGTCGTTCTCCTGTGAGTCTAGATTTTCGAATCCGACGCAAAAATGAAAGTTAATTGTAACGTTCAGGGCCTTGTAATGACGATGGAACTCTCAATTTGCGTCAAGAAACAATACATCGGTTTCCAGCCGACTTGTCTCCAAGGGTCTATTGCTGCCTCGGGCACCTTATGGTCGTTCTCCTGTGAGTCTAGATTTTCGAATCCGACGTAAAACTCATAGTTAATTGTAACGTTCAGGGCCTTGTAATGACGATGGAACACTCAAATTGCGTCGAGATTCAATACATCGGCCTTCAGCCGACATGTCTCCAAGGGTCAGTTGCTGCCTCGGGCACCTTATGGTCGTTCTCCTGTGAGTTTAGATTATCGAATCCGACGCAAAAATGATAGTTAATTCTAACGTGTAGGGCCTCCTAATGACGATGGGACACTCAAATTGCGTTAGATTCAACACATCGTCCTCCAGCCGACTTGTCTCCATGGGGATATTACTGCCTCCGGCCTCTTATGTTCGCTCTCATGTGAGTCTAGATTTTCGAATCCGACGCGAAACTGATTGTTAATTGTAACGTTCAGGGCTTCCTAATGACGATGGAACACTCAAATTGCCTCGAGATTCAATACATCGGCATTCAGCCGATTTGTCTCCAAGGGGATATTGCTGCCTCGGGCACCAAATGGTCCGTCTCCTGTGAGTCTGGATTTTTGAATCCGACGCGAAACTGATAGTTAATTGTAACGTTCAGGGCCTCCAAATGACGATGGAGCACTCAAATTGCGTCGAGATTCAATACATCGGCCTCCTGAGGACTTGTCTCCAAGGGTCTGTTGCTGCCTCGGGCACCTCATGGTCGTTCTCCGGTGAGTTTAGATTATCGAATCCGACGCATAAATGATAGTTAATTGTAACGTTCAGGGACTCCTAAATACGATGGAACACTCAAATTGCGTCAGGAGTCGATACATGGACCTCCAGTCGACTTGTATCCAAGGGGATATTGCAGTCTCGGGCACAATATGATCCTTCTCCTGTGAGTCTAGATTTTCGAATCCGACGCAAAAATGATAGTGAATAGTAACGTTCAGCGCCTCCTAATGACGATAGAAGACTCAAATTGCGTCGAGATTCAATACATCGTCCTCCAGCCGACTTGTCTCCAAGGGTCTATTGCTGCCTCGGGCACCACATGGTCCTTCTCCTGTGAGTCTAGATTTTCGAATCCGACGCAAAAATGATAGTGAATTGTGACGTTCAGGGCCTCCTAATGACGATGGAACACTCAAATTGCGTCAAGAATCAATACATCGGTTTCCAGCCGACTTGTCTCCAAGGGTCTATTGCTGCCTCGGGCACCTTATTGTCGTTCTCCTGCGAGTCTAGATATTCGAATCCGACGCATAAATGATAGTTAATTGTAACGTTCAGGGACTCCTAAAGACGATGGAACACTCAATTTGCGTCGAGAGTCAATACATCGACCTCCAGTAGACTTGTATCCAAGGGGATATTGCAGTCTCGTGCACCATATGATCCTTCTCCTGTTAGTAGATTTTCTAATCCGACGCTAAAATGGTAGTTAATTGTAACGTTCAGGGCCTCCTAAAGACGATGGAACATTCAAATTGCGTCGAGATTCAATACATCGGCCTCCAGCCGACTTGTCTCCAAGGGGATATCGCTGCCTCGGGCACCACATGGTCCGTCTCCGGTGATTCTACGTTTTCGAATCCGACGCAAAACTAATAGTTAATTGTAACGTTCAGGGCCTCCTAATGACGATGGAGCACACAAATTGAGTCGAGATTCAATACATCGACCTCTAGCCGACTTGTCTCCAAGGGTCTATTGCTGCCTCGGGCACCGTATGGTCGTTCTCCTGTGAGTCTAGATTTTCAAATCCGACGCAAAAATGATAGTTAATTGTAACGTTCAGGGCCTTCTAATGACGATGGAACACTCATTTTGCGTCGAGAGTCAAAACAACTTCCTCCAGCCGACTTGTCTCCAAGGGTCTATTGCTGCCTCGGGCACCTTATGGTCGATCTCCTATGAGTGTAGATTTTCTAATCCGACGCAAAAATGATAGTTAATTGTAATGTTCAGGGCCTTCTAATGACGATGGAACACTCAAATTGCGTCGAGATTCAATACATCGTCCTCCAGAAGACTTGTCTCCAAGGGGATATCGCTGCCTCGGGCACCACATGGTCGTTCTCCGATGATTCTACGTTTTCGAATCCGACGCAAAACTGCTAGTTAATTGTAACGTTCAGGGCCTCCTAAAGACGATGGAACACTCAAATTGCGTCGAGATTCAATACATCGGCCTCCAGCCGACTTGTCTCCAAGGGTCTGTTGCTGCCTCGGGCACCTTATGGTCGTTCTGCTGTGAGTTTAGATTATCGAATCCGACGCAAAAGTGATAGTTAATTGTAACGTTCAGGGCCTTCTAATGACGATGGAACACTCAAATTGCGTCGAGATTCAATACATCGGCCTCCAGCCGACTTGTCTCCAAGGGGATATCGCTGCCTCGGGCACCACATGGTCCGTCTCCGGTGATTCTACGTTTTCGAATCCGACGCAAAACTAATAGTTACTTGTAACGTTCAGGGCCTCCTAATGACGATGGAGCACACAAATTGAGACGAGATTCAATACATCGACCTCTAGCCGACTTGTCTCCAAGGGTCTATTGCTGCCTCGGGCACCGTATGGTCGTTCTCCTGTGAGTCTAGATTTTCGAATCCGACGCAAAACTGATAGTTAAATGTAATGCTCAGGGCCTCTTAATGACGATGGAACACTCAAATTGCGTCGAGAGTCAATACATCTTCCTCTAGCCGACTTATCAACAAGGGGATATTGCTGCCTCGGGCTCCATGTGGTCCGTCTCCTGTGAGTCTAGATTTTCGAATCCGACGCGAAACTGATAGTTAATTGTGAGGTTCAGGGCCTCCTAATGACAATGGAACACTCAAATTGCGTCGAGATTCAATACATCGGCCTCCAGCGGACTTGTCTCCAAGGGGATATTGCTGTCTCGGGCACCATATGATCCTTCTCCTGTGAGTCTAGATTTTCGAATCCGACGCAAAAATGATAGTGAATAGTAACGTTCAGCGCCTCCTGATGACGATAGAACTCTCAAATTGCGTCGAGATTCAATACACCGTTTTCCAGCCGACTTTTCTCCAAGGGTCTGTTGCTTCCTCGGGCACCTTATGGTCGTTCTCCTGTGAGTCTACATTTTCGAATCCGCCGCATAAGTGATAGTTATTTGTAACGTTCAGGGACTCTTAAAGACGATGGAACACTCAAATTGCGTCGAGAGTCAATACATCGACGTCCAGTCGACTTGTATCCAAGGGGATATTGCAGTCTCGTGCACCATATGATCCTTCTCCTGTGAGTCTAGATTTTCGAATCCGACGCAAAAATGATAGTTAATTGTAACGTTCAGGGCCTCCTAATGACGATGGAACACTCAAATTGCGTCGATATTCAATATATCGGCCTCCAGTCGATTTATCTCCAAGGGGTATATTGCCGTCTCGAGCACCGCGTGAACTTCTCCTGTGAGTAGATTTTCGAATCCGACGCTAAAATGATAGTTAATGTAACGTTCAGGGCCTTGTAATGACGATGGAACACTCAAATTGGGTCGAGATTCAATACATCGGTCTCCAGCCGACTTGTCTCCAAGGGTCTGTTGCTGCCTCGGGCACCTTATGGTCGTTCTCTTGTGAGTTTAGATTATCGAATCCGACGCAAAAATGATAGTTAATTGTAACGTTTAGGGCCTCCTAATGACGATGGGACACTCAAATTGCGTCGAGATTCAATACATCGTCCTCCAGCCGACTTGTCTCCATGGGGATATTACTGCCTCCGGCCTCTTATCTTCGCTCTCATGTGAGTCTAGATTTTCGATTCCGACGCGAAACTGATTGTTAATGGTAACGTTCAGGGCTTCCTAATGACGATGGAACACTCAAATTGCTTCGAGATTCAATACATCGGCATTCAGCCGACTTGTCTCCAAGGGTCTATTGCTGCCTCGGGCACCTAATGGTCGTTCTCCTGTGAGTTTAGATTATCGAATCCGACGCTAAAATGATAGTTAATTGTAACGTTCAGGGCCTTGTAATGACGATGGAACACTCAAATTGCGTCGAGATTCAATACATCGGCCTCCAGCGGACTTGTCTCCAAGGGGATATTGCTGTCTCGAGCACCGTATGAACTTGTCCTGTGAGTAGATTTTCGTATCCGACGCGAAACTGATAGTTAATTGTAAGGTTTATGGCATCCTAATGACGATGGAAAACTCAAATTGCGTCGAGATTCAATACATCGGCCTCCAGCCGACTTGTATCCAAGGGGAAAATGCAGTCTCGTGCACCATATGATCCTTATCCTGTTAGTAGATTTTCGAATCCGACGCTAAAATGATAGTTAACTGTAACGTTCACGGCCTCCTAATGCTGATGGAACACTCAAATTGCGTCGAGATTCAATACATCGGCCTCCAGCCGACATGTCTCCAAGGGTCTGTCGCTGCCTCGGGCGCCTTATGGTCGTTCTCCTGTGAGTTTAGATTATCGAATCCGACGCAAAAATTATAGTTAATTGTAACGTTTAGGGCCTCCTAATGACGATGGGACACTCAAATTGCGTCGAGATTCAATACATCGTCCTCCAGCCGACTTGTCTCCATGGGGATATTACTGCCTCCGGCCTCTTATGTTCGCTCTCATGTGAGTCTAGATTTTCGAAATCGACACGAAACTGATTGTTAATTGTAACGTTCAGGGCTTCCTAATGACGATGGAACACTCAAATTGCCTCGAGATTCAATACATCGGCATTCAGCCGATTTGTCTCCAAGGGGATATTGCTGCCTCGGGCACCAAATGGTCCGTCTCCTGTGAGTCTGGATTTTTGAATCCGACGCGAAACTGATAGTTAACTGTAACATTCAGGGCCTCCAAATGACGATGGAGCACTCAAATTACGTCGAGTTTCAATACATCGGCCTCCTGCCGACTTGTCTCCAAGGGTCTGTTGCTGCCTCGGGCACCTTATGGTCGTTCTCCGGTGAGTTTAGATTATCGAATCCGACGCAAAAATGATAGTGAATAGTAACGTTCAGGGCCTCCTAATGACGATAGAAGACTGAAATTCCGTCGAGATTCAATACATCGACCTCCAGTCGACTTGTATCCAAGGGGATATTGCAGTCTCGTGCACCATATGATCCTTCTCCTGTTATTAGATTTTCGAATCCGACGCTAAAATGATAGTTAATGGTTACGTTTAGGGCCTCCTAAAGACGATGGAACACTCAAATTGCGTCGAGATTCAATACATCGTCCTCCAGCCGATTTAACTCCAAGGGGATATTGCTACATCGGGCACCAAATGGTCAGTCTGCTGTGAGTCTAGATTTTCGAATCCGACGCGAAACTGATAGTTAATTGAAAGGTTCAGGGCCTCCTAATCACGATGGAACACTGAAATTGCGTCGAGAGTCAATACATCTTCCTCCAGCCGACTTGTCTACAAGGGGATATTGCTGCCTCGGGCTCCATGTGGTCCGTCTCCTGTGAGTCTAGATTTTCGAATCCGACGCGAAACTGATAGTTAATTGTAAGGTTCAGGGCCTCCTATTGTAGATGGAACACTCAAATTGCGTCGAGATTCAATACATCGACCTCCAGTCGACTTGTATCCAAGGGCATATTGCAGTCTCGTGCACCGTATGAACTTCTCCGGTGAGTAGATTTTCGAATCCGACGCAAAAATGATAGTTAATTGTAACGTTCAGGGCCTTCTAATGACGATGGAACACTCAAATTGCGTCGAGATTCAATACATCGGCCTCCAGCCGACTTGTCTCCAAGGGGATATCGCTGCCTCGGGCACGACATTTTCCGTCTCCGGTGATTCTACGTTTTCGAATCCGACGCAAAACTCATAGTTAATTGTAACGTTCAGGGCCTCCTAATGACGATGGAGCACACAAATTGAGTCGAGATCCAATACATCGACTTCCAGCCGACTTGTCTCCAAGGGTCTATTGCTGCCTCGGGCACCGTATGGTCGTTCTTCTGTGAGTCTAGATTTTCGAATCCGACGCAAAATTGATAGTTAAATGTAATGCTCAGGGCCTCTTAATGACGATGGAACACTCAAATTGCGTCGAGAGTCAATACATCTTCCTCCAGCCGGCTTGTCTACAAGGGGATATTGCTGCCTCGGGCTCCATGTGGTCCGTCTCCTGTGAGTCTAGATTTTCGAATCCGACGCGAAACTGATAGTTAATTGTAAGGTTCAGGGCCTCCTAATGACGATGGAACACTCAAATTGCGTCAAGATTCAATACATCGGCCTCCAGCGGACCTGTCTCCAAGGGGATATTGCTGTCTCGGGCACCATATGATCCTTCTCCTGTGAGTCTAGATTTTCGAATCCGACGCAAAAATGATAGTGAATAGTAACGTTCAGCGCCTCCTGATGACGATAGAAATCTCAAATTGCGTCGAGATTCAATACATCGTCCTCCAGCTGATTTGTCTCCAAGGGGATATTGCTGCCTCGGGCACCAAATGGTCCGTCTCCTGTGAGTCTGGATTTTTGAATCCGACGCGAAACTGATAGTTTATTGTAACGTTCAGGGCCTCCAAATGACGATGGAGCACTCAAATTGCGTCGCGATTCAATACATCGTCCTCCAGTGGACTGGTCTCCAAGGGGATATTGCTGCATCGGGCACCTTATGTTCCGTCTCCAGTGAATCTAGATTTTCGAATCCGACGCAAAAATGATAGTTAATTGTAACCTTCAGGGACTCCTAAAGACGATGGAAGACTCAAATTGCGTCGAATTCAATACATCGTCCTCCAGCCGACTTGTCTCCAAGGGCCTGTTGCTGCCTCGGGCACCTTATGGTCGTTCTCCTGTGAGTCTAGATTTTCGAATCCGACGCATAAATGATAGTTAATTGTAACGTTCAGGGACTCCTAAAGACGATGGAACACTCAAATTGCGTCGAGAGTCAATACATCGACCTCCAGTCGACTTGTATCCAAGGCGATATTGCAGTCTCGTGCACCATATGATCCTTCTCCTGTGAGTCTAGATTTTCGAATCCGACGCAAAATTGATAGTTAATTGTAACGTTCAGGGCCTCCTAATGACGATGGAACACTCAAATTGCGTCGATATTCAATACATCGTCCTCCAGCCGACTTGTCTGCAAGAGGATATCGCTGCTTCGGGCACCACATGGTCCGTCTCCGGTGATTCTACGATTTCGAATCCGACGCAAAACTCATAGTTAATTGTAACGTTCAGGGCCTCCTATTGGCGATGGAACACTCAAATTGCGTCGCGATTCAATACATCGTCCTCCAGCGGACTTGTATCCAAGGGGATATTGCAGTCTCGTGCACCATATGATCCTTCCCTGTGAGTCTAGATTTTGGAATCCGACGCTAAAATGATAGTTAACTGTAACGTTCAGGGCCTCCTAATGCCGATGGAACACTCAAATTGCGTCGAGATTCAATACATCGGCCTCCAGCCGACTTGTCTCCAAGGGTCTATTGCTGCCACGGGCACCTTATGGTCGTTCTCCTGCGAGTTTAGATTATCGAATCCGACGCAAAAATGATAGTTAATTGCAACGTTTAGGGCCTCCTAATGATGATGGGACACTGAACTTGCGTCGAGATTCAATACATCGCCCTCCAGCCGACTTGTCTCCAAGCGTCTAATGCTGCCTCGGGAACCTTATGGTCGTTCTCTTGTAAGTCTAGATTTTCGAATCCGACGCAAAAATGATAGTTAATTGTAACGTTCAGGGCCTCCTAATGACGATGGAACTCTCAAATTGCGTCGAGATTCAATACATCGTCCTCCAGCTGACTTGTCTCCAAGGGGATATCGCTGCCTCGGGCACCTTATGGTCGTTCTCCTGTGAGACTAGATTTTCGAATCCGACGCATAAATGATAGTTAATGGTAACGTTCAGAGACTCCTACAGACGATGGAACACTCAAATTGCGTCGAGATTCAATACATCGGCCTCCAGCCGACTTGTCTCCAAGGGTCTATTGCTGCCTCGGGCACCTTATGGTCGTTCTCTTGTAAGTCTAGATTTTCGAATCCGACGCAAAAATGATAGTTAATTGCAACGTTCAGGGACTCCTAAAGACGATGGAACTCTCAAATTGCGTCGAGATTCAATACATCGGCCGTCAGCCGAATTGTCTCCAAGGGTCTGTTGCTGCCTCGGGCACCTTATGGTCGTTCTCCTGTGAGTTTAGATTATCGAATCCGACGCAAAAATGATAGTTAATTGTAACGTTTAGGGCCTCCTAATAACGATGGAACACTCAAATTGCGTCGAGATTCAATACATCGGCCTCCAGCCGACTTGTCTCCAAGGGGATATTGCTGTCTCGGGCACAGTATGATCCTTCTCCTGTGAGTCTAAATTTTCGAATCCGACGCGAAACTGATTGTTAATTGTAACGTTCAGGGCCTTCTAATGACGATAGAAGGCTCAAATTTCGTCGAGATTCAATACATCGTCCTCCAGCCGATTTGTCTCCAAGGGGATACTGCTGCCTCGGGCACCAAATGGTCCGTCTGCTGTGAGTCTAGATTTTCGAATAGGACGAAAAAGTGATAGTTAATTGTAACATTCAGGGCCTCCTAATGACGATGGAACACTCAAATTGCGTCGCGATCCAATACATCGTCCTCCAGCCGACTTGTCTCCAAGGGTCTAATGCTGCCTCGGGCACCTTAAGGTCGTTCTCTTGTAAGTCTAGATTTTCGAATCCGACGCAAAACTGATAGTTCATTATAACGTTCAGGGCGACGTAATGACGATGGAACACTCAAATTGCGTCGATATTCAATATATCGGCCTCCAGTCGATTTGTCTCCAAGGGGTATATTGCTGTCTCGAGCACCGTATGAACTTCTCCTGTGAGTAGATTTTCGAATCCGACGCTAAAATGATTGTTAATTGTAACGTTCAGGGCCTCCTAATGACGATGGAATACTCAAATGGCGTCAAGAATCAACACATCGGTTTCCAGCCGACTTGTCTCCAAGGGTCTATTGCTGCCTCGGGCACCTTATGGTCGTTCTCCTGTGAGTTTAGATTATCGAATCCGACGCTAAAATGATAGTTAATTGTAACGTTCAGGGCCTCCTAATGCCGATGGAACACTCAAATTGCGTCGAGATTCAATACATCGGCCTCCAGCCGACTTGTCTCCAAGGGTCTATTGCTGCCTCGGGCACCTTATGGTCGTTCTCCTGTGAGTCTAGATTTTCGAATCCGACGCAAAAATGATAGTTAATTGTAACGTTCAGGGCCTTGTAATGACGATGGAACACTCAAATTGCGTCGAGATTCAGTACATCGGCCGCCAGCCGACTTGTCTCCAAGGGTCTGTTACTGCCTCGGGCACCTTATGGTCGTTCTCCTGTGAGTTTAGATTATCGAATCCGACGCAAAAATGATAGTTAATTGTAACGTTTAGGGCCTCCTAATGACGATGGGACACTCAAATTGCGTCGAGATTCAATACATCGTCCTCCAGCCGACTTGTCTCCAAGGGTCTAATGCTGCCTCGGGCACCTTATGGTCGTTCTCTTGAGAGTCTAGATTTTCGAATCCGACGCAAAAATTATAGTTAATTGTAACGTTCAGGGCCTCCTAATGACGATGGAACTCTCAAATTGCGTCGAGATTCAATACATCGTCCTCCAGCCGACTTGTCTCCAAGGGTCTGTTGTTGCCTCGGGCACCTTATGGTCGTTCTCCTGTGAGTCCAGATTTTCGAATCCGACGCAAAAATGGTAGTTAATTGTAACGTTCAGGGCCTTCTAATGACGATGGAACACTCAAATTGCGTCGAGATTCAATACATCGGCCTCCAGCCGACTTGTCTCCAAGGGGATATCGCTGCCTCAGGCACCTTATGGTCGTTCTCCTGTGAGTCTAGATTTTCGAATCCGACGCAAAAATGATAGTTAATTGTAACGTTCAGGGCCTTGTAATGATGATGGAACACTCAAATTGCGTCGAGATTCAATACATCGGCCTCCAGTCGATTTGTCTCCAAGGTGTATATTGCTGTCTCGAGTACCGTATGAACTTCTCCTGTGAGTAGATTTTCGAATCCGACGCTAAAATGATTGTTAATTGTAACGTTCAGGGCCTCTTAATGACGATGGAACACTCAAATAGCGTCAAGAATCAATACATCGGTTTCCAGCCGACTTGTCTCCAAGGGTCTATTGCTGCCTCGGGCACCTTATGGTCGTTCTCCTGTGAGACTAGATTTTCGAATCCGACGCATAAATGATACTTAATTGTAACGTTCAGAGCCTCCTAATGCCGATGGAACACTCAAATTGCGTCGAGATTCAATACATCGGCCTCCAGCCGACTTGTCTCCAAGGGTCTATTGCTGCCTCGGGCACCCTATGGTCGTTCTCCTGTGAGTCTAGATTTTCGAATCCGACGCAAAAATGATAGTTAATTGTAACGTTCAGGGACTCCTAAAGACGATGGAACACTCAAATTGCGTCGAGATTCAATACATCGGCCTCCAGCCGACTTAACTCCAAGGGTCTGTTGCTGCCTCGGGCACCTTATGGTCGTTCTCCTGTGAGTTTAGATTATCGAATCCGACGCAAAAATGATAGTTAATTGTAACGTTTAGGGCCTCCTAATAACGATGGAACACTTAAATTGCGTCGAGATTCAATACATCGGCCTCCAGCCGACTTGTCTCCAAGGGGATATTGCTGTCTCGGGCACAATATGATCCTTCTCCTGTGAGCCTAAATTTTCGAATCCGACCCGAAACTGATTGTTAATTGTAACGTTCAGGGCCTTCTAATGACGATAGAAGACTCAAATTGCGTCGAGATTCAATACATCGTCCTCCAGCCGATTTGTCTCCAAGGGGATATTGCTGCCTCGGGCACCAAATGTTCCGTCTGCTGTGGGTCTAGATTTTCGAATCCGACGAAAAACTGATAGTTAATTGTAACATTCAGGGCCTCCTAATGACGATGGAACACTCAAATTGCGTCGCGATCCAATACATCGTCCTCCAGCCGACTTGTCTCCATGGGTCTAATGCTGCCTCGGGCACCTTTTGGTGGTTCTCTTGTAAGTCTAGATTTTCGAATCCGACGCAAAACTGATAGTTCATTATAACGTTCAGGGCGACCTAATGACACTGGAACACTCAAATTGCGTCCATATTCAATACATCGGCCTCCAGTCGATTTCTCTCCAAGGGTAATATTGCTGTCTCGAGCACCGTATGAACTTCTCCTGTGAGTAGATTTTCGAATCCGACGCTAAAATGATTGTTAATTGTAACGTTCAGGGCCTCATAATGACGATGGAACACTCAAATTGCGTCAAGAATCAATACATCGGTTTCCAGCCGACTTGTCTCCAAGGGTCTATTGCTGCCTCGGGCACCTTATGGTCGTTCTCCTGTGAGTTTAGATTATCGAATCAACGCAAAAATGGTAGTTAATTGTAACGTTTAGGGCCTCCTAATGACGATGGAACACTCAAATTGCGGCGAGATTCAATACATCGGCCTCCAGCCTACTTGTATCCAAGGGGATATTGCAGTCTCGTGCACCATATGCTCCTTCTCCTGTTAGTAGATTTTCGAATCCGACGCATAAATGATAGGTAATTGTAACGTTCAGGGACTCCTAATGACGATGGAACACTCAAATTGCGTCGATATTCAATACATCGTCATCCGGCCGACTTGTCTCCAAGGGGATATCGCTGCCTCGGGCACCACATGGTCCGTCTCCTGTGAGTTTAGATTTTCGAATCCGACGAAAAACTGATAGTTAATTGTAACGTTCAGGGCCTTGTAATGACGATGGATCACTCAAATTGCGTCGAGATTCAATACATCGGCCTCCAGCCGACTTGTCTCCAAGGGTCTGTTGCTGCCTCGGGCACCTTATGGTCGTTCTCCTGTGAGTCTAGAGTTTCGAATCCGACGCAAAAATGATAGTTAATTGTAACCTTCAGGGCCATGTAATGACGATGGAACACTCAAACTGCGTCGAGATTCAATACATCGGCCTCCAGCCGACTTGTCTCCAAGGGGATATCGCTGCCTCGGGCACCACATGGTCCGTATCCGGTGATTCTACGTTTTCGAATCCGACGCAAAACTCATAGTTAATTGTAACGTTCAGGGCCTCCTATTGGCGATGGAACACTCAAATTGCGTCGAGATTCAATACATCGACCTCCAGCCGACTTGTCTCCAAGGGGATATTGCTGCATCGGGCACCTTATGGTCGTTCTCCTGTGAGTTTAGATTTTCAAATCCGACGCAAAAATGATAGTTAATTGTAACGTTCAGGGCCTTCTAATGACGATGGAACACTCAAATTGCGTCGAGATTCAATACATCGGCCTCCAGCCGACTTGTCTCCAAGGGGATATTGCTGCCTCGGGCACCTTATGGTCGTTCTCCTGTGAGTTTAGATTTTCGAATCCGTCGCAAAAATGACAGTTAATTGTAACGTTCAGGGCCTTCTAATGACGATGGGACACTCAAATTGCGTCAAGATTCAATACATCGGCCTCCAGCCCACTTGTCTCCAAGGGGATATCGCTGCCTCGGGCACCACATGGTCCGTCTCCGGTGATTCAACGTTTTCGAATCCGACGCAAAACTCATAGTTAATTGTAACGTTCAGGGCCTCCTAATGACGATGGAACTCTCAAATTGCGTCGAGATTCAATACATCGCCCTCCAGCCGACTTATCTCCAAGGGGATATCGCTGCTCGGGCACCACATGGTCCGTCTCCGGTGATTCTACGTTTTCGAATCCGACGCAAAACTCATAGTTAATTGTAACGTTCAGGGCCTCCTATTGGCGATGGAACACTCAAATTACGTCGAGATTCAATACATCGACTTCCAGCCGTCTTGTCTCCAAGGGTCTATTGCTGCCTCGGGCACTTTATGGTCGTTCTCCTGTGAGTCTAGATTTTCGAATCCGACGCAAAAATGATAGTTAATTGTAACGTTTAGAGCCTCCTAATGACGATGGGACACTCAAATTGCGTCGAGATTCAATACATCGTCCTCCAGCCGAATTGTCTCCATGGGGATATTACTGCCTCCGGCCTCTTATGTTCGCTCTCATGTGAGTCTAGATTTTCGAATCCGACGCGAAACTGATTGTTAATTGTAACGTTCAGGGCTTCCTAATGACGATGGAACACTCAAATTGCCTCGAGATTCAATACATCGGCATTCAGCCGATTTGTCTCCAAGGGTCTATTGCTGCCTCGGGCACCGTATGGTCGTTCCCCTGTGAGTCAACATTTTAGAATCCGACGCAAAACTGATAGTTAATTGTAACGTTCAGGGCCTTCTAATGACGGTGGGACACTCAAATTGCGTCGAGATTCAATACATCAGTTTCCAGCCGACTTGTCTCCAAGGGTCTATTGCTGCCTCGGGCACCTTATGATCCTTCTCCTGTTAGTAGATTTTCGAATCCGACGCTAAAATGATAGTTAACTGTAACGTTCAGGGCCTCCTAATGCCGATGGAACACTCAAATTGCGTCGACAGTCAATACATCGACCTCCAGTCGACTTGTCTCTAAGGGGATATTGCTGTCTCGAGCACCGTACGAACTTCTCCTGTGAGTAGATTTTCGAATCCGACGCGAAACTCATAGTTGATTGTAACGTTCAGGGCCTCCTAATGACGATGGAACACTCAAATTGCGTCGAGATTCAATACATCGTCCTCCAGCCGATTTGTCTCCAAGGGGATATTGCTGCCTCGGGCACCACATTGTCCGTCTCCGGTGATTCTACGTTTTCGAATCCGACGCAAAACTCATAGTTAATTGTAACGTTCAGGGCCTCCTAATGACGATGGGACACTCAAATTGCGTCGAGATTCAATTTATCGAACTCCAGCCGACTTGTCTCCAAGGGTCTATTGCTGCCACGGGCACCTTATGGTCGTTCTCCTGTGAGTCTAGATTTTCGAATCCGACGCAAAAATGATTGTTAATTGTAACGTTCAGGGCCTCCTAATTACGATGGAACTCTCAAATTGCGTCGAGATTCAATACATCGCCCTCCAGCTGACTTGTCTCCAAGGGGATATCGCTGCCTCGGGCACCACATGGTCCGTCTCCGGTGATTCTACGTTTTCGAATCCGACGCAAAACTCATAGTTAATTGTAACGTTCAGGGCCTCCTATTGGCGATGGAACACTCTAATTGCGTCGAGATTCAATACATCGACTTCCAGCCGACTTGTCTCCAAGGGTCTATTGCTGCCTCGGGCACCTTATGGTCGTTCTCCTGTGAGTCTAGATTTTCGAATCCGACGCAAAAATGATAGTTAATTGTAACGTTTAGGGCCTCCTAAAGACGATGGGACACTCAAATTGCGTCGAGATTCAATACATCGTCCTTTAGCCGACTTGTCTCCATGGGGATATTACTGCCTCCGGCCTCTTATGTTCGCTCTGATGTGAGTCTAGATTTTCGAATCCGACGCGAAACTGATTGTTAATTGTAACGTTCAGGGCTTCCTAATGACGATGGAACACTCAAATTGCCTCGAGATTCAATACATCGGCATTCAGCCGATTAGTCTCCAAGGGTCTATTGCTGCCTCGGGCACCGTATGGTCGTTCCCCTGTGAGTTAACATTTTAGAATCCGACGCAAAACTGATAGTTAATTGTAACGTTCAGGGCCTTCTAATGACGATGGGACACTCAAATTGCGTCGAGATTCAATACATCGGCCTCCAGCCGACTTGTCTCCAAGGGTCTATTGCTGCCTCGGGCACCTTATGGTCGTCATCCTGTGAGTCTAGATTTTCGGATCCGACGCGAAACTGATTGTTAATTGTAACGTTCAAGGCCTCCTAATGACGATGGAACACTCAAATTGCGTCGAGATTCAATACATCGTCCTCCAGCCGACTTGTCTCCAAGGGTCTATTGCTGCCTCGGGCACCTTATGGTCGTTCTACTGTGAGTCTACATTTTCGAATCCGACGCCAAAATGATAGTTAATTGTAACGTTCGGGGCCTTCTAATGACGATGGAACACTCAAATTGCGTCGAGATTCAATACATCGGCCTCCAGCCGACTTGTCTCCAAGGGGATATCGCTGCCTCGGGCACCACATGGTCCGTCTCCGGTGATTCTACGTTTTCGAATCCGACGCAAAACTCATAGTTAATTGTAACGTTTAGGGCCTCCTGTTGGCGATGGAACACTCAAATTGCGTCGAGATTCAATACATCGACCTCCAGCAGACTTGTCTCCAAGGGTCTATTGCTGCCTCGGGCACCTTATGGTCGTTCTCCTGTGAGTCTAGATTTTCGAATCCGGCGCATAAATGATAGTTAATTGTAACGTTCAGGGACTCCTAAAGACGATGGAACACTCAAATTGCGTCGAGAGTCAATACATCGACCTCCAGTCGACTTGTCTCCAAGGGCCTATTGCTGCCTCGGGCACCTTATGGTCGTTCTCCTGTGAGTCTAGATTTTCGAATCCGACGCGAACCTGATAGTTAACTGTAACGTTCAGGGCCTCCTAATGCCGATGGAACACTCAAATTGCTTCGAGATTCAATACAGCGGCCTCCAGCCGACTTGTCTCCAAGGGTCTATTGCTGCCTCGCGCACCTTATGGTCGTTCTCTTGTAAGTCTAGATTTTCGAATCCGACGCAAAAATGATAGTTAATTGTAACGTTCAGGGCCTCCTTATGCCGATGGAACACTCAAATTGCGTCGAGATTCAATACATCGGCCTCCAGCCGACTTGTCTCCAAGGGTCTGTTGCTGCCTCGGGCACCTAATGGTCGTTCTCCTGTGAGTTTAGATTATCGAATCCGACGCAAAAATGATAGTTAATTGTAACGTTCAGGGCCTCCTAATGACGATGGGACACTCAAATTGCGTCGAGATTCAATACATCGTCCTCCAGCCGACTTGCCTCCATGGGGATATTACTGCCTCCGGCCTCTTATGTTCGCTCTCATGTGAGTCTAGATTTTCGAATCCGACGCGAAACTGATTGTTAATTGTAACGTTCAGGGCTTCCTAATGACGATGGAACACTGAAATTGCCTCGAGATTCAATACATCGGGATTCAGCCGATTTGTCTCCAAGGGTCTATTGCTGCCTCGGGCACCGTATGGTCGTTCCCCTGTGAGTCAACATTTTAGAATCCGACTCAAAACTGATAGTTAAAGGTAATGCTCAGGGCCTCTTAATGACGATGGAACACTCAAATTGCGTCGAGAGTCAATACATCTTCCTCCAGCCGACTTGTCTACAAGGGGATAATGCTGCCTCGGGCACCACATGGTCCGTCTCCGGTAATTCTACGTTTTCGAATCCGACGCAAACTCATAGTTAATTGTAACGTTCAGGGCCTCCTAATGACGATGGAGCACACAAATTGAGTCGAGAATCAATACATCGGCCTCCAGCCGACTTGTCTCCAAGGGTCTATTGCTGCCTCGGGCACCTTATGGTCGTTCTCCTGTGAGTCTACATTTTCGCATCCGACGCGAAACTGATTGTTAATTGTAACGTTCAAGGCCTCCTAATGACGATGGAACACTCAAATTGCGTCGAGATTCAATACATCGTCCTCCAGCCGACTTGTCTCCGAGGGTCTATTGCTGCCTCGTGCACCTTATGGTCGTTCTCCTGTGAGTCTAGATTTTCGAATCCGACGCGAAACTGATAGTTAACTGTAACGTTCAGGGCCTCCTAATGCCGATTGAACACTCAAATTGCGTCGAGATTCAATACATCGGCCTCCAACCGACTTGTCTCCAAGGGGATATTGCTGCCTCGGGCACCTTATGGTCGTTCTCCTGTGAGTTTAGATTTTCGAATTCGTCGCAAAAATGATAGTTAATTGTAACGTTCAGGGCCTCCTAATGCCGATAGAACACTCAAATTGCGTCGAGATTCAATACATCGTCCTCCAGCCGATTTGTCTCCAAGGGTCTGTTGCTGCCTCGGGCACCTAATGGTCGTTCTCCTGTAAGTTTAGATTGTCGAATCCGACGCAAAAATGATAGTTAATTGTAACGTTCAGGGCCTCCTAATGACGATGGGACACTCAAATTGCGTCGAGATTCAATACATCGGCCTCCAGCCGACTTGTCTCCAAGGGGATATCGCTGCCTCGGGCACCACATGTTCCGTCTCCGGTGATTCTACGTTTTCGAAACCGACGCAAAACTCATACTTAATTGTAACTTTTAGGGCCTCCTATTGGCGATGGAACACTCAAATTGCGTCGAGATTCAATACATCGTCCTCCAGTCGACTTGCCTCCATGGGGATATTACTGCCTCCGGCCTCTTATGTTCGCTCTCATGTGAGTCTAGATTTTCGAATCCGACGCGAAACTGATTGTTAATTGTAACGTTCAGGGCTTCCTAATGACGATGGAACACTCAAATTGCCTCGAGATTCAATACATCGGGATTCAGCCGATTTGTCTCCAAGGGTCTATTGCTGCCTCGGGCACCGTGTGGTCGTTCCCCTGTGAGTCAACATTTTAGAATCCGACGCAAAACTTATAGTTAAATGTAATGCTCAGGGCCTCTTAATGACGATGGAACACTCAAATTGCGTCGAGAGTCAATACATCTTCCTCCAGCCGACTTGTCTACAAGGGGATATTGCTGCCTCGGGCTCCATGTGGTCCGTCTCCTGTGAGTCTAGATTTTCCAATCAGACGCGAAACTGATAGTTAATTGTAAGGTTCAGGGCCTCCTAATGACGATGGAACACTCAAATTGCGTCGTGATTCAATACATCTTCCTCCAGCGGACTTGTCTCCAAGGGGATATTGCTGTCTCGGGCACCATATGATCCTTTTCCTGTGAGTCTAGATTTTCGAATCCGACGCAAAAATGATAGTGAATAGTAACGTTCAGCGCCTCCTGATGACGATAGGACTCTCAAATTCGTCGAGATTCAATACATCGTCCTCCAGCTGATTTGTCTCCAAGGGGATATTGCTGCCTCGGGCACCAAATGGTCCGTCTCCTGTGAGTCTGGATTTTTGAATCCGACGCGAAACTGATAGTTAATTGTAACGTTCAGGGCATCCAAATGTCGATGGAGCACTCAAATTGCGTCGCGATTCAATACATGGTCCTCCAGCGGACTGGTCTCCAAGGGGATATTGCTGCATCGGGCACCTTATGGTCGTTCTCCTGTGAGTTTAGATTTTCGAATCCGATTGTAACAGTCAGGGCCTATTAATGACGATGGAACACTCACTTTGCGTCGCGATCCAATACATCGTCCTCCAACCGACTTGTCTCCAAGGGTCAATAGCTGCCTCGGGCACCGTATGGTCGTTCCCCTGTGAGTCAACATTTTAGAATCCGACGCAAAACTGATAGTTGAATGTAATGCTCCGGGCCTCTTAATGACGATGGAACACTCAAATTGCGTCGAGAGTCAATACATCGTCCTATAGCCGACTTGTCTCCAAGGTTCTAATGCTGCATCGGGCACCTTATGGTCATTCTCCTGTGAGTCTAGATTTTCGAATATGACGCAAGAATGATAGTTAATTGTAAGGTTCAGCGCCTGCTAATGACGATGGAACACTCAAATTGCGTCGCGATCCAATACATCGTCCTCCAGCCGACTTGTTCTCCAAGGGTCTAATGCTGCCTTGGGCACCTTATGGTCGTTCTCTTGTAAGTCTAGATTTTCGAATCCGACGCAAAACTGACAGTTCATTATGACGTTCAGGGCCACCTAATGACGATAGAAGACTCAAATTGCGTCGAGATTCAATACATCGTCCTCCAGCCGATTTGCCTCCAAGGGGATATTGCTGCCTCGGGCACCAAATGGTCCGTCTGCTGTGAGTCTAGATTTTCGAATCCGACGAAAAACTGATAGTTAATTGTAACATTCAGGGCCTCCTAATGACGATGGAACACTCAAATTGCGTCGCGATCCAATACATCGACCTCCAGCCGACTTGTCTCCAAGGGTCTATTGCTGCCTCGGGCACCTTATGGTCGTTCTCCTGTGAGTCTAGATTTTCGAATCCGACACAAAAATGATAGTTAATTGCAACATTCAGGGCCTTGTAATAACGATGGAACACTCAAATTGCGTCGAGATTCAATACATCGGAATCCACCCGACTTGTCTCCAAGGGTCTGTTGCTGCCTCGGGCACCTTATGGTCGTTCTCCTGTGAGTTTAGATTATCGAATCCGACGCAAAAATGATAGTTAATTGTAACGTTTAGGGCCTCCTAATGACGATGGAAGACTCAAATTGCGTCGAGATTCAATACATCGGCCTCCAGCCGACTTGTCTCCAAGGGTCTATTGCTGCCTCGGGCACTTTATGGTCGTTCTCCTGTGAGTCTAGATTTTCGAATCCGACGCAAAACTCATAGTTAATTGTAACGTTCAGGGCCTTGTAATGATGATGGAACACTCAAATTGCGTCGAGATTCAATACATCGGCCTCCAGCCGACTTGTCTCCAAGGGTCTGTTGCTGCCTCGGGCACCTTATGGTCGTTCTCCTGTGAGTCAACATTTTAGAATCCGACGCAAAACTGATAGTTAAATGTAATGCTCAGGGCCTCTTAATGACGATGGAACACTCAAATTGCGTCGAGAGTCAATACATCTTCCTCCAGCCGACTTGTTTACAAGGGGATATTGCTGCCTCGGGCTCCATGTGGTCCGTCTCCTGTGAGTCTAGATTTTCCAATCCGACGCTAAACTGATAGTTAATTGTAAGGTTCAGGGCCTCCTAATGCCGAAGGAACACTCAAATTGCGTCGAGATTCAATACATCGTCCTCCAGCTGATTTGTCTCCAAGGGGATATTGCTGCCTCGGGCACCAAATGGTCCGTCTCCTGTGAGTCTGGATTTTTGAATCCGACGCGAAACTGATAGTTAATTGTAACGTTCAGGGCATCCAAATGACGATGGAGCACTCAAATTGCGTCGCGATTCAATACATTGTCCTCCAGCGGACTGGCCTCCAAGGGGATACTGCTGCATCGGGCTCCTAATGGTCGTTCTCCTGTGATATTAGATTTTCGAATCCGACGAAAACCTGATAGTTAATTGTAACAGTCAGGGCCTATTAATGACGATGGAACACTCACTTTGCGTCGCGATCCAGTACATCGTCCTCCAACCGACTTGTCTCCAAGGGTCAATAGCTGCCTCGGGCACCGCATGGTCGTTCCCCTGTGAGTCAACATTTTAGAATCCGACGCAAAACTGATAGTTAAATGTAATGCTCAGGGCCTCTTAATGACGATGGAACACTCAACATGCGTCGAGTGTCAAGACATCGTGTTATAGCCGACTTGTCTCCAAGGGTCTAATGCTGCATCGTGCACCTTATGGTCGTTCTCCTGTGAGTCTAGATTTTCGAATCCGACGCAAGAATGATAGTTAATTGTAAGGTTCAGGGACTCCTAATGACGATGGAACACTCAATTTGCGTCGCGATCCAATACATCGTCCTATAGCCGACTTGTCTCCAAGGGTCTAATGCTGCCTCGGGCACCTTATGGTCGTTCTCTTGTAAGTCTAGATTTTCGAATCCGACGCAAAACTGATAGTTCATTATAAGGTTCAGTGCGACCTAATGACGATAGAAGACTCAAATTGCGAAGAGATTCAATACATCGTCCTCCAGCCGATTTGTCTCCAAGGCGATATTGCTGCCTCGGGCACCAAATGGTCCGTCTGCTGTGAGTCTAGATTTTCGAATCCGACGAAAAACTGATAGTTAATTGTAACATTCAGGGCCTCCTAATGACGATGGAACACTCAAATTGCGTCGCGATCCAATACATCGACCTCCAGCCGACTTGTCTCCAAGGGTCTATTGCTGCCTCGGGCACCTTATGGTCGTTCTCCTGTGAGTCTAGATTTTCGAAGCCGACACAAAAATGATAGTTAATTGTAACGTTCAGGGCCTTGTAATGACGATGGAACACTCAAATTGCGTCGAAATTCAATACATCGGCCTTCAGCCGACTTGTCTCCAAGGGTCTATCGCTGCCTCGGACACCTTATGGTCGTTCTCCTGTGAGTCTAGATTTTCGAATCCGACGCAAAACTCATAGTTAATTGTAACGTTCAGGGCCTTGTAATGACGATGGAACACTCAAATTGCGTCGAGATTCAATACATCGGCCTCCAGCCGACTTGTCTCCAAGGGTCTGTTGCTGCCTCGGGCACCTTATGGTCGTTCTCCTGTGAGTCAACATTTTAGAATCCGACGCAAAACTGATAGTTAAATGTAATGCTTATGGCCTCTTAATGACGATGGAACACTCAAAATGCGTCGAGAGTCAATACATCTTCCTCCAGCCGACTTGTCTACAAGGGGATATTGTTGCCTCGGGCCCCATGTGGTCCGTCTCCAGTGAGTCTAGATTTTCGATTCCGACGCGAAACCGATAGTTAATTGTAAGGTTCAGGGCGTCCTAATGACGATGGAACACTCAAATTGCGTCGAGATTCAATACATCGGCCTCCAGCCGACTTGTCTCCAAGGGGATATTGGTGCCTCGGGCACAATATGATCCTTCTCCTGTGAGTCTACATTTTCGAATCCGACGAAAAACTGATAGTTAATTGTAACATTCAGGGCCTCCTAATGACGATGGAGCACTCTAATTGCGTCAAGAATCAATACATCGGCCTCCAGCCGACTTGTCTCCAAGGGTCTATTGCTGCCTCGGTCACCTTATGGTCGTTCTCTTGTAAAACTAGATTTTCGAATCCGACGCAAAAATGATAGTTAATTGTAACGTTCAGGGCCTCCTAATGCCGATGGAACACTCAAATTGCGTCGAGATTCAATACATCGGCCTCCAGCCGACTTGTCTCCAAGGGTCAAATGCTGCCTCGGGCACAATATGATCCTTCTCCTGTGAGTCTAGATTTTCGAATCTGACGCATAAATGACAGTTAATTGTAACGTTCAGGGACTCCTAAAGACGATGGAACACTCAAATTGCGTCGAGATTCAATACATCGTCCTCCAGCCGACTTGTCTCCAAGGGTCTATTGCTGCCTCGGGCAATTTATGGTCGTTCTCCTGTGAGTCTAGATTTTCGAATCCGACGCGAAACTGATAGTTAATTGTAAGGTTCAGGGCCTCCTAATGCCGATGGAACACTCAAATTGCGTCGAGATTCAATACATCGACCTCCAGCCGACTTGTCTCCAAGGGTCTACTGCAGTCTCGTGCACCATATGATCCTTCTCCTGTTAGTAGATTTTCGAATCCGACGCTAAAATGATAGTTAATTGTAAGGTTCAGGGCCTCCTAATGCCGATGGAACACTCAAATTGCGTCGAGATTCAATACATCGTCCTCCAGCCGACTTTTCTCCAAGGGTCTATTGCTGCCTCGGACACCTTATGGTCGTTCTCCTGTGAGTCTAGATTTTCGAATCCGACGTAAAACTCATAGTTAATTGTAACGTTCAGGGCCTCCTAATGACGATGGAACAAACAAATTGCGTCAAGAATCAATACATCGGTTTCCAGCCGACTTGTCTCCAAGGGTCTTTTGCTGCCTCGGGCACCTTATGGTCGTTCTCCTGTGAGTCTAGATTTTCGAATCCGACGCATAAATGATAGTTAATTGTAAGGTTCAGGGCCTAATAAAAACGATGGAACACTCAAATTGCGTCGAGAGTCACTACATCGACCTCCAGTCGACTTGTATCCAAGGGGATATTGCAGTCTCGGGCACAATATGATCCTTCTCCTGTGAGTCTAGATTTTCGAATCCGACGCAAAAATGATAGTGAATAGTAACGTTCAACGCCTCCTAATGACGATAGAGGACTCTAATTGCGTCGAGATTCAATACATCGTCCTCCAGCCGACTTGTCTCCAAGGGTCTATTGCTGTCTCGAGCACCGTATGAACTTCTCCTGTGAGTAGATTTTCGAATCCGACGCTAAAATGATTGTTAATTGTAACGTTCAGGGCCTCCTAATGACGATGGAACAATCAAATTGCGTCGCCATCCAATACATCGTCCTCCAGCCGACTTGTCTCCAAGGGTCTAATGCTGCCTCGGGCACAATATGATCCTTCTCCTGTGAGTCTAAATTTTCGAATCCGATGCATAAATGATAGTTAATTGTAACGTTCAAGGACTCCTAATGACGATGGAATACTCAAATTGCCTCGAGATTCAATACATCGGCATTCAGCCGATTTGTCTCCAAGGGGATATTGCTGCCTCGGGCACCAAATGTTCCGTCTCCTGTGAGTCTAGATTTTTGAATCCGACGCGAAACTGATAGTTAATTGTAACGTTCAGGGCCTCCAAATGACGATGGAGCACTCAAATTGCGTCGAGATTCAATACACCGGCCTCCAGCCGACCTGTCTCCTAGGGGATATTGCTGCCTCGGGCACCTTATGGTCGTTCTCCTGTGAGTTTAGATTTTCGAATCCGACGCAAAAATGATAGTTAATTGTAACGATCAGGGCCTCCTAATGACGATGGAACACTCAAATTGCGTCAAGAATCAATACATCGGCCTCCAGCCGACTTGTCTCCAAGGGTCTATTGCTGCCTCGGGCACCTTATGGTCGTTCTCTTGTAAGTCTAGATTTTCGAATCCGACGCAAAAATGATAGTTAATTGTAGCGTTCAGGGCCTCCTAATGCCGATGGAACACTCAAATTGCGTCGAGATTCAATACATCGGCCTCCAGCCGACTTGTCTCCAAGGGTCTATTGCTGCCTCGGGCACCTTATGGTCGTTCTCCTGTGAGTTTAGATTTTCGAATCCGACGCAAAAATGATAGTTAATTGTAACGTTCAGGGCCTTGTAATGACGATGGAACACTCAAATTGCGTCGAGATGCAATACATCGGCCTCCAGCCGACTTGTCTCCAAGGGGATATCGCTGCCTCGGGCACCACAAGGTCCGTCTCCGGTGATTCTACGTTTTCGAATCCGACGCAAAACTCATAGTTAATTGTAACGTTCAGGGCCTCCTAATGACGATGGAACTATCAAATTGCGTCGAGATTCAATACATCTTCCTCCAGCCGACTTGTCTCCAAGGGGATATTGCTGCTTCGGGCTCCATGTGGTCCGTCTCCTCTGAGTCTAGATCTTCGAATCCGACGCAAAAATGATAGTTCATTATAACGTTCAGGGCCTCCTAATGCCGATGCAACACTCAAATTGCGTCAAGAATCAATACATCGGTTTCCAGCCGACTTGTCTCCAAGGGTCTATTGCTGCCTCGAGCACCGTATGAACTTCTCCTGTGAGTAGATTTTCGAATCCGACGCTAACATGATTGTTAACTGTAACGTTCAGGGCCTCCTAATGACGATGGAACACTCAAATTGCGTCGCGATCCAATACATCGCCCTCCAGCCGACTTGTCTCCAAGGGTCTAATGCTGCCTCGGGCACAATATGATCCTTCTCCTGTGAGTCTAGATTTTCGAATCTGACGCATAAAAGACAGTTAATTGTAACGTTCAGGGACTCCTAAAGACGATGGAACACTCAAATTGCGTCGAGATTCAATACATCGTCCTCCAGCCGACTTGTCTCCAAGGGTCTATTGCTGCCTCGGGCAATTTATGGTCGTTCTCCTGTGAGTCTAGATTTTCGAATCTGACGCGAAACTGATAGTTAATTGTAAGGTTCAGGGCCTCCTAATGCCGATGGAACACTCAAATTGCGTCGAGATTCAATACATCGACCTCCAGCCGACTTGTCTCCAAGGGTCTACTGCAGTCTCGTGCACCATATGATCCTTCTCCTGTTAGTAGATTTTCGAATCCGACGCTAAAATGATAGTTAATTGTAAGGTTCAGGGCCTCCTAATGCCGATGGAACACTCAAATTGCGTCGAGATTCAATACATCGTCCTCCAGCCGACTTGTCTCCAAGGGTCTATTGCTGCTTCGGACACCTTATGGTCGTTCTCCTGTGAGTCTAGATTTTCGATTCCGACGTAAAACTCATAGTTAATTGTAACGTTCAGGGCCTCCTAATGACGATGGAACACTCAAATTGCGTCAAGAATCAATACATCGGTTTCCAGCCGACTTGTCTCCAAGGGTCTTTTGCTGCCTCGGGCACCTTATGGTCGTTCTCCTGTGAGTCTAGATTTTCGAATCCGACGCATAAATGATAGTTAATTGTAAGGTTCAGGGCCTAATAAAAACGATGGAACACTCAAATTGCGTCGAGAGTCAATACAGCGACCTCCAGTCGACTTGTATCCAAGGGGATATTGCAGTCTCGGGCACAATATGATCCTTCTCCTGTGAGTCTAGATTTTCGAATCCGACGCAAAAATGATAGTGAATAGTAACGTTCAACGCCTCCTAATGACGATAGAAGACTCTAATTGCGTCGAGATTCAATACATCGTCCTCCAGCCGACTTGTCTCCAAGGGACTATTGCTGTCTCGAGCACCGTATGAACTTCTCCTGTGAGTAGATTTTCGAATCCGACGCTAAAATGATTGTTAATTGTAACGTTCAGGGCCTCCTAATGACGATGGAACAATCAAATTGCGTCGCCATCCAATACATCGTCCTCCAGCCGACTTGTCTCCAAGGGTCTAATGCTGCCTCGGGCACAATATGATCCTTCTCCTGTGAGTCTAGATTTTCGAATCCGATGCATAAATGATAGTTAATTGTAACGATCAGGGCCTCCTAATGACGATGGAACACTCAAATTGCGTCAAGAATCAATACATCGGCCTCCAGCCGACTTGTCTCCAAGGGTCTATTGATGCCTCGGGCACATTATGGTCGTTCTCCTGTGAGTTTAGATTTTCGAATCCGACGCAAAAATGATAGTTAATTGTAACGTTCAGGGCCTTGTAATGACTATGGAACACTCAAATTGCGTCGAGATTCAATACATCGGCCTCCAGCCGACTTGTCTCCAAGGGTCTGTTGCTGCCTCGGGCACCTTATGGTCGTTCTCCTGTGAGTTTAGATTATCGAATCCGACGCAAAAATGATAGTTAATTGTAACGTTCAGGGCCTTCTAATGACGATGGAACACTCAAATTGCGTCAAGAATCAATACTTCGGCCTCCAGCCGACTTGTCTCCAAGGGTCTATTGCTGCCTCGGGCACCTTACGGTCGTTCTCTTGTAAGTCTAGATTTTCGAATCCGACGCAAAAATGATAGTTAATTGTAGCGTTCAGGGCCTCCTAATGCCGATGGAACACTCAAATTGCGTCGAGATTCAATACATCGTCCTCCAGCCGACTTGTCTCCATTGGGATATTACTGCCTCCGGCCTCTTATGTTCGCTCTCATGTGAGTCTAGATTTTCGAATCCGACGCGAAACTGATTGTTAATTGTAACGTTCATGGCTTCCTAATGACGATGGAACACTCAAATTGCCTCGAGATTCAGTACATCGGCCTCCAGCCGACTTGTCTCCAAGGGGATATTGCTGTCTCGGGCACCTTATGATCCTTCTCCTGTGAGTCTAGATTTTCGAATCCGACGCAAAAATGATAGTGAATAGTAACGTTCAGCGCCTCCTGATGACGATGGAACACTCATTTTGCGTCACGATCCAATACATCGTCCTCCAACCGATTTGTCTCCAAGGGTCAATAGCTGCCACGGGCACCTTGTGATCGTTCTGCTGTGAGTCTAGATTTTCGAACCCGACGCAAAACTGATTGTTAATTGTAACGTTCAGGGCCACCTAATGACGATGGAACACTCAAATTGAGTCGAGATTCAATACATCGACCTCCAGCCGACTTGTCTCCAAGGGGATATTGCTGTCTCGGGCGCCATATGATCCTTCTCCTGTGAGTCAAGATTTTCGAATCCGACGCAAAAATGATAGGGAATTGTAACGTTCAGCGCCTCCTAATGACGATAAAAGACTCAAAATGCGTCGAGATTCAATACATCGACTTCCAGCTGATTTGCCTCCAAGGGGATATTGCTGCCTCGGGCACCTTATGGTCGTTCTCCTGTGAGTCTAGATTTTCGAATCCGACGCAAAAATGATAGTAAATTGTAACGTTCAGGGCCTCCTAATGCCGATGGAACACTCAAATTGCGTCAAGAACCATGACATCGGTTTCCAGCCGACTTGCCTCCAAGGGTCTATTGCTGCCTCGAGCACCGTATGAACTTCTCCTGTGAGTAGATTTTCGAATCCGACGCTCAACTGATTGTTAATTGTAACGTTCAGGGCCTCCTAATGACGATGGAACACTCAAATTGCGTCGCGATCCAATACATCGGCCCCAGCCGACTTGTCTCCAAGGGTCTATTGCTGCCTCGGGCACCTTATGGTCGTTCTCCTGTGAGTCTAGATTTTCGAATCCGACGCAAAAATGATAGTGAATTGTAACGTTCAGGGCCTTGTAATGACGATGGAACACTCAAATTGCGTCGAGATTCAATACATCGGCCTCCAGCCGACTTGTCTCCATGGGTCTGTTGCTGCCTCGCGCACCTTATGGTCGTTCTCCTGTGAGTTTAGATTATCGAATCCGACGCAAAAATGATAGTTAATTGTAACGTTTAGGGCCTCCTAATGACGATGGAACACTGAAATTGCGTCGAGATTCAATACATCGGCCTCCAGCCGACTTGTCTCCAAGGGTCTATTGCTGCCTCGGGCACCTTATGGTCGTTCTCCTGTGAGTCTAGATTTTCGAATCCGACGCAAAACTCATAGTTAATTGTAACGTTCAGGGCCTCCTAATGCCGATGGAAGACTCAAATTGCGTAGAGATTCAATACTTCGGCCTCCAGCCGACTTGTCTCCAAGGGTCTATTGCTGCCTCGGGCACCTTATGGTCGTTCTCCTGTGAGTCTAGATTTTCGAATCCGACGCAAAAATGATAGTGAATTGTAACGTTCAGGGCCTTGTAATGACGATGGAACACTCAAATTGCGTCGAGATTCAATACATCGGCCTCCAGCCGACTTGTCTCCAAGGGTCTTTTGCTGCCTCGGGCACCTTATGGTCGTTCTCCTGTGAGTCTAGATTTTCGAATCCGACGCATAAATGATAGTTAATTGTAAGGTTCAGGGCCTAATAAAAACGATGGAACACTCAAATTGCGTCGAGAGTCAATACAGCGACCTCCAGTCGACTTGTATCCAAGGGGATATTGCAGTCTCGGGCACAATATGATCCTTCTCCTGTGAGTCTAGATTTTCGAATCCGACGCAAAAATGATAGTGAATAGTAACGTTCAACGCCTCCTAATGACGATAGAAGACTCTAATTGCGTCGAGATTCAATACATCGTCCTCCAGCCGACTTGTCTCCAAGGGACTATTGCTGTCTCGAGCACCGTATGTACTTCTCCTGTGAGTAGATTTTCGAATCCGACGCTAAAATGATTGTTAATTGTAACGTTCAGGGCCTCCTAATGACGATGGAACAATCAAATTGCGTCGCCATCCAATACATCGTCCTCCAGCCGACTTGTCTCCAAGGGTCTAATGCTGCCTCGGGCACAATATGATCCTTCTCCTGTGAGTCTAGATTTTCGAATCCGATGCATAAATGATAGTTAATTGTAACGTTCAAGGACTCCTAATGACGATGGAATACTCAAATTGCCTCGAGATTCAATACATCGGCATTCCGCCGATTTGTCTCCAAGGGGATATTGCTGCCTCGGGCACCAAATGTTCCGTCTCCTGTGAGTCTAGATTTTTGAATCCGACGCGAAACTGATAGTTAATTGTAACGTTCAGGGCCTCCAAATGACGATGGAGCACTCAAATTGCGTCGAGATTCAATACACCGGCCTCCAGCCGACCTGTCTCCTAGGGGATATTGCTGCCTCGGGCACCTTATGGTCGTTCTCCTGTGAGTTTAGATTTTCGAATCCGACGCAAAAATGATAGTTAATTGTAACGATCAGGGCCTCCTAATGACGATGGAACACTCAAATTGCGTCAAGAATCAATACATCGGCCTCCAGCCGACTTGTCTCCAAGGGTCTATTGATGCCTCGGGCACCTTATGGTCGTTCTCTTGTAAGTCTAGATTTTCGAATCCGACGCAAAAATGATAGTTAATTGTAGCGTTCAGGGCCTCCTAATGCCGATGGAACACTAAAATTGCGTCGAGATTCAATACATCGGCCTCCAGCCGACTTGTCTCCAAGGGTCTATTGCTGCCTCGGGCACATTATGGTCGTTCTCCTGTGAGTTTAGATTTTCGAATCCGACGCAAAAATGATAGTTAATTGTAACGTTCAGGGCCTTGTAATGACGATGGAACACTCAAATTGCGTCGAGATTCAATACATCGGCCTCCAGCCGACTTGTCTCCAAGGGTCTGTTGCTGCCTCGGGCACCTTATGGTCGTTCTCCTGTGAGTTTAGATTATCGAATCCGACGCAAAAATGATAGTTAATTGTAACGTTCAGGGCCTTCTAATGACGATGGAACACTCAAATTGCGTCAAGAATCAATACTTCGGCCTCCAGCCGACTTGTCTCCAAGGGTCTATTGCTGCCTCGGGCACCTTATGGTCGTTCTCTTGTAAGTCTAGATTTTCGAATCCGACGCAAAAATGATAGTTAATTGTAGCGTTCAGGGCCTCCTAATGCCGATGGAACACTCAAATTGCGTCGAGATTCAATACATCGTCCTCCAGCCGACTTGTCTCCATTGGGATATTACTGCCTCCGGCCTCTTATGTTCGCTCTCATGTGAGTCTAGATTTTCGAATCCGACGCGAAACTGATTGTTAATTGTAACGTTCATGGCTTCCTAATGACGATGGAACACTCAAATTGCCTCGAGATTCAATACATCGGCCTCCAGCCGACTTGTCTCCAAGGGGATATTGCTGTCTCGGGCACCTTATGATCCTTCTCCTGTGAGTCTAGATTTTCGAATCCGACGCAAAAATGATAGTGAATAGTAACGTTCAGCGCCTCCTGATGACGATGGAACACTCATTTTGCGTCGCGATCCAATACATCGTCCTCCAACCGATTTGTCTCCAAGGGTCAATAGCTGCCACGGGCACCTTGTGATCGTTCTGCTGTGAGTCTAGATTTTCGAACCCGACGCAAAACTGATTGTTAATTGTAACGTTCAGGGCCACCTAATGACGATGGAACACTCAAATTGAGTCGAGATTCAATACATCGACCTCCAGCCGACTTGTCTCCAAGGGGATATTGCTGTCTCGGGCGCCATATGATCCTTCTCCTGTGAGTCAAGATTTTCGAATCCGACGCAAAAATGATAGGGAATTGTAACGTTCAGCGCCTCCTAATGACGATAAAAGACTCAAAATGCGTCGAGATTCAATACATCGACTTCCAGCTGATTTGCCTCCAAGGGGATATTGCTGCCTCGGGCACCTTATGGTCGTTCTCCTGTGAGTCTAGATTTTCAAATCCGACGCAAAAATGATAGTAAATTGTAACGTTCAGGGCCTCCTAATGCCGATGGAACACTCAAATTGCGTCAAGAACCATGACATCGGTTTCCAGCCGACTTGCCTCCAAGGGTCTATTGCTGCCTCGAGCACCGTATGAACTTCTCCTGTGAGTAGATTTTCGAATCCGACGCTCAACTGATTGTTAATTGTAACGTTCAGGGCCTCCTAATGACGATGGAACACTCAAATTGCGTCGCGATCCAATACATCGGCCCCAGCCCACTTGTCTCCAAGGGTCTATTGCTGCCTCGGGCACCTTATGGTCGTTCTCCTGTGAGTCTAGATTTTCGAATCCGACGCAAAAATGATAGTGAATTGTAACGTTCAGGGCCTTGTAATGACGATGGAACACTCAAATTGCGTCGAGATTCAATACATCGGCCTCCAGCCGACTTGTCTCCATGGGTCTGTTGCTGCCTCGCGCACCTTATGGTCGTTCTCCTGTGAGTTTAGATTATCGAATCCGACGCAAAAATGATAGTTAATTGTAACGTTTAGGGCCTCCTAATGACGATGGAACACTGAAATTGCGTCGAGATTCAATACATCGGCCTCCAGCCGACTTGTCTCCAAGGGTCTATTGCTGCCTCGGGCACCTTATGGTCGTTCTCCTGTGAGTCTAGATTTTCGAATCCGACGCAAAACTCATAGTTAATTGTAACGTTCAGGGCCTCCTAATGCCGATGGAAGACTCAAATTGCGTAGAGATTCAATACTTCGGCCTCCAGCCGACTTGTCTCCAAGGGTCTATTGCTGCCTCGGGCACCTTATGGTCGTTCTCCTGTGAGTCTAGATTTTCGAATCCGACGCAAAAATGATAGTGAATTGTAACGTTCAGGGCCTTGTAATGACGATGGAACACTCAAATTGCATTGAGATTCAATACATCGGCCTCCAGCCGACTTGTCTCCAAGGGTCTGTTGCTACCTCGCGCACCTTATGGTCGTTCTCCTGTGAGTTTAGATTATCGAATCCGACGCAAAAATGATAGTTAATTGTAACGTTTAGGGCCTCCTAATGACGATGGAACACTCAAATTGCGTCGAGATTCAATACATCGGCCTCCAGCCGACTTGTCTCCAAGGGTCTATTGCTGCCTCGGGCACCTTATGGTCGTTCTCCTGTGAGTCTAGATTTTCGAATCCGACGCAAAACTCGTAGTTAATTGTAACGTTCAGGGCCTCCTAATGCCGATGGAACACTCAAATTGCGTCGAGATTCAATACATCGGCCTCCAGCCGACTTGTCTCCAAGGGTCTATTGCTGCCTCGGGCACCTTATGGTCGTTCTCCTGTGAGTCTAGATTTCCGAATCCGACGCAAAAATGATAGTTAATTGTAACGTTCAGGGCCTTGTAATGACGATGAAACACTCAAATTGCGTCGAGATTCAATACATCGGCCTCCAGCCGACTTGTCTCCAAGGGTCTGTTGCTGCCTCGGGCACCTTATGGTCGTTCTCCTGTGAGTTTAGATTATCGAATCCGACGCAAAAATGGTAGTTAATTGTAACGTTTAGGACCTCCTAATGACGATGGGACACTCAAATTGCGTCGAGATTCAATACATCGTCCTCCAGCCGACTTGTCTCCATGGGGATATTGCTGTCTCGGGCACAATATGATCCTTCTCCTGTGAGTCTAGATTTTCGAATCCGACGAAAAAATGTAAGTGAATTGTAACGTTCAGCGCATCCTAATGACGATAGAAGACTCAAATTGCGTCGAGATTCAATACATCGACCTCCAGCCGATTTGTTTCCAAGGGTCAATAGCTGCCACGGGCACCTTGTGATCGTTCTGCTGTGAGTCTAGATTTTCGAACCCGACGCAAAAATGATAGTTAATTGTAACGTTCATGGCCTCCTAATGACGATGGAACACTCAAATTGCGTCAAGAATCAATACATCGGTTTCCAGCCGACTTGTCTCCAAGGGTCTATTGCTGCCTCGGGCACCTTATGGTCGTTCTCCTGTGAGTCTAGATTTTCGAATCCGACGCATAAATGATAGTTAATTGTAACGTTCAGGGACTCCTAAACACGGTGGAACACTCAAATTGCGTAGAGAGTCAATACATCGACCTCCAGTCGACTTGTATCCAAGGGGATATTGCAGTCTCGGGCACTATATGATCCTTCTCCTGTGAGACCAGATTTTCGAATCCGACGCAAAAATGATAGTGAATAGTAACGTTCAGCGCCTCCTAATGACGATAGAAGACTCAAATTGCGTCGAGATTCAATACATCGTCCTCCAGCCGACTTGTCTCCAAGGGTCTATTGCTGCCTCGGGCACCACATGGTCCTTCTCCTGTGAGTCTAGATTTTCGAATTCGACGCAAAAATGATAGTGAATTGTAACGTTCAGGGCCTCCTAATGACGATGGAACACTCAAATTGCGTCAAGAATCAATACATCTGTTTCCAGCCGACTTTTCTCCAAGGGTCTATTGCTGCCTCGGGCACCTTATGGTCGTTCTCCTGTGAGTCTAGATTTTCGTATCCGACGCATTAATGATAGTTAATTGTAACGTTCAGGGACTCCTAAAGACGATGGAACACTCAACTTGCGTCGAGAGTCAATACATCGACCTGCAGTCGACTTGTATCCAAGGGGATATTGCAGTCTCGGGCACATTTTAATCCTTCTCCTGTGAGTGTAGATTTTCGAATCCGACGCAAAAATGATAGTGAATTGTAACGTTCGGCTCCTCCTAATGACGATAGAAGACTCAAATTGCGTCGAGATTCAATACATCGTCCTCCAGCCGATTTGTCTCCAAGGGGATATTGCTGCCTCGGGCACCAAATGGTCCGTCTGCTGTGAGTCTAGATTTTCGAATCCAACGAAAAACTGATAGTTAGTTGTAACATTCAGGGCCTCCTAATGACGATGGAACACTCAAATTGCGTCGCGATCCAATACATCGTCCTCCAGCCGACTTGTCTCCAAGGGTCTAATGCTGCCTCGGGCACAATATGATCCTTCTCCTATGAGTCTAGATTTTCGAATCCGACAAATAATTGATAGTTAATTGTAACGTTCAGGAACTCCTAAAGACGATGGAACACTCAAATTGCGTCGAGATTCAATACATCGTCCTCCAACCGACTTGTCTCCAAGGGTCTATTGCTGCCTCCGGCACCTTATGGTCGTTCTCCTGTGAGTCTAGGTTTTCGAATCCGACGCGAAACTGATAGTTAATTGTAAGGTTCAGGGCCTCCTAACGACGATGGAACACTCAAATTGCGTCGAGATTCAATACATCGGCCTCCAGCGGACTTGTCTCCAAGGGGATATTGCTGTCTCGGGCACCGTATGAACTTCTCCTGTGAGTAGATTTTCGAATCCGACGCTAAAATGATTGTTAATTGTAACGTTCAGGGCCTCCTAATGACGATGAAACACTCAAATTGCGTCGCGATCCAATACATCGTCCTCTAGCCGACTTGTCTCCAAGGGTCTAATGCTGCCTCGGGCACAATATGATTCTTCTCCTGTGAGTCTAGATTTTCGAATCCGACGCATAAATGATAGTTAATTGTAACGTTCAGGGCCTCCTAATGCCGATGGAACACTCAAATTGCGTCGAGATTCAATACATCGGCCTCCAGCCGACTTGTCTCCAAGGGTCTATTGCTGCCTCGGGCACCTTATGGTCGTTCTCCTGTGAGTCTAGATTTTCGAATCCGACGCAAAAATGATAGTTAATTGTAACGTTCAGGGACTTCTAATGACGATGGGACACTCAAATTGCGTCGAGATTAAATACATCGGCCTCCAGCCGACTTGTCTCCAATGGTCTGTTGCTGCCTCGGGCACCTTATGGTCGTTCTCCTGTGAGTTTAGATTATCGAATCCGACGCAAAAATGATAGTTAATTGTAACGTTTAGGGCCTCCTAATGACGATGGAACACTCAAATTGCGTCGAGATTCAATACATCGGCCTCCAGCCGACTTGTCTCCAAGGGTCTGTTGCTGCCTCGGGCACCTTATGGTCGTTTTCCTGTGAGTTTAGATTATCGAATCCGACGCAAAAATGATAGTTAATTGTAACGTTCAGGGCCTCCAAATGACGATGGAACACTCAAATTGCGTCGAGATCCAATACATCGTCCTCCAGCCGATTTGTCTCCAAGGGGATATTGCTGCCTCGGGCACCAAATGGTCCGTCTGCTGTGAGTCTAGATTTTCGAATCCGACGAAAAACTGATAGTTAATTGTAACATTCAGGGCCTCCTAATGACGATGGAACACTCAAATTGCGTCAAGAAACAATACATCGGCCTCCAGCCGACTTGTCTCCAAGGGTCTATTGCTGCCTCGGGCACTATATGATCCTTCTCCTGTGAGTCTAGATTTTCGAATCCGACGAATAATTGATAGTTTATTGTAACGTTCAGGGCCTCCTAATGCCGATGGAACACTCAAATTGCGTCGAGATTCAATACATCGTCCTCCAGCCGACTTGTCTCCAAGGGTCTATTGCTGCCTCGGGCACCCTATGGTCGTTCTCCTGTGAGTCTAGATTTTCGAATCCGACGCAAAACTCATAGTTAATTGTAACGTTTAGGGACTTCTAATGACGATGGGACACTCAAATTGCGTCGAGATTCTATACATCGGCCTCCAGCCGACTTGTCTCCAAGGGTCTGTTGCTGCCTCGCCACCTTATGGTCGTTCTCCTGTGAGTGTAGGTTATCGAATCCGACGCAAAAATGATAGTTAATTGTAACGTTTAGGGCCTCCTAATGACGATGGAACACTCGAATTGCGTCGAGATTCAACACATCGGCCTCCAGCCGACTTGCCTCCAAGGGTCTGTTGCTGCCCCGGGCACCTTATGGTCGTTCTCCTGTGAGTTTAGATTATCGAATCCGACGCAAAAATGATAGTTAATTGTAACGTTCAGGGCCTCCAAATGACGATGGAACACTCAAATTGCGTCGCGATCCAATACATCGTCCTCCAGCCGATTTGTCTCCAAGGGGATATTGCTGCCTCGGGCACCAAATGGTCCGTCTGCTGTGAGTCTAGATTTTCGAATCCGACGAAAAACTGATAGTTAATTGTAACATTCAGGGCCTCCTAATGACGATGGAACACTCAAATTGCGTCAAGAATCAGTACATCGGCCTCCAGCCGACTTGTCTCCAAGGGTCTATTGCTGCCTCGGGCACCTTATGGTCGTTCTCTTGTAAGTCTAGATTTTCGAATCCGACGCAAAAATGATAGTTAATTGCAACGTTCAGGGCCTCCTAATGCCGATGGAACGCTCAAATTGCGTCGAGATTCAATACATCGGCCTCCAGCCGACTTGTCTCCAAGGGTCTATTGCTGCCTCGGGCACCTTATGGTCGTTCTCCTGTGAGTTTAGATTATCGAATCCGACGCAAAAATGATATTTAATTCTAACGTTCAGGGCCTTCTAATGACGATGGAACACTCAAATTGCGTCGAGATTCAATACATCGGCCTCCAGCCGACTTTTCTCCAAGGGGATATCGCTGCCTCGGGCACCACATGGTCCGTCTCCGGTGATTCTACGTTTTCGAATCCGACGCAAAACTCATAGTTAATTGTAACGTTCAGTCCTCCTAATGACGATGGAACTCTCAAATTGCGTCGAGATTCAATACATCTTCCTCCTGCCGACTTGTCTCCAAGGGTATATTGCTGCCTCGGGCACCTTATGTTCGTTCTCCTGTGAGTCTAGTTCTTCGAATCCGACGCAAAAATGATAGTTAATTGTAACGTTCAGGGCCTTGTAATGACGATTGAACACTCAAATTGCGTCGAGATTCAATACATCGTCCTCCAAACGACTTGTCTCCAAGGGTCAATAGCTGCCACGGGCACTTTGTGATCGTTCTGCTGTGAGTCTAGATTTTCGAACGAGACGCAAAACTGATTGTTAATTGTAACGTTCAGGGCCACCTAATGACGATGGAACACTCAAATTGAGTGGAGATTCAATACATCGACCTCCAGCCGACTTGTCTCCAAGGGGATATTGCTGCCTCGGGCTCCATGTGGTCCGTCTCCTGTGACTCTAGATTTTCGAATCCGACGCGAAACTGATAGTTAATTGTAAAGTTCAGGGCCTCCTAATGACGATGGAACACTCAAATTGCGTCAACAATCAATACATCGGTTTCCAGCCGACTTGTCTCCAAGGGTCTATTGCTGCCTCGAGCACCGTATGAACTTCTCCTGCGAGTAGATTTTCGAATCCGACGCAAAAATGATAGTCAATTGTAACGTTCAGGGCCTTCTAACGACGATGGGACACTCAAATTGCGTCGAGATTCAATACATCGGCCTCCAGCCGACTTGTTTCCAAGGGTCTGTTGCTGCCTCGGGCACCTTATGGTCGTTCTCCTGTGAGTTTAGATTATCGAATCCGACGCAAAAATGATAGTTAATTGTAACGTTCAGGGCCTCCAAATGACGATGGAACACTCAAATTGCGTCGAGATCCAATACATCGTCCTCCAGCCGATTTGTCTCCAAGGCGATCTTGCTGCCTCGGGCACCAAATGGTCCGTCTGCTGTGAGTCTAGACTTTCGAATCCGACGAGAAACTGACAGTAAATTGTAACATTCAGGGCCTCCTAATGACGATGGAACACTCAAATTAGTCAAGAATCAAAACATCGGTCTCCAGCCGACTTGTCTCCAAGGGTCTATTGCTGCCTCGGGCACCTTATGGTCGTGCTCTTGTAAGTCTAGATTTTCGAATCCGACGCAAAAATGATAGTTAATTGTAACTTTCAGGGCCTCCTAATGCCGATGGAATACTCAAATTTCGTCGAGATTCAATACATCGGCCTCCAGCCGACTTGTCTCCAAGGGTCTATTGCTGCCTCGGGCACCTTATGTTCGTTCTCCTGTGAGTCTAGTTCTTCGAATCCGACGCAAAAATGATAGTTAATTGTAACGTTCAGGGCCTTGTAATGACGATTGAACACTCAAATTGCGTCGAGATTCAATACATCGGCCTCCAGCCGACTTGTCTCCAAGGGTCTATTGCTGCCTCGGGCACCTTATGGTCGTTCTCCTGTGAGTCTAGATTTTCGAATCCGACGCAAAACTCATAGTTAATTGTAACGTTCAGGGCCTCCTAATGACGATGGAACACTCAAATTGCGTCGAGAATCAATACATCGTCCTCCAACCGACTTGTCTCCAAGGGTCAATAGCTGCCACGGGCACTTTGTGATCGTTCTGCTGTGAGTCTAGATTTTCGAACCCGACGCAAAACTGATTGTTAATTGTAACGTTGAGGGCCACCTAATGACGATGGAACACACAAATTGAGTGGAGATTCAATACATCGACCTCCAGCCGACTTGTCTCCAAGGGGATATTGCTGCCTCGGGCTCCATGTGGTCCGTCTCCTGTGAGTGTAGATTTTCGAATCCGACGCGAAACTGATAGTTAATTGTAAAGTTCAGGGCCTCCTAATGATGATGGAACACTCAAATTGCGTCAAGAATCAATACATCGGTTTCCAGCCGACTTGTCTCCAAGGGTCTATTGCTGCCTCGAGCACAGTATGAACTTCTCCTGCGAGTAGATTTTCGAATCCGACGCTAAAATGATTGTTAATTGTAACGTTCACGGCCTCCTAATGACGATGGAACACTCAAATTGCGTCGAGATTCAAACCATCAGCCTCCAGCCGACTTTTCTCCAAGGGTCTATTGCTGCCTCGGGCACCTTATGGTCGTTCTCCTGTGAGTCTAGATTTTCGAATCCGACGCAAAAATGATAGTTAATTGTAACGTTCAGGGCCTTCTAACGACGATGGGACACTCAAATTTCGTCGAGATTCAATACATCGGCCTCCAGCCGACTTGTCTCCAAGGGTCTATTGCTGCCTCGGCCACCTTATGTTCGTTCTCCTGTGAGTCTAGTTCTTCGAATCCGACGCAAAAATGATAGTTTATTGTAACGTTCAGGGCCTTGTAATGACGATTGAACACTCAAATTGCGTCGAGATTCAATACATCGGCCTCCAGCCGACTTGTCTCCAAGGGTCTGTTGCTGCCTCGGGCACCTTATGGTCGTTCTCCTGTGAGTTTAGACTATCGAATCCGACGCAAAAATGATATTTAATTGTAACGTTCAGGGCCTTCTAATGACGATGGAACACTCAAATTGCGTCGCGATCCAATACATCGTCCTCCAGGCGACTTGTCTCCAAGGGTCTAATGCTGATTCGGGCACCTTAAGGTCGTTCTCTTGTAAGTCCAGATTTTCGAATCCGACGCAAAACTGATAGTTCATTATAACGTTCAGGGCGACCTAATGACGATAGAAGACTCAAATTGGGTCGAGATTCAATACATCGGCCTCCAGCCGATTTGTCTCCAAGGGGATATTGCTGCCTCGGACACAAAATGGTCCGTCTGCTGTGAGTCTAGATTTTCGAATCCGACGCAAAAATTATAGTTAATTGTAACATTCAGGGCCTCCTAATGACGATGGAACACTCAAATTGCGTCGCGATCCAATAAATCGACCTCCAGCCGACTTGTCTCCAAGGGTCTATTGCTGCCTCGGGCACCTTATGGTCGTTCTCCAGTGAGTCTAGATTTTCGAATCCGACGCAATAATGATAGTTAATTGTAACGTTCAGGGCCTTGTAATGACGATGGAACACTCAAATTGCGTCGAGATTCAATACATCGTCCTCCAGCCGACTTGTCTCCATGGGGATATTACTGCCTCCGGCCTCTTATGTTCGCTTTCATGTGAGTCTAGATTTTCGAATCCGACGCGAAACTGATTGTTAATTGTAACGTTGAGGGCTTCGTAATGACGATGGAACACTCAAATGGCCTCGAGATTTAATACATCGGCATTCAGCCGACTTGTCTCCAAGGGTCTGTTGCTGCCTCGGGCACCTTATGGTCGTTCTCCTGTGAGTTTAGATTATCGAATCCGACGCTAAAATGATTGTTAATTGTAACGTTTAGGGCCTCCGAATGACGATGGAACACTCAAATTGGGACGAGATTCAATACATCGTCCTCCAGCGGACTTGTCTCCAAGGGGATATTGCTGTCTCGAGCACCGTATGAACATCTCCTGTGAGTAGATTTTCGAATCCGACGCTAAAATGATTGTTAATTGTAACGTTCAGGGCCTCCTAATGACGATGGAACACTCAAATTGCGTCGCGATCCAATACATCGTCCTCCAGCCGACTTGTCTCCAAGGGTCTAATGCTGCCTCGGGCACCATATGGTCCTTCTCCTGTGAGTCTAGATTTTCGAATCCGACGCAAAAATGATAGTGAATTGTAACGTTCAGGGCATCCTAATGACGATGGAACACTCAAATTGCGTCGAGACTCAATACATCGTCCTCCAGCCGACTTGTCTCCAAGGGTCTATTGCTGCCTCGGGCACCATATGGTCCTTCTCCTGTGAGTCTAGATTTTAGAATCCGACGCGAAACTGATAGTTAATTGTAACGTTCAGGGCCTTGTAATGACGATGGAACACTCAAATTGCGTCGAGATTCAATACATCGGCCTCCAGCCGACTTGTCTCCAAGGGTCTTATGCTGCCTCGGGCACCTTATGGTCGTTCTCTTGTAAGTCTAGATTTTCGAATCCGACGCAAAACCGATAGTTATTTATAACGATCAGGGCGACCTAATGACGATGGAACACTCAAATTGCGTCGATATTGATTTCATCGGCCTCCAGTCGGTTTGTCTCCAAGGGGTATATTGCTGTCTCGAGCACCGTATGAACTTCTCCTGAGAGTAGATTTTCGAATCCGACGCGAAACTGATTATTAATTGTAACGTTCACGGCCTCCTAATGACGATGGAACACTCAAATTTCGTCGAGATTCAATACATCGGCCTCCAGCCGACTTGTCTCCAGGGGTCTATTGCTGCCTCGGGCACCTTATGTTCGTTCTCCTGTGAGTCTAGATTTTCGAATCCGACGCAAAAATGATAGTTAATTGTAACGTTCAGGGCCTTGTAATGACGATTGAACACTCGAATTTCGTCGAGATTCAATACATCGGCCACCAGCCGACTTGGCTCCAAGTATCTATTGCTGCCTCGGGCACCTTATGTTCGTTCTCCTGTGAGTCTAGATTTTCGAATCCGACGCATAAATGATAGTTAATTGTAACGTTCTGGACCTTGTAATGACGATTGAACACTCAAATTGCGTCGAGATTCAATACATCGGTCTCCAGCCGATTTCTCTAAAAGGGGATATTGCTGCCTCGGACACCAAATGGTCCGTCTGCTGTGAGTCTAGATTTTCGAATCCGACGAAAAACTGATAGTTAATTGTAACATTCAGGGCCTCCTAATGACGATGGAACACTCAAATTGCGTCGCGATCCAATACATCGACCTCCAGCCGACTTGTCTCCAAGGGACTATTGCTGCCTCGGGCACCTTATGGTCGTTCTCCAGTGAGTCTAGATTTTCGAATCCGACGCAAAAATGATAGTTATATGTAACGTTCAGGGCCTTGTAATGACGATGGAACACTCAAATTGCGTCGAGATTCAATACATCGGCCTCCAGCCGACTTGTCTCCAAGGGTCTGTTGCTGCCTCGGGCACCTTATGGTCGTTCTCCTGTGAGTTTACATTATCGAATCCGACGCAAAAATGATAGTTAATTGTAACGTTTAGGGCCTCCTAATGACGATGGAACACTCAAATTGTGTCGAGATTCAATACATCGGCCTCCAGCCGACTTGTCTCCTAGGGTCTATTGCTGCCTCGGGCACCTTATGGTCGTTCTCCTGTGAGTCTCGATTTTCGTATCCGACGCAAAACTCATAGTTAATTGTAACGTTCATGGCCTTGTAATGACGATGGAACACTCAAATTGCGTCGAGATTCAATACATCGGCCTCCAGCCGGCTTGTCTCCAAGAGTCTGTTGCTGCCTCGGGCACCTTATGGTCGTTCTCCTGTGAGTTTTGATTATCGAATCCGACGCTAAAATGATTGTTAATTGTAACGTTTAGGGCCTCCTAATGACGATGGAACACTCAAATTGCGACGAGATTCAATACATCGTCCTCCAGCGGACTTGTCTCCAAGGGGATATTGCTGTCTCGAGCACCGTATGAACTTCTCCTGTGAGTAGATTTTCGAATCCGACGCTAAAATGATTGTTAATTGTAACGTTCAGGGCCTCCTAATGACGATGGAACACTCAAATTGCGTCGCGATCCAATACATCGTCCTGCAGCCGACTTGTCTCCAAGGGTCTAATGCTGCCTCGGGCACCACATGGTCCTTCTCCTGTGAGTCTCGATTTTCGAATCCGACACAAAAATGATAGTGAATTGTAACGTTCAGGGCCTCCTAATGACGATGAAACACTCAAATTGCGTCGTGATTCAATACATCGTCCTCCAGCCGACTTGTCTCCCAGGGTATATTGCTGCCTCAGGCACCTTATGGTCGTTCTCCTGTGAGTCTAGATTTTCGAATCCGACGCGAAACTGATAGTTAATTGTAAGGTTCAGGGCCTCCTAATGCCGATGGAGCACTCAAATTGCGTCGAGATTCAATACATCGACCTCCAGCCGACTTGTCTCCAAGGGTCTTATGCTGCCTCGGGCACCTTATGGTCGTTCTCTTGTAAGTCTAGATTTTCGAATCCGACGCAAAACCGATAGTTCATTATAACGTTCCGGGCGACCTAATGACGATGGAACACTCAAATTGCGTCGATATTGAATACATCGGCCTCCAGTCGATTTGTCTCCAAGGGGTATGTTGCTGTCTCGAGCACCGTATGAACTTCTCCTGTGAGTAGATTTTCGATTCCGACGCGAAACTGATAGTTAATTGTAACGTTCAGGGCTTCCTAATGACGATGGAACACTCAAATTGCGTCGAGAGTCAATACATCGACCTCCAGTCGACTTGTATGCAAGGGGATATTGCAGTCTCGTGCACCATATCATCCTTCTCCTGTTAGTAGATTTTCGAATCCGTCGCTAAAATGATAGTTAACTGTAACGTTCAGGGCCTCCTAATGCCGATGGAACACTCAAATTGCGTCGAGATTCAATACATCGGCCTCCAGCCGACTTGTCTCCAAGGGTCTGTTGCTGCCTCGGGCACCTTATGGTCGTTCTCCTGTGAGTTTAGATTATCGAATCCGACGCAAAAATGATAGTTAATTGTAACGTTCAGGGCCTCCAAATGACGATGGAACACTCAAATTGCGTCGAGATCCAGTACATCGACCTCCAGCCGACTTGTCTCCAAGGGTCAATTGCTGCCTCGGGCACCTTATGGTCGTTCTCCAGTGAGTCTAGATTTTCGAATCCGACGCAAAAATGATAGTTAATTGTAACGTTCAGGGCCTTGTAATGACGATGGAACACTCAAATTGCGTAGAGATTCAATACATCGTCCTCCAGCAGACTTGTCTCCATGGGGATATTACTGCCTCCGGCCTCTTATGTTCGCTTTCATGTGAGTCTAGATTTTCGAATCCGACGCGAAACTGATTGTTAATTGTAACGTTCAGGGCTTCGTAATGACGATGGAACACTCAAATTGCCTCGAGATTCTATACATCGGCAATCAGCCGACTTGTCTCCAAGGGTCTGTTGCTGCCTCGGGCACCTTATGGTCGTTCTCCAGTGAGTTTAGATTATCGAATCCGACGCAAAAATGATAGTTAATTGTAACTTTTAGGGCCTCCTAATGACGATGGAACACTCAAATTGCCTCGAGATTCAATACATCGGCCTCCAGCCGACTTGTCTCCTAGGGTCTATTGCTGCCTCGGGCACCTTATGGTCGTTCTCCTGTGAGTCTAGATTTTCGAATCCGACGCAAAACTCATAGTTAATTGTAACGTTCAGGGCCTTGTAATGACGATGGAACACTCAAATTGCGTCGAGATTCAATACATCGGCCTCCAGCCGACTTGTCTCCAAGGGTCTGTTGCTGCCTCGGGCACCTTATGGTCGTTCTCCTGTGAGTCAACATTTTAGAATCCGACGCAAAACTGATAGTTAATTGTAACGTTCAGGGCCTCCTAATGACGATGGAACACTCAAATTGCGTCGAGATTCAATACATCGGCCTCCAGCCGACTTGTCTCCTAGGGTCTATTGCTGCCTCGGGCACCTTATGGTCGTTCTCCTGTGAGTCTCGATTTTCGTATCCGACGCAAAACTCATAGTTAATTGTAACGTTCATGGCCTTGTAATGACGATGGAACACTCAAATTGCGTCGAGATTCAATACATCGGCCTCCAGCCGGCTTGTTTCCAAGCGTCTGTTGCTGCCTCGGGAACCTTATGGTCGTTCTCCTGTGAGTTTAGATTATCGAATCCGACGCTAAAATGATTGTTAATTGTAACGTTTAGGGCCTCGTAATGACGATGGAACACTCAAATTGCGACGAGATTCAATACATCGTCCTGCAGCCGACTTGTCTCCAAGGGTCTAATGCTGCCTCGGGCACCACATGGTCCTTCTCCTGTGAGTCTAGATTTTCGAATCCGACACAAAAATGATAGTGAATTGTAACGTTCAGGGCCTCCTAATGACGATGAAACACTCAAATTGCGTCGTGATTCAATACATCGTCCTCCAGCCGACTTCTCTCACAGGGTATATTGCTGCCTCAGGCACCTTATGGTCTTTCTCCTGAGAGTCTAGATTTTCGAATCCGACGCGAAACTGATAGTTAATTGTAAGGTTCTGGGCCTCCTAATGCCGATGGAACACTCAAATTGCGTCGAGATTCAATACATCGACCTCCAGCCGACTTGTCTACAAGGGGATATTGCTGCCTCGGGCTCCTTGTGGTCCGGCTCCTGTGAGTCTAGATTTTCGAATTCGACGCTAAAATGATTGTTAATTGTAACGTTTAGGGCCTCCTAATGACGATGGAACACTCAAATTGCGACGAGATTCAATACATCGACCTCCAGCCGACTTGTCTCCAAGGGTCTATTGCTGCCTCGGGCACCTTATGGTCGTTCTCCTGTGAGTCAACATTTTAGAATCCGACGCAAAACTGATAGTTAAATGTAATGCTCAGGGCCTCTTAATGACGATGGAACACTCAAATTGCGTCGAGAGTCAATACATCTTCCTCCAGCCGACTTGTCTACAAGGGGATATTGCTGCCTCGGGCTCCTTGTGGTCCGGCTCCTGTGAGTCTAGATTTTCGAATCCGACGCTAAAATGATTGTTAATTGTAACGTTTAGGACCTCCTAATGACGATGGAACACTCAAATTGCGACGAGATTCAATACATCGTACTCCAGCGGACTTGTCTCCAAGGGGATATTGCTGTCTCGAGCACCGTATGAACTTCTCCTGTGAGTAGATTTTCGAATCCGACGCTAAAATGATTGTTAATTGTAACGTTCAGGGCCTCCTAATAAGGATGGAACACTAAAATTGCGTCGCGATCCAATACATCGTCCTCCAGCCGACTTGTCTCCAAGGGTTTAATGCTGCCTCGGGCACCACATGGTCCTTCTCCTGTGAGTCTAGATTTTCGAATCCGACGCAAAAATGATAGTGAATTGTAACGTTCAGGGCCTCCTAATAACGATGGAACACTCAAATTGCGACGAGATTCAATACATCGTACTCCAGCGGACTTGTCTCCAAGGGGATATTGCTGTCTCGAGCACCGTATGAACTTCTCCTGTGAGTAGATTTTCGAATCCGACGCTAAAATGATTGTTAATTGTAACGTTCAGGGCCTCCTAATAAGGATGGAACACTCAAATTGCGTCGCGATCCAATACATCGTCCTCCAGCCGACTTGTCTCCAAGGGTTTAATGCTGCCTCGGGCACCACATGGTCCTTCTCCTGTGAGTCTAGATTTTCGAATCCGACGCAAAAATGATAGTGAATTGTAACGTTCAGGGCCTCCTAATGACAATGGAACACTCAAATTGCGTCGAGATTCAATACATCGTCCTCCAGCCGACTTGTCTCCAAGGGTCTATTGCTGCCTCGGGCACCTTATGGTCGTTCTCCTGTTAGTCTAGATTTTCGAATCCGACGCGATACTGATAGTTAATTGTAAGGTTCTGGGCCTCCTAATGCCGATGGAACACTCAAATTGCGTCGAGATTCAATACATCGACCTCCAGCCGACTTGTCTCCAAGGGTCTATTGCTGCCTCGGGCACCTTATGGTCGTTCTCCTGTGAGTCTAGATTTTCGAATCCGACGCAAAAATGATAGTTAATTGTAACGTTCAGGGCCTTGTAATGACGATGGAACACTCAATTTGCGTCGAGATCCAATACATCGTCCTCCAGCCGATTTGTCTCCAAGGGGATATTGCTGCCTCGGGCACCAAATGGTCCGTCTGCTGTGAGTCTAGATTTTCGAATCCGACGAAAATTTGATAGTTAATTGTAACATTCAGGGCCTCCTAATGTCGATGGAACACTCAAATTGCGTCAAGATTCAATACATCGTCCTCCAGCCGACTTGTCTCCAAGGGTCTGTTGCTGCCTCGGGCACCCTATGGTCGTTCTCCTGTGAGTCTAGATTTTCGAATCCGACGCAAAAATGATAGTTAATTGTAACGTTCAGGACCTTGTAATGACGATGGAACACTCAAATTGCGTCGAGATTCAATACATCGGCCTCCAGCCGACTAGTCTCCAAGGGTCTTATGCTGCCTCGGGCACCTTATGGTCGTTCTCTTGTAAGTCTAGATTTTCGAATCCGACGCAAAACCGATAGTTCATTATAACGTTCAGGGCAACCTAATGACGATGGAACACTCAAATTGCGTCGATATTGAATACATCGGCCTCCAGTCGATTTGTCTCCGAGGGGTATATTGCTGTCTCGAGCTCCGTATGAACTTCTCCTGTGAGTAGATTTTCGAATCCGACGCGAAACTGATAGTTAATTGTAACGTTCAGGGCTTCCTAATGATGATGGATCACTCAAATTGCGTCGAGATTCAATACATCGACCTCCAGTCGACTTGTATGCAAGGGGATATTGCAGTCTCGTGCACCATATGATCCTTCTCCTGTTAGTAGATTTTCGAATCCGTCGCTAAAATGATAGTTAACTGTAACGTTCAGGGCCTCCTAATGCCGATGGAACACTCAAATTGCGTCGAGATTCAATACATCGGCCTCCAGCCGACTTGTCTCCAAGGGTCTGTTGCTGCCTCGGGCACCTTATGGTCGTTCTCCTGTGAGTTTGGATTATCGAATCCGACGCAAAAATGATAGTTAATTGTAACGTTCAGGGCCTTGTAATGACGATGGAACACTCAAATTGCGTCCAGATTCAATACATCGGCCTCCAGCCGACTTGTCTCCAAGGGTCTGTTGCTGCCTCGGGCACCTTATGGTCGTTCTCCTGTGAGTCAACATTTTAGAATCCGACGCAAAACTGATAGTTAAATGTAATGCTCAGGGCCTCTTAATGACGATGGAACACTCAAATTGCGTCGAGAGTCAATACATCTTCCTCCAGCCGACTTGTCTACAAGGGGATATTGCTGCCTCGGGCTCCTTGTGGTCCGGCTCCTGTGAGTCTAGATTTTCGAATCCGACGCTAAAATGATTGTTAATTGTAACGTTTAGGGCCTCCTAATGACGATGGAACACTCAAATAGCGACGAGATTCAATACATCGTACTCCAGCGGACTTGTCTCCAAGGGGATATTGCTGCCTCGGGCACCTTATGGTCGTTCTCCTGTTAGTCTAGATTTTGGAATCCGACGCGAAACTGATAGTTGATTGTAAGGTTCTGGGCCTCCTAATGCCGATGGAACACTCAAATTGCGTCGAGATTCAATACATCGGCCTCCAGCCGACCTGTCTCCAAGGGTCTGTTGCTGCCTCGGTCACCCTATGGTCGTTCTCCTGTGAGTCTAGATTTTCGAAACCGACGCAAAAATGATAGTTAATTGTAACGTTCAGGGCCGTGTAATGACGATGGAACACTCAAATTGCGTCGAGATTCAATACATCGGCCTCCAGCCGACTTGTCTCCAAGGGTCTTATGCTGCCTCGGGCACCTTATGGTCGTTCTCTTGTAAGTCTAGATTTTCGAATCCGACGCTAAACCGATAGTTCGTTATAACGTTCAGGGCGACCTAATGACGATGGAACACTCAAATTGCGTCGATATTGAATACATCGGCCTCCAGTCGATTTGTCTCCGAGGGGTATATTGCTGTCTCGAGCTCCGTATGAACTTCTCCTGTGAGTAGATTTTCGAATCCGACGCGAAACTGATAGTTAATTGTAACGTTCAGGGCTTCCTAATGATGATGGAACACTCAAATTGCGTCGAGATTCAATACATCGACCTCCAGTCGACTTGTATGCAAGGGGATATTGCAGTCTCGTGCACTATATGATCCTTCTCCTGTTAGTACATTTTCGAATCCGTCGCTAAAATGATTGTTAACTGTAACGTTCAGGGCCTCCTAATGCCGATGGAACACTCAAATTGCGTCGAGATTCAATACATCGGCCTCCAGCCGACTTGTCTCCAAGGGTCTGTTGGTGCCTCGGGCACCTTATGGTCGTTCTCCTGTGAGTTTGGATTATCGAATCCGACGCAAAAATGATAGTTAATTGTAACGTTCAGGGCCTCCAAATGACGATGGAACACTCAAATTGCGTCGAGATCCAGTACATCGACCTCCAGCCGACTTGTCTACAAGGGTCTATTGCTGCCTCGGGCACCTTATGGTCGTTCTCCAGTGAGTCTAGATTTTCGAATCCGACGCAAAAATGATAGTTAATTGTAACGTTCAGGGCCTTGTAATGACGATGGAACACTCAAATTGCGTCGAGATTCAATACAACGTCCTCCAGCCGACTTGTCTCCATGGGGATATTACTGCCTCCGGCCTCTTATGTTCGCTTTCATGTGAGTCTAGATTTTCGAATCCGACGCGAAACTGATTGTTAATTGTAACGTTCAGGGCTTCATAATGACGATGGAACACTCAAATTGCCTCGAGATTCAATACATCGGCATTCAGCCGACTTGTCTCCAAGGGTCTGTTGCTGCCACGGGCACCTTATGGTCGTTCTCCTGTGAGTTTAGATTATCGAATCCGACGCAAAAATGATAGTTAATTGTAACTTTTAGGGCCTCCAAATGACGATGGAACACTCAAATTGCCTCGAGATTCAATACATCGGCCTCCAGCCGACTTGTCTCCTAGGGTCTATTGCTGCCTCGGGCACCTTATGGTCGTTCTCCTGTGAGTCTAGATTTTCGAATCCGACGCAAAACTCATAGTTAATTGTAACGTTCAGGGCCTTGTAATGACGATGGAACACTCAAATTGCGTCCAGATTCAATACATCGGCCTCCAGCCGACTTGTCTACAAGGGTCTGTTGCTGCCTCGGGCACCTTATGGTCGTTCTCCTGTGAGTCAACATTTTAGAATCCGACGCAAAACTGATAGTTAAATGTAATGCTCAGGGCCTCTTAATGACGATGGAACACTCAAATTGCGTCGAGAGTCAATACATCTTCCTCCAGCCGACTTGTCTCCAAGGGGATATTGCTGTCTCGAGCACCGTATGAATTTCTCCTGTGAGTAGATTTTCGAATCCGACGCTAAAATGATTGTTAATTGTAACGTTCAGGGCCTCCTAATGACGATGGAACACTCAAATTGCGTCGAGATTCAATACATCGTCCTCCAGCGGACTTGTCTCCATGGGGATATTACTGCCTCCGGCCTCTTATGTTCGCTCTCATGTGAGTCTAGATATTCGAATCTGACGCGAAACTGATTGTTAATTGTAACGTTCAGGGTTTCCTATTGACGATGGAACTCTCAAATTGCGTCGAGATTCAATACATCGTCCTCCAGCCGACTTGTCTCCAAGGGTCTATTGCTGCCTCGGGCACCTTATGGTCGTTCTCCTGTGAGTTTAGATTATCGAATCCGACGCAAAAATGATAGTTAATTGTAACGTTTAGGGGATCCAAATGACAATGGAACACTCCAATTGCGTCGAGATCCAATACATCGGCCTCCAGCCGACTTGTCTCCATGGGGATATTACTGCCTCGGGCACCTTATGGTCGTTCTCCTGTTAGTAGATTTTCGAATCCGACGCTAAAATTATTGTTAATTGTAACGTTCAGGGCCTCCTAATGACGATGGAGGACTCAAATCGCGTCAAGAATCAATACATAGACCTCCAACCGACTTGTCTACAAGGGGATATTGCTGCCTCGGGCTCGATGTGGTCCGCCTCCTGTGAGTCTAGATTTTCTAATCCGACGCAAAACTGATAGTTAATAGTATCATTTAAGGGCCTCCGAATGACGATGGAGCACTCAAATTGCGTCGTGATTCAATACATCGTCCTCCAGCGGACTGGTCTCCATGGGGATATTGCTGCCTCGGGCACCTAATGGTTCGTCTCCAGTGAGTCTAGACTTTTGAATCCGACGAAAAACTGATAGTTAATTGTAACATTCAGGGCCTCCATTGACGATGGAACACTCAAATTGCGTCGAGATTCAATCCATCGGCCTCCAGCCGAATTGTCTCCAAGGGTCTGTTGCTGCCTCTGGCACCTTATGGTCGTTCTCCTGTGAGTCTAGATTTTCGAAACCGACGCATAACTGATATTTAATTGTAACGTTCAGCGCCTCCTAATGACGATGGAACACTCATTTTGCGTCGAGAATCAATACATCGTCCTCCAGCCGACTTGTGTCCAAGGGGATATTGCTGCCTCGGGCACCAATTGGTCCGTCTCCTGTGAGTCTAGATTTTTGAATCCGACGAAAAACTGATAGTTAATTGTAACATTCAGGGCCTCCTAGTTACGATGGAACACTCAAATTGCGTCGAGAGTCAATACATCGATCTCCAGCCGACTTGTCTACAATCGGATATTGCTGCCTCGGGCTTCATGTGGTCCCTCTCCTGTGAGTCTAGATTTTCGAATCCGACACGAAACTGATAGTTAATTGTAACGTTCAGGGCCTCCTAATGACGATGGAACACTCAAATTGCGTCGAGATTCAATACATCGGCATTCAGCTAACTCGTTTCCAAGAATCTATTGCTGCCTCGGGCACCTTATTGTCGTTCTCCTGTGAGTCTAGATATTCGAATCCGACGCAGAACAGATAGTTAATTGTAACGTTCAGGGCCTCCTAATGACGATGGAAAACTCAAATTGCGTCGCGATTCAAAGCATCGTCCTCCAGCGGACTGGTCTCCAAGATGATATTGCTGCTTCGGGCACCTAATGGTCCGTCTCCAGTATGTCTAGATTTTCGAATCCGACGAAAAACTGATAGTTAATTGTAACATTCAGGGCCTCCTAATGACGATGGAACACTCAAATTGCGTCGCGATCCAATACATCGTCCTCCAGCCGACTTGTCTCCAAGGGTCTATTGCTGCCTCGGGCACCTTATGATCGTTCTTCTGTGGGTCTAGATTTTCGAACCCGACACAAAATTGCTAGTTAATTATAACTTTTAGGGCCACCTAATGACGATGGAACACTCAAATTCCGTCGCGATTCAATACATCGGCCTCCAGCCGACTTGTCTCCAAGGCGATATTGCTGTCTCGGGCACCATATGATCCATCTCCTGTGTGTCTAGATTTTCGAATCCGACACAAAAATGATAGTGAATTGTAACGTTCAGCGCCTCCTAATGACGACAGAACACTGAAATTGCGTCGAGATTCAATACATCGTCCTCCAGCCGACTTGTCTCCAAGGGTCTATTACTGCCTCGGGCACGAAATGGTACGTTTCCTGTGAGTCTAGATTTTCGAATGCGACGCAAAACTGATAGTTAATCGTAAAGTTCAGGGACTCCTAATTACGACAGAGCACTCAAATTGCGTCGCGTTTCAATACTTCGTCCTCCAGCGGCCAGGTCTCCTAGGGGATATTGCTGCCTCGGGCACCTTATGATCCGTCTCCAGTGCGTCTGAATTTTCGAATCCGACGAAAAACTGATAGTTAATTGTAACATTCAGGGCCTCCTAAAGACGATGGAACACTCAAATTGCGTCGAGAGTCAATACATCGATCTCCAGACGACTTGTCTACAAGGGGATATTGCTGTCTCGGGCACCAAATGGTTCGTCTCCTGTGAGTCTAGATTTTTGAATCCGACGCGAAACTGATAGTTAATTGTAACGTTCAGAGCCTCCAAATGACAATGGAACACTCAAATTGCGTCGAGATTCAATACATCGGCCTCGAGCCGACTTGTCTCCATGGGTCTATTGCTGCCTCGGGCACCTTATGATTGTTCTCATGTGAGTCTAGATTTTCGAATCCGACGCAAAACTGATAGTTAATTGTAACGCTCAGGCCTCCTAATGACGATGGAGCACTCAAATTGCGTCGTGATTCAATACATCGGCCTCCAGCCGACTTGTCTCCAAGGGGATATTGCTGTCTCGGGCACCATATGAGCCTTCTCCTGTGAGTCTAGAATTTCGAATCCGACGCAAAAATGATAGTGAATTGTAACGTTCAGCGCCTCCTAATGACGATAGAACACTCAAATTGCGTCGAGATTCAATACATCGTCCTATAGCCGATTTGTCTCCAAGGGGATATTGCTGCCTCTGGCACCAAATGGTGCGTCTCCTGTGAGTCAAGATTTTTGAATCTGACGCGAAACTGATAGTTAATTGTAACGTTCAGCGCCTCCTAATGACGATGGAACACTCAAATTGCGTCGAGAGTCAATACATCGTACTGCAGCCGACTTGTCTATAAGGGTCTATTGCTGCCTCGGGCACCTTATAGTCGTTCTCCTGTGAGTCTAGATTTTCGAATCCGACGCAAAAATGATAGTGAATTGTAACGTTAAGCGCCTCCTAATGACGATGGAACACTGAATTTGCGTCGAGAGTCAATTCATCGATCTCCAGCCGACTTGTCTACAAGGGGATATTGCTGCCTCAGGCTTCATGTGGTCCGTCTCCTGTGTGTCCAGATTTTCGAATCCGACGCGAAACTTATAGTTAATTGTAGCCTCCTAATGACGATGGAGCACTCAAAATGCGTCGCGTTTCAATTCATCGTCCTCCAGAGGACTGATCTCCAAGGGGATATAGCCTCGGGCACCTTATGATCGTTCACCTGTGAGTCTAGATTTTCGAACCCGACGCAAAAGTGATAGTTAATTGCAACGCTCAGGGCCACCTAATGACGATGGAACACTCGAATTGCATCGTGATTCAATACATCGGCCTCCAGCAGACTTGTCTCCAAGGGGATATTGCTGTCTCGGGCACCATATCAGCCTTCTCCTGTGAGTCTAGATTTTCGAATCCGACACGAATCTGATAGTTAATTGTAACGTTCAGGGCCTCCTAATGACGATGGAACACTCAAATTGCGTCGAGATTCAATACATCGGCATTCAGCTAACTCGTTTCCAAGAATCTATTGCTGCCTCGGGCACCTTATTGTCGTTCTCCTGTGAGTCTAGATATTCGAATCCGACGCAGAACAGATAGTTAATTGTAGCGTTCAGGGCCTGCTAATGACGAAGGAACACTCAAATTGCGTCGAGATTCACTACATCGTTCTCCAGCCGACTTGTCTCCAACGGGATATCGCTGCCTCGGGCACCTCATGGTCCGTCTCCGGGGATTCTACGTTTTCGAATCCGACGCAAAACTGATAGTTAATTGTAACGTTCAGGGCCTCCTAATGACGATGGAAAACTCAAATTTCGTCGCGATTCAATGCATCGTCCTCCAGCGGACTGGCCTCCAAGATGATATTGCTGCTTCGGGCACCTAATGGTCCGTCTCCAGTATGTCTAGATTTTCGAATCCGACGAAAAACTGATAGTTAATTGTAACATTCAGGGCCTCCTAATGACGATGGAACACTCAAATTGCGTCGCGATCCAATACATCGTCCTCCAGCCGACTTGTCTCCAAGGGTCTATTGCTGCCTCGGGCACCTTATGATCGTTCTTCTGTGGGTCTAGATTTTCGAACCCGACACAAAATTGATAGTTAATTATAACTTTTAGGGCCACCTAATGACGATGGAACACTCAAATTGCGTCGCGATTCAATACATCGGCCTCCAGCCGACTTGTCTCCAAGGCGATATTGCTGTCTCGGGCACCATATGATCCTTCTCCTGTGAGTCTAGATTTTCGAATCCGGCACAAAAATGATAGTGAATTGTAACGTTCAGCGCCTCCTAATGACGACAGAACACTAAAATTGCGTCGAGATTCAATACATCGTCCTCCAGCCGACTTGTCTCCAAGGGTCTATTACTGCCTCGGGCACGAAATGGTACGTTTCCTGTGAGTCTAGATTCTCGAATGCGACGCAAAACTGATAGTTAATCGTAAAGTTCAGGGACTCCTAATTACGACAGAGCACTCAAATTGCGTCGCGTTTCAATACTTCGTCCTCCAGCGGCCAGGTCTCCAAGGGGATATTGCTGCCACGGGCACCTTATGATCCGTCTCCAGTGCGTCTGAATTTTTGAATCCGACGAAAAACTGATAGTTAATTGTAACATTCAGGGCCTCCTTAAGACGATGGAACACTCAAATTGCGTCGAGAGTCAATACATCGATCTCCAGACGACTTGTCTACAAGGGGATATTGCTGTCTCGGGCACCAAATGGTTCGTCTCCTGTGAGTCTAGATTTTTGAATCCGACGCGAAACTGATAGTTAATTGTAACGTTCAGAGCCTCCAAATGACGATGGAACACTCAAATTGCGTCGAGATTCAATACATCGGCCTCGAGCCGACTTGTCTCCATGGGTCTATTGCTGCCTCGGGCACCTTATGATTGTTCTCATGCGAGTCTAGATTTTCGAATCCGACGCAAAACTGATAGTTAATTGTAACGCTCAGGGCCTCCTAATGACGATGGAGCACTCAAATTGCGTCGTGATTCAATACATCGGCCTCCAGCCGACTTGTCTCCAAGGGGATATTGCTGTCTCGGGCACCATATGAGCCTTCTCCTGTGAGTCTAGAATTTCGAATCCGACGCATAAATGATAGTGAATTGTAACGTTCAGCGCCTCCTAATGACGATAGAACACTCAAATTGCGTCGAGATTCAATACACCGTCCTATAGCCGATTTGTCTCCAAGGGGATATTGCTGCCTCTGGCACCAAATGGTGCGTCTCCTGTGAGTCAAGATTTTTGAATCTGACGCGAAACTGATAGTTAATTGTAACGTTCAGCGCCTCCTAATGACGATGGAACACTCAAATTGCGTCGAGAGTCAGTACATCGTACTCCAGCCGACTTGTCTCTAAGGGTCTATTGCTGCCTCGGGCACCGTATGGTCGTGCTCCTGTGAGACTAGATTTTCGAATCCGACGCAAAAATGATAGTTAATTGTAACGTTAAGCGCCTCCTAATGACGATGGAACACTGAATTTGCGTCGAGAGTCAATACATCGATCTCCAGCCGACTTGTCTACAAGGGGATATTGCTGCCTCGGGCTTCATGTGGTCCGTCTCCTGTGAGTCCAGATTTTCGAATCCGACGCGAAACTGATAGTTAATTGTGGCCTCCTAATGACGATGGAGCACTCAAATTGCGTCGCGATTCAATTCATCGTCCTCCAGAGGACTGGTCTCCAAGGGGATATAGCCTCGGGCACCTTATGATCGTTCACCTGTGAGTCTAGATTTTCGAACCCGACGCAAAAGTGATAGTTAATTGCAACGCTCAGGGCCACCTAATGACGATGGAACACTCAAATTGCATTGTGATTCAATACATAGGCCTCCAGCCGACTTGTCTCCAAGGGGATATTGCTGTCTCGGGCACCATATTAGCCTTCTCCTGTGAGTCTAGAATTTCGAATCCGACGCAAAAATGATAGTGAATTGTAACGTTCAGCGCCTCCTAATGACGATAGAACACTCAAAATGCGTCGAGATTCAATACATCGTCCTTCAGCCGACTTGTCTCCAAGGGGATATTGCTGTCTTGGGCACCAAATGATCCTTCTCCTCTGAGTAGATTTTCGAATCCGACGCTAAAATGATAGTTAATTGTAACGTTCAGCGCCTCCAAATAAAGATGGAACACTCAAATTGCGTCGAGAGTCAATACATCGTACTCAAGCCGACTTGTCTCTAAGGGTCTATTGCTGCCTCGGGCACCTTATGGTCGTTCTCCTGTGAGCATAGATTTTCGAATCCGACGCTAAATGATAGTCAATTGTAACGTTCAGATCCTCCTAATGCCGATGGAACACTCAAATTGCGTCGAGATTCAATACATGGTCCTCCAGCCGACATGTGTCCAAGGGGATATTGCTGACTCGGGCACCATACGGTCCTTCTCCTGTGAGTCTAGATTTTCAAATCCGACGCGAAACTGATCGTTAATTGTAACGTTCAGGACCTCCTAATGACGATGGAACACTCAAATTGCGTCGAGATTCAATACATCGGCCTCGAGCCGTCTAGTCTCCAAGGGTCTATTGCTGCCTCGGGCACCTTATGGTCGTTCTCCTGTGAGTCTAGATTTTCGAATCCGACGCAAAACAGATAGTTAATTGTAACGTTCAGGGCTTCCTAATGACGAGGGAACACTCAAATTGCGTCGAGATTCACCACATCGTCCTCCAGCCGACTTGTCTCCAAGGGGATATCGTTGCCTCGGGCACCACATGGTCCGTCACCGGTGATTCTACGTTTTCGAATCCGACGCAAAACTGATAGTTAATTCTAACGGTCAGGGGCCTCCTAATGACGATGGAGCACTCAAATTGCGACGCGATTCAATACATCGTCCTCCAGCGGACTGGTCTCCAAGGGGATATTGCTGCCTCGGGCACCATATGATCCTTCTCCTGTTAGTAGATTTTCGAGACCGACGCAAAAATGATAGTTAACTGTAACGTTCAGGGCCTCCTAATGCCGATGGAACACTCAAATTGCGTCGCGATCCAATACATCGTCCTCCAGCCGACTTGTCTGCAAGGGTCTATTGCTGCCTCGGGCACCTTATGATCACTCTGCTGTGAGTCTAGAATTTCGAATCCGACGCAAAACAGATAGTTAATTGTAACGTTCAGGGCTTCCTAATGACGAGGGAACACTCAAATTGCGTCGAGATTAACTACATCGTCCTCCAGCCGACTTGTCTCCAAGGGGATATCGTTGCCTCGGGCACCACATGGTCCGTCACCGGTGATTCTACGTTTTCGAATCCGACGCAAAACTGATAGTTAATTGAAACGTTCAGGGCCTCCTAATGACGATGGAACACTCAAATTGCGTCGCGATCCAATACATCGTCCTCCAGCCGACTTGTCTGCAAGGGTCTATTGCTGCCTCGGGCACCTTATGATCACTCTGCTGTGAGTCTAGAATTTCGAAACCAACACAAAACTGATAGGTAATTATAACGTTCAGGGCCACCTAATGACGATGGAACACTCAAATTCCGTCGCGATTCAATACATCGGCCTCCAGCTGACTTGTCTCCAAGGGGATATTGCTGCCTCGGGCACCATATGGTCCGTCTCCTGCGACTCTAGATTTTCGAATCCGACGCAAAAATGATTGTTAATTGTAACGTTAAGCGCCTCCTAATGACGATGCAACACTCAAATTGCGTCGAGAGTCAATACATCGATCTCCAGCCGACTTGTCTACAAGGGGATATTGCTGCCCCGGGCTTCATGTGATCCGTCAACTGTGATTCTAGAGTTTCGAATCCGACGCCAAACTGATACTTAATTGTAACGTTCAAGCCTCCTAATGACGATGGAGAACTCAAATTGCGTCGCGATTCAATTCATCGTCCTCCAGAGGACTGGTCTCCAAGGGGATATAGCCTCGGGCACCTTATGATCGTTCACCTGTGAGTCTAGATTTTCGAACCCGACGCAAAACTGATAGTTAATTGTAACGCTCAGGGCCACCTAATGACGATGGAGCACTCAAATTGCGTCGTGATTCAATACATCCGCCTCCAGCCGACTTGTCTCCAAGGGGATATTGCTGTCTCGGGCACCATTTGAGCCTTCTCCTGTGAGTCTAGAATTTCGAATCAGACGCAAAAATGATAGTGAATTGTAACGTTCAGCGCCCCCTAATGACGATAGAACACTCAAATTGCGTCGAGATTCAATACATCGTCCTCCAGCCGTTTTGTCTCCAAGGGGATATCGTTGCCTCGGGCACCACATGGTCCGTCACCGGTGATTCTACGTTTTCGAATCCGACGCAAAACTGATAGTGAATTGTAACGTTCAGCGCCTCCTAATGACGATAGAACACTCAAATTGCGTCGAGATTCAATACATCGTCCTCCAGCCGACTTGTCTCCAAGGGGATATTGCTGTCTCGGGCACCATATGAGCCTTCTCCTGTGAGTATAGAATTTCGAATCCGACGCAAAAATGATAGTGAATTGTAACGTTCAGCGCCTCCTAATGACGATAGAACACTCAAAATGCGTCGAGATTCAATACATCGTCCTTCAGCCGACTTGTCTCCAAGGGGATATTGCTGTCTCGGGCACGAAATGATCCTTCTCCTCTGAGTAGAGTTTCGAATCCGACGCTAAAATGATAGTTAATTGTAACGTTCAGCGCCTCCTAATGACGATGGAACACTCAAATTGCGTCGAGAGTCAATACATCGATCTCCAGCCGTCTTGTCTACAAGGGGATATTGCTGCCTCGGGCTTCATGTGGTCCGTCTCCTGTGAGTATAGATTTTCGAATCCGACGCTAATATGATAGTCAATTGTAACGTTCAGCTCCTCCTCATGACGATAGAACACTCAAATTGCGTCGAGATTCAATACATCGTCCTCCAGCCGATTTGTCTTCAAGGGGATATTGCTGCCTCGGGCACCAAATGGTGCGTCTCCTGTGAGTCTAGATTTTTGAATCTGACGCGAAACTGATAGTTAATTGTAACGTTCAGCGCCTCCTAATGACGATGGAACACTCAAATTGCGTCGAGATTCAATACATCGTCCTCGAGCCGACTTGTGTCCAAAGGGATATTGCTGCCTCGGGCACCATATGGTCCTTCTCCTGTGAGTCTAGATTTTCGAATCCGACGCGAAACTGATCGTTAATTGTAACATTCAGGGCCTCCCAATGACGATGGAACACTCAAATTGCGTCGAGATTCACTACGTCGGCCTCCGGCGGACTCGTCCCCAAGGGGATATCTCTGCTTCAGGCACCTTATGGTCCGTCTCCAGTGAGTCTAGATTTTCGAATCCGACGAAAAACTGATAGTTAATTGTAACATTCAGGGCCTCCTAGTTACGATGGAACACTCAAATTGCGTCGCGATCCAATATATCGTCCTCCAGCCGACTTGTCTCCAAGGGTCTATTGCTTCTTGGGGCACCTTATGATCGTTCTCCTGTGAGTCTAGATTTTCGAATCCGACGCGAAACTGATAGTTCATTGTAACGTTCAGGGCCTCCTAATGACGATGGAGCACTCAAATTGCGTCGCGATTCAATTCATCGTCCTCCTGAGGACTGGTCTCCAAAGGGATATAGCCTCGGGCACCTTATGATCGTTCACCTGTGAGTCTAGATTTTCGAACCCGACGCAAAACTGATAGTTAATTGCAACGCTCAGGGCCACCTAATGACGATGGAACACTCAAATTGCTTCGTGATTCAATACATCTGCCTCCAGCCGACTTGTCTCCAAGGGGATATTGCTGTCACGGGCACCATATGAGCCTTCTCCTGTGAGTTTAGAATTTCGAATCCGACGCAAAAATGATAGTGAATTGTAACGTTCAGCGCCTCCTAGTGACGATAGAACACTCAAATTGCGTCGAGATTCAACACATCGTCCTCCAGCCGATTTGTCTCCAAGAGGATATTGCTGCCTCGGGCACCAAATGGTGCGTCTCCTGTGAGTCTAGATTTTTTAATCTGACGCGAAACTGATAGTTAATTGTAACTTTCAGGGCCTCCTAATGACGATGGAACACTCAAATTGCGTCGAGAGTCAATACATCGAACTCCAGACGACTTGTCTCTAAGGGTCTACTGCTGCCTCGGGCACCTTATGGTCGTTCTCCTGTGAGCATAGATTTTCGAATCAGACGCTAAAATGATAGACAATTGTAACGTTCAGCGCCTCCTAATGACGATGGAACACTCAAATTGCGTCGAGATTCAATACATGGTCCTCCAGCCGACTTGTGTCCAAGGGGATATTGCTGACTCGGGCACCATATGTTCCTTCTCCTGTGAGTCTAGATTTTCGAATCCGACGCGAAACTGATCGTTAATTGTGACGTTCAGGGCCTCCTAATGACGATGGAGCACTCAAATTGCGTCGCGATTCAATTCATCGTCCTCCAGAGGACTGGTCTCCAAGGGGATATAGCCTCGGGCACCTTATGATCGTTCACCTGTGAGTCTAGATTTTCGAACCCGACGCAAAACTGATAGTTAATTGTAACGCTCAGGGCCACCTAATGACGATGGAACACTCAAATTGCGTCGAGATTCAATACATCGGCATCCAGCCGACATGTCTCCAAGGGGACATTGCTGTCTCCGGCACAATATGTTCCTTCTCCTGTGAGTCTTGATTTTCGAATCCGACGCAAAAATGATAGTAAATTGTAACGTTCAGCGCCTCCTAATGACGATAGAACACTCAAATTGCGTCGAGGTTCAATTCATCGACCATCAGCCGACTTGTCACCAAGGGGATATTGCTGCGTCGGGCACCAAATGGACCGCCTCCTGTGAGTCTAGATTTTTGAATCCGACGTGAAACTGATAGTTAATTGTAACGTTCAGGGCCTCCAAATGACGATGGAACACTCAAATTGCGTCGAGATTCAATACATCGGCCTCGAGCCGACTTGTCTCCATGGGTCTATTGCTGCTCGGGCACCTTATGATTGTTCTCATGTGAGTCTAGATTTTCGATTCCGACGCAAAACTGATAGTTAATTGTAACGCTCAGGGCCCCCTAATGACGATGGAGCACTCAAATTGCGTCGTGATTCAATACATCGCCCTCCAGCCGACTTGTCTCCAGGGGGATATTGCTGTATCGGGCACCATATGAGCCTTCTCCTGTGAGTCTAGAATTTCGAATCCGACGCAAAAATGATAGTGAATTGGAACGTTCAGCGCCTACTAATGACGATAGAACACTCAAATAGCGTCGAGATTCAATACATCGTCCTCCAACCGATTTGTCTCCAAGGGGATATTGTTGCCTTGGGCACCAAATGGTGCGTCTCCTGTGAGTGTAGATTTTTTAATCTGACGCGAAACTGATAGTTAATTGTAACGCTCAGGGCCACCTAATGACGATGGAACACTCAAATTGCGTCGAGATCCAATACATCGGCATCCAGCAGACATGTCTCCAAGGGGATATTGCTGTCTCCGGCACAATATGTTCCTTCTCCTGTGAGTCTTGATTTTCCAATCCGACGCAAAAATGATAGTGAATTGTAACGTTCAGCGCCTCCTAATGACGATAGAACACTCAAATTGCGTCGAGATTCAATTCATCGTCCATCAGCCGACTTGTCTCCAAGGGGATATTGCTGCCTCGGGCACCAAATGGTCCGTCTCCTGTGAGTCTAGATTTTTTAATCCGACGGGAAACTGATAGTTAATTGTAACGTTCAGGGCCTCCAAATGACGATGGAACACTCAAATTGCGTCGAGATTCAATACATCGGCATTCAGCCAACTTGTCTCCAAGAGTCTATTCCTGCCTCGGGCACCTTATGGTCGTTCTCCTGTGAGTCTAGATTTTCGAATCCGACGCAAAACAGATAGTTAATTGTAACGTTCAGCGCCTCCTAATGACGATAGAACACTCAAATTGCGTCGAGATTCAATACATCGTCCTCCAGCCGATTTGTCTCCAAGGGGATATTGCTGCCTCGGGCACCAAATGGAGCGTCTCCTGTGAGTCTAGATTTTTGAATCTGACGCGAAACTGATAGTTAATTGTAACGTACAGGACCTCCTAATGGCGATGGAACACTCAAATTGCGTCGTGATTCAATATATCGTCCTTCAGCCGACTTGTCTCCAAGGGGATATTGCTGCCTGGGGCACCTTATGATCGTTGTCCTGTGAGTCTAGATTTTCGAATCCGACCCAAGACTGATAGTTAATTGTAACGTTCAGGGCCTCCTAAAGACGATGGAACACTCAAATTGCGTCGAGATGCAATACATCGGCCTCCAGCCGACTTGTCTCCAAGGGGATATTGCTGCCTCGGGCACCAAATGGTGCGTCTCCTGTGAGTCTAGATTTTTGAATCTGACGCGAAACTGATAGTTAATTGTAACGTTCAGGACCTCCTAATGACGATGGAACACTCTAATTGCGTCGCGATTCAATACATCGTCCTCCAGCGGACTGGTCCCCAAGGGGATATTGCTGCTTCGGGCACCTTATGATCGTTCTCCTGTGAGTCTAGATTTTCGAATCCGACGCGAAACAGATAGTTAATTGTAATGTTCAGGGCCTCCTAATGACGATGGAACACTCAAATTGCGTCGAGAATCAAAACATCGGCCTCGAGCCGTCTTGTCTCCAAGGGTCTACTGCTGCCTCGGGCACCTTATGGTCGTTCTCCTGTGAGTCTAGATTTTCGAACCCGACACAAAACTGATAGTTAATTATAACGTTCAGGGCCACCTAATGACGATGGAACATTCAAATTCCGTCGCGATTCAATACATCGGAGTCCAGCCGACTTGTCTCCAAGGGGATATTGCTGGCTCGGGCACCATATTTTCCTTCTCCTGTGAGTCTGAATTTTCGAATCCGACGCAAAAATGATAGTGAATTGTAACGTTCAGCGCCTCCTAATGACGATAGAACACACATATTGCGTCGAGATTCAGTACATCGTCCTCCAGCCGACTTGTCTCCAAGGGTCTATTGCTGCCTCGGGCACCAAATGGTCCGTCTCCTGTGAGTCTAGATTTTCGAATCCGACGCAAAACTGATAGTTAATTGTAACGGTGAGGGCCTCCTAATGACGACGGAACACTCAAATTTCGTCGAGAGTCAATACATTGACCTCCAGCCGACTTGTCTTCAAGGGGATATTGCTGCCTCGGGCTCGATGTGGTACGTCTCCTGTGAGTCTAGATTTTCGAATCCGACGCAAAACTGATAGTTAATTGTAAAGTTCAGGGACTCCAAATAACGATGGAGCACTCAAATTGCGTCGCGATTCAATACATCGTCCTCCAGCGGCCTGGTCTCCAAGGGATATTGCTGTTTTGGGCACCTTATGGTCCGTCTCCTGTGAGTAGATTTTCGAATCCGACGCTAAAATGATAGTTAATTGTAACGTTCAGAGCCTCCTAATGACGATGGAACACACTAATTGCGTCGAGAGTCAACACATCGTACTCCAGCCGACTTGTCTCCAAGTGTCTATTGCTGCCTCGGGCACCTTATGGTCGTCCTCCAGTGAGTCTAGATTTTCGAATCCGACGCTAAAATGATAGTTAATTGTAACGTTCAGCGCCTCCTAATGACGATGGAACACTCAAATTGCGTCGAGATTCAATACATCGTCCTCCAGCCGACTTGTGTCCAAGGGGATATTGCTGCCTCGGGCACCATATGGTCCTTCTCCTGTGAGTCAAGACTTTCGAATCCGACGCGAAACTGATCGTTAATTATAACGTTCAGGGCCTCCCAATGACGATGGAGCACTCTAATTGCTTCGCGATTCAATACTTCGTCCTCCAGCGGACTGGTCCCCAAGGGGATATTGCTGCTTCGGGCACCTTATGGTCCGTCTCCAGTGAGTCTAGATTTTCGAATCCGACGAAAAACTGATAGTTAATTGTAACATTGAGGGCCTCCTAGTTACGATGGAACACTAAAATTGCGCCGCGACCCAATACATCGTCCTCCAGCTGACTTGTCTCCAAGGGTCTATTGCTGCCTGGAGCACCTTATGATCGTTCTCCTGTGAGTCTAGATTTTCGAATCCGACGCAAAACTGATAGTTAATTGTAACGTTCAGGGCCTCCTAATGACGATGAAACACTCAAATTTAGTCGAGAATCAATACATCGGCCTCCAGCCAATTTGTCTCCAAGGGGATATTTGTGCCTAGGGCACCATATGGTCCGATTTCTCGGACTCTAGATTTTCGAATCCGACCCAAAAATGATACTTAAATTCAACGTACAGCGCCTCCTAATGACGATGGAACACTCAAATTGCTTCGACAGTCAACACATCGATGTCCAGCAGACTTGTCTACAAGGGGATATCGCTGCGTCGGGCTTCATGTGGTCCGTCTCCTGTGAGTCTAGATTTTCGAATCCGACGCGAAACTGATAGTTAATTGTAACGTTCAGGGCCTCCAAATGACGATGAAACACTCAAATTGCGTCGAGATTCAATACTTCGGCATTCAGCCAACTTGGCTCCAAGAGTCTATTGCTGTATCCGGCACCTTATGGTCGTTCTCCTTTGAGTCTAGATTTTCGAATCCGACGTAAAACAGATAGTTAATTGTAACGTTCAGGGCCTCCTAATGACGATGGAACACTCAAATTGCGTCGAGATTCAAAACATCGGCCTCGAGCCGTCTTGTCTCTAAGGGTCTATTGCTGCCTCGGGCACCTTATGGTCGTTCTTCTGTGAGTCTAGATTTTCGAATCCGACACAAAACAGATAGTTAATTGCAACGCTCAGGGCCTCCTAATGACGAAGGAACACTCAAATTGCGTCGAGATTCACTACATCGTCCTCCTGCCGACTTGTTTCCAAGGTGATACCGCTGCCTCGGGCACCATATGGTCCGTCACCGGTGATTCTACGTTTTCGAATCCGACGCAAAACTGATAGTTAATTGTAACGTTCAGGGCCTCCTAATGACGATGGAGCACTCAAATTGCGTCGCTATTCAATACATCGTCCTCCAGCGGATTGGTCTCCAAGGGGATATTGCTGCCTGGGGCACCTAATGGTCCGTCTCCTGTGAGTCTAGATTTTCGAATCCGACGCAAAACAGATAGTTAATTGTAACGTTCAGGGCCTCCTAATGACGATGGAACACTCAAATTGCGTCGAGATTCAAAACATCGGCCTCGAGCAGTCTTGTCTCCAAGGGTCTACTGCTGCCTCGGGCACCTTATGGTCGTTCTCCTGTGAGACTAGATTTTCGAACCCGACACAAAACTGATAGTTAATTATAACGTTCAGGGCCACCTAATGACGATGGAACATTCAAATTCCGTCGCGATTCAATACATCGGAGTCCAGCCGACTTGTCTCCAAGGGGATATTGCTGTCTCGGGCACCATATTTTCCTTCTCCTGTGAGTCTCGATTTTCGAATCCGACGCAAAAATGATAGTGAATAGTAACGTTCAGCGCCTCCTAATGACGATAGAACACTCATATTGCGTCGAGATTCAGTACATCGTCCTCCAGCAGACTTGCTTCCAAGGGTCTATTGCTGCCTCGGGCACCAAATGGTCCGTCTCCTGTGAGTCTAGATTTTCGAATCCGACGCAAAACTGATAGTTAATCGTAACGTTGAGGGCCTCCTAGTGACGACGAAACACTCAAATTTCGTCGAGAGTCAATACATTGACCTCCAGCCGACTTGTCTTCAAGGGGATATTGCTGCCTCGGGCTCGATGTGGTACGTCTCCTGTGTGTCTAGATTTTCGAATCCGACGCAAAACTGATAGTTAATTGTAAAGTTCAGGGACTCCTAATAACGATGGAGCACTCAAATTGTGTCGCGATTCAATACATCGTCCTCCAGCGGCCTGGTCTCCAAGGTGATATTGCTGTTTCGGGCACCTTATGGTCCGTCTCCTGTGAGTAGATTTTCGAATCCGACGCTAAAATGATAGTTAATTGTAACGTTCAGCGCCTCCTAATGACGATGGAACACACTAATTGCGTCGAGAGTCAACACATCGTACTCCAGCTGACTTGTCTCCAAAGGTCTATTGCTGCCTCGGGCACCTTATGGTCGTTCTCCAGTGAGTCTAGATTTTCGAATCCGACGCTAAAATGATAGTTAATTGTAACGTTCAGCGCCTCCTAATGACGATGGAACACTCAAATTGCGTCGAGATTCAATACATCGTCCTCCAGCCGACTTGTGTCCAAGGGGATATTGCTGCCTCGGGCACCATATGGTCCTTCTCCTGTGAGTCTAGACTTTCGAATCCGACGCGAAACTGATCGTTATTTACAACGTTCAGGGCCTCCCAATGACGATGGAGCACTCTAATTGCGTCGCGATTCAATACTTCGTCCTCCAGCGGACTGGTCCCCAAGGGGATATTGCTGCTTCGGGCACCTTATGGTCCGTCTCCAGTGAGTCTAGATTTTCGAATCCGACGAAAAACTGATAGTTAATTGGAACATTCAGGGCCTCCAAGTTACGATGGAACACTAAAATTGCGCCGCGATCCAATACATCGTCCTCCAGCCGACTTGTCTCCAAGGGTCTATTGCTGCCTGGGGCACCTTATGATCGTTCTCCTGTGAGTCTAGATTTTCGAATCCGACGCAAAACTGATAGTTAATTGTAACGTTCAGGGCCTCCAAATGACGATGAAACACTCAAATTGCGTCGAGATTCAATACTTCGGCATTCAGCCAACTTGGCTCCAAGAGTCTATTGCTGCCTCCGGCAATTTATGGTCGTTCTCCTTTGAGTCTAGATTTTCGAATCCGACGCAAAACAGATAGATAATTGTAACGTTCAGGGCCTCCTAATGACGATGCAACACAAAAATTGCGTCGAGATTCAAAACATCGGCCTCGAGCCGTCTTGTCTCCAAGGGTCTATTGCTGCCTCGGGCACCTTATGGTCGTTCTTCTGTGTGTCTAGATTTTCGAATCCGACACAAAACAGATAGTTAATTGCAACGCTCAGGGCCTCCTAATGACGAAGGAACACTCAAATTGCGTCGAGATTCACTACATCGTCCTCCTGCCGACTTGCTTCCAAGGTGATATCGCTGCCTCGGGCAACATATGGTCCGTCACCGGTGATTCTACGTTTTCGAATCCGACGCAAAACTGATAGTGAATTGTAACGTTCAGGGCCTCCTAAAGACGATGGAACACTCAAATTGCGTCGAGATTCAATACATCGGCCTCCAGCCGACTTGTCTCCTAGGGTTTGTTGCTGCCTCTGGCACCTTATGGTCGTTCTCCTGTGAGTCTAGCCTTTGGACCCGACGCATAACTGATATTTAATTGTAACGTTCAGCGCCTCCTAATGACGATGGAACACTCACATTGCGTCGAGATTCAATACATCGTCCTCCAGCCGACTTGTGTCCAAAGGGATATTGCTGCCTCGGGCACCATATGGTCTTACTCCTGTGAGTCTAGATTTTCGAATCCGACGCGAAACTGATCGTTAATTATAACGTTAAGGGCCTCCTAATGACGATGGAGCACTCAAATTTCGTCGAGATTCAAAACATCGGCCTCGAGCCGACTTGTCTCCAAGGGTCTATTGCTGCCTCGGGCACCTTATGGTGGTTCTCCTGTGAGTCTAGATTTTCGAATCCGACGCAAAACAGATAGTTAATTGTAACGGTCAGGGCCTCCTAATGACGAAGGAAAACTGAAATTGCGACGAGATTCACTACATCGTCCTCCAGCTGACTTGTCTCCAAGGGGATATCGCTACCTCGGGCACCACATGGTCCGTTTCCGGTGATTCTACGTTTTCGAATCCGACGGAAAACTGATAGTTAATTGTAACGTTCAGGGCCTCCTAATGACGATGGAGCACTCAAAATGCGTCGAGATTCAATACATCGGCCGCCAGCCGACTTGTCTCCAAGGGGATATTGCTGCCTCGGGCACCATATGGTCCGTCTCCTGTGAGCCTAGATTTTTGAACCCGACGCGAAACTAATAATTAATTGTTACGTTCAGGGCCTCCTAATGACGATGGAGCACTCAAATTGCGTCGCGATTCAATACATCGTCCTCCAGAGGACTGGTCTCCAAGGGGATATAGCCTCGGGCACCTTAAAATCGTTCACCTGTGAGTCTAGATTTTCGAACCCGACGCAAAACTGATAGATAATTGTAACGCTCAGGGCCACCTAATGACGATGGAACACTCAAATTGCGTCGAGATTCAATACATCGGCCTCGAGCCGACTTGTCTCCATGGGTCTATTGCTGCTTCGGCACCTTATGATTGTTATCCTGTGTGTCTAGATATTCGAATCCGACGCAAAACTGATAGTTAATTGTAACGCTCAGGGCCTCGTAATGACGATGGAGCACTCAAATTGCGTCGTGATTCAATATATCGGCCTGCAGCCGACTTGTCTCCAAGATAATATTCCTGTCTCGGGCACCATATGAGCCTTCTCCTGTGTGTCTAGATTTTCAAATCCGACGCAAAAATGATAGTGAATTGTAACATTCAGGGCCTCCTAATGACGATGGAACACTCAAATTGCGTCGAGAGTCAATACATCGTACTCCAGCCGACTTGTCTCCAAGGGTCTATTGCTGCCTCGGGCACCTTATGGTCGTTCTCCTGTGAGTCTAGAATTTCGAATCCGACGCAAAAATGATAGATAATTGTAACGTTCAGCGCCTCCTAATGACGATGGAACACTCAAATTGCGTCGAGAGTCAATACATCGATCTCCAGCCGACTTGTCTACAATGGGATATTGCTGCCTCAGGCTTCATGTGGTCCGTCTCCTGTGAGTCTACATTTTCGAATCCGACGCGAAACTGATAGTTAATTGTAACGTTCAGGGCCTCCTATTGCCGATGGAACACTCAAATTGCGTCGAGATTCAATACTTCGGCATTCAGCCAACTTGTCTCCAAGAGTCTATTGTGCCTCGGGCACCTTATGGTCGTTCTCCTGTGAGTCTAGGTTTTCGAATCCGACGCAAAACATAGTTAATTGTAACGTTCAGATCCTCCTATTGACGATGGAACACTCAAATTGCGTGAGATTCACTACATCGTCCACCAGCCGACTTGTCCCCAAGGGGATATCGCTGCCTCGGGCACCACACGGTCCGTCTCCGGTGATTCTACGTTTTCGAATCCGACGCAAAACTGATAGATAATTGTAACGTTCAGGGCCTCCTAATGACGATGGAGCACTCAAATTGCGTTGCGATACAATACATCGTACTCCAGCGGACTGGTCTCCAAGGGGATTTTGCTGCCTCGGGCACCTAATGGTCCGTCTCCAGTGAGACTAGATTTTCGAATCCGACGAAAAACTGATAGTTAATTGTAACATTCAGGGCCTCCTAATGACGAGGGAACGCTCAAATTGCGTCGCGATCCAATAAATCGTCCTCCAGCCGACTTGTCTCCAAGGGTCTATTGCTGCCTAGGTCACCTTATGATCGTTCTGCTGTGAGTGTAGATTTTCGAACCCGACACAAAAGTGATAGTTAATTATAACGATCAAGGCCACATAATGACGATGGGACACTCAAATTCCGTCGCGATTCAATACATCGGCCTCCTGCCGACTTGTCTCCAAGGGTCTATTGCTGCCTTGGGCACCTTATGGACGTTCTCCTGTGAGTCTAGATTTTCGAATCCGACGCAAAGATGATAGTGAATTGTAACGTTCAGAGCCTTCTAATGACGATAGAACACTCAAACTGCGTCGAGATTCAGTACATCGTCCTCCAGCCGACTTGTCTCCAAGGGGATATCGCTGCCTCGCGCACCACATGGTCCGTCTCCGGTGATTCTACGTTTTCGAATCAGACGCAAAACTGATAGTTAATTGTAACGTTCAGGGGCACCTAATGACGATGGAATACTCAAATTGCGTCGAGTTTCAATACATCGTCCTCCAGCCGACTCTCCTCCAAGGGTCTGTTGCTGCCTCGGGCACCTTATGGTCGTTCTCCTGTGAGTCTAGGTTTTCGAATCCGACGCAAAAATGATAGTTAATTGTAACGTTCAGGGCCTCCCAATGACGATGGAACACCCAAATTGCGTCGAGATTCAATACATCGGCCTCCAGCCGACTTGTCTCCTAGGGTCTGTTGCCGCCTCTGGCACCTTATTGTCGTTCTCCTGTGAGTCTAGCCTTTGGACCCGACGCATAACTGATATTTAATTGTAACGTTCAGCGCCTCCTAATGACGATGGAACACTCACATTGCGTCGAGTTTCTATACATCGTCCTCCAGCCGACTTGTGTCCAAAGGGATATTGCCGCCTCGGGCACCATATGGTCTTTCTCCTGTGAGTCTAGAATTTCGCATCCGACGCGAAACTGATCGTTAATTGTAATGTTAAGGGCCTCCTAATGACGATGGAGCACACAAATTTCGTCGAGATTCAAAACATCGGCCTAGAGCCGACTTGTCTCCAAGGGTCTATTGCTGCCTCGGGCACCTTATGGTCGTTCTCCTGTGAGTCTAGATTTTCGAATCCGACGCAAAACAGATATTTAATTGTAACGTTCAGGGCCTCCTAATGACGAAGGAAAACTGAAATTGCGACGAGATTCACTACATCGTCCTCCAGCCGACTTGTCTCCAAGGGGATATTGCTGCCTCGGGCACCATATGGTCCGTCTCCTGTGAGCCTAGATTTTTGAACCCGACGCGAAACTAATAATTAATTGTTACGTTCAGGGCCTCCTAATGACGATGGAGCACTCAAATTGCGTCACGATTCAATACATCGTCCTCTAGAGGACTGGTCTCCAAGGGGATATAGCCTCGGGCACCTTAAAATCGTTCACCTGTGAGTCTAGATTTTCGAACCCGACGCAAAACTGATAGATAATTGTAGCGCTCAGGGCCACCCAATGACGATGGAACACTCGAATTGCGTCGAGATTCAATACATCGGACTCCAGCCGACTTGTCTCCAAGGGTCTATTGCTGCCTGGGGCACCTTATGATCGTTCTCCTGTGACTCTAGATTTTCGAATACGACCCAAAAATGATACTTAATTGTAACGTTCAGCGCCTCCAAATGACGATGGAACACTCAAATTGCGTCGAGAGTCAATACATCGATCTCCAGCCGACTTGTCTACAATGGGATATTGCTGCCTCAGGCTTCATGTGGCCCGTCTCCTGTGATTCTACATTTTCGAATCCGACGCGAAACTGATAGTTAATTGTAACGTTCAGGGCCTCCTATTGCCGATGGAACACTCAAATTGCGTCGAGATTCAATACTTCGGCATTCAGCCAACTTGTCTCCAAGAGTCTATTGTGCCTCGGGCACCTTATGGTCGTTCTCCTGTGAGTCTAGATTTTCGAATCCGACAAAAAACTGATAGTTAATTGTAACATTCAGGGCCTCCCAATGACGATGGAACACTCAAATTGCGTCGCGATCCAATAAATCGTCCTCCAGCCGACTTGTCTCCAAGGGTTTATTGCTGCCTCCGTCACCTTATGATCGTTCTGCTGTGAGTGTAGATTTTCGAACCCGACACAAAAGTGATAGTTAATTATATCGATCAAGGCCACATAATGACGATGGAACACTCAAATTCCGTCGCGATTCAATACATCGTCCTCCAGCCGACTTGTCTCCAAGGGTCTATTGCTGCCTCAGGCACCTTATGGTCGTTCTCCTGTGAGCCTAGATTTTCGAATCCGACGCAAAAATGATAGTGAATTGTAACGTTCAGAGCCACCTAATGACGATAGAACACTCAAACTGCGTCGAGATTCAGTACATCGTCCTCCAGCCGACTTGTCTCCAAGGGGATATCGCTGCCTCGCGCACCACATGGTCCGTCTCCGGTGATTCCACGTTTTGGAATCAGACGCAAAACTGATAGTTAATTGTAACGTTCAGGGGCACCTAATGACGATGGAACACTCAAATTGCGTCGAGTTTCAATACATCGTCCTCCAGCCGACTTGTCTCCAAGGGTCTGTTGCTGCCTCGGGCACCTTAAGGTCGTTCTCCTGTGAGTCTAGGTTTTCGAATCCGACGCAAAAATGATAGTTAATTGTAACGTTCAGGGCCTCCCAATGACGATGGAACACTCAAATTGCGTCGAGATTCAATACATCGGCCTCCAGCCGACTTGTCTCCAAGGGTCTCTTGCTGCCTCGGGCACCATATGGTACTTCTCCTGTGGGTCTAGATTTTCGAATCCGACGCGAAATTGATCGTTAATTGTAACGTTCAGGGCCTCCTAATGATAATGGAACACTCAAATGGCGTCGAGAATCAATACATCGGCCTCCAGCCAAATTGTCTCGAAGGGGATATTTCTGCCTCGGGCACCATATGGTCCGTCTCCTGTGACTCTAGATTTTCGAATACGACCCAAAAATGATACTTAATTGTAACGTTCAGCGCCTCCTAATGACGATGGAACACTCAAATTGCGTCGAGAGTCAATACATCGATCTCCAACCGACTTGTCTACAAGGGGATATTGCTGCCTCGGGCTTCATGTGGTCCGGCTCCTGTGAGTGTAGATTTTCGAATCCGACGCGAAACTGATAGTTAATTGTAACGTTCAGGGCCTCCTATTGACGATGGAACACTCAAATTGCGTCTAGATTCAATACTTCGGCATTCAGCCAACTTGTCTCCAAGAGTCTATTGCTGCCTCGGGCACCTTATGGTCGTTCTCCTGTGAGTCTAGATTTTCGAATCCGACGCAAAACAGATAGTTAATTGTAACGTTCAGGGCCTCCTAATGACGATGGAACACTCAAATTGCGTCGGGATTCAAAACATCGGCCTCGAGCCGACCTGTTTCCAAGGGTCTATTGCTGCCTCGGGCACCATATGGTCGTTCTCCTGTGAGTCTAGATTTTCGAATCCGACGCAAAACAGATAGTTAATTGTAACGTTCAGAGCCTCCTAAAGACGAAGGAACACTCAAATTGCGTCGAGATTCAGTACATCGTCCGCCAGCCGACTTGTCTTCAAGGGTCTACTGCTGCCTCGGGCACCTTATGGTCGATCTCCTGTGCGTCTAGATTTTCGAATCCGACGCATAACTGATAGTTAATCGTAACGTTCAGCGCCTCCTAATGACGAATGAACACCCAAATTGCGTCGGAATTCAATACCTCGTCCTCCAGCGGACTGGTCTAGAAGGGGATGTTGCTGCTTCGGGTACCTTATGGTCCGTCTCCAGTGAGTCTAGTTTTTCGAGTCCGACGAAAAACTGATAGATAATTGTAACATTCAGGGCCTCCCAGTTACGATAGAACACTCAAATTGCGTCGCGATCCAATTTATCGTCCTCCAGCCGACTTGTCTCCAAGGGTCTATTGCTGCCTGGGGCTCCTTATGATCGTTCTCCTGTGAACCTAGATTTACGAATCCGACGCAAAGCTGATAGTTAATTGTAGCGATCAGGGCCTCGTAATGACGATGGAACACTCAAATTGCGTCGAGATTCAATATATCGGTATTCAGCCGATTTGTCTCCAAGGGTCTATTGCTGCCTCGGGCTCCTTATGGTCGCTGTCCTGTGAGTCTTGATTTTCGAAACCGACGCGAAACTGATTGCTAATTGTAACGTTCGGGGCCTCCAAATGACGATGGAACACTCAAATTGCGTCGAGATTCAATATATCGGTATTCAGCCGATTTGTCTCCAAGGGTCTATTGCTGCATGGGGCTCCTTAAGATCGATCTCCTGTGAGTCTGGATATTAGAATCCGACTCAAAACTGATAGTTAATTGTAATGTTCAGGGCCTCTTAATGACGATGGACCACTCAAATTGCGTCGAGATTCAATACATCGGCCGCCAGCCGACTTGTCTCCAAAGGGATATCGCTGCCTAGGGCACCACATGGTCCGCCTCCGGTGATTCTACGTTTTCGAATCAGACGAAAAACTGATAGTTAATTGTAACCTTAAGGACCTCCTAATGACGATGGAGCACTCAAATTGCGTCGTGATTCAATACATCGTTCTCCAGCGGATTGGTCTCCATGGGGATATTGCTGTCTCGGGGACCTAATAGTCCGTCTCCAGTGAGTCTGAATTTTCGATCGCGACGCAAAACTCATTGTTAATTAAAACGTTCAGGGGCACCTATAGACGATGGAACTCAAATTGCGTCGAGATTCAATACATCGTCCTCCAGCCGACTTGTGTCCAATGGGGTATTGCTGCCTCGGGCACCGTATGGTCCTTCTCCTGTGAGTCTAGATTTTCGAATCCGACGCGAAACTGTTCGTTAATCGTAACGTTTAGGGCCTCCTAATGACGATGGAGCACTCTAATTGCGTCGCGAATCAATACATCGTCCTCCGGCGGACTGGTCCTCAAGGGGATATTGCTGCTTCGGGCACCTTATTGTCCGTCTCCAGTGAGTCTAGATTTTCGAATCCGACGAAAAACTGATCGTTAATTGTAACATTCAGGGCCTCCTAGTTGCGATGGAACACTCAAATTGCGTCGCGATCCAATATATCGTCCTCCAGCCGACTTGTCTCCAAGGGTCTATTGCTGCCTGGGGCACGCTATGATCGTTCTCCTGTGAGTCCAGATTTTCGAATCCGACGCGAAACTGATCGTTAATTGTAACGTTAAGGGCCTCCTAATGACGATGGAACACTCAAATTACGTCAAGATTCAATACATCGGCATTCAGACAACTTGTCTCCAAGAGTCTATTGCTGCCTCGGGCACCTTATGGTCGTTATCCTGTGAGTCTAGATTTTCGAATCCGACGCAAAACAGATAGTTATTTGTAACGTTCAGGGCCTCCTTATGACGAAGAAAAACTCAAATTGCCACGAGATTCACTACATCGTCCTCCAGCCGACTTTTTCCAAGGGGATATCGCTACCTCGGACACCACATGGGCCGTCTCCGGTGATTCTACGTTTTCGAATCCGACGGAAACCTGATAGTTAATTGTAACGTTCAGGGCCTCCTAATGACAACGGAGCACTCAAATTGCGTCGAGATTCAATACATCGGCCGCCAGCTGACTTGTCTCCAAGGGGATATTGCTGCCTCGGGCACCATATGATCCATCTCCTGTGAGCCTAGAATTTTGAACCCGACGCGAAACTAATAATTAATTGTAACGTTCATAGCCTCCTAATGACGATGGAGCACTCAAATTGCGTCGAGATTCAATACATCGGCATCCAGCCGACATGTCTCCAAGGGGATATTGCTGTCTCGGGCACAATATGATCCTTCTTCTGTGAGTCTAGATTTTCGAATTCGACGCAAAAATGATAGTGAATTGTAACGTTTAGCGCCTCCTAATGACGATAGAACACTCAAATTCCGCCGAGATTCGATTCATCGTCCATCAGCCGACTTGTCTCCAGGGGGATATTGCAGCCTCGGGCACCAAATGGTCCGCCTCCTGTGAGTCTAGATTATGGAATCCGACGCGAAACTGATAGTTATTTGTAACGTTCAGGGCCTCCAAATGACGATGGAACACTCAAATTGCGTCGAGATTCAATACATCGGCCTCGAGCCGACTTGTCTCCATGGGTCTATTGCTGCCTCGGGCACCTTATGATTGTTCTCCTGTGAGTCTAGATTTTCGAATCCGACGCAAAACTGATAGTTAATTGTAACTCGTTAAGGCCTCCTAATTACGATGGAGCACTCAAATTGCGTCGTGATTCAATACATCGGCCTCCAGCCGACTTGTCCCCAAGGGTATATAGCTGTCTCGGGCACCATATGAGCCTTCTCCTGTGAGTCTAGATTTTCGAATCCGACGCAAAAATGATAGTGAATTGTAACATTCAGGGCCTCCTAATGACGATGGAACACTCAAATTGCGTCGAGATTCAATACATCGTCCTTCAGCCGACTTATCTCCAAGGGGGAAATTGCTGTCTCGGGCACCATATGATCCTTCTCCTGTGAGTAGATTTTCGAATCCGACGCTAAAATGATAGTTAATTGTAACGTTCAGCGCCTCCTAATGACGATGGAACACTCAAATTGCGTCGAGAGTCAATACATCGTAGTCCATCCGACTTGTCTCCAAGGGTCTACTGCTGCCTCGTGCACCTTATGGTCGTTCTCCTGTGAGTCTAGATTTTCGAATCCGACGCAAAAATGATAGTTAATTGTAACGTTCAGGGCCTCCTAATGACGATGGAACACTCAAATTGCGTCGAGATTCAATACATCGGCCTCCAGTCGACTTGTCTCCAAGGGGATATCGCAGCCTCGGGCACCACATGGTCCGTCTCCGGTGATTCTACGTTTTCGAATCAGACCCAAAACTGATAGTTAATTGTAACGTTCAGGGGCACCTAATGACGATGGAACACTCAAATTGCGTCGAGTTTCAATAGATCGTCCTCCAGCCGACTTGTCTCCAAGGGTCTATTGCTGCCTCGGGCACCTTATGGTCGTTCTCCTGTGCGTCTAGATTTTCGAATCATACGCATAACTGATAGTTAATTGTAACGTTCAGGGCCTCCTAATGACGATGGAACACTCAAATTGCGTCGAGAATCAATACATCGGCCTCCAGCCAATTTGTCTCCAAGGGGATATCTCTGCCTCGGGCACCATACGGTCCGTCTCCTGTGAATCTAGATTTTCGAATACGACATAAAAATGATACTTAATTGTAACGTACAGCGCCTCCTTATGACGATGGAACACTAAAATTGCGTCGAGAGTCAATACATCGTCCTCCAGCCGACTTGTCTCCAAGGGGATATCGCTGCCTCGGGCACCACATGGTCCGTCTACGGTGATTCTACGTTTTCTAATCCGACCCAAAACTGGTAGTTAATTGTAACATTCAGGGCCTCCTAATGACGATGGAACACTCAAATTGCGTCGCGATCCAATAAATCGTCCTCCAGCCGACTTGTCACCAAGGGTCTATTGCTGCCTCGGGCTCGATGTGGTCCGTCTCCTGTGAGTCTTGATTTTCGAATCCGACGCAAAACTGATAGTTAATTGTAAGGTTCAGGGACTCCTAATAACGATGGAGCACTCAAATTGCGTCGCGATTCAATACATCGTCCTCCAGCCTCCTGGTCTCCAAGGGGATAATGCTGTTTCGGGCACCTTATGGTCCGTCTCCAGTGAGTCTAGATTTTCGAATCCGACGAAAAACTGATAGTTAATTGTATTTTTCAGGGGCTCCTAATGACGATGGAACACTCAAATTGCGTCACGATCCAATACATCGTCCTCCAGCCGACTTGACTCCAAGGGACTATTGCTGCCTCGGGCACCTTATGGTCGTTCTCCTGTGCGTCTAGATTTTCGAATCATACGCATAACTGATAGTTAATTGTAACGTTCAGGGCCTCCTAATGACGATTGAACACTCAAATTGCGTCGAGATTCAATACATCGTCATCTAGCGGACTGGTCTCCAAGGGGATATTGCTGCTTCGGGTACCTTATGTTCCGTCTCCAGTGAGTCTAGTTTTTCGAATCCGATGAAAAACTGATAGTTAATTGTAACGTTCAGGGGCACCTAATGACGATGGAACACTCTAGTTGCGTCGAGTTTCAATACATCGTCCTCCAGCCGACTTGTCTCCAAGGGTCTATTGCTGCCTCGGGCACCTTATGGTCATTGTCATGTGAGTCTACGTTTTCAAATCCGACGCAAAAATGATTGTTAATTGTAACGTTCAGGGCCTCCCAATTATGATGGAACACTCAAATTGCCTCGAGATTCAATACATCGGCCTCCAGCCGACTTGTTTCCAAGGGTCTGTTGCTGCCTATGGCACCTTATGGTCGTTCTCCTGTGAGTCTAGATTTGCGAATCCGACGCGTAACTAATATTTAATTGTAACGTTCAGTGCCTCCTAATGACGATGGAAAACACATATTGCGTCGAGATTCAATACATCGTCCACCAGCCGACTTGTGTCAAAGTGGATATTGCTGCCTCGGGCACCTTATGGTCATTCTCATGTGAGTCTAGGTTTTCGAATCCGACGCAAAAATGATTGTTAATTGTAACGTTCAGGGCCTCCCAATAATGATGGAACACTCAAATTGCCTCGAGATTCAATACATCGGCCTCCAGCCGACTTGTTTCCAAGGGTCTGTTGCTGCCTATGGCACCTTATGGTCGATCTCCTGTGCGTCTAGATTTTCGAATCCGACGCATAACTGATAGTTAATCGTAACGTTCAGCGCCTCCTAATGACGAATGAACACCCAAATTGCGTCGGAATTCAATACATCGTCCTCCAGCGGACTGGTCTAGAAGGGGATATTGCTGCTTAGGGTACCTTATGGTCCGTCTCCAGTGAGTCTAGTTTTTTCGAGTCCGACGAAAAACTGATAGATAATTGTAACATTCAGGGCCTCCCAGTTTCGATAGTACACTCAAATTGCGTCACGATGCAATTTATCGTCCTCCAGCCGACTTGTCTCCAAGGGTCTATTGCTGCCTGGGGCTCCTTATGATCGTTCTCCTGTGAACCTAGATTTACGAATCCGACGCAAAGCTGATAGTTAATTGTAGCGATCAGGGCCTCGTAATGACGATGGAACACTCAAATTGCGTCGAGATTCAATATATCGGTATTCAGCCGATTTGTCTCCAAGGGTCTATTGCTGCCTCGGGCTCCTTATGGTCGCTGTCCTGTGAGTCTTGATTTTCGAAGCCGACGCGAAACTGATTGCTAATTGTAACGTTCGGGGCCTCCAAATGACGATGGAACACTCAAATTGCGTCGAGATTCAATATATCGGTATTCAGCCGATTTGTCTCCAAGGGTCTATTGCTGCATGGGGCTCCTTAAGATCGATCTCCTGTGAGTCTGGATATTAGAATCCGACTCAAAACTGATAGTTAATTGTAATGTTCAGGGCCTCTTAATGACGATGGACCACTCAAATTGCGTCGAGATTCAATACATCGGCCGCCAGCCGACTTGTCTCCAAAGGGATATCGCTGCCTAGGGCACCACATGGTCCGCCTCCGGTGATTCTACGTTTTCGAATCAGACGAAAAACTGATAGTTAATTGTAACCTTAAGGGCCTCCTAATGACGATGGAGCACTCAAATTGCGTCGTGATTCAATACATCGTTCTCCAGCGGATTGGTCTCCATGGGGATATTGCTGTCTCGGGGACCTAATAGTCCGTCTCCAGTGAGTCTAGATTTTCGATCCCGACGCAAAACTCATTGTTAATTAAAACGTTCAGGGGCACCTATAGACGATGGAACTCAAATTGCGTCGAGGATCAATACATCGTCCTCCAGCCGACTTGTGTCCAATGGGGTATTGCTGCCTCGGGCACCGTATGGTCCTTCTCCTGTGAGTCTAGATTTTCGAATCCGACGCGAAACTGTTCGTTAATTGTAACGTTTAGGGCCTCCTAATGACGATGGAGCACTCTAATTGCGTCGCGAATCAATACATCGTCCTCCGGCGGACTGGTCCCCAAAGGGATATTGCTGCTTCGGGCACCATATTGTCCGTCTCCAGTGAGTCTAGATTTTCGAATCCGACGAAAAACTGATCGTTAATTGTAACATTCAGGGCCTCCTAGTTGCGATGGAACACTCAAATTGCGTCGCGATCCAATATATCGTCCTCCAGCCGACTTGTCTCCAAGGGTCTATTGCTGCCTGGGGCACGCTATGATCGTTCTCCTGTGAGTCCAGATTTTCGAATCCGACGCGAAACTGATCGTTAATTGTAACGTTAAGGGCCTCCTAATGACGATGGAACACTCAAATTACGTCAAGATTCAATACATCGGCATTCAGACAACTTGTCTCCAAGAGTCTATTGCTGCCTCGGGCACCTTATGGTCGTTATCCTGTGAGTCTATAGATTTTCGAATCCGACGCAAAACAGATAGTTATTTGTAACGTTCAGGGCCTCCTTATGACGAAGAAAAACTCAAATTGCCACGAGATTCACTACAACGTCCTCCAGCCGACTTTTTCCAAGGGGATATCGCTACCTCGGACACACCGTCTCCGGTGATTCTACGTTTTCGAATCCGACGGAAACCTGATAGTTAATTGTAACGTTCAGGGCCTCCTAATGACAACGGAGCACTCAAATTGCGTCGAGATTCAATACATCGGCCGCCAGCTGACTTGTCTCCAAGGGGATATTGCTGCCTCGGGCACCATATGATCCGTCTCCTGTGAGCCTAGAATTTTGAACCCGACGCGAAACTAATAATTAATTGTAACGTTCAGAGCCTCCTAATGACGATGGAGCACTCAAATTGCGTCGAGATTCAATACATCGGCATCCAGCCGTCATGTCTCCAAGGGGATATTGCTGTCTCGGGCACAATATGATCCTTCTTCTGTGAGTCTAGATTTTCGAATTCGACGCAAAAATGATAGTGACTTGTAACGTTTAGCGCCTCCTAATGACGATAGAACATTCAAATTCCGCCGAGATTCGATTCATCGTCCATCAGCCGACTTGTCTCCAGGGGGATATTGCAGCCTCGGGCACCAAATGGTCCGCCTCCTGTGAGTCTAGATTTTTGAATCCGACGCGAAACTGATAGTTATTTGTAACGTTCAGGGCCTCCAAATGACGATGGAACACTCAAATTGCGTCGAGATTCAATACATCGGCCTCGAGCCGACTTGTCTCCATGGGTCTATTGCTGCCTCGGGCACCTTATGATTGTACTCCTGTGAGTCTAGATTTTCGAATCCGACGCAAAACTGATAGTTAATTGTAACTCGTTAAGGCCTCCTAATTACGATGGAGCACTCAAATTGCGTCGTGATTCAATACATCGGCCTCCAGCCGACTTGTCCCCAAGGGTATATAGCTGTCTCGGGCACCATATGAGCCTTCTCCTGTGAGTCTAGATTTTCGAATCCGACGCAAAAATGATAGTGCATTGTAACATTCAGGGCCTCCTAATGACGATGGAACACTCAAATTGCGTCGAGATTCAATACATCGTCCTTCATCCGACTTATCTCCAAGGGGGAAATTGCTGTCTCGGGCACCATATGATCCTACTCCTGTGAGTAGATTTTCGAATCCGACGCTAAAATGATAGTTAATTGTAACGTTCAGCGCCTCCTAATGACGATGGAACACTCAAATTGCGTCGAGAGTCAATACATCGTAGTCCATCCGACTTGTCTCCAAGGGTCTACTGCTGCCTCGTGCACCTTATGGTCGTTCTGCTGTGAGTCTAGATTTTCGAATCCGACGCAAAAATGATAGTTAATTGTAACGTTCAGGGCCTCCTAATGACGATGGAACACTCAAATTGCGTCGCGATCCAATAAATCGTCCTCCAGCCGACTTGTCACCAAGGGTCTATTGCTGCCTCGGGCTCGATGTGGTCCGTCTCCTGTGAGTCTTGATTTTCGAATCCGACGCAAAACTGATAGTTAATTGTAAGGTTCAGGGACTCCTAATAACGATGGAGCACTCAAATTGCGTCGCGATTCAATACATCGTCCTCCAGCCTCCTGGTCTCCAAGGGGATAATGCTGTTTCGGGCACCTTATGGTCCGTCTCCAGTGAGTCTAGATTTTCGAATCCGACGAAAAACTGATAGTTAATTGTATTTTTCAGGGGCTCCTAATGACGATGGAACACTCAAATTGCGTCACGATCCAATACATCGTCCTCCAGCCGACTTGACTCCAAGGGACTATTGCTGCCTCGGGCACCTTATGGTCGTTCTCCTGTGCGTCTAGATTTTCGAATCATACGCATAACTGATAGTTAATTGTAACGTTCAGGGCCTCCTAATGACGATTGAACACTCAAATTGCGTCGAGATTCAATACATCGTCATCTAGCGGACTGGTCTCCAAGGGGATATTGCTGCTTCGGGTACCTTATGTTCCGTCTCCAGTGAGTCTAGTTTTTCGAATCCGATGAAAAACTGATAGTTAATTGTAACGTTCAGGGGCACCTAATGACGATGGAACACTCTAGTTGCGTCGAGTTTCAATACATCGTCCTCCAGCCGACTTGTCTCCAAGGGTCTATTGCTGCCTCGGGCACCTTATGGTCATTGTCATGTGAGTCTACGTTTTCAAATCCGACGCAAAAATGATTGTTAATTGTAACGTTCAGGGCCTCCCAATTATGATGGAACACTCAAATTGCCTCGAGATTCAATACATCGGCCTCCAGCCGACTTGTTTCCAAGGGTCTGTTGCTGCCTATGGCACCTTATGGTCGTTCTCCTGTGAGTCTAGATTTGCGAATCCGACGCGTAACTAATATTTAATTGTAACGTTCAGTGCCTCCTAATGACGATGGAAAACACATATTGCGTCGAGATTCAATACATCGTCCACCAGCCGACTTGTGTCAAAGTGGATATTGCTGCCTCGGGCACCTTATGGTCATTCTCATGTGAGTCTAGGTTTTCGAATCCGACGCAAAAATGATTGTTAATTGTAACGTTCAGGGCCTCCCAATAATGATGGAACACTCAAATTGCCTCGAGATTCAATACATCGGCCTCCAGCCGACTTGTTTCCAAGGGTCTGTTGCTGCCTATGGCACCTTATGGTCGATCTCCTGTGCGTCTAGATTTTCGAATCCGACGCATAACTGATAGTTAATCGTAACGTTCAGCGCCTCCTAATGACGAATGAACACCCAAATTGCGTCGGAATTCAATACATCGTCCTCCAGCGGACTGGTCTAGAAGGGGATATTGCTGCTTAGGGTACCTTATGGTCCGTCTCCAGTGAGTCTAGTTTTTTCGAGTCCGACGAAAAACTGATAGATAATTGTAACATTCAGGGCCTCCCAGTTTCGATAGTACACTCAAATTGCGTCACGATGCAATTTATCGTCCTCCAGCCGACTTGTCTCCAAGGGTCTATTGCTGCCTGGGGCTCCTTATGATCGTTCTCCTGTGAACCTAGATTTACGAATCCGACGCAAAGCTGATAGTTAATTGTAGCGATCAGGGCCTCGTAATGACGATGGAACACTCAAATTGCGTCGAGATTCAATATATCGGTATTCAGCCGATTTGTCTCCAAGGGTCTATTGCTGCCTCGGGCTCCTTATGGTCGCTGTCCTGTGAGTCTTGATTTTCGAAGCCGACGCGAAACTGATTGCTAATTGTAACGTTCGGGGCCTCCAAATGACGATGGAACACTCAAATTGCGTCGAGATTCAATATATCGGTATTCAGCCGATTTGTCTCCAAGGGTCTATTGCTGCATGGGGCTCCTTAAGATCGATCTCCTGTGAGTCTGGATATTAGAATCCGACTCAAAACTGATAGTTAATTGTAATGTTCAGGGCCTCTTAATGACGATGGACCACTCAAATTGCGTCGAGATTCAATACATCGGCCGCCAGCCGACTTGTCTCCAAAGGGATATCGCTGCCTAGGGCACCACATGGTCCGCCTCCGGTGATTCTACGTTTTCGAATCAGACGAAAAACTGATAGTTAATTGTAACCTTAAGGGCCTCCTAATGACGATGGAGCACTCAAATTGCGTCGTGATTCAATACATCGTTCTCCAGCGGATTGGTCTCCATGGGGATATTGCTGTCTCGGGGACCTAATAGTCCGTCTCCAGTGAGTCTAGATTTTCGATCCCGACGCAAAACTCATTGTTAATTAAAACGTTCAGGGGCACCTATAGACGATGGAACTCAAATTGCGTCGAGATTCAATACATCGTCCTCCAGCCGACTTGTGTCCAATGGGGTATTGCTGCCTCGGGCACCGTATGGTCCTTCTCCTGTGAGTCTAGATTTTCGAATCCGACGCGAAACTGTTCGTTAATTGTAACGTTTAGGGCCTCCTAATGACGATGGAGCACTCTAATTGCGTCGCGAATCAATACATCGTCCTCCGGCGGACTGGTCCCCAAAGGGATATTGCTGCTTCGGGCACCATATTGTCCGTCTCCAGTGAGTCTAGATTTTCGAATCCGACGAAAAACTGATCGTTAATTGTAACATTCAGGGCCTCCTAGTTGCGATGGAACACTCAAATTGCGTCGCGATCCAATATATCGTCCTCCAGCCGACTTGTCTCCAAGGGTCTATTGCTGCCTGGGGCACGCTATGATCGTTCTCCTGTGAGTCCAGATTTTCGAATCCGACGCGAAACTGATCGTTAATTGTAACGTTAAGGGCCTCCTAATGACGATGGAACACTCAAATTACGTCAAGATTCAATACATCGGCATTCAGACAACTTGTCTCCAAGAGTCTATTGCTGCCTCGGGCACCTTATGGTCGTTATCCTGTGAGTCTATAGATTTTCGAATCCGACGCAAAACAGATAGTTATTTGTAACGTTCAGGGCCTCCTTATGACGAAGAAAAACTCAAATTGCCACGAGATTCACTACAACGTCCTCCAGCCGACTTTTTCCAAGGGGATATCGCTACCTCGGACACACCGTCTCCGGTGATTCTACGTTTTCGAATCCGACGGAAACCTGATAGTTAATTGTAACGTTCAGGGCCTCCTAATGACAACGGAGCACTCAAATTGCGTCGAGATTCAATACATCGGCCGCCAGCTGACTTGTCTCCAAGGGGATATTGCTGCCTCGGGCACCATATGATCCGTCTCCTGTGAGCCTAGAATTTTGAACCCGACGCGAAACTAATAATTAATTGTAACGTTCAGAGCCTCCTAATGACGATGGAGCACTCAAATTGCGTCGAGATTCAATACATCGGCATCCAGCCGTCATGTCTCCAAGGGGATATTGCTGTCTCGGGCACAATATGATCCTTCTTCTGTGAGTCTAGATTTTCGAATTCGACGCAAAAATGATAGTGACTTGTAACGTTTAGCGCCTCCTAATGACGATAGAACATTCAAATTCCGCCGAGATTCGATTCATCGTCCATCAGCCGACTTGTCTCCAGGGGGATATTGCAGCCTCGGGCACCAAATGGTCCGCCTCCTGTGAGTCTAGATTTTTGAATCCGACGCGAAACTGATAGTTATTTGTAACGTTCAGGGCCTCCAAATGACGATGGAACACTCAAATTGCGTCGAGATTCAATACATCGGCCTCGAGCCGACTTGTCTCCATGGGTCTATTGCTGCCTCGGGCACCTTATGATTGTACTCCTGTGAGTCTAGATTTTCGAATCCGACGCAAAACTGATAGTTAATTGTAACTCGTTAAGGCCTCCTAATTACGATGGAGCACTCAAATTGCGTCGTGATTCAATACATCGGCCTCCAGCCGACTTGTCCCCAAGGGTATATAGCTGTCTCGGGCACCATATGAGCCTTCTCCTGTGAGTCTAGATTTTCGAATCCGACGCAAAAATGATAGTGCATTGTAACATTCAGGGCCTCCTAATGACGATGGAACACTCAAATTGCGTCGAGATTCAATACATCGTCCTTCATCCGACTTATCTCCAAGGGGGAAATTGCTGTCTCGGGCACCATATGATCCTACTCCTGTGAGTAGATTTTCGAATCCGACGCTAAAATGATAGTTAATTGTAACGTTCAGCGCCTCCTAATGACGATGGAACACTCAAATTGCGTCGAGAGTCAATACATCGTAGTCCATCCGACTTGTCTCCAAGGGTCTACTGCTGCCTCGTGCACCTTATGGTCGTTCTCCTGTGAGTCTAGATTTTCGAATCCGACGCAAAAATGATAGTTAATTGTAACGTTCAGGGCCTCCTAATGACGATGGAACACTCAAATTGCGTCGAGATTCAATACATCGGCCTCCAGCCGACTTGTCTCCAAGGGTATATTGCTGTCTCGGGCACCATATGAGCCCTCTCCTGTGAGTCTACATTTACGAATCCGACGCAAAAATGATAGTGAATTGTAACGTTCAGAGCCTCCTAATGACGACAGAACACTCAAATTGCGTCGAGATTCAGTACATCGTCCTCCAGCCGACTTGTCTCCAAGGGGATATCGCAGCCTCGGGCACCACATGGTCCGTCTCCGGTGATTCTACGTTTTCGAATCAGACGCAAAACTGATAGTTAATTGTAACGTTCAGGGGCACCTAATGACGATGGAACACTCAAATTGCGTCGAGTTTCAATACATCGTCCTCCAGCCGACTTGTCTCCAAGGGTCTATTGCTGCCTCGGGCACCTTATGGTCGTTCTCCTGTGAGTCTAGGTTTTCGAATCCGACGCAAAAATGATAGTTAATTGTAACGTTCAGGGCCTCCCAATGACAATGGAACACTCAAATTGCGTCAAAATTCAATACATCGTCCTCCAGCCGACTTGTCTCCAAGGGTCTATTGCTGCCTCGGGCACCTTATGGTCGTTCTCCTGTGAGTCTAGGTTTTCGAATCCGACGCAAAAATGATAGTTAATTGTAACGTTCAGGGCCTCCCAATGACAATGGAACACTCAAATTGCGTCAAAATTCAATACATCGGCCTCCAGCCGACTTGTCTCCAAGGGTCTGTTGCTGCCTTGGGCGCCATATGGTACTTCTCCTGTGAATCTAGATTTTCGAATACGACATAAAAATGATACTTAATTGTAACGTACAGCGCCTCCTTATGACGATGGAACACTCAAATTGCGTCAAGAGTCAATACATCGTCCTCCAGCCGACTTGTCTCCAAGGGGATATCGCTGCCTCGGGCACCACATGGTCCGTCTACGGTGATTCTACGTTTTCTAATCCGACCCAAAACTGGTAGTTAATTGTAACATTCAGGGCCTCCTAATGACGATGGAACACTCAAATTGCGTCGCGATCCAATAAATCGTCCTCCAGCCGACTTGTCACCAAGGGTCTATTGCTGCCTCGGGCTCGATGTGGTCCGTCTCCTGTGAGTCTTGATTTTCGAATCCGACGCAAAACTGATACTTAATTGTAAGGTTCAGGGACTCCTAATAACGATGGAGCACTCAAATTGCGTCGCGATTCAATACATCGTCCTCCAGCCTCCTGGTCTCCAAGGGGATAATGCTGTTTCGGGCACCTTATGGTCCGTCTCCAGTGAGTCTAGATTTTCGAATCCGACGAAAAACTGATAGTTAATTGTAACTTTCAGGGGCTCCTAATGACGATGGAACACTCAAATTGCGTCACGATCCAATACATCGTCCTCCAGCCGACTTGACTCCAAGGGACTATTGCTGCCTCGGGCACCTTATGGTCGTTCTCCTGTGCGTCTAGATTTTCGAATCATACGCATAACTGATAGTTAATTGTAACGTTCAGGGCCTCCTAATGACGATTGAACACTCAAATTGCGTCGAGATTCAATACATCGTCATCTAGCGGACTGGTCTCCAAGGGGATATTGCTGCTTCGGGTACCTTATGTTCCGTCTCCAGTGAGTCTAGTTTTTCGAATCCGATGAAAAACTGATAGTTAATTGTAACGTTCAGGGGCACCTAATGACGATGGAACACTCTAGTTGCGTCGAGTTTCAATACATCGTCCTCCAGCCGACTTGTCTCCAAGGGTCTATTGCTGCCTCGGGCACCTTATGGTCATTCTCATGTGAGTCTAGGTTTTCGAATCCGACGCAAAAATGATTGTTAATTGTAACGTTCAGGGCCTCCCAATAATGATGGAACACTCAAATTGCCTCGAGATTCAATACATCGGCCTCCAGCCGACTTGTTTCCAAGGGTCTGTTGCTGCCTATGGCACCTTATGGTCGTTCTCCTGTGAGTCTAGATTTTCGAATCCGACGCATAACTAATATTTAATTGTAACGTTCAGTGCCTCCTAATGACGATGGAAAACACATATTGCGTCGAGATTCAATACATCGTCCACCAGCCGACTTGTGTCAAAGGGGATATTGCTGCCTCGGGCACCAATTGGTCCGCCTCCTGTGAGTCTAGATTTTTGAATCCGACGAAAAACTGATAGTTAATTGTAACATTCAGGGCCTCCTAGTTACGATGGAACACCCAAATTGCGTCGAGATTCAATACATCGGCCTCGAGCCGACTTGTCTCCATGGGTCTATTGCTGCCTCGGGCACCTTATGATTGTTCTCCTGTGAGTCTAGATTTTCGAATCCGACGCAAAACTGATAGTTAATTGTAACGTTCAGGGCCTCCTAATGACGATGGAGCACTCAAATTGCGTCGTTATTCAACACATCGGCCTCCAGCCTACTTGTCTCCAAGGGGATATTGCTGTCTCGGGCACCATATGAGCCTTCTCCTGTGAGTCTAGATTTTCGAATCCGACGCAAAAATGGTAGTGAATTGTAACATACAGGGCCTCCTAATGACGATGGAACACTCAAATTGAGTCGAGATTCAATACATCGTCCTTCAGTCGACTTGTCTCCAAGGGTCTATTGCTGCCTCGGGCACCTTATGGTCATTCTCCTGTGAGTCTACATTTTCGAATCCGTCGCAAAACAGATAGTTAATTGTAACGTTCAGGGCCTCCCAATGTCGGAGGAACACTCAAATTGCGTCGAGATTCACTACATCGTCCTCCAGCCGACTTGTCTCCAAGGGGATATTGATGCCTCGCGCACCTAATGGTCCGTCTCCAGTGAGTCTAGATTTTCGAATCCGACGCAAAACTGATAGTTAATTGTAACATTCAGGGCCTCCTAACGACGATGGAACACTCAAATTGCGTCGCGATCCTATAAATCGTCCTCCAGCCGACTTGTCTCCAAGGGTCTATTGCTGCCTCGGGCACCTTATGATCGTTCTGCTGTGAGTCAAGATTTTCGAACCCGACACAAAACTGATAGTTAATTATAACGTTCAAGGCCACCTAATGAAGATGGAACACTCAAATTCCGTCGCGATTCAATACATCGGCCTCAAGCTTTCTTGTCTCCAAGGGGATATTGCTGTCTCGGGCACCATATTTTCCTTCTCCTGTGAGTCTAGATTTTCGAATCCGACGCAAAAATGTTAGTGAATTGTAACGTTCAGCGCCTCCTAATGACGATAGAACACTCAAATTGCGTCGGGATTCAGTACATCGTCCTCCAGCCGACTTGCCTCCAAGGGTCTATTGCTGCCTCGGGCACCAAATGGTCCTTCACCTGTGAGTCTAGATTTTCGAGTCCGACGCAAAAATGATAGTTAATTGCAACGTTGAGGGCCTCCTAATGACGATTGAACACTCAAATTGCGTCGAGATTCAATACATCGTCCTCCAGCGGACTGGTCTCCAAGGGGATATTGCTGCTTCGGGTACCTTATGGTCCGTCTCCAGTGAGTCTAGTTTTTCGAATCCGACGAAAAACTGATAGTTAATTGTAACATTCAGGGCCTCCTAGTTACGATAGAACACTCAAATTGCGTCGCGATCCAATATATCGTCCTCCAGCCGACTTGTCTCCAAGGCTCAATTGCTGCCTGGGGCTCCTTATGATCGTTCTCCTGTGATCCTAGATTTTCGAATCCGACGCAAAATTGATAGTTAATTGTAGCGATCAGGGCCTCCTAATGACGACGGAACATTCAAATTGCGTCGAGATTCAATACATCGTCCTCCAGCCGACTTGTCTCCATGGGGATATTTGCTGCCTCGGGCTCCTTGTGGTCGTTGTCCTGTGAGTCTTGATTTTCGAAACCGACGCGAAACTGATTGCTAATTGTAACGTTTGGGGCCTCTAAATGACGATGGAACACTCAAATTGCATCGAGATTCAAAATATCGGTATTCAGCCGATTTGTCTCCAAGGGTCTATTGCTGCATAGGGCTCCTTAAGATCGATCTCCTATGAGTCTGGATATTAGAATCCGACGCAAAACTGATAGTTAATTGTAATGTTCAGGGCCTCCTAATGACGATGGAGCACCCAAATTGCGTCGTGATTCAATACATCGTCCTCCAGCGGATTGGTCTCCATGGCGATATTGCTGCCTCGGGCACCTTATGGTCGGTCTCCAGTGAGTCTAGTTTTTCGAATCCGACGAAAAACTGATAGTTAATTGTAACATTCAGGGCCTCCTAGTTATGATGGAACACTCAAATTGCGTCGCGATCCAATACATCGTACTCCAGCCGACTTGTCTCCAAGGGTCTACTGCTGCCTCGTGCACCTTATGGTCGTTCTCCTGTGAGTCTAGATTTTCGAATCCGACGCAAAAATGATAGTTAATTGTAACGTTCAGGGCCTCCTAATGACGATGGAACACTCAAATTGCGTCGAGATTCAATACATCGGCCTCCAGCCGACTTGTCTCCAAGGGTATATTGCTGTCTCGGGCACCATATGAGCCCTCTCCTGTGAGTCTACATTTACGAATCCGACGCAAAAATGATAGTGAATTGTAACGTTCAGAGCCTCCTAATGACGACAGAACACTCAAATTGCGTCGAGATTCAGTACATCGTCCTCCAGCCGACTTGTCTCCAAGGGGATATCGCAGCCTCGGGCACCACATGGTCCGTCTCCGGTGATTCTACGTTTTCGAATCAGACGCAAAACTGATAGTTAATTGTAACGTTCAGGGGCACCTAATGACGATGGAACACTCAAATTGCGTCGAGTTTCAATACATCGTCCTCCAGCCGACTTGTCTCCAAGGGTCTATTGCTGCCTCGGGCACCTTATGGTCGTTCTCCTGTGAGTCTAGGTTTTCGAATCCGACGCAAAAATGATAGTTAATTGTAACGTTCAGGGCCTCCCAATGACAATGGAACACTCAAATTGCGTCAAAATTCAATACATCGTCCTCCAGCCGACTTGTCTCCAAGGGTCTATTGCTGCCTCGGGCACCTTATGGTCGTTCTCCTGTGAGTCTAGGTTTTCGAATCCGACGCAAAAATGATAGTTAATTGTAACGTTCAGGGCCTCCCAATGACAATGGAACACTCAAATTGCGTCAAAATTCAATACATCGGCCTCCAGCCGACTTGTCTCCAAGGGTCTGTTGCTGCCTTGGGCGCCATATGGTACTTCTCCTGTGAATCTAGATTTTCGAATACGACATAAAAATGATACTTAATTGTAACGTACAGCGCCTCCTTATGACGATGGAACACTCAAATTGCGTCAAGAGTCAATACATCGTCCTCCAGCCGACTTGTCTCCAAGGGGATATCGCTGCCTCGGGCACCACATGGTCCGTCTACGGTGATTCTACGTTTTCTAATCCGACCCAAAACTGGTAGTTAATTGTAACATTCAGGGCCTCCTAATGACGATGGAACACTCAAATTGCGTCGCGATCCAATAAATCGTCCTCCAGCCGACTTGTCACCAAGGGTCTATTGCTGCCTCGGGCTCGATGTGGTCCGTCTCCTGTGAGTCTTGATTTTCGAATCCGACGCAAAACTGATACTTAATTGTAAGGTTCAGGGACTCCTAATAACGATGGAGCACTCAAATTGCGTCGCGATTCAATACATCGTCCTCCAGCCTCCTGGTCTCCAAGGGGATAATGCTGTTTCGGGCACCTTATGGTCCGTCTCCAGTGAGTCTAGATTTTCGAATCCGACGAAAAACTGATAGTTAATTGTAACTTTCAGGGGCTCCTAATGACGATGGAACACTCAAATTGCGTCACGATCCAATACATCGTCCTCCAGCCGACTTGACTCCAAGGGACTATTGCTGCCTCGGGCACCTTATGGTCGTTCTCCTGTGCGTCTAGATTTTCGAATCATACGCATAACTGATAGTTAATTGTAACGTTCAGGGCCTCCTAATGACGATTGAACACTCAAATTGCGTCGAGATTCAATACATCGTCATCTAGCGGACTGGTCTCCAAGGGGATATTGCTGCTTCGGGTACCTTATGTTCCGTCTCCAGTGAGTCTAGTTTTTCGAATCCGATGAAAAACTGATAGTTAATTGTAACGTTCAGGGGCACCTAATGACGATGGAACACTCTAGTTGCGTCGAGTTTCAATACATCGTCCTCCAGCCGACTTGTCTCCAAGGGTCTATTGCTGCCTCGGGCACCTTATGGTCATTCTCATGTGAGTCTAGGTTTTCGAATCCGACGCAAAAATGATTGTTAATTGTAACGTTCAGGGCCTCCCAATAATGATGGAACACTCAAATTGCCTCGAGATTCAATACATCGGCCTCCAGCCGACTTGTTTCCAAGGGTCTGTTGCTGCCTATGGCACCTTATGGTCGTTCTCCTGTGAGTCTAGATTTTCGAATCCGACGCATAACTAATATTTAATTGTAACGTTCAGTGCCTCCTAATGACGATGGAAAACACATATTGCGTCGAGATTCAATACATCGTCCACCAGCCGACTTGTGTCAAAGGGGATATTGCTGCCTCGGGCACCAATTGGTCCGCCTCCTGTGAGTCTAGATTTTTGAATCCGACGAAAAACTGATAGTTAATTGTAACATTCAGGGCCTCCTAGTTACGATGGAACACCCAAATTGCGTCGAGATTCAATACATCGGCCTCGAGCCGACTTGTCTCCATGGGTCTATTGCTGCCTCGGGCACCTTATGATTGTTCTCCTGTGAGTCTAGATTTTCGAATCCGACGCAAAACTGATAGTTAATTGTAACGTTCAGGGCCTCCTAATGACGATGGAGCACTCAAATTGCGTCGTTATTCAACACATCGGCCTCCAGCCTACTTGTCTCCAAGGGGATATTGCTGTCTCGGGCACCATATGAGCCTTCTCCTGTGAGTCTAGATTTTCGAATCCGACGCAAAAATGGTAGTGAATTGTAACATACAGGGCCTCCTAATGACGATGGAACACTCAAATTGAGTCGAGATTCAATACATCGTCCTTCAGTCGACTTGTCTCCAAGGGTCTATTGCTGCCTCGGGCACCTTATGGTCATTCTCCTGTGAGTCTACATTTTCGAATCCGTCGCAAAACAGATAGTTAATTGTAACGTTCAGGGCCTCCCAATGTCGGAGGAACACTCAAATTGCGTCGAGATTCACTACATCGTCCTCCAGCCGACTTGTCTCCAAGGGGATATTGATGCCTCGCGCACCTAATGGTCCGTCTCCAGTGAGTCTAGATTTTCGAATCCGACGCAAAACTGATAGTTAATTGTAACATTCAGGGCCTCCTAACGACGATGGAACACTCAAATTGCGTCGCGATCCTATAAATCGTCCTCCAGCCGACTTGTCTCCAAGGGTCTATTGCTGCCTCGGGCACCTTATGATCGTTCTGCTGTGAGTCAAGATTTTCGAACCCGACACAAAACTGATAGTTAATTATAACGTTCAAGGCCACCTAATGAAGATGGAACACTCAAATTCCGTCGCGATTCAATACATCGGCCTCAAGCTTTCTTGTCTCCAAGGGGATATTGCTGTCTCGGGCACCATATTTTCCTTCTCCTGTGAGTCTAGATTTTCGAATCCGACGCAAAAATGTTAGTGAATTGTAACGTTCAGCGCCTCCTAATGACGATAGAACACTCAAATTGCGTCGGGATTCAGTACATCGTCCTCCAGCCGACTTGCCTCCAAGGGTCTATTGCTGCCTCGGGCACCAAATGGTCCTTCACCTGTGAGTCTAGATTTTCGAGTCCGACGCAAAAATGATAGTTAATTGCAACGTTGAGGGCCTCCTAATGACGATTGAACACTCAAATTGCGTCGAGATTCAATACATCGTCCTCCAGCGGACTGGTCTCCAAGGGGATATTGCTGCTTCGGGTACCTTATGGTCCGTCTCCAGTGAGTCTAGTTTTTCGAATCCGACGAAAAACTGATAGTTAATTGTAACATTCAGGGCCTCCTAGTTACGATAGAACACTCAAATTGCGTCGCGATCCAATATATCGTCCTCCAGCCGACTTGTCTCCAAGGCTCAATTGCTGCCTGGGGCTCCTTATGATCGTTCTCCTGTGATCCTAGATTTTCGAATCCGACGCAAAATTGATAGTTAATTGTAGCGATCAGGGCCTCCTAATGACGACGGAACATTCAAATTGCGTCGAGATTCAATACATCGTCCTCCAGCCGACTTGTCTCCATGGGGATATTTGCTGCCTCGGGCTCCTTGTGGTCGTTGTCCTGTGAGTCTTGATTTTCGAAACCGACGCGAAACTGATTGCTAATTGTAACGTTTGGGGCCTCTAAATGACGATGGAACACTCAAATTGCATCGAGATTCAAAATATCGGTATTCAGCCGATTTGTCTCCAAGGGTCTATTGCTGCATAGGGCTCCTTAAGATCGATCTCCTATGAGTCTGGATATTAGAATCCGACGCAAAACTGATAGTTAATTGTAATGTTCAGGGCCTCCTAATGACGATGGAGCACCCAAATTGCGTCGTGATTCAATACATCGTCCTCCAGCGGATTGGTCTCCATGGCGATATTGCTGCCTCGGGCACCTTATGGTCGGTCTCCAGTGAGTCTAGTTTTTCGAATCCGACGAAAAACTGATAGTTAATTGTAACATTCAGGGCCTCCTAGTTATGATGGAACACTCAAATTGCGTCGCGATCCAATACATCGTACTCCAGCCGACTTGTCTCCAAGGGTCTATTGCTGCCTGGGGCACCTTATGATCGTTCTCCTGTGAGTCTAGATTTTCGATCCAACGCAAAACTGATAGTTAATTGTAACGTTCAGGGACTCCTAATGACGATGGAGCACTCAAATCGCGTCGAGAATCAATACATCGGCCTCCAGCCAATTTGTCTCCAAGGGGATATTTCTGCCTCGGGCTTCATGTGGTACGTCTCCTGTGAGTCTAGATTTTCGAATCCGACGCGAAACTGATAGTTAATTGTAACGTTCAGGGGCTCCAATTGACGATGGAACACTCAAATTGCGTCGAGATTCAATACTTCGGCATTCAGCCAACTTGTTTTCAAGAGTCTATTGCTGCCTCGGGCACCTTATGGTCGTTCTCCTGTGAGTCTAGATTTTCGAATCCGACGCAAAACAGATAGTTAATTACAACGTTCAGGGCCTCCTAATGACGATAGAACACTCAAATTGCGTCGAGATTCAAAACATCGGCCTCGAGCCGACTTGTCTCCAAGGGTCTATTGCTGCCTCGGGCACCTTATGGTCGTTCTCCTGTGAGTCTAGATTTTCGAATCCGACGCAAAGCAGATAGTTTATTGTAACGTTCAGGGCTTCCTAATGACGAAGGAACACTCAAATTGCGTCGAGATTCACTACATCGTCCTCCAGCCGACTTGTCTCCAAGGGGATATCGCTGCCTCCGGCAACACATGGTCCGTCTCCGGTGATTCTACGTTTTCCAATCAGACGCAAAACTGATAGTTAATAGTAACGTTCAAGGCCTCCTAAGACGATGGAGCACTCTAATTGCGTCGTGATTCAATACATCAGCCTCCAGCCGACTTGTCTCCATGGGGATGTTTGCTGCCTCGGGCTCCTTATGTTCGCTGTCCTGTGAGCCTTGATTTTCGAAACCGACGCGATACTGATTGCTAATTGTAACGTTCGGGGCCTCTAAATGACGATGGAACACTCAAATTGCATCGAGATTCAATATATCGGTATTCAGCGGATTTGTCTCCAAGGGTCTATTGCTGCATGGGGCTCCTTAAGATCGATCTCCTGTGAGTCTGGATATTAGAATCCGACGCAAAACTAATAGTTAATTAATATGTTCAAGGGCCTCCTAATGACGATGGAACACTCAAATTGCGTCGAGATTCAATACATCGGCCGCCAGCCGACTTGTCTCCAAGGGGATATCGCTGCCTCGGGCACCACATGGTCCGTCTCCGGTGATTCTACGTTTTCGAATCAGACGCAAAACTGATAGTTAATTGTAACGTTCAGGGCCTCCTAATGACGATGGAGCACTCTAATTGCGTCGTGATTCAATACATCGTCCTAAAGCGGATTGGTCTCCATGGGGATATTGCTGCCTCGGGCACCTTATGGTCGTTCTCCTGTGATTCAAGATTTTCGATTCCGACGCAAAGATGATAGTTAATTGTAACGTTCAGGGCCTCCCAATGACGATGGAACACTCAAATTGCGTCGAGATTCAAAACATCGGCCTCGAGCCGACTTGTCTCCAAGGGTCTGTTGCTGCCTCTGGCGCCTTATGGTCGTTCTCCTGTGAGTCTAGATTTTCGAATCCGACGCATAACTGATATTTAATAGTAACGTCCATCGCCCCTAATGACGATGGAACACTCATATTGCGTCGAGATTCAATACATCGTCTTCCAGTAGACTTGTGTCCAAGGGGATATTGCTGCCTCGGGCACCAATTGGTCCGTCTCCTGTGAGTCTAGATTTTTGAATCCGACGAAAAACTGATAGTTAATTGTAACATTCAGGGCCTCCTAGTTGCGATGGAACACTCAAATTGCGTCGCGATCCAATACATCGTCCTCCAGCCGACTTGTTTCCAAGGGTCTATTGCTGCCTGGGGCACCTTATGATCGTTCTCCTGTGAGTTAAGATTTTCGAATCCGACGCAAAACTTATAGTTAATTGTAACGTTCAGGGCCTCCTAATGACGATGGAACACTCAAATTGCGTCGAGATTCAATACATCAGCCTCCAGCCGACATGTCTCCAAGGGGATTTTGCTGCCTCGGGCACCATATTGGTCCGTCTCCTGTGACTCCAGATTTTCGAATCCGACGCAAAAATGATAGTTAATTGTAACGTTCAGCGCCTCCTACTGACAATGGAACACTCAAATTGCGTCGAGATTCAATACGTCGGCATTCAGCCAACTTGTCGCCAAGAATCTATTGTTGCCTCGGGCACCTAAAGGTCGTTCTCCTGTGAGTCTAGATTTTCGAATCCGACGCAAAACAGATAGTTAATTGTAACGTTCAGGGCCTCCTAATGACGAAGGAACACTCAAAATGCGTCGAGATTCACTACATCGTCCTCCAGCCGACTTGTCTCCAACGGGATATCGCTGCCTCGGGCACCACATTGTCCGTCTCCGGTGATTCTACGTTTTCGAATCCGACGGAAAACTGATAGTTCATTGTAACGTTCAGGGCCTCCTAATGACGATGGAGCACTCAAATTGCGTCGAGATTCAATAAATCGGCCGCAAGGCGACGTGTCTCCAAGGGGATATTGCTGCCTCGGCACTATATGGTCTGTCTCCTGTGAGCCTAGATTTTTGAACCCGACGCGAAAGTAATAGTTAATTGTAACGTTCAGGGCCTCCTAATGACGATGGAGCCCTCAAATTGCGTCGCGATTCAATACATCGTCCTCCACCGGACTGGTCTCCAAGCGGATACTGCTGCCTCGGGCTCCTTATGATCGTTCTCCTGTGAGTCTAGATTTTAGAATCCAAGCAAAACTGATAGTTAATTGAAATGTTCAGGGCTTCCTAATGACGATGGAACACTCAAATTGCGTCGAGATTCAATACATCGGCCACCAGCCGCTTTGTCTCCAAGGGGATATTGCTGTCTCAGGCACCATTTGGTCCTCTCCTGTGAGCCTAGAATTTTGAACCCGACGCGAAACCAATAGTAAAATGTAACGTTCAGGGCTTCCTAATGACGATGGAGCACTCAAATTGCGTCGCGATTCAATACATCGTCCTCCAGAGGACTGGTCTCCAAGGGGATATAGCCTCGGGCACCTTATGATCGTTCGCCTGTGAGTCTAGATTTTCGAACCCGGCGCAAAACTGATAGTTAATTGTAACGCTCAGGGCCACCTAATGACGATGGAACACTCAAATTGCGTCGAGATTCAATTCATCGTCCGTCAGTCGACTTGTCTCCAAGGGTCTATTGCCGCCTCGGGCACCTTATGGTCGTTCTCCTGTGAGTCTAGATTTTCGAATCCGACGCAAAACAGATAGTTAATTGTAACGTTCAGCGCCTCCTAATGACGAGGGAACACTCAAATTGCGTCGAGATTCACTACATCGTCCTCCAGCCGACTTGTCTCCAAGGGGATATCGCTGCCTCGGGCACCACATGGTCCGTCTCCGCTGATTCTACGTTTTCGAATCCGACGCAAAACTGATAGTTAATTGTAACGTTCAGGGCCTCCTAATGAAGATGGAGCACTCAAATTGCGTTGCGATCCAATAAATCGTCTTCCAGCCGACTTGGCTCCAAGGGTCTATTACTGCCTCGGGCACCTTATGATCGTTCTGCTGTGAGTCTAGATTTTAGAACCCGACACAAAACTGATAGTTAAAAATAACGTTCAAGGCTACTTAATGAAGATGGAACACTCAAATTCCGTCGAGATTCAATACATCGTCCTCCAGCCGACTTGTCTCCATGGGGATATTTGCTGCCTCGGGCTCCTTATGGTCGCTGTCCTGTAAGTCTTGATTTTCGAAACCGACGCGAAACTGATTGCTAATTGTAACGTTCGGGGCCTCCAAATGGCGACGGAACACTCAAATAGCATCGAGATTCAATATATCGGTATTCAGCCGATTTGTCGCCATGGGTCTATTGCTGCATGGGGCTCCTTAAGATCGATCTCCTGTGAGTCTGGATATAAGAATCCGACGCAAAACTGATAGTTAATTGTAATGTTCAGGGCCTCCTAATGACGATGGAACACTCAAATTCCGTCGAGATTCAATACATCGGCCGTCAGCCGACTTGTCTCCAGGGGGATATCGCTGCCTCGGGCACCACATGGTCCGTCTCCGGTGATTCTACGTTTTCGAATCAGACGCAAAACTGATAGTTAATTCTTACGTTCAGGGCCTCCTAATGACGATGGAGCACTCAAATTGCGTCGTGATTCTATACATCGTCCTCCAGCGGATTGGTCTCCATGGATATATTGCTGCCTCGGGCACCTTATGGTCGTTCTCCTGTGAGTCTAGATTTTCGAATCGGACGCAAAACTAATTGTTAATTGTAACGTTCAGAGCCCCCCAATGACGATGGAACACTCAAATTGCGTCGAGATTCAATACATCGGCCTTTAGCCGACTTGTCTCCAAGGGTCTGTTGCTGCCTCTGGCACCTTATGGTCGTTCTCCTGTGAGACTAGATTTTCGAATCCGAGATTGCGTCGAGATTCAATACATCGTCCTCCAGCCGACTTGTGTCCAAGGGGATATTGCTGCCTCGGGCACCATTTGGTCCGTCTCCTGTGAGTCTAGATTTTTGAATCCGACGAAAAACTGATAGTTAATTGTAACATTCAGGGCCTCCTAGTTACGATGGAACACTCAAATTGCGTCGCGATCCAATACATCGTCCTCCAGCCGACTTGTCTCCAAGGGTCTATTGCTGCCTGCGGCACCTTATGATCGTTCTCCTGTGAGTCTAGATTTTCGAATCCGACGCAAAACTGATAGTTAATTGTAACGTTCAGGGCCTCCTAATGACGATGGAGCACTCAAATTGCGACGAGATTCAATACATCGGCCTCCAGCCGACTTGTCTCCAAGGGTCTGTTGCTGCCTCTGGCACCTTATGGTCGTTCTCCTGTGAGTCTAGATTTTCGAATCCGAGATTGCGTCGAGATTCAATACATCGTCCTCCAGCCGACTTGTGTCCAAGGGGATATTGCTGCCTCGGGCACCATTTGGTCCATCTCCTGTGAGTCTAGATTTTTGAATCCGACGAAAAACTGATAGTTAATTGTAACATTCAGGGCCTCCTAGTTACGATGGAACACTCAAATTGTGTCGCGATCCAATACATCGTCCTCCAGCCGACTTGTCTCCAAGGGTCTATTGCTGCCTTGGGCACCTTATGATCGTTCTCCTGTGAGACTAGATTTTCGAATCCGACGCAAAACTGATAGTTAATTGTAACGTCTCCGGTGATTCTACGTTTTCGAATCAGACGCAAAACTGATAGTTAATTGTAACGTTCAGGGCCTCCTAATGACGATGGAGCACTCAAATTGCGTCGTGATTCAATACATCGTCCTCCAGCGGATTGGTCTCCATGGGGATATTGCTGCCTTGTGCACCTAATGGTCCGTCTCCAGTGAGTCTAGATTTTCGAACCCGACGCAAAACTGATTGTTAATTGTTACGTTCAGAGGCACCTAATGACGATGGAACACTCAAATTGAGTCGAGTTTCAATACTTCGTCCTCCAGCCGACTTGTCTCCAAAGGGTCTATTGCTGCCTCGGGCACCTTATGGTCGTTCTCCTGTGAGTCTAGATTTTCGAATCCGACACAAAAATGATAGTTAATTCTAACGTTCAGGGCCTCCCAATGACGATGGAACACTCAAATTGCGTCGAGATTCAATACATCGGCCTCCAGCCGACTTGTCTCCAGGGGTCTGTTGCTGCCTCTGGCACCTTATGGTCGTTCTCCTGTGAGTCTAGATTTTCGAATCCGACGCATAACTGATATTTAATTGTAACATTCATCGCCTCCTAATGACAATGGAACACCCATATTGCGTCGAGATTCAATACATCGTCCACCAGCCGACTTGTGTCCAAGGGGATGTCTCCTGTAAGTCTAGATTTCGAATCCGACGCAAGACTGAAAGTTAATTGTAACGTTCAGGGTCTCCTAATGACGATGGAACACTCAAATTGCGTCGAGATTCAATACATCGGCATTCAGCCAACTTGTCTCCAAGAGTCTATTGCTGCCTCGGGCACCTTATGGTCGTTCTCCTGTGAGTCTAGATTTTCGAATCCGACGCAAAACAGATAGTTAATTGTAACGTTCAGGGCCTCCTAAGGACGAAGGAACACTCAAATTGCGTCGAGATTCACTACATCGTCCTCCAGCCGACTTGTCTCCGAGGGGATATCGCTGCCTCGGGCACCACATGGTACGTCTCCGGTGATTCTACGTTTTCGAATCCGACGCGAAACTCATAGTTAATTGTAACGTTGAGGGACTCCTAACACCGATGGAGCACTCAAATTGCGTCGCGATTCAATACATCGTCCTCCAGCGGACTGGTCTCCAAGGGGATATTGCTGCCTCGGGCTCCTTATGATCGTTCTCCTGTGAGTCTGGATTTTAGAATCCAAGCAAAACTGATAGTTAATTGAAATGTTCAGGGCCTCCTAATGACGATGGAACACTCAAATTGCGTCGAGATTCAATACATCGGCATTCAGCCAAATTGTCTCCAAGAATCTATTGTTGCCTCGGGCACCTTATGGTCGTTCTCCTGTGAGTCTAGATTTTCGAATCCGACGCAAAACAGATAATTAATTGTAAGGTTCTGGGCCTCCTAATGACGATGGAACACTCAAATTGCGTCGAGATTCACTACATCGTCCTCCAGTCGACTTGTCTCCAACGGGATATCGCTGCCTCGGGCACCACATGGTCCGTCTCCGGTGATTCTACGTTTTCGAATCCGACGCAAAACTGAAAGTTAATTGTAACGTTCAGGTCCTCCTAATGACGATAGAGCACTCAAATTGCGTCGAGATTCATACATCGGCCGCCAGCCGACTTGTCTCCAAGGGGATATTGCTGCCTACGGCACCATATGGTCCGTCTCCTGTGAGCCTAGATTTTTGAACCCGACGCGAAACTAATAGTTAATTGTAACGTTCAGGGCCTCCTAATGACGATGGAGCACTCAAATTGCGTCGCGATTCAATACATCGTCCTCCAGCGGACTGGTCTCCAAGGGGATATTGCTGCCTCGGGCTCCTTATGATCGTTCTCCTGTGAGTCTGGATTTTAGAATCCAAGCAAAACTGATAGTTAATTGAAATGTTCAGGGCCTCCTAATGACGATGGAACACTCAAATTGCGTCGAGATCCAATACATCGGCCGCCAGCCGATTTGTCTCCAAGGGGATATTGCTGCCTCGGGCACCATATGGTCCGTCTCCTGTGAGCCTAGATTTTTGAACCCGACGCGAAACCAATAGTTAATTGTAACGTTCAGGGCCTCCTAATGACGATGGAGCACTCAAATTGCGTCGCGATTCAATACCTCGTCCTCCAGAGGACTGGTCTCCAAGGGGATATTGCCTCGGGCACCTTATGATCGTTCACCTGTGAGTCTAGATTTTCGAACCCGACGCAAAACTGATAGTTAATTGTAACGCTCAGGGCCACCTAATAACGATGGAACACTCAAATTGCGTCGAGATTCAATACATCGGCATCCAGCCTATATGTCTCCAAGGGGATATTGCTGTCTCGGGCACAATATGATCCTTCTCCTGTGAGTCTAGATTTTCGAATCCGACGCAAAAATGATAGTGAATTGTAACGTTCAGCGCCTCCTAATGACGATAGAACACTCAAATTGCGTCGAGATTCAATTCATCGTCCATCAGCCGACTTGTCTCCAAGGGGATATTGCTGCCTCGGGCAATCAATGGTCCGTCTTCCGTGAGTCTAGATTTTCGAATCCGTCGCAAAAATGATTGTTAATTGTAACGTTCAGGGCCTCCCAATGACGATGGGACACTCAAATTGCGTCGAGATTCAATACACCGGCCTCCAGCCGACTTGTCTCCAAGGGTCTGTTGCTGCCTCTGGCACCTTATGGTCGTTCTCCTGTGAGTCTAGATTTTCGAATCCGACGCATAACTGATATTTAATTGTAACGTTCATCGCCTCCTAATGACAATGGAAGACCCATATTGCGTCGAGATTCAATACATCGTCCACCAGCCGACTTGTGTCCAAGGGGATGTCTCCTGTGAGTCTAGATTTTCGAATCCGAGGCGAAACTGATAGTTACTTGTAACGTTCAGAGCCTCCTAATGACGAAGGAACACTGAAATTGCGTCGAGGATCACTACATCGTCCTCCAGCCGACTTGTCTCCAACGGGATATCGCTGCCTCGGGCACCACATGGTCCGTCTCCGGTGATGCTACGTTTTCGAATCCGACGCAAAACTGATAGTTAATTGTAACGTTCAGGGCCTCCTAATGACGATGGAGCACTCAAATTGCGTCGAGATTCAATACATCGGCCGCCAGCCGGCTTGTCTCCAAGGGGATATTGCTGCCTCGGGCACCATATGGTCTGTCTCCTGTGAGCCTAGATTTTCGAACCCGACGCGAAACTAATAGTTAATTGTAACGTTCAGGGCCACCTAATGACGATGGAACACTCAAATTGCGTCGCGAATCAATACATCGTCCTCCAGAGGACTGGTCTCCAAGGGGATATAGCCTCGGGCACCTTATGATCGTTCACCTGTGAGTCTAGATTTTCGAACCCGACGAAAAACTGATAGTTAATTGTAACGCTCAGGGCCACCTAATGATGATGGAGCACTCAAATTGCGTCGTGATTCAATACATCGGCCTCCAGCCGACTTGTCTCCAAGGGGATATTGCTGTCTCGGGCACAATATGAGCCTTCTACTGTGAGTGTTGATTTTCGAATCCGACGCAAAAATGATAGTGAATTGTAACGTTCAGCGCCTCCTAATGACGATGGAACACTCAAATTGCGCCGAGAATCAATATATCGGCCTCGGGTCGACTTGTGTCCATGGGTCTATTGTTGCCTCGGGCACCTTATGATTGTTCTCCTGTGAGTCTAGATTTTCGAATCCGACGCAAAAATGATAGTGAATTGTAACGCTCAGGGCCTCCTAATGATGATGGAGCACTCAAATTGCGTCGTGATTCAATACATCGGCCTCCAGCCGACTTGTCTCCAAGGGGATATTGCTGCCTCGGGCACAATATGAGCCTTCTACTGTGAGTCTTGATTTTCGAATCCGACGCAAAAATGATAGTGAATTGAAACGTTCAGCGCCTCCTAATCACGATGAAACACTCAAATTGCGTCGAGAGTCAATACATCGTACTCCAGCCGACTTGTCTCCAAGGGTCTGTTGCTGCCTCGGGCACCTTATGGTCGTTCTCCTGTGAGTTTAGATTTTCGAATCCGACGCATAACTGATAGTTAATTGTAACGTTCAGCGCGTCCTTATGACGATGGAACACTCACATTGCGTCGAGATTCGATACATCGTCCTCCAGCCGACTTGTGTCCAAGGGGATATTGCTGCCTCGGGCACCATATGGTCCTTCTCCTGTGAGTCTAGAGTTTAGAATCCGACGCGAAACTGATCGTTAATTGTAACGTTCATCGTCTCCTAATGACAATGGAACACCCATATTGCGTCGAGATACAATACATCGTCCACCAGCCGACTTGTGTCCAAGGGGATGTCTCCTGTGAGTCTAGATTTTCGAATCCGACGCAAGACTGTTAGTTAATTGTAACGTTCAGGGCCTCCTAATGACGATGGAACACTCAAATTGCGTCGAGATTCAATACATCGGCCTCTAGCCGACTTGTCTCCAAGGGGATATTGCTGCCTCGGGCACAATATGGTTCGTCTCCTGTGACTCTAGATTTTCGAATGCTACGCAAAAATGATAGTTAATTGTAACGTTCAGCGCCTCCTAATGACGATGGAACACTCAAATTGCGTCGAGAGTCAATACATCGATCTCCAGCCGACTTGTCTACAAGGGGATATTGCTGCCACGGGCATCATGTGGTCCGTCTCCTGTGAGTCTAGATTTTCGAATCCGAGGCGAAACTGATAGTTACTTGTAACGTTCAGAGCCTCCTAATGACGAAGGAACACTGAAATTGCGTCGAGGATCACTACATCGTCCTCCAGCCGACTTGTCTCCAACGGGATATCGCTGCCTCGGGCACCACATGGTCCGTCTCCGGTGATTCTACGTTTTCGAATCCGACGCAAAACTGATAGTTAATTGTAACGTTCAGGGCCTCCTAATGATGATGGAGCACTCAAATTGCTTCGAGATTCAATACATCGGCCGCCAGCCGGCTTGTCTCCAAGGGGATATTGCTGCCTCGGGCACCATATGGTCTGTCTCCTGTGAGCCTAGATTTTCGAACCCGACGCGAAACTAATAGTTAATTGTAACGTTCAGGGCCACCTAATGACGATGGAACACTCAAAATGCGTCGCGAATCAATACATCGTCCTCCAGAGGACTGGTCTCCAAGGGGATATAGCCTCGGGCACCTTATGATCGTTCACCTGTGAGTCTAGATTTTCGAACCCGACGAAAAACTGATAGTTAATTGTAACGCTCAGGGACACCTAATGATGATGGAGCACTCAAATTGCGTCGTGATTCAATACATCGGCCTCCAGCCGACTTGTCTCCAAGGGGATATTGCTGTCTCGGGCACAATATGAGCCTTCTACTGTGAGTCTTGATTTTCGAATCCGACGCAAAAATGATAGTGAATTGTAACGTTCAGCGCCTCCTAATGACGATGGAACACTCAAATTGCGCCGAGAATCAATATATCGGCCTCGAGTCGACTTGTGTCCATGGGTCTATTGTTGTCTCGGGCACCTTATGATTGTTCTCCTGTGAGTCTAGATTTTCGAATCCGACGCAAAAATGATAGTGAATTGTAACGCTCAGGGCCTCCTAATGATGATGGAGCACTCAAATTGCGTCGTGATTCAATACATCGGCCTCCAGCCGACTTGTCTCCAAGGGGATATTGCTGTCTCGGGCACAATATGAGCCTTCTACTGTGAGTCTTGATTTTCGAATCCGACGCATAAATGATAGTGAATTGAAACGTTCAGCGCCTCCTAATGACGATGGAACACTCAAATTGCGTCGAGAGTCAATACATCGTACTCCAGCCGACTTGTCTCCAAGGGTCTGTTGCTGCCTCGGACACCTTATGGTCGTTCCCATGTGTGTCTAGATTTTCGAATCCGACGCAAAAATGATAGTTAATTGTAACGTTCAGGGCCTCCTAATGACGATGGAACACTCAAATTGCGTCGAGATTCAATACATCGGCCTACAGCCGACTTGACTCCAAGGGTCTGTTGCTGCCTCTGGCACCTTATGGTCGTTCTCCTGTGAGTTTAGATTTTCGAATCCGACGCATAACTGATAGTTAATTGTAACGTTCAGCGCGTCCTTATGACGATGGAACACTCACATTGCGTCGAGATTCGATACATCGTCCTCCAGCCGACTTGTGTCCAAGGCGATATTGCTGCCTCGGGCACCATATGGTCCTTCTCCTGTGAGTCTAGATTTTAGAATCCGACGCGAAACTGATCGTTAATTGTAACGTTCAGAGCCTCCTAATGACGATGGAGCACTCTAATTGAGTCGCGATTCAAAACATCGTCCTCCAGCGGACTGGTCCCCAGGGGGATTTTGCTGCTTCGGGCACTTTATGGTCCGTCTCCAGTGAGACTAGATTTTCGAATCCGACGAAAAACTGATAGATAATTGTAACATTCAGGGCCTCCTAGTTACGATGGAACACTCAAATTGCGTCGAGAGTCAATACATCGATCTCCAGCCGACTTGTCTACAAGGGGATATTGCTGCCTCGGGCTTCATGTGGTCCGACTCCTGTGAGTCTAGATTTTCGAATCCGACGCGAATCTGATAGTTAATTGTAACGTTTAGGGCCTCCTATTGACGATGGAACACTCAAATTGCGTCGAGATTCAATACATCGGCATTCAGCCAACTTGTCTCCAAGAGTCTATTGCTGCCTCGGGCACCTTATGGTCGTTCTCCTGTGAGTCTAGATTTTCGAATCCGACGCAAAAGAGATAGTTAATTGTAACGTTCAGGGCCTCCTTATGACGATGGAACACTCAAATTGCGTCGAGATTCAAAACATCGCCCTCGAGCCGACTAGTCTCCAAGGGTCTATTGCTGCCTCGGGCACCTTATGGTCGTTCTCCTGTGAGTCTAGATTTTCGAATCCGACGCAAAACAGATAGTTAATTGTAACGTTCAGGGCCTCCTAATGACGAAGCAACACTCAAATTGCGTCGAGATTCACTACATCGTCCTCCAGCCGACTTGTCTCCCAGGGGATATCGCTGCCTCGGGCACCACATGGTACGTCTCCGGTGATTCTACGTTTTCGAATCCGACACGAAACTCATAGTTAATTGTAACGTAGAGGGACTCCTAATACCGATGGAGCACTCAAATTGCGTCGCGATTCAATACATCGTCCTCCAGCGGACTGGTCTCCAAGGGGATATTGCTGCCTCGGGCTCCTTATGATCGTTCTCCTGTGAGTCTGGATTTTAGAATCCAAGCAAAACTGATAGTTAATTGAAATGTTCAGGGCCTCCTAATGACGATGGAACACTCAAATTGCGTCGATATTCAATATATCGGCATTCAGCCAACTTGTCTCCAAGAATCTATTGTTGCCTCGGGCACCTTATGGTCGTTCTCCTGTGAGTCTAGATTTTCGAATCCGACGCAAAACAGATAATTAATTGTAACGTTCTGGGCCTCCTAATGACGATGGAACACTCAAATTGCGTCGAGATTCACTACATCGTCCTCCAGTCGAGTTGTCTCCAACGGGATGTCGCTGCCTCGGGCACCACATGGTCCGTCTCCGGTGATTCTACGTTTTGAATCCGACGCAAAACTGATAGTTAATTGTAACGTTCAGGTCCTCCTAATGACGATGGAGCACTCAAATTGCGTTGAGATTCATACATCGGCCGCCAGCCGACTTGTCTCCAAGGGGATATTGCTGCCTCGGGCACCATATGGTCCGTCTCCTGTGAGCCTAGAGTTTTGAACCCGACACGAAACTAATAGTTAATTGTAACGTTCAGGGCCTCCTAATGACGATGGAGCACTCAAATTGCGTCGCGATTCAATACATCGTCCTCCAGCGGACTGGTGTCCAAGGGGATATTGCTGCCTCGGGCTCCTTATGATCGTTCTCCTGTGAGTCTGGATTTTAGAATCCAAGCAAAACTGATAGTTAATTGAAATGTTCAGGGCCTCCTAATGACGATGGAACACTCAAATTGCGTCGAGATCCAATACATCGGCCGCCAGCCGATTTGTCTCCAAGGGGATATTGCTGCCTCGGGCACCATATGGTCCGTCTCCTGTGAGCCTAGATTTTTGAACCCGACGCGAAACCAATAGTTAATTGTAACGTTCAGGGCCTCCTAATGACGATGGAGCACTCAAATTGCGTCGCGATTCAATACCTCGTCCTCCAGAGGACTGGTCTCCAAGGGGATAGAACCTCGGGCACCTTATGATCGTTCACCTGTGAGTCTAGATTTTCGAACCCGACGCAAAACTGATAGTTAATTGTAACGCTCAGGGCCACCTAATGACGATGGAACACTCAAATTGCGTCGAGATTCAATACATCGGCATCCAGCCTATATGTCTCCAAGGGGATATTGCTGTCTCGGGCACAATATGATCCTTCTCCTGTGAGTCTAGATTTTCGAATCCGACGCAAAAATGATAGTGAATTGTAACGTTCAGCGCCTCCTAATGGCGATAGAACACTCAAATTGCGTCGAGATTCAATTCATCGTCCATCAGCCGACTTGTCTCCAAGGGGATATTGCTGCCTCGGGCACCAAATGGTCCGTCTTCTGTGAGTCTAGATTTTCGAATCCGTCGCAAAACTGATAGTTAATTGTAAAGTTCAGGCTCTCCTAACGACGATGGAACACTCAAATTGCGTCGAGAGTCAAAACATCCATCTCCAGCCGACTTGTCTACAAGGGGATATTGCTGCCGCGGGCTTCATGTGGTCCGTCTCCTGTGGGTCTAGATTTTTGAATCCGACGTGACACTGATAGTTAATTGTAACGTTCAGGGCCTCCTATAGACGATGGAACACTCAAATTGCGTCGAGATTCAATACATCGTCCTCCAGGCGACTTGTCTCCAAGGGTCTATTGCTGCCTGGGGCACCTTATGATCGTTCTCCTGTGAGTCTAGATTTTCGAATCCGACGCAAAACTGATAGTTAATTGTAACGTTCAGGGCCTCCTAATGACGATGGAGCACTCAAATTGAGTCGTAATTAAATACATCGTCCTCCAGCGGATTGGTCTCCATGGGGATAATGCTGCCTCGGGCACCTAATGGTGGTTCTCCTGTGAGTCTAGATTTTCGAATCCGAGATTGGGTCGAGATTCAATACATCGTCCTCCAGCCGACTTGTGTCCAACGGGATATCGCTGCCTCGGGCACCATTTCCTCCGTCTCCTGTCAGTCTCGATTTTTGAATCCGACGAAAAACTGATAGTTAATGGTAACATACAGGGACTCCTAGTTACGATGGAACACTCAAATTGCGTCGCGATCCAACACATCGTCCTCCAGCCGACTTGTCTCCAAGGGTCTATTGCTGCCTTGGGCACCTTATGATCGTTCTCCTGTGAGTCTAGATTTTCGAATCCGACGCAAAACTGATAGTTAATTGTAACGTCTCCGGTGATTCTACGTTTTCGAATCAGACGCAAAACTGATAGTTAATTGTAACGTTCAGGGCCTCCTAATGACGATAGAGCACTCAAATTGCGTCGTGATTCAATACATCGTCCTCCAGCGGATTGGTCTCCATGGGGATATTGCTGCCTTGTGCACCTAATGGTCCGTCTCCAGTGAGTCTAGATTTTCGAACCCGACGCAAAACTGATTGTTAATTGTAACGTTCAGGGGCACTTAATGACGATGGAACACTCAAATTGAGTCGAGTTTCAATACTTCGTCCTCCAGCCGACTTGTCTCCAAAGGGTCTATTGCTGCCTCGGGCACCTTTTGGTCGTTCTCCTGTGAGTCTAGATTTTCGAATCCGACGCAAAAATGATAGTTAATTGTAACGTTCAGGGCCTCCCAATGACGATGGAACACTCAAATTGCGTCGAGATTCAATACATCGGCCTCCAGCCGACTTGTCTCCAAGGGTCTGTTGCTGCCTCTGGCACCTTATGGTCGTTCTCCTGTGAGTCTAGATTTTCGAATCCGACGCATAACTGATATTTAATTGTAACGTTCATCGCCTCCTAATGACAATGGAACACCCATATTGCGTCGAGATTCAATACATCGTCCACCAGCCGACTTGTGTCCAAGGGGATGTCTCCTGTGAGTCTAGATTTTCGAATCCGACGCAAGACTGATAGTTAATTGTAACGTTCAGGGCCTCCTAATGACGATGGAACACTCAAATTGCGTCGAGATTCAATACATCGGCCTCTAGCCGACTTGTCTCCAAGGGGATATTGCTGCCTCGGGCACCATATGGTTCGTCTCCTGTGACTCTAGATTTTCGAATGCTACGCAAAAATGATAGTTAATTGTAACGTTCAGCGCCTCCTAATGACGATGGAACACTCAAATTGCGTCGAGAGTCAATACATCGATCTCCAGCCGACTTGTCTACAAGGGGATATTGCTGCCTCGGGCATCATGTGGTCCGTCTCCTGTGAGTCTAGATTTTCGAATCCGAGGCGAAACTTATAGTTAATTGTAACGTTCAGAGCCTCCTAATGACGAAGGAACACTGAAATTGCGTCGAGGATCACTACATCGTCCTCCAGCCGACTTGTCTCCAACGGGATATCGCTGCCTCGGGCACCACATGGTCCGTCTCCGGTGATTCTACGTTTTCGAATCCGACGCAAAACTGATAGTTAATTGTAACGTTCAGGGCCTCCTAATGACGATGGAACACTCAAATTGCGTCGAGATTCAATACATCGGCCTACAGCCGACTTGACTCCAAGGGTCTGTTGCTTCCTCTGGCACCTTATGGTCGTTCTCCTGTGAGTTTAGATTTTCGAATCCGACGCATAACTGATAGTTAATTGTAACGTTCAGCGCGTCCTTATGACGATGGAACACTCACATTGCGTCGAGATTCGATACATCGTCCTCCAGCCGACTTGTGTCCAAGGGGATATTGCTGCCTCGGGCACCATAAGGTCCTTCTCCTGTGAGTCTAGATTTTCGAATCCGACGCGAAACTGATCGTTAATTGTAACATTCAGGGCCTCCTAGTTACGATGGAACACTCAAATTGCGCCGAGAGTCAATACATCGATCTCCAGCCGACTTGTCTACAAGGAGATATTGCTGCCTCGGGCACCTTATGGTCGTTCTCCAGTGAGTCTAGATTTTCGAATCCGACGCAAAACAGATAGTTAATTGTAACGTTCAGGGCCTCCTAATGACGAAGGAACACTCAAATTGCGTCGAGATTCACTACATCGTCCTCCAGCCGACTTGTCTCCCAGGGGATATCGCTGCCTCGGGCACCACATGGTCCGTCTCCGGTGCTTCTACGTTTTCGAATCCGACGCGAAACTCATAGTTAATTGTAACGTTAAGGGACTCCTAATACCGATGGAGCACTCAAATTGCGTCGCGATTCAATACATCGTCCTCCAGCGGACTGGTCTCCAAGGTGATATTGCTGCCTCGGGCTCCTTATGATCGTTCTCCTGTGAGTCTGGATTTTAGAATCCAAGCAAAACTGATAGTTAATTGAAATGTTCAGGGCCTCCTAATGACGATGGAACACTCAAATTGCGTCGAGATTCAATACATCGGCATTCAGCCAACTTGTCTCCAAGAATCTATTGTTGCCTCGGGCACCTTATGGTCGTTCTCCTGAGAGTCTAGATTTTCGAATCCGACGCAAAACAGATAATTAATTGTAACGTTCTGGGCCTCCTAATGACGATGGAACACTCAAATTGCGTCGAGATTCTCTACATCGTCCTCCAGTCGACTTGTCTCCAAGGGGATATTGCTGCCTCGGGCACCATATGGTCCGTCTCCTGTGAGCCTAGATTTTTGAACCCGACGCGAAACCAATAGTTAATTGTAACGTTCAGGGCCTCCTAATGACGATGGAGCACTCAAATTGCGTCGCGATTCAATACCACGTCCTCCAGAGGACTGGTCTCCAAGGGGTATAGCCTCGGGCACCTTATGATCGTTCACCTGTGAGTCTAGATTTTCGAACCCGACGCAAAACCGATAGTTAATTGTAACGCTCAGGGCCACCTAATGACGATGGAACACTCAAATTGCGTCGAGATTCAATACATCGGCATCCAGCCGATATGTCTCCAAGGGGATATTGCTGTCTCGGGCACAATATGATCCCTCTCCTGTGAGTCTAGATTTTCGAATCCGACGCAAAAATGATAGTGAATTGTAACGTTCAGCGCCTCCTAATGACGATAGAACACTCAAATTGCGTCGAGATTCAATTCATCGTCCTCCAGCCGACTTGTCTCCAAGGGTCTATTGCTGCCTCGGGCACCTAATGGTCCGTCTCCAGTGAGTCTAGTGTTTCGAATCCGACGAAGAACTGATAGTTAAGTGTGACGTTCAGGGCCTCCTAATGACGATGGAACACTCAATTTGCGTCGCGATCCAATAAATCGTCCTCCAGCCGACTTGTCTCCAAGGGTCTATTGCTGCCTCGGGCACCTTATGATCGATCTGCTGTGAGTCTAGATTTTCGAACCCGACACAAAACTGATAGTTAATTATAACGTTCAGGGCCGCCTAATGACGATGGAACACTCAAATTCCGTCGCGATTCAATACATCGGCCTCCAGCCGACTTGTCTCCAAGGGGATATTGCTGTCTCGGGCCCCATATTTTCCTTCTGCTGTGAGTCTAGATTTTCGAATCCGACGCAAGAATGATAGTGAATTGTAACGTTCAGCGCCTCCTAATGACGATATAACACTCAAATTGCGTCGAGATTCAGTACATCGTCCTCCAGCCGACTTGTCTCCAAGGGTCTATTGCTGCCTCGGGCACCAAATGGTCCGTCTCCTGTGAGTCTAGATTTTCGAATCTGACGCAAAATTGATAGTTATTTGTAACGTTGAGGGCCTCCTAATGACGATGGAACACTCAAATTGTGTCGAGAGTCAATACATCGACCTCCAGCCGACTTGTCTTCAAGGGGATATTGCTGCCTCGGGCTCGATGTGGTCCGTCTGCTGTGAGTCTAGATTTTCGAATCCGACGCAAAACTGATAGTTAATTGTAAAGTTCAGGGACTCCTAATAAAGATGGAGCACTCAAATTGCGTCGCGATTCAATACATCGTCCTCCAGCGGCGTGGTCTCCATGGGGATATTGCTGCTTCGCGCACCTTATGGTCCGTCTCCAGTGAGTCTAGATTTTCGAATCCGACGAAAAACTGATAGTTAATTGTAACATTCAGGGCCTCCTAATGACGATGGAACACTCAAATTGCGTCGAGATTCAATACATCGTCCTCCAGCGGACTGGTCTCCAAGGGGATATTGCTGCCTCGGGTACCTTATGGCCCGTCTCCAGTGAGTCTAGTTTTTCGAATCCGACGAAAAACTGATAGTTAATTGTAATATTCAGAACCTCCTAGTTACGATGGAACACTCAAATTGCGTCGCGATCCAATACATCGGCCTCCAGCCGACATGTCTCCAAGGGGAAATTGCTGTCCCTGGCACCATATTTTCCATCTCCTGTGAGTCTAGATTTTCGAATCCGACGCAAAAATGATAGTGAATTATAACGTTCAGCGCCTCCTAATCACGATAGAACACTCAAATTGCGTCGAGATTCAATACATCGGCATTCAGCCAACTTGTCCCCAAGAATCTATTGTTGCCTCGGGCACCTTATGGTCGTTCTCCTGTGAGTCTAGATTTTCGAATCCGACGCAAAACAGATAGTTAATTGTAACGTTCTGGGCCTCCTAATGACGAAGGAACACTCAAATTGCGTCGAGATTCACTACATCGTCCTCCAGCCGACTTGTCTCCAACGGGATGTCGCTGCCTCGGGCACCACATGGTCCGTCTCCGGTGATTCTACGTTTTCGAATCCGACGCAAAACTGATAGTTAATTGTAACGTTCAGGTCTTCCTAATTACGATGGAGCACTCAAATTGCGTCGAGATTCAATACATCGGCCGCCAGCCGACTTGTCTCCAAGGGGATAGTGCTGCCTCGGGCACCACATGGTCCGTCTCCTGTGGGCCTAGATTTTTGAACCCGACGCGAAACCAGTAGTTAATTGTAACGTTCAGGGCCTCCTAATGACGATGGAGCACTCAAATTGAGTGGCGATTCAATACATCGTCCTCCAGAGGACTGGTCTCCAAGGGGATAAAGCCTCGGGCACCTTATGATCGTTCACCTCTGAGTCTAGATTTTCGAACCCGACGCAAGACTGATAGTTAATTGTAACGCTCAGGGCCACCTAATGACGATGGAACACTCAAATTGCGTCGAGATTCAATACATCGGCATCCAGCCGACATGTCTCCAAGGGGATATTGCTGTCGCGGGCACAATATGATCCTTTTCCTGTGAGTCTAGATTTTTGAATCCGACGCAAAAATGATAGTGAATTGTAACGTTCAGCGCCTCCTAATGACGATAGAACACTCAAATTGCGTCGAGATTCAATTCATCGTCCATCAGCCGACTTGTCTCCAAGGGGATATTGCTGCCTCGGGCACCAAATGGTCCGTCTCCTGTGAGTCTAGATTTTCGAATCCGACGTGAAACTGATAGTTAACTGTAACGTTCAGGGCCTCCTATTGTCGATGGAACACTCAAATTGCGTCGAGATTCAATACATCGGCATTCAGCCAACTTGTCTCCAAGAGTTTATTGCTGCCTCGGGCACCTTATGGTCGTTCTCCTGTGAGTCTAGATTTTCGAATCCGACGCAAAACAGATAGATAATTGTAACGTTCAGGGCCTCTTTATGACGATGGAACACTCAAATTGCGTCGAGATTCAAAACATCGGCCTCGAGACGACTTGTCTCCAAGAGTCTATTGCTGCCTCGGGCACCTTATGGTCGTTCTCGTGTGAGTCTAGATTTTCGAATCCGACGCAAAACAGATAGTTAATTGTAACGTTCAGGGCCTCCTAATGACGAAGGAACACTCAAATTCCGTCCAGATTCACTACATCGTCCTCCAGCCGACTTGTCTCCCAGGGGATATCGCTGCCTCGGGCACCACATGGTCCGTCTCCGGTGATTCTACGTTTTCGAATCCGACGCAAAACTGATAGTTAAGTGTAACATTCAGGGCCTCATAATGACGATGGAACACTCAATTTGCGTCGCGATCCAATTAATCGTCCTCCAGCCGACTTGTCTCCAAGGGTCTATTGCTGCCTCGGGCACCTTATGATCGTTCTGCTGTGAGTCTAGATTTTCGAACCCGACACAAAACTGATAGTTAATTATAACGTTCAGGGCCACCTAATGACGATGGAACACTCAAATTCCGTCGAGATTCAATACATCGGCATCCAGCCGACATGTCTCCAAGGGGATATTGCTGTCGCGGGCACAATATGATCCTTTTCCTGTGAGTCTAGATTTTCGAATTCGACGCAAAAATTATAGTGAATTGTAACGTTCAGCGCCTCATATTGACGATAGAACAATCAAATTGCGTCGAGATTCAGTACATCGTCCTCCAGCCGACTTGTCTCCAAGGGTCTATTGCTGCCTCGGGCCCCAAATGGTCCGTCTCCTGTGAGTCTAGATTTTCGAATCTGACGCAAAACTGATAGTTATTTGTAACGTTCAGGGCCTCCTAATGACGATGGAACACTCAAATTGCGTCGAGTGTCAATACATCGACCTCCAGCCGACTTGTCTTCAATTGGATATTGCTGCCTCGGGCTCGATGTGGTCCGTCTCCTGTGAGTCTAGATTTTCGAATCCGACTCAAAACTGATAGTTAATTGTAAAGCTCAGGGACTCCTAATAACGATGGAGCACTCAAATTGCGTCGCGATTCAATACATCGACCTCCAGCCGACTTGTTTTCAATTGGATATTGTTGCCTCGGGCTCGATGTGGTCCGACTCCTGTGAGTCTAGATTTTCGAATCCGACGCAAAACTGATAGTTAATTGTAAAGTTCAGGGACTCCTAATAACGATGGAGCACTCAAATTGCGTCACGATCCAATACATCGTCCTCCAGCCGACTTGACTCCAAGGGTCTATTGCTGCCTAGGGCACCTTATGGTCGTTCTCCTGTGCGTCTAGATTTTCGAATCCGACGCGTAACTGATAGTTAATTGTAACGTTCAGCGCCTCCTAATGACGATTGATCACTCAAATTGTGTCGAGATTCAATACATCGGCATTCAGCCAACTTGTCTCCAAGGGGATATTGCTGCCTCGGGCACCATATGGTCCGTCTCCTGTGTGACTAGATTTTAGAATCCGACGCAAAAATGATAGTTAATTGTAACGTTCAGCGCCTCCTAATGACGATGGAACACTCAAATTGCGTCGAGATTCAATACATCGGCATTCAGCCAACTTGTCTCCAAGAATCTATTGTTGCCTCGGGCACCTTATGGTCGTACACCTGTGACTCTAGATTTTCGAATCCGACGTAAAACAGATAGTTACTTGTAACGTTCTGGGCCTCCTAATGACGAAGGAACACTCAAATTGCGTCGAGATTCACTACATCGTCCTCCAGCCGACTTGTCTCCAACGGGATATCGCTGCCTCGGGCACCACATGATCCGTCTCCGGTGATTCTACGTTTTCGAATCCGACGCAAAACTGATAGTTAATTGTAACGTTCAGGTCCTCCTAATTACGATGGAGCACTCAAATTGCGTCGAGATTCAATACATCGGCCGCCAGCCGACTTGGCCCCAAGGGGATATTGCTGCCTCGGGCTCCTTATGATCGTTCTCCTGTGAGTCTGGATTTTAGAATCCAAGCAAAACTGATAGTTAATTGAAATGTTCAGGGCCTCCTAATGACGATGGAACACTCAAATTGCGTCGAGAATCAATACATCGGCCGCCAGCCGACTTGTCTAGAAGGGGATATTGCTGCCTCGGGCACCACATGGTCCGTCTCCTGTAAGCCTAGATTTTTGAACCCGACGCGAAACCAATAGTTAGTTGTAACGTTCAGGGCCTCCTAATGACGATGGAGCACCCAAATTGCGTCGCGATTCAATACATCGTCCTCCAGAGGACTGGTCTCCAAGGGGATATAGCCTCGGGCACCTTATGATCGTTCACCTGTGAGTCTAGATTTTCGAACCCGACGCAAAACTGATAGTTAATTGTAACGCTCAGGGCCACCTAATGACGATGGAACACTCAAATTGCGTCGAGATTCAATACATCGGCATCCAGCCGACATGTCTCCAAGGGGATATTGCTGTCGCGGGCACTATATGATCCTTCTCCTGTGCGTCTAGATTTTCGAATCCGACGCAAAAATGATAGTGAATTGTAACGTTCAGGGCCTCCTTATGACGATGGAACACTCAAATTGCGTCGAGATTCAAAACATCGGCCTCGAGCCGACTTGTCTCCAAGGGTCTATTGCTGCCTCGGGCACCTTATGGTCGTTCTCCTGTGAGTCTAGATTTTCGAATCCGACGCAAAACAGATAGATATATGTAACGTTCAGGGCCTCCTAATGACGAAGGACCACTCAAATTGCGTCGAGATTCACTACATCGTCCTCCAGCCGACTTGTCTCCCAGGGGATATCGCTGCCTCGGGCACCACATGGTCCGTCTCCGGTGATTCTACGTTTTCGAATCCGACGCAAAACTGATAGTTAATTGTAACGTTCAGGGCCTCCTAATGACGATGGAGCACTCAAATTCCGTCGCGATTCAATACATTGTATTCCAGCGGACTGGTCTCCAAGGGGATATTGCTGTCTCGGGCACCTAATGGTCCGTCTCCAGTGAGTCTAGTTTTTCGAATCCGACGAAAAACTGATAGTTAAGTGTAACATTCAGGGCCTCCTAATGACGATGGAACACTCAATTTGCGTCGCGATCCAATAAATCGTCCTCCAGCCGACTTGTCTCCAAGGGTCTATTGCTGCCTCGGGCACCTTATGATCGTTCTGCTGTGAGTCTAGATTTTCGAACCTGACACAAAACTGATAGTTAATTATAACGTTCAGGGCCACCTAATGACGATGGAACACTCAAATTCCGTCACGAATCAATACATCGGCCTCCAGCCGACTTGTCTCCAACGGGATATTGCTGTCTCGGGCCCCACATTTTCCTTCTCCTGTGAGTCTAGATTTTCGAATCCGACGCAAAAATGATAGTGAATTGTAACGGTCAGCGCCTCCTATTGACGATAGAACACTCAAATTGCGTCGAGATTCAGTACATCGTCCTCCAGCCGACTTGTCTCCAAGGGTCTATTGCTGCCTCGGGCACCAAATGGTCCGTCTCCTGTGAGTCAAGATTTTCGAATCCGACGCAAAAATGATAGTGAATTGTAACGTTCAGTGCCTCCTAATGACGATGGAACACTCAAGTTTCGTCGAGATTCAATACATCGTCCTCCAGCCGACTTGTCTGCATGGGGATATTGCTGCCTCGGTCACCAAGTGGTCCGTCTCCTGTGAGTCTAGATTTTTGAATCCGACGCAAAACTGATAGTTAATTGTAACGTTCAGGGCCTCCTAATGACGATGGAACTCTCAAATTGCGTCGAGATTCAATACATCGTCATCCAGCCGACTTGTATCCAAGGGGATATTGCTGTCTCGGGCACCATATGATGAATCTCCTGGGAGTAGATTTTCGAATCCGATGCAAAAATGATAGTTAATTGTAACGTACAGCGCCTCCTAATGACGATGGATCACTCAAATTGCGTCGAGAGTCAATACATCGTCCTCCAGCCGACTTGTCTCCAAGGGTCAATTGCCGCCTCGGGTACCTTATGGTCGTTCTCCTGTGAGTCTAGATTTTCGAATCCCACGCAAAAATGATAGTTAATTGTAATGTTTAGGGCCCCCTAATGACGATGGAGCACTCAAATTGCGTCGAGATTCAATACATCGTCCTCCAGCCGACTTGTCTCTGAGGGTCTATTGCTGCCTCGGGCACCTTATGTTCGTTCTCCTGTGAGTCTAGATTTTCTAATCCGACGCAAAACTGATTGTTATTGTAACGATCAAGGCCTCCTAATGACGATGGAACACTCAAATTGCGTCGCGATTCAATACATCGTCCTTCAGCGGATTTGTCTCCAAGGGTCAATTGCCGCCTCGGGCACCTTATGGTCGTTCTCCTGTGAGTCTAGATTTTCGAATCCGACGCAAAAATGATAGTTAATTGTAATGTTTAGGGCCTCCTAATAACGATGGAGCACTCAAATTGCGTCGAGATTCAATACATCGTCCTTCAGCCGACTTGTCTCCAAGGGTCTATTGTTGCATGGGGCTCCATACGATCGTTCCCCTGTGAGTCTAGATATTAGAATCTGACGCAAAGCAGATAGTTAATTGTAATTTTCAGGGCCTCCAATAACGCTGGAACACTCATATTGCGTCGAGATACAATACATCGGCCGCCAGCCGACTTGACTCCAAGGGAATATAGCTGCCTCGGGCACCATATGGTCAGACTCCTGTGAGTCTAGATTTTCGAATCCGACGCAAAAATGATAGTCAATTGTAACGTTCAGCGCCTCCTAATGACGATAGAACACTCAAATTGCGTCGAGATTCAATTCATCGTCCATCAGCCGACTTGTCTCCAAGGTGATATTGCTGCCTCGGTCACACAAATGGTCCGTCTCCTGTGAGTCTAGTTTCTTGAATCCGACGCAAAACTGATAGTTAATTGTGACGTTCAGGGCCTCCTAATGACGATGGAACACTCAAATTGCGTCGAGATTCAATACATCGTCATCCAGCCGACTTGTATCCAAGGGGATATTGCTGTCTCGGGCACCTTACGGTCGTTCTCCTGTGAGTCTAGATTTTCGAATCCGACGCAAAAATGATAGTTAATTGTAACGTTCAGGGCCTCCTAATGACGATGGAACACTCAAATTGCGTCGAGATTCAATACATCGTCCATCATCCGACTTGTCTCCAAGGGTCTATTGCTGCCGCGGGCACCTTATGGTCGTTCTCCTGTGAGTCTAGATTTTCTAATCCGACGCAAAACTGATTGTTAATTGTAACGTTCATGGCCTCCATATGACGAGGGAACACTCAAATTGCGTCGAGATTCAATACATCGTCCTCCAGCCGCCTTGTATCCAAGGGGATATTGCTGTCTCGGGCACCATATGATCCTTCTCCTGTGAGTAGATTTTCGAATCCGACGCTAAAATGATAGTTAATTGTAACCTTCAGCGCCTCCTAATGACGATGAATCCCTCAAATTGCGTCGGGAGTCAATACATCGTCCCCCAGCCTACTTGTCTCCAAGGTTCTATTGCTGCCTCGGGTACCTTTTGGTCGTTCTCCTGTGAGTCTAGATTTTCGAATCCGACTCAAAAATGATAGTTAATTGTAACGTTCAGGGCCTCCTAATGACGATGGATCACTCAAATTGCGTCGAGAGTCAATACATCGTCCTCCAGCCGACTTGTCTCCAAGGGTCAATTGCCGCCTCGGGCACCTTATGGTCGTTCTCCTGTGAGTCTAGATTTTCGAATCCGACGCAAAAATGATAGTTAATTGTAATGTTTAGGGCCTCCTAATAACGATGGAGCACTCAAATTGCGTCGAGATTCAATACATCGTCCTTCAGCCGACTTGTCTCCAAGGGTCTACTGCTGCCTAGGGCACCTTACGGTCGTTCTCCTGTGAGTCTAGATTTTCAAATCCGACGCAAAAATGACAGTGAATTGTAACGTTTAGCGCCTCCAAATGACGACAGAACACTCAAATTGCGTCGAGATTCAATTCATCGTAAATCAGCTGACTTGTCTCCAAGGGGATATTGCTGCCTCGGTCACCAAATTGTCCGTCTCCTGTGAGTCTAGATTTTTGAATCCGACGCAAAACTGATAGTTAATTGTGACGTTCAGGGCCTCCTAATGACGATGGAACACTCAAATTGCGTCGAGATTCAATACATCGTCATCCAGCCGACTTGTATCCAAGGGGATATTGCTGTCTCGATCACCATATAATCGTTTCCCTGGGAGTCTAGATATTAGAATCCGACGCAAAACTGATAGTTAATTGTAATGTTCAGGGCCTCCTAATGACGATGGAACACTCAAATTGCGTCGAGATTCATTACATCGGCCTCCAGCCGACTTGTCTCCAAGGGGATATTGTTGTCTCGGGCACAATATGATCCTTCTCCTGTGAGTCTAGATTTTCGAATCCGACGCAAAAATGATAGTGAATTGTAACGTACAGCGCCTCCTAATGACGATAGGACACTCAAATCGCGTCGAGATTCAATTCATCGTCCATGAGCCGACTTGTCTCCAAGGGGATATTGCTGCCTCGGTCACCAAATGGTCCGCATCCTGTGAGTCTAGATTTTTGAATCCGACGCAAAACTGATAGTTAATTGTAACGTTCAGGGCTTCCTAATGACGATGGAACACTCAGATTGCGTCGAGATTCAATACATCGTCATCCAGCCGACTTGTATCCAAGGGGATATTGCTGTCTCGGGTACCAAATGATCCTTCTCCTGGGAGTAGATTTTCGAATCCGATGCTAAAATGATAGTTAATTGTAACGTACAGCGCCTCCTAATGACGATGGATCACTCAAATTGCGTCGAGAGTCAATACATCGTCCTCCAGCCGGCTCGTCTCCAAGGGTCTATTGCTGCCTCGGGCACCTTATGGTCGTGCTCCTGTGAGTCCAGATTTTCGAATCCGACGCAAAAATGATAGTTAATTGTAAAGTTCAGGGCCTCCTAATGACGATGGAGCACTCAAATTGCGTCGCGATTCAATACATCGTCCTCCAGCGCACTGGTCTACAAGGGGATATAGCCTGGGGCACCTTATGGTCCGTCTCCATTGAGTCTAGATTTATGAATCCGACGAAAACCTGATTCTTAATTGTAACATTCAAGGCCTCGTAGTTATGATAGAACACTCAAATTGCGTCGCGATCCATTACATCGTCCTCCAGCCGACTTGACTCCAAGGGTCTATTGCTGCCTGGGGCACTTTATGATCGTTTTCCTGTGAGTCTAGATTTTCGAATCCGACGCAAAACTGATTGTTAATTGGAATGTTCAGGGCTTCCTAATGACGATGGAACACTCAAATTTCGTCGAGATTAGATACGTCGGCCACCAACCGGCTTGTCTCCAAGGGCATATTGCTGCCTCGGGCACCATATGGTCCATCTCCCGTGAGTCTACATATTTGAATCCGACGAGAAACTGATAGTTAATTGTAACGCTCAGGGCCTCCTAATGACGATGGGACACTCAAATTGCGTCGAGATTCAAAATATCGTCCTTCAACTGACTTGCCTCCAAAGGTCTACTGCTGCCTCGGGCACCTTATGGTCGTTCTCCTGTGAGTCTAGATTTTCTAATCCGACGCAAAAACGATAGTTAATTGTAACGTTCAGGGCCTCCTATTGACGATGGAACACTCAAATTGCGTAAAGATTCAATACATCGTCCTCCAGCTGACTTGTCTCCAAGGGGATATTGCTGCCTCGGGCACCTTTTGATCGTTTTCCTGTGAGTCTAGATTTTCGAATCCGACGCGGAACTGATTGTTAATTACAATGTTAAGGGCCTCATAATGGCGATGGAACACTCAAATTGCGTCGAGATTCAATACATCGGCCTCCAGCCGACTTGTCTCCAAGGGTCTATTTTGCCTCTGGCACCTTACGGTCCTTCTCCTGTGAGTCTAGATTTTCGAATCCGACGCAAAACTGATAGTTAATTGTAACGTTCAGGGCCTCCTAATGACAATGGAACACTCAAATTGCGTCGAGATTCAATACATCGTCCTTCAGCCGACTTGTCTCCAAGGTTCTATTGCTGCTTCGGGCACCTAATGGACGTTCTCCTGTGAGTCTAGATTTCCTAATCCGACGCATAACTGATTGTTAATTGTAACGTTCAGGGCCTCCTAATGACGATGGAACTCTCTAATTGCGTCGAGATTCAATACATCGTTCTCCAGCCGACTTGTATCCAAGGCGATATTGCTGTCTCGGGCACCATATGATCCTTCTCCTGTGAGTAGACTTTCGAATCCGACGCTAAAATGATAGTTAATTGTAACGTTCAGCGCCTCCTAAAGATGATGGAGCACTCAAATTGCGTCGAGATTCAATACATTGTCCTCCAGCCGACTTGTCTGCAAGGGGATATTGCTGCCTCGGGCACCTTATGGTTATTCTCCTGTGAGTCTAGATTTTCGAATCCTACGCAAAACTGATAGTTAATTTTAACGCTCAGGGCCCCCTAATGACAATGGAACACTGAAATTGCGTCGAGATTCAAAATATCGTCCTTCAGCCGACTTGTCTCCAAGGTTCTATTGCTGCTTCGGGCACCTTATGGACGTTCTCCTGTGAGTCTAGATTTTGGAATCCGACGCAAAAATGATAGTTAATTGTAACGCTCAGGGCCTCGTAATGACGATGGAGCACTCAAATTGCGTCGCGATTCAATACATCGTCCTCCAGCGCACTGGTCTACAAGGGGATATAGCCTCGGGCACCTTATGATCCGTCGCAAGTGAGTCTAGATTTTCGAATCCGACGAAAAACTGATAGTTAATTGTAACATTCAGGGCCTCCTAATTACGATGGAACACTCAAAATGCGTCGCGATCCATTACATCGTCCTCTAGCCGACTTGACTCCAAGGGTCTATTGCTGCCTGGGGCATTTTATGATCGTTTTCCTGTGAGTCTAGATTTTCGAATCCGACGCAAAACTGATAGTTAATTGTAACGTTCAGGGCCTCCTAATGACGATGGAACACACAAATTGCGTCGAGATTCAATACATCGTCCTCAATCCGACTTGTCTTCATGGGGATATTGCTGCCTCGGGCTCCTTATTGTCGCTCTCATGTGAGTCTAGATTTTCGAATCCGACGCGAAGCTGATTGTTAACTGTAACGTTCAGGGCTTCGTAATGACGATGGAACACTCAAATTGCGTCGAGATTCAGTAGATCGGCATTCAGCCGATTTGTCTCCAAGGGTCTATTGCTGCCTCGGGCACCTTATGGTCGTTACCCTGTGAGTCTAGATTTTAGAATCCCACGCAAAACTGATAGTTATTTGTAACGTTCAGGGAGTCCTAATGACAATGGAACACTCAAATTGCGTCGAGATTCAATACATCGTCCTTCAGCTGACTTGTCTCCAAGGGTCTGTTGTTGCCTCGGGCGCCTTATGTTCGTTCTCCTGTGAGTCTAGATTTTCTAATCCGACGCAAAACTGATTGTTAATTGTAACGTTCAAGGCCTCGTAATGACGATGGAACACTCAAATTGCGTCGAGATTCAATACATCGTCCTCCAGCCGACTTGTATCCAAGGGGATATTGCTGTCTCGGGCTCCATAAGATCCTTCTCCTGTGAGTAGATTTTCTAATCCGACGCTAAAATGATAGTTAATTGTAACGTTCAGCGCCTCCTAATGACGACGGAACACTCAAATTGCGTCGAGAGTCAATACATCGTCCTCCAGCCGACTGGTCTCCAAGGGTCTATTGCTGCCTGGGGCACCTTATGATCGTTCTCCTGTGAGACTAGATTTTCGAATCCGACGCAAAAATGATTGTTAATTGTAACGTTCAGGGCCACCTAATGACGATGGAACACTCAAATTGCGTCGAGGTTCAATACATCGTCCTCCAGCCGACTTGTATCCAAGGCGATATTACTGTCTCGGGCACCATATGATCCTTCTCCTGTGTGTAGATTTTCGAATCCGACGCTAAAATGATAGTTAATTGTAACGTTCAGCGCCTCCTAATGACAATGGAATTCTCAAATTGCGTCGAGATTCAATACATTGTCCTCCAGCCGACTTGTCTCCAAAGGGATATTGCTGCCTCGGTCACCAAATGGTCCGTTCCCTGTGAGTCTAGATTTTTGAATCCGACGCAAAAAATGATACTTAATTGTAACGTTCGGGGCCTCCTAATGACGATGGATTACTCAAATTGCGTCGAGAATCAATACATCGTCCTCCAGCCGACTTGTATCCAAGGGGATATTGCTGTCTCGGGCACCATATGATCCTTCTTCTGGGAGTAGATTTTCGAATCCGATGCTAAAATGATAGTTAATTGTAACGTTCATCGCCTCCTTATGACGATGCATCACTCAAATTGCGTCGAGAGTCAATACATCGTCCTCCAGCCGACTTCTCTCCAAGGGTCTATTGCTGCCTCGGGCACCATATGGTCGTTCTCCTGTGTGTCTAGATTTTGGAATCCGACGCAAAAATGATAGTTAATTGTAACGCTCAGGGCCTCCTAATGACGATGGAGCATTCAAATTGCGTCGCGATTCAATACATCGTCCTCCAGCGCACTGGTCTACAAGGGGATATAGCCTCGGGCACCTTATGGTCCGTCGCAAGTGAGTCTAGATTTTCGAATCCGACGAAAAACTGATAGTTAATTGTAACATTCAGGGCCTCCTAGTTACGATGGAACACTCAAAATGCGTCGCGATCCATTACATCGTCCTCTAGCCGACTTGACACCAAGGGTCTATTGCTGCCTGGGGCACCTTATGATCGTTTTCCTGTGAGTCTAGATTTTCGAATCCGACGCAAAACTGATAGTTAATTGTAACGTTCAGGGCCTCCTAATGACGATGGAACACACAAATTGCGTCGAGATTCAATACATCGTCCTCCAGCCGACTTGTCTTCATGGGGATAATGCTGCCTCGGGCTCATATGGTCCGTCTCCCGTGAGTCTACATTTTTGAATCCGACGAGAAACTGATAGTTAATTGTAACGCTCAGGGCCTCCTAATGACGATGGGACACTCAAATTGCGTCGAGATTCAATACATCGACCTTCACCCGTCTTGTCTCCCAGGGTTTATTGCTGCCTCGGGCACCTTATGGTCGTTCTCCTGTGAGTCTAGATTTTAGAATCCGACGCAAAACTGATAGTTAATTGTAACGTTCAGCGGCTCTTAATGGCGATGGAACACTCAAATTGCGTCGAGATTCAATACTTCGTCCTTCAGCCGACTTGTCTCTTAGGGTCTATTGCTGCCTCGGGCACCTTATGTTCGTTCTCCTGTGAGTCTAGATTTTCTAATCCGACGCAAAACTGATTGTTAATTGTAACGTTCAAGCCTAATAATGACGATGGAACACACAAATTGCGTCGAGATTAAATACATCGTCCTCCTTCCGACTTGTCTCCAAGGGCATATTGCTGCCTCGGGCACCATATGGTCCGTCTCCTGTGCGTCTAGATTTTTGAATCCGACGCAAGACTGATAGTTAATAGTAACGTTCAGGGCCTCCTAATGACGATGGAACACTCAAATTGCGTCGAGATTCAATACATCGTTCTTAAGCCGACTTGTCTCCAAGGGTCTATTGCTGCCTCGAGCACCTTATGGTCGTTCCCCTGTGAGTCTAGATTTTAGAATCCGACGCAAAACTGATAGTTAATTGTAATGTTCACGGCCTCATAATGACGATGGAACACTCAAATTGCGTCGAGATTCAATACATCGGTTTCCAGTCGACTTGTCTCCAAGGGCATATTGCTGCCTCGGGCACCATATGGTCCGTCTCCTGTGAGTCTAGATTTTAGAGTCCGACGCAAAACTGATAGTTTATTGTAATGTTCAGGGCCTCATAATGACGATGGAACACTCAACTTGCGTCGAGATTCAATACATCGGTTTCCAGCCGACTTGTCTCCAAGGGCATATTGCTGCCTCGGGCACCTTATGTTCGTTCTCCTGTGAGTCTAGATTTTCTAAACCGACGCAAAACTGATTGTTAATTGTAACGTTCAAGGCCTCCTAATGACGATGGAACACTCAAATTGCGTCGAGATTCAATACATCGTCCTCCAGCCTACTTGTATCCAAGGGGATATTGCTGTCTCGGGCACCATGAGATCCTTCTCCTGTGAGTAGATTTTCTAATCCGACGCTAAAATGATAGTTAATTGTAACGTTCATCGCCTCCTAATGACGATGAATCACTCAAATTGCGTCGAGAGTCAATACATCGTCCTCCAGCCGACTTGTCTCCAAGAATCTATTGCTGCCTCGGGCACCATATGGTCGTTCTCCTGTGTGTCTTGATTTTGGAATCCGACGCCATAATGTAATTGTAACGCTCAGGGCCTCCTAATGACGATGGAGCACTCAATTTGCGTCGAGATTCAATACATCGTCCTCCAGCCGACTTGTCTTCAGGGGGATATTGCTGCCTCGGGCTCCTTAAGGTCGCTCTCATGTGAGTCTAGATTTTCGAATCCGACTCGAAGCTGATTGTTAATTGTAACGTTCAGGGCTTCCTAATGACGATGGAACACTCAAATTGCGTCGAGATTCAATAAATCGGCATTCAGCCGATTTGTCTCCAAGGGTCTTTTGGTGCCTCGGGCACCTTATGGTCGTTCTCCTGTGAGTCTAGATTTTCGAATCCGGCGCAAAACTGATTGTTAATTGTAACGTTCAGGGCCTCCTAATGCCGATGGAACACTCAAATTGCGTCGAGATTCAATACATCGTCCTCCAGCGCACTGGTCTACAAGGGGATATAGCCTCGGGCACCTTATGGTCCGTGGCAAGTGAGTCTAGATTTTCGAATCCGACGAAAAACTGATAGTTAATTGTAACATTCAGGGCCTCCTAGGTACGATGGAACACTCAAATTGCGTCGCGATCCATTACATCGTCCTCCAGCCGACTTGACTCCAAGGGTCTATTGCTGCCTGGGGCAACTTATGATCGTTTTCCTGTGAGTCTAGATTTTCGAATCCGACGCAAAGCTGATAGTTAATTGTAACGTTCAGGGCCTCCTAATGACGATGGAACACTCAAATTGCGTCGAGATTCAATAGATCGGCATTCAGCCGATTTGTCTCCAAGGGTCTATTGCTGCCTCGGGCACCTTATGGTCGTTCTCCTGTGTGTCTAGATTTTCGAATCCGACGCGAAACTGATTATTAATTGTAACGTTCAGGGCCTCCTAATGGCGACAGAACACTCAAATTGCGTCGAGATTCAATATATCGTCCTCCAGCCGACTTGTATCCAAGGCGATATTACTGTCTCGGGCACCATATGATCCTTCTCCTGTGAGTAGATTTTCGAATACGACGCTAAAATGATAGTTAATTGTAACGTTCAGCGCCTCCTAATGACGATGGAGCACTCAAATTGCGTAGAGATTCAATACATTGTCCTCCAGCCGACTTGTCTCCAAAGGGATATTGCTGCCTCGGTCACCAAATGGTCCGTCTCCTGTGAGTCTAGATTTTTGGATCGGACGCAAAAAATGATAGTTAATTGTAACGTTGAGGGCCTCCGAATGACGATGGATCACCCATATTGCGTCGAGATTCAATACATCGTCCTCCAGCGCACTGGTCTACAAGGGGATATAGCCTCGGGCACCCTATGGTCCGTGGCAAGTGAGTCAAGATTTTCGAATCCGACGAAAAACTGATAGTTAATTGTAACGTTCAGGGCCTCCTAGTTACGATGGAACACTCAAATTGCGTCGCGATCCTTTACATCGTCCTCCAGCCGACTTGTCTCCAAGGTTCTATTGCTGCTTCAGGCACCTAATGGACGTTCTCCTGTGAGTCTAGATTTTCTAATCCGACGCAAAACTGATTGTTAATTGTAACGTTCAGGGCCTCCTAATGACGATGGAACTCTCTAATTGCGTCGAGATTCGATACATCGTTCTCCAGCCGACTTGTATCCAAGGCGATATTGCTGTCTCGGGCACCATATGATCCTTCTCCTGTGAGTAGACTTTCGAATCCGACGCTAAAATGATAGTTAATTGTAACGTTCAGCGCCTCCTAATGACGATGGAGCACTCAAATTGCGTCGAGATTCAATACATTGTCCTCCAGCCGACTTGTCTGCAAGGGGATATTGCTGCCTGGGGCACATTATGGTCATTCTCCTGTGAGTCTAGATTTTCGAATCCGACGCAAAACTGATAGTTAATTTTAACGCTCAGGGCCTCCTAATGACGATGGAACACTCAAATTGCGTCGAGATTCAATACATCGTCCGTCAGCCGACTTGTCGCCAAGGGTCTATTGCTGCCTCGGGCACCATATGGCCGTTCTCCTGTGAGTCTAGCTTTTCAAATCCGACGCAAAAATGATAGTGAATTGTAACGTTCAGCGCCTCATAATGATGACAGAACACTGAAATTGCGTCGGGATTCAATTCATCATCCATCAGCCGACTTGTCTCCAAGGGGATATTGCTGCCTCGGTCACCAAATGGTCCGTCTCCTGTCAGTCTAGATGTTTGAATCCGACGCAAAACTGATAGTTAATTTTAACGTTCAGGGCCTCCTAATGACGATGGAACACTCAAATTGCGTCGAGATTCAATACTTCGTCCTTCAGCCGATTTGTCTCCAAGGGTCTATTGCTGGTTCGGGCTTCTGATGTACGTTCTCGTGTGAGTCTAGATTTTCTAATCCGACGCAAAACTGATTTTAATTGTAACGTTCACGCCCAATAATGACGATGGAACACTCAAATTGCGTCGAGATTGAATACATCGTCCTCCACCCGACTTGTCTCCAAGGGCATATTACTGCCTCGGGCACCATATGGTCCGTCACCTGTGAGTCTAGGTTTTTGAATCCGACGCAAAACTGATAGTTAATATTAACGTTCAGGGCCACCTACGGACGACGGAACACTCAAATTGCGTCGAGATTCAATACATCGGTTTCCAGCCGACTTGTCTCCAAGGGCATATTGCTGCCTCGGGCACCATATGGCCCGTCTCCTGTGAGTCTAGATTTTCGAATCCGACGCAAAAATGATTGTTAATTGTAACGTTCAGGGCCACCTAATGACGATGCAACACTCAAATTGCTTCGAGATTCAATACATCGGCCTCCAGCCGACTTGTCTCCAAGGGTCTGTTGCCGCCTCGGGCACCTTACGGTCCTTCTCCTGTGAGTCTATATTTTCGAATCCGACGAAAAACTGATAGTTAATTGTAATGTTCAGGGCCTCCTAATGACGATGGGACACTCAAATTGCGTCCAGATTCAATACATCGTCCTTCAGCCGACTTGTCTCCAAGGTTCTATTGCTGCTTCGGGCACCTTATTGACGTGCTCCTGTGAGTCTAGATTTTCTAATCCGACGCAAAACTGATTGTTAATTGTTACGTTCAGGGCCTCCTAATGGCGATGGAACACTCAAATTGCGTCGAGATTCAATACATCGTCCCCCAGCCGACTTGTATCCAAGGCGATATTACAGTCTCGGGCACCATATGATCCTTCTCCTGTGAGTAGATTTTCGAATCCGACGCTAAAATGATAGTTAATTGTAACGTTCAGCGCCTCCTAATGACGATGGAGCACTCAAATTGCGTCGAGATTCAATACATTGTCCTCCAGCCGACTTGTCTCCAAAGGGATATTGCTGCCTCGGTCACCAAATGGTCCGTCTCCTGTGAGTCTAGATTTTTGAATCCGACGCAAAAAATGATAGTTAAATGTAACGTTCAGGGCCTCCTAATGACGATGGATCACTCAAATTGCATCGAGATTCAATACATCGTCATCCAGCCGACTTGTATCCAAGGGGATATTGCTGTCTCGGGCACCATATGATCCTTCTCCTGCGAGTAGATTTTCGAATCCGATGCTAAAATGATAGTTAATTGTAACGTTCATCGCCTCCTTATGACGATAGATCATCCAAATTGCGTCGAGAGTCAATACATCGTCCTCCAGCTGACTTGTCTCCAAGGGTCTATTGCTGTCTCGGGCACCATATGCTCGTTCTCCTGAGTGTCTAGATTTTGGAATCCGACGAAAAACTGATAGTTAATTGTAACATTCAGGGCCTCCTAGTTACGATGGAACACTCAAAATGGGTCGCGATCAATTACATCGTCCTCTAGCCGACTTGACTCCAAGGGTCTATTGCTGCCTGGGGCACCTTATGATCGTTTTCCTGTGAGTCTAGATTTTTTAATCCGACGCAAAACTGATAGTTAATTGTAACGTTCAGGGCCTCCTAATGACGATGGAACACACAAATTGCGTCGAGATGCAATACATCGTCCTCCAGCCGACTTGTCTTCATGGGGATATTGCTGCCTCGGGCTCCTTATGGTCGCTCTCATGTGAGTCTAGATTTTCGAATCCGACGCTAAGCTGATTGTTATTTGTAACGTTCAGGGCTTCCTAATGACGATGGAATACTCAAATTGCGTCGAGATTCAATAGGTCGGCATTCAGCCGATTTGTCTCCAAGGGTCTATTGCTGCCTCGGGCACCTTATGGTCGTTACCCTGTGAGTCTAGATTTTAGATTCCGACGCAAAACTGATACTTAATTGTAATGTTCAGGGCCTCCTAATGACGATGGAACACTCAAATTTCGTCGAGATTAGATACGTCGGCCTCCAACCGACTTGTCTCCAAGGGCATATTGCTGCCTCGGGCACCATATGGTCCGTCTCCCGTGAGTCTACATTTTTGAATCCTACGAGAAACTGATAGTTAATTGTAACGCTCAGGGCCTCCTAATGACGATGGAACACTCAAATTGCGTCGAGATTCAATACATCGTCCTCCAGCCGACTTGTATCCAAGGCGATATTACTGTCTCGGGCACCATATGATCCTTCTCCTGTGAGTATATTTTCGAATCCGACGCTAAAATGATAGTTAATTGTAACGTTCAGCGCCTCCTAATGACGATGGAACACTCAAATTGCGTCGAGATTCAATACATTGTCCTCCAGCCGACTTGTCTCCAAAGGGATATTGCTGCCTCTGTCACCAAATGGTCCGTCTCCTGTGAGTCTAGATTTTTGAATCCGACGCAAAAAATGATAGTTAATTGTAACGTTCGGGGCCTCCTGATGACGATGGATCACTCAAATTGCGTCGAGATTCAATACATCGTCATCCAGCCGACTTGTATCCAAGGGGATACTGCTGTCTCGGGCACCATATGATCCTTCTCCTGGGAGTAGATTTACGAATCTGATGCTAAAATGATAGTTAATTGTAACGTTCATCGCCTCCTAATGACGATGGATCACTCAAATTGCGTCGAGAGTCAATACATCATCCTTCAGCCGACTTGTCTCCAAGGGACTATTGCTGCCTCGGGCACCATATGGTCGTTCTCCTGTGTGTCTAGATTTTGGAATCCGACGCAAAAATGATAGTTAATTGTAACGCTCAGGGCCTCCTAATGACGATGGAGCACTCAAATTGCGTCGCGATTCAGTACATCGTCCTCCAGCGCACTGGTCTACAAGGGGATATAGCCTCGGGCACCTTATGGTCCGTCGCAAGTGAGTCTAGATTTCCGAATCCGACGAAAAACTGATAGTTAATTGTAACATTCAGGGCCTCCTAGTTACGATGGAACACTCAAATTGCGTCGCGATCCATTACATCGTCCTCTGGCCGACTTGACACCAAGGGTCTATATCTGCCTGGGGCACCTTATGATCGTATTCCTGTGAGTCTAGATTTTCGAATCCGACGCAAAGCTGATAGTTAATTGTAACGTTAAGGGCCTCCTAATGACGATGGAACACACAAATTGCGTCGAGATTCAATACATCGTCCTCCAGCCGACTTGTCTTCATGGGGATATTGCTGCCTCGGGCTCCTTATGGTCGCTCTCATGTGAGTCTAGATTTTCGAATCCGACGCGAAGCTGATTGTTAATTGTAACCTTCAGGGCTTCCTAATGACGATGGAACACTCAAATTGCGTCGAGATTCAATAGATCGGCATTCAGCCGATTTGTCTCCAAGGGTCTATTGCTGCCTCGGGCACCTTATTGTCGTTACCGTGTGAGTCTAGATTTTAGAATCCGACGCAAAACTGATCGTTAATTGTAACGTTCAGGGCCTCCTAATGACAATGGAACACTCAAATTGCGTCGAGATTCAGTACATCGTCCTTCAGCTGACTTGTCTCCAAGGGTCTATTGCTGCCTCGGGCACCTTATGTTCGTTCTCCTGTGAGTCTCGATTTTTTAATCCGACGCAAAACTGATTGTTAATTGTAACGTTCAAGGCCTGCTAATGTCGACGGAACACTCAAATTGCGTCGAGATTCAATACATCGTCCTCCAGCCGACTTGTATCCAAGGGGATATTGCTGTCTCGGGCACCATAAGATCCTTCTCCTGTGAGTAGATTTTCTAATCCGACGCTAAAATGATAGTTAATTGTAACGTTCAGGGCCTCCTAATGACGATGGATCACTCAAATTGCGTCGAGAGTCAATACATCGTCCTCCAGCCGACTGGTCTAAAAGGGACTATTGCTGCCTGGGGCACCTTATGATCGTTCTCCTGTGAGACTAGATTTTCGAATCCGACGCAAAAATGATTGTTAATTGTAACGTTCAGGGCCACCTAATGACAATGCACCACTCAAATTGCGTCGAGATTCAATACATCGTCCTCCAGCCGACTTGTATCCAATTCGATATTACTGTCTCGTTCACCAAATGATCCTTCTCCTGTGAGTAGATTTTCGAATCCGACGCTAAAATGATAGTTAATTGTAACGTTCAGGGCCTCCTAATGACGATGGAACACTCAAATTGCGTCGAGATTCAATAGATCGGCATTCAGCCGATTTGTCTCCAAGGGTCTATTGCTGCCTCGGGCACCTTATGGTCGTTCTCCTGTGTGTCTAGATTTTCGAATCCGACGCGAAACTGATTATTAATTGTAACGTTCAGGGCCTCCTAATGGCGACAGAACACTCAAATTGCGTCGAGATTCAATATATCGTCCTCCAGCCGACTTGTATCCAAGGCGATATTACTGTCTCGGGCACCATATGATCCTTCTCCTGTGAGTAGACTTTCGAATCCGACGCTAAAATGATAGTTAATTGTAACGTTCAGGGCCTCCTAGTTACGATGGAACACTCAAATTGCGTCGCGATCCTTTACATCGTCCTCCAGCCGACTTGTCTCCAAGGTTCTATTGCTGCTTCAGGCACCTAATGGACGTTCTCCTGTGAGTCTAGATTTTCTAATCCGACGCAAAACTGATTGTTAATTGTAACGTTCAGAGCCTCCTAATGACGATGGAACTCTCTAATTGCGTCGAGATTCGATACATCGTTCTCCAGCCGACTTGAATCCAAGGCGATATTGCTGTCTCGGGCACCATATGATCCTTCTCCTGTGAGTAGACTTTCGAATCCGACGCTAAAATGATAGTTAATTGTAACGTTCAGCGCCTCCTAATGACGATGGAGCACTCAAATTGCGTCGAGATTCAATACATTGTCCTCCAGCCGACTTGTCTGCAAGGGGATATTGCTGCCTGGGGCACATTATGGTCATTCTCCTGTGAGTCTAGATTTTCGAATCCGACGCAAAACTGATAGTTAATTTTAACGCTCAGGGCCTCCTAATGACGGTGGAACACTCAAATTGCGTCGAGATTCAATACATCGTCCTTCAGCCGACTTGTCTCCAAGGGTCTATTACTGCCTGTGGCACCTTACGGTCCTTCTCCTGTGAGTCTAGATTTTCGAACCGACGCAAAAGTGATAGGTAATTGTAACGTTCAGGGCCTCCTAATGACGATGGAACACTCAAATTGCGTCGAAATTCAATACATCGTCCTCCAGCCGACTTGGGTTCATGGGGATATTGCTGCCTCGGGTCGCTCTCATGTGAGTCTAGATTTTCGAATCCGACGCGAAATTGATTGTTAATTGTATCGTTCAGGGCTTCCTAATGACGATGGAACAATCAAATTGCGTCGAGATTCAATAGATCGGCATTCAGCCGATTTGTCTCCAAGGTTCTACTGCTGCTTCTGGCACCTTATGGACGTTCACCTGTGAGTCTAGATTTTGTAATCCGACGCAAAAGTGATTGTTAATTGTAACGTTCAGGGCCTCCTAATGACGTTGGAACACTTAAATTGCGTCGAGATTCAATACATCCTCCTCCAGCCGACTTGTATCCAAGGCGATATTGCTGTCTCGGGCACCATATGACCCTCCTCCTGTGAGTAGATTTTCGGATCCCACGCTAATATGATAGGTAATTGTAACGTTCAGCGCCTCCAAATGTCGATGGAGCTCTCAAATTGCGTCGAGATTCAATACATTGTCCTCCAGCCGACTTGTCTCCAAGGGGATACTGCTGCCTCGGGCACCTTATGGTCGTTCTTCTGTGAGTCTAGGTTTTCGAATCCGACGCAAAACTGATAGTTAATTTTAACGTTAGGGCCTCCTAATGACGATGGAACACTCATATTGCGTCGAGATTCAATACATCGTCCTTCAGCCGACTTGTCGCCAAGGGTCTATTGCTGCCTCGGGCACCTTATGGCCGTTCTCCTGTGAGTCTACATTTTCAAATCCGACGCAAAAATGATAGTGAATTGTAACGTTCAGCGCCTCATAATGATGATAGAACACTGAAATTGCGTCGAGATTCAATTCATCATCCATCAGCCGACTTGTCTCCAAGGGGATATTGCTGCCTCGGTCACCAAATGGTCCGTCTCCTGTCAGTCTAGATTTTTGAATCCGACGCAAAACTGATAGTTAATTTTAACGTTCAGGGCCTCCTAATGACGATGGAACACTCAAATTGCGTCGAGATTCAATACTTCGTCCTTCAGCCGATTTGTCTCCAAGGGTCTATTGCTGGTTCGGGCTTCTGATGTACGTTCCCGTGTGAGTCTAGATTTTCTAATCCGACGCAAAACTGATTTTAATTGTAACGTTCACGCCCAATAATGACGATGGAACACTCAAATTGCGTCGAGATTGAATACATCGTCCTCCACCCGACTTGTCTCCAAGGGCATATTACTGCCTCGGGCACCATATGGTCCGTCTCCTGTGAGTCTAGATTTTTGAATCCGACGCAAAACTGATAGTTAATATTAACGTTCAGGGCCTCCTACGGACGACGGAACACTCAAATTGCGTCGAGATTCAATACATCGGTTTCCAGCCGACTTGTCTCCAAGGGCATATTGCTGCCTCGGGCACCATATGGTCCGTCTCCTGTGAGTCTAGATTTTCGAATCCGACGCAAAAATGATTGTTAATTGTAACGTTCAGGGCCACCTAATGACGATGCAACACTCAAATTGCTTCGAGATTCAATACATCGGCCTCCAGCCGACTTGTCTCCAAGGGTCTGTTGCCGCCTCGGGCACCTTACGGTCCTTCTCCTGTGAGTCTATATTTTCGAATCCGACGAAAAACTGATAGTTAATTGTAACGTTCAGGGCCTCCTAATGACGATGGGACACTCAAATTGCGTCCAGATTCAATACATCGTCCTTCAGCCGACTTGTCTCCAAGGTTCTATTGCTGCTTCGGGCACCTTATTGACGTGCTCCTGTGAGTCTAGATTTTTTAATCCGACGCAAAACTGATTGTTAATTGTTACGTTCAGGGCGTCCTAATGGCGATGGAACACTCAAATTGCGTCGAGATTCAATACATCGTCCCCCAGCCGACTTGTATCCAAGGCGATATTACTGTCTCGGGCACCATATGATCCTTCTCCTGTGAGTAGATTTTCGAATCCGACGCTAAAATGATAGTTAATTGTAACGTTCAGCGCCTCCTAATGACGATGGAGCACTCAAATTGCGTCGAGATTCAATACATTGTCCTCCAGCCGACTTGTCTCCAAAGGGATATTGCTGCCTCGGTCACCAAATGGTCCGTCTCCTGTGAGTCTAGATTTTTGAATCCGACGCAAAAAATGATAGTTAATTGTAACGTTCAGGGCCTCCTAATGACGATGGAGCACTCAAATTGCGTCGCGATTCAATACATCGTCCTCCAGCGCACTGGTCTACAAGGGGATATAGCCTCGGGCATCTTATGATCCGTCGCAAGTGAGTCTAGATATTCGAATCCGACGAAAAACTGATAGTTAATTGTAACATTCAGGGCCTCCTAGTTACGATGGAACACTCAAAATGGGTCGCGATCCATTACATCGTCCTCTAGCCGACTTGACTCCAAGGGTCTATTGCTGCCTGGGGCACCTTATGATCGTTTTCCTGTGAGTCTAGATTTTTTAATCCGACGCAAAACTGATAGTTAATTGTAACGTTCAGGGCCTCCTAATGACGATGGAACACACAAATTGCGTCGAGATGCAATACATCGTCCTCCAGCCGACTTGTCTTCATGGGGATATTGCTGCCTCGGGCTCCTTATGGTCGCTCTCATGTGAGTCTAGATTTTCGAATCCGACGCTAAGCTGATTGTTAATTGTAACGTTCAGGGCTTCCTAATGACGATGGAATACTCAAATTGCGTCGAGATTCAATAGGTCGGCATTCAGCCGATTTGTCTCCAAGGGTCTATTGCTGCCTCGGGCACCTTATGGTCGTTACCCTGTGAGTCTAGATTTTAGATTCCGACGCAAAACTGATAGTTAATTGTAATGTTCAGGGCCTCCTAATGACGATGGAACACTCAAATTTCGTCGAGATTAGATACGTCGGCCTCCAACCGACTTGTCTCCAAGGGCATATTGCTGCCTCGGGCACCATATGGTCCGTCTCCCGTGAGTCTACATTTTTGAATCCTACGAGAAACTGATAGTTAATTGTAACGCTCAGGGCCTCCTAATGACGATGGAACACTCAAATTGCGTCGAGATTCAATACATCGTCCTCCAGCCGACTTGTATCCAAGGCGATATATCTGTCTCGGGCACCATATGATCCTTCTCCTGTGAGTAGATTTTCGAATCCGGCGCTAAAATGATAGTTAATTGTAACGTTCAGCGCCTCCTAATGACGATGGAACACTCAAATTGCGTCGAGATTCAATACATTGTCCTCCAGCCGACTTGTCTCCAAAGGGATATTGCTGCCTCTGTCACCAAATGGTCCGTCTCCTGTGAGTCTAGATTTTTGAATCCGACGCAAAAAATGATAGTTAATTGTAACGTTCGGGGCCTCCTGATGACGATGGATCACTAAAATTGCGTCGAGATTCAATACATCGTCATCCAGCCGACTTGTATCCAAGGGGATATTGCTGACTCGGGCACCATATGATCCTTCTCCTGGGAGTAGATTTACGAATCTGATGCTAAAATGATAGTTAATTGTAACGTTCATCGCCTCCTAATGACGATGGATCACTCAAATTGCGTCGAGAGTCGATACATCATCCTTCAGCCGACTTGTCTCCAAGGGACTATTGCTGCCTCGGGCACCATATGGTCGTTCTCCTGTGTGTCTAGATTTTGGAATCCGACGCAAAAATGATAGTTAATTGTAACGCTCAGGGCCTCCTAATGACGATGGAGCACTCAAATTGCGTCGCGATTCAGTACATCGTCCTCCAGCGCACTGGTCTACAAGGGGATATAGCCTCGGGCACCTTATGGTCCGTCGCAAGTGAGTCTAGATTTCCGAATCCGACGAAAAACTGATAGTTAATTGTAACATTCAGGGCCTCCTAGTTACGATGGAACACTCAAATTGCGTCGCGATCCATTACATCGTCCTCTAGCCGACTTGACACCAAGGGTCTATATCTGCCTGGGGCACCTTATGATCGTTTTCCTGTGAGTCTAGATTTTCGAATCCGACGCAAAGCTGATAGTTAATTGTAACGTTAAGGGCCTCCTAATGACGATGGAACACACAAATTGCGTCGAGATTCAATACATCGTCCTCCAGCCGACTTGTCTTCATGGGGATATTGCTGCCTCGGGCTCCTTATGGTCGCTCTCATGTGAGTCTAGATTTTCGAATCCGACGCGAAGCTGATTGTTAATTGTAACGTTCAGGGCTTCCTAATGACGATGGAACACTCAAATTGCGTCGAGATTCAATAGATCGGCATTCAGCCGATTTGTCTCCAAGGGTCTATTGCTGCCACGGGCACCTTATTGTCGTTACCGTGTGAGTCTAGATTTTAGAATCCGACGCAAAACTGATCGTTAATTGTAACGTTCAGGGCCTCCTAATGACAATGGAACACTCAAATTGCGTCGAGATTCAGTACATCGTCCTTCAGCTGACTTGTCTCCAAGGGTCTATTGCTGCCTCGGGCACCTTATGTTCGTTCTCCTGTGAGTCTCGATTTTTTAATCCGACGCAAAACTGATTGTTAATTGTAACGTTCAAGGCCTGCTAATGTCGACGGAACACTCAAATTGCGTCGAGATTCAATACATCGTCCTCCAGCCGACTTGTATCCAAGGGGATATTGCTGTCTCGGGCACCATAAGATCCTTCTCCTGTGAGTAGATTTTCTAATCCGACGCTAAAATGATAGTTAATTGTAACGTTCAGGGCCTCCTAATGACGATGGATCACTCAAATTGCGTCGAGAGTCAATACATCGTCCTCCAGCCGACTGGTCTAAAAGGGTCTATTGCTGCCTGGGGCACCTTATGATCGTTCTCCTGTGAGACTAGATTTTCGAATCCGACGCAAAAATGATTGTTAATTGTAACGTTCAGGGCCACCTAATGACAATGCAACACTCAAATTGCGTCGAGATTCAATACATCGTCCTCCAGCCGACTTGTATCCAAGGCGATATTACTGTCTCGTTCACCAAATGATCCTTCTCCTGTGAGTAGATTTTCGAATCCGACGCTAAAATGATAGTTAATTGTAACGTTCAGCGCCTCCTAATGACGATGGAACACTCAAATTGCGGCGAGATTCAGTACATTGTCCTCCAGCCCACTTGTCTCCAAAGGGATAATGCTGCCTCAGTCACCAAATGAACCGTCCCCTGTGAGTCTAGATTTTTGAATCCGACACAAAAAATGATAGTTAAATGTAACGCTCAGGGCTTCCTAATGACGATGGAGCATTCAAATTGCGTCGCGATTCAATACATCGTCCTCCAGCGCACTGGTCTACAAGGGGATATAGCCTCGGGCACCTTATGTCCGTCGCAAGTGAGTCTAGATTTTCGAATCCGACGAAAATCTGATAGTTAATTGTAACATTCAGGGCCTCCTAGTTACGATGGAACACTCAAAATGCGTCGCGATCCATTACATCGTCCTCTAGCCGACTTGACTCCAAGGGTCTATTGCTGCCTGGGGCACCTTATGATCTTTTTCCTGTGAGTCTAGATTTTCGAATCCGACGCAAAACTGATAGTTAATTGTAACGTTCAGGGCGTCCTAATGACGATGGAACACACAAATTGCGTCGAGATTCAATACATCGTCCTCCAGCCGACTTGTCTTCATGGGGGTATTGCTGCCTCGGGCTCCTTATGGTTGTTCTCATGTGAGTCTAGATTTTCGAATCCGACGCGAAGCTGATTGTTAATTGTAACGTTCAGGGCTTCCTAATGATGATGGAACACTCAAATTGCGTCGAGATTCAATAGATCGGCATTCAGCCGATTTGTCTCCAAGGGTCTATTGCTGCCTCGGGCACCGTATGGTCGATACCCTGTGAGTCTAGATTTTAGAATCCGACGCAAAACTGATAGTTAATTGTAATGTTCAGGGCCTCCTAATGACGATGGAACACTCAAATTTCGTCGAGATTAGATACGTCGGCCTCCAACCGACTTGTCTCCAAGGGCATATTGCTGCCTCGGGCACCATATGGTCCGTCTCCCGTGAGTCTACATTTTTGAATCCGACGAGAAACTGATAGTTAATTGTAACGCTCAACGCCTCCTAATAACGATGGGGCACTCAAATTGCGTCGACATTCAAAACATCGTCCTTCAACTGACTTGTCTCCAAGGGTCTATTGCTGCCTCGGGCACCTTATGGTCGTTCTCCTGTGAGTCTAGATTTTCGAATCCGACGCAAAACTGATAGTTAATTTTAACGTTCAGGGCCTCCTAATGGCGATCGAACACTCAAATATCGTCGAGATTCAATACATTGTCCTCCAGCCGACTTGTCTCCAAAGGGATATTGCTGCCTCGGGCACCATATGGTCGTTCTCCTGTGTGTCTAGATTTTGGAATCGGACGCAAAAATGATAGTTGATTGTAACGCTCAAGGCCTCCTAATGACGATGGAGCACTCAAATTGCGTCGAGATTCAATACATCGTCCTCCAGCGCACTGGTCTACAAGGGGATATAGCCTCGGGCACCTTATGGTCCGTCGCAAGTGAGTCTAGATTTTCGAATCCGACGAAAATCTGATAGTTAATTGTAACATTCAGGGCCTCCTAGTTACGATGGAACACTCAAATTGCGTCGCGATCCATTACATCGTCCACTAGCCGACTTGACTCCAAGGGTCTATTGCTGCCTGGGGCACCTTATGATCGTTTTCCTGTTAGTCTAGATTTTCGAATCCGACGCAAAGCTGATAGTTAATTGTAACGTTCAGGGCCTCCTAATGACGATGGAACACACAAATTGCGTCGAGATTCAATACATCGTCCTTAAGCCGACTTGTCTCCAAGGGTCTATTGCTGCCTCGGGCACCTTATGGTCGTTCCCCTGTGAGTCTAGATTTTAGAATCCGACGCAAAACTGATAGTTAATTGTAATGTTCACGGCCTCATAATGACGATGGAACACTCAAATTGCGTCGAGATTCAATACATCGGTTTCCAGTCGACTTGTCTCCAAGGGCATATTGCTGCCTCGGGCGCCATATGGTCCGTCTCCTGTGAGTCTAGATTTTAGAATCCGACACAAAACTGATAGTTAATTGTAATGTTCAGGGCCTCGTAATGACGATGGAACACTCAAATTGCGTCGAGATTCAATACATCGGTTTCCAGCCGACTTGTCTCCAAGGGCATATTGCTGCCTCGGGCACCTTATGTTCGTTCTCCTGTGAGTCTAGATTTTCGAAACCGACGCAAAACTGATTGTTAATTGTAACGTTCAAGGCCTCCTAATGACGATGGAACACTCAAATTGCGTCGAGATTCAATACATCGTCCTCCAGCCGACTTGTATCCAAGGGGATATTGCTGTCTCGGGCACCATAAGATCCTTCTCCTGTGAGTAGATTTTCTAATCCGACGCTAAAATGATAGTTAACTGTAACGTTCATCGCCTCCTAATGGCGATGGAACACTCAAATTGCGTCGAGATTCAATATATCGTCCTCCAGCCGACTTGTATCCAAGGCGATATTACTGTCTCGGGCACCATATGATCCTTCTCCTGTGAGTACATTTTCGAATCGGCCGCTAAAATGATAGTTAATTGTAACGGTCTGCGCCTCCTAATGTCGATGGAACACGCAAATTGCGTCGAGATTCAATACATTGTCCTCCAGCCGACTTGACTCCAAAGGGATATTGCTGCCTCGGTCACCAAATGGTCCGTCTCCTGTGAGTCTAGAGTTTTGAATCGGACGCAAAAAATGGTAGTTAATTATAACGTTCAGGGCCTCCTAATGACGATGGAACACTCAAATTGCGCCGAGATTCAATACATCGTCCTTCACCCGTCTTGTCTCCAATGGTCTATTGCTGCTTCGGGCAACTTATGTTCGTTCTCCTGTGAGTCTAGATTTTCTAATCCGACGCAAAAATGATAGTTAATTGTAACGTTCAGAGCCTCCTAATGACGATGGAACACTCAAATTGCGTCGAGATTCAATACATTGTCCTCCAGCCGACTTGTCTCCAAAGGGATATTGCTGCCTCGGTCACCAAATGGTCCGTCTCCTGTGAGTCTAGATTTTTGAATCCGACGCAAAAAATGATAGTTAATTGTAACGTTCAGGGCCTCCTAATGACGATGGATCACTCAAATTGCGTCGAGATTCAATACATCGTCATCCAGCCGACTAGTATCCAAGGGGATATTGCAGTCTCGGGCACCATATGATCCTTCTCCTGGGAGTAGATTTTCGAATCCGATGGTAAAATTATAGTTAATTGTAACGTTCATCGCCTCCTTATGACGATGGATCACTCAAATTGCGTCGAGAGTCAATACATCGTCCTCCAGCCGACTTGTCTCCAAGGGTCTATTGCTGCCTCGGGCACCATATGGTCGTTCTCCTGTGTGTCTAGGTTTTGGAATCCGACGCAAAAATGTAATTGTAACGCTCAGGGCCTCCTAATGACGATGGAGCACTCAAATTGCGTCGCGATTCAATACATCGTCCTCCAGCGCACTGATCTACAAGGGGATATAGCCTCGGGCACCTTATAGTCCGTCGCAAGTGAGTCTAGATTTTCGAATCCGACGAAAAACTGATAGTTAATTGTAACATTCGGGGCCTCCTAGTTACGATGGAACACTCAAATTGCGTCGCGATCCATTACATCGTCCTCTAGCCGACTTGACTCCAAGGGTCTATTGCTGCCTGGGGCACCTTATGACCGTTTTCCTGTGAGTCTAGGTTTTCGAATCCGACGCAAAACTGATAGTTAATTGTAACATTCAGTGCCTCCTAATGACGATGGAACACACAAATTGCGTCGAGATTCAATACATCGTCCTCCAGCCGACTTGTCTTCATGGGGATATTGCTGCCTCGGGCTCCTTATGGTCGCTCTCATGTGAGTCTAGATTTTCGAATCCGACGCGAAGCTGATTGTTAATTGCAACGCTCAGGGCTTCCTAATGACGATGGAACACTGAAATTGCGTCGAGATTCAATAGATCGGCATTCAGCCGATTTGTCTCCAAGGGTCTTTTGCTGCCTCAGGCACTTTATGGTCGTTCTCCTGTGAGACTAAGTTTTCGAATCCGACGCAAAAATGATAGTTAATTTTAATGTTCAGGCCCTCCTAATGACGATGCAACACTCAAATTGCGTCGAGATTCAATACATCGGCCACCAGCCGACTTGTCTCCAAGGGTCTATTGCGGCCTCTGGCACCTTACGGTCCTTCTCCTGTGAGTCTAGATTTTCGAATCCGACGCAAAACTGATAGTTAATTGTAACGTTCAGGGCCTCCTAATGACAATGGAACACTCAAATTGCGTCGAGATTCAATACATCGTCCTTCAGCCGACTTGTCTCCAAGGTTCTATTGCTGCTTCGGGCACCTAATGGACGTTCTCCTGTGAGTCTAGATTTTCTAATCCGACGCAAAACTGATTGTTAATTGTAACGTTCAGGGCCTCCTAATAACGATAGAACACTCAAATTGCGTCGAGATTCAATACATCGTCCTCCAGCCGACTTGTCTTCATGGGGATATTGCTGCCTCGGGCACCTTATGGTCGCTCTCATGTGAGTCTAGATTTTCGAATCCTACGCGAAATTGATTGTTAATTGTAACGTTCAGGGCTTCCTAATGACGATGGAACACTCAAATTGCGTCGAGATTCAGTACATCGGCCTCCAGCCGACTTGTCTCCAAGGGGATATTACTGCCTCAGGCACCATATGGGCCGTCTCCTGTGAGTCTAGATTTTCGAATCCGACGCAAAACAGATTGTTAATTGTAACAATCAGGGCCTCGTAATGACGATGTAACACTCAAATTGCGTCGAGATTCAATACATCGTTCTTCAGCCGGCTTGTCACCAAGAGTCCATTGCTGCCTCGGGCACCTTATGGTCGTTCTCCTGTTAGTCTAGATATTGAATCCGACGAAAAACTGATAGTTAATTGCAACGTTCAGGGCCACCTAATGACGAAGGAACACTCTAATTGCGTCGAGATTCAATACATCCGCCTCCAGCCGACTTGTCTCCAAGGGGATATTGCCGTCTCGGGCACCAGATGATCCTTATGCTGTGAGTCTAGATTTTCGAATCCGACGCAAAAATGATAGTGAATTGTAACGTTCAGCGCCTCCTAATGACGATAGAACACTCAAATCGCGTCGAGAGTCTTTCCATCGGCCTCCAGCCGACTTGTCTCCAAGGGGATATTGCTTCCTCCGTCTCCTGTGAGTCTAGATTTTCGAATCAACGCAAAAATGATAGTTAATTGCAACGTTCAGCGCCTCCGAATGACGATGGAACACTGAAATTGCGTCGAGAGACAATACATCGTCCTCCAGTCGACTTGTCTACAAGGGGATATTGCTGCCTCGGGCACCATGTGTTCCGTCTCCTGTGTGTCTAGATTTTCGAATCCGACGCGAAACTAATAGCTAATTGTAACGTTCAGGGCCTCCTAATGACGATGGAGCACTCAAATTGCGTCGCGATTCAATACATCGTCCTCCAGCGCACTGGTCTCCAAGGGGATATAGCGCGGGCCCCCTATGGTCCGTCTCCAGTGAGTATAGATTTTCGAATCCGACGCGAAACTAATAGTTAATTGTAATGCTCAGGGCCTCCGAATGACAATGGAACACGCAAATTGCGTCGAGATTCAATTCATCGTCCTTCAGCCGACTTGTCTCCAAGAGTCTATTGCTGCCTCGGGCACCTTATGGTCGTTCTCCTGTGAGTCTAGATTCTCGAATCCGACGCGAAACTGATAGTTAATTGTAACGTTCAGGGCCTCCTAATGACGATGGAGCACTCAAATTGCGTCGCGATTCAATACATCGTCCTCCAGCGGACTAGTCTCCAAGGGATATAGCCTCGGGCACCTTATGGTCCGTCTCCAGTGAGTCTAGATTTTCGAATCCTACGAAAAACTGATAGTTAATTGTATCGCTCAGGGCCACCTAATGACGATGGAACACTCAAATTGCGTCGAGATTCAATACATCGGCCTCCAGCCGACTTGTCTCCAAGGGGATATTGCTTTCTCGGGCACAATATGATCCTTCTCCCGTGAGTCTAGATTTTCGAATCCGACACAAAAATAATAGTGAATTGTAACGTTCAGCGCCTCCTAATGACGATAGGACACTCAAATTGCGTCGAGATCCAATACGTCGCCCTACAGCCGACTTGTCTCCAAGGCGAATTGCTGCCTCGGGCACCAAATGGTCCGTCTCCTGTGAATCTAGATTTTTGAATCCGACGCGAAACCGATAGTTAAATGTAACCTTAAGGGCCTCCTAATGACGATGGGACACTCAAATTGCGTCGAGATTCAATACATCGTCCTTTATCCGAATTGTCTCCAAGAGTCTATTGCTGCCTCGGGCACCTTATGGTCGTTCTCCTGTGAGTCTAGGTTTTCGAATCCGACGCAAAACAGATAGTTAATTGTAACATTCAGGGCCTACTAATGGCGAAGGAACACTCAAATTGCGTCAAGATTCAGTACAACGTCCTCCAGCGTACTTTTCTACAAGGGGATATCGCTGCCTCGGCACCAATTGGTCCGTCTCTGGTGATTCTACGTTTTCGAATCAGACGCAAAACTGATAGTTAATTGTAACGTTCAGGGCCTCCTAATGACGATGGAGCAATCAAAATGCGTCGCGATTCAATACATCGTCCTCCAGCGGACTGGTCTCCAAGGGGATATAGCTTTGGGCACCTTATGTTCCGTCTCCAGTGAGTCTAGATTTTCGAATCCCACGAAAATCTGATAGTTAATTGTAACTCTCAGGGCCACCTAATGACGATGGAACACTGAAATTGCTCGAGATTCAATACAACGGCCTCCAGCCGACTTGTCTCCAAGGGGATATTGCTGTCTCGGGCACAAGATGATCCTTCACCTGTGAGTCTAGATTTTCGAATCCGACGCAAAAATAATAGTGAATTGTAACGTTCAGCGCCTCCTAATGACGATAGGACACCCAAATTGCGTCGAGATCCAATACGTCGTCCTCCAGCCGACTTGTCTCCAAGGCGAATTGCTGAATCGGGCACCAAATGGTCCGTCTCCTGTGAATCTAGATTTTTGAATCCGACGCGAAACTGATAGTTAATTGTAACTTTCAGGGCCTCCTAATGACGATGGAACACTCAAATTGCGTCAAGATTCAATACACCGTCCTTCAGCTGACTTGTCTCCAAGGGTCTATTGCTGCCTCGGACTCCTTATGGTCGCTCTCCTGTGAGTCTAGATTTTCGAATCCGACGCGAAACTGATAGTTAATTGTAACTTTCAGGGCCTCCTAATGACGATGGAACACTCAAATTGCGTCAAGATTCAATACACCGTCCTTCAGCTGACTTGCCTCCAAGGTTCTATTGCTGCCTCGGGCACCTTATGGTCGTTCTCCTGTGAGTCTAGATTTTCGAATCCGACGCAAAACAGATTGTTAATTGTAACAATCAGGGCCTCCTAATGACGACGGAACACTCAAATTGCGTCGAGAGTCAATACATCGTCCTCCAGTCGACCTGTCTACAAGGGGATATTGCTGCCTCGGGCTCCATGTGTTCCGTCTCCTGTGAGTCTAGATTTTCGAATCCGACACGAAACTAATAGCTAATTGTAACGTTCAGGGCCTCCTAATGACGATGGAGCACTCACATTGCGTCGCGATTCAATACATCGTCCTCCAGCGCACTGGTCTCCAAGGGGATATAGCCTCGGGCACCTTATGGTCCGTCTCCAGTGAGTATAGATTTTCGAATCCGACGCAAAACTGATAGTTAATTGTAATGCTCATGGCCTCCGAATGACAATGGAACACGCAAATTGCGTCGAGATTCAATACATCATTCTTCAGCTGACTTGTCTCCAAGGGTCTATTGCTGCCTCGGGCACCTTATGGTCGTTCTCCTGTGAGTCTAGATTTTCGAATCCGACGCAAAACTGATAGTTAATTTTAACGTTGAGGGCCTCCTAATGACGATGGAACACTCTAATTGCGTCGAGATTCAATACAACGTCCTTCAGCCGACTTGTCTCCTAGGGTCTATTGCTGCCTCGGGCACTTTATGGTCGTTCTCCTGTGAGTCTAGATTTTCCAATCGGACGCAAAACTGATTGTTTATTGTAACGTTCAAGGCCTCCAAATGACGATGGCACACTCAAATTGCGTCGAGATTCAATACATCGTCCTCCAGCCGACTTGTATCCAAGGGGATATTGCTGTCTCGGGCACCATATGATCTTTCTCCTGTGAGTACATTTTCGAATCCGACGCTAAAATGATAGTTAATTGTAACGTTCAGCTCCTCCTAATGACGATGGAACACTCAAATTGCGTCGAGAGTCAATACATCGTCCTCCAGCCGACTTGTCTCCAAGGGTCTATTGCTGCCTCAGGCACCTTATGGTCGTTCTCCTGAAAGTCTAGATTTTCGAACCCGACGCAAAACTGATAGTTCATTGTAACGTTCAGGGCCTCCTAATGACAGTGGAACACTCAAAATGCGTCGAGATTCAATACATCGACCTTCAGCCGTCTTGTCTCCAAGGGTCCTTCTCCTGTGAGTCTAGATTTTCAAATCCGACGCAAAACTGATATTTAATTGTAACGTTCAGGGTCTCCTAATGACGATGGAACACTCAAATTGCGTCGAGATTCAATACTTCGTCCTTCAGCCGACTTGTCTCCAAGGGTCTATTGCTGCCTAGGGCACGTTAACGTCGTTCCCCTGTGTATCTAGATTTTAGAATCCGACGCAAAACTGATAGTTAATTGTAATGTTCAGGGCCTCCTAATGACGATGGAACACTCAAATTGCGTCGAGATTCAGTACATCGGCCTCCAGCCGACTTGTCTCCAAGGGGATATTACTGCCTCAGGCACCAAATGGGCCGTCTCCTGTGAGTCTAGATTTTCGAATCCGACGCAAAAATGATAGTTAATTGTAACGTTCAGCGCCTCCTAATGACGATGGAACACTGAAATTGCGTCGAGAGTCAATACATCGAAATCCAGCCGACTTGTCTACAATGGGATATTGCTGCCTCGGGCTCCATGTGGTCCGTCTCCTGTTAGTCTAGATTTTCGAATCCGACGCGAAACTGATAGTTAATTGTAACGTTCAGGGCCTCCTAATGACGATGGAACACTCAAATTGCGTCGAGATTCAATACATCGTCCTTCAGCTGACTTGTCTCCAAGAGTCTATTGCTGCCTCGGACACCTTATGGTTGTTCTCCTGTGAGTCTAGATTTTCTAATCCGACCCAAAACAGATAGTTAATTGTAACGTTCAGGGCCTCTTAATGACGAAGGAACACTCAAATTTTGTCGAGATTCACTACATCGGCCTCGAACCGACTTGTCTCCAAGGGTCTATTGCTGCCTCGGGCACCTTATGGTCGTTCTCCTGTGAGTCTAGATTTTCGAATCCGACGCAAATCAGATTGTTAATTGTAACAATCAGGGCCTCCTAATGACGATGGAACACTCAAATTGCGTCGAGATTCAATACATCGTTCTTCAGCCGACTTGTCACCAAGAGTCCATTGCAGCCTCGGGCACCTTATGGTCGTTCTCCTGTTAGTCTAGATATTTGAATCCGACGAAAAACAGATAGTTAATTGTAACGTTCAGGGCCACCTAATGACGAAGGAACACTCTAATTGCGTCGAGATTCAATACATCAACCTCCAGCCGACTTGTCTCCAAGGTGATATTGCTGTCTCGGGCACCATATGATCCTTATCCTGTGAGTCTAGATTTTCGAATCGACGCAAAAATGATAGTTAATTGCAACGTTCAGCGCCTCCTAATGACGATATAACACTAAAATTGCGTCGAGAGTCAATACAACGTCCTCTAGTCGACTTGTCTACAAGGGGATATTGCTGCCTCGGGCTCCATGTGTTCCGTCTCCTGTGAGTCTAGATTTTCGAATCCGACGCGAAACTAATAGCTAATTGTAACGTTCAGGGCCTCCTAATGACGATGGAGCACTCAAATTGCGTCGGGATTCAATACATCGTCCTCCAGCGCACTGGTCTCCAAGGGGATATAGCCTCGGGCACCTTATGGTCCGTCTCCAGTGAGTATAGATTTTCGAATCCGACGCGAAACTGATAGTTAATTGTAATGCTCAGGGCCTCCGAATGACGATGGAACACTCAAATTGCGTCGAGAGTCAATACATCGAACTCTAGCCGACTTGTCTACAATGGGATATTGCTGCCTCGGGCTCCGTGTGGTCCGTCTCCTGTTAGTTTAGATTTTCGAATCCGACGCGAAACTGATAGTTAATTGTAACGTTCAGGGCCTCCTAATGACGATGGGACACTCAAATTGCGTCGAGATTCAATTTATCGTCCTTCAGCTGACTTGCCTCCAAGAGTCTATTGCTGAATCGGACACCTTATGGTCGTTCTCCTGTGAGTCTAGATTTTCTAATCCGACCCAAAACAGATAGTTATTGTAACGTTCAGGGCCTCTTAATGACGAAGGAACACTCAAATTGCGTCGAGACTCACTACATCGGCCTCGAGCCGACTTGTCTCCAAGGGCCTATTGCCGCCTCGGGCACATTATCGTCGTTCCCCTGTGTATGTAGATTTTAGAATCCGACGCAAAACTGATAGTTAATTGTAATGTTCAGGGCCTCCTAATGACGACGGAACACTCAAATTGCGTCGAGATTCAGTACATCGGCCTCCAGCCAACTTGTCTCCAAGGGGATATTACTGCCTAGGGCACCATATGGGCCGTCTCCTGTGAGTCTAGATTTTCGAATCCGACGCAAAAATGATAGATAATTATAACGTTCAGCGCCTCCTAATGACGATGGAACATTCAAATTGCGTCGAGAGTCAATACATCGACCTCCAGCCGACTTGTCTACAATGGGATATTGCTGCCTCGGGCTCCATGTGGTCCGTCTCCTGTTAGTCTAGATTTTCGAATCCGACGCGAAACTGATAGTTAATTGTAACGTTCATGGTCTCCGAATGACGATGGAACACTCAAATTGCGTCGAGATTCAATACATCGTCCTTCAGCTGACTTGTCTCCAAGGGTCTCTTGCTGCCTCAGGCACCTTGTGGTCGTTCTCCTGAAAGTCTAGATTTTCGAACCCGACGCAAAACTTATAGTTAATTGTAACGTTCAGGGCCTCCTAATGACGATGGAACACTCAAATTGCGTCGAGATTCAATACATCGGTCTCCAGCCGACTTGTCTCCAAGGGTCCTTCTCCTGTGAGTCTAGATTTTCAAATCCGACCCAAAACAGATAGTTAATTGTAACGTTCAGGGCCTCTTAATGACGAAGGAACACTCAAATTGTGTCGAGATTCACTACATCGGCCTCGAGCCGACTTGTCTCCAAGGGTCTATTGCTGCCTCAGGCACCTTATGGTCGTTCTCCTAAAAGTCTAGATTTTCGAACCCGACGCAAAACTGATATTTAATTGTAACGTTCAGGGCCTCCTAATGACGATGGAACACTCAAATTGCGTCGAGATTTAATACATCGTCCTTCAGCCGACTTGCCTCCAAAAGCCTATTGCTGCCTCTGGCACCATATGGTCGTTCTTCTGTGAGTGCAGATTTTCGAATCCGACGCAAAACAGATAGTTAACAGTAACGTTCAATTCCTCCTAATGACGATGGAACACTCAAATTGCGTCGAGATTCAACACATCGTCCTTCAGCCGACTTGTCTCCAAGAGTCTATTGCTGCCTCGGGCACCTTATGGTCGTTCTCCTGTGAGTCTAGATTTTCGAATCCGACGCAAAACAGATTGTTAATTGTAACAATCAGGGCCTCCTAATGACGATGGAACACTCAAATTGCGTCTAGATTCAATACATCGGTCTCCAGCCGACTTGTCTCCAAGGGTCCTTCTCCTGTGAGTCTAGATTTTCAAATCCGACCCAAAACAGATAGTTAATTGTAACGTTCGGGGCCACCTAATGACGAAGGAACACTCTAATTGCGTCGAGATTCAATACATCAGCCTCCAGCCGACTTCTCTCCAAGGGGATATTGCTGTCTCGGGCACCATATGATCCTTATCCTGTGAGTCTAGATTTTTGAATCCGACGCAAAAATGATAGTGAATTGTAACGTTCAGCGCCTCCTAATGACGATAGAGCACTCAAATTGCGTCGAGATTCATTCCATCGGCCTCCAGCCGACTTGTCTCCAAGGGGATATTGCTGCTTCCGTCTCCTGTGAGTCTAGATTTTCGAATCGACGCAAAAATGATAGATAATTACAACGTTCAGCGCCTCCTAATGACGATGAAACACTGAAATTGCGTCGAGAGTCAATACAACGACCTTCAGCCGACTTGTCTCCAAGGGTCTATTGCTGCCTCGGGCACCTTATGGACGTTCTCCTGTGAGTCTAGATTCTCTAATCCGACACAAAACTGGTTGTTAATTGTAACATTCAGGGCATCCTAATGACGATGGAGCACTCAAATTGCGTCGCGATTCAATACATCGTACTCCAGCGCACTGGTCTTCAAGGGGATATAGCCTCGGGCACCTTATGGTCCGTCTCCAGTGAGTCAAAATTTTCGAATCCGACGCGAAACTAATAGTTAATTGTAACGCTCCGGGCTTCCTAATGACGATGGAACACGCAAATTGCGTCGAGATTCAATACATCATCCTGCAGCTGACTTGTATCCAAGGGGATATTGCTGCCTCGGGCACCTTATGGTCGTTCACCTGTGAGTCTAGGTTTTCGAATCCGACGCGATACTGATAGTTAATTGTAACGTTCAGGGCCTCCTAATGATGATGGAGCACTCAAATTGCATCGCGATTCAATACATCGTCCTCCAGCGGACTGGTCTCCAAAGGGATGTAGCCTCGGGCACCTTATGTTCCGTCTCCAGTGAGTCTAGATTTACGAATCCTACGAAAAATTGATAATTAATTGTAACGCTCAGGGCCACCTAATGACGATGGAACACTCAAATTGCGTCGAGATTCAATACGTCGGCCTCCAGCCGACTTGTCTCCAAGGGGATATTGCTGTCTCTGGCACAATATGATCCTTCTCCTGTGAGTTTAGATTTTCGAATCCGACGCAAAGCTGATTGTTAATTGTAACGTTCAGGGCCTCCTAATGACGATGGAACACTTAAATTGCGTCGAGATTCAATACATCGGCCTCGAGCCGACTTGTCTCCAAGGGTCTATTGCTGCCTCGGGCACCTTATGGTCGTTCTCCTGTGAGTCTAGATTTTCGAATACGACGCAAAACAGAAAGTGATTGTAACGTTCAGGGCCTACAAATGACGAAGGAACACTCAAATTGCGTCAGGATTCACTACATGGTCCTCCAGCCGACTTGTCTCCAAGGGGATATCGCTGCCTCGGGCACCAAATGGTCCGTCTCCAGTGAGTCTAGATTTTCGAATCCCACGAAAAACTGATAGTTAATTGTAACGCTCAGGGCCACCTAATGACGACGGAACACTCAAATTGAGTCGAGATTCAATACAACGGCCTCCAGCCGACTTGTCTCCAAGGGGATATTGCTGTCTCGGGCACAATATGATCCTTCACCTGTGAGTCTAGATTTTCGAATCCGACGCAAAAATGATAGTGAATTGTAACGTTCAACGACTCCTAATGACGATAGGACACTCAAATCGCGTCGAGATTCAATACGTCGTCCTCCAGCCGACTTGTCTCCAAGCGGATATTACTGCCTTGGGCACCAAATGGTCCGTCTCCTGTGAGTCTAGATTTTTGAATTCGACGCGAAACTGATAGTTAATTGTAACTTTCAGGGCCTCCTAATGACGATGGAACACTCAAATTGCGTCGAGATTCGATACATCGTCCTTCATCTGACTTGTCTCCAAGGGTCTATTGCTGCCTCGGGCACCATAAGATCCTTCTCCTGTGAGTAGATTTTCGAACCTGACGCTAAATTGATAGTTAATTGTAACGTTCAGCGTCTCCTAATGACGATGGAACACTCAAATTGCGTCGAGAGTCAATACATCGTCCTCCAGCGGACTTGCCACCAAGGGTCTATTGCTGCCTCGGGCACCTTATTGTCGTTCTCCTGTGAGTCTAGATTTTCGAATCCGACTCAAAAATGATAGTTAATTATAACGTTCAGCGCCTCCTAATGTCAATGGAACACTCAAATTGTGTCGAGAGTCAATACATCGACTTCCAGCCGACTTGTCTACAAGGGGATATTGCTGCCTCGGGCCCCATGTGGTTCGTCCCCTGTGAATCTAGATTTTCGAATCCGACGCGAAACTGATAGTTAATTGTAACGTTCAGGGCCTCCTAATGACGATGGAACACTCAAATTGCGTCGACATTTAATACATCGTCCTTCGGCCGACTTGCCTCCAAGAGCCTATTGCTGCCTCTGGCACCATATGGTCGTTCTCCTGTGAGTGTAGATTTTCGAATCCGACGCAAAACAGATAGTTAATTGTAACGTTCAGGGCCTCCTAATGACGATGGAACACTTAAATTGCGTCGAGATTCAATACATCGTCCTTCAGCCGACTTGTCTCCAAGAGTCTATTGCTGCCTCGGGCACCTTATGGTCGTGAACCTGTGAGTCTAGATTTTATAATCCGACCCAAAACTGATAGTTATTTGTAACGTTCAGGGCGTCTTAATGACGAAGGAACACTCAAATTGCGTCGAGATTCACTGCATCGGCCTCGAGCCGACTTGTCTCCAAGGGTCTATTGCTGCCTCGGGCACCTTATGGTCGTTCTCCTGTTAGTCTAGATATTTGAATCCGCCGAAAAACTGGTAGTTAAATGTAACGTTCAGGGCCACCTAATGACGAAGGAACACTCTAATCGCGTCGAGATTCAATACATCAGCCTCCAGCGGACTTGTCTCCAAGGGGATATTGCTGTCTCGGGCACCATATGATCCTTATCCTGTGAGTCTAGATTTTCGAATCCGACGCAAAAATGATAGTGAATTGTAACGTTCAGCGCCTCCTAATGACGATAGAGCACTCAAATTGCGTCGAGATTCATTCCATCGGCCTCCAGCCGACTTGTCTCCATGGGGATATTGCTGCTTCCGTCTCCTGTGAGTCTAGATTTTCGAATCGACGCAAAAATGATAGTTAATTACAACGTTCAGCGCCTCTCAATGACGATGGAACACTGAAATTGCGTCGAGAGTCAATACATCGTCCTCCAGTCGACTTGTCTACAAGGGGATATGGCTGCCTCGGGCTCCATGTGTTCCGTCTCCAGTGAGTATAGATTTTCGAATCCGACGCGAAACTGATAGTTAATTGTAATGCTCAGGGCCTCCGAATGACGAAGGAACACGCAAATTGCGTCAAGATACAATACATCATTCTTCAGCTGACTTGTCTCCAAGGGTCTATTGCTGCCTCGGGCACCTTATGGTCGTTGTCCTGTGAGTCTAGATTTTCGAGTCCGACGCAAAACTGATAGTTAATTATAACGTTGAGGGCCTCCTAATGACGATGGAACACTCTAATTGCGTCGAGATTCAATACAACGACCTTCAGCCGACTTGTCTCCAAGGGTCTATTGCTGCCTCGGGCACCTTATGGACGTTCTCCTGTGGGTCTAGATTCTCTAATCCGACGCAAAACTGGTTGTTAATTGTAACGTTCAGGGCCTCCTAATGACGATGGAGCACTCAAATTGCGTCGCGATTCAATACATCGTCCTCCAGCGCACTGGTCTCCAAGGGGATATAGCCTCGGGCACCTTATGGTCCGTCTCCAGTGAGACTAAATTTTCGGATCCGACGCGAAACTGATAGTTAATTGTAACGCTCCGGGCCTCCTAATGACGATGGAACACGCAAATTGCGTCGAGATTCAATACATCATCCTTCAGCTGACTTGTATCCAAGGGGATATTGCTGCCTCGGGCACCATATGATCCTTCGTCTGTGAGTAGTTTTTCGAACCTGACGCTAAAAGTATAGTTAATAATAACGTTCAGCGCCTCCTAATGACGATGGAACACTCAAATTGTGTTGAGAGTCAATACATCGTCCTCCAGCGGACTTGTCACCAAGGGTCTATTGCTGCCTCGGGCACCTTATGGTCGTTCTCCTGTGAGTCTAGATTTTCGAATCCGACGCAAAAATGATAGTTAATTGCAACGTTCAGGGCCTCCTAATGACGATGGAACACTCAAATTGCGTCGAGATTCAATAAATCGGCCTCCTGCCGACTTGTCTCCAAGGGCATATTGCTGCCTCGGGCACCATATGGTCATTCTCCTGTGAGTGTAGATTTTCGAATCCGACGCAAAACAGATAGTTAATTGTAACGTTCAGGGCCTTCTAATGACGATGGAACACTCAAATTGCGTCGAGATTCAATACATCGTCCTTCAGCCGACTTGTCTCCAAGAGTCTATTGCTGCCTCGGGCACCTTATGGTCGTTCTCCTGTGAGTCTAGGTTTTCGAATCCGACGCGATACTGATAGTTAATTGTAACGTTCAGGGCCTCCTAATGACGATGGAGCACTCAAATTGCGTCGCGATTCAATACATCGACCTCCAGCGGACTGGTCTCCAAGGGGATATAGCCTCGGGCACCTTATGTTCCGTCTCCAGTGAGTCTAGATTTTCGAATACGACGCAAAAGAGATAGTTAATTGTAACGTTCAGGGCCTGCTAATGACGAAGGAAGACTCAAATTGCGTCAAGATTCACTACATCGTCCTCCAGCCGACTTGTCTACAGGGGGATATCGCTGCCTCGGGCACCACATGGTCCGTCTCCAGTGAGTCTAGGTTTTCGAATCCCACGAAAAACTGATAGTTAATTGTAACGCTCAGGGCCACCTAATGACGACGGAAACTCAAATTGAGTCGAGATTCAATACAACGGCCTCCAGCCGACTTGTCTCCAAGGGGATATTGCTGTCTCGGGCACAATATGATCCTTCACCTGTGAGTCTAGATTTTCGAATCCGACGCAAAAATGATAGTGAATTGTAACGTTCAACGCCTCCTAATGACGATAGGACACTCAAATTGCGTCGAGATTCAATACGTCGTCCTCCAGCCGACTTGTCTCCAAGGGGATATTGCTGCCTTGGGCACCAAATTGTCCGTCTCCTGTGAGTCTAGATTATTGAATTCGACGCGAAACTGATAGTTAATTGTAACTTTCAGAGCTTCCTAATGACGATGGAACACTCAAATTGCGTCGAGATTCGATACATCGTCCTTCAGCTGACTTGTCTCCAAGAGTCTATTGCTGCCTCGGACACCTTATGGTCGTTCTCCTGTGAGTCTAGATTTTCTAATCCGACCCAAAACAGATAGTTAATTGTAACGTTCAGGGCCTCTTAATGAGGAAGGGACACTCAAATTGCGTCGAGATTCACTACTTCGGCCTCGAGCCGACTTGTCTCCAGGGGTCTATTACTGCCTCGGGCACCTTATGGTCGCTCTCCTGTGAGTCTAGATTTTCGAATCCGACGCAAAAAAGATTGTTAATTGTAACAATCAGGGTCTCCTAATGACGAATGAACACTCAAATTGCGTCGAGATTCACTACAACGTCCTCCAGCCGACTTGTCTCCAAGGGGATATTGCTGTCTCGGGCACAATATGATCCTTCACCTGTGAGTCTAGATTTTCGAATCCGACGCAAAAATGATAGTGAATTGTAACGTTCAACGCCTCCTAATGACGATAGGACACTCAAATTGCGTCGAGATTCAATACGTCGTCCTCCAGCCGACTTGTCTCCAAGGGTATATTGCTGCCTTGGGCACCAAATGGTCCGTCTCCTGTGAGTCTAGATTATTGAATTCGACGCGAAACTGATAGTTAATTGTAACTTTCAGAGCTTCCTAATGACGATGGAACACTCAAATTGCGTCGAGATTCGATACATCGTCCTTCAGCTGACTTGTCTCCAAGGGTCTATTGCTGCCTCGGGCACCATATGGTCGATCTCCTGTGAGTCTAGATTTTCGAATCCGACGCAAAACTGACAGTTAATTTTAACGTTGAGGGCCTCCTAATGATGATGGAACATTCAAATTGCGTCGAGATTCAATACATCGTCCTTCAGCCGACTTGTCTCCAAGGGTCTATTGCTGCTTCGGGCACCTTCTGGTCGTTCTCCTGTGAGTCTAGATTTTCTTATCCGACGCAAAACTGATTGTTAATTGTAACGTTCAAGACCTCATAATGACGATGGAACACTCAAATAGCGTCGAGATTCAATACATCGTCCTCCAGCCGACTTGTCTCTATGGGGATATTGCCGCCTCGGGCTCTTATGGTCGCTTTCCTGTGAGTCTAGATTTTCGAATCCGACGCGAGAATGATTGTTAATTGTAACGTTCAGGGCCACCTAATGACGATGGAACACTCAAATTGCGTCGAGATTCAATACATTGGCATTCAGCCGATTTGTCTCCAAGGTTCTATTGCTGCCTCGCTCACCTTATGGTCGTTCCCCTGTGTATCTAGATTTTAGAACCCGACACAAACTGATAGTTAATTGTAATGTTCAGGGCCGCCTAATGACGATGGAACACCCAAATTGCGTCGAGATTCAGTACATCGGCCTCCAGCCGACTTGTCTCCAAGGGGATATTACTGCCTCGGGCACCATATGGGCCGTCTCCTGTGAGTCTAGACTTTCGAATCCGACGCAAAAATGATAGTTAATTGTAACGTTCAGGGAATCCTAATGACGATGGAAAACACAAATTGCGTCGAGATTCAATACATCGTCCTTCAGCTGACTTGTCTCCAAGAGTCTATTGCTGCCTCGGACACCTTATGGTCGTTCTCCTGTGAGTCTAGATTTTCTAATCCGACCCAAATCAGATAGTTAATTGTAACGTTCAGGGCCTCTTAATGAGGAAGGGACACTCAAATTGCGTCGAGATTCACTACTTCGGCCTCGAGCCGACTTGTCTCCAGGGGTCTATTACTGCCTCGGGCACCTTATGGTCGTTCTCCTGTGAGTCTAGATTTTCGAATCCGACGCAAAACAGATTGTTAATTGTAACAATCAGGGTCTCCTAATGACGAATGAATACTCAAATTGCGTCGAGATTCACTACAACGTCCTCCAGCCGACTTGTCTCCAAGGGGATATCGCTGCCTCGGGCACCACATGGTCCGTCTCCGGTGATTCTACGTTTTCGAAACCGACGCAAAAATGATAGTGAATTGTAACGTTCAGCGCCTCCTAATGACGATAGAACACTCAAATTGCGTCGAGATTCATTCCATCGGCCTCCAGCAGACTTGTCTCCAAGGGGATATTGCTGCCTCCGTCTCCTGTGAGTCTAGATTTTCGAATCCGACGCAAAAATGATAGTTAATTGCAACGTTCAGCGCCTCCTAATGACGATGGAACACTGAAATTGCGTCGAGAGTCAATACATCGTCCTCCAGTCGACTTGTCTACAAGGGGATATTGCTGCCTCGGGCTCCATGTGTTCCGTCTCCTGTGAGTCTAGATTTTCGAATCCGACGCGAAACAGATTGTTCAAAAAATGGTTCAAATGGCTCTGAGCACTATGGGACTCAACTGCTGAGGTCATTAGTCCCCTAGAACTTAGAACTAGTTAAACCTAACTAACCTAAGGACATCACAAACATCCATGCCCGAGGAAACAGATTGTTAATTGTAACAATCAGGGTCTCCTAATGACGAATGAACACTCAAATTGCGGCGAGATTGATTCCATCGGCCTCCAGCAGACTTGTCTCCAAGGGGATATTGCTGCCTCCGTCTCCTGTGAGTCTAGATTTTCGAATCCGACGCAAAAATGATAGTTAATTGCAACGTTCAGGGCCTCCTAATGACGATGGAGCACTCAAATTGCGTCGCTATTCAATACATCGTCCTCCAGGGACTGGTCTCCAAGGAGATATTTCTGCTTCGGGCACCTTACGGTCAGTCTCCAGTGAGTCTAGATTTTCGAATCCGACGAAAAACTGATAGTTACTTGTAACATTCAGGGCCTCCTAGTTAAGATGGAACACTAAAATAGCGTCGCGATCCAATACATCGGCCTCCAGCCCACTTGTCTCCAAGGGGATATTGCTGCCTCGTGCACCTTATGATCGTTCTCCTGTGAGTCTAGATTTTCGAACCCGACACAAAACTGATAGTTAATTGTCACATTCAGGGCCACGTAATGACGATGGAACACTCAAATTGCGTGGAGATTCAATACATCGGCCTCCAGCCGACTTGGCTCCAAGGAGATATTGCTGTCTCGGGCACCTTATGATCCTTCTCCTGTGAGTCTAGATTTTCGAATCCGACGCATAACTGATAGTTAATTGTAACGTTTATCGCCTCCTAATGACGATTGAACACTCAAATTGCGTCGAGATTCAAGCCATCGGTCTCCAGCCGACTTGTCACCCAGGGGATATTGCTTCCTCGGGCACCATATGGTCCTTCTCCTGTGAGTCTAGATTTTCGAATCCGACGCAAAATTGATAGTTAATTGTTACGTTCAGCACCTACTAATGACGATGGCACACTCAAATTGCGTCGAGAGTCAATACATCGACCTCCAGCAGCCTTGTATACAAGGGGATAATGCTGCCTCGGGCACCATGTGGCCCGTCTCATGTGAGTCTAGATTTTCGAATCCGACGCGAAACTAATAGTTAATTGTAACGGTAAGGGCCTCCTAATGACGATGGAACACTCAAATTGCGTCGAGATTCAATACATCGTCCTCCAGCCGACTTGTCTCCAAGGGGATGTTGCTGCCTCGGGCACCATATGGTCCTTCTCCTGTGAGCCTAGATTTTTGAATCCGACGAGAATCTGATAGTTAATAGTAACGTTCAGGGCCTCCTAATGACGATGGAGCACTCAAATTGCGTCGCGATTCAATACATCGTCCTCCAGCGGACTGGTCTCCAAGGCGATATTGCTGCTTCGGGCACCTTATGGTCCGTCTCCAGTGAGTCTAGATTTTCGAATCCGACGAAAAACTGATAGTTAATTGTAACGTTCAGGGCTTCCTAATGACGATGGAACACTCAAATTGCGTCGAGATTCAATACATCGGCCTCCAGCCCAATTGTCTCCAAGGGGATATTGCTGCCTCGGGCACCATATGGTGAGTCTCCTGTGAGTCTAGATTTTCGAATCCGACGCAAAAATGATAGTTAATTGTAACGTTCAGCGCCTCCTAATGACGATGGAACACTCAAATTGCGTCGACAGTCAATACATCGATCTCCAGCCGACTTGCCTCCAAGGGGGTATCGCTGCCTCGGGCACCACAGTCCGTCTCCGGTGATTCTACGTTTTTCCAATCCGACCCAAAACTGATAGTTAATTGTAACGTTCAGGGCCTCCTAATGACGATGGAAAACTCAAATTGCGTCGCGATTCAATACATCGTTCTTCAGCCGACTTGTCACCAAGAGTCCATTGCTGCCTCGGGCACGTTATGGTCGTTCTCCAATTAGTCCAGATTTTCGAATCCGACGAAAAACTGATAGTCAGTTATAACATTCAGGGCCTCCGAATGACGATGGAACACTCAAATTGCGTCGCGATCCAATACATCGTCCTCCAGCCGACTTGCCTCCAAGGGTCTATTGCTGCCTCGGGCACCTTATGATCGTTCTCCTGTGAGTCTAGATTTTCGAACCCGACGCAAAGAAGATAGTTAATTGTAACATTCAGGGCCACCTAATGACGATGGAACACCCAAATTGCGTCGAGATTCAATACACCGGCCTCCAGCCGACTTGTCTCCAAGGAGGAATTGCTGTCTCGGGCACCATATGATCCTGCTCCTGTGAGTCTACATTTTCGAATCCGACGCAAAATTGATAGTTAATTGTTACGTTCAGCACCTACTAATGACGATGGAACACTCAAATTGCGTCGAGAGTCAATACATCAACCTCCAGCAGACTTGTCTACAAGGGTATAATGCTGCCTCGGGCACCATGTGGTCCGTCTCATGTGAGTCTAGATTTTCGAATCCGACGCGAAACTAATAGTTAATTGTAACGGTCAGGGCCTCCTAATGACGATGGAAGACTCAAATTGCGTCGAGATTCAATACATCGTCCTCCAGCCGACTTGTCTCCAAGGGGATGTTGCTGCCCCAGGCACCATATGGTCTGTCTCCAGTGAGTCTAGATTTTCGAATCCGACGCAAAACTGATAGTTAATTGTAACGTTCAGGGCTTCCTAATGACGATGGAACACTCAAATTGCGTCGAGATTCAATACATCGGCCTCCAGCCCACTTGTCTCCAAGGGGATATTGCTGCCTCGGGTTCCTTGTTGTCCGTCTCCTGTGAGTCTAGATTTTCGAATCCGACGCGAAACTGATAGTTAATTGTAACGTTCAGGGCCTCCTAAAGACGATGGAACACTCAAATTGCGTCGAGATCAATACATCGTCCTTCAGCCGACTTGTCACCAAGAATCCGTTGCTGCCTCGGGCACCTTATGGTCGTTCTCCTGTTAGTCTAGATTTTCGAATCCGACGCAAAACTGATAGTTAATTGTAACGTTCAGGGCCTCTTAATGACGATGGAACACTCAAATTGCGTCGCGATCCAATACATCGTCCTCCAGCCGACTTGTCTCCAAGGGGATATTGCTGTCTCGGGCACTATATGATCCTGCTCCTGTGAGTCTAGATTTTCGAATCCGACGCAAAAATGATAGTGAATTGTAACGTTCAGCACCTCCTAATGACGATAGAACACACAAATTGCGTCGAGATTCAGTACACCGGCCTCCAGCCGACTAATCTCCAAGGGTCTGTTGCTGCCTCGGGCACCTTATGGTCGTGCTCCTGTGAGTGTAGATTTTCGAATCCGACGCAAAACAGATAGTTAATTGTAACGTTCAGGGCCTCCTAATGACGATGGAACACTTAAATTGCGTCGAGATTCAATACATCGTCCTTCAGCCGACTTGTCTCCAAGAGTCTATTGCTGCCTCGGGCACCTTATGGTCGTGAACCTGTGAGTCTAGATTTTATAATCCGACCCAAAACAGATAGTTATTTGTAACGTTCAGGGCGTCTTAATGACGAAGGAACACTCAAATTGCGTCGAGATTCACTGCATCGGCCTCGAGCAGACTTGTCTCCAAGGGTCTATTGCTGCCTCGGGCACCTTATGGTCGTTCTCCTGTTAGTCTAGATATTTGAATCCGCCGAAAAACTGGTAGTTAAATGTAACGTTCAGATCCACCTAATGACGAAGGAACACTCTAATCGCGTCGAGATTCAATACATCAGCCTCCAGCGGACTTGTCTCCAAGGGGATATTGCTGTCTCGGGCACCATATGATCCTTATCCTGTGAGTCTAGATTTTCGAATCCGACGCAAAAATGATAGTGAATTGTAACGTTCAGCGCCTCCTAATGACGATAGAGCACTCAAATTGCGTCGAGATTCATTCCATCGGCCTCCAGCCGACTTGTCTCCATGGGGATATTGCTGCTTCCGTCTCCTGTGAGTCTAGATTTTCGAATCGACGCAAAAATGATAGTTAATTACAACGTTCAGCGCCTCTCAATGACGATGGAACACTGAAATTGCGTCGAGAGTCAATACATCGTCCTCCAGTCGACTTGTCTACAAGGGGATATGGCTGCCTCGGGCTCCATGTGTTCCGTCTCCAGTGAGTATAGATTTTCGAATCCGACGCGAAACTGATAGTTAATTGTAATGCTCAGGGCCTCCGAATGACGAAGGAACACGCAAATTGCGTCAAGATACAATACATCATTCTTCAGCTGACTTGTCTCCAAGGGTCTATTGCTGCCTCGGGCACCTTATGGTCGTTGTCCTGTGAGTCTAAATTTTCGAGTCCGACGCAAAACTGATAGTTAATTATAACGTTGAGGGCCTCCTAATGACGATGGAACACTCTAATTGCGTCGAGATTCAATACAACGACCTTCAGCCGACTTGTCTCCAAGGGTCTATTGCTGCCTCGGGCACCTTATGGACGTTCTCCTGTGGGTCTAGATTCTCTAATCCGACGCAAAACTGGTTGTTAATTGTAACGTTCAGGGCCTCCTAATGACGATGGAGCACTCAAATTGCGTCGCGATTCAATACATCGTCCTCCAGCGCACTGGTCTCCACGGGGATATAGCCTCGGGCACCTTATGGTCCGTCTCCAGTGAGACTAAATTTTCGAATCCGACGCGAAACTGATAGTTAATTGTAACGCTCCGGGCCTCCTAATGACGATGGAACACGCAAATTGCGTCGAGATTCAATACATCATCCTTCAGCTGACTTGTATCCAAGGGGATATTGCTGCCTCGGGCACCATATGATCCTTCGTCTGTGAGTAGTTTTTCGAACCTGACGCTAAAAGTATAGTTAATAATAACGTTCAGCGCCTCCTAATGACGATGGAACACTCAAATTGTGTTGAGAGTCAATACATCGTCCTCCAGCGGACTTGTCACCAAGGGTCTATTGCTGCCTCGGGCACCTTATGGTCGTTCTCCTGTGAGTCTAGATTATTGAATTCGACGCGAAACTGATAGTTAATTGTAACTTTCAGAGCTTCCTAATGACGATGGAACACTCAAATTGCGTCGAGATTCGATACATCGTCCTTCAGCTGACTTGTCTCCAAGGGTCTATTGCTGCCTCGGACACCTTATGGTCGTTCTCCTGTGAGTCTAGATTTTCTAATCCGACCCAAAACAGATAGTTAATTGTAACGTTCACGCCTCTTAATGAGGAAGGGACACTCAAATTGCGTCGAGATTCAATACGTCGTCCTCCAGCCGACTTGTCTCCAAGGGTATATTGCTGCCTTGGGCACCAAATGGTCCGTCTCCTGTGAGTCTAGATTATTGAATTCGACGCGAAACTGATAGTTAATTGTAACTTTCAGAGCTTCCTAATGACGATGGAACACTCAAATTGCGTCGAGATTCGATACATCGTCCTTCAGCTGACTTGTCTCCAAGGGTCTATTGCTGCCTCGGGCACCATATGGTCGATCTCCTGTGAGTCTAGATTTTCGAATCCGACGCAAAACAGACAGTTAATTTTAACGTTGAGGGCCTCCTAATGATGATGGAACATTCAAATTGCGTCGAGATTCAATACATCGTCCTTCAGCCGACTTGTCTCCAAGGGTCTATTGCTGCTTCGGGCACCTTCTGGTCGTTCTCCTGTGAGTCTAGATTTTCTTATCCGACGCAAAACTGATTGTTAATTGTAACGTTCAAGACCTCATAATGACGATGGAACACTCAAATAGCGTCGAGATTCAATACATCGTCCTCCAGCCGACTTGTCTCTATGGGGATATTGCCGCCTCGGGCTCTTATGGTCGCTTTCCTGTGAGTCTAGATTTTCGAATCCGACGCGAGAATGATTGTTAATTGTAACGTTCAGGGCCACCTAATGACGATGGAACACTCAAATTGCGTCGAGATTCAGTACATCGGCCTCCAGCCGACTTGTCTCCAAGGGGATATTACTGCCTCGGGCACCATATGGGCCGTCTCCTGTGAGTCTAGACTTTCGAATCCGACGCAAAAATGATAGTTAATTGTAACGTTCAGGGAATCCTAATGACGATGGAAAACACAAATTGCGTCGAGATTCAATACATCGTCCTTCAGCTGACTTGTCTCCAAGAGTCTATTGCTGCCTCGGACACCTTATGGTCGTTCTCCTGTGAGTCTAGATTTTCTAATCCGACCCAAATCAGATAGTTAATTGTAACGTTCAGGGCCTCTTAATGAGGAAGGGACACTCAAATTGCGTCGAGATTCACTACTTCGGCCTCGAGCCGACTTGTCTCCAGGGGTCTATTACTGCCTCGGGCACCTTATGGTCGTTCTCCTGTGAGTCTAGATTTTCGAATCCGACGCAAAACAGATTGTTAATTGTAACAATCAGGGTCTCCTAATGACGAATGAACACTCAAATTGCGTCGAGATTCACTACAACGTCCTCCAGCCGACTTGTCTCCAAGGGGATATCGCTGCCTCGGGCACCACATGGCCCGTCTCCGGTGATTCTACGTTTTCGAAACCGACGCAAAAATGATAGTGAATTGTAACGTTCAGCGCCTCCTAATGACGATAGAACACTCAAATTGCGTCGAGATTCATTCCATCGGCCTCCAGCAGACTTGTCTCCAAGGGGATATTGCTGCCTCCGTCTCCTGTGAGTCTAGATTTTCGAATCCGACGCAAAAATGATAGTTAATTGCAACGTTCAGCGCCTCCTAATGACGATGGAACACTGAAATTGCGTCGAGAGTCAATACATCGTCCTCCAGTCGACTTGTCTACAAGGGGATATTGCTGCCTCGGGCTCCATGTGTTCCGTCTCCTGTGAGTCTAGATTTTCGAATCCGACGCGAAACAGATTGTTAATTGTAACAATCAGGGTCTCCTAATGACGAATGAACACTCAAATTGCGGCGAGATTGATTCCATCGGCCTCCAGCAGACTTGTCTCCAAGGGGATATTGCTGCCTCCGTCTCCTGTGAGTCTAGATTTTCGAATCCGACGCAAAAATGATAGTTAATTGCAACGTTCAGGGCCTCCTAATGACGATGGAGCACTCAAATTGCGTCGCTATTCAATACATCGTCCTCCAGGGACTGGTCTCCAAGGAGATATTTCTGCTTCGGGCACCTTACGGTCAGTCTCCAGTGAGTCTAGATTTTCGAATCCGACGAAAAACTGATAGTTACTTGTAACATTCAGGGCCTCCTAGTTAAGATGGAACACTAAAATAGCGTCGCGATCCAATACATCGGCCTCCAGCCCACTTGTCTCCAAGGGGATATTGCTGCCTCGTGCACCTTATGATCGTTCTCCTGTGAGTCTAGATTTTCGAACCCGACACAAAACTGATAGTTAATTGTCACATTCAGGGCCACGTAATGACGATGGAACACTCAAATTGCGTGGAGATTCAATACATAGGCCTCCAGCCGACTTGGCTCCAAGGAGATATTGCTGTCTCGGGCACCTTATGATCCTTCTCCTGTGAGTCTAGATTTTCGAATCCGACGCATAACTGATAGTTAATTGTAACGTTTATCGCCTCCTAATGACGATTGAACACTCAAATTGCGTCGAGATTCAAGCCATCGGTCTCCAGCCGACTTGTCACCCAGGGGATATTGCTTCCTCGGGCACCATATGGTCCTTCTCCTGTGAGTCTAGATTTTCGAATCCGACGCAAAATTGATAGTTAATTGTTACGTTCAGCACCTACTAATGACGATGGCACACTCAAATTGCGTCGAGAGTCAATACATCGACCTCCAGCAGCCTTGTATACAAGGGGATAATGCTGCCTCGGGCACCATGTGGCCCGTCTCATGTGAGTCTAGATTTTCGAATCCGACGCGAAACTAATAGTTAATTGTAACGGTAAGGGCCTCCTAATGACGATGGAACACTCAAATTGCGTCGAGATTCAATACATCGTCCTCCAGCCGACTTGTCTCCAAGGGGATGTTGCTGCCTCGGGCACCATATGGTCCTTCTCCTGTGAGCCTAGATTTTTGAATCCGACGAGAATCTGATAGTTAATAGTAACGTTCAGGGCCTCCTAATGACGATGGAGCACTCAAATTGCGTCGCGATTCAATACATCGTCCTCCAGCGGACTGGTCTCCCAGGCGATATTGCTGCTTCGGGCACCTTATGGTCGTTCTCCAATTAGTCCAGATTTTCGAATCCGACGAAAAACTGATAGTCAGTTATAACATTCAGGGCCTCCGAATGACGATGGAACACTCAAATTTCGTCGCGATCCAATACATCGTCCTCCAGCCGACTTGCCTCCAAGGGTCTATTGCTGCCTCGGGCACCTTATGATCGTTCTCCTGTGAGTCTAGATTTTCGAACCCGACGCAAAGAAGATAGTTAATTGTAACATTCAGGACCACCTAATGACGATGAAACACCCAAATTGCGTCGAGATTCAATACACCGGCCTCCAGCCGACTTGTCTCCAAGGAGGAATTGCTGTCTCGGGCACCATATGATCCTGCTCCTGTGAGTCTACATTTTCGAATCCGACGCAAAATTGATAGTTAATTGTTACGTTCAGCACCTACTAAAGACGATGGAACACTCAAATTGCGTCGAGAGTCAATACATCAACCTCCAGCAGACTTGTCTACAAGGGTATAATGCTGCCTCGGGCACCATGTGGTCCGTCTCATGTGAGTCTAGATTTTCGAATCCGACGCGAAACTAATAGTTAATTGTAACGGTCAGGGCCTCCTAATGACGATGGAAGACTCAAATTGCGTCGAGATTCAATACATCGTCCTCCAGCCGACTTGTCTCCAAGGGGATGTTGCTGCCCCAGGCACCATATGGTCCGTCTCCAGTGAGTCTAGATTTTCGAATCCGACGCAAAACTGATAGTTAATTGTAACGTTCAGGGCTTCCTAATGACGATGGAACACTCAAATTGCGTCGAGATTCAATACATCGGCCTCCAGCCCACTTGTCTCCAAGGGGATATTGCTGCCTCGGGCTCCTTGTGGTCGCTGTCCTGTGAGTCTAGATTTTCGAATCCGACGCGAAACTGATAGTTAATTGTAACGTTCAGGGCCTCCTAATGACGATGGAACACTGAAATTGGGTCGAGATTCAATATATCGTCCTTCAGCCGATATGTCTCCTAGTGTCCATTGCTTAGTCGGGCACCTTATGGTCGTTCTCCTTTGAGTCTAGATTTTCGAATCCGACGCAAAATAGATAGTAATTATAACGTTCAGGCCCTCCTAATGAGGATGGAACACGCAAATTGCGCGAAGATTCAATGCATAGGCCTCCAGCTGACTTGTCTCCAAGGGGATTTTGCTGCCTCGGGCTCCTTATGGTCGCTGTCCTGTAAGTCTAGATTTTCGAAACCGACGCGAAACTGATTGTTAATTGTAACGATCAGGACTTCCTAATGACGATGGAACACTCAAATTGCGTCGAGATTCAATATATCGGCATTTAGCCGATTTGTCTCCAAGGGTCTATTGCCGCCTCGGGCACTTTATGGTCGTTTTCCTGTGTGTCTAGATTTTCGAATGCGACGCAAAAATGATAGTTAATTGTAACGTTCAGCGCCTCCGAATGACGATGGAACACTCAAATTGCGTCGAAAGTCAATACATCGACATCCTGCCGACTTGTCAGCAAGGGGATATTGCTGCCTCGGGGTCCTTGTTGTCCGTCTCCTGTGAGTCTAGATTTTCGAATCCGACGCGAAACTGATAGTTAATTGTAACGTTCAGGGCCTCCTAAAGACGATGGAACACTCAAATTGCGTCGAGATCAATACATCGTCCTTCAGCCGACTTGTCACCAAGAGTCCATTGCTGCCTCGGGCACCTTATGGTCGTTCTCCTGTTAGTCTAGATTTTCGAATCCGACGCAAAACTGATAGTTAATTGTAACGTTCAGGGCCTCTTAATGACGATGGAACACTCAAATTGCGTCGCGATCCAATACATCGTCCTCCAGCCGACTTGTCTCCAAGGGGATATTGCTGTCTCGGGCACTATATGATCCTGCTCCTGTGAGTCTAGATTTTCGAATCCGACGCAAAAATGATAGTGAATTGTAACGTTCAGCACCTCCTAATGACGATAGAACACACAAATTGCGTCGAGATTCAGTACACCGGCCTCCAGCCGACTAATCTCCAAGGGTCTGTTGCTGCCTCGGGCACCTTATGGTCGTGCTCCTGTGAGTCTAGATTTTCGTATCCGACGCATAACTGATAGTTAATTGTACGTTCAGCGCCTCCTAATGACGATGGATCACTCAAATTGCGTCGAGATTCAATACATCGTCCTTCAGCCGACTTGTCACCAAGAGTCCATTGATGCCTCGGGCACCTTATGGTCGTTCTCCTGTTAGTCCAGATTTTCGAATCCGACGAAATACTGATAGTTAATTATAACATTCAGGGCCACGTAATGACGAGGGAACACTCAAATTGCGTCGAGATTCAATACATAGGCCTCCAGCCGATTTGTCTCCAAGGCGATATTGCTGCTTCGGGCACCTTATGGTCCGTCTCCAGTGATACTTGATTTTCGAATCCGACGAAAAACTGATAGTTAATTGTAACGTTCAGGGCTGCCTAATGGCGATGGGACACTCAAATTGCGTCGAGATACAATACATCGGCCTCCAGCCGACTTGTCTCCAAGGAGATATTGCTGTCCCGGGCACCATATGATCCTTCTCCTGTGAGTCTAGATTTTCGAATCCGACGCAAAAATGATAGTGAATTGTAACGTTCAACACCTCCAATTGACGATAGAACACTCAAATTGCGTAGAGATTCAATACATCGGCCTCCAGCCGTCTTGTCTCCAAGGGTCTGTTGCTGCCTCGGGCACCTTATGGTCGTTCTCCTGTGAGTCTAGATTTTCGAATCCGACGCAAAATTGATAGTTAATTGTAACGTTCAGCACCTACTAATGACGATGGAACACTCAAATTGCGTCGAGAGTCAATACATCGACCACCAGCCGACTTGTCTACAAGGGGATGTAGCTGCCGTGGGCACCATGTGGTCCGTCTCATGTGTTTCTGGATTTTCGAATCTGACGCGAAACTAGTAGTTAATTGTAACGGTCAGGGCCTCCTAATGACGATGGAACACTCAAATTGCGTCGAGATTCACTACATCGTCCTCCAGCCGATTTGTCTCCAAGGCGATATTGCTGCTTCGGGCACCTTGTGGTCCGTCTCCAGGGAGTTTAGATTTTCGAATCCGACGAATAACTGATAGTTAGTTGTAACGTTCAGGGCTGCCTAATGGCGATGGAACACTCAAATTGCGTCGAGATTCAATACATCGGGCTCCAGCCCACTTTTCTCCAAGCGGATATTGCTGCCTCGGGCACCATATGGTCAGTCTCCTGTGAGTCTAGATTTTCGAATCCGACGCAAAAATGATAGTTAATTGTAACGTTCAGCGCCTCCTAATGACGGTGGAACACTCAAATTGCGTCGAGAGTCAATACATCGATCTCCAGCCGACTTGTCTCCACGGGGATATCGCTGCCTCAGGCACCACAGTCCGTCTCCGGTGATTCTACTCTTTCCAATCCGACCCAAAACTGATAGTTAATTGTAACTTTCAGGGCCTCCTAATGACGATGGAACACTCAAATTGCGTCGCGATCCAATACATCGTCCTCCAGCCGACTTGTCTCCAAGGGGATATTGCTGTCTCGGGCACCATATGATCGTTCTCCTGTGGGTCTAGATTTTCGAATCCGACGCAAAAATGATAGTGAATTGTAACGATCAGCACCTCCTAATGACGATAGAACACTCAAATTGCGTCGAGATTCAATATACCGGTCACCAGCCGACTAATCTCCAAGGGTCTGTTGCTGCCTCGGGCACCTTATGGTCGTTCTCCTGTGAGTCTTGATTTTCGAATCCGACGCATAACTGATAGTTAATTGTAACGTTCAGCGCCTCCTAATGACGATTGAACACTCAAATTGCGTCGAGATTCAATACATCGTTCTCCAGGCGACTTCTCTCCAAGCGGATATTGCTGCTTCGTGCACCTTATGGTCCGTCTCCAGTGAGCCTAGATTTTCGAATCCGACGCAAAAATGATAGTGAATTGTAACGTTCAGCGCCTCCTAATGACGATTGAACACTCAAATTGCGTCGAGATTCAATCCATCGGCCTCCAGCCGACTTGTCTCACAGGGGATATTGCTGCCTCGGGCACCATATCGTCCGTCTCCTGTGAGTCTAGATTTTCAAATCCGACGCAAAAATGATAGTTAATTGTAATGTTCAGCACCTACTAATGACGATGGAACACTCAAATTGCGTCGAGTGTCAATACATCGACCTCCAGCCGACTTGTCTACAAGGGGATATTGCTGCCTCGGGCTCCATGTGGTGCGTCTCATGTGAGTCTAGATTTTTTAATCCGACGCGAAACTAATAGTTAATTGTAACGTTCAGGGCCTCCTAATGACGATGGAACACCCAAATTGCATCGAGATTCATTACATCGGCCTCCAGCCGAATTGTCTCCATGGGGATATTGCTGCCACGGGCTCCTTATGGTCGCTGTCCTGTGAGTCTAGATTTTCGAAACCGACGCGAAACTGATTCTTAATTGTAACGTTCAGGGCTTCCTAATGACGATGGAACACTCAAATTGCGTCGAGTTTCAATATATCGGCACTCAGCCGATTTGTCTCCAAGGGTCTATTGCTGCCTCGGGCAGCTCATGGTCGTTCCCCTGTGAGTCTAGATTTTAGAATCCGATGCAAAACTGATAGTGAATTGTAATGTTCAGGGCCACCTAATGACGATGGAACACTCAAATTGCGTCGAGATTCAATACATCATCCTTCAGCCGACTTGTCTCCAAGGGGATTTTGCTGCCTCGGGCACCACATGGTCCTTCTCCTGTGTGCCTACATTTTCGAATCCGACGCGAAACTGATAGTTAATTGTAACGTTCAGGGCCTCCTAATGACGAAGGAACACTCAAATTGCGTCGAGATTCACTACGACTTCCTCCAGGCAACTTGTCTCCAAGGGGATATCGCTGCCTCGGGCACCACATTGTCCGTCTCCGGTGATTCTACGTTTTCGAATCCGACGCAAAACTGATAGTTAATTGTAACGTTCAGTCCTCCTAATGACGATGGAACACTCAATTTGCGTCCAGATTCAATACATCGTTCTCCAGCCGACTTGTCTCCAAGGGGATTTTGCTGCCTCGGGCACCACATGGTCCTTCTCCTGTGTGACTACATTTTCGAATCCGACGCGAAACTGATAGTTAATTGTAATGTTCAGGGCCTCCTAATGACAATGGAGCACTCAAATTGCGTCGCGATTCAATACATCGTCCCCCAGCGGACTGATCTCCAAGGGGATATTGCTGCCTCGGGCTCCTTATGGTCGCTGTCCTGTGAGTCTAGATTTTAGAAACCGACGCGAAACTGATTGTTAATTGTAACGATCAGGACTTCCTAATGACGATGGAACACTCAAATTGCGTCGAGATTCAATATATCGTCCTTCAGCCGATTTGTCTCCAAGAGTCCATTACTGCCTCGGGCACCTTATGGTCGTTCTCCTGTGAGTCTAGATTTTCGAATCCGACGCAAAACAGATAGTTAATTGTAACGTTCAGCGCCTCCTAATGACGATGTAACACTCAAATTGCATCGAGATTCAACATACCGGCCTCCAGCCGACTTGTCTGCAGGGGAAATTGCTGCCTCGAACTCCTTATGGTCGCTGCCCTGTGAGTCTAGATTTTAGAATCCGACGCAAAACTGAAAGTTAATTGTAAAGCTCAGGGCCACCTAATGACGATGGAACACTCAAATTGCGTTGAGATTCAATACATCGTCCTCCAGCAGACTTGTCTCCAAGGGGATATTGCCGTCTCGGGCACCACATGGTCCTTCTCCTGTGAGTCTAGTTTTTCGAATCCGACGCAACACTGTTAGCTAATTGTAATGTTCAGGGCCTCCAAATGACGGTGGAACACTCAAATTGCATCGAGATTCACCACATCGACCTCCAGCCGACTTGGCTCCAAGGAGTTATCGCTGCTTTGGGCACCACATGGTCCGTCTCCGGTGATTCTACGTTTTCGAATCCGACGCATAACTGATAGTTAATTGTAACGTTAAGGGCCTCCTATTGACGATGGAGCACACAAATCGCGTCGCGATTCAATACATCGTCCTCCAGCGGACTGGTCTCCAAGGGGATATAGCCTCGTGCACCTTATGGTCCGTCTCCAGTGAGTCTAGATTTACGAATCCGACGAAAAACTGATAGTTAATTGTAACATTCAGGGCCTCCTAATGACGATGGAACACTCAAATTGCGTCGAGATTCAATACAATGTCCTTCAGCCCACTTGTCTCCAAGAGTCCATTGCTGCCTCAGGCACCTTATGGTCGGTCTCCTGTGAGTCTAGATGTTCGAATCCGACGCAAAAATGATAGTTAATTGTAACGTTCAGCGCCTGCTAATAACGATGGAACACTTAAATTGCGTTGAGGGTCAATACATCGACCTCCAGCCAACTTGTCTTTAAGGGGATATTGCTGTCTCTGGCACCATATGATCCTTCTCCTTTGAGTCTACATTTTCGAATCCGACGCAAAACAGATAGTTAATTGTAACGTTCAGGGCCTCCTAATGACGGTGGAACACTGAAATTGCGTCGAGATTCAATACATCGTCCATCAGACGACTTGTCTCCAAGGGAATATTGCTGCCTCGGCCACCAAATGGTCCATCTCCTGTGAGTGTAGATTTTTGAATCCGACGCGAAACTGATAGTTAATTGTAACTTTCAGGGCCTCCTAGTGACGATGGAACACTCAAATAGCGTCGAGATTCAATACATCGGCCTCGAGCCGGCTTGTCTCCAAGGATCTATTGCAGCCTCGGGCACCTTATGGTCGTTCTCCTGTGAGTCTACATTTTCGAATCCGACGCAAAAATGACAGTTAATTCTAATTTTAAGCGCCTCCTAATGACGAAGGAACACTCAAATTGCGTCGAGATTCACTACAACGTCCTCCAGCCGACTTGGCTCCAAGGAGATATCCCTGCCTCGGGCACCATATGGTCAGTCTCCGGTGATTCTACGTTTTCGAATCCGACGCATTACTGATAGTTAATTGTAACGTTCAGGGCCTGCTAATGATGATGGAACACTCAAATTGCGTCGAGATACAATACATCGGCCTCCAGCCGATTTCTCTCCAAGGGGTTATTGCTGTCTCGGGCACTATATGATTCTTGTCCTGTGAGTCTTGATTTTCGAATTCGACGCAAAAATGATAGTGAATTGCAACGTTCAGCGCCACCTAATGACGACAGAACACTCACATTGCGGCGAGATTCACTACAACGTCCTCCAGCAGACTTGTCTCCAAGGGGATATTGTTGTCTCGGGCACATATGATCCCTCTCCTGTGAGTCTAGATTTTCGAATCCGACGCATAACTGATAGTTAATTGTAACGTTCAGCGCCTCCTAATGACGATTGAACACTCAAATTGCGTCCAGATTCAATACATCGTCCTCCAGCCGACTGGTCTCCAAGAGTCTATTGCCGCTTCGGGCACCTTATGGTCCGTCTCCGGTGAGTCTAGACTATCGAATCCGTCGAAAAAGTGATAGTTAATTGTAACATCCAGGGCCTCCTAGTTACGATGGAACACTCAAATTGCGTCGCGATCCAATACATCGACCTCCAGCCGACTTGTCTCCAAGGGTCTATTGCTGCCTGGGGCTCCTTATGATAGTTCTCCTGTGAGTCTAGATTTTCGTATACGACGCAAAACTGATAGATAATTGTAACGTTCAGGGCCTCCTAATGACGATGGAACACTCAAATTGCATCGAGATTCAACATATCGGCCTCCAGCCGACTTGTCTCCATGGGGATATTGCTGCCTAGGGCTCCTTATGGTCGCTGTCCAGTGAGTCTAGATTTTCGAAACCGTCGCGAAACTGATTGTTAATTGTAACGTTCAGGGCTTCCTAATGAAGATAGAACACTCAAATTGCGTCGAGATTCAATATATCGGCATTCAGCCGATTTGTCTCCAAGGGCTATTGCTGCCTCGAGCACCTTATGGTCGTTCCCCTGTGAGTCAAGATATGAGAATCCGACGCAAAACTGTTAGTTAATTGTAATGTTCAGGGCCTCCTAAAGACGATGGAACACTCAAATTGCGTCGCGATCCAATACATCGTCCTCCAGCCGACTTGTCTCCATGGGTCTATTGCTGCCTCGGGCACCTTATGATCGTTCTCCTGAGAGTCTAGGTTTTCGAACGAGACGCCAAACTGATAGTTAATTGTAACGCTCAGGGCCACCTAATGACGATGGAACACTCAAATTGCGTCGAGATTCACTACATCGACCTCCAGCCGACTTGTCTCCAAGGAGATATCGCTGCTTCGGGCACCACATGGTCCGTCTCCGTTGATTCTACGTTTTCGAATCCGACGCATCACTGATAGGTAATTGTAACGTTAAGGGCCTCCTAATGACGATGGAGCACTCAAATTGCGTCGCGATTCAATACATCGTCCTCCAGCGGACTGGTCTCCAAGGGGATATTGCTGCTTCGGGCAGGTTATGGTCCGTCTCCTGTGAGTCTATATTTCCGAATACGACGCGAAACTAATAGTTAACTGTAACGTTCAGGGCCTCCTAATGACGATGGAACAATCAAATTGCGTCGAGATTCAATACATCGTCCCCCAGAGGACTTGTCTCCAAGGGTGTATTGCTGCCTCGGCACATTATGGTCGTTCTGTAGCGAGTCTAGATTTTCGAATCCGACGCAAAACAGATAGCTAATTGTAACGTTCATGGCCTCCTAATGACGAAGGAACACTCAAATTGCGTCGAGATTCACTACAACGTCCTCCAGCCGACTTGTCTCCAAGGAGATATCGCTGCCTCGGGCACCACATGGTCCTTCTCTTGTGTGACTACATTTTCGAATCCGACGCGAAACTGATAGTTAATTGTAATGTTCATGGCCTCCTAATGACAATGGAGCACTCAAATTGCGTCGCGATTCAATACATCGTCCCCCAGCGGACTGATCTCCAAGGGGATATTGCTGCCTCGGGCTCCTTATGGTCGCTGTCCTGTGAGTCTAGATTTTCGAAACCGACGCGAAACTGATTGTTAATTGCAACGATCAGGACTTCCTAATGACGATGGAACACTCAAATTGCGTCGAGATTCAACATATCGTCCTTCAGCCGATTTGTCTCCAAGCGTCCATTACTGCCTCGGGCACCTTATGGTCGTTCTCCTGTGAGTCTAGATTTTCGAATCCGACGCAAAACAGATAGTTAATTGTAACGTTCAGGGCCTCCTAATGACGATGGAACACTCAAATTGCGTCGAGATTCAATACATCGGCCTCCAGCCGACTTGTCTCCAAGGGTCTATTGCTGCCTCGGGCACCTTATGGTCGTTCTCCTGTGAGTCTAGATTTTCGAATCCGACGCAAAAATGATAGTGAATTGTAACGTTCAGCGCCTCCTAATGACGATGGAACACTCAAATTGCGTCGAGATTCAATATATCGGCATTCAGCCGTTTTGTCTCTAAGGGTCTATTGCTGCCTCGGGCACCTTATGGTCGTTCCCCTGTGAGTCTAGATTTTAGAATCCGACGCAAAACTGATAGTTAATTGTAAAGTTCAGGGCCTCCTAATGACGATGGAACACTCAAATTGCGTCGAGATTCACTACATCGTTCTCCAGCCGACTTGTCTCCAAGGAGATATCGCTGCCTCGGGCACCACATGGTCCGTCTCCCGTGATTCTACGTTTTCGACCCGACGCAAAACAGATAGTTAATTGCAACGTTCAGGGCCTCCTAATGACGATGGAGCACTCAAATTGCGTCGCGATTCAATACATCGTCCTCCAGCGGACTTGTCTCCATGGGGATATTGCTGCCTCGATCTCCATATGGTCGCTGGCCTGTGAGTCTAGATTTTCGAAACCGACGCGAAACTGATTGTTAATTGTAACGATCAGGGCTTCCTAATGACGATGGAACACTCAAATTGCATCGAGATTCAATATATCGGCATTCAGCCGATTTGTCTCCAAGAGTCCATTGCTGCCTCGGGCACCTTATGGTCGTTCTCCTGTGAGTCTAGATTTTAGAATCCGACGCAAAAATGATAGTTAATTGTAACGTCTAGGGCGTCCTAATGACGATGGAACAGTCAAATTGCGTCGAGATTCACTACATCGACCTCCAGCTGGCTTGTCCCCAAGGAGATATCACTGCTTCGGGCACCACATGGTCCGTCTCCGGTTATTCTACGTTTTCGAATCCGACGCAAAACTGATAGTTAATTGCAACATTCAGGGCCTCCTAATGACGATGGAACACTCAAATTTTGTCGCGATCCAATACATCGTCTTCCAGCCGACTTGTCTCCAAGGGTCTATTGCTGCCCTGGGCACCTTATGATCGTTCTCCTGTGAGTCTAGTTTTTCGAACCCGACGCAAAACTGATAGTTAATTGTAAAGCTCAGGGCCACATAATGACGATGGGACACTCAAATTGCGTTGAGATTCAATACATCGTCCTCCAGCAGACTTGTCTCCATGGGTATATTGCTGCCTCGAGCACCACATGGTCCTTCTCCTGTGAGTCTAGTTTTTCGAATCCGACGCAACACTGATAGCTAATTGTAATGTTCAGGGCCTCCAAATGACGGTGGAACACTCAAATTGCATCGAGATTCACTACATCGACCTCCAGCCGACTTGTCTCCAAGGAGATATCGCTGCTTTGGGCACCACATGGTCCGTCTCCGGTGATTCTACGTTTCCGAATCCGACGCATAACTGATAGTTAATTGTAACGTTAAGGGCCTCCTATTGACGATGGAGCACACAAATCGCGTCGCGATTCAATACATCGTCCTCCAGCGGACTGGTCTCCAAGGGGATATAGCCTCATGCACCTAATGGTCCGTCTCCAGTGAGTCTAGATTTACGAATCCGACGAAAAACTGATAGTTAATTGTAACATTCAGGGCCTCCTAATGACGATGGAACAAACATATTGCGTCGCGATCCAATACATCGTCTTCCAGCCGACATGTCTCCAAGGGTCTATAGCTGCCTCGGGCACCTTATGATCGTTCTCCTCTGAGTCTAGATTTTCGAACGCGACGCAAAACTGATAGTTAATTGTAAGGCTCAGGGCCACCTAATGACGATGTAACACTCAAATTGCGTTGAGATTCAATACAACGTCCTCCAGCAGACTTGTCTCCAAGGGGATATTGCTGCCTCGGGCACCACATGGTCCTTCTCCTGTGAGTCTAGTTTTTAAATCCGACGCAACAGTGATAGCTAATTGTAATGTTCAGGGCCTCCAAATGACGATGGAACACTCAAATTGCGTCGAGATTCACTACATCGTCCTCCAGCCGACTTGTCTCCAAGGGGATATCGCTGCCTCGGGCACCACATGGTCCGCCTCCGGTGATTTTAGGTTTTCGAATCCGACGCAAAACTTATAGTTAATTGTAACGTTCAGGGCCTCCTAATGACGATGGAGCACTTGAGTTGCGTGGCGATTCAATACATCGTCCTCTAGCGGATTGGTCTCCAAGGGGTATTTCAGCCTCGGGCTCCATGTGGTCCGTCTCCTGTGCGTCTAGATTTTCGAATCCGACGCGAAACTGATAGTTAATTGTAACGTTCAGGGCCTCCAAATGACGATGGAACACTCAAATTGCGTCGAGATTCAATATATCGGCATTCAGCCGATTAGTCTCCAAGGGCTATTGCTGCCTCGAGCACCTAATGGTCGTTCCCCTGTGAGGCAAGATATGAGAATCCGACGCAAAACTGTTAGTTAATTGTAATGTTCAGGGCCTCCTAAAGACGATGGAACACTCAAATTGCGTCGCGATCCAATACATCGTCCTCCAGCCGACTTGTCTCCATGGGTCTATTGCTGCCTCGGGCACCTTATGATCGTTCTCCTGTGAGTCTAGGTTTTCGAACGCGACGCCAAACTGATAGTTAATTGTAACGCTCAGGGCCACCTAATGACGATGGAACACTCAAATTGCGTCGAGATTCAATACATCGTCCAACAGCCGACTTGTCTCCAAGGGTACAATGCTGCCTCGGGCACCAAATGATCCGTTTACCGTGAGTCTAGATTTCTGAATCTGTCGCGAAACTGATAGTTAATTGTAACGTTCAGGGCCTCCTAATGACGATGGAACACTAAAATAGCGTCGAGATTCACTACATCGACCTCCAGCCGACTTGTCTCCAAGGAGATATCGCTGCTTCGGGCACCACTGGGTCCAAATCCGTTGATTCTACGTTTTCGAATCCGACGCATCACTGATAGGTAATTGTAACATCCAGGGCCTCCTAGTTACGATGGAACACTCAAATTGCGTCGCGATCCAACACATCGTCCTCCAGCCGACTTGTCTCCAAAGGTCTATTTTTGCCTCGGGCAACTTATGATCGTTCTCCTGTGAGTCTAGGTTTTCGAACGCGACGCCAAACTGATAGTTAATTGTAACGCTCAGGGCCACCTAATGACGATGGAACACTCAAATTGCGTCGAGATTCAATACATCGTCCAACAGCCGACTTGTCTCCAAGGGGATATTGCTGTCTCGGGCACATATGATCCCTCTCCTGTGAGTCTAGATTTTCGAATCCGACGCATAACTGATAGTTAATTGAAACGTTCAGGGCCTCCTAATGACGATGGAACACTAAAATAGCGTCGAGATTCACTACATCGACCTCCAGCAGATTTGTCTCCAAGGAGATATCGCTGCTTCGGGCACCACATGGTCCGTCTCCGGTGATTCTACGTTTTCGAATCCGACGCATAACTGATAGTTAATTGTAACGTTAAGGGCCTCCTAATGACGATGGAGCACTCAAATTGCGTCGCGATTCAATACATCGTCCTCCAGCGGACTGGTCTCCAAGGGGATATTGCTGCTTCGGGCAGCTTATGGTCCGTCTCCACTGAGTCTAGATTTTCGAATCCGACGCAAAAATGATAGTGAATTGTAACATTCAGAGCGTCCTAATGACGATAGAACACTCAAATTGCGAGGAGATTCAATACATCGTCCTTCAGCCGACTTGCCTCCAAGAGTCCACTGCTGCCTCGGGCACCTTATGGTCGTTCTTCTGTTAGTCTAGATTTTTGAATCCGACGCAAAACAGATAGTTAATTGTAACGTTCAGGGCCTCATATTGACGATGGAACACTCAAATCGCGTCGAGATTGAATACATCGCCCTCGAGCCGACTTGTCTCCAAGGGTCTATTGCTGCCTCGGGCACCTTATGGTCGTTCTCCAGCGAGTCTAGATTTTCGAATCCGACGCATAACTGATAGTTAATTGTATCGATCAGGGCCTCCTAATGACGATGGAACACTCAAATTTTATCGAGATACAATACATCGTCCTTCTGCCGACTTGTACCAAGAGTCCATTGCTGCCTCGGGAACCTTATGGTCGTTCACTTGATAGTCTAGATTTTCGAATCCGACGAAAAACTGATAGTTAACTATAACATTCAGGGCCTCCTAATGACGATGGAACACTCAAATTGCGTCGCGATCCAATACATCGTCCTCCAGCCGACTTGTCTCCAAGGGTCTATTGCTGCCACAGGCACCTTAAGATCGATCTCCTGTGAGTCTAGATTTTCGAATCCGACGCAAAACTCATAGTTAATTGTAACGTTCAGGGTCACCTAATGACGATGGAACACTCAAATGGCGTCGAGATTCTATACATCGGCCTCCAGGGGACTTGTCTACAAGGGGATATTGCTGCCTCGGGCTCCATGTGGTCCGTCTCCTGTGAGTCTAGATTTTCAATCCGACGCGAAACAAATAGTTAATTGTAATGTTCAGGGCCTCCTAATGACGATGGAACACTCAAATTGCATCGAGATTCAACATACCGGCAACCAGCCGACTTGTCACAATGGGGATATTGCTGTCTCGGGCTCATTATTGTCGCTGTCCTGTGAGTCTAGATTTTCGAAACCGACGCCAAACTGATTGTTAATTGTAACGTTCAGGGCTTCATAATGACGATGGAACACTCAAATTGCGTCGAGAATCTATATATCGGCGCTCAGCCGATTTGTCTCCAAGGGGATATTGCTGCCTCGGGCACCAAATGGTCCATCTCCTGTGAGTGTAGATTTTTGAATCCGACGCACAACAAATAGTTAATTGTTAAGTTATGGGCCTCCTAATGACGATGGAACACTCAAATTGCGTCGTCCTTCAGCCGACTTGTCTCCAAGAGTGCATTGCTGCCTCGGGCACCTTATGGCAGTTCTCCTGTGAGTCTAGATTTTCGAATCCGACGCAAAACAGATAGTTAATTGTAACAATCAGGGCCTCCTAATGACGATGGAACAATCAAATTGCGTCGAGAGACAATACATCGACCTCCAGCCGACTTGTCTACAAGGGGATATTGCTGCCTCGGGCTCCATGTGGTCCGTCTCCAGTGAGTCTAGATTTTCGAATCCGACGAAAAACTGATGGTTAATTGTAACATTTTGGGCCTGCTAGTTACGATGGAACACTCAAATTGCGTCGCGATCCAATACATCGTACTCCAGCCGACTTGTCTTCAAGGGTCAATTGCTGCCTGGGGCACCTAATGATCGTTTTCCTTTGAGTCTAGATTTTCTATAACGACGCGAAACTGATAGTTAATTGTAACGTACTCGGCCTCCTAATGACGATGGAACACTCAAATTGCGTCGAGATTCACTACATCGTCCTCCAGCCGACTTGTCTCCAAGGGGATATCGCTGCCTCGGGCACCACATGGTCTGTTCTCCTGTGAGTCTAGATTTTCGAATCCGACGCGAAACTAATTGTTAATTGTAACGGCCAGGGCTTCCTAATAACGATGGAACACTCAAATTGCGTCGAGACTCAATACATCGGCATTCAGCCGATTTGTCTCCAAGGATCTATTGCTGCCTCGGGCACCTTATGATCGTTCACCTGTGAGTCTAGATTTTCGAATCCGACGCAAATTGATAGTTAATTGTAACGGTCAGGGCCTCCTAATGACGATGGAACACTCAAATTGCGTCGAGATTCAATACATCGGCTTCCAGCCGACTTGTCTCCAAGGGTCTGTTGCACCCTCGGGCACCTTATGGTCGTTCTCCTGTTAGTCTAGATTTGCGAATCCGACGCATAAGTGTTAGTTAATTGTAACGTTCAGCGCCTCCTAGTGACGATGGAACACACAAATTCCGTCGAGATTCAATACATCATCCTCCAGCCGACTTGTCTCCAAGGGGATATTGCTGATTCGGGCACCATATGGTCCTTCTCCTGTGAGTCTAGATTTTCGAATCCGACGCGAAACTAATTGTTAATTGTAACGTTCAGGGCCTCCTAATGACGATGGAACACTCAAATTGCGTCGCGATTCAATACATCGTCCTCCAGCTAATTGGTCTGCAAGGGGATATTGCTGCTTCGGGCACCTTATGGTACGTCTGCAGTGAGTCTAGATTTTCGAATCCGACGAAAGACTGATAGTTAATTGTAACATTCAGGTCCTCCTAGTTACGATGGAACTCTCAATTTGCGTCGCGATCCAATATATCGTCCTCCAGCCGACTTGTCTCCAAGGGTCTATTGCTGCCTGGGGCACCTAATGATCGTTTTCCTGTGAATTTAGATTTTCGAATCCGACGAAAAACTGATAGTTAATTGTGACGTTCAGGGCCTCATAATGACGATGGAACACTCAAATTGCGTCGAGATTCAATACATCGTCCTCCAGCCGACTTGTCTCCATTGGAATATTGCTGCCTCGGGCTCCTTATGGTCGCTCTCCTGTGAGTTTAGATTTTTGAATCCGACGCAAAACTGATTGTTAATAGTAACGTTCAGGGCCTCCTAATGACGATTGAACACTCAAATTGCGTCGAGATTCAATACATCGTCCTCCAGCCGACTTGTATCCAAGGGGATATTTCTGTCTCGGGCACCATATGATCCTTCTCCTGCGAGTAGATTTTCGAATCCGACGCAAAAATGATAGTTAATTGCAACGGTCAGGGCCTCCCAATGACGATGGAACACTCATATTGCGTCGAGATTCAATACTTCGGCCTAAAGGCCGACTTGTCTCCAAGGGGATATTGCTGTCTCGGGCACAATATGATCCTTCTATTGTGAGTCTAGTTTTCGAATCCGACGCAAACATGATAGTGAATTGTAACGTTCAGCGCCTCCTAATGACGATCGAACACTCAAATTGCGTCGCGATTCAATACATCGTCCTCCAGCGGACTAGTCTCCAAGGGGATATAGCCTCAGGCACCTTATGGTCCGTCTCCAGTGATTCTAAATTTTTGAATCCGACGAAAAACTGATAGTTAATTGTAACATTCAGGGCCTCCTAATGACGATGGAGCACTCAAATTGCGTCGAGATTCAATACTTCGGCCTCTAGCCGACTTGTCTCCAAAGGTCTATTGCTGCCTCGGGCACCTTATGGTCGTTCTCATGTGGGTCTAGATTTTCTAATCCGACGCAAAACTGATTGTTAATAGTAACCTTCAGGGCCTCCTAATGACGATTGAACACTCAAATTGCGTCGAGATTCAATACATCGTCCTCCAGCCGACTTGTATCCAAGGGGATATTTCTGTCTCGGGCACCATATGATCCTTCTCCTGCGAGTAGATTTTCGAATCCGACGCAAAAATGATAGTTAATTGTAACGGTCAGGGCCTCCTAATGACGATGGAACACTCAAATTGCGTCGAGATTCAATACTTCGGCCTCCAGCCGACTTGTCTCCAAAGGTCTATTGCTGCCTCGGGCACCTTATGGTCGTTCTCATGTGGGTCTAGATTTTTTAATCCGACGAAAAACTGATTGTTAATTGTAACATTCACGGCCTCCTAATGACGATGGAGCACCCAAATCTATTCGCGATCCAATACATCTTCCTCCAGCCGACTTGTCTCCAAGGGTCTATTGCTGCCTCGGGCTACAAATAGTCCGTCTCCTGTGAGTCTAGATTTTTGAAGCCGACGCGAAACTAATAGGTCATTGTAACGTTCAGAGATTCCTATTGATGATGGAGCACTCAAATTGCGTCGAGATTCAATACATCGTCCTCCAGCCGACTTGTATCCAAGGGGATATTGCTGTCTCGGTCACCATATGATCCTTCTCCTGTGAATAGATTTTCGAATCCGACGAAAAACTGATGGTTAATTGTAACTTTCAGGGCCTGCTGGTTACGATGGAACACTCAAATTGCGTCGTGATCCAATACATCGTACTCCAGCCGACTTGTCTTCAAGGGACTTTTGCTGCCTGGGGCACCTAATGATCGTTTTCCTGTGAGTCTAGATTTTCGAATCCGACGCAAAACTGATAGTTAATTGTAACGTACAGGGCCTCCTAATGACGATGGAACACTCAAATTGCGTCGAGAGTCAATATATCGTCCTCCAGCCGAATGGTCTCCAAGGGTCTATTGCTGCCTCGAGCACCTTATGGTCGTTCTCCTGCGAGTCTAGATTTTCGAATCAGACGCAAAAATGATAGTTAATTGTAACGTTCAGGGCCTCCTAATGACGATGCAACACTCAAATTGCGTCGAGATTCAATAGATCGGCATTCGGCCGATTTGTCTCCAAGGGTCTATTGCTGCCTCGGGCACCTTATGGTCGTTCTCCTGTGTGTCTAGATTTTCGAATCCGACGCGAAACTGATTATTAATTGTAACGTTCAGGGCCTCCTAATGACGATGGAACACTCATATTGCGTCGAGATTCAATATATCGTCCTCCAGCTAACTGGTCTGCAAGGGGATATTGCTGCTTCGGGCACCTTATGGTCCGTCTGCAGTGAGTCTAGATTTTCGAATCCGACGAAAGACTGATAGTTAATTGTAACATTCAGGTCCTCCTAGTTACGATGGAACTCTCAATTTGCGTCGCGATCCAATATATCGTCCTCCAGCCGACTTGTCTCCAAGGGTCTATTGCTGCCTGGGGCACCTAATGATCGTTTTCCTGTGAGTCTAGATTTTCGAATCCGACGCAAAACTGATAGTTAATTATAACGTACAGGGCCTCCTAATGACGATGGAACACTCAAATTGCGTCGAGATTCAATACATCGTCCTCCAGCCGACTTGTCTCCATGGTGATATTGCTGCTTTGGGCTACTTATGGTCGCTCTCCTGTGAGTCTAGATTTTCGAATCCGACGCGAAACTGATTGTTAATTGTAACGGTCAGGGCTTCCTAATGACGATGGAACACTCAAATTGCGTCGAGATTCAATACTTCGGCCTCCAGCCGACTTGTCTCCAAGGGGATATTGCTGTCTCGGGCGCAATATGATCCTTCTATTGTGAGTCTAGATTTTCGAATCCGACGCAAACATGATAGTGAATTGTAACGTTCAGCGCCTCCTAATGTCGATCGAACACTCAAATTGCGTCGCGATTCAATACATCGTCCTCCAGCGGACTGGTCTCCAAGGGGATATAGCCTCAGGCACCCTATGGTCCGTCTCCAGTGAGTCTAAATTTTTGAATCCGACGAAAAACTGATAGTTAATTGTAACATTCAGGGCCTCCTAATGACGATGGAGCACCCAAATTGATTCGCGATCCAATACATTGTCCTCCAGCCGACTTGTCTCCGAGGGTCTATTGCTGCCTCGGGCTCAAAATAGTCCGTCTCCTGCGAGTCTAGATTTTTGAATACGACGCGAAACTAATAGTTTATTGTAACGTTCTGGGCCTCCTAATGACGATGGAGCACTCAAATTGGGCCGAGATTCAATACATCGTCCTTCAGCCGACTTGTCTCCAAAGGTCTATTGCTGCCTCGGGCACCTTATGGTCGTTCTCATGTAGGTCTAGATTTTCTGATCCGACGAAAAACTGATAGTTAATTGTAACATTCAGGGCCTCCTAATGACGATGGAGCACCCAAATTGATTCGCGATCCAATACATCGTCCTCCAGCCGACTTGTCTCCAAGGGTCTATTGCTGCCTCGGGCTCCAAATAGTCCGTCTCCTGTGAGTCTAGATTTTTGAATCCGACGCGATACTAAAAGATTATTGTAACGTTCAGGGCCTCCTAATGACGATGGAGCACTCAAATTGCGTCGAGATTCAATACATCGTCCTCCAGCCGACTTGTATCCAAGGGGATATTGCTGTCGCGGGCACCATATGATCCTTCTCCTGTGAATAGATTTTCGAATCCGACGCTAAAATGATAGTTAACTGTAACGTTCAGCGCCTCCTAATGACGATGGAACACTCAAATTGCGTCGAGAGTCAATATATCGTATTCCAGCCTAATGGTCTCCATGGGTCTATTGCTGCCTCGGCACCTTTTGGTCGTTCTCCTGTGAGTCTAGAATTTCGAATCCGACGCAAAAATGATAGTTAATTGTAACGTTCAGGGCCTCTTAATGACGATGCAACACTCAATTTGCGTCTCGATTCAATACATCGTCCTCCAGCCGACTTGTCTCCAAGGGGATTTTGCTGCCTCGGGCACCACATGGTCCTTCTCCTGTGAGTCTAGATTTTCGAATCCGACGCGAAACTGATAGTTAATTGAAACGTTCAGGGCCTCCTAATGACGATGGAGCACTCAAATTGCGTCGCGATTGAATACATCGTACTCCAGCGGACTGGTCTCCAAGGTGATATTGCTGCTTCGGGCACCTTATGGTCCGTCTCCAGTGAGTCTAGATTTTCGAATCCGACGAAAAACTGATGGTTAATTGTAACTTTCAGGGCCTGCTGGTTACGATGGAACACTCAAATTGCGTCGAGACTCAATGCATCGGCATTCAGCCGATTTGTCTCCAAGGGTCTATTGCTGCCTCGGGCATCTTATGGTCGTTTCCCTGTAGGTCTAGATTTTAGAATCCGACACAAAACTGATTGTTAATTGTAATGTTCAGGGCCTCCTAATGACGATGGAACACTCAAATTGCGTCGAGATTCACTACATCGTCCTCCAGCCGACTTGTCTCCAAGGGTCTATTGCTGCCTGGGGCACCTTATGATCGTTTTCCTGTGAATTTAGATTTTCGAATCCGACGAAAAACTGATAGTTAATTGTAACGTTCAGGGCCTCATAATGTCGATGGAACGCTCAAATTGCGTCGAGATTCAGTACTTCGGCCTCCAGCCGACTTGTCTCCAAGGGGATATTGCTGTCTCGGGCACAATATGATCCTTCTATTGTGAGTCTAGATTTTCGAATCCGACGCAAACACGATAGTGAATTGTAACGTTCAGCGCCTCCTTATGTCGATGGAACACTCAAATTGCGTCGAGATTCAATACATCGCCCTCCAGCCGACTTGTCTCCAAGGGGATATTGCCGCCTCGGGCACCATATGGTCCTTCTCCTGTGAGTCTAGATTTTCGAATCCGACGCGAAACTGATAGTTAATTGTAACGTTCAGGGCCTCCTAATGACGATGGAACACTCAAATTGCGTCGCGATTCAATACATCGTCCTCCAGCTAACTGGTCTCCAAGGGGATATTGCTGCTTCGGGCACCTTATGGTCCGTCTCCAGTGAGTCTAGATTTTCGAATCCGACGAAAGACTGATAGTTAATTGTAACATTCAGGTCCTCCTAGTTACGATGGAACTCTCAAATTGCGTCGCGATCCAATATATCGTCCTCCAGGAGACTTGTCTCCAAGGGTCTATTGCCGCCTGGGGCACCTTATAATCGTTTTCCTGTGAATTTAGATTTTCGTATCCGACGAAAAACTGATAGTTAATTGTAACGTTCAGGGCCTCCTAATGACGATGGAACACTCAAATTGCGTCGAGACTCAATACATCGTCCTCCAGCCGACTTGTCTCCATTGGGATATTGCTGCCTCGGGCTCCTTATGGTCGCTCTCCTGTGAGTTTAGATTTTCGAATCCGACGCGAAAGTGATTGTTAATTGTAACGTTCAGGGCTTCCTAATGCCGATGGAACACTCAAATTGCGTCGAGATTTAATACTTCGGCCTCCAGCCGACTTGTCTCCAAGGGGATATTGCTGTCTCGGGCACAATATGATCCTTCTACTGTGAGTCTACATTTTCGAATCCGACGCAAACATGATAGTGAATTCTAACGTTCAGCGCCTCCTAATGACGATCGAACACTCAAAATGCGTCGCGATTCAATACATCGTCCTCCAGCTGACTGGTCTCCAAGGGGATATAGCCTCAGGCACCTTATGGTCCGTCTCCAGTGAGGCTAGATTTTTGATTCCGACGAAAAACTGATAGTTAATTGTAACATTCAGGGCCTCCTAATGACGATGGAGCACTCAAATTGATTCGCGATCCAATACATCGTCCTCCAGCCGACTTGTCTCCAAGGGTCTATTGCTGCCTCGGGCTCCAAATAGTCCGTCTCCTGTGAGTCTAGATTTTTGAATCCGACGCGAAACTAATAGTTAATTGTAAAGTTCCGGGGCTCCTAATGACGATGGAACACTCAAATTGCGTCGAGATTCAATACATCGTCCATCAGCCGACTTGACTCCAAGGGGATATTGCTGCCTCGCGCACTAAATGGTCCATCTCCTGTGAGCGTAGTTTTTTGAATCCGACGCGAAACTAATAGTTAATTGTAAAGTTCAGGGCCTCCTAATGACGATGGAACACTCAAATTGCGTCGTCCTTCAGCCGACTTGACTCCAAGAGTCCATTGCTGCCTCGGGCACCTTATGGCAGTTCTCCCGTGAGTCTCGATTTTCGAATCCGACGCAAAACAGATAGTTAATTGTAACGTTCAGGGCCTCCTAATGACGATGGAACAATCAAATTGCGTTGAGAGTCAATACATCGGCCTCCAGCCGATTTGTCTCCAAGGGGATATTGCTGTCTCGGGCAGCATATGATCCTTCTCCTGTGAGTAGATTTTCGAACCCGACGCTAGAATGAAAGTTAATTTTAACATTCAGCGCCTCCTAATGACGATGGAACACTCGAATTGCATCGAGAGTCAATACATCGTGCTCCAGCCGAATTGTCTCCAATGGTCTATTCCTGCCTCGGGCACCTTATGGTCGTTCTCCTGTGAGTCTAGATTTTCGAATCCGACGCAAAAATGATAGTTAATTGTAACTTTCAGGGCATCCAAATGACGATGAAACACTCAAATTGCCTCGAGACTCAATATATCTGCCTCCAGCAGTCTTGTCTCCAAGGGGATATTGCTGCCTCGGGCACCATATGGTCCTTCTCCAGTGGGTGTAGATTTTCGAATCCGACGAAAAACTGATAGTTAATTGTAACATCCAGGGCCTCCTAATGACGATGGAACACTCAAATTGCGACGATATTCTCTACATCGTCCTCCAGCCGACTTGTCTCCAAGGGGATATCGCTGCCTCGGGCACCACATGGTCCGTCTCCTTTGATTCTACGTTTTCGAAACCGACGCAAACTGATAGTTGATTGTAACGTTCTTGGCCTCGTAATGACGGTGGAGCACTCAAATTGCCTCGCGTTTCAATACATCGTACTCCAGCGGACTGGTCTCCCGACGAAAAACTGATGGTTAATTGTAACATTCAGGGCCTGCTAGTTACGATATAACACTCACATTGCGTCGCGATCCAATACATCGTACTCCAGCTGACTTGTCTTCAAGGGTCTATTGCTGCCTGGGGCACCTAATGATCGTTTTCCTGTGAGTCTAGATTTTCCATTTCGACGCAAAACTGATAGTTAATTGTAACGTACTCGGCCTCCTAATGACGATCGAACACTCAAATTGCGACGAGATTCACTACATCGTCCTCCAGCCGACTTGTCTCCAAGGGGATATCGCTGCCTCGGGCACCACATGGTCTGTTCTCCTGTGAGTCTAGATTTTCGAATCCGACGCGAAACTAATTGTTAATTGTAACGGTCAGGGCTTCCTAATAACGATGGAACACTCAAATTGCGTCGAGACTCAATACATCGGCATTCAGCCGATTTGTCTCCAAGGGTCTATTGCTGCCTCGGGCACCTTATGATCGTTCACCTGAGAGTCTAGATTTTCGAACCCGACGTAAAACTGATAGTTAATTGTAACGGTCAGGGCCAACTAATGACGATGGAACACTCAAATTGCGTCGAGATTCAATACATCGTCCTCCAGCCGACTTGTCTCCAAGGGTCTATTGCTGCTTCTGGCACCTTATGGTCCGTCTCCGGTGAGTCTAGATTATCGAACCCGACGAAAAACTGATAGTTAATTGTAACGATCAGGGCCTCCTAATGACGATGGAACACTCAAATTGCATCGAGATTCAACTTACCGGCCTCCAGCCGACTTGTCACCATGGGGATATTGCTGCCTCGGGCTCCTTATGGTCGCTGTCCTGTGAGTCTAGATTTTCGAAACCGACGAAAAACTGATTGTTAATTGTTACGTTCAGGGCTTCCTAATGACGATGGAACACTCAAATTGCGTCGAGAATCAATATATCGGCACTCAGCCGATTTGTCTCCAAGGGGATATTGCTGCCTCGGGCACCAAATTGTCCATCTCCTGTGACTGTAGGTTTTCGAATCCGCCGCAAAACTAATCGTTAATTGTAAAGTTCAGGGCCTCCTAATGTCGATGGAACACTCAAATTGCGTCGAGATTCAATACATCGTCCATCAGCCGACTTGACTCCAAGGGGATATTGCTGCCTCGGGCACCAAATGGTCCATCTCCTGTGAGTGTAGATTTTTGAATCCCACGCGAAACTAATAGTTAATTGTAAAGCTCAGGGCCTCTTAATGACGATGGAACACTCAAATTGCGTCGTCCTTCAGCCGACTTGTCTCCAAGAGTCCATTGCTGCCACGGGCACCTTATGGCAGTTCTCCTGTGAGTCTCGATTTTTGAATCCGACGCAAAACAGATAGTTAATTGTAACGTTCAGGGGCTCCTAATGACGATGGAACAATCAAATTGCGTCGAGAGACAATACATCGACCTCCTGCCCACTTGTCTACAAGGATCTATTGCAGCCTCGGGCACCTTATGGTCGTTCTCCTGTGAGTCTACATTTTCGAATCCGACGCAAAAATGACAGTTAATTCTAACGTTAAGCGCCTCCTAATGACGATGGAACACTGAAATTGCGAGGAGACCTCCAGCCGGCTTGTCTACAAGGGGATATTCCTCCCTCGGGCTCCATGTGGTCCGTCTCCTGTGAGTCTAGATTTTCGAATACGACGCGAAACTAATAGTTAATTGTAACGTTCAGTGCCTCCTAATGACGATGGAACAATCAAATTGCGTCAAGATTCAATACATCGTCCTCCAGCCGACTTGTCTCCAAGGGTGTATTGCTGCCTCGGGCACCTTATGGTCGTTCTCCAGCGAGTCTAGGTTTTCGAATCCGACGCAAAACAGATAGTTAATGGTAACGTTCTTGGCCTCCTAATGACGAAGGAACACTCAAAATGCGTCGAGATTCACTACAACGTCCTCCAGCCGACTTGTCTCCAAGGGGATATTGCTGTCTCGGGCACATATGATCCTTCTCCTGTGAGTCTAGATTTTCGAATCCGACGCATAACTGATAGTTAATTGTAACGTTCAGCGCCTCCTAATGACGATTGAACACTCAAATTGCGTCCAGATTCAATACATCGTCCTCCAGCCGACTGGTCTCCAGGGGTCTATTGCTGCTTCGGTCACCTCATGGTCCGTCTCCGGTGAGTCTAGACTATCGAATCCGTCGAAAAAGTGATAGTTAATTGTAACATCCAGGGCCTCCTAGTTACGATGGAACACTCAAATTGCGTCGCGATCCAATACATCGTCCTCCAGCCGACTTGTCTCCAAGGGTCTATTGCTGCCTGGGGCTCCTTATGATTGTTCTCCTGTGAGTCTAGGTTTTCGAATCCGACGCAAAACTGATAGTTAATTGTAACGTTCAGGGCCTCCTAATGACGATGGAACACTCAAATTGCATCGAGATTCAACATACCGGCCTCCAGCCGACTTGTCTCCATGGGGATATTGCTGCCTCGGGCTCCTTATGGTCGCTGTCCAGTGAGTCTAGATTTTCGAAACCGTCGCGAAACTGATTGTTAATTGTAACGTTCAGGGCTTCCTAATGAAGATGGAACACTCAAATTTTGTCGAGATACAACACATCGTCCTTCTGCCGACTTGTACCAAGAGCCCATTGCTGCCTCGGGCACCTTATGGTCGTTCTCCTGTTAGTCAGGATTTTCGAATCCGACGAAAAACTGATAGTTAACTGTAACATTCAGGGCCTCCTAATGACGATGGAACACTGAAATTGCGTCGCGATCCAATACATCGTCCTCCAGCCGACTTGTCTCCAAGGGTCTATTTCTGCCACAGGCACCTTAAGATCGATCTCCTGTGAGTCTAGGTTTTCGAACCCGACGCAAAACTCATAGTTAATTGTAACGTTCAGGGTCACCTAATGACGATGGAACACTCAAATTGCGTCGAGATTCTATACATCGGCCTCCAGGGGACTTGTCTACAAGGGGATATTGCTGCCTCGGGCTCCATGTGGTCCGTCTCCTGTGAGTCTAGATTTTCAATCCGACGCGAAACAAATAGTTAATTGTAATGTTCAGGGCCTCCTAATGACGATGGAACACTCAAATTGCATCGAGATTCAACATACCGGCCTCCAGCCGACTTGTCACCATGGGGATATTGCTGCCTCGGGCTCATTATTGCCGCTGTCCTGTGACTCTAGATTTTCGAAACCGACACCAAACTGATTGTTAATTGTAACGTTCAGGGCTTCCTAATGACGATGGAACACTCAAATTGCGTCGCGATTCAATACATCGTCCTCCAGCTAACTGGTCTGCAAGGGGATATTGCTGCTTCGGGCACCTTTTGGTCCGTCTGCAGTGAGTCTAGATTTTCGAATCCGACGAAAGACTGATACTTAATTGTAACATTCAGGTCCTCCTAGTTACGATGGAACTCTCAAATTGCGTCGCGATCCAATATATCGTCCTCCAGCCGACTTGTCTCCAAAGGTCTATTGCTGTCTGGGGCACCTTATGATCGTTTTCCTGTGAATTAAATTTTCGAATCCGACGAAAAACTGATAGTTAATTTTAACGTACAGGGCCTCATAATGACGATGGAACACTCAAATTGCGTCGAGATTCAATACATCGTCCTCCAGCCGACTTGTCTCCATTGGGATATAGCTGCCTCGGGCTCCTTCTGGTCGCTCTCCTGTGAGTTTAGATTTTCGAATCCGACGCAAAACTGATTGTTAATAGTAACGTTCAGGGCCTCCTAATGACGATTGCACACTCAAATTGCGTCGAGATTCAATACATCGTCCTCCAGCCGACTTGTGTCCAAGGGGATATTTCTGTCTCGGGCACCATATGATCCTTCTCCTGCGAGTAGATTTTCGAATCCGGCGCTAAAATGATAGTTAATTGTAACGGTCAGGGCCTCCTAATGACGATGGAACACTCAAATTGCGTCGAGATTCAATACTTCGCCCTCCAGCCGACTTGTCTCCAAGCGGATATTGCTGTCTCGGGCACAGTATGATCCTTCTATTGTGAGTCTAGATTTTCGAATCCGACGCAAACATGATAGTGAATTGTAAAGTTCAGCGCCTCCTAATGACGATCGAACACTCAAATTGCGTCGCGATTCAATACATCGTCCTCCAGGGGACTGGTCTCCAAGGGGATATAGCCTCAGGCACCTTATGGTCCGTCTCCAGTGAGTCTAAATTTTTGAATCCGACGAAAAACTGATAGTTAATTGTAACATTCAGGGCCTCCTAATGACGATGGAGCACTCAAATTGCGCCGATTTTCAATACATCGTCCTTCAGCCGACTTGTCTCCAAAGGTCTATTGCTGCCTCGGGCACCTTATGGTCGTTCTCATGTGGGTCTAGATTTTCTAATCCGACGAAAAACTGATAGTTAATTGTAACATTCAGGGCCTCCTAATGACGATGGAGCACCCAAATTGATTCGCGATCCAATACATCGTCCCCCAGCCGACTTGTCTCCAAGGGTCTATTGCTGCTTCGGGCTCCAAATAGTCTGTCTCCTGTGAGTCTAGATTTTTGAATCCGACGAGAAACTAATAGTTTATTGTAACGTTCAGGGCCTCCTAATGACGATGGACCACTCAAATAGCGTCGAGATTCAATACATCGTCCTCCAGCCGACTTGTATCCAAGGGGATATTGCTGTCTCGGGCACCATATGATCCTTCTCCTGTGAATAGATTTTCGAATCCGACGCTAAAATGATAGTTAACTGTAACGTTCAGCGCCTCCTAATGACGATGGAACACTCAAATTGCGTCGAGAGTCAATATATCGTCCTCCAGCCGAATGGTCTCCAAGGATCTATTGTTGCCTCGGGCACCGTATGGTCGTTCTCCTGTGAGTCTAGATTTTCGAATCCGACGCAAAAATGATAGTTAATTGTAACGTTCAGGGACTCCTAATGACGATGGAACACTCAAATTGCGTCGAGATTCAATACATCGTCCTCCAGCCGACTTGTCTCCAAGGGGATATTGCTGTCTCGGGCACAATATAATCCTTCTATTGTGAGTCTAGATTTTCGAATCCGACGCAAACATGATAGTGAATTGTAACGTTCAGCGCCTCCTAATGACGATCGAACACTCAAATTGCGTCGCGATTCAATACATCGTCCTCCAGCGGACTGGTCTCCAAGGGGATATAGCCTCAGGCACCTTATGGTCCGTCTCCAGTGAGTCTAGATTTTTGAATCCGACGAAAAACTGATAGTTAATTGTAACATTCAGGGACTCCTAATGACGGTATAGCACCCAAATTGATTCGCGATCCAATACATCGTCCTCCAGCCGACTTGTCTCCAAGGGCCTATTGCTGCCTCGGGCTCCAAATAGTCCGTCTCCTGTGAGTCTAGATTTTTGAATCCGACGCGAAACTAATAGTTTATTGTAACGTTCAGGGCCTCCTAATGACGATGGAACACTCAAATTGCGTCGAGATTCAATACATCGTCCTCCAGCCGACTTGTATCCAAGGGGATATTGCTGTCTCGGGCACCATATGATCCTTCTCCTGTGAATAGATTTTCGAATCCGACGCTAAAATGATAGTTAACTGTAACGTTCAGCGCCTCCTAATGACGATGGAACACTCAAATTGCGTCGAGAGTCAATATATCGTCCTCCAGCCGAATGGTCTCCAAGGGTCTATTGCTGCCTCGGGCACCTTATGGTCGTCCTCCTGTGAGTCTAGATTTTCGAATCCGACGCAAAAATGATAGTTAATTGTAACGTTCAGGGCCTCCTAATGACGATGCAACACTCAAATTGCGTCTCGATTCAATACATCGTCCTCCAGCCGACTTGTCTCCATGGTGATATTGCTGCCTCGGGCTACTTATGGTCGCTCTCCTGTGAGTCTAGATTTTCGAATCCGACGCGAAACTGATTGTTAATTGTAACGGTCAGGGCTTCCTAATGACGATGGAACACTCAAATTGCGTCGAGACTCAATACATCGGCATTCAGCCAATTTGTCTCCAAGGGTCTATTGCTGCTTCGGGCATCTAATGGTCGGTACCCTGTAGGTCTAGATTTTAGAATCCGACACAACACTGATTGTTAATTGTAATGTTCAGGGCCTCCTAATGACGATGGAACACTCAAATTGCGTCGAGATTCACTACATCGTCCTCCAGCCGACTTGTCTCCAAGGGGATATCGCTGCCTCGGGCACCACATGGTCTGTCTCCGGTGATTCTACGTTTTCGAATCCGACGCAAAACTGATAGTAAATTGTAACGTTCAGGGCATCCTAAAGACGATGGAGCACTCAAATTGCGTCGCGATTCAATACATCGTCCTCCAGCGGACTGGTCTCCAAGGGGATATAGCCTCGGGCACCTTATGGCCCGTCTCCAGTGAGTCTAGATTTTTGAAGCCGACGCGAAACTGATAGTTAATTGTAACGTTCAGGGCCTCCTAATGACGATGGAACAATCAAATTGCGTCGCGATTCAATACATCGTCCTCCAGCTAACTGTTCTCCAAGGGGATATTGCTGCTTCGGGCACCTTATTGTCCGTCTCCAGTGAGTCTAGATTTTCGAATCCGACGAAAGGCTGATAGTTAATTGTAACATTCAGGTCCTCCTAGTTACGATGGAACTCTCAAATTGCGTCGCGATCCAATATATCGTCCTCCAGCCGACTTGTCTCCAAGGGTCTATTGCCACCTGGGGCACCTTATGATCGTTTTCCTGTGAATTTAGATTTTCGTAGCCGACGAAAAACTGATAGTTAATTGTAACGTTCAGGGCCTCCTAATGACGATGAAACACTCAAATTGCGTCGAGACTCAATACACCGTTCTCCAGCCGACTTGTCTCCATTGGGATATTGCTGCCTCGGGCTCCTTATGGTCGCTCGCCTGTGAGTTTAGATTTTCGAATCCGACGCGAAACTGATTGTTAATTGTAGCGTTCAGGACTTCCTAATGCCGATGGAACACTCAAATTGCGTCGAGATTCAATACTTCGGCCTCCAGCCGACTTGTCTCCAAGGGGATATTGCTGTCTCGGGCACAATATGATCCTTCTACTGTGAGTCTAGATTTTCGAATCCGACGCAAACATGATAGTGAATTGTAACGTTCAGCGCCTCCTAATGACGATCGAACACTCACAATGCGTCGCGATTCAATACATCGTCCTCCAGCGGACTGGTCTCCAAAGGTATATAGCCTCAGGACCTTATGGTCCGTCTCCAGTGTGGCTAGATTTTTGAATCCGACGAAAAACTGATAGTTAATTGTAACATTCAGGGCCTCCTAATGACGATGGAGCACTCAAATTGATTCGCGATCCAATACATCGTCCTCCAGCCAACTTTTCTCCAAGGGTCTATTGCTGCCTCGGGCTCCAAATAGTCCGTCTCCTGTGAGTCTAGATTTTTGAATCCGACGCGAAACTAATAGTTAATTGTAAAGTTCCGGGCCTCCTGATGACGATGGAACACTCAAATTGCGTCGAGATTCAATACATCGTCCATCAGCCGACTTGACTCCAAGGGGATATTGCTGCCTCGGGCACCAAATGGTCCATCTCCTGTGAGCGTAGATTTTTGAATCTGACGCGAAAGTAATAGTTAATTGTAAAGTTCAGGGCCTCCTAATGACGATGGAACACTCAAATTGCGTCGTCCTTCAGCCGACGTGGCTCCAAGAGTCCATTGCTGCCTCGGGCACCCTATGGCAGTTCTCCTGTGAGTCTCGATTTTCGAATCCGAAGGAAAACAGATAGTTAATTGTAACGTTGAGGGCCTCCTAATGACGATGGAACAATCAAATTGCGTCGAGAGTCAATACATCGGCCTCCAGCCGATTTGTCTCCAAGGGGATATTGCTGTCTCGGGCACCATATGATCCTTCTCCTGTGAGTAGATTTTGGGACCCGACGTTAGAATTAAAGTTAATTGTAACGTTCAGCGCCTCCTAATGACGATGGAACACTCGAATTGCGTCTAGAGTTAATACATCGTGCTCCAGCCGAAATGTCTTCAAGGGTCTATTCCTGCCTCGGGCACCTTATGGTCGTTCTCCTGTGAGTCTAGATTTTCGAATCCGACGCAAAAATGATAGTTAATTGTAACTTTCAGGGCCTCCTAATGACGATGAAACACTCAAATTGCCTCGAGACTCAATATAACTGCCTCCAGCCGACTTGTCTCCAAGGGGATATTGCTGCCTCGGGCACCATATGGTCCTTCTCCAGTGGGCCTAGATTTTCGAATCCGACGAAAAACTGATAGTTTATTGTAACATTCAGGGCCTCCTAATGACGATGGAACACTCAAATTGCGTCGAGATTCTCTACATCGTCCTCCAGCCGACTTGTCTCCAAGGGGATATCGCTGCCTCGGGCACCACATGGTCTGTCTCCGGTGATTCTACGTTTTCGAATCCGACGCAAAACTGATAGTTAATTGTAACGTTCAGGGCCTCCTAAAGACGATGGAGCACTCAAATTGTGTCGCGATTCAATACATCGTCCTCCAGCGGACTGGTCTCCAAGGGTATATAGCCTCGGGCACCTTATGGTCCGTCTCCAGTGAGTCTAGATTTTGTAATCCGACGCGAAACTGATAGTTAATTGTAACGTTCAGGGCCTCCTAATTACGACGGATCACTCAAATAGCGTCGAGATTCAATACATCGTCCTCCAGCCGACTTGTATCCAAGGGGATATTTCTTTCTCGGGCACCATATGATCGTTCTCCTGCGAGTAGATTTTCGAATCCGACGCTAAAATGATTGTTAATAGTAACGTTCAGGGCCACCTAATGACGATGGAACACTCAAATTGCGTCGAGAGTCAATATATCGTCCTCCAGCCGAATGGTCTCCAAGGGTCTTTTGCTGCCTTGGGCACCTTATGGTCGTTCTCCTGTGAGTCTAGATTTTCGAATCCGACGCAAAAATGATAGTTAATTGTAACGTTCAGGGCCTCCTAATGACGATGGAACACAAAAAATTGCGTCTCGATTTAATACATCGTCCTCCAGCCGACTTGTCTCCAAGGGGATTTTGCTGCCTCGGGCACCACATGGTCCTTCTCCTGTGAGTCTAGAATTTCGAATCCGACGCGAAACTGATAGTTAATTGTAACCTTCAGGGCCTCCTAATGATGATGGAGCACTCAAATTGCGTCGCGATTCAATACATCGTAATCCAACGGACTGGTCTCCAAGGGGATATTGCTGCTTCTGGCACCTTATGGTCCGGCTCCAGTGAGTCTAGATTTTCGAATCCGACGAAAAACTGATGGTTAATTGTAACTTTCAGGGCCTGCTGGTTATGATGGAACACTCAAATTGCGTCGCGATCCAATACATCGTACTCCAGCGGACTTGTCTTCAAGGGTCTATTGCTGCCCGGGGCACCTAATGATCGTTTTCCTGTGAGTCTAGATTTTCAATCCGACGAAAAACTGATAGTTAATTGTAACGTACAGGGCCTCCGAATGACGATGGAAAACACAAATTGCGTCGAGATTCAATACATCGTCCTCCAGCCGACTTGTCTCCATGGTGATATTGCTGCCTCGGGCTACTTATGGTCGCTCTCCTGTGAGTCTAGATTTTCGAATCCGACGCGAAACTAATTGTTAATTGTAACGGTCAGGGCTTCCTAATGACGATGGAACACTCAAATTTCGTCGAGACTCAATACATCGGCATTCAGCCGAATTGTCTCCAAGGGTCTATTGCTGCCCCGGGCACCTTATGATCGTTCACCTGTGAGTCTAGATTTTCGAACCCGACGTAAAACTGATAGTTATTTGTAACGGTCAGGGCCACCTAATGACGATGGAACACTCAAATTGCGTCGAGATTCAATACATCGTCCTCCAGCCGACTTGTCTCCAAGGGTCTATTGCTGCTTCTGGGACCTTATGGTCTGTCTCCGGTGAGTCTAGATTATCGAACCCGACGAAAAACTGATAGTTAATTGTAACATTCAGGGCCTCCTAGTTACGATGGAACACTCAAATTGCGTCGCGATCTAATACATCGTCCACCAGCCGACTTGTCTCCAAGGGTCTATTGCTGCCTGGGGCTCCTTATGATTGTTCTCCTGTGAGTCCAGCTTTTCGAATCCGACGCAAAACTGATAGTTAATTGTAACGTTCAGTGCCTCCTAATGACGATGGAACACTCAAATTGCATCGAGATTCAACTTGCGGCCTCCAGCCGACTTGTCACCATGGGGATATTGCTGCCTCGGGCTCCTTATGGTCGCTGTCCTGTGAGTCTAGATTTTCGAAACCGACGCCAAACTGATTGTTAACTGAAACGTTCAGGGCTTCCTAATGACGATGGAACACTCAAATTGCGTCGAGAATCAATATATCGGCCTCCCGCCGATTTGTCTCCAAGGGGATATTGCTGTCTAGGGCACCGTATGATCCTTCTCCTGTGAGTGTAGGTTTTCGAATCCGCCGCAAAACTAATCGTTAATTGTAAAGTTCAGGGCCTCCTAATGACGATGGAACACTCAAATTGCGTCGAGATTCAATACATCGTCCATCAGCCGACTTGACTCCAAGGGGATATTGTTGCCTCGGGCACCAAATGGTCCATCTCCTGTGAGTGCAGATTTTTGAATCCGACGCGAAACTAATAGTTAATTGTAAAGTTCAGGGCCTCCTAATGACGATGGAACACTCAAATTACGTCGTCCTTCAGCCGACTTGTCTCCAAGAGTCCATTGCAGCCTCGGGCACCTTATGGTAGTTCTCCTGTGAGTCTCGATTTTCGAATCCGATGCAAAACAGATAGTTAATTGTAACGTTCAGGGCCTCCTAATGACGATGGAACAATCAAATTGCGTCGAGAGACAATACATCGACCTCCAGCCGACTTGTCTACAAGGGGATGTTGCTGCCTCGGGCTCCATGTGGTCCGTCTCCTGTGAGTCTAGATTTTCGAATCCGACGCAAAACAGATAGTTAATTGTAACGTTCAGGGCCTCCTAATGACGATGGAACAATCAAATTGCGTCGAGTGTCAATACATCGGCCTCCAGCCGATTTGTCTCCAAGGGGACATTGCTGTCTAGGGCACCATATGATCCTTCTCCTGTGAGTAGATTTTCGAACCCAACGCTAGAATGAAAGTTAATTGTAACGTTCAGCGCCTCCTAATGACGATGGAACACTCGAATTGCGTCGAGAGTCAATACATCGTGCTCCAGCCGAATTGTCTCCAAGGGTCTATTGCTGCCTCGGGCACCTTATGGTCGTTCTCCTGTGAGTCTAGATTTTCGAATCCGACGCAAAAATGATAGTTAATTGTAACTTTCAGGGCCTCCTAGTGACGATGAAACACTCAAATTGCCTCGTGACTCAATATATCTGCCTCCAGCCGACTTGTCTCCAAGGGGATATTGCTGCCTCGGGCACCATATGGTCCTTCTCCTGTGAGTCTAGATTTTCGAATCCAATGCGAAACTGATAGTTAATCGTAACGTTCAGGGCCTCCTAATGACGATGGAACACTCAAATTAGGTCGCAATTCAAAACATCGTTTCCAGCGGACTGGTCTCCTGCTTCGGGCACCTTATGGTCCGTCTCCAGTGAGTCTAGATTTTCGAATCCGACTAAAAACTGATAGTTAATTGTAACATTCAGAGCCTCTTAATGACGATGGACCACTCAAATTGCGTCGCGATTCAATAAATCGTCCTCCAGCGGACTGGTCTAAAAGGGGATATTGCTGCTTTGGGCACCTTATGGTCCGTCTCCAGTGAGTCTAGATTCTCGAATCCGGCGAGAAACTGATAGTTCATTGTAACATTCAGGGCCTCCTAGTTATGTTGGAACACTCAAATTGCGTCGCGATTCTATACATCGTCCTCCAGCGGACTGGTCTCCAAGGTGATATAGCCTCGGGCACCTTATGGTCCGTCTCCAGTGAGTCTAGGTTTATGAATCCGACGAAAAACTGATAGTTAATTGTAACATTCAGGGCCTCCTAATGACGATGGAGCACTCAAATTGATTCGCGATCCAATACATCGTCCTCCAGCCGACTTGTCTCCAAGGGTCTATTGCTGCCTCGGGCTCCAAATAGTCCGTCTCCTGTGAGTCTAGATTTTTGAATCCGACGCGAAACTGATAGTTTATTGTAACTTTCAGGGCCTCCTAATGACGATGGAACACTCAAATTGCGTCGAGATTCAATACATCATCCTCCAGCCCACTTGTTCCTAGGGGATATTGCTGTCTCAGGCACCATATCATCCTTCTCCTGTGAGTAGATTTTCGAATCCGACGCTAAAATAATAGTTGATTGTAACGTTCAGCGCCTCCTAATGACGATGGAGCACTCAAATTGCGTCGAGATTCAATACATCGGCCTCCAGCCGACTCGTCTCCAAGGGGATATTGCTGCTTCTGGTACCTTATGGTCCGTATCCAGTGAGTCTAGATTTTCGAATCCGACGAAAGACTGATAGTTAATTGTAACGTTCAGGGCCTCCTAATGACGATGGAACACTCAAATTGCGTCGAGACTCAATACATCGTCCTCCAGCCGACTTGTTTCCATTGGGATATTGCTGCCTCGGGCTCCTTTTTGTCGCTCTCCTGTGAGTTTACATTTTCGAATCCGACGCGAAACTGATTGTTAATTGTAAAGTTCAGGGCTTCCTAATGCCGATGGAACACTCAAATTGCGTCGAGAATCAATACATCGGCCTCGAGCCGAATTGTCTCCAAGGGGATATTGCTGTCTCGGGCACAATATGATCCTTCTACTGTGAGTCTAGATTTTCGAATCCGACGCAAACATTATGGTGAATTGTAACGTTCAGCGCCTCCTAATGTCGATCGAACACTGAAATTGCGTCGAGATTCAATACATCGTCCTGCAGCCGACATGTATCCAAGGGTCTATTGCTGCCTGTGGCACGTGCGACCGAACCGCTGAATCTTTCCATCAGTAAATGGGGTATGTTCTCAAGTGACTCCGTTGTTTTAACCCCTTCACTGACAGAATGACCCGCTTCCTACTTCCGTATGTATAAAGCCAATACGGACTTGTAGCTGTCACGCCTTTGCGCTTACTGCTACGTATTTTAACCGTAAATAGCTCAGCCCTAATGGTAAGAGTTAGTAGTGAATTCTGGCGTTATGAATCTTTGAAGACAGCACAGCTGCCACAAGCTCAGCTCACTTTTACTCCACTCCTACCCTCGCTATTACACCACATTAACTAGGTGCTACATAGACCTTGCTAAATTCACTTGCGTATACATTTCTGACCGTTACTCGCCAGTATTTACCTATTGGATTAGTACACTCCTAACCGGACTATTTCTCAAAGAGCTGTGATGATTGAACGGGTTCGATCCACGGCCTACAGTGCCCTACAGTTCACACGGTAACACTGCCTACCTGACCCACTTAACTGGGTAGTGAGCTTATGCATCCAATCACCACTGCTAGCAGCAGTAGATAATCCTATCAGCACGACGAGAGCAGCAGACTTACCGTCGAATCCTCCTGAAAATACTTATAACTACGGTCGCCAGCTCTGAAGGAGCAAAAGAATAAATCAATTTTTTGGCTCGTTTCAAAGTGAAACGCCTTGAGTTGAATTTTAAACTTAATTCTGAATATTACTATTTCTGATCATTCTAGGTGATTCTACAAAGCAAATACTCTCTCAATTTCTGTGAGTTGGCTTGGTAATTACCGCCAAGACAATTTAAGCTACTTAGGTTAACAGACTTCTACCCTTCAACTTATTTAATGATTTTGGGATATTACTCTTTGGACAATTGCTATAGAATTAGTTAAGTGACTTTACTTGAAAGGTTACTCAGAAAAATTTAAGTAACTATAAATAGGCGACTCATTCTGGTGTGACCATTGCTCTTTTCTACATTCTTAAACGCTAAAGTATTCTACAACCAAAAGAATTGTAAATGAAAGAGGCGATGGTGGCCTCAGTCTGATTTCACTACACTATGTTTCAGGTTACTACACTTTACAATGAACAACATGCGTTGTAATTTTACTCATTACTATATTCAGTCTTCTGCACTTGCACAAAAGAAAACTGGTATTCTCCTTTTACATGTATACAAAGTTCGACTTAACAATTTCAAGCAGTCTTGCCTTGGGTAGACGTGTCGGTGCTGGTGGTGGGATGCATGTGGCTAACGCAGATCTTCACGCCTCATGCCCTTAATGGCGGCTGGAACTACGAGCTGTAGTACTCGTATAAGCTACTGCGCGTCCGCCATAAAATCTGGGCGCAGGAACTCTTACAATCAGCCCCAGTGGCATAGAGACGGCTTCGACAACCATTCGTCGCGTTCTACTCCACAAACGGCGACGATATTCTCCTTTTCGCTGTTGCACAGTCACTTTTGCGTGAGCACAGTTATGCACGTCCGCTCACGTCAACACTCCCCAGGCCATTCCATTGTTCAGTCCCTGTGTCTCCAGCTACCTCTAGCTATGCTCGTATCACCAAGAGTGGGGGCGTTCCCCTACCACCTTTTTACCGAAATCATTTAGTATTTAAGAATATTTACATTTATTACCCTGGAGTTCATACCAGTCATAATAATTTACCACTAGCGCTTTATAACATTAAATCAGACAGTAATAGCTTATAATTACCAATAAAAAGAATACATTTGACTCCGATAGCATAGTGCATTGTCTGAGACAGCGCTAATTCCCAGTTTCGCCAATAGATGGCATCAGGGTGCACTCCCTGGCAGTCTCACACCAGCGCGCCCGTTTCCGACGCGCGGGCTCCAAATTACTGTCAGCCCACCATCATTTCAGTTCCGTTACACACTTTATGATCGTTTTCCTGTGAGCCTAGATTTTCGAATGCGACGCAAAACAGATAGTTAATTGTAACGTTCAGGGCCTCATAATGACGATGGAACGCTCAAATTGCGACGAGATTCAATACATCGTCCTTCAGCCGACTTGCCTCTGGCACTTTATGGTCCGTCTCCTGTGAGTCCAGATTTTCGAATCCGACGCATATCTGATATTTAATTGTATAGTTCAGCGCCTACTAATGACGATTGAACACTCAAATTGAGTCGAGATTCAATACATCGTCCTCCAGCCGACTGGTCTCCAAGGGGATGTTGCCTCGGGCACCTTATGGTCCGTCTCCAGTGAGTCTAGATTTTCGAATCCGACTAAAAACTGATAGTTAATTGTAACATTCAGAGCCTCTTAATGACGATGGACCACTCAAATTGCGTCGCGATTCAATAAATCGTCCTCCAGCGGACTGGTCTAAAAGGGGATATTGCTGCTTTGGGCACCTTATGGTCCGTCTCCAGTGAGTCTAGATTCTCGAATCCGGCGAGAAACTGATAGTTCATTGTAACATTCAGGGCCTCCTAGTTATGTTGGAACACTCAAATTGCGTCGCGATTCTATACATCGTCCTCCAGCGGACTGGTCTCCAAGGTGATATAGCCTCGGGCACCTTATGGTCCGTCTCCAGTGAGTCTAGGTTTATGAATCCGACGAAAAACTGATAGTTAATTGTAACATTCAGGGCCTCCTAATGACGATGGAGCACTCAAATTGATTCGCGATCCAATACATCGTCCTCCAGCCGACTTGTCTCCAAGGGTCTATTGCTGCCTCGGGCTCCAAATAGTCCGTCTCCTGTGAGTCTAGATTTTTGAATCCGACGCGAAACTGATAGTTTATTGTAACTTTCAGGGCCTCCTAATGACGATGGAACACTCAAATTGCGTCGAGATTCAATACATCATCCTCCAGCCCACTTGTTCCTAGGGGATATTGCTGTCTCAGGCACCATATCATCCTTCTCCTGTGAGTAGATTTTCGAATCCGACGCTAAAATAATAGTTGATTGTAACGTTCAGCGCCTCCTAATGACGATGGAGCACTCAAATTGCGTCGAGATTCAATACATCGGCCTCCAGCCGACTCGTCTCCAAGGGGATATTGCTGCTTCTGGTACCTTATGGTCCGTATCCAGTGAGTCTAGATTTTCGAATCCGACGAAAGACTGATAGTTAATTGTAACGTTCAGGGCCTCCTAATGACGATGGAACACTCAAATTGCGTCGAGACTCAATACATCGTCCTCCAGCCGACTTGTTTCCATTGGGATATTGCTGCCTCGGGCTCCTTTTTGTCGCTCTCCTGTGAGTTTACATTTTCGAATCCGACGCGAAACTGATTGTTAATTGTAAAGTTCAGGGCTTCCTAATGCCGATGGAACACTCAAATTGCTTCGAGAATCAATACATCGGCCTCGAGCCGAATTGTCTCCAAGGGGATATTGCTGTCTCGGGCACAATATGATCCTTCTACTGTGAGTCTAGATTTTCGAATCCGACGCAAACATTATGGTGAATTGTAACGTTCAGCGCCTCCTAATGTCGATCGAACACTGAAATTGCGTCGAGATTCAATACATCGTCCTGCAGCCGACATGTATCCAAGGGTCTATTGCTGCCTGTGGCACGTGCGACCGAACCGCTGAATCTTTCCATCAGTAAATGGGGTATGTTCTCAAGTGACTCCGTTGTTTTAACCCCTTCACTGACAGAATGACCCGCTTCCTACTTCCGTATGTATAAAGCCAATACGGACTTGTAGCTGTCACGCCTTTGCGCTTACTGCTACGTATTTTAACCGTAAATAGCTCAGCCCTAATGGTAAGAGTTAGTAGTGAATTCTGGCGTTATGAATCTTTGAAGACAGCACAGCTGCCACAAGCTCAGCTCACTTTTACTCCACTCCTACCCTCGCTATTACACCACATTAACTAGGTGCTACATAGACCTTGCTAAATTCACTTGCGTATACATTTCTGACCGTTACTCGCCAGTATTTACCTATTGGATTAGTACACTCCTAACCGGACTATTTCTCAAAGAGCTGTGATGATTGAACGGGTTCGATCCACGGCCTACAGTGCCCTACAGTTCACACGGTAACACTGCCTACCTGACCCACTTAACTGGGTAGTGAGCTTATGCATCCAATCACCACTGCTAGCAGCAGTAGATAATCCTATCAGCACGACGAGAGCAGCAGACTTACCGTCGAATCCTCCTGAAAATACTTATAACTACGGTCGCCAGCTCTGAAGGAGCAAAAGAATAAATCAATTTTTTGGCTCGTTTCAAAGTGAAACGCCTTGAGTTGAATTTTAAACTTAATTCTGAATATTACTATTTCTGATCATTCTAGGTGATTCTACAAAGCAAATACTCTCTCAATTTCTGTGAGTTGGCTTGGTAATTACCGCCAAGACAATTTAAGCTACTTAGGTTAACAGACTTCTACCCTTCAACTTATTTAATGATTTTGGGATATTACTCTTTGGACAATTGCTATAGAATTAGTTAAGTGACTTTACTTGAAAGGTTACTCAGAAAAATTTAAGTAACTATAAATAGGCGACTCATTCTGGTGTGACCATTGCTCTTTTCTACATTCTTAAACGCTAAAGTATTCTACAACCAAAAGAATTGTAAATGAAAGAGGCGATGGTGGCCTCAGTCTGATTTCACTACACTATGTTTCAGGTTACTACACTTTACAATGAACAACATGCGTTGTAATTTTACTCATTACTATATTCAGTCTTCTGCACTTGCACAAAAGAAAACTGGTATTCTCCTTTTACATGTATACAAAGTTCGACTTAACAATTTCAAGCAGTCTTGCCTTGGGTAGACGTGTCGGTGCTGGTGGTGGGATGCATGTGGCTAACGCAGATCTTCACGCCTCATGCCCTTAATGGCGGCTGGAACTACGAGCTGTAGTACTCGTATAAGCTACTGCGCGTCCGCCATAAAATCTGGGCGCAGGAACTCTTACAATCAGCCCCAGTGGCATAGAGACGGCTTCGACAACCATTCGTCGCGTTCTACTCCACAAACGGCGACGATATTCTCCTTTTCGCTGTTGCACAGTCACTTTTGCGTGAGCACAGTTATGCACGTCCGCTCACGTCAACACTCCCCAGGCCATTCCATTGTTCAGTCCCTGTGTCTCCAGCTACCTCTAGCTATGCTCGTATCACCAAGAGTGGGGGCGTTCCCCTACCACCTTTTTACCGAAATCATTTAGTATTTAAGAATATTTACATTTATTACCCTGGAGTTCATACCAGTCATAATAATTTACTACTAGCGCTTTATAACATTAAATCATACAGTAATAGCTTATAATTACCAATAAAAAGTATACATTTGACTCCGATAGCATAGTGCATTGTCTGAGACAGCGCTAATTCCCAGTTTCGCCAATAGATGGCATCAGGGTGCACTCCCTGGCAGTCTCACACCAGCGCGCCCGTTTCCGACGCGCGGGCTCCAAATTACTGTCAGCCCACCATCATTTCAGTTCCGTTACACATGCCCCACTTCTTATTGAAGTATCTAACAGTGATAATTCAATAAGAAGTCTCTCCTATAATGAATCTGAAATTTTCGTTAAGCTTTTTACCAAGGGTTTTCCCATTCTTACTGATACACCTCGGTACTTATATTACTTATTTAAAATTAAACACCAATTTTTTCTATCTTTCCTGCTAAACATTACATAAATGATTTACATATATTCTTTACAATTTTCTTACATCTAAACACAGTACACTTTAAACATCTTTTTTACAAAAATTTTAAATACACTTCTTTTATCTCAGGCAAGTAAAACACACGTTATGCGCCTATTACTTTATAGCCCGTCCTTTTCACTTTACCTCCTCACTTTTCTACCTCTTCCACAACACTTACTTACACATCTATTAAGGCTTTCTCAGAAGCTCAGTCTTTCCCAGTCTGTTTAGTCTCTACTTAAACTAGAAGTTTCATTAGAATACTGCAACATATTTTAGTGAACATTTACCTTTCACATAGAACAAAAGAAACAAAACTATTTACATATTGGTTTACTTTAATATTTATTTATATATTTATTTTCAATCTGGTAGAATTCGTGGCTCATACCTTTTGAGATCCACTATGTTTCTTACTCCCAGGCGTTTGCCTGTTAATGGGTACTCTAAATAATAAGCGTTCACATTGGGTATGGACACTATTTTAAATGGTCCATTATATATATATTTAAATTTACTGATCTCGTTATTAATTTCACTTGACTTTTCATGTGTTTTTACAAGAACAAGATCACCTATTTTGAATTTAGGATTCCTTACTTTTTCGTCATGACGACGAATTCTCGCATTTGCTTGTTTTCTCATCTTGTCTTTTACTAAGTTCTTTTTACTATCATAATCTAATTCAACTCTATCTGGAAATTCTTGTAGGTCTTCTACTAGACTTTTACTTCTCGTCTTTTTCAGGATTTCTTCTGGAGTAAATCCAGTGCTCTCGTTTGTTAATGAATTCATGATTTCTTCGAATTCACTCACATACATGCCCCACTTCTTGTGGTTACTATGGCAGTACGTCCTAAATAACCGACCTATCTCACGCATATATCTTTCTGCCGGATTGCTTGATGGGTAATAAGCTGATATATGTACCACTTCTACCTGTTTCTCAGTTATCCCATCCTTCCACATTTTTGAGCAAAACTGAACACCATTATCTGATAGTATTCTCTTTGGCTTCCCTACTTTCACAAAATAATCACACACCATTTTATCATACACAGCTCTGGCAGTAGCTTTTCTCAATGGATATAGCTTTATATACTTTGAGAAAAGTTCAACTGCTACAAATATGTACACAAAACACCCCATGGTTTTCGGTAATGGTCCAAAGATATCTACTGCTACTATTTCTAATACTTCATCAGGTTTTATTGATTGCATGGGCCCTTGATTAGTTGCATTTGTTACTTTCGCCTTTTGGCATAGATCACAAGATCTTATCCTCTGTGCTACCCTTCGTGCCATGTTATTAAAGGTAATGCATTCATCTAACTTATCGGTACACTTCCGCGCACCACAATGGCCATATGCCAAGTGAACATAATCTATCAGCACTTCAGTGTGTTGTTCCGGCCAACATACTCTCCACTTCCCTGGATTATTTAATCTTTGAAGATACAGTACACCTTTATGTATTTTATATGAAGCCCTTATGTTAGTTGCGTCCGGATTGTCAAACTTGACCTTTACGGACTTGAGTGCATCATCATCACTTTGATATCTTCGCATATTCCGACATATTTCCCTGATTTTTTCTCTCCCTTCCGCTTTTTTGAAGTAATTCATCTCAAAAACATCTTCCCTATTCTTTACACTTTCTAGTGTCTCACATCCTTCCGGTAATCTCGACAAAGCATCCGGTACTGCATGTTCTTTCCCTTTAACATACTTGATCTCTATATCAAATTGTTGTAAAAACAGCGCCCATCTGGTCAACCTGTTATGTAACAATCTGCAGTCCTTCAAAAATATTAAGGCTTTGTGGTCTGTATGGACCACAGTCTTATGCCCCCATAAGAAAAGTTGAAATTTCCTAAAACCCCATACTATAGCTAAAGCCTCCTTCTCTGAAACCGTATAGTTTCTTTCGTACTTAGACATGGTTCTACTTGCAAATGCACTTTGTCTATGAGTTTTTTCCCCATCTATCATTACCTCCTGAAATATGGATACTCCCAATCCATAATCTGAACTATCTGTTGCCATGTGGAATGGTTCACACAGGTCAGGGTGCCATAACTTTATGTTTTTAGCCAAATTGTCTTTTAGCCGGTTGAATGCTGTTTCACATTCCTCAGTCCATATATACACACTGTTCTTCTTAAGTAGGTTGTTCAGATGTGGGCTATTGAACACCTGATCATCCACATACTTACGATAAAATGAACAAAGTCCTATAAATGACTTTAGTTGTTTTTTATTCTTGGGAGCCGGACAATTTCTTATTGCTTTGACTTTATCGGGATCCTTTTCAATTCCCTCTGGTGTTACTATGTGACCTAAAAACTTTATTTCTTTCTTCACAAACTCGCATTTTTTCAGGTTCAGGGTCATTCCTCCTTTAATTAAAGCTTTGAACACCCTGTCGCATAACTCCATGTGCTCTTCCCATGTCCTTGTAGCAATTAACAAATCATCTACATAAACCGTGATTAGCAAACTAAGTTCACTCCCTAAAATTTTGTCTAAAGCCCGAATGAACACTGAAACGGAATTATTTAGGCCAAATGGTACCACTGTGAAATGGTAGCATTTGCCATTGAATAAAAATGCCGTGTACTTCCTAGACTCCTCACTTAATGGGATTTGCCAGTATCCTGCAGTTAGGTCTAAACTAGTCATGTACTTTACACCATTAAACTTCTGCAATAAATTATCTATGTTCTCTGGACGATCCAACTCCCTCTTCACTACTTTATTCAGAGTACGAGCATCTATCACTATTCGTACACTTCCATCCTTCTTACCTACTATCACCAGTGGGTTATTATATGGGCTAGAACTCCGTTCAATGACCCCACATGAAACCATTTTATCTATTTCTTTTTGAACTGCTTCTTTCTTAGACAAGGGTACACTATATGGTGGTTTAAAGAAAGGTTCATGCTCCTCTACCTCCATGCAGTACTCATAATTTATCACTCGTCCCGGTCTGTCCGAAAATACTTCCTGATTTTCTTTCAGAATTTGCCATAGATTCTCCCTTTGGTCATCAGATAGTCCTTCCGTTTTATTCACTACATTTCGAAGGAGTGGCTCCTTATTTCCATCTTCAACTATCTGCCTCACCAGACACCAATCGAATTTTTGACCTATTCCTGAATCATGATCATCTCTAAATTCTACCCATCTCAGCTGGTTCTCTTCCATTACTCTAGATGATTCAAATGGTATTTCTAATACCGCACTATCAACTTTACAAACTATTATCCCTTTGTCACAATTTATAATTACTTTCTGTTTTATTAACCAGTCAATGCCTAAAATGATCTCGGCCCTGAGCTCTGGAACTACTAAAAATGCATTCGAAAATTGCTTGTTTTTTATCTTAAATTCCATCATCACTTGATGTTTAACAGGTTTACTACATTTCCCTGTCGCCCCTATCACTTTAACACCTGTTACTGGCATCATGACTACTCCTCGTTGCTCTTTGATCATCTCAAAAAATGCGTGCGAAATAGCACTTATTTGAGCACCCGTATCCAACAATACATATAAATCGTACCCACATACATTAATGGGCAGGATTGTTTGCATCCTATTGTCCTCTTTCATACTTTCTTTATCTTCCCATAATAAATCCTTTTCCACCGCCAAGTCTTGCCATATTATTTTTCCGGTTTTTATACTGACCATTCCATCTGGAGGTTTCTTTCTCCTCTTCATCCTAAATTCTTTCACCACTTTTTCCAATAGTCCTTCGTCTAGGCTCTTTAATGCCATCTCGTTCTCATTCGAATCTGTCATGCCTGAACTCTCGGTTGCAGAATCGGAAACTTCCTCTACTTCTTTTTCTCCCTGGATGCTTTCTGATGATTCTGACGATAATTCCTCCTCCTTAGAAATATGACCTTCATCGGTTTCAAATAATTCTTGCAAATTATAATCCATTTCTCTACTTTCCCTTTGTTGGATAGTACATTCACCACTCTTACTTTCATTATTTTCCCCTACTAATGGAATTCCAGTCTCACTCAACTCATTTGCTTCAGTACTACAGGGATCACAACACTCTTTCTCTTGGTTAGATACACTTTCTCTAATTTCTTTAAAAGAATCTTCATCACAGTCATGTACTCTTGCTGTCACTAGGTACACATCATAATCGGTATGGCTCTCTAACACTGTCATATTCGGGTCCAAATTAATCACTTGAGTGGAAGATCTTTCTAATTGTGCTGGCTGGCTTTTGAGATGATGTACATATTCTGCATACGAGGTAATTTCTGAATCGGCATGCGTCTCTGCACTATGCCCCTTTTTCTTATCCACCCTTTCCTCTTTAATTACTTCTCGATGCGATTCGTCGACTATTCGTACGAACCTTTTACCATAAGTCACATCACTCCTACCTTGCCCCTGCCTCTCTGCACAGTTGCCATCCCTACCGACAAACAACGCCTTCTCTGACTCTTCCATCATCAATTCGTCACTCTGACCTCGAATTGTACTTATTTCATTCACGTGAGCCTTCACATCCGACCGATATTCTTTTCCTACTTCATTTCCCTTAATAATTCCTCCCTGCTCTCTCTCCTCTGTATCCCTGCATTATACTTCGCAAAGTTTCGTTTATGTAACTGCTCTTCAGGCGAACGACGCACTATCCTACTATAGTACTGACTACTCCGATCTTCCCTATATTTGGGCCATTTCTTTCTTTCCGCGCGCGTTAGGCCCCTGACCTGCGCGGTATTTAGTTTTCCTGATTTTGATAATGCATCCCGTTTCCCTGATAGTGTCCTCTCCCTCGCTGAGAGTTACCTCCTCGACCTCTTCCTCTCATCATGTTAATTTGCGGTTCATTCCTACCACCTTTTACTATTCCATTCTGATTTCTGAAACCTCGAAACTCTCTAGTTTCACGCCACCTATCTTCATTCTCGATTTTTTCTAAAAATTCATCGAATGTTCGATGAGTGCCTCCTACATAACGCTTTGAATCGTCAGGTAGCTTTTTCCACAACTCCCACACTATCTCCGACTCTGATCTACGATCTTTAAGATACTCCAAACGCTTGAACCATCCTTCACAGTATTCTTTCATGAGCCCACGCCCATGTTCTGGCATTCTGGCGACAACGAATTCTCTCCACAACCTATCCCTCTGTTGTGTGCCCCAGAATTCCTCAAGGAACTTTTCTTTGAAGTCTGTAAACTTCAAATTATCGATATCCAAATTCAATCCCCAACGTTTAGCATGACCTGCTAAAGCGTCTATTACTAAATTAATTTTTTCTTTATCCGACATGTCTGTTGGTAAGACACGTTCACAATTTTTTATAAAATCCATTGGATGCCATCCACCTTGTTTCTTTTGAGGATCGTATTTTTCCTCCCTACTCAGTATTTCCGATTTTTGCATTACCAATGGGATACCACTACAGTTAAGAAACGTCTGATTCTGAACTTGCTGACTTAACAATTTTATCTCATTACGCAGTGTATTTTCCTGCTCCTGCACACATGCATCAAAACTCAACATGGTATTGCGCAGTGTTTCAATATCAGCTGCCGTTTCTTTAACAATCTCTTTCTTTACAACTGGTACTATCACCTGTAATTTACTTTCAATTATCGGTTCTAATTTTTCACTAACCAAAGGTTCCACTGATTTCTCTATTCTCTGAATTTCGGTATCCAATCTTTTCTCTATTTCTGTGACTTTTCTCTGAACATTTGTTATTTCAGCCCTAATGCTATTTACTGATTTGTTTACCTCTGTGATACGTTGGCTTTGCGTATTCAAAATATCTAAATTGGCTTTTATTTTACCAGATAGGTTTTCATCCAGTTGGAATATATGACTAGCCATTTCTGCTTTCAAACTAGCATTCAATTCTCGAATTTGCGCCATCATACTATTTAACAAACTTGTTAATTCCATATCCTCTCCCTTGTGACTTGCATCCACAGATACATTGGGTTCACTTTTCACTACCTTTGGTTTCACTTCCCGTTCCTCCTGTCTTGTGGATGTGGATTCATCCATAAGATTTTCCAACCCTACAACAGTATCTATGGTCCCTAACTCTGGGTCTGACCTTGTAATGTTTTCGTCTTGCTTGTTACTATTCGACTCCATCTTAATCTGCTGTATTTCGTGCCTAATAGAAATGTTTATTAAACCAAGTATTACTTGTTTAACTCCTACTATTGGACCTTCTTTTGCTGCTTAGCAGGTTGTCGTCTTGAACTTACCAATTGTGGTATATTTGTCTACAACAGAATTTTAAATTTAAGATTTTCTTGAAACTACCAGCTTATATAAAACACTTTTATTGCAGCCATTATTCTACAAACTTGGTAAGTCCTGTCACGGTCGCCACATGCGACCGAACCGCCGAATCTTTCCATCAGTAAATGGGGTATGTTCTCAAGTGACTCCGTTGTTTTAACCCCTCCACTGACAGAATGACCCGCTTCCTACCTCCGTATGTATAAAGCCAATACGGACTTGTAGCTGTCACGCCTTTGCGCTTACTGCTACGTATTTTAACCGTAAATAGCTCAGCCCTAATGGTAAGAGTTAGTAGTGAATTCTGGCGTTATTAATCTTTGAAGACAGCACAGCTGCCACAAGCTCAGCTCACTTTTACTCCACTCCTACCCTCGCCATTACACCACATTAACTAGGTGCTACATAGACCTTGCTAAATTCACTTGCGTATACATTTCTGACCGTTACTCGCCAGTATTTACCTATTGGATTAGTACACTCCTAACCGGACTATTTCTCAAAGAGCTGTGATGATTGAACGGGTTCGATCCACGGCCTACAGTGCCCTACAGTTCACACGGTAACACTGCCTACCTGACCCACTTAACTGGGTAGTGAGCTTATGTATCCAATCACCACTGCTAGCAGCAGTAGATAATCCTATCAGCACGACGAGAGCAGCAGACTTACCGTCGAATCCTCCTGAAAATACTTATAACTACGGTCGCCAGCTCTGAAGGAGCAAAAGAATAAATCAATTTTTTGGCTCGTTTCAAAGTGAAACGCCTTGAGTTGAATTTTAAACTTAATTCTGAATATTACTATTTCTGATCATTCTAGGTGATTCTACAAAGCAAATACTCTCTCAATTTCTGTGAGTTGGCTTGGTAATTACCGCCAAGACAATTTAAGCTACTTAGGTTAACAGACTTCTACCCTTCAACTTATTTAATGATTTTGGGATATTACTCTTTGGACAATTGCTATAGAATTAGTTAAGTGACTTTACTTGAAAGGTTACTCAGAAAAATTTAAGTAACTATAAATAGGCGACTCATTCTGGTGTGACCATTGCTCTTTTCTACATTCTTAAACGCTAAAGTATTCTACAACCAAAAGAATTGTAAATGAAAGAGGCGATGGTGGCCTCAGTCTGATTTCACTACACTATGTTTCAGGTTACTACACTTTACAATGAACAACATGCGTTGTAATTTTACTCATTACTATATTCAGTCTTCTGCACTTGCACAAAAGAAAACTGGTATTCTCCTTTTACATGTATACAAAGTTCGACTTAACAATTTCAAGCAGTCTTGCCTTGGGTAGACGTGTCGGTGCTGGTGGTGGGATGCATGTGGCTAACGCAGATCTTCACGCCTCATGCCCTTAATGGCGGCTGGAACTACGAGCTGTAGTACTCGTATAAGCTACTGCGCGTCCGCCATAAAATCTGGGCGCAGGAACTCTTACAATCAGCCCCAGTGGCATAGAGACGGCTTCGACAACCATTCGTCGCGTTCTACTCCACAAACGGCGACGATATTCTCCTTTTCGCTGTTGCACAGTCACTTTTGCGTGAGCACAGTTATGCACGTCCGCTCACGTCAACACTCCCCAGGCCATTCCATTGTTCAGTCCCTGTGTCTCCAGCTACCTCTAGCTATGCTCGTATCACCAAGAGTGGGGGCGTTCCCCTACCACCTTTTTACCGAAATCATTTAGTATTTAAGAATATTTACATTTATTACCCTGGAGTTCATACCAGTCATAATAATTTACCACTAGCGCTTTATAACATTAAATCAGACAGTAATAGCTTATAATTACCAATAAAAAGAATACATTTGACTCCGATAGCATAGTGCATTGTCTGAGACAGCGCTAATTCCCAGTTTCGCCAATAGATGGCATCAGGGTGCACTCCCTGGCAGTCTCACACCAGCGCGCCCGTTTCCGACGCGCGGGCTCCAAATTACTGTCAGCCCACCATCATTTCAGTTCCGTTACACACTTTATGATCGTTTTCCTGTGAGCCTAGATTTTCGAATGCGACGCAAAACAGATAGTTAATTGTAACGTTCAGGGCCTCATAATGACGATGGAACGCTCAAATTGCGACGAGATTCAATACATCGTCCTTCAGCCGACTTGCCTCTGGCACTTTATGGTCCGTCTCCTGTGAGTCCAGATTTTCGAATCCGACGCATATCTGATATTTAATTGTATAGTTCAGCGCCTACTAATGACGATTGAACACTCAAATTGAGTCGAGATTCAATACATCGTCCTCCAGCCGACTGGTCTCCAAGGGGATGTTGCCTCGGGCACCTTATGGTCCGTCTCCAGTGAGTCTAGATTTTCGAATCCGACGAGAAACTGATAGTTAATTGTAACATTCAGGGCCTCCTAATGGCGATGGAACACTCAAATTACGTCGCGATCCAATACATCGTCTTCCAGCCGACTTTTCTCCTAGGGTCTATTGCTGCCTCGGGCACCTTATGATCGTTCTCCTGTGTCTTGATTTTCGAACCCGACGCAAAACTGATAGTTAATTGTAACGCTCAGGGCCACTTAATGACGATGGAACACTCAAATTGCGTCGAGATTCAATACATCGTCCTCCAGCCGACTTGTGTCCAAGGGGATATTGCTGTCTCAGGTGCCATATGATCCTTCTCCTGTGAGTAGATTTTCGAAACCGACGCTAAAATGATAGTTAATTGTAACGTTCATTGCCTCCTAATGACGATGGAGACTCAAATTGCGTCGAGATTCAATACATCGGCCGCGAGCCGACTTGTCTTCAAGGGTCTATTGCTGCCTCGGGCTCCATGTGGTCCGTCTCCTGTGAGTCTAGATTTTCGAATACGACGCGAAACTGATAGTTAATTGTAACGTTCAGGGCCTCCTAATGACGATGGAACACTCAAATTGCGTCGAGATTCAATACATCGGCCTCCACCCGACTTGTCTCCAAGGGTCTGTTTCTGCCTTGGGCACCTTACGGTCGTTATCCTGTGAGTCTAGATTTTCTAATGCGACGCAAAACTGATTGTTAATTGTAACGTTCAGGGCCGCCTAATGACGATGGAACACTCAAATTGCGTCGAGATTCAATCCATCATCCTCCAGCCCATTTGTATCTAAGGGGATATTGCTGTCTCGGGCACCATATCACCCTTCTCCTGTGAGTAGATTTTCGAATCCGACGCTAAAATAATGGTTGATTGTAACGTTCAGCGCCTCCAAATGACGATGGAACACTCAAATTGCGTCGAGATTCAATCCATAATCCTCCAGCCCACTTGTATCTAAGGGGATATTGCTGTCTCGGGCACCATATCATCCTTCTCCTGTGAGTAGATTTTCGAATCCGATGCTAAAATGATAGTTAATTGAAACAGTCAGCGCCTCCTAATGACGATGGAACACTCAAATTGCGTCGAGAGTCAATATATCGTCCTCCAGCCGAATAGTCTCCAAGGGTCTATTGCTGCCTCGGGCACCTTACGGTCGTTACCCTGTGAAACAAGATTTTAAAATCCGACGCAAAACTGATAGTTAATTGTAACATTCAAGGCCTCCAAATGACGATGGAACACTCAAATTGCGTAGAGATTCAATACACCGGCCTCGAGCCGACTTGTCTACAAAGGTCTATTGCTGCCTCGGGCTCCATGTGGTCCGTCTCCTGTGAGTCTAGATTTTCGAATTCGACGCGAAACTGATAGTTAATTGTACCGTTCAGGGCCTCCTAATCACGAGCGAACACTCAAATTGCGTCGAAATTCAATACATCGTCCTTCAGCCGACTTGTCTCCAAGAGTCTATTGCTGCCTCGGGCACCTTATATTCGTTCTCCTGTGAGTCTAGATTTTCGAATCGGACGCCAAACAGATAGTTAATTGTAACGTTCATGGCCTCCTAATGACGATGGAACACTCAAATTGCGTCGAAATTCAATACATCGGCCCCGAGCCGAATTGTCTCCAAGGGTCTATTGCTGCCTCGGGCACCATGTGGTCCGTCTCCTCTGAGTCTAGATTTTCGAATACGACGCGAAACTGAAAGTTAATTGTAACGTTCAGGGCCTCCTAGTTACGTTGGAACACTCAAATTGCGTCGCGATCCAATACATCGTCCTCCAGCCGACTTGTCTCCAAGGGTCTATTGCTGCCTGGGGCACGTTATGATCGATTTCCTGTGAGTCTAGATTTTCATATGCGACGCAAAACAGATAGTTATTTGTAACGTTCACGGCCTCATAATGACGATGGAACGCTCAAATTGTGACGAGATTCAATACATCGTCCTTCAGCCGACTTGTCTCCAAGAGTCTATTGCTGCCTCGGGCACCTTATGGTCGTTCTCCTGTGAGTCGAGATTTTCGAATCCGACGCAAAACAGATAGTTAATTGTATCGTTCATGGCCTCCTAATGACGATGGAACACTCAAAATGCGTCGAGATTCAATACATCGGCCTCCACCCGACTTGTCTCCAGGGGTCTGTTGCTGCCTCGGGCACCTTACGGTCGTTCTCCTGTGAGTCAAGATTTTCGAATCCGACGCGAAACTGATAGTTAATTGTGACGTTCAGGTCCTCCTACAGACGATGGAGCACCCAATTTGCGTCGCGATTCAATAAATCGTCCTCCAGCGGACTGGTCTAAAAAGGGATATTGCTGCTTTGGGCACCTTATGGTCCGTCTCCAGCGAGTCTAGATTCTCGAATCCGACGAAAAACTGATAGTTAATTGTAACATTCAGGGCTTCCTAGTTACGTTGGAACACTCAAATTGCGCGAGATTCAGTACATCGTCCTCCAGCCGACTTGTACCAAAGGGGATATTGCTGTCTCGGGCTTGATATGATCCTTCTCCTGTGAGTAGATTTTCGAATCCGACGCTAAAATGATAATTAATTGTAACGTTCAGCGCCTCCTAATGACGATGGAACACTCAAATTGCGTCGAGACTCAATACATCGTCCTCCAGCCGACTTGTCTCCAAGGGTCTATTGCTGCCTCGGGCACCTTATGGTCGTTCTCTGGTGAGTCTAGATTTTCGAATCCGACGCAAAAATGATAGTGAATTGTAACGTTCAGAGCCTCCTAATGACGATGGAACACTCAAATTGCGTCGAGATTCAATACATCGTCCCCCAGCCGACTTGTCTCCAAGGTTCTGTTGCTACCTCGGGCACCTTACGGTCGTTCTCCTGTGAGTCTAGATTTTCGAATCCGACGCGAACCAGATAGTTAATTCTAACGTTCAGGGCCTCCTAATGACGATGGAGCACTCAAGTTGCGTCGCGATCCAATACATCGTCCTCCAGCCGACCTCTCTCCAAGGGTCAATTGCTGTCTGGGGCACCTTATTATCGTTTTCCTGTGAGTCTAGATTTTCGAATCCGACGCAAAACTGATAGTTAATTGTAACGTTCAGGGCCTCCTAATGACGATGGAACACTCAAATAGCGTCGAGATTCAATACATCGTCATCCAGCCGACTTGTATCCAAGGGGATATTGATGTCTCGTTCACCATATGATCCTTCTCCTGTGAGCGGATTTTCGAATCCGACGCTAAAATGATAGTTAATTGTAACGTTCAGGGTCTCCTAATGACGATGGAACACTCAAATTGCGCCGAGATTCAATACATCGCCCTTCAGCCGACTTGTCTCCAAAGGTCTATTGCTGCCTCGGGCACCTTATGGTCGTTCTCATGTGAGTCTAGATTTTTTAATCCGACGCAAAACTGATTGTTAATAGTTACGTTCAGGGCCTCCTAATGACGATTGAACACTCAAATTGCGTCGAGATTCAATACATCGTCCTCTAGCCGACTTGTATCCAAGGGGATTTTGCTGCCTCGGGCACCATATGATCCTTCTCCTGTGAGTAGATTTTCGAATCCGACGCTAAAATGATAGTTAATTGTAACGATCAGGGCCTCCTAATGACGATGGAACACTCAAATTGCGCCGAGATTCAATACATCGTCCTTCAGCCGACTTGTCTCCAAAGGTCTATTGCTGCCTCGGGCACCTTATGGTCGTTCTCCTGTGACACAAGATTTTAGAATCCGACGCAAAACTGATAGTTAATTGTTACGTTCATGGCCTCCAAATGACGATGGAACACTCAAATTGCGTCGAGATTCAATATATCGGCCTCCACCAGACTTGTCTCCATGGGTCTGTTGCTGCCTCGGGCACCTTACGGTCGTTCTCCTGTGAGTCTAGATTTTCGAACCCGACGCGAAACTGATAGTTAATTGTAACGTTCAGGGCATCCTAATGACGATGGCGCACCCAAATTGCGGCGCGATTCAATAAATCGTCCTCCAGCGGACTGGTCTAAAAGGGGGTTTTGCTGCTTTGGGCACCTTACGGTCGTTCTCCTGTGAGTCTAGATTTTCGAATGCGACTTAAAACAGATAGTTAATTGTAACGTTCAGGGCCTCATAATGACGATGGAACGCTCAAATTGCGACGAGATTCAATACATCGTCCTTCAGCCGACTTGTCTCCAAGAGTCTATTGTTGCCTCGAGCACCTTATGGTCGTTCTCCTGTGAGTCTAGATTTTTGAACCCGACGCAAAAATGATAGTTAATTGTAACGCTCAGGGCCACCTAATGACGATGGAACACTCAAATTGCGTCGAGATTCAATACATCGGCCTCCAGCCGACTTGTCTCCACGGGGATATTGCTGTCTCGGGCACAATATGATCCTTCTCCTGCGAGTCTAGATTTTCGAATCCGTCGCAAAAATGATAGTGAATTGTAACGTTCAGCGCCTCCCAATGACGATAGAACACTCAAAAGGCGTCGAGGTTCAATACATCGTCCATCAGCCGACTTGTCTCCAAAGGGAAATTGTAGCCTCGGGCACCAGATGGTCCGTCTCCTGTGAGTCTAGATTTTTGAATCCGACGCGAAACTGATAGTTGATTGTTAAGGTCAGGGCCTCCTAATGACGATGGAACACTCCAATTGCGTCGAGATTCTATACATCGTCCTTCAGCCGACTTGTCTCCATGGGACTATTGCTGCCTCGGGCACCTTATGGTCGTTCTCCTGTGAGTCTAGATTTTCTAATGCGACGCAAAACTGATTGTTAATTGTAACATTAAGGGCCGCCTAATGACGATGGAACACTCAAATTGCGTCGAGATTCAATCCATCATCCTCCAGCCCACTTGTATCTAAGGGGATATTGCTGTCTCGGGCACCATATCGTCCTTCTCCTGTGAGTAGATTTTCGAATCCGATGCTAAAATGATAGTTAATTGTAACAGTCAGCGCCTCCTAATGACGATGGAACACTCAAATTGCGTCGAGAGTCAGTATATCGTCCTCCAGCCGAATGGTCTCCAAGGGTCTATTGGTGCCTCGGGCACCTTACGGTCGTTACCCTGTGAAACAAGATTTTAAAATCCGACGCAAAACTGATAGTTAATTGTAACATTCAGGGCCTCCAAATGACGATGGAACACTCAAATTGCGTAGAGATTCAATACACCGGCCTCGAGCCGACTTGTCTACAAAGGTCTATTGCTGCCTCGGGCTCCATGTGGTCCGTCTCCTGTGAGTCTAGATTTTCGAATTCGACGCGAAACTGATAGTTAATTGTACCGTTCAGGGCCTCCTAATCACGATCGAACACTCAAAATGCGTCGAAATTCAATACATCGTCCTTCAGCCGACTTGTCTCCAAGAGTCTATTGCTGCCTCGGGCACCTTATGGTCGTTCTCCTGTGAGTCTAGATTTTCGAATCGGACGCAAAACAGATAGTTAATTGTAACGTTCATGGCCTCCTAATGACGATGGAACACTCAAATTGCGTCGAAATTCAATACATCGGCCCCGAGCCGAATTGTCTCCAAGGGTCTATTGCTGCCTCGGGCACCATGTGGTCCGTCTCCTCTGAGTCTAGATTTTCGAATACGACGCGAAACTGAAAGTTAATTGTAACGTTCAGGGCCTCCTAGTTACGTTGGAACACTCAAATTGCGTCGCGATCCAATACATCGTCCTCCAGCCGACTTGTCTCCAAGGGTCTATTGCTGCCTGGGGCACGTTATGATCGATTTCCTGTGAGTCTAGATTTTCAAATGCGACGCAAAACAGATAGTTATTTGTAACGTTCACGGCCTCATAATGACGATGGAACGCTCAAATTGCGACGAGATTCAATACATCGTCCTTCAGCCGACTTGTCTCCAAGAGTCTATTGCTGCCTCGGGCACCTTATGGTCGTTCTCCTGTGAGTCTAGATTTTCGAATCCGACGCAAAACAGATAGTTAATTGTAACGTTCATGGCCTCCTAATGACGATGGAACACTCAAATTGCGTCGAGATTCAATACATCGGCCTCCACCCGACTTGTCTCCAGGGGTCTGTTGCTGCCTCGGGCACCTTACGGTCGTTCTCCTGTGAGTCAAGATTTTCGAATCCGACGCGAAACTGATAGTTAATTGTGACGTTCAGGTCCTCCTACAAACGATGGAGCACCCAATTTGCGTCGCGATTCAATAAATCGTCCTCCAGCGGTCTGGTCTATAAAGGGATATTGCTGATCCGGGTACCTTATGGTCCGTCTCCAGTGACTCTAGATTTTCGAATCCGACGAAAAACTGATAGTTAATTGTAACATTCAGGGACTCCTAGTTACGATGGAACACTCAAATTGCGTCGCGATCCAGTACATCGTCCTCCAGCCGACCTGTCTCCAAGAGTCAATTGCTGTCTGGGACACCTTATGATCTTTTTCCTGTGAGTCTAGATTTTCGAATCCGTCGCAAAACTGATAGTTAATTGTAACGTTCAGGGCCCCCTAATGACGATGGAACACTCAAATTGCGTCGAGATTCAATACATCGTCGTGCAGCCGACTTGTATCCAAGGGGATATTGATGTCTCGGTCACCATATGATCCTTCTCCTGTGAGTGGATTTTCGAAACCGACGCTAAAATGATAGTTAATTTTAGCGTTCAGGGCCTCCTGATGACGATGGAACACACAAATTGCGCCGAGATTCAATATATCGTCCTTCAGCCGACATGTCTCCAAAGGTCTATTGCTGCCTTGGGCCCCTTATGGTCGTTCTCATGGGAGTCTAGATTTTCGAATCCGACGCAAAACTGATTGTTAATAGTAACGTTCAGGGCCTCCTAATGACGATTGAACACTCAACTTGCGTCGAGAGTCAATATATCGTCCTCCAGCCGAATGGTCTCCATGGGTCTATTGCTGCCTCGGGCACCTTATGGTCGTTCTCCTGTGAGACAAGATTTTAGAATCCGACGCAAAACTGATAGTTAATTGTAACGTTCAGGGCCTCCAACTGACGATGGAACACTCAAATTGTGTCGAGATTGAACACACCGGCCTCGAACCGACTTGTCTACAAGGGTCTATTGCTGCCTCGGGCTCCATATGGTCCGTCTCCTGTGAGTCTAGATTTTCGAATCCGACGCGAAACTGATATTTAATTGTACTGTTCAGTGCCGCCTAATGACGATCGAACACTCAAATTGCGTCGAAATTCAATACATCGTCCTTCAGCCGACTTGTCTCCAATAGTCTATTGTTGCCTCGGGCACCTTATGGTTGTTCTCCTGTCAGTCTACATTTTCGAATCCGACGCAAAACAGATAGTTAATTGTAACGTTCATGGCCTCCTATTGACGATGGAACACTTAAATTGCGTCGAGATTCTATACATCGGCCCCGAGCCGACTTGTCTCCAAGGGTCTATTGCTGCCTCGGGCTCCATGTGGTCCGTCTCCTGTGAGTCTAGATTTTCGAATACGACGCGAAACTGATAGTTAATTGTAACGTTCAGGGCCTCCTATTGACGATGGAACACTCAAATTGCGTCGAGATTCAATACATCGGCCTCCACCCGACTTGTCTCCATGGGTCTGTTGCTGCCTCGGGCACCTTACGGTCGTTCTCCTGTGAGTCTAGATTTTCGAATCCGACGCGAAACTGATAGTTAATTGTAACGTTCAGGGCCTCCTAATGACGATGGAGCACCCAAATTGCGTCGCGATTCAATAAATCGTCCTCCAGCGGACTGGTCTAAAAGGGGATACTGCTGCTTTGGGCACCTCATGGTCCGTCTACTGTGACTCTAGATTCTCGAATCCGACGAAAAACCGATAGTTAATTGTAACATTCAGGGCCTCCTAGTTACGTTGGAACACTCAAATTGCGTCGCTATCCAATACATCGTCCGCCAGCCGATTTGTCTCCCAGGGTCTATTGCTGCCTCGGGCACGTTATGATCGTTTTTCTGTGAGTCTAGATTTTCGAATGCGACGCTAAACAGATAATTAATTGTAACGTTCAGGGTCTCATAATGACGATGGAACGCTCAAATTGCGACGAGATTCAATACATCGTCCTTCAGCCGACTTGTCTCCAAGAGTCAATTGCTGCCTCGGGCACCTTATGGTCGTTCTCCTGTGAGTCTAGATTTTCGAATCAGACGCAAAGCAGATAGTTAATTGCAACGTTCAGGGCCTCCTAATGACGAAGGAACACTCAAATTGCGTCGATATTCACTACATCGTCGACCAGCGGACTTGTTTCCAAGGGGATATTGCTGCTTTGGGCACCATATGGTCCGTCTCCTGTGAGTCTACATTTTCTAATCCGACGCAAAAGTGATAGTTAATTGTACCGTCAGGGCCTCCTAATGACGTAGGAACACTCAAATTGCGTCGAGATTCAATACATCGTCCTTCAGCCGACTTGTCTCCATGGGTTTATTGCTGCCTCGGGCACCTTATGATCGTTCTCCTGTGAGTCTAGAATTTCTAATTCGACGCAAAACTGGTTGTTAATTGTAACGTTCAGGGCCTCCTAATGACGATGGAACACTCAATTTGCGTCGAGATTCAATAAATCGGCCTCCAGCCAACTTGTCTCCAAGGGGATATTGCTGCTTTGGGCACCATATGGTCCGTCTCCTGTGAGTCTACATTTTCTAATCGGACGCAAAACTGATAGTTAATTGAAACGTTCAGGGCCTCCTAATGACGATGGAACACTCAAATTGCGTCGAGATTCAATATATCGTCCTCCAGCCGACTTGTCTCCAAGGGTCTGTTGCTGCCTCGGGCACCTTACGGTCGTTCTCCTGTGAGTCTAGATTTTCGAATCCGACGCGAACCTGATAGTTAATTCTAACGTTCAGGGCCTCCTAATGACGATGGAGCACTCAAATTGCGTCGCGATTCAATACATCGTCCTCCAGCCGACTGGTCTCCAAGGGGATATTGTTGCTTCGGGTACCTTATGGTCCGTCTCCAGTGAGTCTAGATTTTCGAATCCGACGAAAAACTGATAGTTAATTGTAATATTCAGGGACTCCTAGTTACGATGGAACACTCAAGTTGTGTCTCGATCCAATACATCGTCCTCCAGCCGACCTGTCTCCAAGGGTCAATTGCTGTCTGGGGCACCTTATGATCGTTTTCCTGTGAGTCTAGATTTTCGAATCCGACGCAAAACTGATAATTAATTGTAACGTTCAGGGCCTCCTAATGACGATGGAACACTCAAATTGCGTCGAGATTCAATACAACGTCGTACAGCCGACTTGTATCCAAGGGGATATTGATGTCTCGGTCACCATATGATCCTTCTCCTGTGAGTGGATTTTCGAATCCGACGCTAAAATGATAGTTAATTGTAACGTTCAGCGCCTCCTAATGACGATGGAACACTCAAATTGCGTCGCGATTCAATACATCGTCCTCCAGCCGACTGGTCTCCAAGGGGATATTGTTGCTTCGGGTACCTTATGTCCGTCTCCAGTGAGTCTAGATTTTCTAATCCGACGCAAAACTGATTGTTAATTGTAACGTTCAGGTACTCCTAATGACGATGGAACACTCAAATTGCGTCGAGATTCAATATATCGTCCTCCAGCCGACTTGTACCCAAGGGGATATTGCTGTCTCGGGCTTCATATGAGCCTTCTCCTGTGAGTAGATTTTCGAATCCGACGCAAAACAGATAGTTAATTGTAACGTTCATGGCCTCCTAATGACGATGGATCACTCAAATTGCGTCGAGATTCAATACATCGGCCCCGAGCCGACTTGTCTCCAAGGGTCTATTGCTGACTCGGGCTCCATGTGGTCCGTCTCCTGTGAGTCAAGATTTTCGAATACGACGCGAAACTGATAGTTAATTGTAACGTTCAGGGCCTCCTAATGACGATGGAACACTCAAATTGCGTCGAGATTCAATACATCGGCCTCCACCCGACTTGTCTCCATGGGTCTGTTGCTGCCTCGGGCATCTTACGGTCGTTCTCCTGTGAGTCTAGATTTTCGCATCCGACGCGAAACTGATAGTTAATTGTAACGTTCAGGGCCTCCTAATGACGATGGAGCACCCAAATTGCGTCGCGATTCAATAAATCGTCCTCCAGCGGACTGGTCTAATAGGGAATATTGCTGCTTTGGGCACCTCATGGTCCGTCTACTGTGACTCTAGATTCTCGAATCCGACGAAAAACTGATAGTTAATTGTAACATTCAGGGCCTCCTAGTTACGTTGGAACACTCAAATTGCGTCGCGATCCAATACATCGTCCTCCAGCCGACTTGTCTCCAAGGGTCTATTGCTGCCTCGGGCACGTTATGATCGTTTTCCTGTGAGTCTGGATTTTCGAATGCGTCGCAAAACAGATCGTTAATTGTATCGTTCAGGGCCTCTTAATGACGGTGGAACGCTCAAATTGCGACGAGATTCAATACATCGTCCTTCAGCCGACTTGTCTCCAAGAGTCTATTGCTGCCTCGGGCACGTTATGATCGTTTTCCTGTGAGTCTAGATTTTCGAATGCGACGCAAAACAGATAGTTAATTGTATCGTTCAGGGCCTCATAATGACGGTGGAACGGTCAAATTGCGTCGAGATTCAATACAACGTCGTACAGCCGACTTGTATCCAAGGGGATATTGATGTCTCGGTCACCATATGATCCTTCTCCTGTGAGTGGATTTTCGAATCCGACGCTAAAATGATAGTTAATTGTAACGTTCAGGGCCTCCAAATGACGATGGAACACTCAAATTGCGTCGCGATTCAATACATCGTCCTCCAGCCGACTGGTCTCCAAGGGGATATTGTTGCTTCGGGTACCTTATGGTCCGTCTCCAGTGAGTCTAGATTTTCTAATCCGACGCAAAACTGATTGTTAATTGTAACTTTCAGCACCTCCTAATGACGATGGAACACTCAAATTGCGTCGAGATTCAATACATCGTCCTAGAGCCGACTTGTCTCCAAGGGTCTAATGCTGCCTCGGGCACCTTATGGTCGTTCTCCTGTGAGTTTAGATTTTCTAATCCGACGCAAAACTGATTGTTAATTGTAACGTTCCGGTACTCCTAACGACGATGGAACACTCAAATTGCGTCGAGATTCAATATATCGTCCTCCAGCCGACTTGCACCCAAGGGGATATTGCTGTCTCGGGCTTCATATGATCCTTCTCCTGTGAGTAGGTTTTCGAATCCGACGCTAAAATGATAGTTAATTGTAACGTTCAGGGCCTCCTAATGACGATGGAGCACTCAAATTGCGTCGCGATTCAATACATCGGCCCCCAGCCGACTTGTCTCCAAGGGTCTGTTGCTGCCTCGGGCACCTTACGCTCGTTCTCCTGTGAGTATAGATTTTCGAATCCGACGCGAACCTGAGAGTTAATTCTAACGTTCAGGGCCTCCTAATGACGATGGAGCACTCAAATTGCGTCGCTATTCAATACATCGTCCTCCAGCGGACTGGTCTCCAAGGGGATATTGCTGCTTCGGGTACCTTATGGTCCGTCTCCAGTGAGTCTAGAATTTCGAATCCGACGAAAAACTGATAGTTAATTGTAACATTCAGGGACTCCTAGTTACGATGGAACACTCAAATTGTGTCGCGATCCAATACATCGTCCTCCAGCCGACCTGTCTCCAAGGGTCAATTGCTGTCTGGGGCACCTTATGATCGTTTTCCTGTGAGTCTAAATTTTCGAATCCGACGCAAAACTGACAGTTAATTGTAACGTTCAGGGCCTCCTAATGACGATGGAACACTCAAATTGCGTCGAGATTCAATACATCGTCGTCCAGCCGACTTGTATCCAAGGGGATATTGATGTCTCGGTCACCATATGATAATACTCCTGTGATTGGATTTTCGAATCCGACGCTAAAATGATAGTTAATTGTAGCGTTCAGGGCCTCCTAATGACGATGGAACACTCAAATTGCGCCGAGATTCAATACATCGTCCTTCAGCCGACTTGTCTCCAAAGGTCTATTGCTGCCTTGGGCACCTTATGGTCGTTCTCATGGGAGTCTAGATTTTCTAATCCGACGGAAAACTGATTGTTAATAGTTAACAATCAGGGCCTCCTAGTGGCGATGGAACACTCAACTTACGTCGCGATCCAATACATCGTCTTCCAGCTGACTTTTCTCCTGGGGTCTATTGCTGCCTCGGGCACCTTATGATCGTTTTCCTGTGGTTCTAGATTTACTAATCCGACGCGAAACTGATTGTTAATTGTAACGTTCAGGTCCTCCTAATGACGATGGAACACTCAAATTGCGTCGAGATTCAATACATCGTCCTCCAGCCGACTTGTACCAAAGGGGATATTGCTGTCTCGGGCTTGATATGATCCTTCTCCTGTGAGTAGATTTTCGAATCCGACGCTAAAATGATAGTTAATTGTAACGTTCAGCGCCTCCTAATGGCGATTGAACACTCAAATTGCGTCGAGACACAATACATCGTCTTCCAACCGACTTGTCTCCAAGGGTCTATTGCTGTCTCGGGCACCTTATGGTCGTTCTCCTGTGAGTCTAGATTTTCGAATCCGACGCAAAAATGATAGTTAATTGTAACGTTCAGGGCCTCGTAATGACGATGGAGCACTCAAATTGCGTCGCGATTCAATACATCGTCCCCAGCGGACTGCTCTCCAAGGGGATATTGCTGCTTCGGGTACCTTATGGTCCGTCTCCAGTGAGTCTAGATTTTCGAATCCGACGAAAACTGATAGTTAATTGTAACATTCAGAGACTCCTAGCTACGATGGAACACTCAAATTGCGTCGCGATCCAATACATCGTCCTCCAGCCGACCTGTCTCCAAGGGTCAATTGCTGTCTGGGGCACCTTATGATCGTTTTCTTGTGAGTCTAGATTTTCGAATCCGACGCAAAACTGATAGTTAATTGTAACGTTCAGGGCCTCCAAATGACGATGGAACACTCAAATTGCGACGAGATTTAATACATTGTCCTTCAGCCGACTTGTCTCCAAAAGTCTATTGCTGCGTCGGGCACCTTATGGTCGTTCTCATGTGAGTCTAGATTTTTTAATCCGACGCAAAACTAATTGTTAATAGTAACGTTCAGGGCCTCCTAATGACGATTGAACACTCAAATTGCGTCGAGATTCAATACATCGTCCTCCAGCCGACTTGTATCCAAGGGGATATTGCTGCCTCGGGCACCATATGATCCTTCTCTTGTGAGTAGATTTTCGAATCCGACGCTAAAATGATAGTTAATTGTAACAGTCAGCGCCTCCTAATGACGATGGAACACTCAAATTGCGTCGAGAGTCAATATATAGTCCTCCAGCCGAATGGTCTCCAAGGGTCTATTGTTGCCTCGGGCACCTTATGGTCGTTCTCCTGTGAGACAAGATTTTAGAATCCGACGCAAAACTGATAGTTAATTGTAACGTTCAGGGCCTCCAAATGACGATGGAACACTCAAATTGCGTCGAGATTCAATACACCGGCCTCGAGCAGATTTGTCTACAAGGGTCTATTGCTGCCTCGGGCTCCATGTGGTCCGTCTCCTGGGAGTCTAGATTTTCGAATCCGACGCGAAACTGATAGATTATTGTACCGTTCAGGGCCTCCTAATGACGATGGTACACTCAAATTGCGTCGAAATTAAATACATCGTCCTTCAGCCGACTTGTCTCCAAGGGTCTATTGCTGCCTCGCGCACCTTATGGTCGTTCTCCTGTGAGTCTAGATTTTAGCGTCCGACGCAAAACAGATAGTTAATTGTAACGTTCATGGCCACCTAATGACGATGGAAAACACAAATTGCGTCGAGATTCAATACATCGTCCTCCAACCGACTTGTCTCCAAGGGTCTATTGCTGCCTCGGGCACCTTATGGTCGTTCTCCTGTGAGTGTAGATTTTCGAATCCGACGCAAAAATAATAGTTAATTGTAACGTTCAGCGCCTCCTAATGGCGATTGAACACTCAAATTGTGTCGAGACTCAATACATCGTCCTCCAACCGACTTGTCTCCAAGGGTCTATTGCTGCCTCGGGCACCTTAAGGTCGTTCTCCTGTGAGTCTAGATTTTCGAATCCGACGCAAAAATGATAGGTAATTGTAACGTTCAGGGCCTTGTAATGACGATGGAGCACTCAAATTGCGTCGCGATTCAATACATCGTCCTCCAGCGGACTGCTCTCCTAGGGGATATTGCTGCTTCGGGTACCTTATGGTCCGTCTCCAGTGAGTCTAGATTTTCGAATCCGACGTTAAACTGATAGTTAATTGTAACATTCAGAGACTCCTAGCTACGATGGAACACTCAAATTGCGTCGCGATCCAATACATCGTCCTCCAGCCGACCTGTCTCCAAGGGTCAATTGCTGCCTCGGGCTCCATGTGGTCCGTCTCCTGTGAGTCTAGATCTCCGAAAACGAAGCGAAACTGATAGTTAATTGTAACGTTCTGGGCCTCCTAATGACGATGGAGCACCCAAATTGCGTCGCGATTCAATAAATCGTCCTCCAGCGGACTGGTCTAAAAGGGGATATTGCCGCTTTGGGCCCCTTATGATCCATCTACTGTGAGTCTAGATTCTCGAATCCGACGAAAAACTGATAGTTAATTGTAACATTCAGTTCCTCCTAGTTACGTTGGAACACTCAAATTGCGTCGCGATCCAATACATCGTCCTCCAGCCGACTTGTCTCCAAGGGTCTATTGCTGCCTGGGGCACGTTATGATCGTTTTCCTGTGAGTCTAGATTTTCGAATGCGACGCAAAACAGATAGTTAATTGTAACTTTCAGTGCCTCATAATGACGATGGAACGCTCATATTGCGACGAGATTCAATACATCGTCCTTCAGCCGACTTGTCTCCATGGGTTTGTTGCTGCCTCGGGCACCTTATGGTCGTTCTCCTGTGAGTCTAGATTTTCTAATGCGACGCAAAACTGATTGTTAATTGTAACGTTCAGGGCCTCGTAATGACGATGGAACACTCCAATTTCGTCGAGATTCAATACATCATCCTCCAGCCCACTTGTATCCAAGGGGATATTGCTGTCTTGGGCACCATATCATCCTTCTCCTGTGAGTAGATTTTCGAGTCCGACGCTAAAATAATAGTTGATTGTAACGTTCAGCGCCTCCTAATGACGATGGAGCACTGAAATTGCGTCGAGACTCAATACATCGTCCTCCAGCCGACTTGTCTCCATGGGTCTATTGCTGCCTCGGGCACCTTATGGTCGTTCTCCTGTGAGTCTAGATTTTCGAATCCGACGCGAACCTGATAGTTAATTCTAACGTACAGGGCCTCCTAATGACGATGGAACACTCAAATTCCGTCGAGATTCAATACATCGTCGTCCAGCCGAGTTGTATCCAAGGCGATATTGATGTCTCGGTCACCATATGATCCTTCTCCTGTGAGTGGATTTTCGAATCCGACGCTAAACAGATAGTTAATTGTAACGTTCAGCGCAGCCTAATGACGATGGAACACTCAAATTGCGTCGAGATTCAATATATCGGCATTCTGCCGATTTGTCTCCAAGGCTCTATTTCTGCCTCGGGCCCCATGTGGTCGTTCCCCAGTGAGCCTAGGTTTTCGAATCCGACGCAAACATGATAGTTAATTGTAACGTTCAGCGCCTCCTAATGACGATGGAACACTCAAATTGCGTCGGGAGTCAATACATGGGCTCGAGCCGACCTGTCTCCAAGGGTCTATTGCTGCCTCGGGCACCTTATGGTCGTTCTCCTGTGAAACTAGATTTTCAAATCCGACGCAAAACAGATAGTTAATTGTAACGTTCAGGGCCTCCTAATGACGAAGGAACACTCAAATTGCGTAGAGATTCACTACATCGTCCTCCAGCCGACTTGTCTCCAAGGGGATATCGCTGCCTCGGGCACCACTTGGTCCGTCTCCGGTGATTCTACATTTTCGAATCCGAAGCAAAACTGATTGTTAATTGTAACGTTCAGGGCCTCCTAATGACGATGGAACACTCAAATTTTGTCGTGATCCAATATATCGTCCTCCAGCCGACTTGTCTCCAAGGGTCTATTGCTGCCTCGGGCACCTTATGATCGTTCTCCTGTGAGGCTAGATTTTCGAACCCGACGCATAAATGATAGTGAATTGCAACGTTCAGCGCTTCCTAATGACGATAGAACTCTCAAATTGCGTCGAGATTAAATACATGGGCCTCGAGCCGACTTGTCTCCAAGGGTCTATTGCTGGCTCGGGCATCTTATGGTCGTTCTCCTGTGAGTCTAGATTTTCGAATCCGACGAGAGACTGATTGTTAATTGTAACGCTCAGGGTTTCCTAATGACGATGGAACACTCTAATTTCCTCGTGATTCAATATATCGGCATTCAGCCGATTTGTCTCCAAGGGTCTATTGCTGCCTCGGGCCCCATATATCGTCGTTCCCCAGTGAGCCTAGATTTTAGAATCCGACGAAAAACTGATAGTTAATTGTAATGTTCAGGGCCTCCTAATGACGATGGAACACTCAAATGGCGTCTACATTAAATACATCAACCTCCAGCCGACTTGTCTCCAAGGGGATATTGCTGCCTCGGGCACCATATGTTCCGTCTCCTGTGAGTCTACATTTTCGAATCCGACGCAAAAATGATAGTTAATTGTAACGTTCAGCGCCTCCTAATGACGATGGAACACTGAAATTGCGTCGGGAGTCACTACATCGACCTATAGCCGACTTGTCAACAAGGGGATATTGCTGGCTCGGGCTCCAGGTTGTCCGTCACCTGTGACTCTAGATTTTCAGTCCGACGCGAAACTGATAGTTAATTGTAACGTTCAGGGCCTCATAATGACGATGTAACACTCAAATTGCGTCGCGATTCAAAACATCGGCCTCCAGCGGAGTGGTCTCGAAGGGGATATTGCTGCCTCGGGCACCTTATGGCCCGTCTCCAGTGAGTCTAGATTTTCGAATCGGACGAAAATCTGATAGTTAATTGTAACGTTCAGGGCCTCCTAATGACGAAGGAACACTCAAATTGCGTAGAGATTCACTACATCGTCCTCCAGCCGACTTGTCTCCAAGGGGATATCGCTGCCTCGGGCACCACTTGGTCCGTCTCCGGTGATTCTACATTTTCGAATCCGAAGCAAAACTGATTGTTAATTGTAACGTTCAGGGCCTCCTAATGACGATGGAACACTCAAATTTTGTCGTGATCCAATATATCGTCCTCCAGCCGACTTGTCTCCAAGGGTCTATTGCTGCCTCGGGCACCTTATGATCGTTCTCCTGTGAGGCTAGATTTTCGAACCCGACGCATAAATGATAGTGAATTGCAACGTTCAGCGCTTCCTAATGACGATAGAACTCTCAAATTGCGTCGAGATTAAATACATGGGCCTCGAGCCGACTTGTCTCCAAGGGTCTATTGCAGCCTCGGGCTCCTTATGATCGTTCTCCTGTGAGTCTAGATGTTCGAATCCGACGCAAAACTGATAGTTAATTGTAACGTTCAGCGCCTCCTAACGACGATGGAACACTCAAATTGCGTCGAGATTTAATACATTGTCCTCCAGCCGACTTGTATCCAGGGGGATATTGATGTCTCGTGCACCATATGATACTTCTCCTGTGAGTAGATTTTCGAATCCGACGCTAAAATGATAGTTAATTGTAACGTTCAGCGCCTCCTAACGACGATGGAACACTCAAATTGCGTCGAGATTCAATACATAGTTCTCCAGCCGATTTGTCTCCATGGGCAAATTGCTGCCGCGGGCTCCTTATGGTCGCTCTCCTGTGAGTCTAGATTTTCGAATCCGACGCGAAACTGTAACGTTCAGGGTTTCCTAATGACGATGGAAAACTCAAATTGCGTCGAGATTCACTACATCGTCCTCAAGCCGACTTGTCTCCAAGGGGATAACGCTGCTTCGGGCACCACTGGGTCCGTCTCCGGTGATTCTACGTTTTCGAATCCGTAGCAAAACTGATAGTTAATTGTAACGTTCAGGGCCTCTTAATGACGATGGAGCACTCAAATTGAGTCACGATTAAATACATCGTCCTCCAGCGGACTGGTCTCCAAGGGGATATTGCTGCCTCGGGCACCTTATGTTCGGTCTCCTGTGAGTCTAGATTTTCGAATCCGACGCAAAGCAGATAGTTAATTGTAACGATCAGGGACTCCTAATGTCGATGGAACACTCAAATTGCGTCGAGATTAAATACACGGGCCTCGAGCCGACTTGTCTCCAAGGGTCTATTGCTGGCTCGGGCACCTTATGGTCGTTCTCCTGTGAGTCTAGATTTTCGAATCCGACGCAAAACAGATAGTTAATTGTAACGTTCAGGGCCTCCTAATGACGAAGGATCACTCAAATTGCGTCGATATTCACTACATCGTCCTCCAGCGGACTTGTTTCCAAGGGGATATCGCTGCCTCGGGCACCACTTGCTCCGTCTCCGGTGATTCTACGTCTTCGAATCCGAAGCAAAACTGATTGTTAATTGTAACGTTCAGGGCCTCCTAATGACGATGGAGCACTCAAATTGCGTCGCGATTCAAAACATCGTCCTCCAGCGGACTGGTCTCCAAGGGGATATTGCTGCCTCGGGCACCTTATGGCCCGTCTCCAGTGAGTCTAGATTTTCGAATCCGACGAAAATCTGATAGTTAATTGTAACATTCAGGGCCTCCAAATGACGATGGAACACTCAAATTTTGTCGTGATCCAATATATCGTCCTCCAGCCGACTTGTCTCCAAGGGTCCATAGCAGCCTCGGGCACCTTATGATCGTTCTCCTGTGAGTCCAGATTTTCGAATCCAACGCAAAACTGATAGTGAATTGTAGCGTTCAGGGCCTCCTAATGACGATAGAACACTCAAATTGCGTCGAGATTCAATACATCGTCCTCCAGCCGACTTGTATCCAAGGGGATATTGTTGTCTCGGGCACCATATGATCCTACTCCTGTGAGTAGATTTTCGAACCCGACGCTAAAATGATAGTTAATTGTAACGTTTAGCGCCTCCTAATGACGATGGAACACTCAAATTGCGTCGAGATTCAATACATCGTCCTCCAGCCGACTTGTCTCCATGGGGGTATTGCTGCCTCGGGCTCCTTATGGTCGCTGTCCTGTGAGTCTAGATTTTCGAAACCGACGCGAAACTGATTGTTAATTGCAACGTTCAGGGATTCCTAATGTCGATGGAACACTCAAATTGCGTCGAGATTCAATACATCGTCCTTCAGCCGACTTGTCTCCAACGGTCTATATGCTGCCTCGGGCACCTTATGGTCGTTCTCCTGTGAGCCTAGATATTCTAATCCGACGCAAAACTGATCGTTATTTGTAACAATCAGGGCCTCCTAGTTACGATGGAACACTCAAATTGCGTCGCGATCCAATACCTCGTCCTCCAGCCGATTTGTCTCCATGGTTCTATTGCTGCCTCGGGCACCTTATGGTCGTTCTCCTGTGAGTCCAGATATTCTAATCCGACGCAAAACTGATTGTTAATTGTAACATTCAGGGCCTCCTAATGACGATGGAACAAGCAAATAGCGTCGAGATTCAATACATCGTCCTCCAGCCGACTTGTATCCAGGGGGATATTGATGTCTCGGGCACCATATGATACTTCTCCTGTGAGTAGATTTTCGAATCCGACGCTAAAATGATAGTTAATTGTAACGTTCAGCGCCTCCTAACGACGATGGAACACTCAAATTGCGTCGAGATTCAATACATAGTTCTCCAGCCGATTTGTCTCCATGGGCAAATTGCTGCCGCGGGCTCCTTATGGTCGCTCTCCTGTGAGTCTAGATTTTCGAATCCGACGCGAAACTGTAACGTTCAGGGTTTCCTAATGACGATGGAAAACTCAAATTGCGTCTAGATTCAATACATCGTCCTCCAGCCAACTTGTCTCGAAGGGGACATTGCTGCCTCGGGCACCATATGGTCCTTCTCCTGTGAGTATAGATTTTCGAATCCGACGCGAAACTGATTGTTAATTGTAACGTTCAAGGTTTCCTAATGACGATGGAAAAATCAAATTGCGTCGAGATTCAATACATGGGCATCGAGCCGACTTGTCTCCAAGGGTCTATTGCTGCCTCGGGCACCTTATGGGCGTTCCCCTGTGAAACTATATTTTCAAATCCGACGCAAAACAGATAGTTAATTGTAACGTTCAGGGCGTCCTATTGACGAAGGAACACTCAAATTGCGTCGAGATTCACTACATCGTCCTCCAGCCGACTTGTCTCCAAGGGGATAACGCTGCCTCGGGCACCACTTGGTCCGTCTCCGGTGATTCTACGTTTTCGAATCCGTAGCAAAACTGATAGTTAATTGTAACGTTCAGGGCCTCCTAATGACGATGGAGCACTCAAATTGAGTCACGATTCAATACATCGTCCTCCAGCGGACTGGTCTCCAAGGGGATATTGCTGCCTCGGGCACCTTATGTTCGGTCTCCTGTGAGTCTAGATTTTCGAATCCGACGCAAAGCAGATAGTTAATTGTAACGATCAGGGACTCCTAATGACGATGGAACACTCAAATTGCGCCGAGATTAAATACACGGCTCTCGAGCCGACTTGACTCCAAGGGTCTATTGCTGGCTCGGGCACCTTACGGTCGTTCTCCTGTGAGTCTAGATTTTCGAATCCGACTCAAAACAGATAGTTAATTGTAACGTTCAGGGCCTCCTAATGACGAAGGATCACTCAAATTGCGTCGATATTCACTACATCGTCCTCCAGCGGACTTGTTTCCAAGGGGATATCGCTGCCTCGGGCTCCACTTGGTCCGTCTCCGGTGATTCTACGTTTTCGAATCCGAAGCAAAACTGATTGTTAATTGTAACGTTCAGGGCCTCCTAATGACGAAGGATCACTCAAATTGCGTCGATATTCACTACATCGTCCTCCAGCGGACTGGTCTCCAAGGGGATATTGCTGCCTCGGGCACCTTATGGCCCGTCTCCTGTGAGTCTAGATTTTCGAATCCGACGCAAAACTGATAGTTGATTGTAGCGTTCAGGGCCTCCTAATGCCGATAGAACACTCAAATTGCGTCGAGATTCAATACATCGTCCTCCAGCCGACTTGTATATAAGGGGATATTGTTGTCTCGGGCACCATATGATCCTACTCCTGTGAGTAGATTTTCGAACCCGACGCTAAAATGATAGTTAATTGTAACGTTCAGCGCCTCCTAATGACGATGGAATACTCAAATTGCGTCGAGATTCATTACATCGTCCTCCAGCCGACTTGTCTCCATGGGGATATTGCTGCCTCGGGCTCCATGTGGTCCGTCACCTGTGAGTCTAGATTTTCAGTCCGACGCGAAACTGATAGTTAATTGTAACGTTCAGGGCCTCATAATGACGATGGAACACTCAAATTGCGTTGAGATTCAATACATCGTCCTTCAGCCGACTTGTCTTCAAAAGTCTATTGCTACCTCGGGCACCTTATGTTCGGTCTCCTGTGAGTCTAGATTTTCGAATTCGACGCAAAGCAGATAGTTAATTGTAACGTTCAGGGACTCATAATGACGATGGAACACTCAAATTGCGTCGAGATTAAATACATGGGCCTCGAGCCGACTTGTCTCCAAGGGTCTACTGCTGGCTCGAGCACCTTCTGGTCGTTCTCCTGTGAGTCTAGGTTTTCGAATCCGACGCGAGACTGATTGTTAATTGTAACGCTCAGGGTTTCCTAATGACGATGGAACACTCTAATTGCGTCGATATTTAATATATCGGCATTCAGCCGATTTGTCTCCAAGGGTCTATTGCTGCCTCGGGCCCCATATGGTCGTTCCCCAGTGATCCCAAACTTTAGAATCCGACGCAAAACTGATAGTTAATTGTAATGTTCAGGGCCTCCTAATGACGATGGAGCACTCAAATTGAGTCGCGATTCAACACATCGTCCTCCAGCAGACTTTTCTCCTAAGGGATTTTGCTGCCTCGGGCACCTTATGGTCCGTCTCCAGTGGGTCTAGATTTTCGAATCCGACGAAAAACTGATAGTTAATTGTATCATTCAGGGCCTCCTAATGACGATGGAACACTCAAATTGCGTCGCGATCCAATACCACGTCCTTCAGCCGATTTGTCTCCAAGGGTCTATTGCTGCCTCGGGCACCTTATGGTCGCTCTCCTGTGAGTCTAGATTTTAGAATCCGACGCAAAACAGATCGTTAATTATAAAATTCAGGGCCTCCTGATGACGATGGAACATTCAAAATGCGTCGAGATTCAATACATCGTCCTCCAGCCTATTTGTATCCAGGGGGTTTTGATGTCTCCGGCACCATATGATCCTTCTCCTGTGAGTAGATTTTCGAATACGACGCTAAAATGATAGTTAATTGTAACGTCCAGCGCCTCCTAATGACGATGGAACACTCAAATTGCGTCGAGATTCAATACATAGTCCTCCAGCCGATTTGTCTCCATGGGGATATTGCTGCCTCGGGCTCCTTATGGTCGCTCTCCTGTGAGTCTACATTTTCGAATCCGACGCGAAACTGATTGTAAATTGTGACGTTAAGGGTTTCCTAATGACGATGGAACACTCAAATTGCGTCGAGATTCAATACATCGCCATCCAGCCGACTTGTCTCGTAGGGAATATTGCTGCCTCGGGCACCATATGGCCCTTCTCCTGTGTGTCTAGATTTTCGAATCCGACGCGAAACTGATTATTAATTGTAACGTTCAGGGTTTCCTAATGACGATGGAACTCTCAAATTGCGTCGAGATTCAATACATGGGCCTCGAGCCGACTTGTCTCCAAGGGTCTATTGCTGCCTCGGGCCCCTTGTTGTCGTTCTCCTGTGAGTCTAGATTTTCGAATCCGATGCAAAACAGATAGTTAATTGTAACGTTCAGGGCCTCCTAATATCGAAGGAACACTCAAATTGCGTCGCGATTCAATACACCGTCCTCCAGCGGACTGGTCTCCAAGGGGATATTGCTGCCTCGGGCACGTTATGGTCCGTCTCCAGTGAGTCTAGATTTTCGAATCCGACGAAAAACTGATAGTTAATTGTATCATTCAGGGCCTCCTAATGACGATGGAACACTCAAATTGCGTCGCGATCCAATACCACGTCCTCCAGCCGATTTGTCTATAAGGGTCTATTGCTGCCTCGGGCACCTTATGGTCGTTCTCCTGTGAGTCTAGATTTTCGAATCCGACGCAAAACAGATAGTTAATTGTAAAATTCAGTGCCTCCTAATGACGATGGAACATTCAAAATGCGTCGAGTTTCAATACATAGTCCTCCAGCCGATTTGTATCCAGGGGGTTTTGATGTCTCGGGCACCATATGATCCTTCTCCTGTGAGTAGATTTTCGAATACGACGCTAAAATGATAGTTAATTGTAACGTCCAGCGCCTCCTAATGACGATGGAACACTCAAATTGCGTCGAGATTCAATACATAGTCCTCCAGCCGATTTGTCTCCATGGGGATATTGCTGCCTTGGGCTCCTTATGGTCGCTCTCCTGTGAGTCTAGATTTTCGAATCCCACGCGAAACTGATTGTTAATTGGAACGCTCAGGGTTTCCGAATGACGATGGAACACTCTAATTGCGTCGAGATTCATTATATCGGCATTCAGCCGATTTGTCTCCAAGGGTATGTTGCTGCCTCGGGCCCCTTATGGTCGTTCCCCAGTGAGCCTAGATTTCAGAATTCGACGCAAAACTGATAGTTAATTGTAATGTTCAGGGCCTCCTAATAACGATGAAACACTCAAATGGCGTCTAGATTCAATTCATCGACCTCTAGCCGACTTGTCTCCAAGCTGACATTGGTGCCTCGGGCACCATATGTTCCGTCTCCTGTGAGTCTAGATTTTCGAATCCGACGCAAAAATGATAGTTAATTGTAACGTTCAGCGCCTCGTAATGACGATGGAAGACTCAAATTGCGTCGGGAGTCAATACATCGACCTCCGGCCGACTTGTCTACAAGGGGATAATGCTGCCTCGGGCTCCATGTGGTCCGTCACCTGTGGGTCTAGATTTTCAGTCCGACGCGAAACTGATAGTTAATTGTAAAATTCAGGGCCTCCTAATGACGATGGAGCACTCAAATTGAGTCGCAATTCAACACATCGTCCTCCAGCAGACTTGTCTCCAAAAGGATATTGCTGCCTCGGGCACCTTATGGTCCGTCTCCAGCGGGTCTAGATTTTCGAATCCGACGAAAAACTGATGGTTAATTGTATCATTCAGGGCCTCCTAATGACGATGGAACACTCAAATTGCGTCGCGATCCAATACCACGCCCTCCAGCCGATTTGTCTCTAAGGGTCTATTGTTGCCTCGGGCACCTTATGGTCGTTCTCCTGTGAGTCTAGATTTTCGAATCCGACGCAAAACAGATAGTTAATTGTAACGGTTTCCGAATGACGATGGAACACTCTAATTGCGTCGAGATTCAATATATCGGCATTCAGCCGATTTGTCTCCAAGGGTATATTGCTGCCTCGGGCCCCTTATGGTCGTTCCCCAGTGAGCCTAGATTTTAGAATCCGACGCAAAACTGATAGTTAATTGTAATGTTCAGGGCCTCCTAATAACGATGAAACACTCAAATGGCGTCTAGATTCAATTCATCGACCTCTAGCCGACTTGTCTACAAGCTCACATTGGTGCCTCGGGCACCATATGTTCCGTCTCCTGTGAGACTAGATTTTCGAATCCGACGCAAAAATGATAGTTAATTGTAACGTTCAGCGCCCCGTAATGACGATGGAAGACTCAAATTGCGTCGGGAGTCAATACATCGACCTCCAGCCGACTTGTCTACAAGGGGATAATGCTGCCTCGGGTTCCATGTGGTCCGTCACCTGTGGGTCTAGATATTCAGTCCGACGCGAAACTGATAGTTAATTGTAAAATTCAGGGCCTCCTAATGACGATGGAGCACTCAAATTGAGTCGCGATTCAACACATCGTCCTCCAACAGACTTGTCTCCAAAGGGATATTGCTGCCTCGGGCACCTTATGGTCCGTCTCCAGTGGGTCTAGATTTTCGAATCCGACGAAAAACTGATGGTTAATTGTATCATTCAGGGCCTCCTAATGACGATGGAACACTCAAATTGCGTCGCGATCCAATACCACGTCCTCCTGCCGATTTGTCTCTAAGGGTCTATTGCTGCCTCGGGCACCTTATGGTCGTTCTCCTGTGAGTCTAGATTTTCGAATCCGACGCAAAACAGATAGTTAATTGTAAAATTCAGGGCCTCCTAATGACGATGGAACATTCTAAATGCGTCGAGATTCAATACATCGTCCTCCAGCCTATTTGTATCCAGGGGGTTTTGATGTCTCGGGCACCATATGATCCTTCTCCCGTGTGTAGATTTTCGAATACGACGCTAAAATGATAGTTAATTGTAACGTCCAGCGCCTCCTAATGACGATGGAACACTCAAATTGCGTCGAGATTCAATACTTAGTCCTCCATCCGATTTGTCTCCATGGGGATATTGCTGCCTCGGGCTCCTTATGGTCGCTCTCCTGTGAGTCTACATTTTCGAATCCGACGCGAAACTGATTGTAAATTGTGACGTTCAGGGTTTCCTAATGACGATGGAACACGCAAATTGCGTCGAGATTCAATCTATCGGCCTCCAGCCGACTTGTCTCGTAGGGAATATTGCTGCCTCGGGCACCATATGGTCCTTCTCCTGTGAGTCTAGATTTTCGAATCCGACGCGAAACTGATTATAAATTGTAACGTTCAGGGTTTCCTAATGACGATGGAACTCTCAAATTGCGTCGAGATTCAATACATGGGCCTCGAGCCGATTTGTCTCCAAGGGTCTATTGCTGCCTCGGGCCCCTTGTTGTCGTTCTCCTGTGAGTCTAGATTTTCGAATCCGATGCAAAACAGATAGTTAATTGTAACGTTCAGGGCCTCCTAATATCGAAGTAACACTCAAATTGCGTCGCGATTCAATACACCGTCCTCCAGCGGACTGGTCTCCAAGGGGATATTGCTGCCTCGGGTACGTTATGGTCCGTCTCCAGTGAGTCTAGATTTTCGAATCCGACGAAAAACTGATAGTTAATTGTATCATTCAGGGCCTCCTAATGACGATGGAACACTCAAATTGCGTCGCGATCCAATACCACGTCCTCCAGCCGATTTGTCTCCAAGGGTCTATTGCTGCCTCGGGCACCTTATGGTCGTTCTCCTGTGAGTCTAGATTTTCGAATCCGACGCAAAACAGATAGTTAATTGTAAAATTCACTGCCTCCTAATGACGATGGAACATTCAAAATGCGTCGAGATTCAATACATAGTCCTCCAGCCGATTTGTATCCAGGGGGTTTTGATGTCTCGGGCACCATATGATCCTTTTCCTGTGAGTAGATTTTCGAATACGACGCTAAAATGATAGTTAATTGTAACGTCCAGCGCCTCCTAATGACGATGGAACACTCAAATTGCGTCGAGATTCAATACATAGTCCTCCAGCCGATTTGTCTCCATGGGGATATTGCTGCCTCGGGCTCCTTATGGTCGCTCTCCTGTGAGTCTAGATTTTCGAATCCGACGCGAAACTGATTGTTAATTGTAACGCTCAGGGTTTCCGAATGACGATGGAACACTCTAATTGCGTCGAGATTCAATATATCGGCATTCAGCCGATTTGTCTCCAAGGGTATATTGCTGCCTCGGGCCCCTTATGGTCGTTCCCCAGTGAGCCTAGATTTTAGAATCCGACGCAAAACTGATAGTTAATTGTAATGTTCAGGGCCTCCTAATAACGATGAAACACTCAAATGGCGTCTAGATTCAATTCATCGACCTCTAGCCGACTTGTCTCCAAGCTGACATTGGTGCCTCGGGCACCATATGTTCCGTCTCCTGTGAGTCTAGATTTTCGAATCCGACGCAAAAATGATAGTTAATTGTAACGTTCAGCGCCTCGTAATGACGATGGAAGACTCAAATTGCGTCGGGAGTCAATACATCGACCTCCAGCCGACTTGTCTACAAGGGGATAATGCTGCCTCGGGCTCCATGTGGTCCGTCACCTGTGGGTCTAGATATTCAGTCCGACGCGAAACTGATAGTTAATTGTAAAATTCAGGGCCTCCTAATGACGATGGAGCACTCAAATTGAGTCGCGATTCAACACATCGTCCTCCAACAGACTTGTCTCCAAAGGGATATTGCTGCCTCGGGCACCTTATGGTCCGTCTCCAGTGGGTCTAGATTTTCGAATCCGACGAAAAACTGATGGTTAATTGCATCATTCAGGGCCTCCTAATGACGATGGAACACTCAAATTGCGTCGCGATCCAATACCACGTCCTCCAGCCGATTTGTCTCTAAGGGTCTATTGCTGCCTCGGGCACCTTATGGTCGTTCTCCTGTGAGTCTAGATTTTAGAATCCGACGCAAAACAGATAGTTAATTGTAAAATTCAGGGCCTCCTAATGACAATGGAACATTCTAAATGCGTCGAGATTCAATACATCGTCCTCCAGCCTATTTGTATGCAGGGGGTTTTGATGTCTCGGGCACCATATGATCCTTCTCCTGTGTGTAGATTTTCGAATACGACGCTAAAATGTTAGTTAATTGTAACGTCCAGCGCCTCCTAATGACGATGGAACACTCAAATTGCGTCGAGATTCAATACATAGTCCTCCAGCCGATTTGTCTCCATGGGGATATTGCTGCCTCGGGCTCCTTATGGTCGCTCTCCTGTGAGTGTAGATTTTCGAATCCGACGCGAATCTAATTGTAAATTGTAACGTTCAGGGTTTCCTAATGACGACGGAACACTCAAATTGCGTCGAGAGTCAATACATCGCCCTCCAGCCGACTTGCCTCGTAGGGAATATTGCTGCCTCGGGCACCATATGGTCCTTCTCCTGTGAGTCTAGATTTTCGAATCCGACGCGAAACTGATTGTTAATTGTAACGTTCAGGGTTTCCTAATGACGATGGAACACTCAAACTGCGTCGAGATTCAATACATGGGCCTCGAGCCGACTTGTCTCCAAGGGTCTATTGCTGCCTCGGGCCCCTTGTGGTCGTTCTCCTGTGAGTCTAGATTTTCGAATCCGACGCAAAACAGATAGTTAATTGTAACGTTCAGGGCCTCCTAATATCGAAGGATCACTCAAATTGCGTCTCGATTCAATACACCATCCTCCAGCGGACTGGTCTCCAAGGGGATATTGCAGCCTCGGGCACGTTATGGTTCGTCTCCAGTGAGTCTAGATTTTCGAATCCGACGAAAAACTGATAGTTAATTGTAACATTCAGGGCCTCCTAATGACGACGGAACACTCAAATTTTGTCGTGATCCAATATATCGTCCTCCAGCCGACTTGTCTCCAAGGGTCTATTGCTGCCTCGGGCACCTTATGATCGTTCTCCTGTGAGTCTAGATTTTCGAACCCGACGCAAAAATGATAGTGAATTGTAACGTTCAGCGCCTCCTAATGACGAAAGAGCACTCAAAATGCGTCGAGATTCAATACATCGTCGTCCAGCCGACTTGTTTCCAAGGGGATATTGATGTCTCGGTCACCATATGATCCTTCTCGTGTGAGTGGATTTTCGAATCCGACGCTAAAATGATAGTTAATTGTAACGTTCAGCGCCTCCTAATGACGATGGAACACTCAAATTGCGTCGAGATTAAATACATCGTCCTCCAGCCTGATTGTCGTCATGGGGATATTGCTGCCTCGGGCTCCTTATGGTCGCTCACCTGTGAGTCTAGATTTTCGAATCCGACGCGAAACTGATTGTTAATTGTAACGCTCAGGGTATCCTAATGACGATGGAACACTCTAATTGCGTCGAGATTCAATATATCGGCATTCAGCCGATTTGTCTCCAAGGGTCTATTGCTGCCTCGGGCCCCTTATGGTCGTTCCCCAGTGAGCCTAGATTTTAGAATCCGACGCAAAACTGATAGTTAATTGTAATGTTCAGGGCCTCCTAATAACGATGGAACACTCAAATGGCGTCTAGATTCAATTCATCGACCTCTAGCCGACTTGTCTCCAAGGGGATATTGGTGCCTCGGGCACCATATGTTCCGTCTCCTGTGAGTATAGATTTTCGAATCCGACGCAAAAATGATAGTTAATTGTAACGTTCAGCGCCTCGTAATGACGATGGAACACTCAAATTGCGTCGGGAGTCAATACATCGACCTCCAGCCGACTTGTCTACAAGGGGATAATGCTGCCTCGGGCTCCATGCGGTCCGTCACCTGTGGGTCTAGATTTTTAGTCCGACGCGAAACTGATAGTTAATTGCAACGTTCAGGGCCTGATAATGACGATGGAACACTTCAATTGCGTCGAGATTGAATACATCGTCCTTCATCCGACTTGTCTTCAAGAGTCTATTGCTGCCTCGGGTACCTTATGTACGGTCTCCTGTGAGTCTAAATTTTCAAATCCGACGCAAAGCAGATAGTTAATTGTAACGTTCAGGGACTCCTAATGACGATGGAACACTCAAATTGCGTCGAGATTAAATACATGGGCCTCGTGCCGACTTGTCTCCAAGGGTCTATTGCCGGCTCGGGTATGTTATGGTCGTTCTCCTGTGAGTCTAGATTTTCGAATTCGACGCAAAACAGATAGTTAATTGTAACCTTCAGGGCCTCCTAATGACGAAGGAAAACTCAAATTGCGTCGATATTCACTACATCGTCCTACAGCGGACTTGTTTCCAAGGGGATATCGCTGCCTCGGGCACCACTTGGTCCGTCTCCGGTCATTCTACGTTATTGAATCCGACGCAAATCTGACTGTTAATTGTAACGTTCAGGGCCTCCTAATGACGATGGAGCACTCAAATTGCGTCGCGATTCAATACATCGTCCTCCAGCGGACTGGTCTCTAAGGGGATATTGCTGCCTCCGGCACCAAATGGTCCGTCTCCTGTGAGTCCAGATTTTTGAATCCGACGCGAAACTGATAGTTAATTGCAGCGTTCAGGGCCTCCTAATGTCGATGGAACACTCAAATTGCGACGAGATTGAATACATCGTCCTTCATCCGACTTGTCTTCAAGAGTCTATTGCTGCCTCGGGTACCTTATGTACGGTCTCCTGTGAGTCTAAATTTTCAAATCCGACGCAAAGCAGATAGTTAATTGTAACGTTCAGGGACTCCTAATGACGATGGAACACTCAAATTGCGTCGAGATTAAATACATGGGCCTCGTGCAGACTTGTCCCCAAGGGTCTATTGCTGCCTCGGGCACCTTATGATCGTTCTCCTGTGAGTCTAGATTTTCGAACCCGACGCAAAAATGATAGTGAATTGTAACGTTCAGCGCCTCCTAATGACGAAAGAGCACTCAAAATGCGTCGAGATTCAATACATCGTCGTCCAGCCGACTTGTTTCCAAGGGGATATTGATGTCTCGGTCACCATATGATCCTTCTCGTGTGAGTGGATTTTCGAATCCGACGCTAAAATGATAGTTAATTGTAACGTTCAGCGCCTCCTAATGACGATGGAACACTCAAATTGCGTCGAGATTAAATACATCGTCCTCCAGCCTGATTGTCGTCATGGGGATATTGCTGCCTCGGGCTCCTTATGGTCGCTCACCTGTGAGTCTAGATTTTCGAATCCGACGCGAAACTGATTGTTAATTGTAACGCTCAGGGTATCCTAATGACGATGGAACACTCTAATTGCGTCGAGATTCAATATATCGGCATTCAGCCGATTTGTCTCCAAGGGTCTATTGCTGCCTCGGGCCCCTTATGGTCGTTCCCCAGTGAGCCTAGATTTTAGAATCCGACGCAAAACTGATAGTTAATTGTAATGTTCAGGGCCTCCTAATAACGATGGAACACTCAAATGGCGTCTAGATTCAATTCATCGACCTCTAGCCGACTTGTCTCCAAGGGGATATTGGTGCCTCGGGCACCATATGTTCCGTCTCCTGTGAGTATAGATTTTCGAATCCGACGCAAAAATGATAGTTAATTGTAACGTTCAGCGCCTCGTAATGACGATGGAACACTCAAATTGCGTCGGGAGTCAATACATCGACCTCCAGCCGACTTGTCTACAAGGGGATAATGCTGCCTCGGGCTCCATGCGGTCCGTCACCTGTGGGTCTAGATTTTTAGTCCGACGCGAAACTGATAGTTAATTGCAACGTTCAGGGCCTGATAATGACGATGGAACACTTCAATTGCGTCGAGATTGAATACATCGTCCTTCATCCGACTTGTCTTCAAGAGTCTATTGCTGCCTCGGGTACCTTATGTACGGTCTCCTGTGAGTCTAAATTTTCAAATCCGACGCAAAGCAGATAGTTAATTGTAACGTTCAGGGACTCCTAATGACGATGGAACACTCAAATTGCGTCGAGATTAAATACATGGGCCTCGTGCCGACTTGTCTCCAAGGGTCTATTGCCGGCTCGGGTATGTTATGGTCGTTCTCCTGTGAGTCTAGATTTTCGAATTCGACGCAAAACAGATAGTTAATTGTAACCTTCAGGGCCTCCTAATGACGAAGGAAAACTCAAATTGCGTCGATATTCACTACATCGTCCTACAGCGGACTTGTTTCCAAGGGGATATCGCTGCCTCGGGCACCACTTGGTCCGTCTCCGGTCATTCTACGTTATTGAATCCGACGCAAATCTGACTGTTAATTGTAACGTTCAGGGCCTCCTAATGACGATGGAGCACTCAAATTGCGTCGCGATTCAATACATCGTCCTCCAGCGGACTGGTCTCTAAGGGGATATTGCTGCCTCCGGCACCAAATGGTCCGTCTCCTGTGAGTCCAGATTTTTGAATCCGACGCGAAACTGATAGTTAATTGCAGCGTTCAGGGCCTCCTAATGTCGATGGAACACTCAAATTGCGACGAGATTGAATACATCGTCCTTCATCCGACTTGTCTTCAAGAGTCTATTGCTGCCTCGGGTACCTTATGTACGGTCTCCTGTGAGTCTAAATTTTCAAATCCGACGCAAAGCAGATAGTTAATTGTAACGTTCAGGGACTCCTAATGACGATGGAACACTCAAATTGCGTCGAGATTAAATACATGGGCCTCGTGCAGACTTGTCCCCAAGGGTCTATTGCTGCCTCGGGCACCTTATGATCGTTCTCCTGTGAGTCTAGATTTTCGAACCCGACGCAAAAATGATAGTGAATTGTAACGTTCAGCGCCTCCTAATGACGATGGAACACTCAAATTGCGTCGAGATTCAATACATCGTCCTCCAGCCGACTTGTATCCAGGGGGATATTGATGTCTCGGGCACCATATGATCCTTCTCCTGTGAGTAGATTTTCGAATCCGACGCTAAAATGATAGTTAATTGTAACGTTCAGCGCCTCCTAATGACGATGGAACACTCAAATTGCGTCGAGATTCAATACATAGTCCTCCAGCCGACTTGTCTCCAAGGGGATATCGCTGCCTCGGGCACCACTTGGTACGTCTCCTGTGATTCTACGTTTTCGAAACCGTAGCAAAACAGATAGTTAATTGTAACGTTCAGGGCCTCCTAATGACGATGGAGCACTCAAATTGAGTCGCGATTCAATACTTCGTCATCCAGCGGACTTGTCTCCAAGGGGATATCGCTGCCTCGGGCACCACTTGGTCCGTCTCCGGTGATTCTACGTTTTCGAATCCGAAGCAAAACTGATTGTTAATTGTAGCGTTCAGGGCTTCCTAATGACGATGGAACACTCAAATTGCGTCGAGATTAAATACATCGTCCTACAGCCGACTTGTCTCCAACGGTCTATTGCTGCCTCGGGCACCTTGTGGTCGTTCTCCTGTGAGTCTAGATATTCTAATCCGACGCAAAACTGATCGTTAATTGTAACAATCAGGGCCTCCTAGTTACGATGGAACACTCAAATTGCGTCGCGATCCAATACCTCGTCCTCCAGCCGATTTGTCTCCACGGTTCTATTGCTGCCTCGGGCACCTTATGGTCGTTCCCCTGTGAAACTATGTTTTCGAATCCGACGCAAAACAGATAGTTAATTGTAACGTTCAGGGCGTCCTAATGACGAAGCAACACACAAATTGCGTCGAGATTCACTACATCGTCCTCCAGCCGACTTGTCTGCAAGGGGATATCGCTGCCTCGGGCACCACTTGGTCCGTCTCCGCTGATTCTACGTATTCGAATCCGTAGCAAAACTGATAGTTAATTGTAACGTTCAGGGCCTCCTAATGACCATGGAGCACTCAAATTGAGTCGCGATTCAATACATCGTCCTCCAGCGGACTGGTCTCCAAGGGGATATTGCTGCCTCGGGCACCTTATGGTCCGTCTCCATTGAGTCTAGATTTTAGAATCCGACGAAAAACTGATAGTTAATTGTACCATTCAGCGCCTCCTAATGACGATGGAACACCAAATTTTGTCGTGATCCAATATATCGTCCTCCAGCCGACTTGTCTCCAAGGGTCTTTTGCTGCCTCGGGCACCTTATGATCGTTCTCCTGCGAGTCTAGATTTTTGAACCCGACGCAAAAATGATAGTGAATTGTAACGTTCAGCGCCTCCTAATGACGATAGAATACTAAAATGGGTCGGGAGTCAATACATCGACCTCCAGCTGACGTGTCTACAAGGGGATATTGCTGCCTCGGGCTCCAAGTGGTCCGTCACCTGTTACTCTAGATTTTCAGTCCGACGCGAAACTGATAGTTAATTTTAACGTTCAGGGCCTCATAATGACGATGGAACACTCAAATTGCGTTGAGATTCAATACATCGTCCTTCAGCCGACTTGTCTTCAAGAGTCTATTGCTACCTCGGCACCTTATGTTCGGTCTCGTGTGGGTCTAGATTTTCGAATCCGACGCAAAGGAGATAGTTAATTGTAACGTTCAGGGCCTCCAAATGACGAAGGATCACTCAAATTGCGTCGATATTCAATACATCGTCCTCCAGCGGACTTGTTTCCAAGGGGATATCGCTGCCTCGGGCACCACTTGGTCCGTCTCCGGTGATTCTACGTTTTCGAATCCGAAGCAAAACTGATTGATAATTGTAACGTTCAGGGCCTCCTAATGACGATGGAGCACTCAAATTGCGTCGCTATTCAATACATCGTCCTCCAGCCGACTTGTCTCCAAGGGGATATTGTTGTCTCGGGCACCATATGATCCTACTCCTGTGAGTAGATTTTCGAATCCGACGCTAAAATGATAGTTAATTGTAAAGTTCAGCGCCTCCTAATGACGATGGAACACTCAAATTGCGTCGAGATTCAATACATCGTCCTCCAGCCGACTTGTCTCCATGGGGATATTGCTGCCTCGGGCTCCTTATGTTCGCTCTCCTGTGAGTCTAGATTTTCGAATCCGACGCCAAACTGATTGTTAATTGTAACATTCAGGGTTTCCTAATGACGGTGGAACACTCAAATTGCGTCGAGATTCAAAACATCGTCCTTCAGCCGACTTGTTTCCAACGGTCTATTGCTGCCTCGGGCACCTTATGGTCGTTCTCCTGTGAGTCTAGATATTCTAATCCGACGCAAAACTGATCGTTAATTGTAACAATCAGGGCCTCCTAGTTACGATGGAACACTCAAATTGCGTCGCGAACCAATACCTCGTCCTCCAGCCGATTTGTCTCCATGGTTCTAATGCTGCCAAGGGCACCTTATGGTCGTTCCCCTGTGAAACTATATTTTCGAATCCGACGCAAAAGAGATAGTTAATTGTAACGTTCAGGGCGTCGTAATGACGAAGGAACACACAAATTGCGTCGAGATACACTACATCGTCCTCCAGCCGACTTGTCTCCAAGGGGATATCGCTGCCTTGGGCACCACTTGGTCCGTCTCCGGTGATTCTACGTTTTCGAATCCGTAGGAAAACTGATAGTTAATTGTAACGTTCATGGCCTCCTAATGACCATGGAGCACTCAAATTGAGTCGCGATTCAATACATCGTCCTCCAGCGGACTGGTCTCCAAGGGGATATTGCTGCCTCCGGCACCAAATGGTCCGTCTCCTGTGAGTCTAGATTTTTGAATCCGACGCGAAACTGATAGTTAATTGTAGCGTTCAGGGCCTCCTAATGACGATGGAACACTCAAATTGCGACGAGATTCAATACATCGTCCTTCAGCCGAGTTGTCCCCAAGGGTCTATTACTGCCTCGGGCACCTTATGGTCGTTCTCCTGTGGATCTAGATTTTCGGATCCGACGCAAAACAGATAGTTAATTGTAACGTTCAGGGCTTCCTAATGACGAGGAAACACTCAAATTGCGTCGAAATTCACTACATCGTCCTCCAGCAGACTTGTCTCCAAGGGGATATCGCTGCCTCGAGCACCACTTGGTCCGTCTCCGGTGATTCTACGTTTTCGAAACCGTAGCAAAACTGATAGTTAATTGTAACGTTCAGGGCCTCCTAATGACGATGGAACACTCTAATTGCGTCGATATTCAATATATCGGCATTCAGCCGATTGTCTCCAAGGGTCTATTGCTGCCTCGGGCCCCATATGGTCGTTCCCCAGTGATCCTAAACTTTAGAATCCGACGCAAAACTGATAGCTAATTGTAATGTTCAGGGCCTCCTAATGACGATGGAACACTCAAATGGCGTCTACATTCAATACATCGACCTCCAGCCGACTTGTCTCCAAGGGGATATTGCTGCCTAGGGTACCATATGTTCCGTCTCCTGTGAGTCTAGATTTTCGATTACGACGCAAAAATGATAGTGAATTGTAACGTTCAGGGCCTCCTAATGACGATGGAGCACTCAAATTGAGTCGCGATTCAACACATCGTCCTCCAGCAGACTTGTCTCCAAAGGGATATTGCTGCCTCGGGCACCTTATGGTCCGTCTCCAGTGGGTCTAGATTTTCGAATCCGACGGAAAACTGATAGTTAATTGTATCATTCAGGGCCTCCTAATGACGATGGAACACTCAAATTGCGTCGCGATCCAATACCACGTCCTCCAGCCGACTTGTCTCCAAGGGGATATTGCTGCCTCGGGTACCATATGATCCTTCTTCTGTGAGTAGATTTTCGAATCCGACGCTACAATGATAGTTAATTGTAACGTTCAGCGCCTCCTAATGACGATCGAACACTTAAATTGCGTCGAGATTCAATACATAGTCCTCCAGCCGACTTGTCTCCAAGGGGATATCGCTGCCTCGGGCACCACTTGGTCCGTCTCCGGTGATTCTACGTTTTCGAAACCGTAGCAAAACTGATAGTTAATTGTAACGTTCAGGGCCTCCTAATGACGATGGAACACTCAAATTTTGTCGTGATCCAATATATCGTCCTCCAGCCGACTTGTCTCCAAGGGTCTTTTGCTGCCTCGGGCACCTTATGATCGTTCTCCTGTGAGTCTAGATTTTCGAACCCGACGCAAAAATGATAGTGAATTGTAACGTTCAGCGCCTCCTAATGACGATGGAACACTAAAATGGGCCGGGAATCAATACATCGACCTCCAGCCGACTTGTCTACAAGGGGACATTGCTGCCTCGGGCTCCAAGTGGTCCGTCCCCTGTGAGTCTAGATTTTCAGTCCGACGCGAAACTGATAGTTACTTTTAACGTTCAGGGCCTCATAATGACGATGGAACACTCAAATTGCGTTGAGATTCAATACATCGTCCTTCAGCCGACTTGTCTTCAAGAGTCTATTGCTACCTCGAGCACCTTACGTTCCGTCTCCTGTGAGTCTAGATTTTCGAATCCGACGCAAAGCAGATTGTTAATTGTAACGTTCAGGGACTCCTAATGACGATGGAACACTCAAATTGCGTCGAGATTAAATACATGGGCCTCGAGCCGACTTGTCTCCAAGGGTCTAATGCTGGCTCGGGCACCTTATGGTCGTTCTCCTGTGAGTCTAGATTTTCGAATCCGACGCAAAACAGATAGTTAATTGTAACGTTCAGGGCGTCCTAATGACGAAGTAACACTCAAATTGCGTCGAGATTCACTACATCGTCCTCCAGCCGACTTGTATCCAAGGGGATATTGCTGCCTCGGGCACCAAATAGTCCGCCTCCTGTGAGTCTAGATTTTTGAATCCGACGCGAAACTGATTGTTAGTTGTAACGTTCAGGATTTCCCAATGACGATGGAGCACTCAAATTGCGTCGCGATTTGATACATCGTCCTCCAGCGGACTGGTCGCCAGGGGGATATAGCCTCGGGCACCTTATGGTCCGTCTCCAGTGAGTTCGAGACTTCCGAATGCGACGAAAGACTGATAGTTAATTGTAACAGTCAGGGCCTCCCAATGACGATGGAACACTAAAATTGCGTCGCGATCCAATACCACGTCCTCCAGCCGATTTGTCTCCAAGGGTCTATTGCTGCCTCGGGCACCTTATGGTCGTTCTCCTGTGAGTCTAGATTTTCGAATCCGACGCAAAACAGATAGTTAATTGTAAAATTCAGGGCCTCCTAATGACGATGGAACACTCAAATTGCGTCGAGATTCAATACATCGTCCTCCAGCCTACTTGTATCCAGGGGGTTTTGATGTCTCGGGCACCATATGATCCTTCTCCTGTGAGTAGATTTTCGAATTCGACGCTAAAATGATAGTTAAATGTAACGTTCAGCGCCTCCTAATGACGATGGAAAACTCAAATAGCGTCGAGATTCAATACATAGACCTCCAGCCGATTTGTCTCCATGGGGATATTGCTGCCTCGGGCTCCTTATGGTCGCTCTCCTGTGAGTCTAGGTTTTCGAATCCGACGCGAAACTGATTGTTAATTTGTAACGTTCAGCGCCTCCTAATGACGAAAGAACTTTCAAAATGCGTCGAGATTCAATACATCATCCTCCAGCCGACTTGTCTCCAAAGGTGCCTCGGGCACCAAAAGTTCCGTCTCCTGTGAGTCTAGATTTTTGGATTCGACGCGAAACTGATAGTTAATTGTAGCGTTCAGGGCCTCCTAATGACGATGGAACACTCAAATTGCGACGAGATTCAATACATCGTCCTTCGGCCGACGTGTCCCCAAGGGTCTATTGCTGCCTCGGGCACCTTATGGTCGTTCTCCTGTGAGTCTAGATTTTTGAATCCATCGCGAAACTGATAGTTAATTGTAGCGTTTAGGGCCTCCTAATGACGATGGAACACTCAAATTGCGTCGAGATTCAATAAATCGTCCTTAAGCCGACTTGTCTCCAAGGGTCTATTGCAGCCTCGGGCACCTTATGGTCGTTCTCCAGTGAGTCTAGATTTTCGAACCCGACGCAAAACAGATAGTTAATTGAAACGTTCATAGCTTCCTAATGACGTTGGATCACTCAAATTGCGTCGAGATTCAAAACATCGTCCTTCAGCCGACTTGTCTCCACGAGTCCATTGCTGCCTCGGGCCCCTTATGGTCGTTCGCCTGTGAGTCTAGATTTTCGAATCCGACGCAAAACAGATAGTTAATTGTATCATTCAGGACCTCCTAATGACGATGGAACACTCAAATTGCGTCGAGATTCAATACATCGGCCTCGAGCCGACTTGTCTCCTAGGGGCTATTGCTGCCTCGGGCACCTTATGGTCCGTCTCCAGTGAGTCTAGATTTTCGAATCCGACGAAAAACTGATAGTTAATTGTAACATTCAGGGCCTCCTAATGACCATGGAACACTCAAATATTGTCGTGATCCAATATATCGTCCTCCAGCCGACTTGTCTCCAAGGGTCTATTGCTGCCTCGGGCACCTAATCATCGTTCTCCTGTGAGTCTAGATTTTCGAACCCGACGCAAAAATGATAGTGAATTATAACGTTCAGCGCCTCCCAATGACGATAGCACACTCAAAATGCGTCGAGATTCAATACATCGTCCTCCAGCCGACTTGTCTCCAAAGGGATTTTGCTGCCTCGGGCACCAAACGGTCCGTCTCCTGTGAGTCTAGATTTTTGAATCCGACGCGAAACTGATAGTAATTGTAGCGTTCAGATTCTCCTAAAGACGATGGAACACTCAAATTGCGACGAGATTCAATACATCGTCCTTCAGCCGACTTGTCCCCAAAGGTCTATTGCTGCCTCGGGCTCCTTATGGTCGCACTCCTGTGAGTCTAGATTTTCTAATCCGACGCATAACTGATTGTTAATTGTAACGTTCAGGCCCTCTTCATGACGATGGAGCACTCAAATTGCGTCTCGATTAAATACATCGTCGTCTAGCGGACTGGTCTCCAAGGGGATATCGCTGCTTCGGGCACCTTACGATTCGTCTCCAGTGAGTCTACATTTTAGAATCCGACGCAAAACTGATTGTTAATTGTAACGTTCAGGGCCTCCTAATGACGATGGAACACTCAAATTGCTTCGAGATTCAATACATCGTCCTCCAGCCGACTTGTATCCAGGGGGATATTGATGTCTCGGGCACCATATGATCCTTCTCCTGTGAGTAGATTTTCGAATCCGACACTAAAATGATAGTTAATTGTAACGTTCAGCGCCTCCTAATGACGATGGAACACTCAAATTGCGTCGAGATTCAATACATAGTCCTCCAGCCGATTTGTCTCCATGGGGATATTGCTGCCTCGGGCTCCTTATGGTCGCTCTCCTGTGAGTCTAGATTTTCGAATCCGACGCGAAACTGATTGTTAATTGTAACGTTCAGGGTTTCCTAATGACGATGGAACACTCAAATTGCGTCGAGATTCAATACATCGGCCTCCAGCCGACTTGTCCCCAAGTGTCTATTGCTGCCTCAGGCACCTTATGGTCGTTCTCCTGTGAGTCTAGATTTTCGAATCTGACGCGAAACTGATAGTTAATTTTAGCGTTCAGTTCCTCCTAAAGACGATGGAACACTCAAATTGCATCGAGATTCAATACATCATCCTCCAGCCGACTTGTATCCGAGGGGATACTGCTGTCTCGGACCACCATATGATCCTTCTCCTGTGAGTAGATTTTCGAATCCGACGCTAAAATGATAATTAATTGTAACGTTCAGCGGCTCCTAATGACGATGGAACACTCAAATTGCGTCGAGATTCAATACATCGTCCTTAAGCCGACTTGTCTCCAAGGGTCTATTGCAGCCTCGGGCACCTTATGGTCGTTCTCCTGTGAGTCTAGATTTTCGAACCCGACGCAAAACAGATATTTAATTGAAACGTTCATAGCTTCCTAATGACGAAGGAACACTCAAATTGCGTCGAGATTCACTACATCGCCCTCCAGCCGACTTGTCTCCAAGGGGATATCGCTGCATCGGGCACCTCATGGTCCGTCTCCGGTGATTCTACATTTTCGAATTCGACGCAAAACTGATAGTTAAGTGTAACGTTCAGGGCCTCCTAATGACGATGGAGCACTCAAATTGCGTCGCGATTCAGAACATCGTTCTCCAGCGGACTGGTCTCCAAGGGGATATTACTGACTCGGGGCTCCATGTGGTTCGTCTCCTGTGAGTCGAGATTTTCAAATCCGACGCGAAACTGATGGCTAATTGTAACGTTCAGGGCCTCCTAATGACGTTGGATCACTCAAATTGCGTCGAGATTCAATACATCGGCCTCGAGCCGACTTGTCTCCTAGGGGCTATTGCTGCCTCGGGCACTTTATGGTCCGTCTCCAGTGAGTCTAGATTTTCGAATCCGACGAAAAACTGATAGTTAATTGTAACATTCAGGGCCTCCTAATGACCATGGAACACTCAAATATTGTCGTGATCCAATATATCGTCCTCCAGCCGACTTGTCTCCAAGGGTCTATTGCTGCCTCGGGCACCTAATCATCGTTCTCCTGTGAGTCTAGATTTTCGAACCCGACGCAAAAATGATAGTGAATTATAACGTTCAGCGCCTCCCAATGACGATAGCACACTCAAAATGCGTCGAGATTCAATACATCGTCCTCCAGCCGACTTGTCTCCAAAGGGATTTTGCTGCCTCGGGCACCAAACGGTCCGTCTCCTGTGAGTCTAGATTTTTGAATCCGACGCGAAACTGATAGCAATTGTAGCGTTCAGATTCTCCTAAATACGATGGAACACTCAAATTGCGACGAGATTCAATACATCGTCCTTCGGCCGACTTGTCCCCAAGGGTCTATTGCTGCCTCGGGCACCTTATGGTCGTTCTCCTGTGAGTCTAGATTTTTGAATCCATCGCGAAACTGATAGCTAATTGTAGCGTTTAGGGCCTCCTAATGACGATGGAACACTCAAATTGCGTCGAGATTCAATAAATCGTCCTTAAGCTGACTTGTCTCCAAGGGTCTATTGCAGCCTCGGGCACCTTATGGTCGTTCTCCTGTGAGTCTAGATTTTCGAACCCGACGCAAAACAGATAGTTAATTGAAACGTTCATAGCTTCCTAATGACGAAGGAACACTCAAATTGCGTCGAGATTCACTACATCGCCCTCCAGCCGACTTGTCTCCAAGGGGATATCGCTGCATCGGGCACCACATGGTCCGTCTCCGGTGATTCTACGTTTTCGAATTCGACGCAAAACTGATAGTTAAGTGTAACTTTCAGGGCCTCCTAATGACGATGGAGCACTCAAATTGCGTCGCGATTCAGAACATCGTTCTCCAGCGGACTGGTCTCCAAGGGGATATTACTGACTCGGGGCTCCATGTGGTTCGTCTCCTGTGAGTCGAGATTTTCAAATCCGACGCGAAACTGATGGCTAATTGTAACGTTCAGGGCCTCCTAATGACGTTGGATCACTCAAATTGCGTCGAAATTCAAAACATCGTCCTTCAGCCGACTTGTCTCCACGAGTCCATTGCTGCCTCGGGCACCTTATGGTCGTTCGCCTGTGTGTCTAGATTTTCGAATCCGACGCAAAACAGATAGTTAATTGTATCATTCAGGACCTCCTAATGACGATGGAACACTCAAATTGCGTCGAGATTCAATACATCGGCCTCGAGCCGACTTGTCTCCTAGGGGCTATTGCTGCCTCGGGCACCTTATGGTCCGTCTCCAGTGAGTCTAGATTTTCGAATCCGACGAAAAACTGATAGTTAATTGTAACATTCAGGGCCTCCTAATGACCATGGAACACTCAAATATTGTCGTGATCCAGTATATCGTCCTCCAGCCGACTTGTCTCCAAGGGTCTATTGCTGCCTCGGGCACCTAATCATCGTTCTCCTGTGAGTCTAGATTTTCGAACCCGACGCAAAAATGATAGTGATTTATAACGTTCAGCGCCTCCCAATGACGATAGCACACTCAAAATGCTTCGAGATTCAATACATCGTCCTCCAGCCGACTTGTCTCCAAAGGGATTTTGCTGCCTCGGGCACCAAACGGTCCGTCTCCTGTGAGTCTAGACTTTTGAATCCGACGCGAAACTGATAGTAATTGTAGCGTTCAGGGCCTCCTAATGACGATGGAACACTCAAATTGCTTCGAGATTCAATACATCGTCCTCCAGCCGACTTGTATCCAGGGGGATATTGATGTCTCGGGCACCATATGATCCTTCTCCTGTGAGTAGATTTTCGAATCCGACGCTAAAATGATAGTTAATTGTAACGTTCAGCGCCTCCTAATGACGATGGAACACTCAAATTGCGTCGAGATTCAATACATAGTCCTCCATGGGGATATTGCTGCCTCGGGCTCCTTATGGTCGCTCTCCTGTGAGTCTAGATTTTCGAATCCGACGCGAAACTGATTGTTAATTGTAACGTTCAGGGTTTCCTAATGACGATGGAACACTCAAATTGCGTCGAGATTCAATACATCGGCCTCCAGCCGACTTGTCCCCAAGTGTCTATTGCTGCCTCAGGCACCTTATGGTCGTTCTCCTGTGAGTCTAGATTTTCGAATCTGACGCGAAACTGATAGTTAATTTTAGCGTTCAGTTCCTCCTAAAGACGATGGAACACTCAAATTGCATCGAGATTCAATACATCATCCTCCAGCCGACTTGTATCCGAGGGGATACTGCTGTCTCGGACCACCATATGATCCTTCTCCTGTGAGTAGATTTTCGAATCCGACGCTAAAATGATAATTAATTGTAACGTTCAGCGCCTCCTAATGACGATGGAACACTCAAATTGCGTCGAGATTCAATACATCGTCCTCCAGCCGACTTGTCTCGAAGCGGATATTGCTGCCTCGGGCAAAAATATGGTCCTTCTCCTGTGAGTCTAGATTTTCGAATCCGACGCGAAACTGATTGTTAATTGTAACGTTCAGGGTTTCCTAATGACGATGGAACACTCAAATTGCGTCGAGATTCAATACACCGGCTTCCACCCGACTTGTCTCCAAGGGGATATTGCTGCCTCGGGCACCATATGGTCCGTCTCCTGTGAGTCTAGACTTTCGAATTCGACGCAAAAATGATAGTTAATTGTAACGATCAGCGCCTCCTAATGACGATGGAACACTCAAATTGCGTCGAGAGTAAATACATCGACCTCCAGCCGACTTGTCTACAAGGGGATATTGCTACCTCGGGCTCCATGTGGTTCGTCTCCTGTGAGTCGAGATTTTCGAATCCGACACGAAACTGATGGCTAATTGTATCGTTCAGGGCCTACTAATGACGATGGATCACTCAAAATGCGTCGAGATTCAATTCATCGTCCTCCAGCCGACTTGTCTCCAAAGGGATTTTGCTGCCTCGGGCACCGAACGGTCCGACTCCTGTGAGTCTAGATTTTTGAATCCGACGCGAAACTGATAGTTAATTGTAGCGTTCAGGTCCTCCTAAAGACGATGGAACACTCAAATTGCGACGAGATTCAATACATCGTCCTCCAGCCGACTTGTCTCCTTGGGGATATTGCTGCCTCGGGCTCCTTATGGTCGCTCTCCTGTGAGTCTGAATTTTCGAATCCGACGCGAAACTGATTGTTAATTAGAACTTTCAGGGCTTCCTAGTGACGATGGAACACTCAAATTGCGTCGAGATTCAATACATCGTCCGTTAGCCGACTTGCTTCCAACGGTCAATTGCTGCCTCGTTCACCTTATGGTCGTTATCCTGTGAGTCTAGATTTACTAATCCGACGCTAAACTGATTGTTAATTGTAACGTTCAGTGCCTCCTAGTTACGAGGGAACACTCTAATTGTGTCGCGATCCAATACATCGTCCTCCAGCCGACTTGTCCCCAAGGGTCTATTGCTGCCTCGGGCACCTTATGGTCGTTCTCCTGCGAGTCTAGATTTTCGAATCCGACGTGAAACTGATAGTTAATTGTAGCGTTCAGGTCCTCCTAAAGACGATGGAACACTCAAATTGCGACGAGATTCAATACATCGTCCTTCAGCCGACTGGTCCCCAAGGGTCTATTGCTGCCTCGGGCACGTTATGGTCGTTCTCCTGTGAGTCTAGATTTTAGAATCCTACGCAAAACTGATAGTTAATTGTAGCGTTTAGGGCCTGTTAATGACGATGGAAATCTCAAATTGCGTCGAGATTCAATACATCGTCCTCCAGCCGACTTGTCTCCTTGGGGATATTGCTGCCTCGGGCTCCTTATGGTCGCTCTCCTGTGAGTCTGAATTTTCGAATCCGACGCGAAACTGATTGTTAATTAGAACTTTCAGGGCTTCCTAGTGACGATGGAACACTCAAATTGCGTCGAGATTCAATACATCGTCCGTTAGCCGACTTGCTTCCAACGGTCAATTGCTGCCTCGTTCACCTTATGGTCGTTATCCTGTGAGTCTAGATTTACTAATCCGACGCTAAACTGATTGTTAATTGTAACGTTCAGTGCCTCCTAGTTACGAGGGAACACTCTAATTGTGTCGCGATCCAATACATCGTCCTCCAGCCGACTTGTCTCCAAGGGTCTATTGCTCCCTCGGGCGCCTTCTAGTCGTTCCCCTGTGAGTATATATTTTAGAATCCGACGCAAAACAGACAGTTAATTGTAACGTTCAGGGCCTCCTAATGACGATGGAACACTCAAATGGCTTCGAGATTCAATACATCGACTACCAGCCGACTTCTATCCAGGGGGATATTGATGTCTCGGGCACCATATGATCCTTCTCCTGTGAGTAGATTATCGAATCCGACGCTAAAATGATAGTTAATTGTAACTTTCAGCGCCTCCTAACGACGATGGAACACTCAAATTGCGTCGAGATACAATACATAGTCCTCCAGCCGATTTGTCTCCATGGGGATATTGCTGCCTCGGGCTCCTTATGTTCGCTCTCCTGTGAGTCTAGATTTTAGAATCCGACGCGAAACTGATTGTTAATTGTAACGTTCAGGGTTTCCTAATGACGATGGAACACTCAAATTGCGTCGAGATTCAATACATCGTCCTCCAGCCGACTTGTCTCCATGGGGATTTTGCTGCGTCGGGCTCCATGTGGTCCGTCTCCTGTGAGTCTAGATTTTCGAATGCGACGCGAAACTGATAGTTAATTGTAACGTTCAAGGCCTCCTAATGACGATGGAACACTCAAATTGCGACGAGATTCAATACATCGTCCTTCAGCCGACTTGTCCCCAAGGGTCTATTGCTGCCTCGGGCACCTTATGGTCGTTCTCCTGTGAGTCTAGATTTTCGAATCCGACGCGAAACTGATAGTTAATTGTAACGTTCAGGCCCTCTTAATGACGATGGAGCACTCAAATTGCGTCTCGATTAAATACATCGACCTCTAGCGGACTGGTCTCCAAGGGGATATTGCTGCTTCGGGCACCTTACGATTCGTCTCCAGTGAGTCTAGAATTTCGAATCCGACGAAAAACTAATAGTTAAGTGTAACAATCAGGGCATCCTAGATACGAGGGAACACTCAAATTGTGTCGTGATCCAATACATCGTCCTCCAGCCGACTTGTATCCAAGGGTTTATTGCTGCCTCGGGCACCTTCTGGTCGTTCCCCTGTGAGTATAGATTTTAGAATCCGACGCAAAACAGATAGTTAATTGTAACGTTCAGGGCCTCCTAATGACGATGGGACACCCAAATTGCGTCGAGATTCAATACATAGTCCTCCAGCCGATATGTCTCCATGGGGATATTGCTGCCTCCGCCTCCTTATGGTCGCTCTCCTGTGAGTCTAGATTTTAGAATCCGACGCGAAACTGATTCTTAATTGTAACGTTCAAGGTTTCCTACTGACGATGGAACACTCAAATTGCGTCCGAGATTCAATACATCGACCTCCAGCAGACTTGTCTCCATGGGGATATTGCTGCCTCGGGCACCATATGGTCCGTCTCCTGTGAGTCTAGATTTTCGAATCCGACGCAAAACTGATAGTTAATTGTTGCGTTTAGGGCCTCCTAATGACGATGGAAAACTCAAATTGCGTCGAGATTCAATACATCGTCCGTTAGCCGACTTGTCTCCAAGTGTTTATTGCTGCCTCGGGCACCTTATGGTCGTTCTCCTGTGAGTCTAGATTTTCGAATCCGACGCGAAACTGATAGTTAATTGTAGCGTTCAGGTCCTCCTAAAGACGATGGAACACTCAAATTGCGACGAGATTCAATACATCGTCATTCAGCCGACTTGTCCCCAAGGGTCTATTGCTGCCTCGGGCACCTTATGGTCGTTCTCCTGTGAGTCTAGATTTTCGAATCCGACACGAAACTGATAGTTAATTGTAGCGTTCAGGTCCTCCTAAAGACGATGGAACACTCAAATTGCGACGAGATTCAATACATCGTCCTTCAGCAGACTTGTCCCCAAGGGTCTATTGCTGCCTCGGGCACCTTATGGTCGTTCTCCGGTGAGTCTAGATTTTCGAATCCGACGCAAAACTGATTGTTAATTGTAACGTTCAGTGCCTCCTAATGACGATGGAACATTCAAATTGCATCGAGATTCAATACATCATCCTCCAGCCGACTTGTTTCCAAGGGGATACTGCTGTCTCAGGCACCATATGATCCTTCTCCTGTGAGTAGATTTTGGAATTCGACGCAAAAATGATAGTTAATTGTAACGTTCAAGGCCTGCTAATGACGATGGAACATTCAAATTGCGTCGCGATCCAATACATCGTCTTCCAGCCGACTTGTCTCCATGGGGATATCGCTGCCTCGTTCTCCTTATGGTCGCTCTCCTGTGAGTCTAGATTTTAGAATCCGACGCGAAACTGATTGTTAATTGTAACGTTCAGGGCTTCATAATGACGATGGAACACTCAAATTGCGTAGAGATTCAATACATCGGCATTCAGCCGATTTGTCTCCAAGGGTTTATTGCTGCCTTGGGCACCTTATGGTCGTACCACTGTATGTCTAGATTTTAGAATCTGACGAAAAACAGATAGTTAATTGTAACGTTCATGACCTCCTAATGACGAAGGAACACTCAAATTGAGTCGATATTCACTACATCGTCCTCCAGCGGACTTGTTTCCAAGGGGATATCGCTGCCTCGGGCACCAAATGGTCCGTCTCCTGTGAGTCTATATTTATGAATCCGAAGCGAAACTGATAGTTAATTGTAAAGTTCAGGGACTCCTAATGTCGATGGAACACTGAAATTGCGTCGAGATTCAATACATCGTCCTTCAGCCGACTTGTCTCCAAGGGTCTATTGCTGCCTCGGGCACCTTATGGTCGTTCTCCTGTGAGTGTAGATTTTTGAATCCGACGCAAAACTGATAGTTAATTGTAACTTTAGGGCCTCCTAATGACGATGGAACACTCAAATTGCGTCGAGATTCAATACATCATCCTCCAGCCCACTTGTATCCAAGGGGATATTGCTGTCTCGGGCACCATATCATCCTTCTCCTCTGAGTAGATTTTCGAGTCCGACGCTAAAATATTAGTTGATTGTAACGTTCAGCGCCTCCTAATGACGATGGAACACTCAAATTGCGTCGCGATTCAATACATCGTCCTCCAGCGGACTGGTCTCCAAGGGGATATTGCTGCTTCGGGTACCTTATGGTCCGTCTCCAGTGAGTCTAGAATTTCGAATCCGACGAAAAACTGATAGTTAATTGTAACATTCAGGGACTCCTAGTTACGATGGAAGACTCAAATTGCGTCGAGATTCAATACACCGTCCTTCAGCCGACATGTCTCCTAGAGTCTATTGCTGCCTCGGGCACCTTATGGTCGTTCTCCTGTGAGTCTAGATTTTCGAATCCGACGCAAAACAGATAGTTAATTGTAACGTTCATAGCCTCATAATGACGATGGAACGCTAAAATTGCGACGAGATTCAATACATCGTCCTTCAGCCGACTTGTCTCCAAGAGTCTATTGCTGCCTTGGGCACCTTATGGTCGTTCTCCTGTGAGTCTAGATTTTCGAATCCGACGCAAAACAGATAGTCAATTGTAACGTTCAGGGCCCCCTAATGACGAAGGAACACTCAAATTGCATCGATATTCACTACATCGACCTCCAGCGGACTTGTTTCCAAGGGGATATCGCTGCCTCGGTCACCACATGGTCCTTCTCCTGTGAGTCTAGATTATCCAATCCGACGCATATCTGATATTTAATTGTACAGTTCAGCACCTCCTAATGACGTTTGAACACTCAAATTGCGTCGAGATTCAATACATCGTCCTCCAGCCGACTTGTCTCCAAGGGGATATCGCTGCCTCGGGCACCACATGGTCCGTCACCAGTGAGTCGAGATTTTCGAATCCGACAAAAAACTGATAGTTAATGGTAACATTATCGGCCTCCTAATGACAATGGAACACTCAAATTGCGTCGCGATCCAATACATCGTCCTCCAGCCGACTTGTCACCATGGGGATATCGCTGCCTCGTGCTCCTTATGGTCGCTCTCCTGTGAGTCTAGATTTTAGAATCCCACGCGAAACTGATTATTAATTGTAACGTTCAGGGCTTCCTAATGACGATGGAACACTCAAATTGCGTAGAGATTCAATACATCGGCATTCAGACGATTTGTCTCCAAGGGTTTATTGCTGCCTTGGGCACCTTATGGTCGTACCCCTGTGTGTCTACATTTTAGAATCTGACGCAAAACAGATAGTTAATTGTAACGTTCAGGGCCTCCTAATGACGAAGGAACACTCAAATTGCGTCGATATTCACTACATCGTCCTCCAGCGGACTTGTTTCCAAGGGGATATCGCTGCCTCGGGCACCAAATGGTCCGTCTCCTGTGAGTCTATATTTATGAATCCGACGCGAAACTGATAGTTAATTGTAAAGTTCAGGAACTCCTAATGTCGATGGAACACTGAAATTGCGTCGAGATTCAATACATCGTCCTTCAGCCGACTTGTCTCCAAGGGTCTATTGCTGCCTCGGGCACCTTATGGTCGTTCTCCTGTGAGTGTAGATTTTCGAATCCGACGCAAAACTGATAGTTAATTGTAACGTCAGGGCCTCCTAATGACGATGGAACACTCAAATTGCGTCGAGATTCAATACATCGTCCTTCACCCGACTTGTCCCCATGGGTTTATTGCTGCCTCGGGCACCTTATGATCGTTCTCCAAATCTGGTTCTCCAAAACTGGTTGTTAATTTTAACGTTCAGGGCCTCTTAATGACGATGGAATACTCAAATTGCGGCGAGATTCAATACATCATCCTCCAGCCCACTTGTATCCAAGGGGATATTGCTGTCTCGGGCACCATATCATCCTTCTCCTGTGAGTAGGTTTTCGAGTCCGACGCTAAAATAATAGTTGATTGTAACGTTCAGCGCCTCCTAATGACGATGGAACACTCAAATTGCGTCGAGATTCAAACCATCGTCCTTGAGCCGACATGTCTCCAAGGGTCTATTGCTGCCTCGGGCACCTTATGGTCGTTCTCCTGCGAGTCTAGATTTTCTAATCCGACGCAAAACTGATTGTTAATTGTAACGTTCAGGTACTCCTAATGACGATGGCACACTCAAATTGCGTCGAGATTCAATATATCGTCCTCCAGCCGACTTGTACCCAAGGGGATATTGCTGTCTCGGGCATCATATGATCCTTCTCCTGTGAGTAGATTTTCGAATCCGACGCTAAAATGATAGTTAATTGTAACGTTCAGCGCCTCCTAATGACGATGGAACACTCAAACTGCGTGGAGACTAAATGCATCGTCCTCCAGCCGAATTGTCTCCAAGGGTCTATTGCTGCCTCGGGCACCTTATGTTCGTTCTCCTGTAAGTCTAGATTTTTGAATCCGACGCAAAAATGATAGTTAATTGTAACGTTCAGGGCCTCCTAATGACGATGGAACACTCAAATTGCGTCGAGATTCAATACATCGGCCCCCAGCCGACTTGTCTCCAAGGGTCATTTGCTGTGTCGGGCACCTTACGGTCGTTCTCCTGTGAGTCTAGATTTTCGAATCCGACGCGAACCTGATAGTTAATTCTAACGTTCAGGGCCTCCTAATGACGAAGGAGCACTCAAATTGCGTCGCGATTCAATACATCGTCCTCCAGCCGACTGGTCTCCAAGGGGATATTGCTGCTTCGGGTACCTTATGGTCCGTCTCCAGTGAATCTAGATTATCGAATCCGACGAAAAACTGATAGTTAATTGTAATATTCAGGGACTCCTAGTTACGATGGAACACTCAAATTGTGTCGCGATCCAATACATCGTCCTCCAGCCGACCTGACTCCAAGGGTCAATTGCTGTCTGAAGCACCTTATGATCGTTTTCCTGTGAGTCTAGATTTTCGAATCCGACGCAAAACTGATAGTTAATTGTAACGTTCAGGGCCTCCTAATGACGATGGAACACTGAAATTGCGTCGAGATTCAATACATCGTCGTCCAGCCGACTTGTATCCAAGGGGATATTGATGTCTCGGTCACCATATGATCCTTCTCCTGTAAGTGGATTTTCGAAACCGACGCTAAAATGATAGTTAATTGTAACGTTCAGCGCCTCCTAATGACGATGGAACACTCAAATTGCGTCGATATTCACTACATCGACCTCCAGCGGACTTGTTTCCAAGGGGATATCGCTGCCTCGGGCACCACATGGTCCGTCTCCTGTGAGTCTAGATTATCCAATCCGACGCATATCTGATATTTAATTGTACAGTTCAGCACCTCCTAATGACGATTGAACACTCAAATTGCGTCGAGATTCAATACATCGTCCTCCAGCCGGCTTGTCTCCAAGGGGATATCGCTGCCTCGGGCACCACATGGTCCGTCTCCGGTGATTCTAAGTTTTCGAATCCGACGCAAAACTGATAGTTAATTGCAACGTTCAGGGCCTCGTAATGACGATGGAGCACTCAAATTGCGTCGCGATTCAATACATCGTCCTCTTGCGGACTGGTCTCCAAGGGGATATTGCCTCGGGAACCTTATGGTCCGTCTCCAGTGAGTCTAGATTTTCGAATCCGACGAAAAACTGTTAGTTAATTGTAACATTCAGGGCCTCCTGATGGCGATGGAACACTCAACTTACGTCGCGATCCAATACATCGTCTTCCAGCCGACTTTTCTCCTGGGGTCTATTGCTGCCTCAGGCACCTTATGATCGTTTTCCTGTGGTTATAGATTTTCGAACCCGACGCAAAACTGATAGTTAATTGTAACGCTCAGGGCCACCTAATGACGATGGAACACTCAAATTGGGTCGAGATTCAATACATCGGCCTCCAGCCGACTTGTCTCCAAGGGGATATTGCTGTCTCGGGCACCATATCATCCTTCTCCTGTGAGTGGATTTTCGAATCCGACGCTAAAATAATAGTTGATTGTAACGTTCAGTGCCTCCTAATGACGATGGAACACTCAAATTGCGTCGAGATTCAATACATCGTCCCCCAGCCGACTTGTACCAAAGGGGATATTGCTGTCTCGGTCTTGATATAATCCTTCCCCTGTGAGTAGATTTTGGAATCCGACGCTAAAATGATAGTTAATTGTAACGGTCAGCGCCACCTAATGGCGAGTGAACACTCAAATTGCGTCGAGACTCAATACATCGTCCTCCAACCGACTTGTCTCCGAGGGTCTATTGCTGCCTCGGGCACCTTATGTTCCTGTGAGTCTAGATTTTCGAATCCGACGCAAAATTGATAGTTAATTGTAACGTTCAGGGCCTCCTAATGACGACGGAACACTCAAATTGCGTCGAGATTCAATACTTCGGCCCCCAGCCGACCTGTCTCCAAGGGTCTGTTGCTACCTCGGGCACCTTACGGTCGTTCTCCTGTGAGTCTAGATTTTCGAATCCGACGCGAACCTGATAGTTAATTCTAACGTTCAGGGCCTCCTAATGACGATGGAGCACTCAAATTGCGTCGCGATTCAATACATCGTCCTCCAGCGGACTGGTCTCCAAGGGGATATTGCTGCTTCGGGTACCTTATGGTCCGTCTCCAGTGAGTCTAGATTTTCGAATCCGACGAAAAACTGATAGTTAATTGTAACATTCAGGGACTCCTAGTTACGATGGAACACTCAAATTGCGTCGCGATCCAAAGCATCGTCCTCTAGCCGACCTGTCTCCAAGGGTCAATTGCTGTCTGGGGCACCTTACGATCGTATTCTTGTGAGTCTAGATTTTCGAATCCGACGCAAAACTGATAGTTAATTGTAACGTTCAGGGCCTCCTAATGACGATGGAACACTCAAATAGCGTCGTGATTCAATACATCGTCGTCCAGCCGACTTGTATCCAAGGGGATATTGATGTCTCGTTCATCATGACGATGGAACACTCAAATTGCGCCGAGATTTAATACATCGTCCTTCAGCCGACTTGTCTCCAAAGGTCAAATGCAGCGTCGGGCACCTTATGGTCGTTCTCCTGTGAGACAAGATTTTGGAATCCGACCCAAAACTGATAGTTAATTGTAACGTTCAGGGCCTCAAAATGACGATGGAACACTCAAATTGCGTCGAGATTCAATACACCGGCCTCGAGCCGACTAGTCTACAAGGGTCTATTGCTGCCTCGGGCTCCATGTGGTCCGTCTCCTGTGAGTCTAGATTTTCGAATCCGACGCGAAACTGATAGTTAATTGTACCGTTCAGGGCCTCCTAATGACGATCGAACACTCAAATTGCGTCGAAATTCAATACATCGTCCTTCAGCCGACTTGTCTCCAAGAGTCTATTGCTGCCTCGGGCACCTTATGGTCGTTCTCCTGTGGGTCTAGATTTTCGAGTCCGACGCAAAACAGATAGTTAATTGTAACGTTCATGGCCTCCTAGTGACGATGGAAAACACAAATTGCGTCGAGATTCAATACATCGGCCTCCACCCGACTTGTCGCCACGGGTCTGTTGCTGCCTCAGGCACCTTACGGTCGTTCTCCTGTGAGTCTAGATTTTCGAATCCGACGCGAAACTGATAGTTAATTGTAACGTTCAGGGCCTCCTAATGACGATGGAGCACCCAAATTGCGTCGCGATTCAATAAATCGTCCTCCAGCGGACTGGTCTAAAAGGGGATATTGCTGCTTTGGGCACCTTATGGTCCGTCTAATGTGAGTCTAGATTCTCGAATCCGACGAAAAACTGATAGTTAATTGTAACATTCAGGGCCTCCTACTTACGTTGGAACACTCAAATTGCGTCGCGATCCAATACATCGTCCTCCAGCCGATCTGTCTCCAAGGGTCAATTGCTGTCTGGGGCACCCTATGATCGTTTTCCTGTGAGTTTAGATTTTCGAATCCACTGCAAAACTTATAGTTAATTGTAACGTTCAGGGCCTCCTAATAACGATGGAACACTCAAATTGCGTCGAGATTCATTACATCGTCGTCCAGCCGACTTGTATCCAAGGGGATATTGATGTCTCGGTCACAATATGACCCTACTCCTGTGAGTGGATGTTCGAATCCGACGCTAAAATGATAGTTAATTGTAACGTTCAGGGCCTCAAAATGACGATGGAACACTCAAATTGCGTCGAGATTCAATACACCGGCCTCGAGCCGAATTGTCTACAAGGGTCTATTGCTGAGTCGGGCTCCATGTGGTCCGTCTCCTGTGAGTCTAGATTTTCAAATCCGACGCGAAACTGATAGTTAATTGTACCGTCCATGGCCTCCTAATGACGATCGAACACTCAAATTGCGTCGAAATTCTATATATCGTCCTTCAGCCGACATGTCTCCAAGAGTCAATTGCTGCCTCGGGCACCTTATGGTCGTTCTCCTGTGAGTCTAGAATTTCGAATCCGACGCAAAACAGATAGTTAATTGTAACGTTCATGGCCTCCTAATGACGATGGAACACTCAAATTGCGTCGAGATTCAATACATCGGCCCCGAGGCGAATTGTCTCCAAGGGTCTATTGCTGCCTCGGGCTCCATGTGGCCCGTCTCCTGTGAGTCAAGATTTTCCAATACGACGCGAAACTGATAGTTAATTGTAACATTCAGGGCCTCCTAGTTACGTTGGAACACTCAAATTGCTTCGCGATCCAATACATCGTCCTCCAGCCGACCTGTCTCCAAGCGTCAATTGCTGTCTGGGGCACCTAATGATTGTTTTCCTGTGAGTCTAGATTTTCGAATCCGACGCAAAACTGATAATTAATTGTAACGTTCAGGGCCTCCTAATGACGATAGAACACTCAAATTGCGTCGAGATTCAATACATCGTCGTCCAGCCGACTTGTATCCAAGGGGATATTGATGTCTCGGTCACCATATGATCCTTCTCCTGTAAGTGGATTTTCGAAACCGACGCTAAAATGATAGTTAATTGTAACGTTCAGCGCCTCCTAATGACGATGGAACACTCAAATTGCGTCGATATTCACTACATCGACCTCCAGCGGACTTGTTTCCAAGGGGATATCGCTGCCTCGGGCACCACATGGTCCGTCTCCTGTGAGTCTAGATTATCCAATCCGACGCATATCTGATATTTAATTGTACAGTTCAGCACCTCCTAATGACGATTGAACACTCAAATTGCGTCGAGATTCAATACATCGTCCTCCAGCCGGCTTGGCTCCAAGGGGATATCGCTGCCTCGGGCACCACATGGTCCGTCTCCGGTGATTCTAAGTTTTCGAATCCGACGCAAAACTGATAGTTAATTGCAACGTTCAGGGCCTCGTAATGACGATGGAGCACTCAAATTGCGTCGCGATTCAATACATCGTCCTCCAGCGGACTGGTCTCCAAGGGGATATTGCCTCGGGAACCTTATGGTCCGTCTCCAGTGAGTCTAGATTTTCGAATCCGACGAAAAACTGTTAGTTAATTGTAACATTCAGGGCCTCCTAATTGGGATGGAACACTCAACTTACGTCGCGATCCAATACATCGTCTTCCAGCCGACTTTTCTCCTGGGGTCTATTGCTGCCTCAGGCACCTTATGATCGTTTTCCTGTGGTTCTAGATTTTCGAACCCGACGCAAAACTTATAGTTAATAGTAACGCTCAGGGCCACCTAATGACGATGGAACACTCAAATTGGGTCGAGATTCAATACATCGGCCTCCAGCCGACTTGTCTCCAAGGGGATATTGCTGTCTCGGGCACCATATCATCCTTCTCCTGTGAGTGGATTTTCGAATCCGACGCTAAAATAATAGTTGATTGTAACGTTCAGTGCCTCCTAATGACGATGGAACACTCAAATTGCGTCGAGATTCAATACATCGTCCTCCAGCCGACTTGTACCAAAGGGGATATTGCTGTCTCGGTCTTGATATAGTCCTTCTCCTGTGAGTAGATTTTCGAATCCGACGCTAAAATGATAGTTAATTGTAACGGTCAGCGCCACCTAATGGCGATTGAACACTCAAATTGCGTCGAGACTCAATACATCGTCCTCCAACCGACTTGTCTCCAAGGGTCTATTGCTGCCTCGGGCACCTTATGTTCGTTCTCCTGTGAGTCTAGATTTTCGAATCCGACGCAAAAATGATGGTTAATTGTAACGTTCAGGGCCTCCTAATGACGATGGAACACTCAAATTGCGTCGAGATTCAATACATCGGCCCCCAGCCGACCTGTCTCCAAGGGTCTGTAGCTACCTCGGGCACCTTACGGTCGTTCTCCTGTGAGTCTAGATTTTCGAATCCGACGCGAACCTGATGGTTAATTCTAACGTTCAGGGCCTCCTAATGACGATGGGACACTGAAATAGCGTCGTGATTCAATACATCGTCGTCCAGCCGACTTGTATCCAAGGGGATATTGATGTCTCGTTCATCATGACGATGGAAAACTCAAATTGCGCCGAGATTTAATACATCGTCCTTCAGCCGACTTGTCTCCAAAGGTCTAATGCAGCGTCGGGCACCTTATGGTCGTTCTCCTTTGAGACAAGATTTTGGAATCCGACCCAAAACTGATAGTTAATTGTAACGTTCAGGGCCCCAAAATGACGATGGAACATTCAAATTGCGTCGAGATTCAATACACCGGCCTCGAGCCGACTTGTCTACAAGGGGCTATTGCTGCCTCGGGCTCCATGTGGTCCGTCTCCTGTGAGTCTAGATTTTCGAATCCGACGCGAAACTGATAGTTAATTGTACCGTTCAGGGCCTCCTAATGACGATCGAACACTCAAATTGCGTCGAAATTCAATACATCGTCCTTCAGCCGACTTGTCTCCAAGAGTCTATTGCTGCCTCGGGCACCTTATGGTCGTTCTCCTGTGGGTCTAGATTTTCGAGTCCGACGCAAAACAGATAGTTAATTGTAACGTTCATGGCCTCCTAATGACGATGGAAAACACAAATTGCGTCGAGATTCAATACATCGGCCTCCACCCGACTTGTCGCCATGGGTCTGTTGCTGCCTCGGGCACCTTACGGTCGTTCTACTGTGAGTCTAGATTTTCGAATCCGACGCGAAACTGATAGTTAATTGTAACGTTCAGGGCCTCCTAATGACGATGGAGCACCGAAATTGCGTCGCGATTCAATAAATCGTCCTCCAGCGGACTGGTCTAAAAGGGGATATTGCTGCTTTGGGCACCTTAAGGTCCGTCTACTGTGAGTCTAGATTCTCGAATCCGACGAAAAACTGATAGTTACTTGTAACGTTCAGGTCCTCCTAATGACGATGGAACACTCAAACTGCGTCGAGATTCAATACATCGTCCTCCAGCCGACTTGTATCCAAGGGTCAATTGCTGGCTGGGGCACCTTATGATCGTTTTCCTGTGAGTCCAGATTTTCGAATGCGACGCAAAACAGATAGTTAATTGTAACGTTCAGGGCCTCATAATGGCGATGGAACGCTCAAATTGCGACGAGATTCAATACATCGTCCTTCAGCCGACTTGTCTCCATGGGTTTGTTGCTGCCTCGGGCACCTTATGGTCGGTCGCCTGTGAGTCTAGATTTTCTGATCCGACACAAAACTGATTGTTACTTGTAACGTTCAGGTCCTCCTAATGACGATGGAACACTCAAACTGCGTCGAGATTCAATACATCGTCCTCCAGCCGACTTGTATCCAAGGGGATATTGCTGTCTCGCGCTTCATGTGATCCTTCTCCTGTGAGTTGATTTTCGAATCCGACGCTAAAATGATAGTTAATTGTAACGTTCAACGCCTCCTAATGACGATGGAACACTCAAATTGCGTCGAGACTCAATACATCGTCCTCCAGCCGACTTGTCTCCAAGGGTCTATTGCTGCCTCGGGCACCTTATGGTCGTTCTCCTGTGAGTCTAGATTTTCGAATCCGACGCGAACCTGATAGTTAATTCTAACGTACAGGGCCTCCTAATGACGATGGAGCACTCAAATTGCGTCGCGATTCAATACATCGTCCTCCAGCGGACAGGTCTCCAAGGGGATATTGCTGCTTCGGGTACCTTATGTTCCGTCTCCAGTGAGTCTAGATTTTCGAATCCGACGAAAAACTGATAGTTAATTGTAACATTCAGGGACTCCTAGTTACTTTGAAAGACTCAAATTGCGTCGCGATCCAATACATCGTCCTCCAGCGGACCTGTCTCCAAGGGTCAATTGCTGGCTGGGGCACCTTATGATCGTTTTCCTGTGAGTCTAGATTTTCGAATCCGACGCAAATCTGATAGTTAATTGTAACGTTCAGGGCCTCATAATGGCGATGGAACACTCTAATTGCGTCGAGATTTAATATATCGGCATTCAGCCGATTTGTCTCCAAGGGTCTATTTCTGCCTCGGGCCCCATATGGTCGTTCCCCAGTGAGCCTAGATTTTCGAATCCGACGCAAAAATGATAGTTAATTGTAACGTTCAGCGCCTCCTAATGACGATGGAACACTCAAATTGCGTCGGGAGTCAATACATCGACCTCCAGCCGACTTGTATTCAAGGGGATATTGCTGCCTCGGACTCCTTGTGGTCTGTCACCTGTGAGTCTAGATTATCAGTCCGACGCGAAACTGATAGTTAATTGTAACGTTCAGGGCCTCATAATGACGATGGAACACTCAAATTGCGTCGAGATTCAATACATCGTCCTTCAGCCGACTTGTCTCCAAGGGTCTATTGCTGCCTCGGGCACCTTATGATCGTTCTTCTGTGAGTCTAGATTTTCGAACCCGACGCAAAAATGATAGTGAATTGTAACGTTCAGCGCCTCCTAATGACGATAGAACACTCAAAATGCGTCGAGATTCAATACCAAGGGATCCAGCCGACTTGTCTCCAAAGGGATATTGCTGCTTCCGGCACCAAATGGTCCGTCTCCTGTGAGTCTAGATTCTTGAATCCGACGCGAAACTGATAGTTAATTGTAGCGTTCAGGGCCTCCTAATGACGATGGAACACTCAAATTGCGACGAGATTCAATACATCGTCATTCAGACGACTTGCCTCCAAGGGTCTATTGCTGCCTCGTGCACCTTATGGTCGTTCTCCTGTGAGTCTAGATTTTCTAATCCGACGCAAAACTGATTTTTAATTGAAACGTTCAGGTCCTCCTAATGACGATGGAACACCCAAATTGCGTCGAGATTCAATAAATCGTCCTCCAGCTGACTTGTATCCAAGGGGATATTGCTGTCTCGGGCTTCATATGATCCTTCTCCTTTCATTAGATTTTCGAATCCGACGCTAAAATGATAGTTAATTGGAACGTTCAGCGCCTCCTAATGACGATGGAACACTCAAATTGAATCGAGACTCAATACACCGTCCTCCAGCGGACTGGTCTCCAAGGGGATATTGCTACTTCGGGTATCTTATGGTCCGTCTCCAGTGAGTCTAGAGTTTCGAATCCGACGCAAAACTGATAGTTAATTGTAACGTTCAGCGCCTCCTAATGACGATGGAACACTCAAATTGCGTCGAGATTCAATACATAGTCCTCCAGCCGATTTGTCTCCATGGGGATATTGCTGCATCGGGCTCCTTATGGTCGCTCTCCTGTGAGTCTAGATTTTCGAATACGACGCGAAACTGATTGTTAATTGTAACTTTCAGGGTTTCCTAATGATCATGAAAAACTCACATTGTGTCGAGATTCAATACATCGTCCTCCAGCCGACATGTCTCGAAGGGGATATTGCTGCCCCGGGCACCATATGGTCCTTCTCCTGTGATTATAGATTTTCGAATCCGACGCAATACTGATTTTCAATTGTAACGTTCAGTGTTTCCTAATGACGATGGAACACTCAAATTGCGTCGAGATTAAATACATGGGCTCGAGCCGACCTGTCTCCAAGGGTCTATTGCTGCCTCGGGCACCTTATGGTCGTTCTCCTGTGAAACTAGATTTTCGAATCCGACGCAAAACAGATAGTTTATTGTAACGTTCAGGGCCTCCTAATGACGAAGGAACACTCAAATTGCGTAGAAGTTCACTGCATCGTCCTCCAGCCGACTTGTCTCCAAGGGGATATCGCTGCCTCGGGCACCACTTGGTCCGTCTCCGGTCATTCTACGTTTTCGAATCCGACGCAAAACTGATTGTTAATTGTAACGTTCAGGGCCTCCTAATGACGATGGAACACTCAAATTTTGTCGTGATCCAATATATCGTCCTCCAGCCAACTTGTCTCCAAGGGTCTATTGCTGCCTCGGGCACCTTATGATCGTTCTTCTGTGAGTCTAGATTTTCGAACACGACGCAAAAATGATAGTGAATTGTAACGTTCAGCGCCTCCTAATGACGATAGAACACTCAAAATGCGTCGAGATTCAATACGTCAGCCTCCAGCCGACTTGTCTCCAAAGGGATATTGCTGCTTCCGGCACCAAATGGTCCGTCTCCTGTGAGTCTAGATTTCTCTAATTGCGACGAGATTAAATACATCGTCCTTCAGCCGACTTGTCTTCAAGAGTCTATTGCTGCCTCGGGCACCTTATTTTCGTTCTCCTGCGAGTCTAGATTTTCTAATCCGACGCAAAACTGATTTTTAATTGTAACGTTCAGGTCCTCCTAATGACGATAGAACACTCAAAATGGGTCGGGAGTCAATACATCGACCTCCAGCCTACTTGTGTACAAGGGGATACTGCTGCCTCGGGCTCCATATGGACCGTCACCTGTGAGTCTAGATTTTCAGTCCGTCGCGAAACTGATAGTTAATTGTAACGTTCAGGGCCTCCTAATGACAAAGGATCACTCAAATTGCGTCGATATTCACTACATCGTCCTCCAGCGGACTTGTTTCCAGGGGGATATCGCTGCCTCGGGCACCACTTGGTCCGTCTCCAGTGAGTCTAGATTTTCGAATCCGATGAAAATCTGATAGTTAATTGTAACATTCAGAGCCTCCAAATGACGATGGAACACTCAAATTTTGTCGTGATCGAATATATCGTCCTCCAGCCGACTTGTCTCCAAGGGTCTATTGCAGCCTCGGGCACCTTATGATCGTTCTCCTGTGAGTCTAGATTTTCGAATCCGACGCAAAACTGATAGTTAAGTGTAGCGTTCAGGGCCTCCTAATGACGATAGAACACTCAAATTGCGTTGAGATTCAATACATCGTCCTACAGCCGACTTGTCTTCAAGAGTCTATTGCTACCTCGGGCACCTTATGTTCGGTCTCCTGTGAGTCTAAATTTTCGAATCCGACGCAAAACAGATAGTTAATTGTAACGTTCAGCGCCTCCTAATGACGATGGAACACTGAAATTGCGTCGGGAGTCACTACATCGACCTCCAGCCGACTTGTCTACAAGGGGATATTGCTGCCTCGGCCTCCATGTGGTCCGTCACCTGTGACTCTAGATTTTCAGTCCGACGCGAAACTGATAGTTCATTGTAACGTTCAGGGCCTCATAACGACGATGGAACACTCAAATTGCGTCGAGAATCAATACATCGTCCTTCAGCCGACTTGTCTTCAAGAGTCTATTGCTGCCTCGGCACCTTATGTTCGGTCTCCTGTGAGTCTAGATTTTCGAATCCGACGCAAAGCAGTTAGTTAATTGTAACGTTCAGGGACTCCTAATGACGATGGAACACTCAAATAGCGTCGAGATTCAATACATCGTCGTCCAGCCGACTTGTATCCAAGGGGATATTGATGTCTCGTTCATCATATGATCCTTCTCCTGTGAGTGGATTTTCGAATCCGACGCTAAAATGATAGTTAATTGTAACGTTCAGGGCCTCCTAATGACGATGGAACACTCAAATTGCGCCGAGATTTAATACATCGTCCTTCAGTCGACTTGTCTCCAAGAGTCTATTGCTGCCTCGGGCACCTTATGGTCGTTCTCCTGTGAGTCTAGATTTTCGAGTCCGACGCAAAACAGATAGTTAATTGTAACGTTCATGGCCTCCTAATGACGATGGAAAACACAAATTGCGTCGAGATTCAATACATCGGCACCGAGCAGACTTGTCTCCAAGGGTCTATTGCTGCCTAGGGCTCCATGTGGTCCGTCTCCTGTGAGTCTAGATTTTCGAATACGACGCGAAATTGATAGTTAATTGTAACGTTCAGGGCCTCATAATGACGATGGAACACTCAAATTGCGTCGAGATTCAATACGTTGTCCTTCAGCCGACTTGTCTTCAAGAGTCTATTGCTGCCTCGGGCACCTTATGTTCGGTCTCCTGTGAGTCTAGATTTTCGAATCCGACGCAAAGCAGATAGTTAATTGTAACGTTCAGGGACTCCTAATGACGATGGAACACTCAAATTGCGTCGAGATTAAATACATGGGCCTCGAGCCGTTTTGACTCCAAGGTTCTATACCTGGCTGGGGCACCTTATGGTCGTTCACCTGTGCGTCTAGATTTTCGAATCCGACGCAAAACAGATAGTTAATTGTAACGTTCAGGGCCTCCTAATGACGAAGGAACACTCAAATTGCGTCGATATTCACTACATCGTACTCCAGCGGACTTGTTTCCAAGGGGATATCGCTGCCTCGCGCACCACTTGGTCCGTCTCCGGTCATTCTACGTTTTCGAATCCGACGCGAAACTGATTGTTAATTGTAACGTTCAGGGCCTCCTAATGACGATGGAACACTCAAATTTTGTCGTGATCCAATATATCGTCCTCCAGCCAACTTGTCTCCAAGGGTCTATTGCTGCCTCGGGCACCTTATGATCGTTCTTCTGTGAGTCTAGTTTTCGAACCCGACGCAAAAATGATAGTGAATTGTAACGTTCAGCGCCTCCTAATGACGATAGAACACTCAAAATGCGTTGAGATTCAATACGTCAGCCTCCAGCCGACTTGTCTCCAAAGGGATATTGCTGCTTCCGGCACCAAATGGTCCGTCTCCTGGGAGTCTAGATTTTTGAGTCCGACGCGAAACTGATAGTTAATTGTAGCGTTCAGGGCCTCCTAATGACGATGGAACACTCTAATTGCGACGAGATTAAATACATCGTCCTTCAGACGAGTTGCCACCAAGGGTCTATTGCTGCCTCGTGCACCTTATTGTCGTTCTCTTGCGAGTTTAGATTTTCTAATCCGACGCAAAACTGATTTTTAATTGTAACGTTCACGTCCTCCTAATGACGATGGAACACTCTAATTGCGTCGAGATCCAATAAATCGTCCTCCAGCTGACTTGTATCCAAGGGGATATTGCTGTCTCGGGCTTCATATGATCCTTCTCCTTTGAGTAGATTTTCGAATCCGACGCTTAAATGATAGTTAATTGTAATGTTCAGCGCCTCCTAATGACGATGGAACACTCAAATTGCGTCGAGATTCAATACATCGTCCTCCAGCCGACTTGTACCAAAGGGGATATTGCTGTCTCGGTCTTGATATAGTCCTTCTCCTGTGAGTAGATTTTCGAATCCGACGCTAAAATGATAGTTAATTGTAACGGTCAGCGCCACCTAATGGCGATTGAACACTCAAATTGCGTCGAGACTCAATACATCGTCCTCCAACCGACTTGTCTCCAAGGGTCTATTGCTGCCTCGGGCACCTTATGTTCGTTCTCCTGTGAGTCTAGATTTTCGAATCCGACGCAAAAATGATGGTTAATTGTAACGTTCAGGGCCTCCTAATGACGATGGAACACTCAAATTGCGTCGAGATTCAATACATCGGCCCCCAGCCGACCTGTCTCCAAGGGTCTGTAGCTACCTCGGGCACCTTACGGTCGTTCTCCTGTGTGTCTAGATTTTCGAATCCGACGCGAACCTGATGGTTAATTCTAACGTTCAGGGCCTCCTAATGACGATGGGACACTGAAATAGCGTCGTGATTCAATACATCGTCGTCCAGCCGACTTGTATCCAAGGGGATATTGATGTCTCGTTCATCATGACGATGGAACACTCAAATTGCGCCGAGATTTAATACATCGTCCTTCAGCCGACTTGTCTCCAAAGGTCTAATGCAGCGTCGGGCACCTTATGGTCGTTCTCCTTTGAGACAAGATTTTGGAATCCGACCCAAAACTGATAGTTAATTGTAACGTTCAGGGCCTCAAAATGACGATGGAACATTCAAATTGCGTCGAGATTCAATACACCGGCCTCGAGCCGACTTGTCTACAAGGGGCTATTGCTGCCTCGGGCTCCATGTGGTCCGTCTCCTGTGAGTCTAGATTTTCGAATCCGACGCGAAACTGATAGTTAATTGTACCGTTCAGGGCCTCCTAATGACGATCGAACACTCAAATTGCGTCGAAATTCAATACATCGTCCTTCAGCCGACTTGTCTCCAAGAGTCTATTGCTGCCTCGGGCACCTTATGGTCGTTCTCCTGTGGGTCTAGATTTTCGAGTCCGACGCAAAACAGATAGTTAATTGTAACGTTCATGGCCTCCTAATGACGATGGAAAACACAAATTGCGTCGAGATTCAATACATCGGCCTCCACCCGACTTGTCGCCATGGGTCTGTTGCTGCCTCGGGCACCTTACGGTCGTTCTCCTGTGAGTCTAGATTTTCGAATCCGACGCGAAACTGATAGTTAATTGTAACGTTCAGGGCCTCCTAATGACGATGGAGCACCGAAATTGCGTCGCGATTCAATAAATCGTCCTCCAGCGGACTGGTCTAAAAGGGGATATTGCTGCTTTGGGCACCTTAAGGTCCGTCTACTGTGAGTCTAGATTCTCGAATCCGACGAAAAACTGATAGTTACTTGTAACGTTCAGGTCCTCCTAATGACGATGGAACACTCAAACTGCGTCGAGATTCAATACATCGTCCTCCAGCCGACTTGTATCCAAGGGTCAATTGCTGGCTGGGGCACCTTATGATCGTTTTCCTGTGAGTCTAGATTTTCGAATGCGACGCAAAACAGATAGTTAATTGTAACGTTCAGGGCCTCATAATGGCGATGGAACGCTCAAATTGCGACGAGATTCAATACATCGTCCTTCAGCCGACTTGTCTCTATGGGTTTGTTGCTGCCTCGGGCACCTTATGGTCGGTCGCCTGTGAGTCTAGATTTTCTGATCCGACACAAAACTGATTGTTACTTGTAACGTTCAGGTCCTCCTAATGACGATGGAACACTCAAACTGCGTCGAGATTCAATACATCGTCCTCCAGCCGACTTGTATCCAAGGGGATATTGCTGTCTCGCGCTTCATGTGATCCTTCTCCTGTGAGTTGATTTTCGAATCCGACGCTAAAATGATAGTTAATTGTAACGTTCAACGCCTCCTAATGACGATGGAACACTCAAATTGCGTCGGGAGTCAATACATCGACCTCCAGCCGACTTGTATTCAAGGGGATATTGCTGCCTCGGACTCCTTGTGGTCTGTCACCTGTGAGTCTAGATTATCAGTCCGACGCGAAACTGATAGTTAATTGTAACGTTCAGGGCCTCATAATGACGATGGAACACTCAAATTGCGTCGAGATTCAATACATCGTCCTTCAGCCGACTTGTCTCCAAGGGTCTATTGCTGCCTCGGGCACCTTATGATCGTTCTTCTGTGAGTCTAGATTTTCGAACCCGACGCAAAAATGATAGTGAATTGTAACGTTCAGCGCCTCCTAATGACGATAGAACACTCAAAATGCGTCGAGATTCAATACCAAGGGATCCAGCCGACTTGTCTCCAAAGGGATATTGCTGCTTCCGGCACCAAATGGTCCGTCTCCTGTGAGTCTAGATTCTTGAATCCGACGCGAAACTGATAGTTAATTGTAGCGTTCAGGGCCTCCTAATGACGATGGAACACTCAAATTGCGACGAGATTCAATACATCGTCATTCAGACGACTTGCCTCCAAGGGTCTATTGCTGCCTCGTGCACCTTATGGTCGTTCTCCTGTGAGTCTAGATTTTCTAATCCGACGCAAAACTGATTTTTAATTGAAACGTTCAGGTCCTCCTAATGACGATGGAACACCCAAATTGCGTCGAGATTCAATAAATCGTCCTCCAGCTGACTTGTATCCAAGGGGATATTGCTGTCTCGGGCTTCATATGATCCTTCTCCTTTCATTAGATTTTCGAATCCGACGCTAAAATGATAGTTAATTGGAACGTTCAGCGCCTCCTAATGACGATGGAACACTCAAATTGAATCGAGACTCAATACACCGTCCTCCAGCGGACTGGTCTCCAAGGGGATATTGCTACTTCGGGTATCTTATGGTCCGTCTCCAGTGAGTCTAGAGTTTCGAATCCGACGCAAAACTGATAGTTAATTGTAACGTTCAGCGCCTCCTAATGACGATGGAACACTCAAATTGCGTCGAGATTCAATACATAGTCCTCCAGCCGATTTGTCTCCATGGGGATATTGCTGCATCGGGCTCCTTATGGTCGCTCTCCTGTGAGTCTAGATTTTCGAATACGACGCGAAACTGATTGTTAATTGTAACTTTCAGGGTTTCCTAATGATCATGAAAAACTCACATTGTGTCGAGATTCAATACATCGTCCTCCAGCCGACATGTCTCGAAGGGGATATTGCTGCCCCGGGCACCATATGGTCCTTCTCCTGTGATTATAGATTTTCGAATCCGACGCGATACTGATTTTCAATTGTAACGTTCAGTGTTTCCTAATGACGATGGAACACTCAAATTGCGTCGAGATTAAATACATGGGCTCGAGCCGACCTGTCTCCAAGGGTCTATTGCTGCCTCGGGCACCTTATGGTCGTTCTCCTGTGAAACTAGATTTTCGAATCCGACGCAAAACAGATAGTTTATTGTAACGTTCAGGGCCTCCTAATGACGAAGGAACACTCAAATTGCGTAGAAGTTCACTGCATCGTCCTCCAGCCGACTTGTCTCCAAGGGGATATCGCTGCATCGGGCACCACTTGGTCCGTCTCCGGTCATTCTACGTTTTCGAATCCGACGCAAAACTGATTGTTAATTGTAACGTTCAGGGCCTCCTAATGACGATGGAACACTCAAATTTTGTCGTGATCCAATATATCGTCCTCCAGCCAACTTGTCTCCAAGGGTCTATTGCTGCCTCGGGCACCTTATGATCGTTCTTCTGTGAGTCTAGATTTTCGAACCCGACGCAAAAATGATAGTGAATTGTAACGTTCAGCGCCTCCTAATGACGATAGAACACTCAAAATGCGTCGAGATTCAATACGTCAGCCTCCAGCCGACTTGTCTCCAAAGGGATATTGCTGCTTCCGGCACCAAATGGTCCGTCTCCTGTGAGTCTAGATTTCTCTAATTGCGACGAGATTAAATACATCGTCCTTCAGCCGACTTGTCTTCAAGAGTCCATTGCTGCCTCGGGCACCTTATTTTCGTTCTCCTGCGAGTCTAGATTTTCTAATCCGACGCAAAACTGATTTTTAATTGTAACGTTCAGGTCCTCCTAATGACGATAGAACACTCAAAATGGGTCGGGAGTCAATACATCGACCTCCAGCCTACTTGTGTACAAGGGGATACTGCTGCCTCGGGCTCCATATGGTCCGTCACCTGTGAGTCTAGATTTTCAGTCCGTCGCGAAACTGATAGTTAATTGTAACGTTCAGGGCCTCCTAATGACAAAGGATCACTCAAATTGCGTCGATATTCACTACATCGTCCTCCAGCGGACTTGTTTCCAGGGGGATATCGCTGCCTCGGGCACCACTTGGTCCGTCTCCAGTGAGTCTAGATTTTCGAATCCGATGAAAATCTGATAGTTAATTGTAACATTCAGAGCCTCCAAATGACGATGGAACACTCAAATTTTGTCGTGATCGAATATATCGTCCTCCAGCCGACTTGTCTTCAAGAGTCTATTGCTACCTCGGGCACCTTATGTTCGGTCTCCTGTGAGTCTAAATTTTCGAATCCGACGCAAAGCAGATAGTTAATTGTAACGTTCAGCGCCTCCTAATGACGATGGAACACTGAAATTGCGTCGGGAGTCACTACATCGACCTCCAGCCGACTTGTCTACAAGGGGATATTGCTGCCTCGGCCTCCATGTGGTCCGTCACCTGTGACTCTAGATTTTCAGTCCGACGCGAAACTGATAGTTCATTGTAACGTTCAGGGCCTCATAATGACGATGGAACACTCAAATTGCGTCGAGATTCAATACATCGTCCTTCAGCCGACTTGTCTTCAAGAGTCTATTGCTGCCTCGGCACCTTATGTTCGGTCTCCTGTGAGTCTAGATTTTCGAATCCGACGCAAAGCAGTTAGTTAATTGTAACGTTCAGGGACTCCTAATGACGATGGAACACTCAAATAGCGTCGAGATTCAATACATCGTCGTCCAGCCGACTTGTATCCAAGGGGATATTGATGTCTCGTTCATCATATGATCCTTCTCCTGTGAGTGGATTTTCGAATCCGACGCTAAAATGAAAGTTAATTGTAACGTTCAGCGCCTCCTAATGACGATGGAACACTGAAATTGCGTCGGGAGTCACTACATCGACCTCCAGCCGACTTGTCTACAAGGGGATATTGCTGCCTCGGCCTCCATGTGGTCCGTCACCTGTGACTCTAGATTTTCAGTCCGACGCTAAAATGACAGTTAATTGTAACGTTCATGGCCTCCTAATGACGATGGAAAACACAAATTGCGTCGAGATTCAATACATCGGCACCGAGCAGACTTGTCTCCAAGGGTCTATTGCTGCCTAGGGCTCCATGTGGTCCGTCTCCTGTGAGTCTAGATTTTCGAATACGACGCGAAATTGATAGTTAATTGTAACGTTCAGGGCCTCCTAATGACGAAGGAACACTCAAATTGCGTCGATATTCACAACATCGTACTCCAGCGGACTTGTTTCCAAGGGGATATCGCTGCCTCGCGCACCACTTGGTCCGTCTCCGGTCATTCTACGTTTTCGAATCCGACGCGACACTGATTGTTAATTGTAACGTTCAGGGCCTCCTAATGACGATGGAACACTCAAATTTTGTCGTGATCCAATATATCGTCCTCCAGCCAACTTGTCTCCAAGGGTCTATTGCTGCCTCGGGCACCTTATGATCGTTCTTCTGTGAGTCTAGTTTCCGAACCCGACGCAAAAATGATAGTGAATTGTAACGTTCAGCGCCTCCTAATGACGATAGAACACTCAAAATGCGTTGAGATTCAATACGTCAGCCTCCAGCCGACTTGTCTCCAAAGGGATATTGCTGCTTCCGGCACCAAATGGTCCGTCTCCTGTGAGTCTAGATTTTTGAGTCCGACGCGAAACTGATAGTTAATTGTAGCGTTCAGGGCCTCCTAATGACGATGGAACACTCTAATTGCGACGAGATTAAATACATCGTCCTTCAGACGAGTTGCCACCAAGGGTCTATTGCTGCCTCGTGCACCTTATTGTCGTTCTCTTGCGAGTTTAGATTTTCTAATCCGACGCAAAACTGATTTTTAATTGTAACGTTCACGTCCTCCTAATGACGATGGAACACTCAAATTGCGTCGAGATCCAATAAATCGTCCTCCAGCTGACTTGTATCCAAGGGGATATTGCTGTCTCGGGCTTCATATGATCCTTCTCCTTTGAGTAGATTTTCGAATCCGACGCTTAAATGATAGTTAATTGTAATGTTCAGCGCCTCCTAATGACGATGGAACACTCAAATTGCGTCGAGATTCAATACATAGTCCTCCAGCCAATTTGCCTCCATGGGGATATTGCTGCCTCGGGCTCCATATGGTCGCTCTCCTGTGAGTCTAGATTTTCGAATACGACGCGAAACTGATTGTTAATTGTAACGATCAGGGTTTCCTAATGATCATGGAAAACTCAAATTGTGTCGAGATTCCATACATCGTCCTCCAGCCGACTTGTCTCGAAGGGGATATTGCTGCCCCGGGAACCATATGGTCCTTCTCCTGTGATTATAAATTTTCGAATCCGACGCGAAACTGAATGTTAACTGTAACGTTCAGTGTTTCCCAATGACGATGGAACACTCAAATTGCGTCGAGATTCAATACATGGGCTCGAGCCGACCTGTCTCCAAGGGTCTATTGCTGCCTCGGGCACCTTATGGTCGTTCTCCTGTGAAACTAGATTTTCGAATCCGACGCAAAACAGATAGTTAATTGTAACGTTCAGGGCCTCCTAATAACGAAGGAACACTCAAATTGCGTAGAGATTCACTACATCGTCCTCCAGCCGACTTGTCTCCAAGGGAATATCGCTGCCTCGGGCAGCACTTCGTCCTTCTCCGGTGATTCTACGTTTTCGAAACCGTAGCAAGACTGATAGTTAATTGTAAAGTTCAGAGCCTCCTAATGACGATGGAACACTCAAATTGCGTCGAGATTCAATACATAGTCCTCCAGCCGATTTGTCTCCATGGGGATATTGCTGCCTCGGGCTCCTTATGGTCGCTCTCCTGTGAGTCTAGATTTTCGAATCCGACGCGAGACTGATTGTTAATTGTAACGCTCAGGGTTTCCTAATGACGATGGAACACTCTAATTTCCTCGAGATTCAATATATCGGCATTCAGCCGATTTGCCTCCAAGGGTCTATTGCTGCCTCGGGCCCCATATATGTTCGGTCTCCTGTGAGTCTAGACGTTCGAATCCGACGCAAAGCGGATAGTTAATTGTAACGATCAGGGACTCCTAATGACGATGGAACACTCAAATTGCGTCGAGATTCAATACATCGTCCTCCAGCCGATTTGTCTCCATGGTTCTATTGCTGCCTCGGGCACCTTATGGTCGTTCTCCTGTGAGTCTAGATATTCTAATCCGACGCAAAACTGATTGTTAATTGTAACATTCAGGGCCTGCTAATGATGATGGAAAACTCAAATTGCGTCGAGATTCAATACATCGTCCTCCAGCCGACTTGTCTCGAAGGGGATATTGCTGCCTCGGGCACCATATGGTCCTTCTCCTGTGAGTATAGATTTTCGAATCCGACGCGAAACTGATTGTTAATTGTAACGTTCAAGGTTTCCTAATGACGATGGAACACTCAAATTGCGTCGAGATTCAATACATGGGCCTCGAGCCAACTTGTCTCCAAGGGTCTATTGCTGCCTCGGGCACCTTATGGTCGTTCCCCTGTGAAACTATATTTTCGAATCCGACGCAAAACAGATAGTTAATTGTAACGTTCAGGGCGTCCTAATGACGAAGGAACACTCAGATTGCGTTGAGATTCACTACATCGTCCTCAGGCCGACTTGTCTCGAAGGGGATAACGCTGCCTCGGACACCACTTGGTCCGTCTCCGGTGATTCTACGTTTTCGAATCCGTAGCAAAACGGATAGTTGATTGTAACGTTCAGGGCCTCCTAATGACAATGGAGTACTCAAATTGAGTCACGATTCAATACATCGTCCTCCAGCCGACTTGTATCCAGGGGGATATTGATGTCTCGGGCACCATATGATACTTCTCCTGTGAGTAGATTTTCGAATCCAACGCTAAAATGATAGTTAATTGTAACGTTCAGCGCCCCCTAACGACGATGGAACACTCAAATTGCGTCGAGATTCAATACATAGTTCTCCAGCCGATTTGTCTCCATGGGGAAATTGCTGCCGCGGGCTCCTTATGGTCGCTCTCGTGTGAGTCTAGATTTTCGAATCCGACGCGAAACTGATAGTTGATTGTTACGTTCAGGGTTTCCTAATGACGATGGAAAGATCAAATTGCGTCGAGATTCAATACATAGTCCTCCAGCCGACTTGTCTCGAAGGGAATATTGCTGCCTCGGGCACCATATGGTCCTTCTCCTGTAAGTATAGATTTTCGAATCCGACGCTGAACTGATTGTTAATTGTAATGTTCAAGGTTTCCTAATGACGATGGAACACTCAAATTGCGTCGAGATTCAATACATGGGCCTCGAGCCGACTTGTTTCAAAGGGTCTATTGCTGCCTCGGGCACCTTATGGTCGTTCCCCTGTGAAACTATATTTTCGAATCCGACGCGAAACAGATAGTTAATTGTAACGTTCAGGGCGTCCTAATGACGAAGGAACACTCAAATTGCGTCGAGATTCACTACATCGTCCTCCAGCCGACTTGTCTCCAAGGGGATATCGCTGCCTCGTGCACCACTTGGTCCGTCTCCGGTGATTCTACGTTTTCGACTCCGTAGCAAAACTGATAGTTAATTGTAACGTTCAGGGCCCCCTAATGACGATGTAGCACTCAAATTGAGTCGCGATTCAACACATCGTCCTCCAGGGGACTGGTCTCCAAGGGGATATTGCTGCCTCGGACACCTTATGTTCGGTCTCCAGTGAGTCTAGATTTTCGAATCCGACGCAAAGCAGATAGTTAATTGTAACGTTCAGGGACTCCTAATGACGATGGAACACTTAAATTGCGTAGAGATTGAATACATGGCCCTCGAGCCGACTTGTCTCCAAGGGTCTATTGCTGGCTCGGGCACCTTATGGTCGTTCTCCTGTGAGTCTAGATTTTCGAATCCGACGCAAAACAGATAGTTAATTGTAACGTTCAGGGCCTCCTAATGACGAAGGATCACTCAAATTGCGTCGATATTCACTACATCGTCCTCCAGCGGACTTGTTTCCAAGGGGATATCGCTGCCTCGGGCACCACTTGCTACGTCTCCGGTGATTCTACGTTTTCGAATCCGAAGCAAAACTGATTGTTAATTGTAACGTTCAGGGCCTCCTAATGACGATGGAGCACTCAAATTGCGTCGCGATTCAAAACATCGTCCTCCAGCGGACTGGTCTCCAAGGGGATATTGCTGCCTCGGGCACCTTATGGCCCGTCTCCAGTAAGTCTAGATTTTCGAATCCGACGAAACCCTGATAGTTAATTGAACATTCAGGGCCTCCAAATGACGATGGAACACTCAAATTTTGTCGTGATCCAATATATCGTCCTCCAGCCGACTTGTCTCCAAGGGTCTATTGCTGCCTCGGGCACCTTATGGTCGTTCTCCTGTGAGTCTAGATATTCTAATCCGACGCAAAACTTATTGTTAATTGTAACATTCTGTGCCTCCTAATGACGATGGAACACTCAAATTGCGTCGAGATTCAATACATCGTCCTCCAGCCGACTTGTCTCCATGGGGATATTGCTGCCTCGGGCTCCTTATGGTCGCTGTCCTGTGAGTCTAGATTTTCGAAACCGACGCAAAGCTGATTGTTAATTGTAACATTCAGGGCCTCCTAATGACGATGGAACACTCAAATTGCGTCGAGATTCAATACATCGTCCTCCAGCCGACTTGTATCAAGCGGGATATTGGTGTCTCGGGCACCATATGATACTTCTCCTGTGAGTAGATTTTCGAATCCGACGCTAAAATGATATTTAATTGTAACGTTCAGCGCCTCCTAACGGCGATGGAACACTCAAATTGCGTCGAGATTCAATACATAGTTCTCCAGCCGATTTGTCTCCATGGGGAAATTGCTGCCGCGGGCTCCTTATGGTCGCTCTCATGTGAGTCTAGATTTTCGAATCCGGCGCGAAACTGTAACGTTCAGGGTTTCCCAATGACGATGGAAAACTCAAATTGCGTCGGGATTCAATACATCGTCCTCCAACCGACTTGTCTCCAAGGGTCTATTGCAGCCTCGGGCAACTTACGATCGTTCTCCTGTGAGTCTAGATTTTCGAATCCGACGCAAAACTGATAGTTAATTGTAGCGTTCAGGGCCTCCAAATGACGATGGAACACTCAAATTGCGTCGAGATTCAATACATCGTCCTCCAGCCGACTTGTATCTAAGGGGATATTGTTGTCTCGGGCACCATATGATCCTTCTCCTGTGAGTATAGATTTTCGAATCCGACGCGAAACTGATTGTTAATTGTAACGTTCGAGGTTTCCTAATGACGATGGAACACTCAAATTGCGTCGAGATTCAATACATGGGCCTCGAGCTGACTTGTCTCCAAGGGTCTATTGCTGCCTCGGGCATCTTATGGTCGTTCTCCTGTGAGTCTAGATTTTCGAATCCGACGCAAAACAGATAGTTAATTGTAACGTTCAGTGCCTCCTAATGACGAAGGATCACTCAAATTGTGTCGATATTCACTACATCGTCCTCCAGCGGACTTTTTTCCAAGGGGATATCGCTGCCTCGGGCACCACTTGGTCCGTCTCCGGTGATTCTACGTTTTCGAATCCGATGCAAAACTGATTGTTAATTGTAACGCTCAGGGCCTCATAATGACGATAGAACACTCAAATTGCGTCGAGATTCAAAACATCGTCTTCCAGCCGACTTGTCTCCAAGGGTCTATTGCAGCCTCGGGCAACTTATGATCGTTCTCCTGTGAGTCTAGATTTTCGAATCCGACGCAAAACTGATAGTTAATTGTAGCGTTCAGGGCCTCCTAATGACGATAGAACACTCAAATTGCGTCGAGATTCAATACATCGTCCTCCAGCCGACTTCTAACTAAGGGGATATTGTGGTCTCGGGCACCATATGATCCTACTCCTGTGAGTAGATTTTCGAACCCGACGCTAAAATGATAGTTAATTGTAACGTTCAGCGCCTCCTAATGACGATGGAACACTCAAATTGCGTCGAGATTCAATACATCGTCCTCCAGCCGACTTGTCTCCATGGGGATATTGCTGCTTCGGGCTCCTTATGGCCGCTCTCCTGTGAGTCTAGATTTTCGAATCCGACGCGAAACTGATTGTTAATTGTAACGTTCAGGGCGTCCTAATGACGAAGGAACACTCAAATTGCGTCGAGATTCACTACATCGTCCTCCGGCCGACTTGTCTCCAAGGGGATATCGCTGCCTCGGGCACCACTTGGTCCGTCTCCGGTGATTCTACGTTTTCGAATCCTTAGCAAAACTAATAGTTAATTGTAACGTTCAGGGCCTCCTAATGACGATGTAGCACTCAAATTGAGTCGCGATTCAACACATCGTCCTCCAGCGGACTGGTCTCCAAGGGGATATTGCTGCCTCGGGCACCTTATGTTCGGTCTCCAGTGAGTCTAGATTTTCGAATCCGACGCAAAGCAGATAGTTAATTGTAACGTTCAGGGATCCTAATGACGATGGAACACTCAAATTGCGTCGAGATTGAATACATGGGCCTCGAGCCGACTTGTCTCCAAGGGTCTATTGCTGGCTCGGGCACCTTATGGTCGTTCTCCTGTGAGTCTAGATTTTCGAATCCGACGCAAAACAGATAGTTAATTGTAACGTTCAGGGCCTCCTAATGACGAAGGATTACTAAAATTGCGTCGATATACACTACATCGTCCTCCAGCGGACTTGTTTCCAAGGGGATATCGCTGCCTCGGGCACCACTTGGTCCGTCTCCGGTGATTCTACGTTTTCGAATCCGAAGCAAAACTGATTGTTAATTGTAACGATCAGGGCCTCCTAATGACGATGGAGCACTCAAATTGCGTCGCGATTCAAAACATCGTCCTCCAGCGGACTGGTCTCCAAGGGGATATTGCTGCCTCGGGCACCTTATGGCCCGTCTCCAGTGAGTCTAGATTTTCGAATCCGACGAAAACCTGATAGTTAATTGTAACATTCAGGGCCTCCAAATGACGATGGAACACTCTAATTTTGTCGTGATCCAATATATCGTCCTCCAGCCGACTTGTCTCCAAGGGTCTATTGCTGCCTCGGGCACCTTATGGTCGTTCTCCTGTGAGTCTAGATATTCTAGTCCGACGCAAAACTGATTGTTAATTGTAACATTCAGGGCCTCCTAATGACGATGGAACACTCAAATTCCGTCGAGATTCAATACATCGTCCTCCAGCCGACATGTATCCAGGGGGATATTGATGTCTCGGGCACCATATGATACTTGTCCTGTGAGTAGATTTTCGAATCCGACGCTAAAATGATAGTGAGTTGTAACGTTCAGCGCCTCCTAATGACGATAGAACACTCAAATTGCGTCGAGATTCATTCGATCGGCCTCCAGCCGACTTGTCTCGAAGGGGATACTGCTGCTTCGGGCTCCATGTGGTCCGTCTACTGTGAGTCAAGATTTTCGAATCTGACGCGAAACTAATAGATAATTGTAACGTTCAGGGCCACCTAATGACGATGGAACACTCAAATTGCGTCGAGATTGAATACATCGTCTTTCAGCCGACTTGTCTCCAAGGGTCTATTGCTGCCTCGGGCACCTTCTGGTCGTTCTCCAGTTAGTCTAGATTTTCGAATCCGACGCAAAAATGATAGTTAATTGTAACGTTCAGGGCCTCTTAATGACGATGGAGCACTCAAATTGGGTGCGATTCAATACATCGTCCTCCAGCGCTCTGGTCTCCAAGGGGATATAGCCTCGGGCACCTTATGGTCCGTCTCCAGTGAGTCTAGATTTACGAATCCGACGCGAAACTGATATTTAATTGTAACGTTCAGGGCCTCCTAATGACGATGGAACACTCAAATTGCGTCGAGATTCAATACATCGGCCTCCAGCCGACTTGTATCCAAGGCGATATTGCTGTCTCGGGCACCATATGATCCTTCTCCTGGGAGTAGTAATTCGAATCCGACGCTAAAATGATAGTAAATTGTAACGGTCAGGGCCTCCTAATGACGATGGAACACTCAAAATGCGTCGAGATTCATTCCATCGGCCGCCAGCCGACTTGTCTCCAAGGGGATATTGCTGTCTCGGGCACCATATGATCCTTCTCCTGTGAGTCTAGATTTTCGAATCCGACGCAAAAATGATAGTGAGTTGTAACGTTCAGCGCTTCCTAATGACGATGGAACACTCAAATTGCGTCGAGATTGAATACATCGTCTTTCAGCCGAATTGTCTCCAAGGGGATATTGCTGCCTCGGGCTCCATGTGGTCCGTCTCCTGTGAGTCTAGATTTTCGAATCCGACGCGAAACTAATAGTTAATTGTAACGTTCAGGGCCACCTAACGACGATGGAACACTCAAATTGGGTCGAGATTGAATACATCGTCCTTCAGCCGACTTGTCTCCAAGGGTCTATTGCTGCCTCGGACACCATGTGGTCGTTCTCCTGTGAGTCTAGATTTTCGAATCCGACGCAAAACTGATAGTTAATTTTAACGTTCAGGGCCTCCAAATGATGATGGAACACTCTAATTGCGTCGAGATTCAATACATATTCCTTCAGCCGACTTGTCTCCTAGGGTCTATTGCTGCCTCGGGCACCTTATGGTCGTTCTCCTGTGAGTCTATATTTTCTAATCCGACGCAAAACTGATTGTTAATTGTAACGTTCAAGGCCTCCTAATGACGATGGAACACTCAAATTGCGTCGAGATTCAATACATCGTCCTCCAGCCGACTTGTATCCAAGGGGATTTTGCTGTCTCGGGCACCATAAGATCCTTCTCCTGTGAGTAGATTATCGAATCCGACGCTAAGATGATAGATAATTGTAACGTTCAGCGCTTCCTAATGACGATCGAACACTCAAATTGTGTCGAGAGTCAATACATCGTCCTCCAGCGGACTTGTCTCCAAGTTTCTATTGCTGCCTCGGGCACCTTATGGTAGTTCTCCTGTGAGTCTAGAATTTCGAATCCGACGCAAAAATGATAGTTAATTGTAACGTACAGGGCCTCTTAATGACGATGGATCACTCAAATTGCGTCGAGATTCCATACATCGGCCTCTAGCCGACTTGTCTCCAAGGGTCTGTTGCTGCCTGGGGCACCTTACTTTCCTTCTTCTCTGAGTCTAGATTTTCAAATCCGACGCATAACTGATATTTAATTGTAACGCTCAGGGCCTCCTAATGACGATGGAACACTCAAATTGCGTCGACATTCAATACATGGGAATCGAGCCGACTTGTCTCCAAGGGTCTATTGCTGCCTCGGGCACCTTATGGTCGTTCTCCTGTGAGTCTACATTTTCGAATCCGACGTAAAAATGATAGTTAATTGTAACGATCAGGGCCACCTAATGACGATGGAACACTCAAATTGCGTCGCGATTCACTACATCGACCTCCAGCGTACTGGTCTCCAAGGGGATATAGCCTCGGGCACCTTATGGTCCGTCTCCAGTGAGTCTAGATTTTCGAATCCGACGCGAAAAATGATAGTGAGTTGTGACGTTCAGCGCCTCCTAATGACGATTGAACACTCAAATTGCGTCGAGATTCATTCCATCGGCCTCCAGCCGACTTGTCTCCAAGGGGATACTGCTGCTTCGGGCTCCATGTGGTCCGTCTCCTGTGAGTCTAGATTTTCGAATCTGACGCGAAACTAATAGACAATTGTAACGTTCAGGGCCACCTAATGACGATGGAACACTCAAATTGCGTCGAGATTGAATACATCGTCTTTCAGCCGACTTGTCTCCAAGGGTCTATTGCTGCCCCGGGAACCTTATGGTCGTTCTCCTGTTAGTTAGACTTTCGAATCCGACGCAAAAATGATATTTAATTGTAACGTTCAGGGCCTCTTAATGACGATGGAGCACTCAAATTGGGTCGCGATTCAATACATCGTCCTCCAGCGCTCTGGTCTCCAAGGGGATATAGCCTCGGGCACCTTATGGTCCGTCTATAGTGAGTCTAGATTTTCGAACCCGACGCGAAACTGATAGTTAATTGTAACGTTCAGGGCCCCCTAATGACGATGTAGCACTCAAATTGAGTCGCGATTCAACACATCGTCCTCCAGGGGACTGGTCTCCAAGGGGATATTGCTGCCTCGGACACCTTATGTTCGGTCTCCAGTGAGTCTAGATTTTCGAATCCGACGCAAAGCAGATAGTTAATTGTAACGTTCAGGGACTCCTAATGACGATGGAACACTTAAATTGCGTAGAGATTGAATACATGGCCCTCGAGCCGACTTGTCTCCAAGGGTCTATTGCTGGCTCGGGCACCTTATGGTCGTTCTCCTGTGAGTCTAGATTTTCGAATCCGACGCAAAACAGATAGTTAATTGTAACGTTCAGGGCCTCCTAATGACGAAGGATCACTCAAATTGCGTCGATATTCACTACATCGTCCTCCAGCGGACTTGTTTCCAAGGGGATATCGCTGCCTCGGGCACCACTTGCTACGTCTCCGGTGATTCTACGTTTTCGAATCCGAAGCAAAACTGATTGTTAATTGTAACGTTCAGGGCCTCCTAATGACGATGGAGCACTCAAATTGCGTCGCGATTCAAAACATCGTCCTCCAGCGGACTGGTCTCCAAGGGGATATTGCTGCCTCGGGCACCTTATGGCCCGTCTCCAGTAAGTCTAGATTTTCGAATCCGACGAAACCCTGATAGTTAATTGAACATTCAGGGCCTCCAAATGACGATGGAACACTCAAATTTTGTCGTGATCCAATATATCGTCCTCCAGCCGACTTGTCTCCAAGGGTCTATTGCTGCCTCGGGCACCTTATGGTCGTTCTCCTGTGAGTCTAGATATTCTAATCCGACGCAAAACTTATTGTTAATTGTAACATTCTGTGCCTCCTAATGACGATGGAACACTCAAATTGCGTCGAGATTCAATACATCGTCCTCCAGCCGACTTGTCTCCATGGGGATATTGCTGCCTCGGGCTCCTTATGGTCGCTGTCCTGTGAGTCTAGATTTTCGAAACCGACGCAAAACTGATTGTTAATTGTAACATTCAGGGCCTCCTAATGACGATGGAACACTCAAATTGCGTCGAGATTCAATACATCGTCCTCCAGCCGACTTGTATCCAGCGGGATATTGGTGTCTCGGGCACCATATGATACTTCTCCTGTGAGTAGATTTTCGAATCCGACGCTAAAATGATATTTAATTGTAACGTTCAGCGCCTCCTAACGACGATGGAACACTCAAATTGCGTCGAGATTCAATACATAGTTCTCCAGCCGATTTGTCTCCATGGGGAAATTGCTGCCGCGGGCTCCTTATGGTCGCTCTCATGTGAGTCTAGATTTTCGAATCCGGCGCGAAACTGTAACGTTCAGGGTTTCCCAATGACGATGGAAAACTCAAATTGCGTCGGGATTCAATACATCGTCCTCCAACCGACTTGTCTCCAAGGGTCTATTGCAGCCTCGGGCAACTTACGATCGTTCTCCTGTGAGTCTAGATTTTGGAATCCGACGCAAAACTGATAGTTAATTGTAGCGTTCAGGGCCTCCAAATGACGATAGAACACTCAAATTGCGTCGAGATTCAATACATCGTCCTCCAGCCGACTTGTATCTAAGGGGATATTGTTGTCTCGGGCACCATATAATCCTTCTCCTGTGAGTATAGATTTTTGAATCCGACGCGAAACTGATTGTTAATTGTAACGTTCGAGGTTTCCTAATGACGATGGAACACTCAAATTGCGTCGAGATTCAATACATGGGCCTCGAGCTGACTTGTCTCCAAGGGTCTATTGCTGCCTCGGGCATCTTATGGTCGTTCTCCTGTGAGTCTAGATTTTCGAATCCGACGCAAAACAGATAGTTAATTGTAACGTTCAGTGCCTCCTAATGACGAAGGATCACTCAAATTGTGTCGATATTCACTACATCGTCCTCCAGCGGACTTTTTTCCAAGGGGATATCGCTGCCTCGGGCACCACTTGGTCCGTCTCCGGTGATTCTACGTTTTCGAATCCGATGCAAAACTGATTGTTAATTGTAACGCTCAGGGCCTCATAATGACGATAGAACACTCAAATTGCGTCGAGATTCAATACATCGTCCTCCAGCCGACTTCTAACTAAGGGGATATTGTGGTCTCGGGCACCATATGATCCTACTCCTGTGAGTAGATTTTCGAACCCGACGCTAAAATGATAGTTAATTGTAACGTTCAGCGCCTCCTAATGACGATGGAACACTCAAATTGCGTCGAGATTCAATACATCGTCCTCCAGCCGACTTGTCTCCATGGGGATATTGCTGCTTCGGGCTCCTTATGGCCGCTCTCCTGTGAGTCTAGATTTTCGAATCCGACGCGAAACTGATTGTTAATTGTAACGTTCAGGGCGTCCTAATGACGAAGGAACACTCAAATTGCGTCGAGATTCACTACATCGTCCTCCAGCCGACTTGTCTCCAAGGGGATATCGCTGCCTCGGGCACCACTTGGTCCGTCTCCGGTGATTCTACGTTTTCGAATCCTTAGCAAAACTATAGTTAATTGTAACGTTCAGGGCCTCCTAATGACGATGTAGCACTCAAATTGAGTCGCGATTCAACACATCGTCCTCCAGCGGACTGGTCTCCAAGGGGATATTGCTGCCTCGGGCACCTTATGTTCGGTCTCCAGTGAGTCTAGATTTTCGAATCCGACGCAAAGCAGATAGTTAATTGTAACGTTCAGGGATCCTAATGACGATGGAACACTCAAATTGCGTCGAGATTGAATACATGGGCCTCGAGCCGACTTGTCTCCAAGGGTCTATTGCTGGCTCGGGCACCTTATGGTCGTTCTCCTGTGAGTCTAGATTTTCGAATCCGACGCAAAACAGATAGTTAATTGTAACGTTCAGGGCCTCCTAATGACGAAGGATTACTAAAATTGCGTCGATATACACTACATCGTCCTCCAGCGGACTTGTTTCCAAGGGGATATCGCTGCCTCGGGCACCACTTGGTCCGTCTCCGGTGATTCTACGTTTTCGAATCCGAAGCAAAACTGATTGTTAATTGTAACGATCAGGGCCTCCTAATGACGATGGAGCACTCAAATTGCGTCGCGATTCAAAACATCGTCCTCCAGCGGACTGGTCTCCAAGGGGATATTGCTGCCTCGGGCACCTTATGGCCCGTCTCCAGTGAGTCTAGATTTTCGAATCCGACGAAAACCTGATAGTTAATTGTAACATTCAGGGCCTCCAAATGACGATGGAACACTCTAATTTTGTCGTGATCCAATATATCGTCCTCCAGCCGACTTGTCTCCAAGGGTCTATTGCTGCCTCGGGCACCTTATGGTCGTTCTCCTGTGAGTCTAGATATTCTAGTCCGACGCAAAACTGATTGTTAATTGTAACATTCAGGGCCTCCTAATGACGATGGAACACTCAAATTCCGTCGAGATTCAATACATCGTCCTCCAGCCGACATGTATCCAGGGGGATATTGATGTCTCGGGCACCATATGATACTTGTCCTGTGAGTAGATTTTCGAATCCGACGCTAAAATGATAGTGAGTTGTAACGTTCAGCGCCTCCTAATGACGATAGAACACTCAAATTGCGTCGAGATTCATTCGATCGGCCTCCAGCCGACTTGTCTCGAAGGGGATACTGCTGCTTCGGGCTCCATGTGGTCCGTCTACTGTGAGTCAAGATTTTCGAATCTGACGCGAAACTAATAGATAATTGTAACGTTCAGGGCCACCTAATGACGATGGAACACTCAAATTGCGTCGAGATTGAATACATCGTCTTTCAGCCGACTTGTCTCCAAGGGTCTATTGCTGCCTCGGGCACCTTCTGGTCGTTCTCCAGTTAGTCTAGATTTTCGAATCCGACGCAAAAATGATAGTTAATTGTAACGTTCAGGGCCTCTTAATGACGATGGAGCACTCAAATTGGGTGCGATTCAATACATCGTCCTCCAGCGCTCTGGTCTCCAAGGGGATATAGCCTCGGGCACCTTATGGTCCGTCTCCAGTGAGTCTAGATTTTCGAATCCGACGCGAAACTGATATTTAATTGTAACGTTCAGGGCCTCCTAATGACGATGGAACACTCAAATTGCGTCGAGATTCAATACATCGGCCTCCAGCCGACTTGTATCCAAGGCGATATTGCTGTCTCGGGCACCATATGATCCTTCTCCTGGGAGTAGTAATTCGAATCCGACGCTAAAATGATAGTAAATTGTAACGGTCAGGGCCTCCTAATGACGATGGAACACTCAAAATGCGTCGAGATTCATTCCATCGGCCGCCAGCCGACTTGTCTCCAAGGGGATATTGCTGTCTCGGGCACCATATGATCCTTCTCCTGTGAGTCTAGATTTTCGAATCCGACGCAAAAATGATAGTGAGTTGTAACGTTCAGCGCTTCCTAATGACGATAGAACACTCAAATTGCGTCGAGATTCATTCCATCGGCCTCCGGCCGAATTGTCTCCAAGGGGATATTGCTGCCTCGGGCTCCATGTGGTCCGTCACCTGTGAGTCTAGATTTTCGAATCCGACGCGAAACTAATAGTTAATTGTAACGTTCAGGGCCACCTAACGACGATGGAACACTCAAATTGGGTCGAGATTGAATACATCGTCCTTCAGCCGACTTGTCTCCAAGGGTCTATTGCTGCCTCGGACACCATGTGGTCGTTCTCCTGTGAGTCTAGATTTTCGAATCCGACGCAAAACTGATAGTTAATTTTAACGTTCAGGGCCTCCAAATGATGATGGAACACTCTAATTGCGTCGAGATTCAATACATATTCCTTCAGCCGACTTGTCTCCTAGGGTCTATTGCTGCCTCGGGCACCTTATGGTCGTTCTCCTGTGAGTCTATATTTTCTAATCCGACGCAAAACTGATTGTTAATTGCAACGTTCAAGGCCTCCTAATGACGATGGAACACTCAAATTGCGTCGAGATTCAATACATCGTCCTCCAGCCGACTTGTATCCAAGGGGATTTTGCTGTCTCGGGCACCATAAGATCCTTCTCCTGTGAGTAGATTATCGAATCCGACGCTAAGATGATAGATAATTGTAACGTTCAGCGCTTCCTAATGACGATCGAACACTCAAATTGTGTCGAGAGTCAATACATCGTCCTCCAGCGGACTTGTCTCCAAGTTTCTATTGCTGCCTCGGGCACCTTATGGTCGTTCTCCTGTGAGTCTAGAATTTCGAATCCGACGCAAAAATGATAGTTAATTGTAACGTACAGGGCCTCTTAATGACGATGGATCACTCAAATTGCGTCGAGATTCCATACATCGGCCTCTAGCCGACTTGTCTCCAAGGGTCTGTTGCTGCCTGGGGCACCTTACTTTCCTTCTTCTCTGAGTCTAGATTTTCAAATCCGACGCATAACTGATATTTAATTGTAACGCTCAGGGCCTCCTAATGACGATGGAACACTCAAATTGCGTCGACATTCAATACATGGGCCTCGAGCCGACTTGTCTCCAAGGGGATACTGCTGCTTCGGGCTCCATGTGGTCCGTCTCCTGTGAGTCTAGATTTTCGAATCTGACGCGAAACTAATAGACAATTGTAACGTTCAGGGCCACCTAATGACGATGGAACACTCAAATTGCATCGAGATTGAATACATCGTCTTTCAGCCGACTTGTCTCCAAGGGTTTATTGCTGCCTCGGGAACCTTATGGTCGTTCTCCTGTTAGTTAGACTTTCGAATCCGACGCAAAAATGATATTTAATTGTAACGTTCAGGGCCTCTTAATGACGATGGAGCACTCAAATTGGGTCGCGATTCAATACATCGTCCTCCAGCGCTCTGGTCTCCAAGGGGATATAGCCTCGGGCACCTTATGGTCCGTCTATAGTGAGTCTAGATTTTCGAACCCGACGCGAAACTGATAGTTAATTGTAACGCTCAGGGAATCCTAATGACGATGGAACACTCTAATTGCGTCGAGATTAAATATACCGTCCTTCAGCCGACTTGTCTCCAAGAGTCTATTGCTGCCTCGGGCACCTTATGGTCGTTCTCCTGTGAGTCTAGATTTTCGAATCCGACGCAAAACAGATTGTTAATTGTAACGTTCAGCGCCTCCTAATGACGATGGAACACTAAAATTGCGTCGAGATTCAATACATCGGCCCGAGCCGACTTGTCTCCAAGGGTCTATTGCTGCTTTGGACACCTTATGGTCGTTCTCCTGTGAGTCTAGATTTTCTAATCCGACGCAAAACAGATAGTTAATTGTAACGTTCAGAGCCTCCTAATGACGATGGAACACTCAAATTGCGCCGGGATTCAATACATCGTCCTCCAGCCGACTTGTCTCCATGGGGATATTGCTGCCTCGGGCTCCTTATTGTCGCTCTCCTGTGAGTCTAGATTTTCGAATCCGACGGGAAACTGATTGTTAAATGTAACGTTAAGGGCTTCCTATTGACGATGGAACACTCAAATTGCGTCGAGATTCAATACATCGGCATTCAGCCGATTTGTCTCCTAGGTTCTACTGCTGCCTCGGGCAATTTATGGTCGTTCGCCTGTGAGTCTAGATTTAGAATCCGACGCAAAACTGATAGTTAATTGTAACGTTCAGCGCCTCCTAATGACGATGGAACACTCAAATTGCGTCGGGATTCAGTACATGGGCCTCGAGCCGACTTGTCTCCAAGGGTCTATTGCTGCCTCTGGCACCTTATGGTCGTTCTCCTGTGAGTCTAGATTTTCGAATCCGACGCAAAACAGATTGTTAATTGTACCATTCTGGGTCTCCTAATGACGAAGGAACACTCAAATTGCGTCGAGATTCACTACATCGTCCTCCAGCCTACTTGTCTCCAAGGGGATGTCGCTGCCTCGGGCACCACATGGTCCGTCTCCGGTGATTCTACGTTTTCGAATCCGACCCAAAACTTATAGTTAATTGTAACGTTCAGAGCCTCCTAATATCGATGGAACACTCAAATTGCGTCGGGATTCAATACATCGTCCTCCAGCCGACTTGTCTCCATGGGGATATTGCTGCCTCGGGCTCCATGTTGTCCGTCTCCTGATAGTCTAGATTTTCGAATCCGACGCGAAACTGATAGTTAATTGTAACGTTCAGGGCCTCCTAATGACGATGGTACACTCAAATTGCGTCGAGATTCAATATATCGTCCTTCAGACGACTTGTCTCCAAGGGTCTATTGCTGCCTCGGGCACCTTATGGACGTTCCCCTGTGAGTCTAGATTTTCTAATCCGATGCAAAACTGATTGTTAATTGTAACGTTCAGGGCCTCCTAATGACGATGGAACACTCAAAATGCGTCGAGATTCAATACATGGGCCTCGAGCCGACTTGTCTCCTAGGGTCTATTGCTGCCTCGGGCACCTTATGGTTGTTCTCCTGTGAGTCTAGATTTTCGAATCCGACGCAAAACAGATTGTTAATTGTACCATTCTGGGTCTCCTATTGACGAAGGAACACTCAAATTTCGTCGAGATTCACTAGAACGTCCTCCAGCCTACTTGTCTCCATGGGGATATCGCTGCCTCAGGCACCACATGGACCGTCTCCGGTGATTCTACGTTTTCGAATCCGACGCAGAACTGATAGTTAATTGTAACGTTCAGAGCCTCCTAATGACGATGGAACACTCAAATTGCGTCGGGATTCAATACATCGTCCTCCAGCCGACCTGTCTCCATGGGGATATTGCTGCCTCGGGCCCCTTATTGTCGCTCTCCTGTGAGTCTAGATTTTCGAATCCGACGCGAAACTGATTGTTAATTGTAGCGTTCAGGGCTTCCTATTGACGATGGAACACTCAAATTGCGTCGAGATTCAATACATCGGCATTCAGCCTATTTGTCTCCTAGGTTCTACTGCTGCCTCGGACAAATTATGGTCGTTCCCCTGTGAGTCTAGATTTAGATCCGACGCAAAACTGATAGTAAATTGAAACGTTCAGCGCCTCCAAATGACGATGGAACACTCAAATTGCGTCGAGAGTCAATACATCGACCTCCAGCCGACTTGTCTACAAGGGGATATTGCTGCCTCGGGCTCCAAGTTGTCCGTCTCCTGATAGTCTAGATTTTCGAATCCGACGCGAAACTGATAGTTAATTGTAACGTTCAGGGCCTCCTGATGACGACGGAACACTGAAATTGCGTCGAGATTCAATACATCGTCCTTCAGCTGACTTGTCACCAAGAGTCTATTGCTGCCACGGACACCTTATGGTCGTTCTCCTGTGAGTCTAGATTTTCGAATCCGACGCAAAAGAGATTGTTAATTGTACCATTCTGGGTCTCCTATTGACGAAGGAACACTCAAATTTCGTCGAGATTCACTACAACGTCCTCCAGCCTACTTGTCTCCAAGGGGATATCGCTGCCTCGGGCACCACATGGACCGTCTCCGGTGATTCTACGTTTTCGAATCCGACGCGAAACTGATAGTTAATTGTAACTTTCAGGGCCTCCTAATGACGATGGAACACTCAAATTGCGTCGGGATTCAATACATCGTCCTCCAGCCGACCTGTCTCCATGGGGATATTGCTGCCTCGCGCTCCTTATTGTCGCTCTCCTGTGAGTCTAGATTTTCGAATCCGACGCGAAACTGATTGTTAATTGTAGCGTTCAGGGCTTCCTATTGACGATGGAACACTCAAATTGCGTCGAGATTCAATACATCGGCATTCAGCCGATTTGTCTCCTAGGTTCTACTGCTGCCTCGGACAATTTATGGTCGTTCCCCTGTGAGTCTAGATTTAGATCCGACGCAAAACAGATAGTTAATTGTAACGTTCAGGGCCTCCTAATGACGATGGAACACTCAAATTGCGTCGAGATTCAATACATCGTCCTTCAGCCGACTTGTCTCCAAGGGTCTATTGCTGCCTCGGGCACCTTATAGACGTTCTCCTGTGAGTCTAGATTTTCTAATCCGACGCAAAACTGATTGTTAATTGTAACGTTCAGGGCCTCCTAATGACGATGGAACACTCAAAATGCGTCGAGATTCAATACATCGGCCTCCAGCCGACTTGTCTCCAAGGGGATATTGCTGTCTCGGGCACCATATGATCCTTCTCCTGTGAGTCTAGATTTTCGATTCCGACGCAAAAATGATAGTGACTTGTAACGTTCAGCGCCTCCTAATGACGATAGAACACTCAAATTGCGTCGAGATTCATTCCAATGGCCTCCAGACGACTTGTCTCCAAGGGGATATTGCTGTATCGGGCACCATATGATCCTTCTACTGTGAGTAGATTTTCGAATCCGACGCTAAAATGATAGTTAATTGTAACGTTCAGCGCCTCCTAATGACGATGGAACACTCATATTGCGTCGAGAGTCAATACATCGTCCTCCAGCGGACTTGTCTCCAAGGGTCTATTGCTGCCTCGGGCACCTTATGGTCGTTCTCCTGTGAGTCTAGAATTTCGAATCCGACGCAAAAATGATAGTTAATTGTAACGTTCAGGGCCTCCTAATGACGATGGAACACTCAAATTCCGTCGAGATTCCATACATCGGCCTCCAGGAAACTTGTCTCCAAGAGTCAGTTGCTGCCTCGGGCACCTTACGGTCCTTCTCCTCTGAGTCTAGAATTTCTAATCCGACGCAAAACTGATTGTTAATTGTAACGTTCAGGGCCTCCTAATGACGATGGAACACTCAAATTGCGTCGAGATTCAATACATGGGCCTCGAGCCGACTTGTCTCCAAGGGTCTATTGCTGCCTCGGGCACCTTATGGTCGTTCTCCTGTGAGTCTAGATTTTCGAATCCGACGCAAAACAGATATTTAATTGTAACGTTCAGGGCCTCCTAATGACGAAGGAACACTCAAATTGCGTCGAGATTCATTCCAATTGCCTCCAGCCGACTTGTCTCCAAGGGGTAATTGCTTCCTCGGGCTCCATGTGGTCCGTCTCCTGTGAGTCTAGATTTTCGAATCTGACGCAAAACTGATAGGTAATTTTAACGTTCAGGGCCTCCTAATGACGATGGAACACTCTAATTGCGTCGAGATTCAATACATATTCCTTCAGCCGACTTGTCTCCAAGGGTCAATTGCTGCCTCGGGCGCCTTATGGTCGTTCTCCTGTGAGTCTAGATTTACTAATCCGACGCAAAACTGATTGTTAATTGTAACGTTCAAGGCCTCCTAGTGACGACGGAACACTCAAATTGCGTCGAGATTCAATACATCGTCCTCCAGCCGACTTGTATCCAAGGGGATATTGCTGTCTCGGGCACCATATGATCCTTCTCCTGTGAGTAGATTTTCGAATCCGACGCTAAAATGATAGTTAATTGTAACGTTCAGCGCCTCCTAATGACGATGGAACACTCATATTGCGTCGAGAGTCAATACATCCTCCTCCAGCGGACTTGTCTCCAAGGGTCTATTGCTGCCTCGGGCACCTTATGGTCGTTCTCCTGTGAGTCTAGAATTTCGAATCCGACGCAAAAATGATAGTTAATTGTAACGTTCAGGGCCTCCTAATGACGATGGAACACTCAAATTGCGTCGTGATTCCATACATCGGCCTCCAGCCGACTTGTCTCCAAGGGCCTATTGCGGCCTCGGGCACCTTATGGACGCTCTCCTGTGAGTCTAGATTTTCTAATCCGACGCAAAACTGATTGTTAATTGTAACGTTCAGGGCCTCCTAATGACGATGGAACACTCAAATTGCGTCGCGATTCAATACATCGTCCTCCAGCCGACTTTTCTCCAAGGGTGTATTGCTGCCTCGGGCACCTTATGGTCGTTCCCCTGTGAGTCTAGATTTTACAATCAACGCAAAACTGATAGTTAATTGTAATGTTCAGGGCCTCCTAATTACGATGGAGCACTCAAATTGCGTCGCGATTCAATACATCGTCCTCCAGCGCACTGGCCTCCAAGGGGATATAGCCTCGGGCACCTTATGTTCCGTCTCCAGTGAGTCTAGATTTTCGAATCCGACGCGAAACCGATAGTTAATTGTAGCGCTCAGGTCCTCCTAATGACGATGGAACACGCAAATTGCGTCGAGATTCAATACATCATTCTTCACCAGACTTGTCTCCAAGGGTCTATTGCTGCCTCGGGCACCTAATGGTAGTTCTAGTGTGAGTCTAGATTTTCGAATCCGACGCAAAACTGATACTTAATTGTAACGTTCAGGGCCTCCTAATGACGATGGAACACTCTAATTGCGTCGAGATTCAATACATGGTCCTTCAGCCGACTTGTCTCCAAAGGACTATTGCTGCCTCGGGCACCTTATGGTCGTTCCCCTGTGAGTCTAGATTTCCGAATCCGACGCAAAACAGATTGTTAATTGTAACGTTCAGGGCCTCCTAATGACGATGGTACACTCAAATTGCGTCGAGATTCAATACATCGGCCCGAGCCGACTTGTCTCCAATGGTCTATTGCTGCCTGGGGCACCTTATGGTCGTGCTCCTGTGAGTCTAGAATTTCGAATCCGACGCAAAAATGGTAGTTAATTGGAACGTTCAGGGCCTCTTAATGACGATGGAACACTCAAATTGCGTCGAGATTCCATACTTCGGCCTCCAGCCGACTTGTCTCCCCAGAGTCAGTTGCTGCCTCGGGCACCGTACGGTCCTTCTCCTCTGAGTCTAGATTTTCAAATCCGACGCAAAACTGATATTTAATTGTAACGATCAGGGCCTCCTAATGACGATGGAACACTCAAATTGTGTCGAGATTCAATACATCGTCCTTCAGCCGACTTGCCTCCAAGGGTCTATTGCGGCCTCGGGCACCTTATGGTCGTTTCCCTGTGTGTCTAGATTTCCGAATCCGACGCAAAACAGATTGTTAATTGTAACGTTCATTGCCTCCTAATGACGATGGAACACTCAAATTGCGTCGAGATTCAATACATGGGCCTCGAGCCGACTTGTCTCCAAGGGTCTATTGCTGCCTCGGACACCTTATGGTCGTTCCCCTGTGAGTCTAGAATTTGCAATCCACGCAAAACTGATAGTTAATTGAAATGTTCAGGGCCTCCTAATGACGATGGAATACTCAAATTACGTCGAGATTTAATACATCGTCCTTCAGCCGACTTGTCTCCAAGAGTCTATTGCTGCCTCGGGCACCTTATGGTCGTTCCCCTGTGAGTCTAGATTTCCGAATCCGACGCAAAACAGATTGTTAATTGTAACGTTCATTGCCTCCTAATGACGATGGATTACTCAAATTGCGTCGAGATTCAATACATGGGCCTCGAGCCGACTTGTCTCCAAGGGTCTATTGCTGCCTCGGACACCTTATGGTCGATCTCCTGTGAGTCTAGATTTTCTAATCCGACGCAAAACAGATAGTTAATTGTAACGTTCAGGGCCTCCTAATGACGATGGATCACTCAAATTGCGTCGAGATTCAATACATGGGCCTCGAGCCGACTTGTCTCCAAGGGTCTATTGCTGCCTCGGGCACCTTATGGTCGTTCTCCTGTGAGTGTAGATTTTCGAATCCGACGCAAATCAGATATTTAATTGCAACGTTCAGGGCCTCCTAATGACGAAGGAACACTCAAATTGCGTCGAGATTCACTACATCTGCCTCGAGCCGACTTGTCTCCAAGGGACTATTGCTGCCTCGGGCACCTTATGGTCGTACTCCTGTGAGTCTAGATTTTCTAATCCGACGCAAAACTGATAGTTAATTGTAACGTTCAAGGCCTCCTAATGACGATTTTTAACACTCAAATAGCGTCGAGATCCAATAGATCGTCCTCCAGCCGACTTGTATCCAAGGGGATATTGCTGTCTCGGGCACCATATGATCCTTCTCCTGTGAGTAGATTTTCGAATCCGACGCAAAACAGATTGTTAATTGTAACGTTCAGGGCCTCCTAATGACGATGGAACACTCAAATTGCGTCGAGATTCTATACATCGGCCCGAGCCGACTTGTCTCCAAATGTCTATTGCTGCCTCGGACACCTTATGGTCGTTCTCCTGTGAGTCTAGATTTTCTAATCCGACGCAAAACAGATAGTTAATTGTAACGTTCAGGGCCTCGTAGTGACGATGGAACACTCAAATTGCGTCGAGATTCAATACATGGGCCTCGAGCCGACTTGTCTCCAAGGGTCTATTGCTGCCTCGGGCACCTTAAGGTCGTTCTCCTGTGAGTCTAGATTTTCGAATCCGACGCAAAACAGATATTTAATTGTATCGTTCAGGGCCTCCTAATGACGATGGACTACTCAAATTGCGTCGAGATTCTATACATCGGCCCGAGCCGACTTGTCTCCAAGGGTCTATTGCTGCCTCGGACACCTTATGGTCGTTCTCCTGTGAGTCTAGATTTTCTAATCCGACGCAAAACAGATAGTTAATTGTAACGTTCAGGGCCTCCTAATGACGATGGAACACTCAAATTGCGTCGAGATTCAATACATCGTCCTCCAGCGCACTGGTCTCCAAGGGGATATAGCCTCGGGCACCTTATGGTCCGTCTCCAGTGAGTCTAGATTTTCGAATCCGACGCGAAACTGATAGTTAATTGTAACGCTCAGGGCCTCCTAATGACGATGGAGCACGCAAATTGCGTCGAGATTCAATACATCATTCTTCAGCTGACTTGTCTCCAGGGGTCTATTGCTGCCTCGTTCTCCTGTCAGTCTAGATTTTCGAATCCGACGCAAAACTGATAGTTAATTGTAACGTTCAGGGCCTCCTAATGACGATGGACTACTCAAATTGCGTCGAGATTCTATACATCGGCCCGAGCCGACTTGTCTCCAAGGGTCTATTGCTGCCTCGGACACCTTATGGTCGTTCTCCTGTGAGTCTAGATTTTCTAATCCGACGCAAAACAGATAGTTAATTGTAACGTTCAGGGCCTCCTAATGACGATGGAACACTCAAATTGCGTCGAGATTCAATACATGGGTCTCGAGCCGACTTGTCTCCAAGGGGATATTGGTGTCTCGAGCACCGTATGAACTTCTCCTGTGAGTAGATTTTCGAATCCGACGCTAAAATGATTGTTAATTGTAACGTTCAGGGCCTACTAATGACTGTGGAACACTCAAATTGCGTCAAGAATCAATACACCGGCCTCCAGCCGACTTGTCTCCAAGGGTCTATTGCTGCCTCGGGCACCTTATGGTCGTTCTCTTATAAGTCTAGATTTTCGAATCCGACGCAAAAATGATACTTAATTGTAACGTTCAGGGCCTCCTAATGACCATGGAACACTCTAATTGGGTCGAGATTCAATACATGGTCCTTCAGCCGACTTGTCTCCAAGGGACTATTGCTGCCTCGGGCACCTTATGGTCGTTCTCCTGTGAGTCTAGATTTTCTAATCCGACGCAAAACAGATAGTTAATTGTAACGTTCAGGGCCTCCTAATGACGATGGAACACTCAAATTGCGTCGAGATTCAATACATGGGCCTCGCACAACTTGTCTCCAAGGGTCTATTGCTGCCTCGGACACCTTATGGTCGTTCTCCTGTGAGTCTAGATTTTCGAATCCGACGCAAAACAGATATTTAATTGTATCGTTCAGGTCCCCCTAATGACGACGGAACACTCAAATTGCGTCGAGATTCGCTACATCGGCCTCGAACCGACTTGTCTCCAAGTGTCTATTGCTGCCTCGGGCACCTTATGGTCGTTCTCCTGTGAGTCTAGATTTTCGAATCCGACGCAAAAATGATATTTAATTGTAACGTTCAGGGCCTCCTAATGACGATGGAGCACTCAAATTGCGTCGCGATTCAATACATCGTCCTCCAGCACACTGGTCTCCAAGGGGATATGGCCTCGGGCAGCTTATGGTCCGTCTCCAGTGAGTCTAGATTTTCGAATCCGACGCAAAACAGATATTTAATTGTAACGTTCAGGGCCTCCTAATGACGAAGGAACACTCAAATTGCGTCGAGATTCACTACATCGGCCTCGAGCCGACTTGTCTCCAAGTGTCTATTGCTGCCTCGGGCACCTTATGGTCGTTGTATTGTGAGTCTAGATTTTCGAATCCGACGCAAAAATGATATTAAATTGTTACGTTCAGGGCCTCCTAATGACGATGGAGCACTCAAATTGCGTCGCGATTCAATACATCGTCCTCCAGCGCACTGGTCTCCAAGGGGATATAGCCTCGGGCACCTTATGGTCCGTCTCCAGTGAATCTAGATTTTTGAATCCGACGCGAAACTGATATTTAATTGTAACGTTCAGGGCCTCCTAATGACGATGGAACACTCAAAATGCGTCGAGATTCAATACATCGGCCTCCAGCCGACTTGTCTCCAAGGGGATATTGCTGTCTCGGGCACCATATGATCCTTCTCCTGTGAGTCTAGATTATCGAATCCGACGCAAAAATGATAGTGAGTTGTAACGTTCAGCTCCTCCTAATGACGATAGAACACTCAAATTGCGTCGAGATTCATTCCAATGGCCTCCAGCTGACTTGTCTCCAAGGGGATATTGCTGCCTCGGGCTCCATGTGGTCCGTCTCCTGTGAGTCTAGATTTTCGAATCCAACGCAAAAATGATTGTTAATTGTAACGTTCAAGGCCTCTTAATGACGATGGAGCACTCAAATTGGGTCGCGATTCAATACATCGTCCTCCAGCGCTCTGGTCTCCAAGGTAATACAGCCTCGGGCACCTTATGGTCCGTCTATAGTGAGTCTAGAATTTCGAATCCGACGCGAAACTAATAGTTAATTGTAACGCTCAGAGCCTCATAATGACGATGGAACACGTAAAATGCGTTGAGATTCAATACATCATTCTTCAGCTGACTTGTCTCCAAGGGTCTATTGCTGCCTCGGGCACCTTATGCTCGTTCTCCTGTGAGTCTAGATTTTAGAATCCGACGCAAAACTGATAGGTAATTTTAACGTTCAGGGCCTCCTAATGACGATGGAACACTCTAATTGAGTCGAGATTCAATACATATTCCATCAGCCGACTTGTCTCCAAGGGTCTATTGCTGCCTCGGGCACCTTATGGTCGTTCTCCTGTGAGTCTAGATTTTCTAATCCGACGCAAAACTGATTGGTAATTGTAACGTTCAAGGCCTCCTAATGACGGCGGAACACTCAAATTGCGTCGAGATTCAATACATCGTCCTCCAGCTGACTTGTATCCAAGGGGATATTGCTGTCTCGGGCACCATATGATCCTTCTCCTGTGAGTAGATTTTCGAATCCGACGCTAAAATGATAGTTAATTGTAACGTTCAGCGCCTCCTAATGACGATGGAACACTCATATTGCGTCGAGAGTCAATACATCGTCCTCCAGCGGACTTGTCTCCAAGGGTCTATTGCTGCCTCGGGCACCTTATGGTCGTTCTCCTGTGAGTCTAGAATTTCGAATCCGACGCAAAAGTGATAGTTAATTGTAACGTTCAGGGCCTCCTAATGACGATGGAACACTCAAATTGCGTCGAGATTCCATACATCGGCCTCCAGCCGACTTGTCTCCAAGAGTCAGTTGCTGCCTCGGGCACCTTACGGTCCTTCTCCTCTGAGTCTAGATTTTCAAATGCGACGCAAAACTGATATTTAATTGTAACGATCAGGGCCTCCTAATGACGATGGAACACTCAAATTGTGTCGAGATTCAATACATCGTCCTTCAGCCGACTTGTCTCCAAGGGTCTATTGCGGCCTCGTTCACCTTATGGACGCTCTCCTGTGAGTCTAGATTTTCTAATCCATCGCAAAACTGATTGTTAATTGTAACGTTCAGGGCCTCCTAATGACAATGGAACACTCAAATTGCGTCGAGATTCAGTACATCGTCCTCCAGCCGATTTTTCTCCAAGGGTGTATTGCTGCCTCGGGCACCTTATGGTCGTTCCCCTGTGAGTCTAGAATTTACAATCCACGCAAAACTGATAGTTAATTAAAATGTTCAGGGCCTCCTAATGACGATGGAATACTCAAATTGCGTCGAGATTTAATACATCGTCCTTCAGCCGACTTGTCTCCAAGAGTCTATTGCTGCCTCGGACACCTTATGGTCGTTCTCCTGTGAGTCTAGATTTTCTAATCCGACGCAAAACAGATAGTTAATTGTAACGTTCAGGGCCTCCTAATGACGATGGAACACTCAAATTGCGTCGAGATTCAATACATGGGCCTCGAGCCGACTTGTCTCCAAGGGTTTATTGCTGCCTCGGGCACTTTATAGTCGTTCTCCTGTGAGTGTAGATTTTCGAATCCGACGCAAATCAGATATTTAATTGCAACGTTCAGGGCCTCCTAATGACGAAGGAACACTCAAATTGCGTCGAGATTCACTACATCGGCCTCGAGCCGACTTGTCTCCAAGTGTCTATTTCGGCCTCGGGCACCTTACGGTCCTTCTCCTCTGAGTCTAGATTTTCAAATGCGACGCAAAACTGATATTTAATTGCAACGTTCAGGGCCTCCTAATGACGAAGGAACACTCAAATTGCGTCGAGATTCACTACATCGGCCTCCAGCCGACTTGTCTCCAAGAGTCTACTGCTGCCTCGGACACCTTATGGTCGTTCTCCTGTGAGTCTAGATTTTCTAATCCGACGCAAAACAGATAGTTGATTGTAACGTTCAGGGCCTCCTAATGACGATGGAGCACTCAAATTGCTTCGCGATTCAATACATCGTCCTCCAGCGCACTGGTCTCCAAGGGGAAATAGCCTCGAGCACCTTATGGTCCGTCTCCAGTGAGTCTAGATTTTCAAATCCGACGCGAAACCGATAGTTAATTGTAGCGCTCAGGGCCTCCTAATGACGATGGAACACGCAAATTGCGTCGAGATTCTATACATCGGCCCGAGCCGACTTGTCTCCAAGGGGATATATCCGCCTCGGGCACCTTATGGTCCGACTCCAGTGAGTCTAGATTTTCGAATCCGACGCGAAACTGATAGTTAAGTGTAACGCTCAGGGCCTCCTAATGACGATGGAACACGCAAATTGCGTCGAGATTCAATACATCATTCTTCAGCTGCCTTGTCTCCAAGGGTCTATTGCTGCCTCGGGCACCTTATGGTCCGTCTCCAGTGAGTCTAGATTTTTGAATCCGACGCGAAACTGATATTTAATTGTAACGTTCAGGGCCTCCTAATGACGATGGAACACTCAAATTGCGTCGAGATTCAATACATAGTCCTTCAGCCGACTTGTCTCTAAGGGTCTATTGCTGCCTCGGGCACCTTATAGACGTTCTCCTGTGGGTCTAGATTTTCTAATCCGACGCAAAACTGATTGTTAATTGTAACGTTCAGGGCCTCCTAATGACGATGGAACACTCAAAATGCGTCGAGATTCAATACATCGGCCTCCAGCCGACTTGTCTCCAAGGGGATATTGCTGTCTCGGGCACCATATGGTCGTTCTCCTGTGAGTCTAGATTTTCGAATCCGACGCAAAAATGATAGTTAATTGTAACGTTCAGGGCCTCTTAATGACGATGGAGCACTCAAATTGGGTCGCGATTCAATACATCGTCCTCCAGCGCTCTGGTATCCAAGGGAATACAGCCTCGGGCACCTTATGGTCCGTCTATAGTGAGTCTAGAATTTCGAATCCGACGCGAAACTAATAGTTAATTGTAACGCTCAGGGCCTCATAATGACGATGGAACACGCAAATTGCGTTGAGATTCAATACATCATTCTTCAGCTGACTTGTCTCCAAGGGTCTATTGCTGCCTCGTTCACCTTATGCTCGTTCTCTTGTGAGTCTAGATTTTAGAATCCGACGCAAAACTGATAGGTAATTTTAACGTTCAGGGCCTCCTAATAACGATGGAACACTCTAATTGAGTCGAGATTCAATACATATTCCATCAGCCGACTTGTCTCCAAGGGTCTATTGCTGCCTCGGGCACCTTATGGTCGTTCTCCTGTGAGTCTGGATGTACTAATCCGACGCAAAACTGATTGTTAATTGTAACGTTCAGGGCCTCCTAATGACGATGGAACACTCAAATTGCTTCGCGATTTAATACATCGTCCTCCAGCGCACTGGTCTCCAAGGGGATATAGCCTCGGGCACCTTATGGTCCGTCTCCAGTGAGTCTAGATTTTCGAATCCGACGCGAAACCGATAGTTAATTGTATCGCTCAGGGCCTCCTAATGACGATGGAACACGCAAATTGCTTCGAGATTCTATACATCGGCCCGAGCCGACTTGTCTCCAAGGGTCTATTGCTGCCTCGGGCAACTTATGGTCCGACTCCAGTGAGTCTAGATTTTCGAATCCGACGCTAAAATGATAGTTAATTTAAACGTTCAGGGCCTCCTAATGACAATGGAACACACAACTTGCGTCGAGATTCACTACAACGTCCTCCAGCCTACTTGTCTCCAAGGGGATATCGCTGCCTCGGGCACCACATGGTCCGTCTCCGATGATTCTACGTTTTCGAATCCGACGCAAGTCTGATAGTTAATTGTAACGTTCAAGGCCTCCTAATGACGATGGAACACTGAAATTGCGTCGAGATTCAATACATCGTCCTCCAGCCGACTTGTATCCAAGGTGATATTTCTGTCTCGGGCACAATATGATCCTTCTCCTGGGAGTAGTATTGCGAATCCGACGCTAAAATGTTAGTTAATTGTAACGTTCAGGGCCTCCTAATGACGATGGAACACTCAAATTGCGTCGAGATTCAATACATCGTTCTTCAGCCGACGTGTCACCAAGAGTCCATTGCTGCCTCGGGCACCTTATGGTCGTTCTCCTGTTAGTCTAGATTTTCGAATCCGACGAAAAACTGATAGTTAATTGTAAAGTTCAGGGCCTCCTAATGACGAAGGAACACTCAAATTGCGTCGAGATTCACTACATCGGCCTCGAGCCGACTTGTCTCCAAGTGTCTATTGCTGCCTCGGGCACCTTATGGTCGTTGTATTGTGAGTCTAGATTTTCGAATCCGACGCAAAAATGATATTAAATTGTTACGTTCAGGGCCTCCTAATGACGATGGAGCACTCAAATTGCGTCGCGATTCAATGCATCGTCCTCCAGCGCACTGGTCTCCAAGGGGATATAGACTCGGGCACCTTATGGTCCGTCTCCAGTGAGTCTAGATTTTTGAATCCGACGAAAAACTGATAGTTAATTGTAAAGTTCAGGGCCTCCTAATGACGAAGGAACACTCAAATTGCGTCGAGATTCAATACATCGTCCTTCAGCCGACTTGTCTCTAAGGGTCTATTGCTGCCTCGGGCACCTTATAGACGGTCTCCTGTGGGTCTAGATTTTCTAATCCGACGCAAAACTGATTGTTAATTGTAACGTTCAGGGCCTCCTAATGACGATGGGACACTCAAAATGCGTCGAGATTCAATACATCGGCCTCCAGCCGACTTGTCTCCAAGGGGATATTGCTGTCTCGGGCACCATATGATCCTTCTCCTGTGAGTCTAGATTTTCGAATCCGACGCAAAAATGATAGTGAGTTGTAACGTTCAGCCCCTCCTAATGACGATAGAACACTCAAATTGCGTCGAGATTCATTCCAATGGCCTCCAGCTGACTTGTCTCCAAGGGGATATTGCTGCCTCGGGCTCCATGTGGTCCGTCTCCTGTGAGTCTAGATTTTCGAAATCGACGCGAAACTAATAGTTAATTGTAACGTTCAGGGCCACCTAATGACGATGGAACACTCAAAGTCCGTCGATATTGAATACATCGTCCTTCAGCCGACTTCTCTCCAAGGGTCTATTGCTGCCCCGGGCACCTTATGGTCGTTCTCCTGTGAGTCTAGATTTTCGAATAAGACGCAAAAATGATAGTTAATTGTAACGTTCAGGGCCTCCTAATGACGATGGAACACTGAAATTGCGTCGAGATTCAATACATCGTCCTCCAGCCGACTTGTATCCAAGGCGATATTTCTGTCTCGGGCACAATATGATCCTTCTCCTCGGAGTAGTATTTCGAATCCGACGCTAAAATGTTAGTTAATTGTAACGTTCAGGGCCTCCTAATGACGATGGAACACTCAAATTGCGTCGAGATTCAATACATCGTTCTTCAGCCGACGTGTCACCAAGAGTCCATTGCTGCCTCGGGCACCTTATGGTCGTTCTCCTGTTAGTCTAGATTTTCGAATCCGACGAAAAACTGATAGTTAATTGTAAAGTTCAGGGCCTCCTAATGACGAAGGAACACTCAAATTGCGTCGAGATTCACTACATCGGCCTCGAGCCGACTTGTCTCCAAGTGTCTATTGCTG